>NC_134718.1:26538796-27788796 GCF_049634645.1 Pelodiscus sinensis
TCTTTGTGTATGCCTACACTACAAAGTTAATTCAAACTAACAGACGTTAGTTTGAATTAACTTTGATAGGCGCTACACAGGCAAACCGCTTAATTCACAGACAAAAAACTTAATTCGAACTAGCGGAGCGCTTATTTCGAACTAGGTAAACCTCATTCTATGAGGACTAATGCCTAGTTCGAATTAAGTAGTTCGAATTAAGGGCTGTGTAGCCACTTAATTCGAACTAGTGAGAGGCTAAACCTCCCCAGCTTGCCCTGGTGGCCACTCTGGGCACCACCAGGGAAACATGTCTGCCCCCCTCCCGGATCTGGAGCCCTTAAAGGGGCATGGTCTGGCTACGGTACCCATGCCAGGTGCAAGCCTGACAGCAGACCCTGCACCTGGCACGACACGAGCCAGCCACCCGCTGCCACCCAGCCCTCCGCCTCTTCCCGGGACCAGGCTGGTGGCTCCCAGGAGCCTGCCTGGGGCCGCAAGAGGCGGGCGCCCGCCTGGTCTAGTGCGGAGATCGTGGACCTCATCCACGACCTCCGCACTAGGCACAGGAAAGTGGCCGTCTAGGGCAGGATAGCTGCCAGCCTGGCCACCCATGAAAATCAAGGTGGTCCAGTGAGACCCCCGACCCTGAGCCCTGAGCTTAGAACATAAGAACCTAAGAACGGCCGTACTGGGTCAGACTAAAGGTCCATCTAGCCCAGTAGCTTGTCTGCCAACAGCGGCCAACACCAGCTACCCTGGAGGGGATGGACCGAAGACAATGACCAAGCCATTTGTCTCGTGCCATCCATCTCCAGACTTCCAAAACAGAGGCCAGGGACACCATTTCTATCCCCTGGCTAATAGCACTCCATGGACCAAGCCTCCGTGAATTTATCTAACTTCTCTTTAAACTCTGTTATAGTTCTAGCCTTCACAGCCTCCTGCAGCAAGGAGTTCCACAGGTTGACTATTTGCTTTGTGAAGAAGAACTTTCTGTTATTAGTTTGAAGCCTGCTACCCATTCCTTTCCTTTGGTGTCCTCTAGTCCTTCTTTATGGGAACTAATGAAGAACTTTTCTTTATGCACCCTCTGCACACCACTCGTGCTTTTATAGACCTCTATCATATCCCCCCTCGGTCTCCTCTTTTCTAAGCTGAGAAGTCCCAGTCTCTTTAGCCTCTCTTCATATGGGACCTGTTCCAAACCCCTGATCATTTTAGTTGCCCTCCCCTCTCCCACCCTCTCTCTTCCCCTCTCCCACCTCCTTTTCCCAGTCTCCCCGAGTTTTGTTCAATAAAGAGAGTTTCTATTTTTGAACACACGTGTCCTTTATTTTGTACATCAGGAAGGGGGGCTAGGGAGGGGTAAGTGGAAGGAGGTGAGGGAGGAATGGGGTATGAGCCCCCAATGGGGAGGACCGGGGTGGCTCTGTGGGCTCCTCGGGGTGGAAGCTCTCCTGAAGCCCCCCGATTGATCCCCCCCGGATGGCAGCCTGCGGCAAGTGCAGCCGGGCTGAAGGCCGAGTGCTGTGATGTGCCAAGTGTGGGCATTCAGGGCACTCCAAGCCAAGACTGCTTTGCTGTCCCTCATCTATGAACATGGTTCATAGTCATGTTGGAAGGACATAACAAGTGGGGTTCCACATGGGGCTGTTTTGGGACTGGATCTGTTCAATATCTTCATCAATGATTTAGATCATGGTATAGAGTACGCTTCTTAAGTTTGCACATGATATAAAACTGGGAGGGGTTGCAAGAGCTTCAAGGATATAGTCATAATTCAAAATGATCCAGAGAAACTAGAGAGATGGTCTGAGGTAAATCAGATGAAGTTTAATAAGGTCAAATGCAAAGTACTTCACTTAGGAAGGAACAATCCGTTTCACACATACAAAATGGGAAGTTATTGTCTAGGAAGGAGTACTGCAGGAAGGGATCTATGGGTCATAGTGGACCAGAAGCTAAATATGAGTCAACAGTGTGACACTAAATGCAAAAAAGGCAAACATGATTCTGGGATGCATTAATAGGAGTGTTGTGAGCAAGACATGAGAAGTCATTCTTCCACTCTACTCTGCAATTATTAGGCCTCAATTGGAGTATTGTGTCCAGTTCTGGACACCACCTTTCAACAAAGATGTGGAGAAATTGGAGAAGGTACAGAGAAGAGCAACAAAAATGATTAAAGATCTAGAAAACATAAGCTATGAGAAAAAACTGAAAGAATTGGTCTTGTTTAGTTTAGAAAAGAGAAGACTGTGAGGAGACATGATAGCTGTTTTCAAGTACTTAAGTGTTACAAAGAGGAGGGAGAAAAACTGTTCTCCTTGACCTCTGATGATAGGACAAGAAGCAATGGGCTTAATTTGCAGCAATGGAGGTTTAGGTTGGACATTAGGGAAAATCTTCCTAACTGTCAGGGTGGTTAAATACTGGAATAAATTGCAGTAACAGGGACGTTGTGGAATTTCCATCACTGGAGATATTTAAGATCAGGTTGGATAGACATCTATCAGAGATGATCAAGACAGTGCTTGATCCTGCCTTGAGGGCAGGGGACTAGACCTGATGATCTCTTAAGGTCTTTTCCAGTTCTATGATTCTATGATTCTAGATATGAGCCATCTTTTTATTCCAATATATAAGAAATCTCATGCTTATATTTTGGAGTGTTTCTAAATTCATAAAGCCTTTTATTTGGAAATCTATTTTTTGTAAGAACTGTGAATCACCATTGTCTGCATTGATTTTTTAGTCAAGAAAAAGAATGGAAATCATTGTGGATATTTTGGTAACCAAATATTCCTAGGTCTGCTACTGGATTGGTGTATGATTTTTTAAAAAAAACTTTAACCCTCTTGACCCTAGGTTCCCATCTTTAAAACAGGACTAATAATCCCTACCTACACTCAGGATGTTGAGGCTGAAGGCATTAAACTTTATATAATGCACTTTGAGATCCTTAGATGAAAGGAACTGTATAATTCCTGAATGTATAGAACTCAGTGTGAAAGTCTGTTTGTATTGTAAGAAGACAAATTCCTGCCCTCAAAAGTGCTTAAAATCTAAATATAGACATACAAGATAGAGAAGGGTTGTAACAAAGAAGCAAAATTATAGAACCGTGAATGTTGGTAAACCATCACTTAGTTCCAAGTGAGGAGGACACAAAAAGTGATGTTGGAAAGGAGTGAAGTGTGTGATATAGGGAGGGAAAAAAGATAATAGTAGAGAGGGTGGGGGAGCAAAGCTGTACAAGACCCTGAAAATGTATTTGAAGTCAAACCTGAGAGGAAGCAGTGAAGCAGTGGTTCTCAAAGTGTGGTCCACAAAGCATTAGTGATTGGCAACTGTCTTGGAGATGGGCCGTGGGGCTGGGACTTGCCCCCCCTGCAGTGAGGAGCCTGCACTGGTACTCCAGTGCTTCATTTACCCCCATGAATTTGGAGCATTACAGGCCACGTCTGGCTTGTAGGGGAAGGAAGCAGTTCTATGTGCTGCCACTTCCTCTTCCTCTGGCTGGAGGAACAGCAATGTAGAAAACTGCTCACCTGGAGGCTTCCCCCACTGCTCTCATTGGCCTGAATCACAGCCAATGGGATCAGCAGGGTGGCAATGCCTGGGGGCAGTGGGGGACACAGAGCAAGGTAAGCATCCCACACCTCCATCCCCCTCATGTATCCCCCCTCCTGCCAGGACTCCATCCCACTCTTGCACCATCCCTCCCAGATCTCCTACCCCCAATTGGTTCCAGCACCTGATCTCCTGGCCAGAACCTTTCCCGCCCCCTTCCTGCACCCATTTTGTCATCATGGGTGGTTGGCTTGTGGTCCACAGAAAGGTCTGCATTGAGTGGGGTGGGCCATGGGCCAAAAAGTTTAACCACCACAGTAAAGAGATTTCAAGAAGAACGGGACATTGGCTAATTGGTTAGTAAGATGCATGGTTCTGTGGAGCATACTGGGTATGTGAAGGAAGTGAACTGAAAATGCATCAGGTCAAAAAGAAAGGGGCTTGCAGTACTAGAGATGAGAAGGGAGACTTAAATTCTGGACAACTGCGTGGTTGTGTGATAGGGTATTTTAGTGTAAGGAAGCATAAGATGTCAGTGGGCTTTGGGTGCTATCTCATCCTTGTGACATTCAAAAGGATATCTAAATAGACAGCCAAAATAGATAAAGAAAATGCACTTTTATGATATGCCTGGTGACACAGTGGAACCAGTATTCAAAATGAAAGATGCTGCAGAGTCACGGACGTAGTTGATGTTTTGGTGACATATATCATTTTTCCTAACTGCTACAAAACCTCTATTTGGCATTTTCTGTTTCCAGTCTACTAAATGCTGCCAGTTATAAGAACTGGAGACATGAGTATTGTATCCTCTTAGGAACTGTTATGCAGAAATATGTAAATATGGAGTTCAGGCTCATTACTGCCTTAGCATAGTTATCCTTTGAATATGTAATACTTCAGAATTCTCTGAAGCAGAGATGTTGTGGTAATTGAGATACAGGAAAACAATTTATTCAACTTTCATGGTCAGTTAAGGAAACAAAGTCTTCATACATGTTATGCATTTCAAACCCTCTTATTCTAAAAAGACTTAGTTTTTATAATAATCTATTTCTCTTTACTAATTTTTGCTGCTTCTTCATTGTATTTCCAAGTATGTTTTTATGTTCACTGTGCCTTTCCTTACACCTGCCTTTTCATGTAAGTTAGTTCACTTTCATTTTCTTGAGGAGGGGGAGACTCTTTGTCATTATATGCTTTCTTAACTGGATTAATTTCTATGGTTTATGCATTGCAAGACAACAAATGGTTGTGTATTTCTTCTGAAATAATTAACAAGTCATAGTCACTCCTCTTTGGTAAGAGTGTTATTGAGTTAACTATAAATTATTGAGACTGTAAAATCTCTTTGCGGGTACATTTTTCTCTTTTTTTTAAATGCAATTCTCAAAAAGTGCTGGGCCAATAAAAGGATATTTGCTTATAGTCCTGGTCATCAAACACTCATATATTTGGCTTTGATGTGGAAATTCTGGGCCATTCAGAAAAGCAACATGGCTTCACTGAAGTTAATGAGAATCTTGATGATAGAATTTGTCTTCAGCTAATCATGTGAAACGAGTATCATTTTATATCTCATAACCTAATGTAATGATTAAAAAATTCTCCTGCAGTAGAAGAAATATAGCAAAAATACTCATGTGTGTAAAAAAACATGTTTCAAAACTATGTTTATAGTATATGTACACTATGCACAGTTTTCAAAACCCCTAATGTTCTTAAGATCCTTTGAAAACCCTAAACAATTATATATTTGTGATAGTACTGAACCATTTCTTTAAGTGCATTAGGAGATTTCTGTTATTTCCCCTGAAGCATCTAAGGCTGTCCATTCTTGGAAGGAGATAATGGTCCCCCTCAACTCGATGGTTGGTCTCTTTCACTGATGACATTTAGATCTTCCTCTAAGTATTCCTCTTTATTGAATCAACATACCACTGCTTTTGAGAAAAAAATCTTGTTTACCACAAGATGCTTTGCACTTACCATTTGTGATTCAGTTTATCAGCAGAATAATTTAAATTCTAAAAACTATAAAAAAATGTTCTTGAAAAGTTTCATTTAAATTGCTGTACTGCTGTAGACTAAACTTGCATATCTGTGTATGGTCCTGATTTAAGAAACTACTTAAACACGTGAATTGCTTTAAGCATGTGAATGGTAGCATCAACTTTAAGATAACTTCTTTTTACTTCACTTGGAGCTATGCCAGATAATGCAAAGGTGAAAATAAGGTCAGAATTTAGCCAATAGTTAATAAATAGCTCTGCTGCAAGCATAAAAAAGGCTACTACTCAGCAAAACCAATATGGTAAAGGAAAACCATGCAGACAGACTTTCTTCCCATTCTCTACCCATGTAATTTAAAAAAGTCTGAGAGGAGTAGCTATGTTAATCCTAATTTTAAAAACACTGAGTGGTCCTGTGGCACCTTAGAGACTAACCAAAATATATAGTGTTGGAAATAAGCCAGGACACTCTGGATGTAGGTGAAAACAAGCGGAAGATTTATTACACCAGCTGATGGAGTGACACGCAGGGGTTACCCTGGTGAACACTGGTTAATGAACACTGTACAATAGGTTATATGGTCAGCAGGTGGACGGAGGAAAAATGATTTGATAGGTCTAGCAGCAAGACGAAATGAGCACATAAGCCAATAGAACTACTAAAGATTACATAATATCTCCGCCCATTGCAAAGTAACAATTTATTAATTAATACATATAGGTGTTTATTGTTTAAATGCCAAAACATGTCAGCAAAACAGTAATAACATTTAGTCTGCATTTATGATGATGATGTTTCTTATAGCAGGCGGGTATGGCCTTGAGTTGGTGCAGCACTGGGTTCTCAGGCTCATTATCTAGGAGTGAAGCAAGAAGCAAGACGGTTAAGCAAATTTATGAATGCTATCTTAAGCAAAATGTGTTAGGTTACTAACTGGAGTCCAGTTCGAGTGTCTTAGAATGTGGTTGCTATGGAGCCCAGGGTTGTTCCACTGTCTGCAGCTCTTATCCTGACTGTGGTGTTCCCAGGCCTTAACCCTAGAATGGAGTTATGCTGTTAAGAGGCCTACTAGCACATTTAGGGGTGCCTCAGTTTACCCTGCTGTTCCCTCCTTTTGACCTTAGGGTTCTCTGACCCGCCAGGTCAAATACAGTAATTTCAGGGTGTTCGTTCTACGCTGGAAGCGACGGCACAATACCAGTACCAGTATGAATGTTATGATTGAAACTCCCCACATAATTTGGCAAAACACTACCCAAATCCACCCCCAGGGTATTTCTTCACCAGTGAAGGCGCTGCCCATGATCACATGTTGGACCTCTACTGCCTGGTTGAGTGCCTCAGAGAAGTGAGTCTTGGCATGATCCACGGTATTACCTAACTGTGTGTACCGCAGACGACTGATTGCAATGCGTCTTTTGGCAAGGGTTACCAGCTCCTCGATCTTAGCCTGCAGGGCCAGTAAACCCTTCTCTAGATATTTACTGTCACTGTGCCATTCAGGGTCCCAAGTAAAGTTACCGAATATAGCTGGTGTACGGTACAGTCGTGTTCCATCTACAGTTAGAACTGACCTGTGAGGGACTGGAATGCACACAGATGGATATGAGGAGGGGCATGTTTGTGCATTTAACTGAATGGAGTGGTTAGTCCGGGCAGTCAAACACCAGTAGGTACCATTCATTTGGATCAGCTCAGTATGTGCAGGTGTCTCTGTGACGGCCACTTCAAACCTAGACAGATTCGTCATGGTGTTATAAGGGCAGGTGCACAAGATTTCCTTATCAGAGTGGGTACAGCAGTCTCGGGGAAATAATGCACCCCCAGGGCCTTCGGAATATGCGATACCTTCCACCTTTACCACATGACCCTGTTTAGGCACCGGTAGAGCTGTTACTATTCTGGCTGATTGCACATGGGGTATACCTAGAGGAGCTAGGAGCTGGAAGGTTATACTGCTACCTGTCCAGCTAGGTCTCTGTACCCGCATGGATTCTCTGTGTCCCCATAGCCATGGGTCTGTCTGGGGAAGATGAGGCCTTATCACCTTCATAAGAGCAGGATGAACTCGGCCCTCCAGTAAATCAGTTACAATTCCCTGGAGTACGATAGCTGAGGCTTGCTCAAGTCTCCAACACTGATCTTCTAAATCCTTTAATTTCGTACCATTAATGAGCAATTCCACAAGTTGTTGATCTAGATATCTGGTTATGTCTAATGACGTTGATACTGAAGTAGACAGCTCCCTCAGGCTACTGAGGATGAGCTGGCCGGCATGGCTGGTGTCTAAACCCCCTCGGGCATTTGATATGATTGCACCTGCTAACTTGGATTCTATGCGGTGCCGTTCTTCTGCCTGTTGGGCTATAACAAAAGTATTACTAATAGAGTTTCCTGCTCCGAACCATCCTGCAATTGTGTCCGTTAATCCCCGTTTTTGCCTGGGTAGTCGTTCACTAATTTGGGTAGTTAATTTAGTGAGGCTAGCACACTGTTGCCCAATATCATCTAGGGCGATTTGGACATTGACCTGATAAGTATGGAACACTACAGAGGTAAGGACTGATAATTTTGGTCCTATTAACACAAGTCCTGGTTCTAGAACGGGGGTTTGTTCAGGACAAGATACACAGACGGGGGGTTCAACTTTGGTTTCTAGAACCTGGTTAATGGTATTTAAGGAGAGGCAGTTCAATGATGGCCATTGACTGAGAAAGTGTTGCCATGTACTTAAGGAAACCCGTGTCTGGGCTACTAGTGGTATATTCCATGGAGAGTCACCACTTCCTACCTCAATGGGCACTTGATATGTGTAGTTGGTGCAAGATTTGCTATTCATATTTGGTTTCTTCCCTAAAAAATCCCACATAAATTCTAACATGGAGGACTGGGTGGTTTGGGTCCTACGGGGGCTGGAATTTGCACAGTAAGCAAAATAATTATGTGTGAAGGAGGGCTGGCTCAAGGCCTTGTATTCTCCATTTTGACCTGTTCTTATTTGTCCGTCTAAGTAGATAACCTGAATACTGGTCTTATTTACTGTGGTAACCGTCCCCCTTATGGGTCCGCAACAGGGTTCAAGAACATCTGTGGGGTTTAGGGCTCGAGGTGGTTATGCAATACACTCCCATGACTCCTTCCATGTATGTCCATCCGGCCCCAATATCTCTGGTACCTGGCACCAACGGAGGACGGGGCATTCTGCAGTGATGATAAGGGTGACATTACTCGTTTCCCTGTTTTTATAGGGGTTAACATATGATTTAATGAGCACCCTCTGGTGTTCAACCGGACCCCGCCCTAGCCATAGGTTGGCCCTTACCTTTGACCAAACCTGTGTAGGAGTTAGTTTCTGGGACTTACAATGGCTAAGGGTTTGGTTAGTATGGCAATTGAACCGTAGCACCCCCGGAGGGGGTGGGTTTAAGATCCAATTCCAGTCCACTCGCTTACAAGGTATTCCCCTCGCTCCTCTCCGGTGATACCACAGTAATAGCAGCAGACTCAGCGGGAGTGGCCTCATAGTCGGTAGCTGAGGTACCTGAAGAGGAAACTGGAGAGATAATGTTAGTGGTTTCGCTTACGGATTTGAACAATTTCAATTGGTTTTGATGCTTCCAAAATGTTCCCAATTTTCCCCCAATTTTGGCGCATGTACTGGTAGTTAGTAAGACTCGCATTGGGCCCTGCCATCTAGGTTTCAGAATTCCCTTTACTTCAGGGTAAATGCGGTACATCACTAGGTCTCCGACTTGAAATGCTGGTTTCTCTAAGAAGGTGTTGTCATCTAGTTGGGTTTGATTTGCCTTTACTTGTTTATATAGCTTCTTAAGTTCCATATCCAGTGCTTTGATATATACTTGCACCCG
Source organism: Pelodiscus sinensis (assembly GCF_049634645.1). Classification (NCBI taxonomy): domain Eukaryota; kingdom Metazoa; phylum Chordata; order Testudines; family Trionychidae; genus Pelodiscus; species Pelodiscus sinensis. Next base: position 26,548,234 of record NC_134718.1, read on the forward strand.
ATTGGCAAATGGGCCTGACTCCTGGGCTGGTAAGAGCGCATCGGTGGGCATTCGCATAGCTCTTCCTGTCATTAATTCAAACGGAGTCAACTGTGTTAGTCTGTTTGGGCTGCCTCGGATCCGGTAAAGTACAGCCGGCAACATACGTGCCCAGCTATCTCCGGTGTCCAGGACTGCCTTTGTTAAAGAAGTTTTTATAGTTCTGTTCATTCTTTCGACCATCCCTGAGCTTTCAGGGTGGTATGGAATATGGAAGCGCTGTTTAATTCCCAGAGCTTTGCAGGCTTCTTTCATTGCCTTTCCTGTGAAATGAGTTCCCTGGTCGGAGTCGATCGAGTGAGGCAATCCCCATCTTGGTATAACCTCTTCTGCTAAAATGCGGGCTACTGTGGTAGCAGTACAGTTTTTAGTAGGGAAAGCTTCAACCCATCGAGTGAAGGTGCCCACAATCATTAAAATGTATTTATACCCCCGGCTTGGTGGCAGGGGTCCCGTAAAATCTATTTGTAAGTGTTGCCAGGGTCCCTCTGGTCATGGCTGGTGATTTAGGGGAATTTTTTTCCTTTTGCCTGTATTGACCTGGGCGCAAATTATACACCGCTTAAGGAACCGGGCCGTGTCCCTTGCTTTGGTTGGCCACCACCAGGGTTCCAGAGCAGCTTTCATTTGCCTCCAGCCCAGATGGGCAGGGGAGTGTATAACTTCTAACAACAGGTTACGTATACAGGCGGGTGCCACAAGCTGCTGTTCTCCAGGGGCATACCATAATGGTTTCTTATACACACAACCCAAGGACTCCAATTTCTGTTCCTCCTCCGTACTTAGGGAAGAGTATAGGGCAGTAAGATTTATTTCCTCTTTGATTTCTTCAGCTGCGCTAACACTTAGTGGCATTACTTGTGCTGCTTCTTTAGCTCGGAAGTCTGCCCAATAGTTTCCCTTCTGTTCTTCACTATCAATTTTGCGATGTGCCTTAACTTTAACCACAGCCACTTCAGCAGGGAGTTTGATAGCTTCCACCAGTTTTTGGACAGCTTCCAAATGATTTATGGGTTTGCCAGTGGTGGTGCGGAAGCCTCTACGTGACCACACATCCATATAATCATGCACCACTCCAAAAGCATACCGGCTGTCAGTATACACAGTGATTCTTTTTCCCTGGCCAGCATAAAGAGCTTCGGTGAGTGCAGTCAGCTCTGCTTCTTGTGCAGATTTGGAACTTTCCAATTTACCAGCAGCAATTACGGTTCCATCTCCTAACACCACAGCCCATCCTGTGGAGGGTACCCCACTAATGTACTTCCTCGATCCATCCATGTACAGAGTTAGGTCTGGGGTTTCTAGGGGCTGCTCTTTGACACTCCCAAGTACTTCTTCTTCCTTGTCCACTAAACACTCATGCACATCCCCTTCAATATTTAGAAACTCAGCTATGTTAATTCCTTTGTCCCTTACTATCGAAAAGTTAGGATTCTGAAGACACAGGACGGATTCCCATTGGCTCCGCCAGGCATCGGTTACAGATTTGAGTCGCCCGGTGTTAAGGAGGTCGATAAGCGTGTGGGGTGTGTGTAAAATTAGGATTCCGGTGAGGGTGTATGGTTCACAAGTTTTTACAGCCCAGGTGGCGCAGTCTAGGGCTGCAACACATTCCGATAATCCTTGTGAAACAGGAGGCCTTGGGGTGGACAGATATGCAACAGGACGCGGGCGGTCCCCGTGAGTTTGCAATAGCACAGCAGAATACTGAGTTTTACTGTGGTTACAATAGAGATGGAACGGCTGCTGCATATCAGGTAAGCCAAGACAGGGTGCTGAAGCAAGGGTCTGTTTGATTTTTCTGAAAGCTTCCTCCTGGGGGGTTTCCCATAATACTAGGTCGTTAGCTGGTTCCCCCCGCCACCCCCACCCCCCCCGTACCAGGGCTTGGATGGGTTCCACTATATCAGAAAATTCAGAGATATAAGCTCTACAGTAGTTTAGAAGACCTAAGATTCTGTGGACATCTCTGACTGTTCGGGGCTTGGGTAATTCTTTAATGGCCTTTTTCCTGTCCTCTGTGAGGGCCTTTTGTCCCTGGGAAATTTCATACCCTAGGTATAAGACCTTTGGCTGTTGTAGCTGGGCTTTTTTAGCACTCAGTTTAAATCCAGCTTCCTGCAGGTTTAACAATAGCCTGTTTAAAGTTTTTAGATGGTCATTTTCATTAGAGTTGGCAATTAATAGATCATCCACATACTGCAGTATCACTGTGTCCCCCTCCGTTTGGACGTGTTCTAGGACTTTTGCCATGGCTTTGTGGAAGATTGAAGGGGACCCATGATATCCCTGGGGTACACGAGTCCAAGTGTACTGCTGGTTTCCAAGGGTGAAGGCAAACTTGTCCTGACTTTCACTAGCAAGGGGAATGCTCCAAAACCCGTTTGCCACATCCAGGACTGTGAATACTGAATGCGTCGGTCTTAAGAGATTTAGAATGGTGGCAGGACTTGCCACTATTGGGTGAGGTTTTGGGGTCACTCTATTCAGGTGGGTATAGTCCATAGTTAGTCTCCAAGTTCCATCAGGTTTTCTCACAGGCCAAATTGGGGAATTAGTAGTAGAGGTTATTTTCCATACTACTCCCCTTTGTTACAAATCCTGAACTACATTCTTGACCGCTTCTAGAGCATCGGGTTTTATAGGATATTGTCTGTGGGCTTTGTGCGTGGGTCCTTCTATGACTACTGGTTCGGTGCTTAACAACCCACAGTCTTGCTTATTAGTGGCCCAGACCCCAGGATATAGTGAGCACACAGTTGCGGCCAGACCATCACCCCACACTGGGGTGGTAACTTTATTGCTGGCTATTAAGGCAATGTTCTGAAGTGGTTGTATTCCCTGGCTCCTCTGAGAGGCCCATTCTATATTACTTGCTCTGGGGTTAATGACCCCCCCAAGCTCGGTGAGGAGATCAATGCCACAGATTGTCTCTACTTGTGTAGGGCAGACCCAGATTTGACTCACAGTAAAGGCATCTTCAAATTCAATTTCTACTGGTTGGCTTAAGGTAGCTTTTAATTTCTCTCCTCCTACTCCCTCAAGCCAGATATGCCGGCGAGTGAGGGGAAGGGGTTGGCTGGTTATTGATACCGAGGCTCCAGTGTCTATTAACATTTTGCACGGCCGGCCTCCCACACATGCGTTAAGAAACATCCTAGGGTTGCCTTCAGATCCAGCCACGGAGGCCACTGTAATCTATTTACTAGCCAGGATTTTGAGAATCTCTTGGATCTGTTGTTTCACTTGTCCTAAATCCTGCCCATTGTCTCTATTTTCTTGTGGGTTGGGAGCCGGGTGTTGGCTTTGTTTTACTGGCCATTGGCCTTCCTTACCCCCTCCGGGTCGATAACAGTCCTCTAGCAAGTGGCCCATCCGTTTACAGTTTGTACACTGGAGGTTGGTTTTAGTACAACACTCCCAGAACATGTGTCCTAATTTCCCACAGCCATGACAACGAAGGGCAGCTGAGGCACTGATCATGGTTTCTCCCTTTACTGCATGAACTGGAGTCCGTTTTGCTTCCCTCTGTCTCCTGGTTTCTAAGTCAGAAGCCCATTTCATTATATCTACGTATGTGTTTCCCACTGATACGCCTAGGGATAGCACAGCCTGATGGTCCGCTGACATCCCTTCCATTAAGAGCTGTAAAAATGCTTCATGGTCCCTATTTACACCATCGAGACCAGAGTAGGAGCGGAAGGCGGCCCATATCCTTTCTGCGTAAGTAGTGACCGCCTCTTCTTTATGTTGTGTGACTAATTTCAATGCTCCCAAATTGGTGGTGCGTTCCCCCAGAGCAAGGGAGAGGGCAGCTTTGAATTCTGCTAAGGTCCCTTCCTGATTATTTGCGAGATCTTGTCCAGGATGTTCAGGGTCTGGGGTAGGGTCCTCAGCCCAGATCCCAGTTCTCCATCGGTCCTCCAAGTTTTCCCACACATCCTTGGGACATTTACATTTAATCAGGATGTGTTGATCCTTTTTGTGTAACCCATGCATTTCTCCCAAACCCTCCAGTTTGTCCCAAAATTCGGTATTCTTATGGTCTCTCTTCAAGGCTGGCAGCTCAGCTACAAAAGCTTGTTTCTCTAAGGATGTAAATGGGTGATACACTGAGACAGTCTAGGAGTGGAATCCTCTGACTTGTTCTCCCTGTGCGTTTACATTTCGGACTCGCTGAGTCTGTGTCTTAATTGGGGCCATAAAAGTGGTTTGGCCCGTTGTAACTATCATCTGTGCCTCTTCTGGAGGATCTGGATATAATGAGGGATACAAGGGAGGTGCAGTTGGCATAGGTGCAGGAACTGCAAGATTGGTTTCTCCCTGTTTCACATTCTCTGGACACAGAGGTGCTGCAGCGTGTGGATTACAATTACATGGTTCACTGCTAGAAGAAGAATTATGCTTTTGGGCATTAACCTCTTCCTGCAGGGCTTTAATTTTCTTTTCCTTTAGCGTAAGGATGTCTAACACTGCTATCACTGCTTTCTCGGTCTTATCTTTCTTTTGTTCTGACCACCACTTGCTCAAATCCTTTTCTGATACTGCACTTGGATAGCCTTGCTTTTTAATAGCAACTTGCCGGGTTTGGGCATGTTTATATTCTAAATATTCTTGAGGGCTAACACCGACTTCCTACCGTGCAGCCATATCTTACTGTGACAATTGAACTCCTCAATGCTCCTTTTGCGTTTTTTTTTGTTTGTTCACGCACACGTACACTGAAAGGAAAGGTTGCTGGGGCTTAACTCAGACCTAGTCAGTAGCATTCACTCCTCATTCATCAATTAACATTCATTCGGATGAGTGATTAGAATTGTGGTTTCCAACACACCATCAGAAGGAGGAATAGGATTACCCCTAACAGGAAGAGGAGCAATCCCTGGGGTTGCTCCAAATCCCAATAGTTGTCTAGAACAACCCACGGATTAGTGTACTCAGTCATTGGTTGCTAGCAATCCTATTCCCTAGCAACCAATGCTAAGGTATGACATACAAATGCACAACACGCGGTCCGGAGAACGCAGAGGTTCAGCAGATCACACTTTCCAGCTGTAACAGCTACAGCTCACTCTCAAACCTTCCCAGTCCCTCCGGACAGGCTCTGGTTCTTTCTCTTCCAGCCAGGACTCGGGTGCCTTGGCTCCCAGTCCGGCTGGGCTTATCTTCCAGCTTGGGCTCGGGCACCTTGCTCGCGAACCGGCTGTGCTTATCTTCCAGCTCGGGCTCGGGCACCTTGCTCTCGAACCAGCTGGGCTTATCTTCCAGCTCGGGCTCGGGCACCTTGCTCTCGAACCAGCTGGGCTTACGGAGGTTGCGCGCGGTTTTCCTCCCTGCTTCTGCTTTTTGGTACCTCCTCGGGGATTCCACACATGACTTAACTGTCCCTCTTTAGCTACATCTTTCAGACGCACTCTTAGGGATCAGCCTTTACCCCCGAAATTCCGTGTGTGGCTTATACCGTACGGTGTTTTCTCCTTGTAGTGCCTCTTGGTACCCTCACAATTGCCGGCGGGGATTTGCATTATGCAAGAGTGTGTACATTAAGTGCCTGTTGGGGGGCGTCCACCAGGTCTTACAATGTTACGTGCAATGAGAGAGTGGGTCACCAGTTCGTGCTGCCTGCCGCCTTGCGTACTCGGCTGATCCCGAGCTTAACATACGGCTCAATCACTCCCTGGTGATTTATCCAGTCTCTCCGTAACGAGCCCCTTAGTTCTAACAGTACACAACCCTCTTGTGCTCGTCCCCTGTGGGGGCTTAGATGTTCCTCCCTCCCTCTTTCAGGCCTGCCTCATATACTTGGTTCACCCTCATCCAGGTATCTCATGCCTCAAATGGGAACGGAAACAGGATGTGTCTGAAGGAAACCAGAGACGTCAACCCCTAGACCTAATGAGGTGGTAAATTAAATATACTCACCTCTCTTGGGTTTCAGTCTCCAGCTCCTGATCAGCTCACAAGCCTGTATCCCGGACGAGCCCGCAATTTGTTGGAAATAAGCCAGAACACTCTGGATGCAGGTGAAAACAAGCGGAGGATTTATTACACCAGCTGATGGAGTGACACGCCGGGGTTACCCTGGTGAACACTGGTTAATGAACACTATACAATAGGTTATATAGTCAGTAGGTGGACGGAGGAAAAATGATTTGATAGGTCTAGCAGCAAGACTAAATGAGCACATAAGCCAATAGAACTACTAAAGATTACATAATATCTCCGCCCATTGCAAAGTAACAATTTATTAATTAATACATATAGGTGTTTATTGTTTAAATGCCAAAACATGTCAGCAAAACAGTAATAACATTTAGTCTGCATTTATGATGATGATGTTTCTTATAGCAGGCGGGTATGGCCTTGAGTTGGTGCAGCACTGGGTTCTCAGGCTCATTATCTAGGAGTGAAGCAAGATGCAAGATGGTTAAGCAAATTTATGAATGTTATCTTAAGCAAAATGTGTTAGGTTATTAACTGGAGTCCAGTTCGAGTGTCTTAGAATATGGTTGCTATGGTGCCCAGGGTTGTTCCACTGTCTGCAGCTCTTATCCTGACTGTAGTGTTCCCAGGCCTTAACCCTAGAATGGAGTTATGCTGTTTAGAGGCCTACTAGCACATTTAGGGCTGCCTCAGTTTATCCTACATATAGAATCATGAGCTTTCATGGGCAAAATCCACTTCATCAGATGAATTGGAGTGGAAATAACAGAAACCAAGGTGTGTATATATATGTACCAGCAGATGAAGAACCTGTCAATTGTAGGTCCCATGTTTATGAGGCTGATTAAGTGGGCTGGATGTATCCCATATATAGCTTTTCATGTGGAAAGACAGATGTTAATGGCAGGAGATATTGGCTTGGTAATGCGCCAACCAGTTAATATCCCAGGGTAACAGTGTCAAATCTGTAGATAAATTCCAGTTTTGCAGATTCTGTAATTGGCTAGTTAAATGCCTTTGTAGAAGAATGGCTACTTTAAAATCCACAATTGAGTGACCAGACCAGGCAGGTTAAAATGTTTCCCTTCAGGTTTGTGTGTGCTACCATTTCTGATACAGGCAGTCCCCGGGTTACGTATAAGACAGGGACTGTATGTTTGTCCTTAAGTTGAATCTGTATGTAAGTCGGAACTGCTGCTGAAACTGACCGCCAGTTCTGACTTACATACAGATTCAATTTAAGAACCCCAAGCTTCCCCAAGTCAGCTGCTGCTGAAACTGATCAGCAGCTGATTCCAGGAAGCCTGGGGCAGAGCAACTCTGCCTCGGGCTTCCTGTAGTCAGCGCCGGTCAGTTTCAGCAGTGGCTGACTTGGGGGCGCCTGGGGCAGAGCAGCTGGGGTGCTGCTGGGTTGCTCCAGCAGCACCGCTCCTCGGCGCTACTGGACCAACCCAGCAGCACCCCAGCTGCTCTGCCCCAGGCGTCCTGATTCAGCCACTGCTGAAACTGTCCAGCAGCGGCTGAATCAGGACCTGGGGCAGAGCAGTTGGGGTGCTGCCGGGTTGGTCCAGTAGTGCCCAGAAGGCGCTGCAGGACCAATTGGCAGCGCCCCAGCTGCTCTGCTCCAGGGTCCAAAACAAAAGCCTGGTCTGCTGGGGGGGGGGCACACTAGCCCCCCCCCCCCAGCAGACCAGGGATACGGGTAGCAGAGCCGCAGCGGGGTGCCGCGCCTCTGAGGCTTTGCTCTGGCAAAGCCTCAGAGGCGCGGGACCCCCCGCGGCTGCGGCTTCCGTCCCGGTGCCTGTGGTCTGCTTGGCCCCCCCAGCAGACCACAGGCACCGCAACTGAAGCGGCAGCAGCGGGCGGGTTCCCCGCTTCTGAGGCTTTGCCAAAGCAAAGTCTCAGAAGCGCGGGGAACCGCCGCTGCTGCCGCTTCAGTCCCCTGCCTGTGGTCTGCTGGGGACCGTCCCCAGCAGACCACAGGCACCGCAACTGAAGTCTCAGAAGCGCGGGAACCCGCCCGGTGCCCCTGGTCTGCTGGAGACGGTCTCCAGCAGACCAGGGGCACTGGAGCAGCTTACGAACGGGGCTTTCTCGCCCCGGAGCTCGCAGGTAGCAATCCGCTACCTCGACCTCCTGGGCGAGAAAGCCCCGTTCGTAAGTGCGGATCCGACGTAAGTCGGATCTGCGTAAGTCGGGGACTGCCTGTATTTGATTTATGTCTGTTTTTCCTTTCTCATAGAGACTGTCCAATGTGACCAATATACATAGCAGAGAGGCTTTGCTGGCATTTCATGGCATATATTACATTAGAGGATGTGCAGTTGTATGAGGCCCTGATGTTGTGACATATGTACTTAGGTCCTGTGATGATGTTGCTTGTATAGATATGTGGACAGAGTTGGCAATGAGGTTTGTTGCAGGGGCAGGTACCTGGGTGAGTATATCCTGGGCCAAAACAAAGATATTAATTGGTTGGCACATCAAAAGCTATGTATGAGACACATCCAGCCCATTTAATTAGCCTCACGAACAGCAGTCCTACAACTGACGGGTACTTCTTCTGCTGTTATATATATCTTTTAATTTTTGTTATTTCCACTCCAGTTTATCTGATTAAGTGGATTTTGCCCATGAAAGCTCATTCTCTATCTTTTGGTTAGTCTCTAAGGTGCTGATTTGTGTCCATTTATTCTATTCATTGTTTGTAGGGAAGTTAAGCATTTTAAAAGGATGCTATTAATTGAGTAAGGCACAACTTTACATTTAAAAAATCTCAGAGGGTGTGACGGTCCTGCCTCTCCCCCTCACGTCCGGGAAAAAGGGGGAGGGGAGGCTAGGCGCCCGCCACGTCTCTACCTATCCGCGTCGCCCCCGTCTTAGGACACCCGGAGTCTCATAAGTGAGGTCCTCCAGCTGTTCGGCGTCGAGTGTTCCCCCTCCGGCACGTTCTCCCCGAGCAGAGGGGGGAAAAGGGGGGCTCAGGCCCGCCCTCAGTCACGGGCCCCGGCCCAGGGCCCTAAGGACTCCGACTGACTACCAGTCTGGGTCCGGCTGACGGAGGTGTGCCCCTAAATGCATCAGCCCACGGGCTTCCTCACCGCCCTGCCCTGGGCCACTTCCTTTTCTCCCCTCGGTGGTCCTTACCCCCAGCGGCGGGGCGTCTCAGTGGGGCGACAGATCGGGGAATGTCACGGTCCTTCCGGGCGAGTTGCGTCTCTCCGTCCTGCTGCTCTCCCCCCTGCTTGTGTTGCCCGGCCGTATTTGGAGCTCCCGGTGGGCCGGCCCCCCCGGTGGTCGACCCCCCCCCCCCAGTTGGGGCCATTGATTGGCCTTTCGGCCCGTCCAGGCTGGCCCCTGCACCTATCCGGCGGCGGCCGGGCATCCTCCCAGCTGAGCCACGTTTTTGCGCAGCTGATCCACGGAGCTGCCCCGCCAAGCCGCGCCTCCGCTCAGCTGAGCCGCGGCGTCCCTGCTCAGCTGAGCTGCGGTGTTTCTGTTGAGCCGCGGCTTGGGAGCAGCCGGCGCACAGCCGGTATCTGCTCCGCGGCTTCTGTTCTTCGGTGCAGGGCTTTGCTGCCCCGTCACAGAGGGGTAGTTGTGTCAGTCTGTAATTTAAAAAAAATCTTTGTTACTATCAATGGGGTAAATCATCTGGAATTGAAGGGTACTTATTCTAATATTTTGGAGTTCAATGTCATGCAAGTCCTGACAAGAAACTGATTGGGTATTAGATAAGAAGTGCATCTAAAAATTCAAAGACACATGTCAGTATGGAAATTGTCTGGTGGGCCATGAATGCTCTTGAAATTGTGGGTTGAGTGTTGAAGGGGGTGAGGGCTCTGGTTGGGGATATGGGCTCTAGGGGAGGGCAAAAAATGAGGAGTTCAGGGTGTGGGATGAAGCTTTGGACTGGGAAAGGGAGTTAGGGTGTGGGGGTGGTAAGTGCTGTGGGTGTGGGCTCTGGAATCAGGTTGGGAATGAGGAGATTAATGTGTAAGAGCATGTTCCAGGCTGGGATGGAAGCGTTCGGAGAGTGGGAGGGGGATCAGGGCAAGGGAAGGATGGTTGTGGTATGAGGGAAAGGTAGAGTGCGCACTTTGGGTGGCACTTACCTTCAGCAGCTCCCAGAAGCAGTGGCAGCCCCTGCTTTGGCTCTTAAGCAGAGGTGGGGCCAAGTGGCTCTCTGCACTGCTCTGTCCAAAGGTGCTGCCCTTACCTACCATAGTTCCTGGCCAATGGAAACTTCAGAATTGGCACTTTGGGAGTGGGGGAAAACAGAGCCCCCAGGCTGCCCCTATGTCTGGGAGCAAAAGTGGAGAGATGCTACTGCTCCCAGAAGCTATGCGGAGCCATTGTACATGTGGAGCAGGCCCCCGACACAGCTCCCTGACTGGAGATTCAGGACTAGATTGAAAAGTCTGATGGCACAGACTGGATGCAGCCTGTGGGGTGGGGTTTGCCCACTCTGCCCTAGTAGAAATGGGTCCTCTTTGAAGCATCGGCGCATTATCACTATTTCATAATAACTGAATATTTTCACTTACAAATTCAGAAGATTGAGGTCTGTTCAGATTATTTAAATCGCGGCTTCATTTGCCTTTGCTGAACAAACAAATCGACATGCCTCTGCCGACAGAGGCATATAGTTTAGACGTACCCTTGGTTATGTAATATATTTATATTTGTATGTAAAAACACAAATGGGTTTATCACTGTCACACAATTCAAATATGTAATATACATGAAAGAGAGAGCAATTGAATAACACACTTTCTAAAGACTGTCTTAAAGTAGTTTACTTTAGTTATTTTAGCAAAGACAACTCCTCCCCTTTATTTCTTAGACGTCTTTCCACAAACATAGACATTGCAAACCAAGGAGCAAAAAACAGAATGGTTATTTTTAAGGAAAACCAAAATAAAACAATAATAATTAAGTTTTCAAGAAGTTAATCAAAGGAAGGAAAGAGCAGGGCCCACTAGGTCTTGAAGCTTCTATGCAAATACCAATCTCTGCAATTCAAAGCCTAAATGCATCAGCATTGAGCACTCTATAATGTGAGAAACAGCTAGATTAAACAGATGAAATACATTATTCAAATGAGGCTGAATGACAGATTCAAAACAGACTGAGAACTATTGCTAATTTTCTGTGTGTGAGAAAGAGTGGAAGAACGGAACGTTGTGATGCATAGAGATCAATGCCAGCTTTATACAGCCAACCTTCTATTGAGAACCTCTTTACTCTGGTGGCAGTCCCATTGAGTTCAGTGATAGTCCACTTAGAACGAGATTCTACTTGTGAAGAGTGGGAGACTCTGGCATATACTGAACTGAAACTAATGTTTGTATGGAAGCCGGGGGACCACATTTCCACAGTGAGAGAGTATTTTGATAAAATGATGTGAAAATCCATAGAAATATCAAGATGAGGACACAAAAACAAAATAAATAAAAAGCTAAAACCTCATCTACATGTAAGCAACTGAAATGGTACTATGACACAAAAGTTAGAATAATGCTACATTTATGGACTCCGTAGCATATTTGAGAAGTCCTGATGTATTGCCATCAGGTCCAGTGACACTCTTGCTTCATAGATTTTTTGGTGGCAGAGTGAATCTCTTCCAGTATTTTTAAAAGTCTCAGAGGGGATAGCTGTGTAGGGTGTGTCTACACTGCAGCGTTATTTCAGAATAACTAGCATTATTCTGAAATAACAATGTGAGCATCTACACAGGCATTCCGTTATTTCAAAATAATATTGAAATAATGGGTGGCTTATTCCGAAATCTGTAAACCTCATTCCATGAGGAATAACTCCTCTTCCGAAACAGCTATTTTGAAATAGCTGCAGTGTGGACGCTCCACTGCTGCTATTTCGAAATAGCTCCTCACCAGGGCCATTCTAAGTGATTTCTCCCTTCTGCTTCCTGGGACTCTAAATCAAGATAGCATGTCCACATTAGAGAAGCGTGCCTTAGACTAATTTTGAGGCTTCCTTGTAGTGTGGACGCTCTATTTCGAAATAAGATATTGTGGAATAATTATTCTGGAATAGCTCATTTTGAAATAAGCATGCAGTATAGATGTACCCTTAGTCTGTAACTGAAAAAACTTAAAAACCAATGAATGGTCCTGAAGCTCCTTAGAGACTAATCTGAAGAAGTGGGTTGTGCCCACGAAAGCTCATGATACCATCTACATTTTTTGTTAGTCTCTAAGGTGCTGCAGGACTATTTGTTGTTTTTTAATCTCTTCCATATATACAGGTTTCAGGGATTTCATTTACTACCAATGCATCCAGATCTCTGCATGGACTCTCTTCAGAATCATTAAGTTCAGAGCAGGCACTTTTACCATTATAAAGCAAATGCATATTTTACTTTGTAGCATGGGATACACACACTGCAAGTAAGATTAATGCATGCAACAACTTTTAAGCATTTGATAGTGTAAAAAGTGAACACATTCTTATAAGTCTAACACCTAGCTTAAACAATACTAATCTATAGATGAGCCAGTCTGGCTTCTCACTATACATTTATCAGCGCTCAGCTGACTTCTACAGCCTGGGCCAGAGCTGGCACCTGGTCTGCTAGCAGCCCAGCTATGTCCTCCAGAGCATTGTTTCTGGATATTTTTGATACCAAGGACTTCCTTGCTGCCTTCCAACACTCTCTGAGGGCATGCCTACACTAGGAAACTATTTCAAAATTAATAAAATCAACTTAATGACTCCATATATAACAAAATTGAAATAGCATGTCCCCACTACAGGGAAGCATCAAAATTAATTAGAATTAGTCCAAAATAGTGCGGCCACATTGAATGGAGCCCACCTTGGCTTTAGAGGCGCTGGAAGCACTCTGGGGAGGGCATCAGGAGGGTGGATACTTCCTGCAGCTTCTTGGTCAGGCAAGCTACAACATGTTTTCAGGGGTGTCTCACAAGCCACTCCTCCACTGCTTCCCCCCTTGTGGGACACAAAAGGGACGCAGTGGGCATGAGCCATCTTGTGCTCTGGTTGCCCTTGTGGATGCCACAGGACTCAGAGCATGGAGCTAGAGCTGCTGCAAAGCAGTGCCAGGCTCAAAGGCCTCATGCTGTGCCGCATGGCACAGTGATACCAGACTGGCTGCATCTTGCTCCAGCAGGACAAGGACAAGGACAAGCAGAACAACCCCCAGTGTGGCCCACAGGCCCTGCTCAGCCAAGTCCTGATACTCTTGTTGCTGCACACACCTCTCAATCCCCTGGACACAGTTGAACACTGCTTCTGTTGGAGGGAGACAAACTTGGACCACATCGCCCTGCAATGATGGGATGACCAGCAGTGGCTGCAGAACTTCCGCATGCAGAAGGTCACCTTCCTGGAGCTCTGCGAGTGGCTCACCCCTGTGCTGAGGTGACAGGACACCCGCATGAGACCAGCCATCTCCATGCAGAGGCGCGTGGCCATTGTCCTGTGGAAGCTCGCCACACTGGACAGCTATTGCTTTGTTGGGAACCAGTTCAGCATGGGAAAATCCACAGTCGGGGCTATGCTCCTGCAGGTAGCAAAGACCATGAAACACATGCTGATACAGAGCATTGTCACATGGACAGCATTGTGGATGACTTTGCCGCCATGGGCTTCCCCATCTGCAATGAGGGGGACATAAATGGCATGCACATCCCCATCCTGGCCCTGACCACTGGGCCTTGAAGTACATCAACTGTAAGGGATACTTCTCCATAGTGTTGCAGACCCTCATGGAACATGAGACACTTCACGGGATGTTTGGGAAAGCCACACAATGCCCACATCTTTTGGAACTGCTGCCCCTTTTTGTCCCCGACCACATCCTCAGAGTCAAGGAGGTGGACATGCCCATGTGCATCCTGAATGACACAGCCTACCCTTTTCTCCTTTGTTCATGAAGCCCTACATGGGCAGCCTGGACCCCAGAAAAGAGCAGTTCAAAACAGGCAGAGCAAGTGACACATGCTTATTGAATGTCATTCATCTGTTTAAAGGGGAGGTTCAAGAGTCTTCTTACCCATCTGGACCTCAGTGAGAGCAACATCCCCTTCGTGGTGGTAGCCTGTTGTGTGCTCCACAACCCCTGAAAAATCAAAGGGGAGACTTTTCTGTCAGGGTGAGGGGCTGAGGCTGAACGTCTGGCCAGAGAATTTGAGCAGCTGGACACCAGTGCCATATGGAGAGCACATCAACAGGCTGTGATAATCAGAGAGGTCTTGAGGGAGAGTTTTGTGCAAGCCAGTTGTGAGACTCTCCCCCATGGCTCTCCACAAGGCCCTCTGTGTGCCTTTCATCCCCCAACCTTCCCTTCCCCGGTCCTTCCCTTCTTTCCCACCTTCCCCCATTCCATACAGAGCAAAGAATAAAGACATCTTTGTTGGAAAAACAGGACTCTTTATTGGGGAGGACATAGAGCAGAAGAGAGACTGGGTAAAAAACCTGGAATGGGGAAGGGAGCTCTGGGATGCAACTGAGAGTGATGCCTGCCTTTGGGTGATCATGAGGCATCAACCGCCTGAGAGGTCCAACCATCTCATTATTTGCAACCCTGGTGGTTCCTGGGGAGGCTAGGCGAGGAAGCCATGACAGAGAAGGTGTCTGGTGGCCTGCTCCATGCACACCGCCATGAGCTCAAAGAGATGGAGGAGGAGAACATGGTGTCGTGCTGGTGCACTAGCTGGTCCCAGGCAGCCTTCCTTTGCTCCAGCTCAGCCCAGCAATCTTCCCAGTTGGCAGCCTGCTCCTGATGCTTGTCCTCGAGTCCCTGCATGAAGGACTGCAGGTAGGCCATCTGCTCCAGCATGAAGTCCTCCAGGGTGCATTTCCTTCTCTGGATCCCACTCAGTTGGGTAGAATGGCATAGAGAAGGACATGTCAATCTTGTAGCTGTCCTAGCTGTGGAGAAAAGTTAAAAGATAGTAATCACAGGAGACACTGTGTATGAAGCCTAGCCCTAATCTCTGAACTGAAACTGAAGTTCTTGGTTCAGACAATGGTGATGTGCTTTGAGCAAGGCCATATGTTGCCTAGACAGCGGGCACTTTCCAGCAAGGGTACAGACTTCCCAGGGGAGCACTGCAACTCCCATAGTCCGGGGGCAAGCAAGCATGAGAAGGTGCCATCCAGGCCAGCAGCCTGTGGGTGGTGGGGGGGACAGGATGGCTTGCCTTCTTTCTGTGTCCTGCACACAGTGGGTCTGGAACTAGTGGCGTCCCTTAGATAGAAAACTTCTATCCCTGACCACTGGGAGGATGTTGGGGGAGGTGTATATAAGCATCAGACACCACTTGCTGGAGAGAGTGCCAATGAGTTCCCCCTCTTTCTCTCCCTGCCAGGTTCCCATGCAAAAGATCAATCTCCTACGCATCACTGTGCTTGATCAGAGTGAATGCTGACTGAATGTGGGCATAACCCTGGGCCATGTGCAGCAATGCTGTGTGGTTCCATGACCCCAGACTACTTAGTTTGGCATGGAAAGGTATCCTACCACAGAGACTGAAGTAAGGCAGGCCTCTCCAGGAACCTTGTGAGAAGGACCAAGGGGTTCCTGTGTTAGAGCATCATGGGGCTGAGTGCTCTGAACTGGTGCTCCATGTACACACATGTGCCCAGGCTGTTGTGTGCCCCCAAAACTGAATAGGCCAAGTGAAGAGAATAGGCCCCTCACAGTCTGTTGCCTGCCCCCACATGTAGATAGGGAAAGTTACAGAACTCATCTGAAGTTCCCTCTGGGTTCCTCTGAAGCCTGGGAGATATCCTGGAAGGTTAGGTGACCAGCTCCAGTGAGAAGCAGGTCCTGGATGGTGGTATTGATCATCTGGCTGCTCTCCCCCTCCTCCTCCTCCTCCTCCTCCTCCTGATTATCATCCTCCAGTCCCCTTGCCTCCCACAGTCTGATGCCAGGCTTGTCTTGGCTGCACTCAATTATGATGGTGGCATGCAGCTGGTCATAGTACTGAAAGGTGTGTTGTACTAACCCTAAGCATCTTTTCTGCTTGTTGGCCTTGTGGTAGGCCTACTGCATCTCTTTAATCTTGGAACTGGTCCAGTGTCTGGGTGTGCCCTTTGTCAGCCAGGCTGGTGGAAATCCTGCCTCAGATGACCACATTCCTTTTATTAGTGCGGAGATCCTGGAGGTTGGTCTCCTCCCCCCAAACCTTGATGAGGATAAGTATCTCTGCACCACTGCAGACCAGAGCTGTCCTGCATCCATGGGCAGGGGCAGCTGTGGGAGCAGAAGGAGTGCTAGCAGCTTTGGGAGAGTCCAAGGGAGCATTGTGGTCGGTCATGCCTGCCTCGGATGGTGATGTCTCAGATAGGGCTTTCAAGCTGGCCATGTGCGAGAAGTCCTTATGCTGCTGCCAGAACTTTTAAGCTCCATACGAGGAGGGGAGCAGTAGAGATACCAGGTGTGGTCAGAGTGGTCAGAGCTGCAGCTGCGAGAGGCCTCTGGAAGCCATTATTTTGAAATAGCAGCACTGGAGCATCCACACTAATGCTATTTCAAAATAACTATTTTGAAATGAGCGTTATTCCTCAATAAAGGCAGGAGTATAGTTATCAAAATAATGGACTTGGAAGTGTGGATACTCTGCTTATAACTTCAACCTAAGGGGAGGTTATTTTGAAATAATGCCTTAGTGTAGACCAGAGCTAAGAGAAATATCAGGGTACATCTACATTTGCTCCCTATCTCGAGATAGGGATACAAATGTAGTATACCGAAATTGTTAATGAAGCACGGGATTTAAATATCCCACGCTTAATTAGCATAATCAGATCTGGCCGCCATTTTGAAATCACATTATTGTGAAATAAAATGCCCTGTGTAGCAGCTTTATTTCAAGAAAAAACCCTTCTCTCGAAATAACTGCTAAACCTTATTGTATGAGGAGTAACAGTTATTTCGAGAGAAGGGTTTTCTCTCAAAATAATGCTGCTACACAGGTCATTTTATTTCGTAATAATGAGATTTCAAAATGGCGTCCGGATGCGATTATGCTAATTAAGCATGGGATATTTAAATTCTGCACTTCATTAGCAATTTCGGTACTCTACATTTGCATCTCTATCTCAAGATAGGGAGCAAGTATAGACGTACCCTCAGGGACCAGCGGTAGTACACAGACTGGTCACTGAGGAATATTGCTTCAGATTACTGTGAATATACATCCTCCACATAAAGTTAACCATCATACTGCCCGAAAGTATTGCCTCAGTTATTCCAGAAATCACAATGTTATATCTTTTCACCTCTCAGCCTTGAAAAACCTAGTGCCGAGCCTCATTTAGGATTAGTGCATTCCAGGCAGCAATCAGGTAGATTTAAATGTGGACCAGGTATTGTCACATGTCCACTTTAGTTCCTCGGCACATGGGAGATTAGAGCAGTAATTTTGTTTGGAGTGTGATCAGTTTCAGTCTCTCCTAATGAGAGCAGTACAGGGGGATGGCAACTTTACCTAGAAAATATAGAGTGGGGTAGGGGAATCAGGGCCCACGCACTCCACTGGGTTCTGACCCAGACCTCTGGGATGCTGGTTCAGCTGATCACCTATCTGAGTGTGGTGTTAGCCACAAGACAGCTTCCCTGGACCCCTTCCTACCTCTGTCTGCATCCTCTCCAGCCACCACCCATCAGTGGGGAACATCACCTCAGCTTCCAGCCCAAGCCTCAGTCATTGTGTGCTTTGCCTCCTCTGCTCCCTAGCTTGGTCTGGGTTCAATTCTAGTCCCCCTCTGGTACTTCCAGGGCACTTCCTCCTCCCTGGTTTGGCTGGCTTTGAAACTCAACTTCCAACCTGAGAATGAGCTGCAAGGACAGAGGTTTGGAGCCTCCTTATCCCAGAGAAGCTCCTTAACCTCCTCCTGTCCAGTCAGAGGTTTATACATCCCGGCCGTGTCCAGACTCAGGGGTTTTTTCGGGAAAAGTAGCCTTTTCCCGAAAAAACTTCCCCTGCGTCCAGACTCAAGCCGCGTTCTTTCGAAATTATTTCGAAAGAACACGGCTTTTCTTTCGATGGTGGTAAACCTCGTTTCACGAGGAAGAACGCCTTCCTTCGAAAGTTCCTCTTTCGAAGGAAGGCGATCTTCAATGTAAAGAGGCCGTCTTCGAAAGAGAGCATCCAGACTCGCTGGGTGCTCTCTTTCGAAAAAGCGGATTTCTCTTTTGAAAGATCCGCCTGCAGTCTAGACGCGATCTTTCGAAAGAGGCTCTTTCGAAAGATGCTTTCGAAAGAGCCTCTTTCGAAAGAAGCCTGCAGTCTAGACATAGCCCCCATCACAGAGATATATCCCCCTCCCAGAAATCTTTCTGCCTGAAACAGGTGGCTGAAGTCATAATTCATTCTCCTTCACCAGTATTTTCCTTTGGCAAAGAGGTCCATTGGTGGCCTTCGCTTCTAGTCTTTTTCAAATACAACCAGCAGGTGCTAGTCACAAACAATGCTTGGGTTGTGAGATGTGACCACACCCTGACATAGTGCAGCAAATTCTGTTGCCCTACTATTACAAGAAGCAGATCTATGGCAATAATTTCACAAACATACAAACAGATAACAAAGATCTTGGTATAATTATTTTTCAGAGTGAGACAAATGTGTCAGTGTGTTTTAGCTAATGTTTGAATTGAAAAGTACTGTTAATTCCCTAAGGAGAGCTGAGCTTTGCATGGCAAAAAAAAAAAAACTTCTGCATCCCAGCGGGAGCAATAGCATGTCCAATGGCAAATTGCTTTGACAGGTTTGTAACAGCTCAACAGTACCCACATGATGAGATGCACACACTGAACTGGAAGAGTTCAGAGGGGGAAAGAAGTGTGCAGTATGTCCTGACAACACTGGAAATGATCTGATCACTTAAATATATTTTAATTTGAAAGCTTGTTCCATTATTGTAATGGGGAAGGTAAACCCCATACAAAATCAAGGCAGGAATGGAATATTAGTCTGGCCTGGACACAGGTGTTGGCCTTCTCTTGCCACACCTCCTATCAATATTGAGTGTAGAAGGAGGGCGCTCAAGCTGGAGGGCATAACTGAGAATAGGCTGGCTTTAGGGTAAGGTGTGGGAAGCTGCCCTGAATATGGGGATTATTGGTATGGAACAGAAAGTGTCTGTGGAGTGGATGGAGCAGTGCTGAGCTAAGAACCCTACAATCAGCCAAGCCTAATAAAAAGAGTGGACTGGATTTTATGCTTTAGTGTGTGTGTTTGTTTTTAAATAAAGACAAAAATACATACAGAGTATGTTTTGATTCTATGCAGTGTTCTAACTGTGTCTTACTGTGGATAAGAAAGTCTATTGCTCACAGTTAACAATGTGTTTTCCTTATTCAGTTCAGTCAGAGGAAAAGAAAATGTACTCTAGACTTATAGCCAAATTTTCAGCTAAACAGATTATTTCTACTTGGGATGAACTGGAAACACTGTAACTTTGGACTCACATAGCTGCATTAAGGCTATGTCTAGACTGCAAGCTTCTTTCGAAAGAGGCTTTTTCGAAAGATACTTCCGAAAAAGCCTCTTTCGAAAAAGAGCGTCTAGACTGCAAGCGGAACTTTCGAAAAAGCAAGCCGCTTTTTCGAAAGAAAGCAGCGAGTGAGTCTGGATGCTCTCTTTCTAAAAAGCCTTGTTGGCATTCAAGAATGCCTTTTTTCGAAAGAGCACTTTCGAAAAAAGGCGTTCTTCCTTGTGAAATGAGGTTTATCGCTGTCAAAAGAAAAGCCGTGTTCTTTCGATTTTATTTCGAAAGAACACGGCTGCAGTCTATACGCAGGTAAAGTTTTTTCGAAAAAAGGCTACTTGAGTCTGGACACAGCCTAAGAGAACAAGAGATCTTCAGACACCCCGTCTTATCACATTTAAAGGGACCAATGGGCTTTATTAACTGCTCTTCTTGGAGTGATAGAAAAGTGCAAACGAAATGTCAGGTAGAACTTCAGCCTGAGATTAGCATAAAAAGAAAAAACCTTTTAGTCCAGTGTTTGAGTTTCTGCTGTATTTTATGCACTCAAAAACGTTTCACAATGTTGTAAGTATATACTGGATTTTCAGGGCAAAGAGGAAGTCATGAAACCCTCAGTCACATCTTAAAACTCTTTGTTTTTTTCCTGAGTTCGTGAAGCAAGACGAGGAAATGTTTCTAGAATACTTTGATCGTTATATCCTACAACTGGAAATTATTCTCAAAAACTTGCACTTTTACAAAATCTTGTGGAATAATTTGCAAAGTGAAAGTGGATTTTAGAAATTTGAAAATAAATCGCCTATGACCAAAACAAAACAATATAATATAAAGAAAAAAACCAAAAGGGAAATGTACAAACTCTAAGATTGTCCTGCAAAATGAAGTCTAAGAAATCCACAAAGCTTCACTAGCAAATGGTATTTCAGCTTTGGCTTTAAGATACACATCAGCTATGACGACACAAAGTGAAAAACGTCAGTATATATAGACTGTAATATTTAATGGACTTGCACTAAAACAAGTGTTATGCAAGCCTTTACTATGTGACTGTGATCTGTTGTTGTTGTATGTGAAACACTGCAGAAGTTAAAAAACAACAATCATCCTGTAGTACCTTAGGCTATGTCTAGACTGCAAGCCTCTTTCGAAAGAGAGCGTCTAGACTGCACGTGGAACTTTCGAAAAAGCAAGCCGCTTTTTCGAAAGAAAGCACCCAGTGAGTCTGGATGCTCTCTTTCTAAAAAGCCTGTTTGCTTTCAAGAACGCCTTCTTTTGAAAGAGCACTTTCGAAAGAAGGCGTTCTTCCTCGTGGAATTAGGTTTACCACCATCGAAAGAAAAGCTGCATTCTTTCGATTTAATTTCGAAAGAACGCGGCTGCAGTCTAGACGCAGGTGAAGTTTTTTCGAAAAAAGGCTACTAGCCTTAGAGACTAACAAAAATATATAAATAGTATCATGAGCTTTTGTGGGCACAACCCACTTCTTCAGATGACAAATATGGAGTAAGGGGCCCAGAATTTGAAATATAAGGTAGAAAAACAGGGGAGACGGAGAGGAGAAAGAAAGGGGAAATTAAGGGGAAAAAAACCCCTGTCAATTAACCTGCCAAAGTTGAATAAGTTTAGGGACATGCTATTTTAGTACCAACTTCTTAGGGACTATATTATGCCTGGAAGGCACATTCCAGACTAATGTGTTTGGCCTCTGGATATCTTCTGGAGACACTGGGTACACAGCTGCAGCTATGTACCTCTGAGGGTAGTAGTTCTGCTAGTTAGTGTGTGCAGAACCAAGCTCCACTTCTTCCTATTTGCTCCCATTTTGTATACAGTCTGCAGCCATGACAGATGAGAGAGTGCTGACTGGGCATACCATTGAATGCAGGGACTGGAATTCTGACTGGTTCAGAAATGGGCCACATAAGGATGAGGTACTCCTTGTTCCCACACTGCAAACCCATATATGTGGCAGGCCAATTTTAGTCCTAATCCAGCAGGCTTAATAGTCAAAATTCACATTGATTTAAGTGGGGATTTTACCTCCTTAAGGACTTCAGGGAAAGACCCTCCATGTGTGTTTACTGTTGGTACCATGTATATTTTGGGTATCATCATTTGTGTATTCGAAGGCTAACATTTACAGTGTGACCTAGAAAATTCCCTGTGTTATCTCGCTATAAATTTCAGTTTGGTGATGACTTCCTTGGTGTGCTAAATACGTGGTAAATATTTTCCATAGAAGCTGGGAGAATGGTACATTTTATCTTATAGGTGGGCAGAGCTCATTTTACTGCTAAAGGTCGTAGCAATTTGTTGACCATGCTTAGAAGTGATTTTTCTTTCAGCAACATTAAACTGTCCTCCCTTCCCTCCCCTCATCTTAAAGCCAAGCAAACTTCTCCTTCAGGACATGCAAATTTTAGTCATCTTTCACTGTAGCCATGACAAAAACCACTACGCTTAGAATGTATGTGAAAATGGAAATATGGATTTTTAACAGCCTCACCTATTTCTGAAATGGCTGAATGAAGTCTTGAATTTTCCAAGGGAGAGGAGGGGGGAAATTACCTTTTGAGCTGCATTGTTGCATACACAGAACATTTCAGCTGAAAAGAAAAAGCTTTCAGGAAGGCAGGAACACCTGGAAACTGGGAATATAATGGAAATAATTTTAAAGCATTATTTGCAGCTTTTACAGAGAGAGAGAGAGAGATTGCATAAAGGCTGTAATCTTACAGTACAATGTTATACTGGATCCTGCAAATTGATAATTATGAGTAAAACTGTTTCTATCAGTGGGATTATTCATGTGAGTAAAGGTTTGCACAATCTAGCCTTTAGCGAATAATTAAGATTATTTGCTCTTCAAATTAATTCCCAAAATACGTATATTTAAATTGGCATTTAAAACATTGTCAGTAATAGTGAATCTAATTTACAATTTTCTGACATCACACGCACTGGTTAATTTAACAGCATAAATTCTTCTTTCTTGACTAGTGCTTATCTAGTTTTTGGAGCAATATGCCAGCATACAAAGTAGCAAACCTTATTATCTAGCATTCAATAACTCTCCAGAAGCACAAAAAAGAGCACTTGCAGAGAAACAGAGGGGTATCCCACTTCAGTGGGGTTCGTATCACAGCTTGATTATGCCAGGTCAAATGAAAAGTGAAATTTAAACGTCCTCATTGAATAATGGCCATCTGTGCTGACTTTGGATCCAGATGTCACATTTCTTTTTCGCTTGAAAATAGAATTGTTTCAGGGTTTTACCTATTGGGGAAGGAGGAAGGGAAATAGTACAGCATGTATAGAGAAGCCAGATGTGAAATAGACATAAAGATTTTGGAAAGTAATTAGAAAAGACTGGATATTTTATTTTATATTCTTCAGAGATTTGTTCCACCTGCTTTACAGGTACTACAAATGTTGAGAATATCTCTGAAATGTCAAAAACCACAGAAATTTAATGATGTTAGTTTCTAAGCAAAGTGTCCAAATAAAAAATACTAAAAACTATCCATGTTAATAGAGTACTGCTCCTATGGAACTATCAAATCTATATCTATAAAAACATTTTTCCTGTTATGCAACAGAATGATGTTGTCAGCCTACTTGAAAGTTGTTTCAACGTGTCGCTTACTTGTGCTTCAACCAGAAGCAACTACAAAACTGAGATCTGTCTATAGATTCATCTGTAACATGTGGTACCTGAGCAATAGACAAATTAATAGTTTTTTCTATATAGCTTAATTTGTTCACTTTTCTATATAATCAGTGCAAAATTAACAGGCTCTCTGGTTGCGAAAGAAGCCAGAGAGAAAGGAATTGATGAGGGTAACGAGCACAGGGCGCAACCCCCTAGTCACTGCTAAACATTTTATTCCTACACATATGTTACATTTAAAGGATTTTTATCACATTATAAAACCATTATGGTATCACCAACAGTGAATCATCTGACCAACACTTGATTAAAATTTTCTATTGGAAAAAGTCATTGGTGAAGAAATTATTAAATCACACTGGGGGAAAATACTTTCCAGGAGCCAGTTACGCTATATTCATTTAATTATTTTGATAAGTATCATTAATTTAATATGAATGTGTATATATGTAACCCCCAAGGAGATTACCTAGATTCCTGGAGCTCTGTCTGCCAGCAGTTCAGGGAGAGACACACTGTCCCTGGTAGGGAGGGGGAAACAGGGCAAACTCAGAGTCTTCCCGGCAACCAATAGGGAGTGAGATCCTGGGGAGTTCAGGAGAGGGGAGAAGCCATTTTTTGGGATGAGTCTGGAGTGAGCCAAGGCAAGGGCAGGGCTGGCTGTGTGGAGAGCTGGTAAGCCCCAGGCCTGCATGCAGGGTTCCCCCTGAGAACTGGCCTCTAGGGACCGGAAAGCAAGGTCCCTCAGCTGGGCTTTTCCTTTCTCCACTCCTGATTCCCAGTTTGTAGAGTTTTTCTGGGAAACTTCCCCAGCCAGGCTGAGTTAGCCCTCCAGCTCCCTAGGTGAGACCAGTCACCACATGGTCAGCTCTGCTTTGCCTGCTAGTTCAGGGCTGCTGCCTGCTGTGTGTGTGTCTGGGCGCTGGGCTAGGAGACTATAGTTTGGATTTTGTGTTGTGTAATCTGCACCTTGAGCCCTGCATCCCTTTGTGGTGAGGGGAAATCTTGAGACCGAAACAGCCTGATTCCTGCCTGAAGAGGATTCTTGCTAGCAGAGATCAGCCCCTCTGCAGTGACTGAGGAGTCCAGAGTCATCTCTGAACCGGAGGATCATTCATGGAATTTGTGAGTGCACCATCTTTCAGTTAGTCAGTCAGGGAATTTGTTTTTGGGACCCCCTACTCCCTGAACTGTGTCCTCAAGCCAGGGAGTAAGGGTTTGGGGATTTTATAACCTGCTGCATTTTAAACCTGTGGAGGGATTTACCACCTTCTCCCTCTTGTGAGTCCTTTGGGCTGTACTGAACCCAGTCAGTCACACTGCTAAACCACTGCAGAGAAGAATTGTGTGGTCATAGGTCATCAAGGGCCCCAAAAAAGTACACGTACCAACGGAATACTAATCTTACATTTGCTACATCAAGCTACGTGACTGGGGCAAGTCACAGGTATTGACAGCGTGGGCAGCAATGTTTTACCCTGTTATGTTATATTTGTCTCCTGTTCAATATAATTATTGTGTTTGTTTGTGTTATTTCTTGGAAGTCCCCAACTATCTGGCAAGTAAGTGGGGATTCCCCTGTGGTTAGAATTTTCCTCCCAAGCTGCCCTGGTGACGCTGCCAGGAAGGAGTGAGGGGAGTGGAGGCACTGCCAAATACATTCATAGGGGAAAAATAAAGAGGATACACCCTGCTGAGTGGGTGGTGGGATCCAGAAGAACATAGACCTGTCCATCAAATTTAAGTTGCAAATGAAGCCCGGGATTTAAATATCCCGGGCCTCATTTGCATCTTGCTGGGCACCGCCATTTTTAAATCCCCGGTAGTTCGGACTCCGTGCCCGCGGCTACATGCGGCACGGAGTAGGTAGTTCGAATGGAACAAGGAGTAACGGTAGAAATTAATTACTCAAATTAGGTAGAAAGCCTAATTCGAACTACCTACTCCATGCCGCATGTAGCCGCGGGCACAGAGTCCGAACTACTGGGGATTTAAAAATGGCGGCGCCCGGCAAGATGCAAATGAAGCCCGGGATATTTAAATCCTGGGCTTCATTTGCAACTTTGGTTGCCTACATTAGCCACCCTAGTTCGAACTAGTGTAGACATACCTTCTCAGACAGAGAACATTCACAGTATAAGCACAGAGTCCATGGCTACGTCTACACTGGCATGATTTTCCAGAAATGCTTAAAACGGAACAGTTTTCCGCTATAAATATTTCCGGAAAAAGCGCATCTACATTGGCAGGATGCTTTTCCGGAAAAGCACTTTTTCCGGAAAAGCGTCCGTGCCAATGTAGATACGCTATTCTGCAAAAAAGCCCCGATCGTCATTTTCGTGATCGGGGCTTTTTTGCGGAAAAGAAATCTGTGCTGTCTACACTGGCCCTTTTCCGGAACAGTTTTCCAGAAAAGGACTTTTGCCCGAATGGGAGCAGCATAGTTTTTCCGGAAAAGCACTAATGATTTTACATTAGATCGTCAGTGCTTTTCCGGAAATTCAAGGGGCCAGTGTAGACAGCTGGCAAGTTATTCCGGAAAAGCAGCTGATTTTCCGGAATAAGTGGCCAGTGTAGACACAGCCCCCATGTATAACTCCACGTTCAGATATCACACAAGTACATGAGTAGCATACTTAGAATCAGTAGATCATAAGCTTTCATTTTACACCTCACTTGGTCCCCTTTGTATAGATTTCGGGGCAAACACCCTTCCCCCCCATGGGTGCAGCAGTGATCTGGATGCTCTCCTTAAAATCCAATAACGTGACAAGCAACATGCGAGCAGTCTGGAAGTCCTGCGCCATGAGGCGCAACTTGAGGGCAGCACTGCTTTGCCACAGTTCTGGCTCCATGGTGGCAGTGCTGTGGCATCTGCGCAGGTAACCCAAGTACGAGATGGCGTATGCCCACTGTGTCCCTTTTCTGTCCTGTGAGTGGTGAGGCAATGGAGGAGTGCCTTGTGAGACACGGGCCTAGAGAAGAGCCCCTGTAAGCCTGCATTGCAGCTTGCTAGACTAAGCAGCCAAAGGAACTATCCACCCTCCCCAAAGTGCTTCCAAGTGGCTGTAAGTCCGAGGAAGGCTCCGTTCAAGGTGGACATGCTATTTTGGACTAATTTCGAGACTGCTGCATAGTGAGGTCACATTAGTTTGAATTTGTTAAATTGGGAATATTTCAAAATAGCTTCCTAGTGTAGACATGGCTGGAGGTGCTACAGGACCATTCCTTACTTTTTAAGTTCTATAATAACAGAGTAATACCAGAGTTGGTAAACCTTGAATCCTTCCTTTTATTCTTTGATAATAACACACATACTGATTTATTTCTGTTTTATACCTTATACAGTGTTCTGATAGTCTCTCTCCTTTTGTGTAGAGACGTACAAAATCAGGCAATTGTTCCTGGTTTGGCAAAATCTCACTGGCAAGTTTTTGGTATTGCAAACCTAATAGCAAGGCAGTATGAAACAAAGTCCTTTTCTATCTGAATGTAGGGTGTGGTGGTTGTTAGGTACCTGGTTCTACTTTTAACTTATCTTTAGTATTTTGGTTCACATAAAAAATTAAAATGAGCATCATATGCTGCATGAAAAGATGGTTTCAGCACTACAGAAAAGAAAACTAGAACTTTACACTGCAGGAAACTGCCAACATCAGATTTGTAATGAGTATTGCTTTAATCATTTAATTTTTTCTCCACTTGATGTGTAATTGACATGATAACCCATAATAGCTCCAATTATATAAATACAGGTTTAGAGGATTTTTGTAATGCTTATTGTGGAGTGTAACTATACTTATTTTGTCACAATTTAGTGTAACGGTGCCTTCAAAACAGGAAATCTGTTGTTTCACAGTCTATATGAGGACTTTTAATCCATACATACTTGACTCCATAGCATGCAGATTAGTAACAAAATAAGCCATAAATAGGGCTCTATTGTAAAAGTTTCTGTCCATCATAGACTCGTAGAACACTAGAACTAGAAGGGACCTAAAGAGGTCATCAAGTCCAGTCCCTTGCCCTCATGACAGAACCAAACATGGTCTAGATCATCCCTGACAGGTGTCTGTCTAACCTGCTCTTAAATATTTCCAATAATGGAGATTCCACAACCTCCCTGGGCAATTTATTCCAGTGTTTGACCACCCTGACAGTTAGGAAGTTTTTCCTAATGTCCAACTTAAACCTCCCTTGCTGCAGCTTAAGCCCATTGCTTCTTGTCCTATCCTCAGAGGCCAAGGAGAACAAATCACTACCATGTCCCCTCTTAGGGTACGTACAGACTACAGGGTTTTGTCGACAGAAGTTTTGTCGACAGATACTGTCGACAAAGCTTCTGTCGACAAAGAGCGTCTAGACTACATTCAGTTCTGTCGACAAAACCCTGTAGTCTAGACACAACCCTACATGCAATAACACCTTCTGTCCACAGAACTCTGTCGACAGAAGGCGTTATGCCTCGTAAAATGAGGTTTACCAGCGTTGACAAAACTGCTGAGTTCTGTCGACGTTATGTCGACAGAACTCAGCGGTAGTGTAGACGCAGGTATAGTTTTGTCAACAAAAGTCCACTTTTGTCGACAAAACTCTGTAGTCTAGACACACCCCAGGTCTTCTCTTTTCCAAACCAAACAAGCCCAATTCCTTCAGCCTTCCCTCATAGCTCATGTTTTTTAGACCTGTAATCATTTTTGTTGCTCTTCTCTAAACCTTCTCCAATTTCTCCAGATCTTTCTTAAAATGTGGTGCCCAGAACTGGACACAATACTCCAATTGAGGCCTAATCAGTGCAGAGTAGAGCAGAAGAATGACTTCTCATGTCTTGTTCACAACACTCCTGTTAATGCATCCCAGGATCATGCTTTCCTTTTTTGCATTTGGTGTCACACTGTTGGCTCATATTTAGCTTGTGGTCCACTATGACCCCTAAATCCCTTTCTGCCGTACTCCTTCTTAGACAGTCACTTCTCATTCTGTGTGTGTATGACACTGATTGTTCCTTCCTAAGAGGAGCACTTTATATTTGTCATTATTAAACTTCATACTATGAAGATTACTTGAGGTCATTTCTCCAGATTGTCCAGATCATTCTGAATCATGACCCTATCCTCCAAAGCACTTGCAGACCCTCCCAGCTTGGTATCATCTGTAAGCTTAATAAGCATATTCTCTGGGTCATCATCTAAATCGTTGATGAAGATATAGAACAAAACTAGTCCCAAAATAAACCCCTGTGGAACCCTACTTATTATGCCCTCCCAGCATAATAAGTTGAGAACTACTCTCTGAGGGTATGTCTCCTCTAGCCCCCTAGTTCGAACTAGGGTGGTTAATGTCGGCATTCGAACTTGCAAATGAAGCCTGGGATTTAAATATCCCGGGCTTCATTTGCATGTTCCCTGGCGGGCACCATTTTTAAATCCCCTTAGTCCGAACTGACTACCCATGGCTACACGCGGCAGTCAGAAGTTAATCCAAACTAAGTCCTTAGTTTGGATTAACTGTTACTCCTCCTGCAATGAGCTGTAACAGTTAATCCTAACTAAGGATTTAGTTCAGATTAACTTCTAACTGCCGCATGTAGCCGCGGGTAGTCAGTTCGAACTAAGAGGATTTAAAAATGGCGCCTGCCTGGGAACATGCAAATGAAGCCCGGGATATTTAAATCCCGGGCTTCATTTGCAAGTTCGAATGCCTACATTAGCCACCCTAGTTTGAACTAGGGGGCTAGTGTAGACATACCCTGAGAATAGTTATCCACCCAGTTATGCAACCACCTTACAGCAGCCCCATCTAGGTTGAATTTCCCTAGTTTATTGATACAAAGGTCATGCAAGACCTTGTCAAATGCCTTATTAAAGTCTAGGTATACCACGTCTACCGCTTCTCTCTAATCCACAAGGCTTGATATCCTATCAAAGACAGTTATCAGATTGGTTTGAAATGATTTGTTCTTTACAAATCGATGCTGGCTATTACCTATCACCTTATTTCTAAATATATTACATTGTATAAATTAAATATTTTAATTAAATTAATTTAAATTAAATAACTTGAATATATTATTTAATATATTTATTAAATCATTAGTGTATTTATGGCGTATTTGGGAGCTCTTCATCTAAGGACTCCCCTATTGCTGGCAGTTTTTTACTTCCCAGCCATAAACAAGTGGAAACACTGAGAAATTATAAATTGTAATGATACTAATACAATATGCATCACTAATGAAAAACCATCCTTCACTTGAACTATACCAGGATAATTTCATGCAATTAATATTATGTAAAATAATTCATCCTCCAAACACTCTGACACAAGATCTAATCTTTTCCATTTATGCTAAAGTAACTTTGCAGTTGAAAATGAAACATTTGTCTCAATTTATTTTAAAATGGAAATGATCCAAAATCCAAGTGATTTCAGAGACTCAGGGGAGGTTCCAATAAGATGGGACCTGTATAAGAATTTAAATTTGCAAACCCAATACTATTCCCATGTTTTACTCATCTCTAGTCTGAATGTAAATGCACACCTAACTCTGGACCAACTCTGTGTTGATAGGGTTTTTGGTTCTATTTCTCAGGTCTGTCCAAGAACATTTCACAGTGGGGGGGCAAGGAACTGGAAGTCCCATTCACATGGCAATAATAGTTTTGCAAGGTACACTGCCTTTCTACGCCAACTCAACAAAAAAAGGGGGGTGCAGGAGGGAGGATATTGTCCTTGTGGTTTCACAACAATTTCACACAGCAATCCCAGCAACCTTGGTGTACATAACATTTAAATCTCATGAATAAATATATGATGCTTTATTTATTTCCTATTAAATATATATTTCCAGGTAAATAGAAAGCACACATTTTCATCCTATTCACTTATTTGTAATTTGTCATAATTTCTCAAAATATGCTTGAAGGATAAGGTGGTACTTCTATTATTATGACAGAAATTATGTGTTACAACACATAAGACTGAGACTTGTTTGATGGGATGTTGGGAAAGCGTTTGTCTAATGAATTTACTCATGATTTATTTTTGTCTTTAACCATCTCTGTGTCAATGGAGAGAGAGTATTTGTGGGCTGTGTTAATTTATTCTTGTGATGGGGTGTACCAACCCCCACTGGCCAAAGAGGGGTTAACCAGGCTTGCTGGGCTGAGAAGGCTCCTCCCCTCTAGCCCTGATGGGCATGCTCCAACTGCAGACCCAGTATAAAAGTCAAAGCAGCTGCTTATTTGGCCACCAGAGGGGAAGGAGCGCCTGTCGGGGCACAGGAGCAGCCACCTCCGTGTGACCAGCCACAGCCACTGCACCAGCCACAGCTACCGATGCAGCAGCATTAACCAGCCCACGTGGGGACTACGTCGCCAGCTGACGGGTAGGAAGTAGCCCAGGGCAGGGAGCAGGAGGCATTCCGGCAGGCTCAGCATGCTTCGGGGGGAATGCTCTGCTGAGCCAGTGGTGGGAACCACCTACCACTGATAGGGCCCTGGGCCGGGGCCCGGTGGAGAGGGAGGGCTCAGGCCCCCTACCCCTCCTTCCTTTCCACCCATAGAGGGGACCTATTCTAGTGAAGTATAGACTTGTTTGTTGGGCCATACAACCTTCTGAGAAAAAATAGATTTTGGATCCATATGTACACTCTCTCACAAAATTCTGAAAACAAAAATTGACTTTGTACCATTTTTAACTTTCAGATACCTGGTTTATTGTCATATCAAGGCAAGAATGCATCAATATGCTACTTAAGTGTTTGTCTTTGTGTGTGTGTGTGTGTGTGTGTGTGTGATTTTGCTCCAATACCTATTTATTATTCTTTAGGCCTAGTTTTCAATACAATCTACAGAAGAAGGAAAAAAAGACATTTTTGGTTTCTTTATGTTGATAAAAAGGCCTGAAAAGAGTTAGAGGTTTGTTTGTATTTTTACGGTAGAAATCTATGAACTAATTTTCAGACTTGCTAAGCAGCAACATATATTCTTGAAGCCAATGAGTGCTGCAGTGGGGGACAGGTGACCAAAGCCCACAGGTAAGTGAAAAATATGGAGACCTGGGAAATGGGTCAGAAACGAGAGGGAATATGAGCTATAATAGCAGAGATAAAGGAGGGACAAGGCCAAACTGGAAGAGGGGAAGCAAATCAGTATCTTAGTTGTCTGTATACAAATTCATGAAATATGGGGAATAAGCAGGAAGAACTTGAAGTGCTAGTAAATAAACTCATCCATGACATAGTTGGATAGAGATTTGGTGAGATAACACACATGTTTGGAATATTGTTATAGAAGGGTACAGCTTGCTCATGAAGGATATGCCGGGGAAAAAAGGGAGGAGGTGTTGCCTTATATTAAAAATGTATACCCTTGGACTGAAGTGGAGATAGACATAGGAGACAGGTGAGTTGACAGTCTCTGGGTTAGATTAAAAGGGGTAAAAAACCAGAGTGATGTTATGCTAGGAATCTATGATAGACCATCTAAGCAGGCAGAAGAGGTGGATGACGCTTTTTAAAAACAATTAACAAAATCATCCAAAGCATAGAACGTGGTGGTGATGGGGGACTTCAACTATCCAGACATCTGTTGGGAGAGTAACACATCAGGGCAGAGCTTATTCAGCATGTTCTTGGATCACACTGGGGACAATATTTTATTTCAGAATTTGGAGGAAGTTACCAGGAGGGAAGCTGTTCCATATTTGATTTTAACAAATAGGGAGGAACTCGCTGAGACTTGGGCAGCTTGGATGAAAATGATTATGAAATGGTAGAGTTAGGGTATGTCTACACTACAGCATTAATTTGAGTTAACTTAATTCGAAATAGTTAATTTGAATTAAGCTAATTCGAAATAACACATCTATACACAAAAACTATTTCGAAATAGCATTTTGCTATTTCAGAATAGCGCGTCCACGCTGAGTGTACCCTGAACTGAAGTTAAGGCCGGCTGGAACCACTGCCGGCAGGGCATCAGGTTAGGACTTAGTGTGTGGGGCTGCTGCCTGCAGCTAAATGAGCTCCGTGCTTAAAGGGACCCTCCCCCACCCCAGACAGACAGTTCTCAGGGTTCCCTGCTTGCTTGTCTACCTCAGTGAGGGACAGCTAAGCAGTCCTGTCTTGGAGTGTCCTGAGTGCCTGCACTCGGGACACCACAGCACTCAGCCACATGGAGCCAGAGCTGTCCCTGGGCATGCCAGTACATCTCGTGGGGTCGTTGCCATCAGCCCAGCTGCACTTGCTGCAGGCTGCCACCTGGAGAGTTCATCGGGGGGCTGTCAGGATCCAGGAGGCCCTGCGGGAGAGTGTCTACCTCAGAGCCTCCCTGGTCCTCCCCACTGGGGGCTCGTGCCCTATTCCTCCCTCGTGTCCTTCCACTTACCCCTCCCTAGCCCCCTTTCCTGATGTCAAATAAAATACACTTTTTTCAATAATAGAAACTGGGTTTATTGAACAAAACTGGGGAGGGGGGGATATGAACCTCTGGGGAGACTGGGGAAAGGAGGCAGGAGACAGGAGGAGAGAGGGTGGGAAAAGGGAGGGGGAAAACTAGGACGATGGAGCTGGAAGTGGGAAGCAAGGGGAGGGGAAGCTCAGTGCTCAGGAGTGGGGGGTCTCGTCAGGCCACATGTCTCCCAGCATGGTGGGTGCAGGGGCCTCAGCATCCCCAGAGGATAGGTAGGAGGGTGTGGAGGTTGAGGTGAGGGGTGTGGAGATTGGGGAGGAGGGTGAGGAGGAAGAGGCGGAAGGGGGAGAAGAAGTGGGAGAAAGAATGGTAGCTGGGGGGGTTAGCAGGCGCCGGAGCCGCACGAGGCAGCATGCTCTGCACCGGGGTCTGCAGATGGGCACAGATGGCATGATTCTGGGCAAGCAGCTCTCTCCAGAACTCCTGTTCTTCCTGTGCCCGCTGCTCCATGATGCGGGTCAGGGCTCGCAGGGCCCCCAGCTGCTGCTTTCGGTACCCCTGCTGTGTTGCTGTTGTCCTGTGGAGCCCTTGGGTGTGGGAGCATGTCCCGTGCGGGGTGGTGAGCCCTGAACATGCAGCTAGTGCAGCTGTGGAGAAAGAGAAGTGGTCACTTCTCCCTGGGGACACAGTGGGTGAAGCCCAGCCCCCCTCTGTGAGGTGAGGATGACCGTGCCCTGCACCATCAGAGCCACTGTGCTTACACAGAAGCCATGGTTGGAATGTCCGGCTATCCCCGGGAGTGGGAGCTGCCCCGGGACCACACCCATGCCCCTGTGCTGTGTACAGTGTGGGTGAGGTGGGGGGGAGATGATGGAGGGGGATTGTGAAGGGAGGGTGTTCTGCTGTGTCCCGCCCCGGGGTCAGGAGCATGTCAAGTCTCTTCACACACGTGTGTAGCTATCAGGTCATGGCCCCTGTGTGGCACACAGCTGGAGCCACCTGCCCAGGGGTGGCATGGCACAGGTTGCTGCATGATCTATGGTAAGCAAGGCCCGTGCGTGCTGTCTCCCTCCCTACCACCCCCCGGGAAAGGGACAGTGATCACACTTACATGGTGTGGCCTCCCCGGATGACCCTGGTGACTCCGCTGCTGGGACAGCTCGGGGGTCCAGCCAGTATGGCACCCTCTGTGGCTGCTCCTCCTCTGCACCCTGGTCAGGGCCCTCTTGTCCCAGCTCGCTGCCCCCTGGGGTGGCATGGACCGTCCTGCCCCCCAGGATGCAGTCCAGTGCCTCGAAGTAGGGGCAGGTGTTTGCCCTTGCTGAGGAACTGCCCCAAGTGGCCCTGGCATACCCCTGCCACAGATCTTTAATTTTCAAGTGCACCTGCTTCTGGGTGCGCCTGTG
The DNA here is from genome assembly GCF_049634645.1 of Pelodiscus sinensis. Taxonomy (NCBI): domain Eukaryota; kingdom Metazoa; phylum Chordata; order Testudines; family Trionychidae; genus Pelodiscus; species Pelodiscus sinensis. The sequence continues at coordinate 26,582,199 of NC_134718.1, forward strand.
GCCTTTCTGAGCCATGGTGGCAGCTATGCGGCCATAGACGGCCATGTTCCTCCATCTAGTCCGGAGATCATGGACATTGGGGGCCTGCCCCCAAACCTCAATGAGGTCCATGATCTCACTAGTCCAGGAGGGAGCATGGCTTCTATGACCCTTGGTTGGCTCCTGGGTGCTGGGGGACTGGGCGAGGGAGGGCTGACTGGCACTGGCTGCCTGGCTTATGGTGGGGCCACTGGGTCAGGGACAGAGATTGCTGGCAGCCCTTTAAGGGCTCCAGGGCTGGGGGAGAGGAGAGGAGTTTTCCTGGTTTGGCCCAGAGTGGCCACCAGGGGAAACTGGGAAGGGCTGGAAGCCAGCTAATTTGAATTAAGTGTCTACACAGCACTTATTTTGAATTTGAATTTGTCGTTACTCCTCGTAGAATGAGGTTTACCAAATTCGAATTAAGTGCTCAAAGTTTGCATGTATAGACGCTATTAAAGTTAATTCGAAATAACGGCTGTTATTTCGAATTAACTTTGCAGTGTAGACATACCCTTAGTTATTTTAAGGAATGATAGAAGTGAGAACAGCAAAATTAAGATAATGGATTTCAAACTGGCAGACTTTTGCAAACTCAGGGAGTTGGTAGGTAAAATCCAAAGGTTACGTCTACATTGAGCTTTCTTGCACAAGAACATATGCAAATGAGGTGTGGTGATGAATATTGCCATGTCTCATTTGCATACTTAATGAGCCACCATTTTGTGCAAGGGGCTCTTGAGCAAGAGCTGTTCTGCCTGAAAATAAGCGGCAGAATGGCTCTTGTGCAAGGGGGGGGTTGTGCAAGAAGGAGCAGCATAGGCTGCTCCTTCTTGTTCAAAAGCCCCTTGGGTAAAAATGGCGGCTCATTAAGTATGCAAATTAGACATGGTGATATTCATTGCCATTTCTCATTTGCATATCTTCCTTACACAGGAAAGCGCAATGTAGACACAGCCTAAGAGTAATTCTAAGAGGAAAAGACCATTGATAGTTTTTCAGAGACATTATTAAGGGTATGAGCACAAACTATTCCACTGCATAGGAAAATTAGGAAGCATGGCAAGAGACTACCCAGGCTTAACCAGGAGATCTTGAATGATCAAAAATTCAAAAGGGACTCCTACAAAAAGTGGAAACCGGGTCAAATCACAAAGGATGCATATAAACAAATAACACAAGTGTAAAGGGGTAAAATTAGAAAGGCCAAGACACAAAATGAGCTCACACTAGCTGGATACATGAAGTATAACAAGAACATATTCTACAAATACATTAGAAGCAAGAGGAAGAACAAAGAGAAGGTAGGCTCATTTGCTTTCTCTAGGGCCTGAAGAAACACATCCTAGAATACTCACAGAGCTAACTGAGGAAATATCTGAGCCATTATCATCTTTCAAAAGTCATGGAGTATGGAAGAGATTACTGAAGACTGGAAAAGGGCAAACACAGTGCCCATCTGTTAAAAGGGTAACAAGGAAAACCCAGGGAATGGCAGACCAGTCAGCTTCCTTTCTGTGCCAGGAGAAATAATGGAACAAATAATAAAGCATTCTATTTGTAAAGATCTAGAAAATAATAAGGTCAGCATAGCGTTGTCAAGAAGAAATCATGTCAAACTGACTGGATAGCTTGATTTGACAGGGTAACAGGCTTGTAAATGGAGGAGGAGCAATAGATGTGGTATATCTGAGATTTTGATACCATCTCACATGACCTACTCATTAATCAAACTCTGGGAATAATAAGGTAGGTTCATAACTAGTTGGAAGCCATTCCCAGAGAGTAATAACCAATAGTTCAGTCATGCTGCAAGGGAAGTAAGGTTCTACCAGGATCAGTTCTGGGTCTGGTTCTGTTCAATATTTTCATCAATAGAAGATACCCAGATAAATACCCAAAACTGATTCTGGAAGATAAAATTTGCAGATGTTACTAAGCTGGGAGGGGGCTACAAGTGCTTTGATGGATAGATTTATAATTCAAAATGATCTGGACAATCATTGGATGAAATTCAGTAAGGAATAAGTTTCCTACGGAGGTTGGGGAATCTCCATTGCTGGAGATTTTTAGGAGCAAGTTGGACAAAAATATGTCAGGGATGGTCTAGATGGTGCTCGGTCCTGCGATTAGTGCAGGGGACTGTATCTGATGACCTCTTGAGCATTCTTTCAGTTCTATGATTGTATGATTCTAGGCTATGAGTCTGTTTGGGTACGTCTACCCTTGCCCCTAGTTCAAACTAGGGAGGCTAATGAGGGTGACCGAAATTGCTAATGAAGCGCAGGTTTTAAATATCCCGTGCTTGATTAGCATATTCCTGGCCAGTTGCCATTTTGGAAACTGACTAGCCCGAAGTAACTGCCCGCATCTACACGTGGCAGAGAAGCGCGATTCCGAGATAAACCCCTTAGTTCGAATTAACTGTTAAACTTCATTCCATGAGGAGTAACAGTTAATTCGAACTAAGGGGTTTATCTCGGAATCGCGCTTCTCTGCCACGTGTAGATGCGGGCAGTTACTTCGGGCTAGTCAGTTTCCAAAATGGCGACCAGCCGGGAATATGCTAATCAAGCGCAGGATATTTAAATCCTGAACTTCATTAGCAATTTCGGTTGCCCTCATTAGCCTCCCTAGTTCAAACTAGGGGGCTAGTGTAGACGTATCCTTTATTAATAATTGCTTATCTTTGGTGATAGGTGTTGCAGATTTCATTTTTTAGTTTTAATTTTTTTTAAATATAAAAAAATTATAAAGTCAGATTTTTTTTTCAATAAGGAATGTGGCCTGGGTAGATATAATCAGGTCAGTCTAACAGCCTTACCAGCTCCCTCTAATGATCCTTTGGTTGTTTGTCACACAGGAGAGTACAATTTAAGAGGAGAGAAACTAAGGAGGAGCAAGCGTGATTAATATATTTTTTAAGCAGCCTAGAGATCATGAAAGCAAGTGGAAAGAGGAACTCTTTAGACTTGTATATGAGGTCATTTAGAAAGTTTTTTAACAATGTGTGTAATTAACGTTTACTTGTGTGCCAGTCTAAGAATAAGTATAGTGGGTACTTGATACTACAACAAAACCCTTTTTTTCCCCAAAGGAAAAAGACAAAAGACTCGGTATAACTGTGCAGCAAAATGCCTATTACTTCACTAATTATGGGACATAATTTTAGAGCTGCAGTTTTTGACAGCTAATATTAGCTCTTCCTGAAAGCCTGGAGTGAGACAAAACATTATGCAGTGTTCAGGAACACATTCCTAGCTTCTGTTTTATGTAGTTTCAATATGACGCTAACCTTTCTATGCTGCTAAGAACAAAGAACAGTTAAATACAGATAACTATGTTCCTTTCAGACCTGGATCAGTAGAACTTGTGCGGCTTCCTGTATCTATGCCTCACACAAGCAGGGCCTGAGCCTCATTTGGGTCACTAGATTGCTACTGCAAGATAAATAACTACAATAATGATACATTTTTATGTAAAATTGTCAATCGGAGCTGTGTACAATAGAGGGATGTAACAGTGTAGCAGATTAAATGATTACCAAAAGCTTAGAGGTTAATGCTATAGACTACACATATTTTCCCCTACCTCTATCTGCCAGTAAATTTTTTAGCAGGCTGGCCAGCAGCCCAGCTCAGTCCTGGCTTGTGCTGGGTCCAGGACCTACCCCTGCTATGGTTTTGCATTTAAAGTATATTAGGAGCCAGACAGGAAGGCAGCCCGGTTCAGTTCCATCTCGTGCCGTGTCTGGGAGCTCAGCCCCTCCCCTGAACAGGGGCTGCTGCCACCCTGTGCTGCTGCTTCTGTATCAGAGGCAGAAGAGTGGGGCAACAGGCAGCCAGTCTGCAAGGGGAGCTGGTTTTTTTAAACTGACTTCCCTTGCAGATCAGCTCCTGCCTGCAGATCAGCTCCTGCCTGGCACCCCACACTGCTGCCTCTGATACAGAAGCAGCAGCATGGAGTGCCAGGGAGCTCCTCGGGAGTGGGGCCGGAGTTCATTAGCTTCTGGCCCCACCCTCTGGGACTACAGAATAGTCGACTAACCGATAAAAATTCATGAGGTTAATCAACTATTTAATTAACTGATATTTAACATCCCTAGTACAATTAGGTGCATAAATCTGTCAATGGCCTGATTCCTGTTTTCAAAGGGGCTTGTCTATTTTAAAAAATTATGTCAGAAATTTATTTTCCTTTCTAAAATTACATACAAGAAAAAATGTCTTTCAAACCTCATTCTGGAATTGAATTGTTGGAAGACTCATTTTCAATCTTGTTTCTTACCAAAAGAAATACTGTATTTCAAGTAGGGCATGTCTATTTCCTATGCACTAATTCTGATAGAAAAAAAGAGAAGCATTTAATTGAATTGATGCCTCAGTTGTTAATGGTATTTGTGCCAGTTTTCAAGAGCTAATGGTAGCGTTAATGTAATTTGATTTCTGAGCAATTAAGCAGTGCATTTAGTACTGACAAAATGATTAATTTGGATTTTTGTCAGCAATTCGAAATAATGGTTAACACTTTTTGGTAACATTCTAATGAAATATGGTGGTTTAATTAAAACTCTCAGTCTTGGCATCTAAATAACTCAGGGAATTAGTAAAGGAATATGGCACTTTGCACCTTAAGATGAAAGTTATCACAATCCGCACTGACAATGTTGGTGGCATTCTCAGGAGAGAGACCAAGAACTAAATGGATATGAGACTGCATTTCTTTCTCATTCCTCCAAACAGAACTGAGGAACACTGGCAGGGAGGATCATGGATATTTTCACTTTTTGTGCCCTATTTGATCTGTCGATAAACAAAGCTTTTCAGATTCCAGCTCTTTTTAATGACCATAAAATTCACTCTGAAGTTTAAAGAAGGGAAGACAATACAAAAGCAATATGAAACACTAGATGATTTACCTGACATTGCTCGGTCCTTAATTCAAATAGGTTTTGTTTTTCTTCTTTTAAACCATTGTTCTGGGTGGGGTTGGGGATGAGGGATTCAATATGTAGGCTGCTCCAGGGAAAGAGGACTACTTAGGATCTTAGGGCCAGGTGAAAAGCACCTGTCCATTGCTGCTGCATCTACAGTGGATGCAGACAGAGGAAGGATGTATGTCCCCTGGCTGGGGGACAAATAGACACACAGAATAACAGACGCACAGAGAGACAAATTCTCTGAAATATATAGTCCATAGCTGTCCCTTTCTCCACCCTTGCTTCTGCTGACCCAAAGGGGTTGTAGCTGTCTTTGTCTCCATCTCTGGTCCCTTGTTTACCTTCTGTAGTCATTCTACGGTATAACTGTCTCTCCCGCCAGACTCTCCCTTTTCATGTTCTGAAAAACAATCAAATTCCAGTCACATCCCATTGTTTTAGCACAACCAAACTCTGACCTTGTTTTAAGTCATGAAAAGAGGACGCTGCATACCAAATTTGGTGGCCCTAGCTCGTACTGTTTAGAAGGAGTTGGACAGACAGATGCACATTTCTAAAATACATAGTAAGCAGATGATGTAGTTGTAAATAGAGCTTTGCACTAGAAAGCATATGACAAAAATGTATCTGTTTACGGGCAGCGTTTACAGATATCTACAACACTAAAAAAAATTCACAGAAAGAATTCCCCTCTGGCTGCTGGTGGGGGGGTGGGCTCCTTCCCCAGGTGTGACTGGAGTTGGCAGAGGGAGGGGCACAAGGGAGAGCACCCACAGGAGCAGGGGGCATGTGTAGCACCCTATTTAGCAACTGAAATGTTGTCAGGAGCATGGGAGCTGGTCAGTGTTCCCTCTAAGGTGTTTGCCTGCACAGACACATACCAAGAATTTGAGGCCCATCTACCTCCGCAGCAGTGCTCAGCTGTTCCAGGGTGGGGCCCCCAGGAGCAGCAGGGAAGCCACTACATGGTTCTGGCCCTAGCTTCAGCCCTTCTCCAGGGCTGGAGCTGCAGGCTGCATCGTGAACGGTGGCTGATCTGGCAGCCCGGGCCAAGGCCAGAGCTGGAGGCGCATAGTTTCCCTCCATTGCACCCCTGCTCCCATCTGCCCCATAAGTCTCCCTTGAATCTCCCCAACCTTCCTTTAGTGCCTTCTGCATCCCTCTTTGGTTCCCATTGGTTCATGGCCCGGCACTGGTCCATGGACCAGCAGTTGGGAACCACTGTCCAATGCCCCCCAACAGCTCAGAAGGTGGGAGGGGGAAAGATGATGAAATTTTTAGAGATGCGAGTGTATAATCTTCAGCATCACACTAATGACATATTTTAAATCAAATTTGAAACTAAGGATCTGTAGACGAACATAGTAAATTCAGAAATTGATAGTCTGTACTGGGGGTTGGCCAATGCCTGCTAATTGGTTTCATTACCACTTGAATGCCTCTTTCATGGGTTCAATGTTCTGCTAATAGGTCTGGCCAGCTTTTTCACTTTTTAGTTAACTAGATCCTGTCTGGAGGAAGCAGAGCCACAAAAAAGGGTTAGGAAGAGGTAGGTGGGTGAACATTAAGACCCAGTGATGCCCCAAAGTTTTTGGATACCCTATGCATTTTCTGTGTGTGGGTAAGGATGGCCCTGACTACAGCCTAAGTGGATATAATATATGTTGCTCATGGGTGTGAAAAAAACACCTTTCCTAAGTGATGCAATTTTCACTCAGTCCATGCCACTGCTATATCAGCAGGAAACACTCTACCATCAATTCTGCTCTTAGAGGCAAGGAACTGTACAAGTTGGCAACAAAGACCAGAGCCAACAACATTTTTATGACCTAAAGGGAGCAAGAGTAAACAACCAAAAATGCAGATGGCTACCTCAGTATAGAGTTACTCAGTACAAGATATTTTGCACTATGGTGTGGTTTAAACAGGCACTGGAGCTAATTAAATGGAGTAAGAAAGAAGAGAATGATAAGCGCAGGAGAGGGACGTAGATGCATTATAGATGTATTTTTATGCATATCAAGAAAATGTAAGTGGAATGCTTTTGAAATCAGCAATATGTCTCAGCAAGAACACTCAGCTAATTGTTCCCCCTGCTGCAAAAATTCTCCCTCCTTTAGTTTATTTCTCTTCATGAGATGCTAATTTCTCTGAATAGATCCACCTCCTTTCTGTTTTCTGAATCCTCCGTGATGGTTTTTGTTTTTTCACTCTCCTACCCAGGCCCGTTTTCCTGTAATCAGTGGCCCAGCAAGGGTGTAGATTTTGTTTTGTTTTGTGACATGTCAGGTTCTACTATTTTTTTCCCCCACAGTATCTTTCCATCTTATTCTCCCTGTCACTATGCCAGTTAGCCTACCTCTGATTACTGCTTTGGCAGCTGCCCAGCTGTTCCCACTGGAGCTGTCCTTATATCATTAAATGTAGTCTAAGTCTTGATTTTCTCCCCCCTTGAACTCCACTTCTATAACCAAGTCTTTTATCAGCAGGTTAATCAGCTCCCAGGATGTATGTCCAGAAAGGCCTATCTATTCTGTTAACCTATTGAGAAACTGTAAGCTATTTCTTTGGAAAGTCAAGGTTAACACTTACATTATATAGAGCTACATGTTCCTCATCATTCTGCCTTTCTTTGTTTGAATGACGGGGGAAAGAATTAATATTAGGTTCGTGTATTCTGCTGTCTTGAAGACACTGGTCTTCAAGCAGGCATAAGAACAGCCATATTGGGTCAGACCAAAGGTCCATTTAGCCCAGTATCCTGTCTGCCAACAGTGGCCAGTACAGTGATATAAATCAACATAGCTGCCTGACTTGGTTGGACTTCAGTGGAGGAATCAATTTACACCAGCTGAGAATCATCAAGCCCAGCAATTCCAAAGAAGGACAGTTAGAATCCGTTTTTCATAAAACTATTCCTAATGAGTTTACATAAATATATGCTTAAATATGGATTGAAGAAAATACGTATATTCAAATGTGGTTTGGGTCTGTAATGTGAAACAAAATCATAAGGAAAATATTTGTGCATTGGTTTTGATAGTCAAATTGCTTTGTGGAGTTTGTCACCCTCAAACACCCAGCAATAACAGCTGCACTGCAAGACTTATATCTAAAATAACAGAGTTCTGGGGAATTAAAAAATGGACCTTCAATAGCCAGAGGGCTGCTGTTCTGACACAGATTGGAAATAAGTACTTTATGCAACATTCATGTTTTAACACTTGAATAGTTAATTTGGACAAAGTGAAAAGAGCCCAAACCATCATAATTTGCTTACCCTATGCACCTGAAGGGTGGCACTGGAAATAGTGAAAATTAGCCTATATACAGCATTGTACCCTCCTGATCTTTGGGTAGAAAAATGCCTGTCCGGTCCTGAGATGCAACTTTGACCAGCCTTATGGAGAGTTGCATTTGTTTATGGAAATCTCTCCCAAAGGAAATGGTAAAGGCTCACTACTCAGTATATTTAAAACTGATGTTGACTGAGTAAAATTACAATAGTGGTATGATAGGAAGCAATCCTATATGTGCAGTGATATGAACTACATGGGTGTCCTAATAGGGATTTCCCACTTCTAGAATAAGTACCTCAGCTCTACTAAGTCTTCTTTGTGTTACTTCAGTGACATAAAGGGAACTGGCAGCTGAAGATTCCCCAGTGTGAGGGAATCAGCTCTATGTCATTTTCTCGCTGCTGCGCTGCACTCCCATCCCTCCCCCAGCATAGGAAGTGAGTGGCAAATGTGCCAGGAAGAAGAGGAGATGTGGTTGCAGTGTACTATGATTTCCTAATGTCTCACGGCATAGCAGCCTTTTAAAGGCTATTATAAATGTATAGTAATTAATAGAAAACAGAAGGTAGGAATAGTAGAAAATTGATAAGGGAAGCAATAGGATAAATGTATGCCCACCATGGTTAAGGACAATAAGAAGGGGGTTTAAAAGTATATTAAGAATAAAAGGAATCCTAAAGAAAATAGTATTGGTCCATTACTAGATGAAAATAGTAGAATTAAATATAATAATACAGGAAATAATAATAATTGAGTCAGAAGGACTCAATAAATATGTTTGTTCTACATTGTGGGAAAACAGATATAATGATATATGATGTTGATATATACCTTCAAACTATAACTTGGGAAGCTCTGGAATAACAGCTACTAAAGTTAGACATTTTTAAATCAGCAGGTGTTGTAACTTGCATCCAGGAGTTTTAAAAGAACTGTCAAAGGAACTCTGAATTGTTAATTTGATTTTCAGCAAGTCTTGGAGCCCTGAGGAAGGTCCAGAAGACTGGAATACAGCTAATATTGTGCCAATATTTATACAGGTTAAACAGGGTAACCCAAGTTAATTTCACTGGGCCAGTTTTCCATGTTGTTTGGCATTAATTATATTATCCTCCTTTAATTCTTTATTAATTAAGTCTTATATCAATGGTTTGATTGTTTTCCAAGGATAAATGTCAGGCTGACAAGCCTCTAATTACCTGGGTCATCCTGTGCTGTACTGTCAATATGCTCAGTGTTTTGACTGTGATCAGAATATAAATCCTTTCCCATGAAGTGCAGCTTCAAGTCAGTTTGTTTTCTGAGGGGTACATATGCTTGTATATGAGAAAGCAAATTTGTTCAAATGAGAACTTTCCAGTCCCTCCCCCTTCCTCTCTTCGTGTACATACCCCCAGTATACATAAGGTTATTTAGAAGAGAAGATGGAGAACTGGAATGAAACCCTCTAGTTAAAATTAATTAGGAGGACATTACTGCCTAAATTTCCTGACTCGTGCAAATACAAAGTGATTTAAAATATTCACACATTAAGAATTAGGATTAAAGTTGTTAAAACAAAATAATTTAATGATAAAACCATACTTCAAAATCTATAGATTATAAGTGTTTAATACATATTCAACTCAAAGAGTGACAGATAGAAGGGAGAATGGATTCCATTATCTCTTCCTATTTGAGGGCAAGAATGACAAACTTAATCTTTCCTACTTTGTTCATCATAAATCAGCCACACTAGGGTGCCCTGCAGAAGGGGTGGGAGGCTGGCAGTGATCTCTGCATGTTACTTACTATTTTATAGCTTTAGGGTTCTGAACATGATCTAATTAAAGTCAATGGTGGCAGAAATGGGGCTAATAACTACCCAATTATTACTTATTAAATTAATTTTGCCTAAAGCCTACAAGAGAAGCTCTTTCATCTGGTAGTGGAGTTAAATCTCCAAATATGTACAAGTCAACTGAGAGCCAGACTTATGGCTTTTCAATTCACAATTCCCTCCCTGCCTACTAGAGCTGAGTAAATGTTTTGTTTGTTTGGCTGAACTAAAAAATTTGGAAAAACAAAATTTTGAGTTGGTGTAAAGTGGAAATTTTTATTTTTTCTCAGCCCCCCCCCCCAAAAAAAACATTTTCATTTAATTTGGGGAGGGGAGTTACAGTTTTAAAAATTAAAGCTAGCTAGATATTGAAAAAAATATTTGAAGAAGAAAAGATAAAACATTTTGGTTTTAAAATGTTGAAGTGTTTTAACTTTCCTCTTTTGGTGAAACCTGTTCACCGTACTTGACCCAAATTCATGAATAAGTTCAGTTGGTCCCAGACTGTATTTCTGAGTGAATAAATTAGTCATCCAAAATTTTACTTTGCTCTATTGGCTATGGGGAGGAAAGAGTTGCATGCTATCAAGAAATCTGAAATTTTCAAAGTTGTGCTGCATGATTTTTTCTGTGATATGACTTCACAGAAAAACAGGTAACCTCTTCTTATACCCACTAGTACAGGCAGTCCCCGACTTACGCGGATCCGACTTACGTAGGATCCGCACTTACGAACGGGGCTTTCTCGCCCCGGAGGTCGAGGTAGCGGATTGCTACCTGCGAGCTCCGGGGCAAGAAAGCCCCGTTCGTAAGCTGCTCCGGTGCCCCTGGTCTGCTGGAGACCGTCTCCAGCAGACCAGAGGCACTGGGCGGGTTCCCGCACTTCTGAGGCTTTGCCAGAGCAAAGCCTCAGAAGCGCGGGAACCCGCCGCAGCTGCGGCTTCAGTCCTGGTGCCTGTGGTCTGCTGGAGACGGTCCCCAGCAGACCACAGGCACCGGGACTGAAGCGGCAGCCACGGCGGGTTCCGCGCCTCTGAGACTTTGCCAGAGCAAAGCCTCAGAGGCGCGGCATCCCGCTGCCACTGCGGCTCTGCTCCCCGTGTCCCTGGTCTGCTGGGGGGGGGGGGGTGTAGCTAGTGTGCCCCCCCCCCCCAGCAGACCAGGCTTTTGTTTTGGACCCTGGGGCAGAGCAGCTGGGGCGCTGCCGATTGGTCCTGCAGCGCCGCTCTTGGCACTACTGGACCAACCCGGCAGCACCCCAGCTGCTCTGCCCCAGGTCCTGATTCAGCCGCTGCTGGTCAGTTTCAGCAGTGGCTGAATCAGGACGCCTGGGGCAGAGCAGATGGGGTGCTGCTGGGTTGGTCCAGTAGCACCGAGGAGCGGCGCTACTGGAGCAACCCAGCAGCACCCCAGCTGCTCTGCCCCAGGCGTCCCCAAGTCAGCTTCTGCTGAAACTGACCAGCGCTGACTACAGGAAGCCCGAGGCAGAGTTGCTCTGCCCCGGGCTTCCTGGAATCAGCTGCTGATCAGTTTCAGCAGCAGCTGACTTGGGGATGCCTGGGGTTCTTAAGTTGATTCTGTATGTAAGTCAGAACTGGCGGTCAGTTTCAGCAGCCGCTGAATCTGGACGCCAGTTCCGACTTACATACAGATTCAACTTAAGAACAAACCTACAGTCCCTATCTTGTATGTAACCCGGGGACTGCCTGTAAGTCATAACATCTACAACCTACTAATTGTCAAAAAAGAAACAAAAGTAGAAGACAAGGAAGAAAATGCAAATATTCTATATGTTTGACAAAGCTAAAGTAACAACATATTTTGTCACATATAATACATATTTTATTTTCTGAATAATAAACAATAATGATGTTGCTGCATTGATCAATTTTTAGCAGCACACCCCAAAGTAGATAATCAAAAAGTTTTCACAGGCCAAGGAAATGAACTAAATATACAGTAGGCCCTGATTTCTTGTCAGCTAGAAGTTGCATTGTGTTTTGAAACAAGTCTTTACCAACAACTAAGTTAATGTATATTTGAACCATATTTAAATTGATCTGCTAGGCAAGGTTGCATTTGCTTAATTTTCAGCTCAGGGATCATTAAAGAGAAACTCCAGAAAATTACCAGGTTTAAAAACACATACAGCATATCTGACTCTAGTGCCTCTTCAGGGCCAGCTATCTAGGCTCAGAAGACCACTCCAGGCAATGCAGTAGAGTGGACTTCAGGACACAGTAACACCTTGGAAGAACAAACACACAGACTCACCAGCTGAGGCACAAGGTCTGGCCAGAGCGGTAATGGTGTTTGACCCATCAAAAGGCAAAACTGCATAGGCCTAGGTTAGACCAGGAGATAAGTGCCAGAGATGGAAGAGGGATGAGGGTTGCCAAGTGTCCGGTATTGAACTGGACAGTCCAGTATTTTCATCTCTTGTCCGGTAAAAAAATTCAGAAAATATCTAAAGGTCTGGTATGTGCTGATTCTTTTCCTGGCCAGGAGGCAAAAATCCCGGATGCTTCCTGGGTTCCGCAGGGAAGCTGTCTAGCCAATATAGGGAGGCAAGATGGTAGGCGGCCCCTGGTAGCCTGTTAGGGCCATAAAGCCTCAAAAGTGTTTCTTAAGGGGGCCTTGCTGGGTTTTTTTAATATTTTTTTAAATTCTTCCTTTTGCTCAACAACTTTGCTCAACAACTTTGGTATCCCCCCTCTTTTTTCTCAACAGAATTTTTTCCCAGGTGGGTTTTTTTTTAGTAGAGGTGATGTTCGGCATTTTTGGTTAAACCATCTGGCAAGCCTAGGAGGGACATAGTGTAGGGGAGCATGCTCAGAGAGAGTGAAGGGAGCAAGTTAGGGTGAATAGTTATTGGGGTAGAAGAATCTTGAATCCCTCACCTCACCACATCCAATCTCCTTCCAAACCTCCTGCAAATCCGTCACTCCAGGATCCCATTAGCCCTCAGCACACCTTACCTTCAGTCACTTCCTCCCAAATCCTATAGTCCCTTGCTCCTTCATCTCCCCTCGGCCCCTAATCCCTGTGCTTTCCCTTGCCACCTGCTCTCCCAGCCCCCTTGTTGCTTTTTCAGCCCCCCCCAACCCCCACCCCAGTCATTACCTGCTGGTGCCATCTGTCTGTCTGCTGATTCCAGCTTCATCCTTTGTGCTGTGGCTTCCCAGATCCTGATCACTGCTGCTGGCCCAACAGATCATAGACTCATAGACTTTAAGGTCAGAAGGGACCATTATGATAATCTAGTCTGACCCACTGCACAGTGCAGGCCACAGAATCTCACCCACCCCCTCCGAGAATAATCCTCTCGCCTATATCTCAGATATTGAAGATCTCAAATGATGATTTAAAGACCCCAAGATGCAGAGAATCCTCCAGCAAGTGATCCATGCCCCATGCTACAGAGGAAGAAGAAAAACCAGATGTAAGAACAAAAGAAGAAGGGGTGTTTCCAGGCCACAGACAGGGGGAGCTACGCTGGGGTGCAATGACCAGCGTTGTGAGGGCAGGACATCAATTCAACCCCTTCCCACTGGCCCAGCCATGGGAGATTTCAGAGGGAAGGTGTGAGTGCGTGAGAGAGGATTCAGAGGAGTAAGTCTCACAATTCAGACATGTAACTTGGGGTGCCTATTGGTCTACAAAAGTGACAGATTGATTTTCCCCCTCTTCACTGGTCCATTTTTACTGGCCAGGATACTGTGGAGGGAAGACTAGTATATTATAAGGTCAGAAGAGACCATTTTGGTAATCTAGTGCAACTTCCTGCATAACACAGACCCACCCAGTAATTTCTGTGAAGGCCACAATGGCTACGTCTAGACTGCAAGCTTCTTTTGAAAAAGAACAGATCTTCCAAAAAAGCTTCTTTCGAAAGAGAGCATCCACACAAAAAAGTGCATCGAAAAAGTGATCCACTTTTTCGAAAGATAGCATCCAGACTGATTGGACGCTCTCTTCCATAAAAGGCCACCCAGTACCACTTCAGTCAGGGCTTTAGGTAACAAGTTGCTTCTGAGTACTGGTGCCGGAGCCCTGCAGAGACACACACTTAAAGGGACCCCCTGGACAGCCATTTCTCTGATTCTGCTGCGTGCTTGCCTACCTCTTTGAGAGATAGCAAAGCTCTTGCAGTGCCTTCTGTGGTTGCCCTGCTTTTTTGGATGTCACAGCTTTACTCTTTGTGTCATGGAGCCAGAGCTCCCCCTGGACATGCGATGGCCTCACACGGCCATTCTGCAGTTTCTGCAGCTCTTTGTGCCAGCTGCATTCCTGGTCCTGACTAAGCTCAACCCCGAGCTCATTCTTGGGACCTTCTCCCTGGGTGTGGGAGCTACACTCTGGCAACTGCATCCCATAGTAGAGAGGCATTTTTGGAGGCTCAACACCAGTTCGGACTGGTGGGACCAGCTGGTCATGGAGCAGTGGGACAACCAGCAGTGGCTTCAAAACTTCCACAGTCAGAAAGCCATCTTTTTGGAGCAATGTGCCTGCTTCACCCACGCCCTCAAGAGATACGATACCCACCTGCGGCCCACCATCCCCCTGGAGAAGCACAATCACCATCTGGAAGCTGGTCACCCCACACAGCTACTGGTCGGTGGGCAACCAGTATGGTGTGGAGAAGACCATCATCAGGGCCCTCCTCATCGAGGTAAGACATTCTCGGTCTGTAGTCCCTGGAGGGGAGGGAGTCCTGAAAAGGGGGAATCCTTGGGAAAGGGGGGTTGAGGGTTGTGGGGGGTGGAGATGGGGTGCAGGGGAAGCCCCATCCCGGGGGGTTGTGCCATCCTGCCCTCACATGGGCCTGCAAATGGGGAGGTGGCCTCACAGGGGGTGGCTCCTGGGGTGTTTGGGGGAGGGGAGGGGAGGAGAGGGAAGAAGAGGGGGTGGGGCACCTCCCAAGGGCTTAGACACTCCCTCTCTCACTGTTTTGTGTGTTTGTTTGTCTCCTTCTGCAGGTTGTGAGGGCCATCAACTCCATCCTGTTGCGGAGGATCATCATCCTGAGAGACCTGGACACGATCGTGACTGGATTTCCTGCCCTGGGGTTCCCAAAGTGCACTGGAGCCACAGTTGGGACCCACATACTGATCCATGCACCTGAGCATCAAGTGACCCAGTATATTAATAAGAAGGGCTACTTCTCAATGGTGCTGCAGGCCCTGATCGACCACCGTGGACAGTTCACGGACATTTTTTTGGGGTGGTTGGGAAGGGCACACAATGCCCACATCCTTTGGAAGTGTAGCCTGTACGGGCAGCTGGAGGTGAGCACATTCTTCCCCGGCATAAATTAGCAGTTGGGGATGTGCAGATGTCATTGTGCATTGTGGGAGATGCGGCTTACCCCCATATGCCATGACTCATGAAGCCTTATACCAGACACCTGGACCCCAGAAAGGACCAATTTAATGCTTGCCTGAACCGGGCTGGGATACAGGTCAAGTGTGCCTTTGGCTGCCTCAGGGCATTGTTCAGGTGCCTGCTGACTCGACATGGGGGAGCACAACATCCCTGAGATGGTCGTGGCATGATGTGTCCTCCACAACATTGTGAAGAGGAAGGGAGAGGCCTTCCTCCTGTGGTGGAGGGCAGACACCAGCCGCGAGGGGCAAGCCTTTGAGAAGCCATGGACAGCTGCCATCTGCCAGGCCCATCAGGTCGAGGTGCGTATACGTGAGGCCCTGATGGAGAGGTTCTCTCAAGGACCCCAGTAACTGTCCCCAGGGCCTCCCCAATAGGGGCCTCTGGCTTGCTGCCCCATCCCTTCCCCACCACAACCCCTTCCTTCGCCCCTTCCCTGACCTCGCAATTAAAACACCTGTTTGATTTCCAACAAAACGAAGTCTGTATTGATCTTTCATTAAAAAATTCTGGGGAGGGGGAGGGAGCTCATAATCTGGAGATATTGTTGGGGATAACTTCTTGACACAAGTGCTGAAGGATCCGACCGGGGGCCGTGCGCAGCTTGACCTTCTGCTCACAAACAGGGAGGAACTAATAGGGGAAGTGGAGGTGGGTGACAACCTGGGAAGCAGTGATCATGAGATGGTAGATTTCAGGATCCTGACCAAAGGAAGAAAAGAGAGTAGTAAAATACACACCTTGGACTTCAAAAAAGCAGATTTTGACTCCCTCAGATACCTGATGGGCAGAATCCCCTGGGATGCTAACATGAAGGGGAAAGGAGTCCAGGACAGCTGGCAGTATTTTAAAGAAGCCTTATTGAAGGCACAGAAAGAAACCATCCCGATGCGTAGCAAGAGAGGCAAACATGGTAGGAGACTGGACTGGCTTACAGGGGAAATCCTTGGTGAACTTAAGCACAAAAAGGAAGCTTACAAAAAGTGGAAACTTGTACAAATGACCAGGGAGGGGTATAAATGTATAGCTCGAGAGTGCCGGGGGTTATCAGGACGGCAAAAGCGCAAAAGGAATTGCGACTGGCTAAGGATGTGAAGGATAACAAGAAAGGTTTCTACAGGCATGTTAACAAGAAGAAGGTGATCAGAGAGGGTGTGCGGTCCCTAATGTATGAAGGAGGTAACCTAGTGACAGATGATGTGGGGAAAGCTGAAGTGCTCAATGCTTTCTTTGCCTCTGTGTTCACGGACAAGGTCGGCTCCTGGACTTCTGCGCTAAGTGACGCAAGATGGGATGAAGATGGACAGCCCATTGTGGGTAAAGAACAGGTTAGGAACTATTTAGAAAAGCTAAACATACACAAATCCATGGGTCCAGAGTTAATGCATCCGAGGGTACTGAGGGAGTTGGCAAATGTCACTGAGGAGCCTTTGGCTATTATCTTTGAAAAGTCGTGGAGATCGGGAGAAATCCTGGATGATTGGAAAAAGGCAAATGTAGTGCCCATCTTCAAAAAAGGGAAGAAGGACGATGCACGGAACTATAGGCCAGTCAGTCTTACTTCAGTTCCTTGAAAAATCATGGAAGGGATCCTTAAGGAATCCATTTTGAGGCACTTGGAAGAGAGGAAAGTGATTAGGAATAGTCAGCATGGATTCACAAAGGAAAAGTCATGCCTGACCAATCTCATTAGCTTCTCTGATGAGATAACTGGCTCGGTGGACGTGGGAAAGTCAGTGGATGTTATATACCTTGACTTTAGCAAGGCTTTTGATACGGTCTCCCACAATATTCTTGCCAGCAAGTTAAGGAAATGTGGATTGGATAAATGGACGGTAAGATGGATAGAAAGATGGCTAGAAGGCTGGGCCAGAGGGTAGTGATCAACGGCTCGATGTCAGGATGGCGGTTGGTTTCTAGTGGAGTGCCCCAAGGTTCAGTTCTAGGACCGGTTTTGTTCAATATCTTTGTTAATGACCTGGATGAGGGGAGGGATTGCACCCTCAGCAAGTTTGCAGATGACTCTAAGCTAGGGGGAGAGGTAGATACGCTTAAGGGCAGAGATAGGGTCCAGAATGACTTAGACAATTGGAGGATTGGGCCACAAGAAATCTGATGAGGTTCAACAAGGACAAGTGTAGAGTCCTGCACTTGGGACGGAAGAATCCCAAGCATTGTTACAAGCTGGGGACCAGCCAGTTAAGTAGTAGTTCTGCAGGAAAGCACCTGGGGGTTACAGTGGATGAGAAGCTGGATATGAGTCAACAGTGTGCCCTTGTAGCCAAGAAGGCTAATGGCATATTAGGTTGCATTAAGAGGAGCATTGCCAGCAGATCCAGAGATGTCTTTATTCCCCTTTAGTCAGCTTTCGTGAGGCCAGAACTGGAGTATTGTGTCCAGTTCTGCCCCCCCCCCCCCCACTACAAAAAGGACATGGACATATTGGAGAGGGTCCAGTGGAGGGCAACCAAAATGATTAGGGGGATGGAGCATATGACCTATGAGGAGAGGCTGAGGGAGTTGGGTCTGTTTAGTCTGCAGAAGCGAAGAGTGAGGGGGGATTTGATAGCAGCCTTCAACTTCCTGAAGGGAGATTCCAAAGAGGATGGAGAGAGGCTGTTCTCAGTAGTGACAGATGGCAGAACAAGGAGCAATGGTCTCAAGTTGTGGTGGTAGAGGTCCAGGTTGGATATTAGGAAAAACTATTTCACTAGGAGGGTGGTGAAGCACTGGAATGAGTTACCTAGAGAAGTAGTGGATTCTCCATCCCTAGAGGTGTTTAAGTCTCGGCTTGACAAAGCCCTGGCCAGGTTGATTTAGTTGGGATTGGTCCTGCCTGGAGCAGGGGGCTGGACTTGATGACCTTCTGAGGTCTCTTCCAGTTCTATGGTTCTATGATTCTATGGAGGGTGAGGGGGCTCAGAGTGGCATGGGGGGCAGTTAGATGTGCCAACTTGTGTGCAGTGTCTTTGTCGGATTTGGGGTTGGGTGGGTCCAGGGACCACAGGAAGGGTCGGGGCGGGGGCTGGAGCAGGGTCTGGGATGGCAGGGGGAAAGGGCATAGGTATCACGTGGGGAAGGGGCATGGACATTGCTTGGGAAAGGAGCAGAGTCATCACTTGGGGGGCAGGCAGAGGTGGAATGGGCATAGCAGGAGGGGAGGAGGGTGGTAGGCAGGATCAGGCAAGTGTACCATCATGATGGCACACATAGTATTTCACCGCTGCACGAGCTGGTCCTATGCCTGGTTCCACCACTCTGCATCCTTGTGGATCTTCTGCACCAGGGTCTGCTTCATGACACACAGAATGCTGACATGCTCTTGCATGTGGTCTTCCTGGTCCCCCAGGCTCTGGTAGCTGGCTCAGATGGCATGGCTTGCCCTTCAGTCCCAACTGATCTGGCTGTGGAGAACACAAAGAGGGAGAGGCAGTCAGTCATCACTGCAGACACTGTCCCTGAGTCTGTGCCCTCCTCTGTGAGCAGCGACCAACAGTCCTCGGGCCACTGGAGGAGGATTTCTCACAAGCAAGACCATGTGTAGCCTGCACAGTGGGCCTGCCTCACAGGGGCCCCAAGGTGCTATGAAGACCATGCTGCCTGCTTCCCAACCTCCCCCCCGGCCCATGGACAAGCAGGCAAGGGAAGTGTATAACCACAGTGGGTTCCCCTCATGGGCAGCAGAGGAGCCGGGAGCAGCCTGGCCCTCCCTGGGGTCTGCACACACACCTGCAGCTAGCAGTGCTGTCTGCAGGAGTGGGTGCTGCATCACATGTGCAGGCATGCCCGTGTACTGTGTATGGCACTCCTTGGTGTGACTGGAGTCGCTCCTGCACCCTTGAGGCTAGCCTGCTTTCAGCCATGGCAGGTGCAGGGAGCCCCCCCCCCCCCCCACTCCGAGCCAGACGTGTGTGGCCTCCTCTGAGCCTGGCAGCAGGAACTCACCCATGCTCAGGGGCTGCCTGCTGGGTCCACGTGGTGCAAACTAATGCTGCACGTAATTTCATGTACACGGACTGCAGTACGATGTCCAGCCAAAGCAGCCCGAACAATGTTCACCCCCCACCCCATGTGCGCCTGCCTCCCCCAACCTGTGTATGTAACAAACTGAGAAAACTCACTTGAAGATCCTTCCCTGATGTCAGACAAGACCTGGGAGATGTCCTGGTTGATAGGCACCAGCTCCAGGGACAGGGCGATGGTGTCCATCTCCTCCTCCTCCTCCTTCTGCTGGCCCCATCACTCCTCCTCCTCCTCCATGACCTCTGGCTGGGTGTTGATGGGGGTCTCGAGCCTGGAATCCACTACAATGGGTGGGGAAATGGATTCCCCCCCCCCCAGGATCTGGTGGAGCTCCTGCCCCTGAGTGTGAGCTGTGTTCTCCGGCCCTAACATATCTGTGACAGATCTCTTTGACTTTACTCCGGACCTGTTCTATGGTCTGGTGTGAGTGTCCATGCTCCACCAGAGACTTGGCCATGCACTAAAAGATGTCTGTGTCCTGCCACTTGGAGAGGAGGTCCTGCAATGTCTCCTCCTTGCCCCACAGCTCGAAGAGGGACAGGATCTCTCCTCCAGACCAGGAGGGTGCCCACCTCTTGGTCCCCGGGAACCCTGGGGCTGCTCCCTGAGAGGGCCAGAGAGATTTTGGGGTGCTTGGAGCTATATAGTCAGGATGCTGCTCCAAGGCTGACTTCCTGCCACAACGCTTGTTCAGGGTGCCTGCAGCATTAAGAGGTGCCAGGAGACAGGAACTACAGAGTTGGGACAGAGTGTCCACCAGGGCACATGTGTTATTTCCTGGAGGTCTCTTCTTTTGAAAGAAAACCCTCCCCCCCCATCCACACCTGCCTTTTCCCGAAAGAACTCTTTTGGAAAAGGCATTCTTCCTCGTAGAAAGAGGAGCACCAATGCTGGAAAACCCCCTCCGCTCTTTCTATTTACTTTCAAAAGAACGCAATTGCAGTGTGGACGTAATTCAAGTTTTGTCGGGAAAACAGCTGTTTTCCGACAAAACTCTGTAGTGTAGACATATCCAATATCTGAGTTAGGGTATGTCTTGTAGAAGAGCCAAAACTCCATCAGTGCCCACCCTTCTGGATAGGAAGCAGAGGAACAGTCTCTAGGCTGCTGCTTCACTTAACCCTGTTGGAGTAGGGTGTCATAGCTGCAGATGGAAAGTCAAGAGGTGCTTTATGGCCTGTTACTCCTCTGTATGGGAGCACTGTGAAAAGTCAGAGAAGATTGCTTTCACTCTGCTATTTGCTCAATATTCTGTGAAAGACATTTTTCTCTGGATTGCATATAGCCATTAAGAAAGCTGGACTATGTACAATCACTGCACAATTAGGGGAAAGCCGTTTGAAATTCTGTAGATGCTCCTGGGAATCAACTACTTGCTGTTGATGGAAAAGGCAGAAGCAGTTTGATTTTTCTCAGACTGATAGGCAGTTTTTGGATTCCTTTCCATCATTTTCTTATGTTCAAATATTATTTGTTTGAGGTTAGTGAAATTACTCCAGATTTGCCCTAGTGAAACCAAGACTTTGGCCCAATGTCTCTAAAATTAAAACTGAAATGTCAGTGAGAATTGCTTTAAATGGATGCTGTCATTGGTGTGCAGTAATAAATAGGATACATTTTTTAGTTCTAACCACTTGCAAATATTACAATCTATTTTGTGTCATTGGACTCCCCTTGAAGTTGGTAAAATATGTAGATTGGTTACCTTACCACTTTCAAATTATGCCATTCCTCTTTCTTTTCCAAGGATAACTGAATGTTTGATATCCCATCAACATTAACCTTACTGACATGTAAAAAAAATAAAAGTGTGAAAGTGTCTGGTCTCATCCCCATTATCCTTCTGGCCTTGTGACAGTTTCCCACCGCTCCCACCAATATTCAGAGGTGTCCTAAACTGGTCTTGTATATTTTTCTGATGTGTTTTTGTGCCCATGCAAAAATTGGTTTGTGGGATCTAATTGCAGAAGAGTGTTTCCTTTTAGTGGACATTCCCATACTGTTTCCACTCTGTAGAGGAAGCTGGTATTTGATGACCTTCTGCATCAGCAGTTCTGTTTCCTGAAGCAGAAAATTAAGTTCTCCCTTTTACTGTGGAGAAACCAATGTGTGTCTCCTATTCATGCAAGACTGTCCAGACATATAAGCAGCAGAATGTGAAAACAATGTGCCCTATCAGCCAGGGCACAAGGCAGATTTGTTGCAGAAGCTCCATCAGAGATGACAGAAATGGGTCTGACTCTCATTTATCCTTGGGCCCCTTTTGACTGCCCTAGCTATGTGAAGGAGTCTCAAAGTGGGCATCCCATGGCAGAGGGGTGGAATTTGATATAGTTAAAGGAGAAACAAGCCCCGTATCTCCTCTTTCAGAGCAGAGTCTGGCAATAACTTACCACAAGACGTCTGAACCTTACTAATATGAGGTCATGGGATCAGGGCCGGATTAAGTCATGGGCTAGCCAGGCAGCTGCCCGGGGCGCCAACGTATGGAGGGGCACCTGACGGCAGCTGTGAGGGTCACAGCACCCCTTACAGCTGCCATTAGGCACCACGCGCCCGGCTCCCAGATCGCAGGTTGCAGCAGATCCCAGTGGCCACCCTGCAGCGGCTGCTCAGGCTGGGGGCCGCGTTAACTGCCGCAGCGCTGGCCAGCAGCACCCTTTCTCCTCGGCTGCAGGGCCCTGCACGGCTAGGCTCGGCCCACCCCTGGTGGCCTCGGGCTGCACGCCAGCAGTGGTAGCTGGGCTGGGCAGGGCCAGGCATGTGTGTCCTGCCGCCGCCAGCGCTACGCGCCCTCCCCCATGTGCTGAGCAGGGTCAGGGCTGTGTATGCGCCCTCTCCTATGTGCCGGCACAGGGGTGGGGCTGCACATGCACCCTCCCCCAACCTGGGGCACAATTAAACTGTCAGCCTGGGGCATCGGAATGGCTCGGTCCGGCCCTGCATGAGGTAGAAAGCAAAAACCAGCCAAACAACCCAAGAACCATAGGGCAGCAAGACTCAGAATCCAGGTAAGGTGACTTGGGCCCATAGTGATTGCTCTATAGGGCAAACAGACTTTGCGCTGAGGCTGGAACCTGAGCTCTGAAACCCTCCTCTCTTGCCAGGTCTTAGAGCCCAGGCTGCAGCCCAAGTGCCTCCATGTGTGTTTTATGTCTGCAGCACAAGGCCCGCAAACGCAAGTCATTTGACTGGCTTCAGAGTAGGGTGACCACGATTTCAAAAGGCAACAGCCTGAACACATGCAGGAGAACTGCCCCCTGTATGACCCTTCTCCTCTCTCCCCTAAGGTTGCCAACTGTCTAACCCCTTGTCACGCCCACTACACTGCACTACCCCTTCCCTGGGGGGCCCTCCCTCCTTCCCTCCCACCACCCCACTCCATCACTCTTTCCCATCCTCATTTTCATTGGGCTGGCGAGGGGGTTGGGGTGTGGGCTCTTGGCTGGGGCAGAGGGATTCAGCGTGTGAAGGAGAAACCTGGCTGAGCCTAGGGCAGGGGCTTGGGATTCAGGAGCAGATGCAGGGTGCAGGCTCTGGGAGGGAGTTTGGGTGCCGGAAAGCTCTCTGGGCTGGGGCAGGGATTAGAGTGCAGGAGGGAGTGGGGCCTGTGAGGAGGCACAGGGAGCAGAGGGTGGGAGTGCAGAGTACGAGCTCTGATCTGGCAGTGTTAATCTCAGGCATCTCCCAGATGGTGGCACAGTGGGGTTAAGGCAAACTCTGTGCATGCACGGACACTGTGCTGCTCCAGGAAGCTACTAGCACGTCCTTGTGCCCTCTGGGGGTCACATGGCTCTGTAGGCTGCCCTTCCCTGCAGGTGCAACTTGCACCTCCCATTGGCCACGGTATCCTGTGCCCAGCAAATTGGAGCAGCAGAGGTGGCACTAGTTTGAACTAAAGCCCCTAATTCGGACTACTATTACTCCTCATTGCAGGAGGAGTAACAGTACAGGCAGTCCCTGGGTTACGTACAAGATAGGGACTGTAGGTTTGTTCTTAAGTTGAATTTGTATGTAAGTTGGAACTGGTACATATTGTACCCCAGGTGTCCCCTATGCAGCCGCTGCTGAAACTGACCAGCGGCTGACTACAGGAAGCCCAAGGCAGAGCTACTTTGCCCCGGGCTTCCTGGAATCAGCCACTGATCAGTTTCAGCAGCAGCTGACTTGGGGACACCTGGGGTAGAGCAGCTGGGGTGCTGCCAGGGTGGTCCCTGCAGCGCCGAGGTGCTGCGCTGCGGGGACCAACCCGGCAGCGCCCCAGCTGCTCTGTCCCAGGCGTCCAGATTCAGCCGCTGTTGAAACTGACCAGCGGCTGAATCAGGACGCCTGGGGTAGAGCAGCTGGGGGGCTGCCGGGTTGGTCCCACAGCACCGTGGTGCGGCGCTACTGGACCAACCCAGCAGCACCCCAGCTGCTCTACCCCAGGTGTCCCCTAGTCAGCTGCTGCTGAAACTGATCAGCGGCTGATTCCAGGAAGCCCGGGGCAGAGCAGCTCTGCCTCGGGCTTCCTGTAGTCAGCCGCTGGTCAGTTTCAGCAGCGGCTGACTGGGGGACGCCTGGGGCAGAGCAGCTGGGGTGCTGCTGGGTTGGTCCAGTAGCGCCGCACCTCGGCGCTGTGGGACCAACCCGGCAGCCCCCCAGCTGCTCTACCCCAGGCGTCCTGATTCAGCCGCTGGTCAGTGACCAGCGGCGAGAAAAGCCTGGTCTGCTGGGGGGGGGGGGCACAGCTAGTGCGCCCCCCCCTCCCAGCAGACCAGGCTTTTCTTGCCGCAGAGGACGGGGGCGGCGGGACCGCAGCGCGTCTCGGCGGTCTCGCCGCCCGCATCCTCCGCGGTGAGAAAAGCCTGGTTTGCTGGGAGGAGGGGCGCACTAGCTGCGCCCCCCCCCCAGCAGACCAGGGAGACGCGGTGGGGCGCAGGAAATGTGGCGTACAGAAATGTGGAACGAGGCATACAGAAGACCCACTCTCCCCGGTGCCGCTCTCGGGGGCCCAAGTCCTTCTGATTGAGGCACAGCCCATGGACGGTGTGAGGCCGGTAGCGGCCCCCGGGGCACTGGGACCAGGTCTTCTTGGAGTCGGGTTGCTTGGGAATGCAGCCCAGAGTGGGTTGTAAACTCCATCTAAGGCTAAATACCGGTACGAGACCGATAGTCAACAAGTACCGTAAGGGAAAGTTGAAAAGAACTTTGAAGAGAGAGTTCAAGAGGGCGTGAAACCTTTAAGAGGTAAACGGGTGGGGTCCACGCAGTCCGCCCGGAGGATTCAACCAGCGGGTTTGGTTGGCCGGTCCGGGACGACGGATCCCCCTCAGATAGGAAGCCTAGTCCGAACTATCTAGTTCGTGCCGAGTGTAGCCGCGGGCATGGAGTCCGCACTAGCGGACATTTAAAAATGGCGGCACCTGGCAACATGCAAATAAAGCCCAGGAAATTCAAATCCCGGGCTTCATTTGCAAGTTCGTATGACTACAATAACCACCCTAGTTCGAACTAGGGTGGTAGTGTAGACATACCCTAAATCTTACCCACAAGATCACGCTGAGTCAATACTTTAGAATCTAAAATCTAAAGGTTTATTATTATAAGAAAGAAAAGCATGAGGGTAAGGTTGTTAAAGGATAATACATTACATGCTGTCAAGGGGCACCCGCCCCTCTCCCTCTTAGCCCCGCAGGATTGTGGGGTAGGGCGAGCCCGTGTTCAGTTCACGGAGGGGCCCTCCCCTACCCTCTGGCTATTTGCTCTAGGCCTATAGGGCGTAGTACGGTTCTTCTATACCGGGGAGGCCCCACTATGACCGGAACCCTCCTACTTATGCCCTGGGGCCGGTCAAGTTCCCAGTCCCTGTTCCCTCAAAGTCTAGTTCCCGCCAGTCCGCGAGTCCTGCCGCGGTCGGATCACCTCCTGCCCTAGGACCTCCCATATTCCCGGGCGTCTTCACTTCCCCAGGGCCAGAGGGTCACTCCGTCTGGATCCCTCCCTTATAGGCTGCTTTGGCTTTGTGGGATCCCCTTCGGCTCCGTGGGGCTAGTCGCCGTCACAGCCTGGCACCTTTCTAGGGAAGGGGGCCTAGGTACCTCCTCCGCTCGGGGGTTTTCTTCGGACTTCAGGCGGCTTCCGCTGGCTTCCCAGCTGGAATCTCTTGGCTGAGCCGATTCAGCCTGGGGCCCCGCCGGTCCGGGCTCGGGCTCCCCGCCACTGCTTCCGGCTTGCTCCCTGCTGCCTTGGGGATGGAGGGAGACTCTCCGTGGCTCGCCCGCCATGAGCCCCCCTGCGTGGTCCGGCGACGTCCTCCCCGGCCTCCCGCTCCTCCCTTCCGCGTCCTCTGCCGTGCTCTCTGCCCTTCGGGTGTGCCCTCCCCCCAGGTGTGCCAGTGCTGTGCTTAAAAGCGGCCGCTGGCTTGCCGCGCATGCGCGGCAGCACAGCCGGCATTCACCCGGCTCCCCATTCGCAGCGCGAGCTGTCAGTGTTCCTGGACCCGGCATGGGTGATGGGGGAGGCCCGTCACACATGCATTGAATCTCCCATTGAATCTGCCCATTGTTCAACCACAGACAGAGATGTTTCCAGCATCCATACAGAGTACATGTTTATAACTCCACATACAGACATTATACAATTACATGAATAGCATATACAGAATCAGTAGAAGATAAGCCTTCATTTGACACCTCGCATGAACCCCTTTGTACAGACTTTTGGGGCAACCACCCCCATGGGTGCAGCAGTGATCTGGCTGCTCCCCTTAAAATCCAGTAATGTGACAGCCTCCTGGTCAGGCCAGAAACCAAACCAGATTGTGTTATGAGTTACCCAGGGAGCCCAGGCTGCTGTGGAGAGCCCCATGTCCTTTCCCTGGGCAGGGGGCTGGGATATCTGAAACCTATTTACTGCCTAGGGAAAGGAGGGGGGAGGAGTGAGGTGACTCAGATCCACTTCAGTCCCCTCCCCCCCACACACACACTGGGAAGAGGCTGGCATCTCCTCTGAGCTCTGGCAGGCAGAAAGCATCACCTTAAGGGACCTGGAGAAATGCTGTGCCAGTCACTCAGCCTAGGATTGGAATTTGAACTCTGTATTTTGTGGCTGTCCCACCCAATTTGGGATAAGTGGTCACCCTAGATCTGAGATTTGCTGCTGTGGAACTGGGGTGTGTGTGTGTGTAGATGTACCCTAAGCCACCTTACACATGACAAGTATGAATATTGTAGGACAGGTGTAAAAATAAGGCAGAATTTTACCCTAAAATCTAGTTTTAGCACAGAATGAAGAAAGTAGAGGCCTGATCCTTAGCTGGTATAAATGCATGTAGGTCTAATAACATCAACAGAGCCATGGAGATTTATACCATCTGAAAATCTGGTTATAGTTGCTCAGAATTTTAATCTATATATTTCACAGGAGTGTTACCATTGCCAGTGACCCTCTCAATGAGGTTCCCAGCCCTCACGCTACCATAATTATTTGTTTAATCTTGAGGTTTTGCTGGATGTCATCTTGCCAATTCTCCCTTTTTAGCCAGATAATCCTGGTCTGGATGAGCTATGTAACGCTTCACTAGATCATAGTGACTGCTTCTCCAGCCCTTGCATCTATATGCGGAGATTCAGAAGTCCACTTATTTAAGTAATTCAGTCTTAGAGTGGATTAACCCACTCTTTCCAATACATGGCTGATTCAAATTAGTTTAGAGCATTTTTTTGGATCCTTTTTTGATGGGAATCGGGCACCACCTTTATACCATAATAATCTTCAAATTAAAAACATTCTTCCTAGAGTTTTTTCAGCTCCTGTGTATGCTACCCAAAGGTATATTGTGCCCATCCTTGATGATCTGGGGAACCCTCAAGCAGTTTCCTGTCCAATTAAAGTTAGAATTTTCCCTACATGTCTCAAGTGAAAGATTGAAACTATGTGTAAAAATTATTCCTAAATTCCATGTTCTAGTTTGTTCATTAGTAGATGGAACAGCTTTGCCTTTATCCTACTCATCCAAAGTTAATCAAAAATAAAATGTTTAAATAAGGTCGTGTGTCAAAATAAATAATGTATACATTTTTACTGCCAGAAAATATGGAATGGTGAATAATCCAACCTTTTCTCCAGTCTGAAGGGAAGGGCAAGGTAATCCAATCAAATGAATAGAAGTGACACAGAGGAGTATTACACTCATATTAGAGATGTTTTGAATCTTGTTATTCATGCTCTGTTGTTGGCAGATGGCTTAATGTATTAAAACAGGCAAGAGAGCATTACAAGGCAGCATGGCTTCATAGGAGTACAAATGGAGACAGTTCAGGCAATAGCTCACTAGTTTGGGGACTGACTGAGAGAAGGAAAGGACTCTGTGTCACACTTAATTAGCAAAGTAGCAGCACAATGCATAGACAAAGCTTAATGACAAGCATTGTCCTGGCAGACTCAGCATTGGATAACTTGTACAGAGTGTACAATACTTTTCAGTTCTTTGGACTAGATACAATACAGGGGACATACGTCTTTTTTTACAAAGTCAGGAAGACACAAAAGGAAGAGAACTATTGCAGAAGCAAGAGATAACAAAGAGAGGAGAAAATTGTAACTGGGCCATTCACTCACAATGTGGATTTCATACATTGTGGTCCACACTTTTGCTCTGATGTACTTTGTGGATTTCTGTGTCAATATATAAAATAATAATTTCTACATCTCTGTGCATAAGATAATAACAGGTTACATTATTGAGCCCTTTTAACCAGGCTTTTGGCTATTTTTCTATACCAGCAATGCTTTGGACCACACGGCAGGGAGGAAAAACAAATCCCCCCTCCTCCTTTTAATAGCTTAATTTCTATGTATGTTTGGTGGTTAACTGTGGTGGCATGTCTCTTTCCCCCCTTATCCATGCTTCTGCATGCCAAAGCGAACTCTTCCCTTTCCCCAGCTTTCCTGTAGTAAATTATCACTCCCTATCTTGAACCCAATTAACTCTTTCCAGATAGGCTCAATGCTCTCTAATTCTTTGTGATCCCCCAGAAAAAAAAATTCTTGTATTTGTTGATGTAATTACTTGGTAGTGCCTTCATCCACTGAGGCTGAGAGTCCCTGAGGGTATGTCTACACTACCACCCTAGTTCGAGCTAGGGTGGTAATGTAGGCAACCGGAGTTGCAAATGAAGCCCGGGATTTGAATTTCCCGGGCTTCATTTGCATAAAGACGGGCGCCGCCATTTTTAAATGTCCGCTAGTGCGGACTCTGTGCCGCACAGCTATGGTTTCACGAGGAGTAACGGTAGTTCGGACTAGGAAGCCTAGTCCGAACTACCTAGTCCGTGCCGTGTATAGCCGCGCGGCACGGAGTCCGCACTAGCGGACATTTAAAAATGGCGGCGCCCAGCTTTATGCAAATGAAGCCCGGGAAATTCAAATCCCAGGCTTCATTTGCAACTCCGGTTGCCTACATTACCACCCTAGTTCGAACTAGGGTGGTAGTGTAGACAAACCTAACAAAGGAAGAAGAGGATTTCTCTATTACTAATTAAAGTCTTTTTGAAACCAAATATGAAACCTTGAGGGTAAAGATAAAAAAGGAAGGTATTCACTTGTCCTTAAATTACGGGACAGAGTGAAGAATCATTGGTTAACTAGCAACCCACTTTGATACTGCAAACCAATACCATGCCACACGTTGTGTACTTCTCTAAAATAAACCAAGTCATTTTTACTCCCTCATTTGATGAGTCTTCAGAAATCTCCCACTGTAAAAGTTATTTTCTGAATTCAGCAATGACCTTCTGAGAATGCAGTAACCTAAACTGGGCGCAACATTCAAAGCACTAAGCAATAAACTAAGTTACAGACAATATTCAAAGCACTACCATCATCATTTGTACAAGGCCACTTAGATTTATTCTGTATTATGCTCTCTCCCATTTATCCTGCAACCTATTACCCTTCATCTAGTCCTCCTTAAGTCTTCATCACTGGCCAATGCTTCCTTCCTTGGCAAAAATACTAAATGTGATTTTGCTGTGGGAACAACAGTTTAGACAACCACATTCTTTTATTTTCAGCTCCTTGTTTTCACTTGTTCAGTGCTCAAAATCATCAACTGCCAGTCCAAGCCCTCTGAATTTTCTATTGCTATTGCTCATTCTAAATCAATCAACATCTCATATAAATAAATCATGACTTTGTTTCTCCAGTCCTTACTCCAGCAAAACTTCTACTAGATTCACCAGGAATTTTGCCCTGAATGTGGAGAGCCCCTATGTGCCATGTTCACACATGCATGCTTACAGATAACATGCCAAGGATGAGGAAAGAATTCAGCTTGTGCATAATTCTAGCTTTTCCTAGGGAGGGCTTCTTGAACATGTAAGAGGCTGTGTGTTAGCTCTCCCACTGTGATTGGAAGGACTGGAGCATGCTGAATTTTTAAAAGATAATTTATCCAAAACATTCATTAGCTATTGACATTAAGTAGATCTAAATTAAAGAAAAAAACCCCAGAGATTTGCAAACTGTTTGCCTAAAAATCCTTTCTTTCCAGCTTTTCCTCTCTTCTCCATTGTGAAGGCACGCATGCCCACAGACAGCATACCAAGGATGTTGAAAGAATTGAGCTTGTGCCCAATTCTAGTTTTCCCAAGGGGAGGTCGTCTTGTGCTCTCTTGACCATTGTGAAGACATCATTTCACTAGTTCTTTGCTCATTATAGTCTTTTTAGCATATTGGGTGGATTATTGACTCAGCCTTTTTTTGAAAACTGAAATAAAGTGTATACCAGTTCACCTTTTCCACTGTTTTATATATTCAAAGAATTCTTTCTTGATTAATAACAGATCCTTTTACTCAGGGGCAGATGAGGATTTTGCGGGGCCCAGGGCAGCACAATTTCGTGGGGCCCCCCCTTTGACACGGCGCATGCGCGGTGGCACCACGCGCATGCACGGAGGCGCCACGGCGCATGCGCAGGGCTTCTTGAAGCGCGGGGCCCAGTGTGGCCACCCCGCTCGCCCTGCCCTATATCCGCCACTGCTTTTACTACAAAATGAGCGAGACGAATGTGTATTTTTGTAACTTGTCAATCTTTTTTCATTTTACTTGATCTCAGGCAGGCAACAGTATATCCAACCCAGTTCTCCCAACAATTCCATAACCTAGCTTTATAAAAAATAAATAATCAGGTTCCTCATGTATATAAAAATAATATGTGCACACAGATTCTGCTTTTTGAAATAAGGTATCTATTTAAATATGTGACTAAGAAACTAGCTCCAAAATTCCAGAATAAATCCTGTACAAAATAACGATCATACTTATGCTGTACTTTGCATCTGTGGATATCAAAATGCTTTACCCATCTTTACCAAACTTAAATAAATTTTAAAAAAACCCAAATGTCTCAGTAATGTGCCCAATTTCACAGAACATTTAGTTGTAATATCAAGGATGGACTTGAGGCGTCCTGAGTCACTAGATAAAGGGTGCATCTACACTGCACCATTATTTTGAGATAACTAGTGTTATTATTTTAGCATCTACACAGCCATTCCATTATTTTGAAATAATTTATATTTAATGGATGGCTTATTCCAAAATCTATATACCTCATTCTATGAGGAAAAATGCCTATTCTGAAATATTAATTTGAAATAAGGCATGTGTAGATGCTCCACTTCTGCTATTTTGAAATAGCCTCTCACCAGGGCCATTCTAGGTTACTCCTCCTCAATATTCCCAGGGGCTCTAAATCGAGATAGCACGTCTACATTAGAGAAGCCTGCCTGGGACTAATTTTGAGGCTTCTCTGCAGGGCAGACATGCTATTTTGAAATAAGATATTTCAGAATAACTATTCCGGAATAGCTTATTTTGAAATAGCTGTGCAGTGTAGACGTACCCAAACAGACTTAATACACAGCCCCTATAGACAGTAAAATACTCCTGAAACATGTATATAATAAGAGATAATGATTAATACATATATGATAAAGCAGATTCTTTGGCTCACTTTAATCACTTGAAAATGTGCACATATACAAATATATTAAATGGTAACTAATGCAATAATTTAATACAAATGTCAGCTCTGCTTCTACTGTGATGGCCACTAGAAAATCAATTTTTGCTTTGCAGATGCCAGGTACATCTTGAGTAGGGAACTTAGTGATCCCACTAAAGAGTGAAAAAAGTGAAAGAGATGTCAAAAGAAAATATATTTTTATAAGAAAAATCAATTTTTTATTCATTTCAATTCCTCATTTTATGAATTTCATTACATCCAATTCCATTATAAAAATCCACTCTCTCAAATGTAGCCAATAATCGGTAAATGAAAGTTCAACTAGATTTAATAATTCATTCACTGGTCCTTCAAATATTTCATGTTTTCTTCAATAAAATATAATAAAATTATGAAAGAAGATATCATTAGTCTGGGTGAATTTAAACTCTTGCGTGCAAAGAATTTATTGAAGAAAAGTTCATTCTCCCTCTCTGCACATTACATAAACTCACATGCTAAACTAATTTACTAAATACCAGAACACAGCAATTTAAACTCATACAGTAGTTTATTCAGTGCAATACATACTCTTGGTCCAGGCACTGCAGATGATCAGCTCATCAGTTGGAATAACATATACCACAGCTCAAATCAGTACTGGGAAAATGCTATTGATCCAGAAATTAGACATGTCCCACAGCTGGAACAGCACTATGTGTCTTGATTTGCAATTGAATATATTGGGCCATTGCCTTTTTTTTTGCCATAGGATTAAAATGACATTACTTCTTGACATCATTAACTATATTTCCTCCTTCTGATAATGAATTTCTGGGATCTGTTCAGATTCCTTCAGGGTATCCTTTTGAAGCTCACAAATTCAAGATCTCTGCAAATGCTGCTCTCCCAGGGTATGTCTAGACTGCATCCCTCTGTCGGCAGAGGGATGCAGATTAGGCAGGTCGACATTGCAAATGAAGCAGGGATTTAAATATCCCCCTGCTTAACTGGCATAAAAATGGCTGCTGTTTTTGCTGACAGCATTTTGTCAGCAAAAAGCGGCAGTCTAGAGGGGGATCTGTCGAGAAAGAAAGCCTTTTTCGATAGATCCTGTAAACCTCCTTGCAGGAGGCATAAGGGATCTGTCGAAAAAGGCTTTCTTTCTCTACAGATCCCCCTCTAGACTGCTGCTTTTTGCCAACAAAGTGCTGAGTTGGCCAAAACGGCAGCCATTTTAATGCAAATTAAGTAGGGGTTATTTAAATCCCTGCTTCATTTGCAATGTCAACCTGCCTAATCTGCATCCCTCTGCTGACAGAGAGATGCAGTATAGACATACTCCCAGTGAGGTGGATTATGCAGAAGAATTGTTGGTGGCTCCCACCGCACAAAGACAAGTTTTAAATGCAGAGGGTTGCAGAACTTCTCTGGTGATACAAGGTTTTTAGTAAAGAAGAGAGAAGCCTCATCTGTGTAAATTCTCTGCCTCTTGCATGCTGTGCTGCCCAACAGCCACCTCTGAGCCCAGCATGGCAGCTCCGGGTGGTGAGTCACCTGCACCCGCAGGGGAGGAAGCCCCCAGGGGCCGGAAACGCCGGGCCCCATCCTGGACCCCCAGGGAGCTAGAGACCCTCCTGGACCTCTTGCAGGAGGAGGAGGGTCTCCACGACCTGCAGTCCCACCGCCGCAATGCAGACCTCTATACGCGGCTGGCACAGAACCTGGCGCAGCAGGGACACCCCGGCCGCAACTGCGAGCAGGTGCGGTCCAAAGTCAAAGAGCTGCGGCTGGGGTATGTGCAGGCCACCGACGGAAGGGGGGCAGGACCCAATGCCTGCCCCTATTACGACCGGCTCCATGCATTTCTGGGCCAGCCAGCCCCGGAAGCTCCAGCTGTCCCTGTGGACACCTGCCAGCGCCCCCCCATCAACCGTCCCACCGAGCCAGGGGAGGGAGAAGACAGCACCAGCGCGTCTGGCGGTGAGGAGGCCAGCGTTGCCACCGCCCAGCAGGCCCCCTCCAGCAGCTCCTCCGAGGCCGAGGCCGGGGAGGAACCCACTGGTGAGTTTGTGCAGTTTGCACTCCCAGCAGGCAGGGGGCAGGGGGCGGGGAGGGGGGCAGGTGCCCGGAGAGAGGAGGGGGAGAGCATGTCACTCAGGCCACGTGAGCTGCACGCTGCGTAGCATGAGGCAGCAAGCAGCACGTGCAACCACGTGCAGCCTGGTGACTGAGTGGCACGTGGCCGCGGCAGGCAGCTGCAGGGCACGCCAGGGACCGTGCTGCTCACACACATTCGGCGGGACCAGGGGAAAGGGTGGATGCTGGCTGGAACCAGCCAGGGCCCCGAGGACTCAGCCCAGAGCCCGCAGCTCCGCCAAGTGTGCAGCACGGAGAACGGCACACTGTCCCATGCCTCGCTGTGAGGCACAGCCATCTGCTATTGGGTACACCGCAGCGTCACGGTCCTGTGACCATGGACCCCCACCGAGCCCCTCGAGTGCTCCCAGTGCCTTGGCTGCCTCCCCGAGGGAAGTCCCCACTGTGGCCACACATGTCCCTGGGCTACCGGGGTTGCGGGAGGGATAGTGGGAGGGAGAAGGGCCCCTGAGTGTTGCTGCAAGGATGGAACATCCCCCCACCCAGTCACTCTTCTGGTTCCGTCCAGGAGATATCCCACGCGAGGGGATCTGAGAGCCCAGACCGCCTCTGCCAGATGTGCTCCCAGGCACTGCGTGGGGATGCATCTTGCTCCCTGTCTAACACCAGTGATTAGCCCAAAGCTTTTCACAGTCTCCACCGGCAGGGAGTTCCACAAGTGAACGCAGCACAAGCACCCTCCCGCCCTCCACGGGGCCAGGATACAGACCGGTGCTTACAGTACTGGAGGAGGGACCCTACTCCAGGGGCGGTCCTCCTTGAAAACATACAACACGGGGGCAGGAGGGAAACCGAGTGGGCCCAAGCCACACAACTGTGGGGTTACCTGGGCTCAGGGGTGGAGGGCATGCAGTGTGGGGACAGTGGACGGCCTGCCTGACTGACCCATCCTTTCTTCTCTTCCCTGCAGCGGGACCCAGCACCAGACCCTCCACTGCAGCAGCAGCGGCACCCCCAGCAGGCCAACCCTGGAGGCACAGGCTCCGGCAGAGGGACCAGCTGCTTCACCGGCACGTCAATGTCGTGGAGGCAATCCAGGCCTCCATCGCGGAGCGGGTGCAGGGGGACCTGCAGTGGCGGCAGGACGGCTGGGCTGCCTTCCTGGACGAATGCTGAGGGATGCGCACCACCATGGACACGCTGACGGCACATATTGTGCATGCGATTCACTATGGCATGGGCAGAGCCCAGGCCCCTGCCATCCCTCCTGTAGCACAGCTCATGCCCCCCTCCCATCCCAGCTCCTCACCCTGTTCCTGCCCCTGCCTCTCCTCCTATCCCAGCTCCTGCCCCTGCCCCTGCTCCTGCTCCTACCCTGCCCCTGCCCCTGCCCCTGGCCACCTCCACGTGCAGCCTTCCCCGACGTGGTCTGCCCAGCGTGGCAGGCTGGCCCCCGGAGGAGCGCTCGCAGGGGCCGCCCGTCCCAGTAACTGCCCCCCCTTCCTGTCCCAGTTGAAGGTCTCCCCCCCTTCCTGTCCCAGTTGAAGGTCTCCCCCCCTCTTCCTGTCCCAGTTGAAGGTCTCCCCCCCCCCCCTTGTAAATAAACAGTTCTCTATTTTGCTGTTCATTCCTGTGTTGGGTATTGTGTAACTCTAGGTAGTGTACGAAATGATGTGAGATGCCAAGTAGCCACTTAAATTTAACATGGTGGCAAACTGTGGAGAACGAAATCTGTACTCTATCACTGGGGGGGCCCTTCGTAAGTGGTCAGTGGTTTGTGGCACAGAAATAAATGCTGACACTTTTCAGTAAAATGTAAACCACAAACTATATTTACATAGATAACAAACTAGCAAGAACGGTTACAAGATGCACACAACAGATAATTAAACATAGTCTAGGCGCAGGGAGGACGATTGGTGGTGTTGCTGGCCACCTCAATGCTTTGGTCCTTCCGGGCCTCAGGAGAGGAACAGCCAGGAGATCCCTCGACGGAAGATGACTGGAATCAGGTACGCTGACTTCAGCCTTCCGCACGAACCCCGCATCCTCATGGCTGTTCTTCGGGACAGGCGATGGTGGCCTAAACCCTAGCCTAAGCTAAAAAGAAAAATCCTAACTAAGCCCGACGCACCCAACGAACAAACTCGATGACGGCCGACGTGCTTTGACCCAACGCTTTACAATTGGGGGGGAAAGTAAGGGGAGGGGTGGGGAAAAGGAGGGGATGGGCGGGAGTAGTCTGGGGAGACCCAGGCGACCCTACTACGAGGCTTGGGCAAACATGTCCACCAGGGCCTCTCTGATGCGCACCGCATCCTGGCGCGCCTGGCGGACGGCAGCTGTGTCGGGCTGTTCCAAGGTCTGTGCCTCGGCTGCCATCCACGCAGGGAGGAAGGCCTCCCCACTGCGCTCCACAATGTAGTGGAGCATGCAGCACGCGGCCAGGACCTCTGTTGCATTCTGCTCACCCATCTCGAGACGGGTAAGCAAGCAACGGAAGTGGGCCTTTAAACATCCAAAGGCTAGCTCCACTGGGTTTCGGGCCCGGTTGAGGCGGTCGTTGAACTGGGCCCTGTTCTGGTCCGGCTGCCCCGTGTAGGGCTGCATTAGCCAGGGCATCAGGGGGTAGGATGCGTCCCCGACGATGCAGATGGGCATAGGCACATCCCCGACAGTCAAGTCCCGTCGGGGGAAGTAGGTGTCCGCCTCCAACCTGCGATACAGTCCAGAGTTCTGGAGGATGTGGGCGTCGTGTGCCCGGCCAGACCAGCCCCCGTAAATGTCCACGAAGCGGCCCCGGTGGTCCACGAGGGCCTGCAGAACGATGGAGCAGTACCCCTTTCGGTTCATGAAATGGCCCGCTCGATGCTCCGGGGCCCGGATGGGGATGTGGGTGGCGTCCAGGGCTCCCCTGCAGTTGGGGAACCCGAGGGCAGCGAAGCCGGCCATGGTATCATCCACGTTGTGCAGGCGGATGATTCGCAGGAGCAGGACGTCGTTGATGGTGTGGACGACCTGCAGAAGGGTGCAGAGAAACACAAGGGAACACATCACATATGGCAGGGGTGAGTGTGCGCTCCCTTGCCCCCCCCCCTTGATTCCCTCTGTCCTCTCTCTCACACACACACACACACACACACACACACACCCCAGGGCCCCCCTCGCCGCACGCCCCCCCTCCACTGGGCCTGTGCAAGGGAGGGGCGGCCCAAACCTCTGGGCGACCCAGCCGGGAGTCTTGGCTGTCCCTGGGCCTGGAGTGCAGCACCCTCCCCCCATCCCACTCCCCCTGGGACTTACCTCCAGGACGATCACTCCGACGGTTGATCTTCCCACCGTGAACTGCTGGGCCACCGAGCAGTAGCTGTCCGGCGTGGCCAGCTTCCAGAGTGCGATGGCGACCCTCTTCTTCACGGAGATGGGTGCCCGCAGCCAGGTGGTGGCTCTCTGCAGCGCGGGGGTGAGCCAGGTGCACAGCTGCAGGAAGGTCCACTTTCTCATCCGGAAATTCCGGATCCACTGGTGGCCGTCCCATCATTCGAGGACCACCCGGTCCCACCAGTCGGTGCTGCTCTCCAAACTCCAGACGGGCCGGTCTACGGTTGGGTGCTGATGCCACACGGTTGCCAGGGCCTCCCTGGTGAGGGAGTCCAAGGCGATCTCTGCCTCCTGGTCCATGAACAGCAGGGCACCGGCCTGCAGCAGGAGCCGCAGCCACCTGTACAGCCCCAACAGAGGCCCGACCAGGCACATGGCCACCCGTGGCTCCATAGCGGACAGAGCAGGGCAGAAAAAAAAACCGCAGGCAAAAGCAGTTGGGGGCCAAAGGGTGGTGTCCCCAAAAGTCAGAGGGCAACCACAGACCCTGCGAAGGGTGTCAGTCCCTGGCAGAGGCCCCAAGGCACGGGAGCAGGAGACCAATGGCTGCCCGGCGAGACCCCCTTAAGCATGTGTCTGAACGGCGCTCTGGCCCCGCCCCTGGAAATGTCTGGTGGCCTTTGTCCTCTTCAAAATGGCTCCGGGCTTCTGCTTTTCCGGAAAAGCGCGCCGCCAATGTAGACGTGCTTTTCCGGAAAAGCGCTTCGTTATGACGATAACTCCGGGGCCAATGTAGATGCTCTTTTTCCGGAAAAACTTATAACGAAAACTATTCCGTTTTAAGCATTTCCGGAAAAAGGTGCCAGTGTAGACGTAGCCGAATAGTTTTTAAAATAATAACCAGGAAAATATTATTGTTTTTGTTGACAAATCATATGATGTTTAACAAAATCAATATGAGTACGTCTACACTAGCCCCCTAGTTTGAACTAGGGAGGCTAATGAGGGTGACGGAAATTGCAAATGAAGCACGGGATTTAAATATCCCGCGCTTCATTAGCATGTTCCCGGCTGGTCGCCATTTGGAAAACTGACTAGCCCAGAATAACTGCCTGCGTCTACATGAGACAGTGAAATGGGCGTTCGCAGTAAACCCCTAACTCGAATTAGCTGTTACTCCTCATGGAATGAGGTTTAACAGCTAATTTGAGTTAAGGGGTTTACTTTGAACTTCCTTTTCACTGCTGGCTTGATTGGTGGGAGAGGGAATTCTGACTTCCAAGGTTTAAGTAGGGTTCAGATAAATACTGACTTTCTACAAAGCGCCTCAAAATATTTCAAGACTTGTCCATTACTTATCAAACAGAAGATGCTAGTAGAAGTTTGGAGTCACCTCCTGCACTATGAAGCATGGAAATTATGACTTACAACTGTAGGACAAACATAGCTGTTTGACAGAAATTTGTCATCGCTCAAGAAGCTTTGGAGTAAAGCAAATTTATCACAAAAGTACAGTAGACTTATGATAATCCGGAACCTATGGGACCTAGGTGGTGCCGGATTATCAGATATGCCGGACTATCAGGAGGTACTATAAACTAGTTATATAGATACTGTATACATTATATACTGAATATAAAGTGTTCTTAACCCTTTTTATTGTACATACTGTATACAGTATACTGTAATGTTTTAGGTTTTTAAAGCCTTTTTTACACTTTTTGCTCAGTTTAGCTGCTGCCGCTGTTACCTTGTGACTCATTTTTTGCTGAAGCTCACTCACTAGGCTCTTGCCATTTTGATGCCGGACTATCAGGAGTGCCGGACTATTGGATGCCGGACTATTGGAGTTTTACTGTATGTGGGGCATAGGCGAATGACCATTTTTTAAGCAGCAGCTCTCTGTGTGGCAGGTTTTAGGTGATTAGCAGGGTTCTAAAATTCCTCTTGGACAGGGTGAACAAAATATACTTTGCATTTTCATTGTCTTCAAATAGCTAGGTAAAGGACAGATAAATAATTTTATGTCTCGTCTGGTAAACTTTCATAACAATTTGGCAAGACTGTTCAGGATTTCAACATTAATTACAAGAAAAATAATTACATTTTGAGAGACTAGCACAAGACAAGAATCCTTAAACCACATTTTCCCAATATACTTATCCTACTGACTCAAATACAAGAAATGATGTGAAAGTCTTTGCACAGAATTATGCAATAGTGTGATTACAGCAACCAGTCCTTCAGCAAATATTCCACAGAGCAGCAGTATGAGAACCACTCTTTCAGTTTTCACTTAGGGTATGTCTACATTACCCCGCTAGTTCGAACTAGTGGGGTAATGTAGGCATACCGCACTTGCAAATGAAGCCCGGGATTTGAATTTCCCAGGCTTCATTTGCATAAGCCGGCCGGCGCCATTTTTAAATGCCGGCTTGTTCGAACCCCGTGCTGCGTGTAGCCGCGCGACACGGGGTTCGAACAAGCCGGCATTTAAAAATGGCGCCGGCCGGCTTATGCAAATGAAGCCCGGGAAATTCAAATCCCGGGCTTCATTTGCAAGTGCGGTATGCCTACATTACCACCCTAGTTCGAACCAGGGTGGTAGTGTAGACATACCCTAAGTTCTTTTTTTTGGGACAATTCACTATTTAATTTAGTCGTCATTAGAGATGACTTTCAGGTACTGTCTCCAAGAAATGCTTTGGCATGTTTCTATATTTTATTTGAGACTATGCCAACTTGCTACTAACTATTACAGCTAAACAATTTTCTTTAATAGTTTGGAATCTTTGAACTTTTAAATGAGAGGCATTCTTTAAAGCTCTATGGCAAAATCCGTAGTCCAGTTAAATTATTCTGAGAAGCATAACAAAAAAGTCTCACAGATGAATTGTTCATAGTCTCCTTGATTTCCATACAATCCATCTGAATAACTGTTTACTTAGGCCTGTCCTGAAAAATTGAACAGGTATCTGTTACAGCAGATTGCTGGTCTAACTCTCAGAATGGATTATTGGAGATGTATCAATTTTAAAGAATTAACTCATGTTCAAAGACTTTCTTACTATGTAAGGGATAAGCATTACTATTATTATGAAAGGCTGTTATCCCCCTAAATATAGACGTGGGTCACAAGATCTGAATGTTGTCAATCTATTCTCAAATTTTATTGCATAGAAATGCCATTAATTTGTTATACTTTGAAAAAAATGCAATCCATCCACTTTTAGAATGATGTACGTTGTTTGGAGGAGCCTGGGTGGTGTTTGAAATGATTCTGGGCTCAAGAGGCCAAATTATCATTTCATTTAGCTCAGGGGAAATGTGGAATGATTCCATTGCTGACAATGGACTTACTTCACATTTCCATCAGTGTAACTGAAGTGGTAATCTGTCTTCAGGTCCGTACTTGAAGCCACATTCTGTCATACCCCTTTGTTGGTTTTGTTTGCTTGTGAGTTTGGCAGGAGTCCGCACTGCGCACTGTCAGAAAGTTGTAGTTCAGGTTCCTCAAGTTCCTATTCTTCTCTGTAGATTGAGCTCCCTGGCAAAATTATATCACACATGATATACCACAGGCTCCCTTTTGTGGAGCTGTCATGGTGATTGCGGCTAAGGAGCATTATGGGAAATAATAAATATGAAGGATGAGGAACGCAAACTCCAACAGTTGTTAGGAATTACAGTGGTATTTCCAAATGAAACATCATTGGTTTGGGGGGTTTAGTTTGTTTTTACAAAAAGTCAAACCTCACACAAAACCCATATACCTCTTGTGTAAAATTTCATTTCATTGGAAAAAAAAATCCTGTTGACAAACAGCAATGGAAGAACAATTTTGAGAGCTGGTAGGCAGGGTGCTCCTACAAGTAACCTAGCAACTATATAGTACAGAGGTGGCCAAACAATGTGTCCCAAGCTGTGTCCAGTTCTTTTACAGGTAATTTGTGGTTCAGGGAACCCCACCCCACATTTCCATCTACCAGATGGTGGAGGGCTCAGAAGCTCTGCCTTGCAGCAAGTTGGTGATGTAGGGGCTCTTGCTCAGTGGGGAGCTAAGACTTGGGGCACCCCGATGCAGCTAGAAGCTTTATCAGGAGCCCCACACCTGCATGGGTGTGCCCCAACTCTCAAACTTCTGAAGATTGTCACATTCAGATTGCTGGATCAGCAAGTTTGGCAACCCCGACATAGTAAGAATTGTGAGAATTCCATTCCTAACACACCCAGGGGACATCTCTTGCTACTGTCATATGCCTGTGTCTCAGGTTAATAAAAAGCCACATGAAATGACAAATGCTTAGTCTCACCTCGTCTTTTTAGTAACTGAAATTTTGTGAATGTGAATAATTGTGTGGAGAATTTAGCTCCTAATTACAATTTTCTGATGTCAACGAGAAGACATTGAAAGAAAGGATGTTAAAATGTGGTTAATTGACTAGTCGAGTAGTCGATGGAATTTCTGTCAACCGGTCAACTAGTCAATAGGCATTTCTGCATTCCTCCTTTGAAATGTACAAGAGCCCCAGCAAGGAAGTCCGTTGACTCTGAGCTGCACGAGGGTGCCTTCTTTGAGATGCACAAGAGTTCCCAGTAGGGGCTCTTGTGCATTTCAAAGCCATGGAGCCCAGGGTCAGCAGGGGACTCACAGACTGTGAGTCCCCTGCTGACCCCAGGCTGCATGCTACACTGCATGCCACTAGGAGCCCAGGGGAGTCCCCAGCTGATCCTAGGCTCCATGGCTGCCCCTTTGAAAGGCTCACAGGCAGCATTTTAAAGGGGAAGCTTATCAGATAGTCGACTAGTCTTTTACATCCTTAATTGAAACACCACCAACTTCAATTTTATTGAAATATAGCCCAGAAATGGAAAGCGGCATTTGAGAGGTCAATTTTCGGGGACCCTGAGCACCTGCATCACATGCTGAATTCATTGGAGTTGTGGGTTGTCAGCACTTATCTAAATCAGCCCTTCTAAAAGGACGGTCCTTTGGATGTTTCATTGTGTTGTCCTTAAAAAGATAAGAAACCACTTATTTTAGTGCAGATTATCAGGTGGAAAATAGAAATAGTTCTTCAAAATCTATTCAGAAAGAGACTTTCAGGCAAAATTTTGTCTTCAAAGTTTCCACCCAAACTTTTGGACAAATGTACCAAGGGAAACCTAGGGTTTGGAATATTCAAAGGGATGTAATCATTTTTATAATGTGAGATCAGGTCAGTAAGAAATCTGTTTGACCTCCATCACCCTCAAGGCTGAATAAGATTTTTTTTCAGCTGTTTTGTTGGGCTTATTGAATAAAAAGCTGTGTTTAATGTTTGTTTTCTTCTAACCCAGGATTTAATAAACACTACTGATTGACAGTCACTACTTCACATTGGCCCATTCAAATATGAATATCATAAACTTTTTCTTAAGGTTTAAAGCTTTTGACATACATATTTATCCTGTAGTGTATAAATTATTTTTAATTGCAGGATTTTGAGACTATAGTTTGTCTCTAAATAGCTTGATATGTAATGTGTCTTCCCTACCCCCATTTTTGCAAGGGGCTGCAAATGAGACTTTACTTGCCACTTTGATAGTTTATGTCAAAAGCAGGAAACTAACGTAAAAAATGAAGTTTTTACATCACAGTCACAGGCTTGGATTAGCCTATATTTTACTTCTTTGAATACAGTGGTGTCAATAATATGAGAAATGTACAAAAGTGGCTTTGTTCCTACAGGTTAACCCTCTCTAATCTGGCACTCTTTGTAGTCCAGCATGATTTTAATTAGCCGGATGTTCACTTAGTATGGGTGTGGCCGAGTTTCCCATAGTCCCATTGTGTGAAAAAGTCAAATTGACCCATCCTAGATATTTAGAAATGTGTTTTCCCTGCAAAGCCTTAACCAACATATGCATGGCATGGAGTGTAGCACACCTGGACTATGTCTACACTGGTGGGTTCTTGCGCAAGAATGGTTGTTCTTGTGCAAGAACCCACAGAATGTCCACACGGCCCGCCTGCTCATGCGCAAGAAGATTTATAGTAAAGCGTGGGAAGAGAGGGCTTCTTGCGCAAGAGCTACGCTCTTTTCTAACAAGTGTAAGACCTCTTGCGCAAGAGTTCTTGAGCAGAAGGGCAATGTGGATGTGTGGCAGGGGTTTCTTGTGCAAGAAAGCCCTATGGCTAAAATGGACATCAGAGCTTTCTTACACAAGAGAGTGTCCACACTGCCATGGATGCTCGTGCGCAAAAGCACATCTAATAACTAGCCATAGTGAATGGATTACATGAAGACTGTACCTATGTGGCTTGATAATATATTGTGTGTTGCCTAACAGTTGCCTTGTTTCAGTGAATTTATATAATATTCTAATATCTGGATAAAAACAACAAAACATGTAGTCTATAAAGTGCTACCAGACCATTTGTTTTTTTTTTCTGTAACAGACTAACTTGGCTACCCCCTGAAGCTCCTAATATCTGGATAGTATTTTTAAAAGTAAGTAATATAAAAAATACATAATAAGTAATATCATATTTAAGTAATATTAAAACATGTTTTCTGCCCACACGAGAAAGTTGTAATTAAACCATATTGTACCAGATCCAATCAGCAGAAGCCAGTCATTGACTTGGATATGAGAAGGTTAACTAAGGCACACTGGTGAAGCAGGAGCTGGATGTGCTTGGACTGATGGATCACTAGTGCAGCTGTGCTGACTATAACAGGGTTGCTGTGAGTCCATGCAAATTGTGTGAACATCTAGTTCAGCTGGACAGAAGAGGGACCCAGAAATGCATGTTGATCTAGGACCTAATGAGAGGTTAATTCAGTCCTGCCCTTGATGTTTGTCAGGCTAACTGGGGATGTAGGCATAGGGAGGACAAAGATAATGAGGTGCTCTGTGGGGAGGAGGGAAGAGATGGGCTTAGCATGAGCTGTAGAGGGATAGGTTTGAGCGGCTCCCTTTCCCCAAATTGCCAGCCTGTCATTTCTACAGGAAGCTGTGTCAATTTGAATTCATTTCTTTCTGTAAAGATACGCTGAGGGCTGTTCCGTATTCCAAAGTGACTGCTGGAGGGGTTCTTTTACTTGGGAACACATCTCATCAGATACATCGTTTTGCTGTGCATGTCTAGGATATTTCAGGAGACACCATAAGGAATATTTTGTGAGTCCTTTTGCTTACACCTGTGTCATTTGTTGTTGGCTCTCATCTTTCATGCTCAGCTGTGAATGAGGAAGAAAATTAATTAACAGCATTTTCAGCCCAGGCATTATGACAATAGCAGGCTTGGGGATGTGTTATCACCATCCGCCTGGCTCACTAGACCATATCATCCACTGATACTTTCTCCTTTGAAAAGCCAAATCACTGGCCTTCGTATTTTTTGTTTTGATATTATAAAGTTGGCCTTGCGATGGGGAAGGCATGGGGAATGCAGCTGAGGCAATCTGTTTGAAATTTAGCAGAAAGAAAGGGCAAGAAAGAAAAATATTCCTTGGTGGGCATTCTGTATAGCCCCTCACAAACAGGAAGGAAGGAGGCCAATCAATATTAGCTAGCTAGAGTGGGGAACCTTGAACCACCAATGTCTACCTATATTTGGTCTACCCCCATGAAGAACTACAATAGCTACCACACTATGTCCAAGAGGAATGGGGTCCTCCAGCACCATCTCAAAACACCAAGATTGAAGGGACAGATATATAAGGACTTGAAATGATGAGACCTTGTGCAGCAAAGTCTTTGTTAAAGGATGCAATGGAAGAGTGGAAGAATTTTACTTCAAATCTAAACATCCTCAAAGCTCGTGGAGCATTTGCAGTCAGAATTTGGATTTGGGCCCCTTTCC
This sequence comes from Pelodiscus sinensis, assembly GCF_049634645.1. Lineage (NCBI taxonomy): Eukaryota > Metazoa > Chordata > Testudines > Trionychidae > Pelodiscus > Pelodiscus sinensis. Next base: position 26,626,944 of record NC_134718.1, read on the forward strand.
ATAGTGACCTGGAGTTGGGTTTTACTTAGTAGCAATTATTATTATTTCACAATGAAGTGTCCAAAGCAGGCAAACTAAACAGCAAGGCACACTTTCCTGAACTGCTTCTAAACTAAAATTAGACAAAAAACCCTAAGGGAGACAACATACTGAGGGGGAAGAGCCACAATTACACAAGGTGGCAATTCTCTTTAGCTATGCCCAGTACATGAACTTTTCAATCAAAGATAATGTTTCATATGTCAATAGCGAGAAATATAGGGTCAGACCCTCAGCTGGCTCTAATGGTGAACTCCATTGAAGTCAAAGGTGCATGAAGTTTACACTGAAATGATCTGGGCCCATAGTTTTCTGAAATGCACATACTGAAGAGAAATGTGTGATTAGGAGGGAAAGGTAGGAAATACTAGGAATAGCCTAGGTATTGCATGATTGAAACCAAATTTGCAATCCTAGAATCTCTTCATATAATCATAGAAATGTGGGACTGGAAGGAACCTTGATAGAGCATCTGGTCCAGTCTTCTTGCTCTGATGCAGGACTAAGTATTGCCCTGTCTTAGCTCATCTGTGAACTCCTTTCAGGATTACGAGGAGGCACACTACATAATGATTTTGCCGACAGTGTTGGACTAGAATCCAACACTGTCTTGACAGTAAAGGACAAACTGACTGATGGGATTCAGTTGTATTTAAAAATGTAGGAGGTTGAGAAAGCAAACAAGTTCCAAACTTCAGTGGCGGTTGTATAAATAGGCAGCCTGCTGGGGCAGCTAGAATCTTAACATTGGAATATTTACTCCCTGGATTATGTATTCAAGCCACACTGCACTCCTGCTCATTCTCTCCCTTCCTCCTCCCGGCAGTATGCCATTAATTTAAAGTGCTCTTAAAATGAAATTTTATTGTGTGAAGTTTGTTATTGAATATGAAAGCCTGGTATAAAGAGCACCAAAATTAGGTTAGCAGCAGCTGAAATGGGGCCTGATCCTGCAATGCTTTGGCAGTTCTGATTAATGAGCGCAGGGTCAGGCCATTAGGGCTTAAAATAGAAATGAATAGCAGTAACGGGAAACACTGTATATTAATTCATTTGAAATGGCTACAAGATGCTGTGAAAATCTCCACTCTGTGGAGCTCAACCCTGGCTGTAGGAAGTCCAGGGACAAGTTGTACACTAGGAGGAATGGCTTAGAAAAGTTTCATGACAGAGATAAGATAGGGCTGCATGGTGGGTAACCCTTATGTGGGCTCCCAAAGGAGGGAAGAAAAGGAGCAAAGAACTGCTCTTCCCTCCATTGCATGAGGGCTGCCATCACTCCCTCGGGGGAGGGGAGGCCTGATACTGAATGTTTTCTTCAGAGACGCATGGGCAGGAATAGAGAATAGACCAAGACGTGACAATTTCTCTGTCCCCCCATCCATGCACCAGGAAGCAGAGCAGGCCGGTTATTCAAAGGGGAAGTAGTTTGCTTTCCCCTCAGCAGGATGCTCCCGGTGGGTGTTTGCCACTCTCAGACAAACCGCCTTCAGAGTGGCCACTAGAGGTGTGCAGTGCCATGACTGCCTCACAGCGTACCTCAGTGCAGGACTGTGCTGAAGAGGCACACTCTCTCCCACAGTTCCTAAGTCACAGGGATATTACCAGCTGTGTAAAATGGTTCACCTTCTGCTATATAACTGATCCCCCTCACAATGAATGGCAGAGCTATGTGAGACTCCAGGAGCAGTGTATTCATGCTAAAATATCTCTAAAGCTGAAATCTCCTTTCTATTTAAAGTCAATCATTTTTGCCCACAGAGAATAGAAAATAGACATTTCCAATCCTATAAATTAGAAGTCATTAAAAAACCCATGTAATTCATGTACTCCAAATATAGGAGTGTCCCTTTGAAAAGGAGCCTTCTTGAAAGCTGGAGTGTAGACTAGAACTCAGCTATCTAGAGGCTCCATCTAGTACTCTTAAGCACAAGGCCACTTTTCCTTTGCTGTTACAGCAATTCAGAGACTTTTTAAACAGCAAAGATATAAATACATTTTAGGTCAGTTTATGTTTGGAATTCACTTTGTTAATTTTAATTCCAAGATGTGTTCTTGTCATTGTACCCATCACTAAAGTATATGTATTAAAAAATCTTTTCACTTCAATTCTTCCAGTCCCTCCACGCCACAAAATCCATGCATTCTTCATCAGCAATGAAGTCAGTCAAATGTCATTACTTTCACAAATAAAATGTTGCTTTAAAAAATAAGACATGAAAACAAAGTATGACCCATTTTATGACCTATGAGGGAATAAAGAAGTGGACAGCTGGACATTTTCTGTTCAATTTTTAATTAATATGTGATTACTTTATCAGTCTCTTCTTGAATCACACTTTATTAGAAAATTTCAGAAGACTATTGTGTTTTTATTATAGTTGCTTTATTCTATTTTATAGCCGCACCATGCCTGTTTCAGTGAGTAACAGCTCTTCTAGAGCTAAAGGGTGGTACATAAATAAAACTATTGGTGTTGTTATAATTTGGACATCATATATACTTGATTGTATTCACAGTGTCTTTCCCATGATAATGTTTAAAGAAAGCTGAGGTATGGGATTTAGGATTTTAAATCAGGAGTTGTGACAATGAATGCAGCAATGCCTAAGCACCTTTAAAATCTGGGCCCAGGGACTTTTCCCCATAGAATTATGATATAATGTTATTCAATAAGGACTGGTGGGGGCATTTTAACCATAGGCCTTCTCCACAGCCAACCCTTCCTCTTATTTGCTCTACTCATACCTTACAAGAATATCATTACATAAAATCAACATTTGCCAATTATTCAAGTAGCTATGTGATTTTCTGCAATGTCCATCCCTATGGTGGCACAGGGTCCGAGACAACACCCCTTGCCCCAGGCATCACTCCCTACACCCTCTCTTCCTGCTGCTGCTCCACCCCACCGTAACCCCACTTCACCCTTTCCCCCAAGCCTTGCCCCTGCTTCAACCCCACTCTGACACTTCCCACCCCTGTTCCGCCCCCTCTCATCCCCCTTGTACCTTTTGTACACTGCAGTAGCCTGCACGCAGAGTGATGCACACAGCAGCCTGCACCACTCCACCACCATCTCCTAGCTGGGTCGCTGCACTCTGTTCCCAGGAACCCTGCATTACTCGGGAGAATGGAGCGTCCCAGCTAGACCGCTCCATTTCCCATCACGGTAATGAAGTGGAGTAATCCCACTGAGAGAGGGGGGATGACAGAGCAGGCTGCTGCATGTGTCACTCTGCTTCCTGGGCTCCTACTTCTGTGGTGAGTGTGGTGGGGGAGGAGGATGGAGCAGACGGCTGATCCCCAGTCTCCCCCATGTCCTGGGTCCTCTGGATCCTATCAATATAGGATACAGTTCTGTCCATCAGACTGTTGGGGTGGCTGTTCCCCTTCCCCCCATCAGCATACCTGGGGAATTGTAGTCAAATGATAAAGTCTGTGCTACCTGAACATATTCTCTTTCAGTGGGAGAGGGAAGAAGCTGGCTAATCAATAGAGCGAGGGCATCTTAGGGTGGAATCACTAATGTCATACTAATGGTCAACTTTTGCACTTCTTCACTGTTATATCTGTATGTTAATTAAATAAAACAAATGATAATAAGCCTAAGCGTTAGGCTTTCATGTGTCTGGCTACTGAGCCCCTCACCATATGTACAGCCAAGAAAGTATTTTAAACTGCAAGGCAGAGCATGGAGGTTAAGTATGAGCTGCCAGCAATAAAAGGTGGTGTGACAGCATGGAATTCTACTGTTCATAGCTGATAAAGACTTTAAATAGTTTCTAAAGCTTATTTAAAGCTAAAAGCTCAGAAAAGAACTTGCTGGATAAACACATCTTTCTTATATTCCACAATAGAGGATCCTGACAGAGTAGATAGAACAAGAAAACTTTAAAAAGAGCTACAGGAATGTTAAACCAACGTAGGATATCAGTACAGGACAAAATACTGGCATCTTTTGAACCTAAGGTGTGTCATCACTGAAAGGGTTAACTCATGTTACTGCACATAAGCTAGCTGGGCTTGAATGATCCCCATTGTGAAACAACACTTAAGCAATATGTACTGGAAGTTGGCTGAACATCCCTTCTGCATTAATAGCTGGTCCGTTAGCAACATTTCAGCATTCCCACCCACCCATCAAGCTCAGGTTTAAAGTACCATTTTCCACCAGCTAGATAGTTTGCTTGTGGACAAGAGTCTGATTAGTGCCACACCTTGAGTTATACCTTAAGCCCCACGCTATAAACTTATGTCAGTATAAGTACGCTGTTTTGTAATTTCGAAAAACTTCATTTCAAGTTCCCCTGGTAGAACTTGAAAAACACAAGTTTTACCCAATAGAAGAAACCTGTGATGGATTTCTGTTGATATTTGATATAAATGCATTATAAATAGTTTAAAGGATCTGGTTGGTTGAGTCAGTGAAACGCTCCGCGTCTCCCTGGTCTGCTGGGGAGGGGGCACGCTAGCTCCACATCTCCCTGCTCTGCTGGGGGGAAGCAACCCCCGCACCGCCGGAGGTGGCAACTGTGGGGGAGGCACCCCGCACTAGCTGCGTCCCCCTCCCCCCGTTCGTAATTAGGGATCCGACGTAAGTGGGAGTGACCTAACCCAGGGACTGCCTGTACTCCATTTCCCTGAGAGATGTTAGCTATGGTGAAATAAGTCCTCTCCTGTCAGCCTAATGCTGCCTCCACCAGCCAGAACACTTTGAGGCAGCCACCCAAGGCCACATGCTTTTGGGGGGCTCTGCAGGGACCACCTCAATAATCCTATGGACGGGACCTTTGGGGCTAAGGGCAACCTGAGAGGGGCTGATCCCTGCTGCCATACCATTCCAGGACCCCCCTTCAGAAATTTCCCAGCTCACATCACTCGAAGGAAGGGGCTTCAAGAAAGGGGACAGAGCAGGGGGCGGGGCTTGAGGTAAGAGATGATGAAAGGGCAAGTAAGGGGGGTGAGTTCAGAGCCACAACTGGGGGGTTGCTCTGGACCCCACACCTAGGGCACTGGTGGGAAAGAGGTTGCCCAACCTCCCCCCATGAGCTTGCCTCTGAACAATGTAGTTACACAAATGTAAGTTTGTAGGATAAAACAGGGCCTCAGAAGAACACGAGAGGTAGAAGTAAAATTGATTTCAGACATTAAAAAAAAACCCAGAGGAATTGTGTTTATTAGAAAATGGCTCACTGTTCAGGGAAGAATGAAATTATTGGGAAAATTTGCCGAGTGAAGTACTAAGCAGCATAAACAGGGAGACACTGACTTTTTCTAATTAGAAATATTAAACACTGAAGGAAACCATGACAACAACTAGTGCAGACTGAAATGGGCAAATTATTTGCTAAGGAAAAATATCACTAGATTCACAGAACTGGAGTGAGCTCTCTCTTTTCCTTTTGTACTGTGTGCTTAAAAATGAGAAATCCTATCTCTGTGTTATAACATATTATTTCTCTGAATTTTAAAAACAAAGCTCTTTGTATAATGATAGTGTTCATTTGTGAAGTGTGTCACTTACTCAACAATAGGAGAGCATCTGAGACCCCGAGCTGTGCAAGCCCTGGAAAGCTGCAGATGTTGGCTTTATGACAGCTCAGCTTTCAAGGGAAATGATAACCTGTTATTTATTGGCACCAAACAAAAACCAAAGCCATCCAAACACAATGGTGGGGTGTTCTGAGTGGCAACAAAATCTTAATGGCTGAGCTAACAGATAGATGTAATGAAAGTATGTGTGGGTGCTGAAGAAACACCACTTCAGATGGTGTTAAGAGTGGGGTTTCCATCACACTGAAAAAAGAAAGGAATCTTACTTGAAAGGTCTTTCGGAGTGATTAGAAGTGTTAAACCTTTGCTCAGGTTTCCCCCTACATACACAAACACGCACACTTTTTTTTAAAACTTTGACACTGGGTTCTTATTTTCCAGCCAGGAAGAAGCTGGTATCTATTGAGCAAGTTCTTAGTTAAAACTTGTATTTGGCTGGTTAATATTATGTGAGCAGAAGGAAGGCTTGCCCCTGATCTTGGAGGATTGACTGAGCATATATTTAATTGTTGATTATGTAAATATGCAAACTATAGCTGGGCTGTATTAATGTTACTTCTTGTCAGTATATAAGTTATTTCCTGGCTCCTTGTTGACACTACTGAGACCAAAAAGAAGTTGCAGTAGTGGCGTGAGACTCTTGCTATGTATTTGTGTACAGGGCTTACACAATGGGCTCTACAGCTTGTTTGAGCCTTCTAGGTCCTGCCGTAATATAAATATAAACAATTTACTGCAAACTACATGTGTCAGGGCTTGCATTCTGACTTGCTCCAGGGGGTTCCCCAAAAGCAAGTTTTAAAATTTGATTAAAAATACCTTTGGCTTCAGTTTGGTTCCAGATAAACTGTAATTTGCTATATTTTCACATAGGTTTGAATGTGTGCCAACTGGTTTATAGAAATATTCATCCCTTTCAAATTAATGCAATGTCCCTTTTATCATCTTATGTCTCCTTTTAGAGGCCATCAGGATTATTTTATAATAATGGTGTCAGAAGCAGAGAGCTGGATATCACTTGTGAACGATATTAAAGAATGGCAAATACAAATGCAGGCAGAGTTGTTAAACAGAGAGATAGTGGTTTAATAATAGTCACTCTGTGGAACTGTAACTTACATCATATAAAGCACATAGATATAAACCCATCTCTTTGGTACTTACAGTCTATAAACACACTTGCCAATCTTTTATCCATGATGCTCTTCTTATTAAGCATGTGGGCACACAGTCTGTGTATTTTAAAAGAAAAGATAAAGCATACCAGAAAACACCAGGTGCAGTAAAGGGTACATAGCGTTACAGAATGGGTAGGTCCACACTTGCCATTTACATATGAAAAAGTCTTTTATTTGCACTAAAACAATAGGAGCATCTACATTTGGCAATGGCTTTTTCCAGTGAAACTCAGATGTTTCACCACAAAAGAAAACCATCTCCACAAGAAGTGTACAGTTATTACCTGTGATGCTTTTGCAGTGATGTGCAAGTGAAGATCTTCTTTCAGTGTTCAGAACTTTTAGCCTCCTCACGATATCCTGCAATGTCTAGGAGCTCACTTGAGACAGGAGCTCTGCTACTACATCAACAGACATCTGCCCCTCTACCTGTAAAACCCTGGGAACTTTGTACTCCCCTTCCTATTTTCTTGGCAAGTTCTCACTTATCTGGCCAGATGACAATGGCTTCTTCAAGGCGCAAAACAATATCCTGCTTGCGGCAATGCTGAGCTACTGGAGCTGATCAGTGTTTGGGGAGAGGAGGCCGTGTGAGGAGCCAGGATGCTCTGTGATCACCTCCGTCTCCCCTTTCCTATGAAAGCTGTGCTATGACTTAGCTGCCCTCAGGACACTGCTCTCACTGGTGATGGAAGGGCTGACAATGTAAATGCTCTCTGATGCCTGTGATCCTACATGAGAACACAAACCAGCACTTATAATGGTTCCCTATCACTGTTGAAACTGACAGTGCAAAAATTCTGTATGTGTAGATAACGCCTATGGTGCAGGAAAACAAGCTGTAAAAAACTCCTGGATTGGTGAAGCTGCAAGAGCACAGAAAAGGACATATGGTGGAATACCCACAATCCAGGTAGGCAAATTAGAAGGCACAAGGTGGCTTTGTGTCCATTCTCCACATCCTGGAGATGTCATTCACAGGGATTTTTCAAGTATAAGGACTGATCCCTGCTAATGTTTCTGCAGGATCTAGTTACATCAACTGGGTTAGCCCTGGGCAGGCTGGTGCCACTATATTTATCTCCACTTTCACAGGTACAGGCAACTGCAGCTCCTATTGCCTGCCGATCACCATTCCTGGTCAATGGCATCCGCACCACTTCCTGCAGCTCTCATTGGCTGGGAATGGTGATTCACAGCCAACAGGTAGATATAGCGATGCCAGTCCACCAAGGACTAACGTTGATGAACTGGAGCTGGCCCGTGGGCTGGTATTTGCCCACCCCTGTTCTATTCGCTTGCCATCTGACTCCCTTTCTTGCTATAATTAAGAGGAACTGGCAGGTGCCCATTCACCCTTGAAAGCCCTATGGGCTGCTGTCCACATCATTAAACTCTTCAGCTGGGGGTTGGAGGAGGCAAGTGTGTGCAGCCTTCCTTTTCCTCACCTCTTTCATCTCATCACTGTAACCACATACACCTTGGCATGCTTTAGCCACCTCCTTCTCTTCCAAATCAATGTAGTTTAGGTGCCTAAATACCTCTGGGATCTGAGTCTTAGTGACTAATCTGGGGAACAACAAAGCTCATAAATCCCCAGCTCAGGTTTCCCAGTACGCTAATGGGGATTCTTAGCATATACTCTTGTGGTTATGGTGCTTCCCTACCCTGAGCTTAGTTAAAAGATGGCTGCAGATGAGGATGGGAATATTTTCCCCAACCTTCCTCCCCATGTGTGGGAAGAAACAGCTCATCCTGGTCTCCGTAGCATTTTAATACATTGTGGCTATGCAACAGGTCATAGTCTGTAGCTTCTGGAAAATGTGCTTGAAGCAGAAGCATCTTATTCCTCATGAAGATATGGCATTGGAGGTGGGGAGGTTCTTAAACACTAGTACACAATGAAGGGAGCACAAGCACTATGGGGGGGGGCAGGTCCCCCCGAGTTTCATATTGTCTCAAATAATTTTGGAGCCTGCACCACTGCTTGCATGTAATATGTGATGAGTTTGAAAACAGGTAAGTTATTCATAAACGGAGGCATGGTGATTAAGAAAACAAAAGGCTTGTTATTAAACTAAATTAAGAACCAATGCTTTCCACTAACAGTGTTTTAGATAAGTAGTGATGCTCTAAGACCTATCTCCTAGTCTTCTTTGAAAATCCTAAGGTGATAAGAATGGATGACTGGGAAGGAAGGGAAGTTCCTGGCTATGTAGGTGTATGAATCACTTCAGACCATGGTCACAAATGTATTGAGAGCAGAAGCTAAGATTTGCATTTGATTGAAAGGAGTTTCTTTCACTGAATATTTTATAGGAATAAGGTGATAATTTTAACAATTAACAGCACTTTTAGCTACATGGCATACATTGAAATATAGTGCTGTAGTAACTTAGCAGGCTGGCTATCACCTGGGACTGTGATGCCATAGATAAAGTAGTTTAGTCCATGGAAGTTATTTTTCAAAGACTGATATTTATAGGGTATTTCCTTGACATCTTTGATGTCAAGACATGTTTCTTTCTTTCTTTCTTTCTTTCTTTCTTTCTTTCTTTCTTCTAAAATATTTTACCATTATTACCTGATTTATTTGGACTTGTGAAGATGATAGTCAATGATAGGATGATAATGATAGGGTGCATCTACACAGCAGTGTTATTTCGGAATAATGGCCACTATTCTGAAATAACAATGTGAGCGTCTACACAGGAATGCCATTATTTCAAAATAAATTTGAAATAATGGGCTTCTTATTCCAACTTCTGTAAACCTCATTCCATGAGGAATAATGTATATTCCAAAATAGGTATTTTGGAATAGCAGTAATGTGAATGCTCCACTGCTGTTATTTCGAAAAAGCTCCTGCCCAGGGCCATTCAAACCTATTACTCTCCAGTGCCTCCTGGGGCTATAAATCGAGATCACATCCACATTAGGGAAGCCTGCCTCAGATTAATTTTGAGGATTCCCTGACTAGTACTACTGAATAGTAGACGCACTATTTCAAAATAAGCTATTTCAGAGTATTTCCTCTGGAATAGCTTATTTTGAAATAAGCATGCCGTGTAGACATACCCAAACAGAATTAGCTAGGAAGCAGAATGTGGATTAAAGTTTCAAAGGTTTAGTCTTTATATTTCAGATTTATTACTATAGCTATAGCTTCATTACAATCAGCTCAATTTTACATTGCATTATTACAATGCATTGTTCTGCCAAATATTTTAAAACGTATATTCCATTTATATTTATACCTAACATTTATGAAAAATCTTTTACAATGCCCTTCAATGAAGGCAAGTGAATCGGCCAGATCCCTAGGTGGTGTATATCAGTTCATTTCCTTTTATCTATGCCAGCCAAGGAGGTGGCCCAATATAGCCTACCCATAGAAGACTGTATGCCCTAAAGAGCTCTGAATATAAAACTACCAGGGCACATTCATCTGTGGTGTAACTCCACCGAAGTCAAGTGTTATGCCAGGGATGAATTTGGCCCCTTGTGCCTTGCCTTTCAACTACATGAAAGCCAGCTCTTGTTATAACGCAGCATGCAAATCTATCACTCAAAATGCTTGGCTGCAAAAAAAGGCATTGTAAAGAAAGTGAGCAATACAGTAAGATAATTTTTTTTAAAATTATTTTAAATTGTGTGCCATTAACTAATCAAATATTTGTTTTAAATGCCTTTTTAAATGATGAAATAACCTACAGTTAATGTTAAACATACAGAAGAAGAGAATTTCCAAACATTAGCATACTTATAGAATTAAATAAGTGGAAAAATAACATTGCAATATAGCAATTGTAAGGTACGAAATGTGCACTTTGCCAGAATAGTAATTTTAGATTATTTCTCCTCCTCTAAATTCACTCATAGCTTGAACAGGATGGATCCTTTTCTTAGCAGAACCTTTTCTGACAGCTGCATAGATTTCCTCTGGCTTCTCTCTTTTAATCAGGGGTTTCTTTTCTGGAGCCTTCATCCTCCACATCACAATAGGGTGTCGTGGGCCAGTAGGACTTTGTATTCTGATGATCTTAGTAGAGGCAATATAGGACATCTTCACTGTCTGCACCACAGAATTCATTAAGTTTTTGGCAGCCTGAATTAGTGAAGTGACACTATCCAACTGTAATGAGAAACATGGCTGTTAGCCTAGGAAATCAGTCTGGCTTTAATCACAATATACTAAGAATAAATAACATTTGAAAAATAAAACTAACTTAGTATGATCTGATTTCTTTGTTTCTGCCAGGAAGATCATTATATTCATGTTGTTCCAGTGCTCAGATTTCAGAGATATAAAATGATTTGTGATGCTGGACTCTATATGTCTGGAAAATTGTTTCTTTTTAAATAGCTCAGCGGGGTAGCCGTATTAGTCTGTAAGGGTATGTCTACACAGCAGGGCTAACCTCGAAATAAGCTATGCAACTTGAGCTATGCTAATTAGGCAGCTTAAGTCGAAATAGCTTATTTCGAATTTGGGCATGTGCACACACCACTTATTTTGAAATAGAGCACTCTTCCTCCAACTTCCTTTATTCCTGTTTTAAAGCAGTCAGAATAAGAAACCCATTATTTTAAATTTATTTCAAAATAACAGGCTTGCTATGTAGACACACAATACACTATTTTGGAATAACATCTGTTATACTGAAATAATGCTGCTGTGTAGATATATCCTAACTGGGAAAACAAAAAATAGTTCTGCAGCTATGTCTACAATGCATTGTAATTTGAAATAAGGTACACAATTTGAGCTACAATTTGTAATATCTTATTTCATAATTTGGCGCTGTCTACACAGCACCAAAGTTCAAAATAACCCGCTACTCCAAAAAATCCATTACTCCTCATGGAATGAGATTTACAGGAACGTAGGAATAGTGAGCCCAAAATAACAGGTTTGTTGTTAAGACATGGGATAGTTAGTCTGGGATACTCTAGTGTCCCAAAATAGTTTTGGAGTGTAGCTATAGCCTTAGAGACTAACAAGAAATGTAGATGGTATCATGAGTTTTTGTGGGAACAAACCACTTTTTTAGATGAATGGAGTTCATCCAGGGTACAAATATATAGTAGAGAAAGAGAGGAGGATAGGGAGGGAAAGAGAAGGAAAAAAATATTGATAATTAGAGTATCTATGCTAAATGAGGCTAATTGAGTGGGCTCCAAGAACCCAGTGCTTAGCTTTTAATGTCATCTGGGTGTGGAATGTTGCAGCCCATCCAGGTCAGGTCTTTGTTCAAACATTGATTTCAGGTGTCAGACTTGGAAATGAAACCAAGTTTTGCAGCTTCTCTCTACAGCTGGTTTTTGAAATAGTTTTGTAATAGTATAGTCATTTTTAAATCCATTAGTGAGTGTCTGGGCACGTTAAACTGTTTCCCAGTAAGATTCTGTGTGTTACCATTTCCAATATCTGATTTGTGTCCATTAATCCTTTGTCATAGAGACTGTCCATTTTGGCCAATATATGTGGCAGAGGGGCATTGCTGGTCCTTTTTAAACATGAAATCATGATGGCTGGCTGCAGGGCATCATTTCACTTAATACTGATTTAAGGAGAAGACCTATGAATGTGCTACTCATTAGTTCCTTATAGTCCAACACTAGACAAAAATTCTCCAGTTATTCCCATGGTATTTCAATGGTTCCCTTGTATGGAGCCAAAGAAATGTAGGAATATTGTGACAAGTGAATATGGTATCTTTTTTGTTTTTGTATGGTTAGCATTTTCAAACTCCCATTTAAATTCAAAGGCAAAAGCATGCTTGATTCTATTAGGGTTATTTAAGAAAGACAGCATGGTCTGGATAGGGAATAGAAAAGGCTTAAGGAAATCTGACTTCTATTCCCAGCTACAAAGTGTGTCCTTGGGGAAGTCATTTCAGTCTTCTAAACCTGCTCCAGATTGGATGGCTTTCTAAAGGATATGCCCTAGTTCAAATAGGAACTATTTGGGGGAAGGTCTATGGGCCTGGTGGTGCAGGAGGTCACCCTAGATGAGAAGACTAGTCCCTTCTTTGTGGCTTTACTCTCTGAAAATCCCAGCAGAAATATACGGAGTGCACATTATAACCCTTATCTTGTTGGCATATGCTGTCAACTTTGTGTATTTAAAGAACTAGTGCCATCCTTAGGCAAATTTTAAAGTAAAGAAATCTCATGAATATTGTGGGCACTATAAGATAATAATAAAAAATCTGCTAATTGGGACAATTTAATATTATTCCCGGAGAATGCTTCACTTGTTGCATTTGGAGCCATATTTAAATTGCAGAATACTCTCGAGGCTGACTTTATGTCAATGTTAACTGGCCCATGTAAGTGGCTGAGAACCCTTAGGCTCTGTTGTGTTGTACTGTAGTTGTAAGTCAGGAAAGCTGTTACAGGCCAAACTCAGGGACATACTGTGACGTAGTGTTGGTACCTTGCTGGTGGCTAGGCTTGGGTTGAGGGTGACCTCCGCTGGCTGCTGTCTGTAGCACCGCTCAGCAGGGCAGGGGATGAGTCATTATGCAAGGGGGCTCCGAACCGGTCCGACCAGTTACTTCCCAGGGAGCAGAACAAAGAAAGGAGGGCGAGATCAGCCCTGGCTGGTTGGCGGGGCTGGAGGTGAGTGGGGCAGTTTTTCTGTCTGGTATGATGGAGGAAGCAGCCTAGGCAACGGGCTGGGATTTAAGGGCCCAGCCTCCCCCATCTGCAAGGAGGGCTGAGGCATCCTAGGCTTGCCCTGTAATCAGATTACATCTGTGCTGTGCTATACCCTGGAGAAGCAATAAACTCTCTCTATTCTACTGGCTGGTGGAGTCTGTTTTTGCCACTATGGGAGTGCAGGAGGCGGGAACCCCCAACGCTACACATACGCTTCTTGCTCTCCATCTTTTCCCCTGTAAAGACATCATAGGAGTGAGGTCTGTGAAAAACAGGGTGTGCAGCATTCCCTATTTCTTGTTTTCGCCATGGTTGGGCCTTCCATAGCAGATCATGGTATTTGAGGAGTTGTTCCAATATTCATAAAATATGGGAACCAGAAATGTCACCTGTTGAGATTATGTGTGTACAATTATCAGAGGGGTAGCCGGGTTAGTCTGAATCTGCAAAAACGGCGAGGAGTCCTGTGGCACCTTATAGACTCACTGAAGTGTTAGAGCATAAGCTTTCATGGGCAAAGACCCACTTCGTCAGATGCATGCATCTGACGAAGTGGGTCTTTGCCCATGAAAGCTTATGCTCCAACACTTCAGTGAGTCTATAAGGTGCCACAGGACTCCTCGCCGCGTGTGTACAATTAAATTTCTTTTTATATAGGAAATAGTTTATAACAGAGTCAGATAGCAGCTGGATAATATCATATTTCATTTTGAGTGTGGTCCCTTTGCTGGTGTTAAAACTATTTAGTATTTATTTCCCTGAATTAAAGATTCTTTCTGCCTTCAACTTGAGCTGTCTTTGCTGTTGTCATATTGCAACAGTGAGTTGGCAGGGAATAAATGTACTGTATAAATCAGATCAGTGACCTGAATGAGTAGCTTTTATCTTCAAGGAAGGAGCCACCATACTCATATTTAATTATAAGGCTGACAATTTCAATTTGGAACTGCATCTCCATTTTGAATAACTTTAGAAAACCTTGCTTTGATTTTTTTTTCTTTTTACCCTCCAATCTACCTGAGTACTTATCATTTTTGAAGTTTGGTTGCTAGTGAGGCAGCATGACATTTTGTGACAGTCTCTTTACTGCAGAAACATTTAAGGAATTGAGCAATTAACAATGTTCTAGTCAGAGGGGCAAAATGGGAATAGCGTTTTAAGATCATAATGAGTTTTGAGTTTTAAGATAATAATGCATAATTAGCTACAAAAGAAAATATTTCCTTATTTTCCCTATGACATATTGTGATGTAGATAAGAATGGAGTTGTTTCAGATTTTTTTCTTGTGCGTATGTTAGTGATGAGGAAACCTAATAATGTCTGTAGAAGAATACAAAAAATTACCATGCCCATCCTTACTCCCTGATCAGACACCTTTTTCTCCCTTTTCAAGCGCCAAGCATAATTTCCCCCATAAAGGACATACAATTTTAGTGGTTTCTAATCTGAGATTCTCTCTGGCTTCCCTATTAAAATTTCTTAAGAAGCAAGACTGGAATGGATTACCTAGGGAGGTGGTGGAATCTCCATCCCTAGAGGTTTTTAAGTCTCAGCTGGACAAAGTCCTGGCTGGGTTGATTTAGTTGGGATTGATCCTGCCTTGGGTAGGGGGCTGGACTTGATGACCTTCTGAGGTCTCTTCCAGCTCTATAATTCTATGATTCTAAGACTTTCCCTGATACCTTTGAAATTTGGTGATTTGTAGAGTGGATTTTAGCAAAGACAGGAGCCATTAATTCCATTCTACCATGTTTATAGATTAATTTGGTGTAAGGAGAGTGGGTGGGTATACAGAATTTTGTAACCAAACCTGAATCATTGCTGGGTTCAGTTGTGTAATAAATAAAAACCGGAATCAGCTGAGCAAGCCCTACAGATAATCACTAGGTCAGGGGTTCTCTGTTAAAAACAGTTCCACGGTATATTATATTAAATTGTTTTTCTAATTAATGTGCTTCAGTATAAACATATTGATTAGAATATTCAACGGCCATGTATAAAATCATACCTTTCTGCAGCCTGTGCAATATCCAACAAAAGAGGATTGCCGAGGATTTTTAGTTATGATTATAATAAACACATATAATTTTTGCATTACAAATTGAAGTATTTTTGTACTATTATTTAACATATGAAATCTTCTTCTAAGGAATCATTTATCTTGGCCCTCTATCCTAGGTTTCTATGCACAATATACTTTAATCCAGGCTATTATTTTTAACACAATGCATGAGACAGAGCACAGGTTGCACTCAAAACCAAAAGCTCATTTTAAGCCATTTATTTCACACGCCTCTAGTCTTAAGTTAATAACTGGTTACACTTAAATTTCTTGTCATTATGCTGCTGGACTATCTCAAAGCCACAGCCTATTGCTTGTGCTGTCAGTACATGCATTTTTTTCCTTTCCAGCTTCCAAGCAGTTAAAAATTCACATATTCACTGTTACCATAATGTATATATTAGGGTCTGAGAGAAACCTGCTGTGTAGTGCCTGAACAACTCTTTCCTATTTATGACAGCCACAGGATTAATTATTATGTACAGAACTTGTTTTAATGATCCACCCTCAAAATAATACCGGTACATTTCCATACTGCTCTGAGGGAAAACACTGACAAGCCAAGTTACTGAGGACCTGCTATGGATTTATAATCTCATCTTTAACAACTGATATGATGAACCTCCAAAACTCACTCCTCTGGATTTAGACCTCACAGGTAACACTAGTATATACATGGGATGTGACCAATTAAATAAGAGGAAGGACAGCTACTGTGCTGGTGGCTGAAGTCTCAGTCAAAATCAGAGACACTGGCCTACAAAGTAAAATTCTCAAAAGCAAGTAAATAACTTAAAAGCTTAATCCCCATTTTTAGGTACCTAAATACCAGTGAGGATCTGGGCCTAACTTCTAAGTACATAAGTTCATTGGAGGATTTGGACCAGGGGTGACAGTGAAGAAAGATGCAAGGGGGGATGACCACCACCCCACATGTGACCCAGGGGAGTGCCAGGACAGTTCTCCTCCATCCTAGGCCCTGTTTCCTCTTTCCCCAAGCTTCCTTCCCCCAGCAACATAATTTGGGGGACTAGTAGGGGTCTGGTGCCCACAGTGGGGATCCAACTCCCCTACAATCACAGGTGGTGGTGGGAGAAGCAAAGCAACATGGATCTGCTCCCCAGCTGCCAGCCATGTCACTCTGCATCCCACCAGTGAGTTCAGGGGCAGTCCCACCTCACCCCTAAGTGATGTGCTGGCAGCTGTGAAATGCAGCCACTTTGCTCCACTTCCCCCTGCGTCTGCCAGTGAGCGTGTGGGGGTCCAACCCCTGCAGAGCGTACCCAGCTCCCCCACTAGTCCTCTGGGCCGCCAAGAGGCTCTGACATCCTGCTCCTCCCACTCGTGGCATTTGGGAGGGTGCATGGCCCCTCGGCAACTCCTTAGGAGCCCATGTTCTGTTAAAGTCATTGGGAATGTCAGGACTGCCGTGAGAAGTGTGACCACAGCATGGTCTCAAAAATCTGCCCAGGATCCTGGGGATGTCCTGGATCAACTAGCACATGCTGCTGCAGCTTCACTGTTATAATCACGCCTCTTAGGGAGGGCAGACATACCCTTTGGCTCATAAGTCACCGAGGTGCTTTTTGAGAGTTTATCTAAGAACTTTACATTTTATGTTGCTGTGTAAGAAGCAAAGAGAATTTCTTCACTTCCATCATAACTTTCATGCAGTGCCATCCTATTAGGAGATGGTTCAGAATGATGTGCTATCTTCTCTCCTGTCAAATCACAAAAGTTACAGTTTTAATTCTTATTTCCCTAGATTACTTCTCAAAATGGACAGAGACTTTGGTATGCCATGATTCCCCTCAAAAGAGGATTGTACTAAAATAAACCCCTGAACTTTCATATTTAAAATAACAAAACAAAACTTAGATTTCTGGCCCTGCTAATTTTTTAAGTGTGAACTAAGTATAAACCACTGTAGTGTCTTCCTGAGTCTGCAGACAGCTTGTGTCGGCAGCTGAGAGACATACATCCCAGTGAATTGTGAACTCTAAAATCCAAAGATCACAGGTTAATGGCCAATTCTTGAGCTGGTGTACAATGGCACAGCATCATTGTCCTCAAGTCTGTGGTACACAATTGGAGTGTCTAGCCCATTATCCTGCATTATTTCAGTCCCCCAAATGAGTCAGAGACACAAAAAGCTAGAAAAAAAATCAAATTTGAAACACAGATACTAGAACCTGTGCATCTCCTTGATGAACAAATGTATATATTCAGACTACTTCTAATCCTATTTCAGTTAGTTGCTTTGGTGTATTTGTCACAGGTTAAGGAGATAGAAATCTCTGTTGCATATATGTGACCACTGGCCATATGCAATTCAGCCACGGGCCACTTAATTTTAGCAGGTTTACTAATATGTCCCTTTAGGATAGAAGTGTTATTTGCAGCTACCTAGTGTCAATATTTTTGCTCAGTTTCTCTTGGGCACCTGACTCATATCTGGAAAATATAGAGGCTGAAGTTCAATTGATAAAAATGATTAATTTTGTTTTCAGCGTCACAGGGAGATTTTTGAATGGGGGGGCTTTATGTAATAAGTCAGGCCACACCTTTTACTTTGTGATGTTTTCCTGTGTAGACACAGTAGCTGTTTTTTTAAAAACTATTGTGTAGTTCCTATAACATAATGCAATTTTGTGTAAATGTATTGTTCTACTGTGAATGCACTGTAATGTACTCAAGACCCATTTTCACTTGGATGCTTTTATCTCTCTCAAATATTCAACAGACTTTTCAAGGTCTCATTACATATCAGGGAAAACTGATGAAATGAGACTTGGCATAAACGGAAGATTGATAAAAATTTTATTCATAGCACATTCTAGTTCATTTTATTTAGATACATAGCTGCACCTTCTTCAGTATTTGCAAGTGAATTCTAAAGCTATATCTATGTCTATAGTGTGTGTATATATAAAAAAGGTTGAAATTAGTCTTCACCTGAACACTGGTTTTGTTATTCCTGTATTACACACATATGATTTTAATATTCCAGTCTTGGCACTTCACATCTCTAAGTATAAATCTGAATACACAATAATTCATGGAGAGATTTAGGACGAATATTGTTTATAGTACTTTCACCAATTTAAATCTTTACTTTTCTGATAAGCAAATATCAGTAGTTTGTTTTGGTTATATTAAGAGTAGTGATAGGCTATTGGGGTATGGCTACACTAGCCACCCTAGTTTAAACTGCATGAATTATGTAGGGCCAGGAGGATTCGTGGTTAGAGCTAGGCAAGTATTTTTAGCTAAAACTTTTGTTCCCCCTACCAAAAAATGCAGATTTGGATTGACTAAAATGTTGTGTATATTTGTGTTAATTTAACCAAATTATTGGGCTGAAAACCATCTTAACACCCCTCAAAAAATCCTCAGTGTTTCTTTTAAACAACTTTGAAACCATATGTTTTGATATTTCAATTAGAAATTACTTTGTTTTGAAATTAATTTAAATATTATTTTTTCCTAAAAGTTTATAAAAGCTCTAATAACATTAAATATTCCCTTGGAAGGGAAGCTGGCAGAAAGTAAACCGGACACACACACTCCTCAATTTGTTTAACATTCACCCACTAGAGGTCAGACACAAATGCACACACACCAGAGTATTTCATGCTCTCTGAAGTGAAATTACCGGTACTTCCCCCCCCAGGCACAGACTTCAAATCCAACAGTCAGGCATCAGTCCATATTAAATCTTTGACCACATGGACATAATGTTAACAACACAGAAAGAATTCAGGAACTTATGTCTAAAAAGCACATGTCATCTGCTGTAAATATCCAAAACCTTGGCAATTTGTACACATGTGGAATTTATTTTTATTTGGTAAGGAAAAATCTTGAGATCTGATAACTATCCACCATGCTATAATTTTTCTCTCCAAACAGACACATCCAAGTTCCTCGTGAGGCTCCTGAGTATACTCTAGATTTATGTGCTGGCTTGTTCTGTATTAATTCTCTAGAGAAATACCTGTAGGGAATGTTCACAATATATTATGTTCCTTTTCTTCAAAATGAAAACTTAAAAAAAAAATACATTTTGAGGTTCCATTTGCTTTGTGAATGGGATTATGCTTTTAATTTTACAGAGGTGAAGTCTCATTTTTTCTGCAATTTTTAAGTGTATAAGATTGCTGAATTCCTGTTTGTGGCTTGTTTTGAACTCTATTTGTTCATAGAGGCAGAATAGCAAATTTTAAAAAAATCCACTCTTAAAATGTTGCAGAAAAAAGGTCAATTGTTGTTAATATTGTATCAACATAATTCTTCTGGGTGGAGTTATAGTAAATTGACAGAGAGTATTTCACTATGATACCCTATCCTACCGAGATTATTTTTTGATAACTAGCTTTAAGAGCACTATGAACTCTGTTGTTATACAGGGCATCCCTACTATAAGTAACCCTGGTATACATCTGTTCCACACTAAAGTCGTTGACGCTTGTAGGAACTTATGCGTTATAAGTCCTCCCATTCCCTGCTCTTCAGTCGCAGAAAAAAAAAAACAATTTATACAAATGGAAGTCAGTCATGGGAAAAAAATTCCCCACTTTAACTTGTTTCACTATAAATCCAAGTTTTTTCAAACATATCTTAGACTTATAGGCTATGTCTAGACTGCTAAGAAAAGTCGGAAAAAGACGCAAATTGCGAACCACAATTTGCGTATCTTTTTCCACTTTTCTTTTGAAAGAGGCTTTTCTAAAATTTGTCCCATCTACATGGGGCCAAATTTTGGAAAAACCTCCTCTTTTGAAACATCCCTTTTCCCTCTTACAATGAGGATTACAGAGATGGTGAAAGAAATTGTTTGGAAAAAGCAGACGTGTTCCATGGATATGGCATAGCTTTTCCGGGATAATCTCGGAATACCTCTACTGTCTAGAGATAGCCAAAGCGAGGATGGCCTGTATACATCACTGAATACCAGATTGTTTAGTTTTAAATTGCGCGTTCACTTTATGCTCTACATTAAAAAAAGTGTATTGTGTTGTGAATTATCATTAGAGGTACTGTGGTGAACAAAGTCATTGATTGCCAATGTTTAAAGAGATAAGGTGGGTGTGTTAATATTATTACCACAATCTGTAATCCACTAATCACCATTTTTTGTCCAATGACTACAAGGATGTTAACAGGCCACTTCACCTGGAATTGCCCACTTAGAGTATGTGCTAAGTATTTATGCTAATCTTGTATTTAGCTGTGACATATCAGTACCATTACCAGTCCTGAAGAAGGGCTCCGTGTAGCTTTCAGCTTATCTTTCGCTCTTCAACAGAAATTGGTCCACTGAAAGATATTGCTTCACATAGCTTGTCACGCTCATATCCTATGCCCTAGCAGCTCTAAATATAACTATCTCACAATCATTAAATACTGACAGTGAAATCCTGACCCTACTGAAGTCAAGAGATGTTTGTTATTGGGTCATATTTTTACCCATAATATTTGTATACAAGCAGTCCCCGGGTTACGTACAAGATAGGGACTGTAGGTTTGTTCTTAAGTTGAATCTGTATGTAAGTCAGAACCGCGGCTGAATCTGGATGCCAGTTCTGACTTACATACAGATTCAACTTAAGAAACCCAGGCGTCCCCAAGTCAGCTGCTGCTGAAACTGATCAGCGGCTGATTCCAGGAAGCCTGGGGTAGAGCAACTCTGCCCCGGGCTTCCTGTAGTCAGCAGCTGGTCAGTTTCAGCAGCGGCTGACTTGGGGACGCCTGGGGCAGAGCAGCTGGGGTGCTGCTGGGTTTCTCCAGTAGCGCGGCTCCTCGGCACTACTAGAGCAACCCAGCAGCACCCCAGCTGCTCTGCCCCAGGCGTCCTGATTCAGCCGCTGCTGAAACTGACCAGCGGCTGAATCAGGACGCCTGGGGCAGAGCAGCTGGGGTGCTGCCGGGTTGGTCCGGAACGGCGCTGCGGGACCAACCCGGCAGCCCCCAGCTGCTCTACCCCAGGGATAGGCAAGAAAAGCCTGGTCTGCTGGGGGGGGGGGCATTAGCTGCACCCCCCCCAGCAGACCAGGGAGATGGGGGTGGCGGAACCGCCCAAGTCCTCCACGGCTTTGCTCTGTCTCCTTGGTCTGCTGACCAGGGAGACGCGGAGCAAAGCCGCAGAGCACGCAGGCAGCGGGACAGTCCAGGCGCGCCGCGGCTGTCCCACTGCTGGTGTGCTCCGAGGCTTTGCTCCCCGTCTCCCTGCAGACCAGGGAGATGGAGAGCAAAGCTGCAGAGCACACCCGCAGCAGGACAGCCCAAGCGCGCCCGGGCTGTCCCACTGCGGGCATGCTCCAAGGCTTTGCTCCCCATCTCCCTGGTCTGCTGGTCAGATGAGGGAGTCGGGGAGCAAAGCCACGGAGCACGCCCGCAGCGGGACAGCCCAAGCGCCTGGGCTGTCCCGCTGCGGGCATGCTCCGCGGCTTTGCTTCCGGTCTCCCTGGTCTGCTGGGGGGGTCCATCAAAGCCGCTGGACCTCCCCAGCAGACCAGGGACACCAGAGAAAAGCCGCCGCCTGGGCGGCTTTGCTCGTTTGCCCGGGAGCAAAGCCGCCCAGGCGGCGGCTTTGCTCGGGTGTCCCTGGGCTGCTGGGGGGGTCCAGCGGCTTTGCTGGACCCCCCCAGCAGACCAGGGAGACCAGGAGAAGCTTTTCTTGCCCCGGAGGACACGGGTGGCGACCCGCCGCCCGTGAGTTCCGGGGCGAGAAAAGCCCCGTTCGTAAGTGCGGATCCGACATAAGTCGGATCCGTGTAAGTCGGGGACTGCCTGTACATTTTTTACCTGCAGGGTGCATAATACCTCCAGCTCACATATGGGAGACTTCATTAGGAGTTAAAGTGCCTTCCAGAGAGTACTCTGTACCACACAAATTCAGGCTCTTCATCATGTTTTATGTCATGAAGAACTGTAAAACCATCTTTGGGTTATTCGCCTTCTTGGTTTTGAACCATTATGAGCCACGTTTTCAAGCTTTATTAGCTCTCATGGGTGTGGACATACTTTGTGTGTGTGTCTCTGTGTGAAAGCTGACTCTGGAAAAGAGAACTTTAAGAAAAAACTCCACATATCTCAGGACTCATAAAAGTTGACAACATTGCATTAATTGATCATAACGGCATCCCTCCAAGCTAAGTTTTATTTTCCCATTTTAGAAATAGAGAAACTGAGTGTGATAAATTAAAGACACAAGGTAGGCGAGTTCCATTTGGACAGAAGTTGATCCAACAAAAGCAGATTATCACTTCACCTCACCTTGTCTCACTAATATCAAGGGGATGACACTGCTACAACAACATGACAAATTAAGTGGTTTCTGCTAAAAGTAGTCAGATTCAGTCTTTGGCTTACAATTCAGGAGGAGCGCAGTTGCTCCTCATGATACAAATACTGTAAAACTTTCTTAAGAAATAATTGTGAAACACTTGTAGAAAAACTACAATTTAAAGGGGATGGGGGTAACATAGCTTATGTTACCGGAGGTTTTCGTTTATTGATATAATACTTTGTCAGAATAAATTTGGCCACCATTTCTAAAATGACCTTTATCAATTTAAGAATAATTTTGTTAAGGGGAACTTTCAATCCCTCAGACCCACAAAATAAGGCTTTTTTTCATTCAGATAAGATCCTTTGGGGAGAGGGCTAATTTTCATTTACACTAAGTATACAAATGACCTTCATGTGAATTAGAATCAGGACCATTGTCTTTTCTGTCAGTAGGAAAAATCAGCTATTCATGCCTGACAAGGCATAATTCTGCTTTTTCCTGAGGATCACTTTTCATTACAAGATCTAACTGCCTTTCTCTAAGCCTAAATTTTGATTAGACTCATACCAAATTCTGTCTTGGAAAATAATTATAAAGAAACAGTGAGTTGAAATGGTTGATTAGTGGGCTAAATTCTGAAAACCTGTGCAGCCAAATTTCTTCCTGGACTTCTCAGTTACCATGTCCAATGGTTAAGCAAAAACGAAAACAAAACAAAACAAAACAAAAAAGAGTAGCAGTAGCAGTAGTACATGTGCTACTTGTTCTATGGAGAAATGTGATGCCTGATTTTGCAATGAGGCACAAACAGCTTCCTCTTTTTTATGCATATATTTACATTCACAAACAATTCTCAAGAACTGTCACCTGCATCTGCAGGTGGTAGATTATAACAAAGGGGAACTACTTTATGAAAAACAGACCCTTGAGAACTAAAACAGCACAACAGAATGTATCATTTTATGTAAACCCCTTCCTTGCTGCTTCTGTCAGAAGATGTTAGCTTGCCAAAGGGAGAGTGCCAAATCTTCTGGGTAAATGCAGGGCCTAAACACATGCCTCAGTATGTGACAGTGCAGGATAAATAAGTAAGTATCAGACTACAGTTTCACAACTGAGCTCTCCTATTGGCATAATAGTATCATTGACTAAGTACTAAGACCCTCCAGTGTGCACTACCAGTAAAACCTCCAGTAATTAAACTCCCCAGCTTTCCCCCTTTAAATTACAGTTTTCTTATGCAAGTTCAGCACACACAAATTGGAATAATCTAATAAACTATCAGCACAATCTGACCTTTTTGCCTCTTATAGATAGCTGCTTCTTTATGGGGCTTTCCCAGACAGAGTGGCTACGTCTACACTGGCCCCTTTTCCGGAAGGGGCATGTTAATTTCAGCTATCGTAATAGGGAAATGCGCGGGGGATTTAAATATCCCCCGCGGCATTTAAATAAAAATGTCCGCCGCTTTTTTCCGGCTTTTAGAAAAGCCGGAAAAGAGCGTCTACACTGGCCCCGATCCTCCGGAAAAAGCGCCCTTTTCCGGAGGATCTTATTCCTACTTCAAAGGGCACTTTTTCCGGAGGATCGGGGCCAGTGTAGACGCTCTTTTCCGGCTTTTCTAAAAGCCGGAAAAAAGCGGCGGACATTTTTATTTAAATGCCGCGGGGGATATTTAAATCCCCCGCGCATTTCCCTATTACGATAGCTGAAATTAACATGCCCCTTCCGGAAAAGGGGCCAGTGTAGACGTAGCCAGTATGTCTACACTACAACGTTAATTCGAACTAATTTAGTTCGAATTAGTTAATTCAAAAAATAAATTAGACCAGAGGATCAGATTAAGAGACCTAAGAAATATTTTCCACCCCAATTATCTGATGCTGTGATACTGAAAGTGTGTGGACATTTTAAAACAACCACCACCCCGTCCCCCCCCAAAAAAAGCAAAACAAAAGAAGGACTCAGTACTCCTGCAATCATTCCTCTGTTTCTGTATTTCTAATAGTTAAAAAAAAAACCAGCTACGGAGCTACATTTGGTCTCCCAGACTTCATTATGTGGTGATAGCAGGTATAGATGGAACAAATAAAAAACTCTACCTCTTAGTGCCACAAATAGACCAGAACACCCAAAGGTTAATTTCATGCATTATGATATAATTGCAAAAACTTTCTCTTCTTGAAGCCAGTACTGCAAAATGACAACTTGAGCAGTATGAGCCAATCAATACTTCTGGCAATACAATACCTATAGAATACCTACACATAGTATTATAGATAATATGCTAAAATAAATGCAACTCCTTATTACTGGGGACTACTAACACCTGCCTGTTATTTTCAGTGTGGCATGAGGATTGTGTTGCAGCTAATGAGGTATTATTCAGTCAGTGTATCTTGCAGACATTCTCAGGTGGGAATCAGGCTTATCATATGCTGCTGGAAAATGTGCAAGAAGTAATAAAACTAGATTTAGGGAATACAAAGCATTCCCTCTGTCCTGCTCCATGCTACAAACTAAAGGCTTGGTAAATTTCTGCAAAATTTTGTTACCTGTAGGTGGCCAAAATGTTGACAATATTTTGGATCTTGGTTTAAAACATTTTGCTATTTTCCCAAGGGTGTAAATGAAGGCCTAACTATCGACCCAGTCAGGATATTTTATGAAATAAAAGAAATCAGAATTGAAGAGCATGAAAGAACATTATAATCTGTTTTTCTATCAAAGACATAATTGTGGTCTCTGAGTAATGAAAGGTGCTGCAGATAGAGAAAAGCAGTGAGAAATAACAGAAGATGTCCACGTAAGGGAGACCACTGAGAAACGACATTTGTTTAAAATTGGTCTCAAGACAAGACACTGTAAATCCAGGACCTCAGGAAAAAGAAATGGCAGTTGCAGTGTCCCTAAACTTCCAGAAATGCCCTCAGCCAATCCTGTCAATTAAACCTATAGTGGCACTATAGTAGGTGTTTCAGTGTTATTATACATATGAATCTTGAAAACACAGTGTTATATCTGCGCTGGTCCCAGGATATTAGAGAGACAACTGAATTTTGTCCAATAAAAGCTATTAACTCACCTCATGTCTCTCTCAAGGTAGGCTGACACAGGCCTGGTTTATACTACAAAGTTAGGTCATCATAAGCCACCTTGAATCAATCTAGTAGTGCATTTGTCTCCACTTAAATTTTTCTCACACCAATTTAAGTGCCGTGTTATTGTGGAAGCAGTAAATAATGATGAGGATAGGTGAGTCATTCAGATCAAGTGGGTGCAAGCAAACCTTATAAACTGAATATGAACCATACGTTCATGATATAGCTAAATGTAAATGTGTACATCTAGAAACAAAGGGCATAGGCCATTCTAACTCTACCCTGGGAAAGAGTGACTCTTTCCCAGTCAACCTGTAGAACTCCTTGCCACAGGATGCTGTGAAGGCTAGGACTATAACAGAGTTTATAGAGAAGTTAGATTAATTCACGGAGGTTGGGTCCATGCAGTGCTATTAGCCAGGGGGTAGGAATGGTGTCCCTGGCCTTTGTTTGTGGAAGACTGGAGATGGATGGCATGAGACAAATCGCTTGGTCATTGTCTTCGGTCCATCCCCTACGGGGGTAGCTGGTGTTGGCCGCTGTCGGCAGACAGGCTACTGGGCTAGATGGACCTTTGGTTTGACCCAATATGGCCATTCTTATGTTCTTATGTTCTAAGCTCAGCTCAGGGATCAGGGTCGGGGGTCTCACTGGACCAACTTGATTTTCATGCAAACCTGTTCCTAGGTTCATATGTGGCCTTTGGTGGCCAGGCTGGCATCTATCCTGCCCTAGACGGCCGCATTCCTGTGCCTAGTGCGGAGGTCATGGACGTTAGAGGCCTCCCCCCAAACCTCGATGAGGTCCATGATCTCCGCACTAGATCAGGCGGGCGCCCTCCTCTTGCGGCCCCAGGCAGGCTCCTGGGAGCCTCCAGCCTGGTCCTGGGAATAGGCGGAGGGCTGGGTGGCAGCGGGTGGCTGGCTCATGCCGTGCCAGGTGCAGGGTCTGCTGGCTGGGTGCTGGAAGGCTTGTAATGGCACGAGCACTGTAGCCAGACTGTGTCCTTTTAAGGGCTCCAGGGCCAGGAGGGGGGCAGAAGAGTTTCCCTGGTTTTGGCCAGAGTGGCCACCAGAGCAACCTGGTAAGGGCTAGCCTCCAACTAGTTCGAATTAAGTGGCTACACAGCCCTTAATTTGAACTAGTTAATTCGAACTAGGCGTTAGTCCTCGTAGAATGAGGTTTACCTCATTCGAATTAAGCGCTCCGCTAGTTGGATTTCAATTTGAACTATCGGTTTGCATGTGTAGCCCCTATGAAAGTTAATTTCAACTAATGGCTGTTAGTTAGAATTAACTTTGTAGTGTAGACATACCCAAAGAGAGATAGCATTGTTATCTAATTTTCATTCTGCTGTAGCATTCTACTAGGTGGGGCAGGAGCATGAAGAGCAGTTTGTTTATGTACACAAGCCTCCTGAGAGGTCCCAATGAAACTTTCAAGAAGACGCTTTACCATCCACCCCAAAAAGTTTCTGCCGATGGCAGCCTTCTAGTGTCAGTTAGTGATGAGTTTGGCAGGCAGGTTTTTCCTCCAGCTCGACGTTATTTTGAAATAAAGGCTTGTCATGTAAGCATGCACTATGTTATTTATAACACTGCAGTGTAGATGTACCCCTAGGGATTTGGACATTAAAAATGATTTAATTTGGAATATACACAGATACCACAATGATGGGCAGCAGTATAAAACATTTAGATAGAAGGACCAATCCACTAGATTGGGAAAGAAATAGGAAGATAGGGCCATGGCTCCAGAGCTACACAGCAGAGACTATGTCAACCAGCAGGCTGAAGTGGCCCTTTACTTCTTTTATAGTTTTCATTGCAGGGCATAGACATGCAGAGGATTTATATAGTAGTGGTCCCACTGTCCCCACCCATCCTACCTTTGGCCTCTATTACAGCCCAAATACAATTTGGGCATTCCCATTACTGAAAGCAAGAGGGGAGCTGGGTTTTGTATGCGGCAGAGGGTTGTTCTACCTGGCATGTTTCTCCACTCAGATATTTGGCCTCCACCTTGTACTGTACAACCCCAGCAATTCTAATGCCAGGAGGCCCACTTACAAGGCAGGATTATCGTTATTTAAAAAAAAAATTGCCATTGAAAAAATAAGTACAGTAGCTCCACCATTTTTGACCAGTCATTGATTTGATCTCCCTCTCAATCTATTAACAGCCCTGATGCTTTAGGGCCTTCCTCATCGGACATACTTCAAGTTCTCATGTTCCCCTCAAAATGAAATGAGTCCCTGCAGTCACTTTTAAACACTGGATCCAAAGAGTCTTAAATTATACATACACTGGAACTACTCAGATAAGACAGCAAATTGGATTTAGTGTCACACTTTTACTTGAAAACCTAGCTAAGCACACCCTGTTCCCAACGCTCTCTCTGCCCCCAACAATATATAATTGGGGAGGATATAGCACTGGAGAAAATGATTAAGTTTTAAGTTTACACACCACATTTGTTGAATCCGGGGCATTTTTGTACTTTCATGCTCTCACAATAGAAAGACTACCTATGATCATTATTAACTACAGATAGATATATCATCCCTTGGGATCAAATCAGAAGCCCCCTGAAGAAAATGGAAGTGGGTTTTGGATCTGGAATTTATATTGTCAATTTCTCAGGCAGAGGCTGCCTTTCTTTGGTTTTGCATACAGAGCCTAACACATCTTCAATGAACAAAATACTACACGAGCATTTGCAGAGATGTAATCCTTTAGTAGAATAGGAGCCAGGATCTCACTGCCCTTGGCCTGACTCGGCAAAGCAAGTAGATAGATGCCCTAGTGGCTAAATCGAGATTTATGCATATAATTAAGTGCTTTGGTGAACCAAAGCTTCTGGGATGTAATACAGCTGCATTCAAATTCCTAGGAATAGGATTGAACCTGTTTTCTTTTCTCTTGGATTCATTATCATAGAATCATAGAACCATAGAGCTGGAAGAGACCTCAGAAGGTCATCAAGTCCAGCTGCCTGCTCTAGGCAGGATCAATCCCAACTAAATCAACCTGGCTAGGGCTTTGTCAAACCGAGACTTAAACACCTCTAGGGATGGAGACTCCACTACTTCCCTAGGTAACTCATTCCAGTGCTTCACTACCCTCCTAGTGAAATAGTTTTTCCTAATATCCAACCTGGACCTCTCCCAGCACAATTTGAGACCATTGCTCCTTGTTCTGCCATCTGCCACTAGTGAGAACAGCCTTTCTCCATCCTCTTTGGAACCTCCCTTCAGGAAGTTGAAGGCTGCTATCAAATCCCCCCTCACTCTTCGCTTCTGCAGACTAAACAGACCCAACTCCCTCAGCCTCTCCTCAAAGGTCATATGCTCCAGCTCCCTAATCATTTTGGTTGCCCTCCACTGGACCCTCTCCAATGTGTCCACATCCTTTTTGTAGTGGGGGGCCCAGAACTGGACACAATACTCCAGATGTGGCCTCACCAGAGCCGAATAAAGGGGAATAATGACATCTCTGGATCTGCTGGCAATGCTCCTCTTAATGCAACCTAATATGCCATTAGCCTTCTTGGCTACAAGGGCACACTGTTGACTCATATCCCTCTACTCATCCACTGTAACTCCCAGGTCCTTTTCTGCAGAACTACTACTTAGCTGGTTGGTCCCCAGCCTGTAACAATGCTTGGGATTCTTCCGCCCCAAGCGCAGGACTCTGCACTTGTCCTTGTTGAACCTCATCAGATTTCTTGTGGCCCAATCCTCTAATTTGTCTAAGTCACTCTGGACCCTATCTCTGCCCTCAAGCATATGTACCTCTCCCCCTAGCTTAGTGTCATCTGCAAACTTGCTGAGGGTGCAATCCATCCCCTCATCCAGGTCATTAATAAAGATATTGAACAAAACCGGTCCTGGAACCGAACCTTGGGGCACTCCGCTAGAAACTGACTGCCATCATAGAAGCTAATCAGATTGGTCAGGCACGACTTTCCCTTTGTGAATCCATGCTGACTATTCCTAATCACTTTCCTCTCTTCCAAGTGCCTCAAGTGCCATTAGTTAAGTTGAATTTGTTTTTAAAGTCATCGTTTTTGTTGTTTATTTTAGATCTTTCCTGATGCGAGCCGCCCAGTGCAATGATGAGTAGAGGAGACAAGACCAGACTTTTTTTTTTTTTTTGGTCTCTGCTAGTCTCTCATTGCAAGAACCTCACTAAAATTTCCCCATCAATTGCTTATGAGCCAGGAGCAAGAGCTCCCAAAACTTTTGCCAAAAAAATCAAAAAGTGAAAATGCATAGAAAGAAATCCATGGAATGAGAAAGTTGAAGCACTGTTTGAACAGTATTTCCACAAAACAGGTCTGACTTGCTAAATCAGTTTTATATCAGCGTCCTTCTATTAACGTTAACTTAGTTACCACAGAGGAGCGGATTGAAGACTCAAGCCACTTGCTATAGTTAAAGAAATCAGGCCTAATTTTCCACAGCCTTGCATTATCTGTGCTATTATCTAGCTATGCAATTTGCGTTCCTTTTGGATTCCATAGTGTCTTGTACTCACTTTGCTCGGGCATAAATGACAATATAAGATATAAACAAGTGGGGAATAAAATAAGGACCCGAGAAATATACGATTACATTTAACAAATGCTACAAATTCACTCCAAAATTTGAAATCTATAGTTGTACTTAGCACAGAAAATATCTTCTGGACTATTTTTACTTACAGCAGACATGATGAGCTCCCCCCCGAGATTTTGAATTTCTGCTTTAACTTGACTGCAGATTTTGAGCTGGTGAGAATACAGCTTGATCTGTTCCAGGTAAGCCAATACATCCTGTTTACATGATTGGTCAGGACACTACACATTAAAAAGAATAATGAATTAAAACACTTTCTACAAAATTCCTAATCACTTCAGTTTTCAATTCAGAGATCTGTCCTAAAATAACTCCCAAAATAACTATTTCAAAATAAGCTTATTCCTTTTCACAAGCAGGAGTTATTATTTCAAAATAACAAGTCCATTATTTTGAAATAACAGGTTTGGTAGTGTTATTTCAAAATAAGAGGAGTTATTTTAAAATAACTTATCAATGTAGACATGCCCTAACATAACATGCTAATGTCCAAACTAGTGTTTCAAATGTGCATTCAAAATTTAGACCTAGATTTTATCAAATTCATGTTCTCTTTAAGAATATAATTATTCTCTAGTGTAGTTTTAATCTTCACTGCGCTAAAGTTTGTTTATTTGCTAATATTGTAAACCTTTTAAAACCTTACAAACAAAGAGGTGCTCAGTGATCCCAAACATTACTGCTTTTACCCATTCTTAATTCAAGACTACTGGATTTGCCTTAACAACAGTTCTAACTGAGTAGCTTTCACTAGTGCATGAAATTACTATTTTATTTCAGCATCTAAGAGATTCTGCATTCATTTTTGCAATGTTGCTTACCATTTAAAGTGCAAACTATATGGATGACTAACAAGGGAAACCCACATTAATAGATGGTTAAAGAGACTCTAGATTATGAGCTCTATCCAGATGCCACTCAAGTCAATGACAAAATTCCCATTGACATCAGCAGAAAGAGGAGTAGGTGATAGTTTTGAACAAAACATATCTCATGGGAAAGTCTCTCTTTTTTATGGTGATGCTCATACTGTCCATGAAATCTCTTTACTCGCTCATGACTTCAGAGGAATGATGGAGAATTCTTTGAGAGACATTGCTGTCTGATGAACAACCTGGTCATGTAGTACCAGGTTCTCATTTACACTAAGCTATTCAGTGCTATAGCAGTGTTAAGCAGTCTTTAAAAAGGATATTCAATACTTACCCTGCCACAGCAGTATGAAGTAGACTTACATAAATGTCAATTTAGTCTTTGAGAGATTTGATTATAGCCTTTTTACTGTAGATAAGTTGAAAATATAGTCTGTTTCCTTTGATGGACCATTGTGTCAACACGAGTGTACTTTTTAAAAGACCAGTTGCAGTAGAATAGTGATAGAAAGTTGCAGTAGGATTGACCAGTTGCAGTAGGATTGACCTTTTGCTGTTCATGGCTGGAGCATCATTCCATTAGGCTTACTGTTAGAATCTATACATAGTGTCAATATGACTAGATCATAAGGCTCATCCAAGTTTCTGCTGTTGTAGAGAATTTACTCCCATGTTGTCTTGCAACATGAGGCATGTTATACCCAATGATCTGTTGATGTAAAATCCTCAATAAATAACTCTAAGAAGGAGTATCAGACTTAATTCATGAGATATCTTGGGGTATAACCTGTGGTCCTTTGAAAGTCACTGGTACTTTTCCCATTGACTTCAGTGTGGTTAGGAGTCAATCCACAGGATTATAGGCCAGAATTCAAAATTCTATTGATGAATTTGAAAGACTGAGTGTTTGAGATTTAGAAACAGAAAGTCAGCAACAATCACAAATTAAAAAAGAGAGCTCCTGATTTGTAAACCTGAGAGTTTCAGGACTTCCTCGTAGAGCTGAAAAAGAATTGTTACTCCTTTTTGGCCTCAACACACTTTGTAATGAATGAGTTTAATACCACTATCACAGTACAGTATAGGCAGCTGGTATAAACATTGTATATTTCTGTAATTGCAGTTCAATAAAATCTGCCCTTCTAGTCATAAACAGCTGTAAGCATCAAAACTAACAGTATGGAAATGAAATATGTCGACTGGAACCATCTATTCATTCCTCAGTTTTTTTGTAAAATGACCTGTGATATTTGTTTCCATTTGGGCAGATCCCAGAGAAAAGCATATAGGATTTTAGTGTAAATTCTCATTGAAATAGCAGTAAAATTGATCATATAAGTCTTTGGTGCAAAGGTAATGGTAATAAAATTCAGTGTGGCTGTGTCTACACTGGACCACTTATTCCAGAAAATCAGCCGCTTTTCCGGAATAAGCTGCAAGCTGTCTACACTGGCCCTTGAATTTCCGGAAAAGCAACGATGCTCTACTATACAAAATCAGCCGCTATTCCAGAAAAACTATTCTGCTCCCGCTTGGGCATAAGTCCTTATTCCGGAACACTGTTCCGGAAAAGGGCCAATGTAGACAGCCCAGTAGTCTTTTCCAGAAAAAAGCCCCAATCGTGAAAATGGCAATCGGGGCTCTTTTCCGGAAAAGTGTGTCTACATTGGCCACAGACGCTTTTCCAGAAAAAGGGCTTTTCTGGAAAAGCAGCCTGCCAATGTAGACGCTCCTTTTCCGATAAAACTGAAAACGGAATAGTATTCCGTTTTAAGCATTTCCGGAAATTCATGCCAGTGTAGACACAGCCCTTATGTTTAGATAAGAAGAACAGTGAGGTAGCAAATTTGAAAATGGCACCACATTATTAGATTAGATCAAATTAGAGACTATTGGAAACTCCAGAGAAGTATAACATAGCTAGGATAATAGGTAGCATGAGGTCAGTGTTGCCTGATACACATTTGAAGGAATTATGTTCGAACTAGCAGAGTAATGTAGGCATACCGCACTTACAAATGAAGCCCGGGATCTGAATTTCCCGGGCTTCATTTGCATAAGCGGGGAGCTGCCATTTTTAAAACCCCGCTGGTTCGAACCCCGTGCAGCGCGGCTACACGGGGCTCGAACTAGGTAGTTTGGACTAGGCTTCCTAGTGGAACAAGGTGTACCAGTAGTTCGAACTACCTAGTTCGAGCCCCTTGTAGCCGCGCTGCACGGGGTTCGAACCAGCGGGGTTTTAAAAATGGCGGCTCCCCGCTTATGCAAATGAAGCCCGGGAAATTCAGATCCCAGGCTTCATTTGCAAGTGCGGTATGCCTACATTACCCCGCTAGTTCGAACTAGCGGGGTAGTGTAGACATACCCTGAATTAGTGATATGTACTACCAGCTTCTAAAGTAACTGAAATCACTCTGAAAAAAAGGCCTGGGTTTCACTGTGGATTACTCAGTGGAAAGTTCTGCTAAGTGTGCTGTGGAGGTAAAACAGTGTTAGGACATTTAATAGGTTAGAAAATACAACTGATACTATTATCATGCCATTATATTATTTGTTAAGATTTCACTGTGAGTGTTCTGCTTAGTTTTGCTTGCCCCATCTGAAAACAATATATCAAAAATAGAAAGGCTCTAGAGATAGGCTAGAAGCACAGAAAACTTCCATAAAAGGAGAGATTGGAAACATTTGGTCTGTTCAGTAAGAAGATGAATAGTTATGGGGTAGGCTAGGGATGTGCATAATAAAGACTGTCACAGAGAAGGTCATTAACATGTTCTTATAATAGAATTAAAAATGAAGTAGCCAGTGACACTAAGGCAACACATTCAAAAGTGACAAAAATATTTTCCATTACTCAAAGCTGCAGAACTCATTATTAAATGGTAGGATTGAGCCAAGAGCTGAATGGCATTCAAAAAAGGATGAGACATTTATACAGTAATTCCTTATTTAACATTATAAATATGTTTCAGAAAATGATCGTGTCAGGTGAAAACGTGTTATGCGGGGTCAATTATCCCATTGAAAATAATGGAAAAGGTGGGGGGTTGCATTTCAAGCGGTGGTGTCTGTTGGGACCGGGACATAAGGTTGGGGGAGAAAGAGGACTGGGTTACAGCAGAGTGGGGAGGTGTTTGGCTCTGGGAAAGGGAAGGGGAGGAGAGGAGAGGGGGATTGGATTGGGAGTATGACCCTGTGATAGGTCTGCCGGGGAACAGCGCGGCAAGCAGTGAACCCTCCGCTGCTTTGCAGGGAGGCAGGGGAAGCCCCACGCAGCTGCAGGTGATGGGCCAGCTGGGGAAACCCAGCCGCTGGCCTGCAAGCGGGGATGGAGGAGAGGAGGCAAGGCATCCAGCGAGGGGGAGTCAGTGGGGAACAGCACGGTGAGTGGCAAACCCTCCGCTGCTTTGCAAGGAGGTGGGGGAAGCCCCGCACAGCTGCTGGCAATGGGCCGGCTGGGGAAATCGTATTATTCCAGGGATGGTCGTGTAATTCAAAAAATGTTCCCTACAAAAAAATCATGCTATTGTGAAAATGTGTTAAGTGGGCACATGTTAAATGAGGAATTACTGTATAGGTAATCTATGTTACGCTACTCATGATAAAATAATACAAGGAATATAAGCTCTAGTGCTCAGGGATTTATTAGCCAATTATTAACAGATAGAAAGAATCTTTCCTTTTGGGCAGGTTAGTCCATTGGGGATTTCCTACACATTCCTTTGAAGCATTGGATACCAGTCACACTTGCATACCAGATCAATGGTCTGTTCTAGTATGAGAATTATTGTGTTCCTAGCATTTATCATCCCAGAGACTGACTGAGATTTACCAATTTAATTTCTCACATTGAAAAATAAATTTCAGTCAGATATAGTGTCAAATTACAAAGGGTGTGATTAAAGAGACAAGAGAAAGAGTGCTATGTAGCTTCAAAGAATGTGTCTCTCACCAACAGAAGTTCAGTACAAGATATTACCTCACCTCCCACTTATCTCGCTAATATCCTGAGACCAACATGGTTACACAGCACTGCAAAAAAGGAAGGGAGGAAAGGGGTGATTCTGCCATCACTGGGATCCTAAATTCAATCGGAAAATTGGGAGGCTTTGGAGGAAGTTTAAAGAAATAATATCGATTGTAATATCCTCAAATGCTTTGATAAGCAATGCAATGGCTGTGAATTCAGGGAAACCTACTTTGAAAATAAAGGTGAAAAAGTATTGCCATTAGCCACTGGCAGAACTGTAGCACAAAAGATCAATACATGTTACACTGCAGGCAACTTTGACCATAAGTTTATTGGCTTTTGATTTCATCACTTTACCAAAGAAATAAATGTCATTTTCTTAGCACTTGAACTGAGCGTAGTGATGATTAATATCATGTAGCACGATAGTAATTTTCAGTATGTTCTCAGTACATATATAAAGTTTTTAAATATTCAATTAATGCAACAGTTGGCATTTAGCACTTCTGATTGGCACTTACTTTTCAGATAATCACTTTAAAGATCTATTGTTAATCTTTCTTTTAGGACAACTATTTTATATGGGAAGCATTTGTAACTGGATAGCTTAGCTTTTAATATAATATTTTATCTTATTTCTTTGATTTCCAGAGTACAACAATTATTTACATCTGAATTTTATATAGTATTGTTGGCATTGTCAATGATGACTTTAATCAATAGCACAGTCAATATAAAGAAATGTATTAACTAATGTATGTTGTCACATGTCTTTCAAGTCACAAATTAGACCAGTGATTTAGAGCAATCTTGTTATAACTATGGGCATAGGAAATTATTTTGAAATTACTAAAATCTACATCATAACTCTCAATTTAACGAAACTGAAATAGCGTGTCCCCACTACAGGGAGGCATCAAAATTAGTTGGAATTATTCCAAAATAGTGCACCCACATTGATGGGAGCTTCCATCGGACTTAGAGCCTGAGGAAGCACTCTGGGAAGGGTACCAGGTGGGTGGATATTTCTGGTAGCTGCTTGGTCAGACTAACTGTGACATGTGCTTTCAGGGACTCCTCTCTATAGCTGAGTCTAACATGCCACTCCTCTACTGTCTCTCCCTCGCAGGATTCAAAAGATATGCAGTGTGCTTTGGTTGCCCTTGCGGGTGCCACAGCATTCAAAACATGGGGCCAGAGCTGCTGCAAAGCATGCCCATTAGGCTTCTTGTCCCACTCCAGCCAGGGCAGCTCCCCACAGCTTCCTTCCCCACCAGCCAGGACAGCTCCCAGCACCACTCCCCATGCCCCACAAACACTTCATGAAGGGCAGCTCCATCCCCCCTCCCCCAGTGTTTCCCATACCCCAGTGCAGGACAGCTCCCAGCACTCCTCAATACCCCAAGTAGGGCTGTTCTCAGTGCCCTCCCGTGCAGAGCAGGGACCACCAAACCCTCCTTCCAGTATCTGTAACAGGGTTTATTTATTGTAACATTCCCTGTTTACAGCAGCATCTGACTGCTCAGTGGGAGTGACTATGTCTGTGGCCCATGGCTTAAGTGTGGAATGGAGGCTAGGCCTTGTCAGAAGCACAGGGAGTCTGGCCAGTGGATCCAGGCAGGCTGGCAAGATCCAGCCTGTGGGTACCTAGATGGCGAACTCCAGTGGTCCTGCTGTACTCTCCGGCTGGTGTGAATGGATGGCACATGCATACAGCACGAGGTGAGGGTGGAACAGAGGGAACATGGCCACAGCAGCAGTGGGTTCTTTGTGGGCAAGATGGCATCCAGGTGTGCTTTTGCCCCCCCACCGCACCCCCTTCGCTAGGCCAACCTGAATGTACATCCATAAAGCAGTGAGCAAGTGACCAAGGAGCTTGCGAACAGGTGAATGCTAACAGGACGTTTAGAGAGCGAGTTCTCCAGGTAAAGGAGAAACAAATACAGGACTCTTGAGGGAAGTGGCTGTCTACAGTGTGTGTTGTGTTTGGGGCTTTCTTGTTGTATTCTGAGCTTGTGTTGGTGAGTGAGGTTTTTTTTCTTTCTCTTTTTCCCACTTCCCTTTTCCCCTTCTCCTCCCCTTCATGGAGTGTGTGCTGTGACTAGCAGGTAGAAACTGTTGGCTTATAATGAAAGTTTGAATTGTAGAAGCCTCTGCTGATTGGCTGGGCCTTAGTAGGGGGAGTGACTTTCAGGCAGTCCAGGACCTTATAAAGCAGTGAGCAAGCAACCAAGGAGCTTGCGAACAGGTGAGTGCTAACAGGGAGTTTAGAGAGGGAGTTGGAAAGGGCAGAGGGAAGGGGGCAAGGTTCTCTTGCCTTTCTTTTTCCAGGACAGCAGGTATGGATGGTGATAGGTCTGCTGCTGTTACCTGCACAGCATGTGCCATGATTGTCTTCCTCCCGGAAGAAAGAAGGGATTTCATCTGCACTAAGTACAAGCTGGTCGCCATTTTGGAAGAAAAAATTAGAGGATTGGAGGCCCAAGTCATGTTCTCGTCCATACTCCCTGTTGAAGGGAAAGGACTGGGAAGGGATCATCGAATCGAGGAAGTAAATGTGTGGTTGCACAGGTGGTGTTGGAAAGAGGGCTTTGGTTTCTTCGACCATGGGACTCTGTTCCAGGCACAAGGATTCTTAGGAAGAGATGGGATCCATCTAACAAAGAGAGGAAGGAGCATCTTCGCAGGCAGGCTTGCAAACCTAGTGAGGAGGGCTTTAAACTAGGTCCGTTGGTGGATGGTGACCAAAACCCTGAGGGAAGTGGGAAAATTGGATACTGGGAAGAAATGCAAAGAGGAACAAGCAAGAAAGGAGGACCTCTGATTCGAATGGAGAAGATAGGGTGATCAACTGGTTAGCTGAGGTGTTTGTACAATAACGCGAGAAGCCTGGGCAACAAACAGGAAGAATTAGAGGCCCTGGCCCAGTCCAAGAAATATGATTTAATTGGGATAACAGAGACTTGGTGGGATGACTCGCATGACTGGAGTGCTGTCATGGAAGGGTATAGACTGTTCAGGAAGAACAGGCAGGGGAGAAAAGGGTTGCACTATATGTAAGAGAGCACTATGATTGCTCAGAACTCCAGTATATAGAGGGAGAAAAACCTGTTGAGAGTCTATGGGTTAAGTTTAGAGGTGCAAACAACAGCAGTGATGTTGTGGTTGGTGTCTACTACAGGCCACCGAATCAGGTGGATGAGGTAGATGAGGCTTTCTTCAGACAACTGAGAGAAGCTTCCAGATTGCAGGCCGAGGCTTTTGTGGGGGACTTTAATCACCCTGACATCTGTTGGGAGACCAATACAGCAGTAAACAGGCAATCCAGGAAGTTTTTGGAGAATGTTGGGAATAACTTCTTGGTACAAGTGCTGAAGGATCCGACCACGGGCTGTGCGCAGTTTGACCTTCTGCTCACAAACAGGGAGGAACTAACGGGGGAAGTAGGGGTGGTTGACAACATGGGAAGCAGTGACCATGAGATGGTAGACTTCAGGATCCTGACCAAAGGAAGAAAAGAGAGTAGTAAAATACACACCTTGGACTTTAGAAAAATAGATTTTGATTCCCTCAGAGACCTGATGGGCAGAATCCCCTGGGATGCTAACATGAAGGGGAAAGGAGTCCAGAAGAGCTGGAAGTATTTTAAAGAAGCCTTATTGAAGGCGCAGAGGGAAACCATCCCGATGCGTAGCAAGAGAGGCAAACATGGTAGGAGACCGGATTGGCTTACAGGGGAAATCCTTGGTGAACTTAATCACAAAAAAGGAAGCTTACAAAAAGTGGAAACTTGGACAAATGACCAGGGAGGGGTATAAATGTATAGCTCGGGAGTGCCGGGGGGTTATCAGGAAGGCGAAAGCGCAATTAGAATTGTGACTGGCAAAAGATGTGAAAGATAACAAGAAAGGTTTCTAAAGGCATGTTAACAAGAAGAAGGTGATCAGAGAGAGTGTGGGGTCCCTATTGGATGAAGGAGGTAACCTAGTGACAGCTGATGTGGGGAAAGCTGAAGTACTCAATGTTTTCTTTTCCTCTGTATTCAAGGACAAGGTCGGCTCCCGGACTAATGCGCTAAGTGACACAAGATGGGATGAAGATGGACAGCCCTTAGTGGGTAAAGAACAGGTTAGGAACTATTTAGAAAAGCTAAACATCCACAAATCCATGGGTCTGGACTTAATGTATCAGAGGGTACTGAGGGAGTTGGCAAATATCATTGAGAAGCCTTTGGCCATTATCTTTGAAAAGTCGTGGAGATCAGGAGAGATCCCGGATTATTGGAAAAAGGCAAATGTAGTGCCCATCTTCAAAAAAGGGAAGAAGGATGATCCAGGGAACTATAGGCTGGTCAGTCTTACCTCGGTTCCTGGAAAAATCATG
Organism: Pelodiscus sinensis; assembly: GCF_049634645.1. Classification (NCBI taxonomy): domain Eukaryota; kingdom Metazoa; phylum Chordata; order Testudines; family Trionychidae; genus Pelodiscus; species Pelodiscus sinensis. The sequence continues at coordinate 26,666,684 of NC_134718.1, forward strand.
GAAGGGATCTTTAAAGAATCCATTTTGAAGCACTTGGAAGAGAGGAAAGTGATCAGGAATAGTCAGCATGGATTCACAAAGGGCAAGTCGTGCCTGACCAATCTGATTAGCTTCTATGATGAGGTAACTGGCTCTGTGGACATGGTAAAGTCAGTGGATGAGATATACCTTGGCTTTAGCAAAGCTTTTGATACGGTCTCCCACAATATTCTTGCCAGCAAGTTAAGGAAATGTGGATTGGATAAATGGATGGTAAGATGGCTAGAAAGCTGGCTAGAAGGCCAAGCCCAGCAGAAGCGATCAACTGCTCGGTGTCAGGAAGGTGGTCGGTTTAATATCTTTATTATTGACCTGGATGAAGAGGTCCTAGAACCGAACCTTGGGGCACTCTGCACAAAAGCGCGTCTATTCTGGGCACGGATGCTTTTGCATAAAAGCACTTTTTGCGCAAAAGCATCCATGCCAATCTAGACGCTCTTTTGCGGAAATACTTTTAACGGAAAAACTTTTCCGTTAAAAGTATTTCCACAAAATCATGCCAGTCTAGATGCAGCCAGATTATATTAGATATTGCTGTTTGTTTTGTCAACACAACTGGCTTCCACAATGCCTGCTCTGATTGCTCTGCTCAGTGTTTTGATCTCTGCTGCCCTGCAGGCATTCACCTTTGTAGAGCTGAAGAATGAAATCGCCCTTTTAATTAATGATATCTAACAATGTGACATTATGTAACCTCATGAATTGCGGCCCAATTTTTATGAAAGGGATTTAGATTAACTTGTTAGTTACCTAACAAGTTAATTATCTATCAGAGATGATGTAGATAGTGTTTGGTGTTTGGTCCTGCTGTGAGGGCAGGAGACTGGACTTGATAACCTCTCAACATCACTTCCAGTTCTAGTGTTCTGTGATTCTATGATTATTTACCTGTTATGAATTACCTTTTTACATATACTGTAAGTGAAACCCCATTTCAAATTCTGTATTGCCTTAACTCTTAAAAACAAGTGGTCCTATAGCACTTTAGAGACTAACATAAATATAGATAGTATCATGAGCTTTCGTAGGCACTGCCCACTTCTTCAGATGATGAGTGGAGCAAAAGGCACACCACTCATCATCTGAAGAAGTGGATTGTGCCCATGAAAGCTCATGATACTATATATTTTGTTAGTCTCTAAGGACATGTTTACACTAGGAAATTATTTTGAAATAACTTTATTTCAAAATAATAACTCCCGAAATAGCTGTTTCAAAATAGCATGTCCACATTACAAGGAAGCATCAAAATAGTGCAGAATTATTTCAAAATAGCATGTCCACACTAATTGGAGCCTGCATCACATTTAAAGCCTCCAGAAGTGCTCCAGGGAGGGCACCAGGAGAGTGGACACTTACAATAGCTGCTTGCTGAGGTGAGCTGAGACACATGCTTAAAAGGGCTCCTCTCTATGGCCGCATCTCACCTGCCACTTCTCCATTTCCTCCCCCGTCATGGGACACCAAACTCACGCCATGTGCCCTTGAGAATGCCACAGCACTGACATAGATCCAGCTGCTCATAGAAGCAGCAGGTGTGTGGTGTCACCTCAGAGCAGGAATTTCACTCCCTGGACTTTGTGTACGCCTGCCGGACTTCTTTAATTTTCATCTGGACCTGATCCAAGGTCCTGGTGTGCCCTTTCTCCACCAGCCACAGATGTTGGCATTCCATCTCTTGTTGGTCTCCTCTCACCAGTCCTCTGTGAGATCTAGGATCTCTGCACCAGTACAGGCCAGTGCCCTCTTTTGCCCCTGACCAGGGGCATCAGAGGGTGCTGCAGGCATGCAAGTAGCCGAGGGTGGCACAGAGGGAGCTCTGGGTTCACTCATGGCTCCAATGCAGGTTGCTGTGTGGCACGTGGCTAGCAGGGCTCTCCTGATGCCACAAGCCCTTTCCCTTCTGCCTGTAGCTTTAAACTCTTCAGGAGAAGGAGAGTATAGGAGTTGTCAGGTGTGTGGCCAGAGCGGCCATAAGTGCAGCTGTGAGAAGCCTTTGGAAGCCAATTATTTTGAAATAGCAGCAGGTGAGCATCCACACTCAAGCTAGTTCAAAATAACAATTTCAAAATAAGTGACAAGTAGGAGCTATTGTTTCAAAATAACAAATCAGCATGTTATTTAAAACTAGCAGGCTTGGTAGCGCGGACACTCTTTCTGCTTGTAATTTTGAAAAAAGGGTGTGCCCTTTCTCCACCTGGTGTAGACCAGGGCCATGGTGCTAAAGGATCACTTGTTTTTTTTAAGTTTTTTAAAGATATAGACTAACACAGATACCCCTCTGCGCCTTAACTCTTGTTAGCTCTCTCTCTCTCTGTGTAATCTTATTTAAAGATGTGGATAAGCATGTGTGTGTGTGTGTGTGTGTGTGTGCGTGCGCACAATGGGATCAGTCCCCAAAGCCAGCCTCTCTGGGTTACCAGCTGCCAGCACCACCTTGATGGCGAAAGAACAATGCAGGTGAGCCCTGCGAAAGAACCCACCCAAGAAAGAGAGACAAAGCCCCATGAAGAATAGAAGATCCATGTCACATCTGCCACAAACTGATGACTCCTGGTCACACAGTGTCCTGGGACAATGGGACAAGACAGGATCTATAGAAAGATGGGTGAAAAACTATAGAATTGGATCTTTCTGGTCTACAATTACTCTCAGTGTCACACCCTCCCCTTTCAAAGTTTCAGGGCATATCTGACTGCGGAATGTGCTGCTCTGTTTGGGGAACAAAGAGCAAATCTCCAGAGTGCTCCTGTTCTGCCCTGCCGTAGGAACGGGTAGCTAGACTGCTGCTGCAGGGGGAAGGAGACAGACTGCTTGGCTACTTTGACACAGCTGCTCAAGATGCCACTCCCAACAGCTGAGGAGGCTGTGGGAGAACTGAGAGGGAAGCCAAGACATGAAGGGATCTACTCTGCGTTCCCACAACACTGCACTGTGAGCTACATACCCACTGTGCATTGCATACACTTTTGTCAATGGTGCCCCCGGTGTGGACATGATCTGTGGACAGAGGGAGCAAGTGTGAACCCCTCTGGCAATATTTGTTTGGTCAGCTTTTGGATGTTGACTTAAGTATTGTCAACAAAACTTCATCTTGTAGACATAACCTTATATGCTTTATTATGCAGCCAAAGCATTTCGTTCTGTTTAATTTAATAACAGGTTTCACTTAGGTTTACAGAACCAACATACACATTCAGGAATGGATTAAGGCAGGATCTATAACATGTGGAACCAAAAATCCATGGAAGATGTGGTCCATGCCAGAGAGTGAGGGAGAGAGACTACAAAAGGAGAGCCAGCATGTCATGAATACTTTTGTAAAGCAATCTTTTAGTTTGCTGAAGATACTTTGGATGGATTGAATTTAGGGCAGATTTAAACAACATACCATGACACTAAACCTAACATGACATACCTGGTTGGCAATCTGTCGTACTAGCACATCCATCCTGGATCCAGACTCTGAAATCATTTTTGCTGCATAAATCACATGAGATGTATTTTTCAATGGGCCTTTTCCCCTTAAATGAAAAAAGTAGAGAAATGTAGTATCCATGAAAAATAAGGACGGAAATTTTTTTTAAATAAAACAACTCATTCAGAATTAAAATAAAATCTTATTAGAGGTTCAATCAATATGATTTACTTTGTATCCCAAAGTCCTGCATATCATGGCTTCAGCATTAGAATAGTGCCATACACACAATATTACTACTTCTTGATCAGTCAAAACACGAAGCACCAGAAAAATCACATAAACAAAAACATCCAAACTAAAACCTTGATTATATGAGATTGCAAGCCCAAAAAGATAAAATTACTTTCAAATAAGCATACAAAAGGTGCATGGGTTTATCCAAACCTCAGAATAGGAGATGAGTAAATACATCAAAAAATTGGTGACAGTTTTCTCAGTTAAAAATTGAATTTGCCTTTCCTGTATTCAAATCACTTGTGCATTCACTTTCCATGAGTATTCTAGTGAGTTTAGTGGAAGGATTGTAGAAGCACTGAATTTTAGGAAATTTTTTAAACTGTAAATGTGCTCTGAAAACTTAATTCCACTAATAATGATTATTCAATAAGGGGACAGAAACAATATCATGAGAAATATGCTCCATTGAAAAACTCACCAAAAACAGCTCAAATGTCAGCTATCAAGTGCTTTTGGTACTTCAAAAATTATCTACAGATTGACAGGTAGACTCATAGATGATTTGAAGAACAATTTCAAATTTGAGATCTTTAAGATGTATGCTAGCAATTTTGAAACAAACTGCATTTTTTGCTGCTCTTATTATAGTTGTGCCTATGCACACCAGAACCCCGAGATATGATGTACAGAACAAATACAAAACAAAATGGCAGTTGTACACATTATTTATTAATGACCTGAATAGTGGGATGGATTGCAGCCTCAGCAAGTTCACAGATGACATTAAGCTATGGGGAGAAATAGATAGAGGGATAGGGTCCAGAGTGACCTGGACAAATTGGAGGTTCAACAAGGACGAATGCAGAGTCAACAGTGTGCCCTTGAAGCCAAGAAGCATTAGTAGGAGCATTACCAGCAGATCTAGGGAAGTGATTATTCCCCCTTGTTAGGAACTAATGACACTACATCTGGAATATTGTGTCCAATTCTGTCCCCCCTCCCCGCCCATTACAGAAAAAATGTGGACACACTGGAGAAAGTTGAGCAGAGGGCAACAAAAATATGAGGAGTCTGGAGCACATGACTTATGAGGAGAAACTGAGGGTTTTGGCCTTATTTAGTCTACGGAAGACTGAGGGGGGTTTTCATAGAAGCCGTCAACTACCCGAAAATGGGTTTCAAAGAGGATGGAGAGAGACTATTCTCAGTTATAATGATGACTGAATGAGGAGCAATGGTCTCAAGTTACAGTGGGGGAGGTCTAGATTGGATATTAGGAAAAGCCTCCACCCCATGGTTGCAAGCAAGCTGGCAGTCAGCTCCAATGCCCCTGCCCCGGGGCGGAAGAGGAGGGCCCCATCTTGGTTTGATAAGGAAATCCTGGATCTCACTGAAGTCTGGAGAGAGGAGGTAAACCTCCAGGATCTCCATTCTGGGCAAAGGAATGCCGACATCCATGGCCAGAAGGGCCACATGTGCACTGGAAGATGCAGGCATCATGCACCTTACCCAACCACCCAACGTTGATGTTGGTGAAGCAGTCTTGGTGGTCCACGAGGGCCTGCCATACCATGGAAGAGTACCCCTTCTGGTTGATATAATCTGATGCAAGATGGTTGGGGGCCTGGATGGGGATGTGGGTGCTGTCAATGGCCCTCCCGCAGGAGGTGGGGAAGCCCATAGTGGCAAATCCTGCGACAATGGAGTGCACGTCGCCTAGGATGATGAACCAGCGCAGCAGGCTGGTGTTGATGGCCCTCACTACCTGTAGAAGGATACACAGGATTGCCAGTGCCCTCAGGAGCTTCCCTTCCCATACATCAGGGCCAACCCCAACTTAACCCATCTCCCAGCAGGGCTTTGTGAAGTCAGGATTCATAAACCTTCCAGGGAGGGAGTTTCTACCAACCTCCCTTCCCTAGGGATCCCCATTCCAGCAGTTCACCACCCTCCTGGGACAATAGCATGAAAGTGCCATACCTGCATGAGCATGTCCCCAATGGTTGATCTCCCCATGCCAAACTGGTTCCTGATGGAAAGGTAGCTGTCCAGCATGGCGAGCTTCCAGAGGGCGATGGCAACCTGATTATGGTGGGGGATGGCGGGTCACATATGGGTTTCCTGTCACCTGAGAGCAGGGGCGAACCCCTTACACAGCTCCCAGAAGATGTCCTTCCGCATGCGGAAGTTCTGGAGCCACTGATGCTCATCCCATTGCTCCATGATTATCTGGTCCCACCAGTCAGCACTGCTGTCCCATCAGGAGGGCAGAAGGGGCTTTGCTGCATGACCAGCATGTGGAGAGAGGAGAGGAGCTGCCACATAGGTAGCTGCAGCTCCTGTTCCTGAAGAGCAATGAGGGCAGCCCACAGTAACTGCACCAAAATGTGCAGAATGAGGTCGAAGAGCTGGTGACTGCTCTGCAGCAGGTTTGGCTCCATGGCTGGAATGCTGTGGTGTCCACAAGGGCATCCAGAGCAGGCAGTGAGAAGAGTTTGCTGTCCCTTGAGGAAGTAGGCAAAGATGAAGAGCCTGAGAAACAGCTGTACAGGGATGGCCCTTTAAGCATGAGCCTCAGGCAGCAGCTACAGGAAATGATTGCTGTTCTGAACCCCTGCCTCAAGTTCTTCAGGCTCCAGTGATTGTGGGCACTCTATTCTGAAATAGCCCAATGCTATGTCAATGGGCATTTCAAGTGTAGACCTGCTATTTCGTAATAAGCTATAGGCATGTTTCTTTCTTTGATTTAGAATAAACTTTGTTTACTATTTCATTATTCTTCGCACACATATCAAAACACAATATACAGTGTGCCTAAGTTAAATGCACCTTTTCAAAATAGACTTTGCTTCATAGGAAGCCATTTCGTTTCATTGTTATCATGCATCTATAAAGAACTTAAATATGTACAATGCTAGGTAGACTTCTTAATTGCAATGTATTAATTTGTAAGGTCTGCAACACGGGCCAAAGGTTACCTTAATAATCATATTTCAAAGTATATCTAATGGGAATGATATATCATTTTGCTTAGAGGTAGCAGTTCTTAGTGTACAAATAAGCCAAACCATTGCAGTAGTTTTAAAATATATCCTCTAACATACTAATGCAAAAATCATATACAGTAAAAATACCTAAATAATGATAATCCATTATGACACATAATGATTAATCTCTTACTTGTGTAATTAATTAAATGTATTATTTGGCAAAGAACTACTTATTGATCCTTGAACAAAAATCATATTTTACCAACTACAGTGCCTGATTATTCCACATTATCAAGACCATATCTGAAGAAAACTACAATTACATAGATTTTGAATTATTTCTATTTGTACTGCTGTATAGAAAGCAATTTTGTTATTTGGGAGAAACTATAGTGAATTGATTTTAAGTTATAAATGAAAAATGTTGTAATTCAAAGAAAAAAAAAACAGAAAAAAAACTAATGTATTACCTCATGTAAAAGTCCCAATAATTTAAGCTTCCATCACCTTAACTTTTATTTGTCTTTCCTGATTTTTAACTTTGTTTCATTTTTTTCACAAAGTGGCCATTAAAGTGGCCCAAGTTTTAATGGTCACCTCTTTATTTTTAAGTATCAGAGGGGTAGCCGTGTTAGTCTGAATCTGCAAAAGTAACAAGGAGTCCTGTGGCACCTTTATAGACTAACAGATTTAATGGAGCATGAGTTTTCGTGAGCAAAGACGCACTTCGTCAGATGCATATCCTTATTTTTAGTTATATTAGAGCAAAATATAGATGCCCCAATCAGGGCCAGATACTGGGGTCTGTACAAACATAGGAAAATATGATGTCTCTCCTACAAACCAATAGAAGATGAAAGATAAAACTGAAAGTAACTAACAGTGGGCCAAGAGGGAAAGTCAATGACTATTTCTTAGGCCATGTCTACGCTACCATATATGTCAGTACAACTTACATTACTCAGGAGTGTGAAATAAACACTCATGGGTATGTCTACACTATCCCGCTAGTTCGAACTAGCGGGGTAATGTATGCATGCCGAACTTGCTAATGAAGCCCGGGATTTGAATTTCCCGGGCTTCATTAGCATAAAGCTGGCGCCGCCATTTTTAAAAGCCGGCTAGTGCGAACCCCGTGCCGCGCGGCTACACGCAGCACGGGCTAGATAGTTCGAACTACGTAGCCATTCCGAACTATCTGTACTCCTCGTGGAATGGCTACGTAGTTCGAACTATCTAGCCCGTGCCGCGTGTTCGAACTTGCGGGGTAGTGTAGACATACCCCATCTGAGTGACATAAGAAACACCACCATAAGTGGTAATGTGATGCCCCCCCCATGCTTTATGAAAATTGGCTTATGACTACACACACACACACACACACACACACACACACACACACACACAACTTGGGCTGCTTTGAACAAAGTACCTCTTATAATCTATCAATTTTAATGTTACCATCTGCTGGATCGGTATATCCTATTTTGGTGCATGTATCATTCTTGTATGAACAGTTAAAATATAAAGAATGAGACTGTTTATAATTTCAATGTGCTAATGAGAACCATTACTGGTGCACCTCCCCCCTTCTTCCTTCCCACAGAAGTCTTCATGAATGGGTGATCAACTTAATGACTTGTAAACAGACTTTCTTGTACTATAAGTCCAAAGGTGATTGGATGAGTAAGACATGTGGTCATGCACCTGGTACTGAGATTCCATTTTTTTTTTATCCTGGTAGTCTTCCATGGAAGGGGAAGTATAGAACAAAAGATTCCCGCCCTTGGAAGACGAAAGGGGAAGTTATTGGCAATTTGTCCTCTGCTACCATGACACTGCAAAGAGGACAGACTTAGGTCAGAATAAATGATCATCTCTGGCCTCAAATTTATGCCTAGAAGAAGAACAGCTCTTTAAGGTAAGAATATGCTTGCAATAAGTTTTTTTTGGTGAATTAACTCTAGCTATGCATTTTCTTTTCATTTTAACTTAATAACTTACTTTCATATGTCTTTTCATTTGCAACCACTTAAATCCTACTGTTTATACTTAATAAAAACACTTTTATTTACTATCAGGTCCAGTGTAAATAATTATTAACTGGGGGAGGGGCAGTATGCATCATCTCCTTTTTAAATAACTGTATGTTAGGCTACATCTAGACTGCATCCTTCTGTCGACAGAGGGATGCAAATCAAGCACATCAAAATTGCTAATGAAGCAGGGATTTAAATATCCCGGGCTTCATTAGCATAAACATGGCCGCCATTTTTTCAAAACAGAGTTTTTTTGAAAAAACGGCAGTCTAGATGCAGATTTGTCGAAAATAAACCCTTTTTTGACAGATCCTGTATTCCTCAAAAAACTAGGTTTATTTTCGACAGACCCGTGTCTAGACAGCTGGTTTTTTCGAAAAAATTCCGTTTAGGAAAAAGTGGTGGCCATGTTTATTCTAATGAAGCGTGGGATATTTAAATCCCTGCTTCATTAGCAATTTTGATGTGCTTTATTTGCATCCTTCTGTAAACAGAAGGATGCAGTCTAGACGTAGCCTTAAAGACATATAGATGAACCTAGGCATCCCTGTAGTGACACTTCATATTACTGCAGATATTTGTATAAAATATGCCTCACGAGGTACTATTTGAATGCTAATACCATGCTGGTTATTTATATAATTGTAGAATGAATGAGTTAATGTAATATGTGAAGTTATGAATTCTTTTTATATGACATTGGAACATGTTGAAGACAAACAGCCTTGGTAAAGGTGACATACAGGTCTGTCCCACAGAAAAGAATGCAAGTTTGCCTCAATATACATATTAGCAGTAATCAAAGCTATTTTCAGTTCCCATTTTTAATCTAAGTTCCTCTGCATTATTTCTCTATCTTCCATTATCTTCAAAATGAGGCCAATATTGCCTCCTTACCAACTTTATTATGGTGTTTACTATTATTGGCTCCTCTTAGTGATTTCATTGTTCATAGTCTACAGGCTCCCCTACATCATGGGTCCATTCCATACTGCAGAGCAGGGGCAGGGTTTAGAGGGCCAACACGAGAAGGGAAAGTTGTACTTTAGGGCAACACCACAACTTTGTAGCCAACAACACACAGTGAATGATTTGTTCTGTTTTTGACATGGAAGGGATAATGTTTCATTTTCATTTTAACAATATACACAATATATGTTCTTACAATGTACAATATAGGCTCTTGTGTAAATTACATGGCCATGGGATAAGAGGGAAGGTCCTTTCTTGGATTGAGAACGGTTAAAAGACAGGAAACAAAGGGTAGGAATAAATGGTAAATTTTCAGATTGGAGAGGGGTAACTAGTGGTGTACCCCAAGGGTCAGTCCTGGGACCGATCCTTTTCAACTTATTCATAAATGATCTGGAGAAAGGGGTAAGCAGTGAGGTAGTAAAGTTTGCAGATGATACCAAGAGGGACTCCAAGAAGATCTCACCAAACTGAGTGATTGGGCAACAAAATGGCAAATGAAATTTAATGTGGATAAGTGTAAAGTAATGCACATTGGGAAAAATAACCCCAACTATACGTACAGTATGATGGGGGCTAATTTGGCTACAACAAATCAGGAAAGAGATCTTGGAGTTATCCTGGACAGTTCTCTGAAAACTTCCACATAGTATGCAGCGGCGGTCAAAAAGGCAAATAGGATGCTAGGAATTATTAGGAAAGGGATAAGACCCAGAATATCTTACTGCCCCTGTATAAAACTATGGTACGCCCACATCTTGAATACTGTGTACAGATGTGGTCTCCTCACCTCAAAAAAGATATTTGGGCCTTGGAAAGGGTTCAGAAAAGGGCAACTAAAATGATTAGGGGTTTGGAATGGGTCCCATATGAGGAGAGGTTAAAGTGACTGGGACTTTTCAGTTTAGAAAAGAGGAGACTGAGGGGGGATATGATAGAGGTATATACAATCATGAGTGGTGTGGAGAGGGCCGATAAAGAAAAATTATTTATTAGTTCCCTAAATAGAAGAACTAGAGGACACCAAATGAAATTAATGGGGAGCAGGTTTAAAACTAATAAAAGGAAATTCTTCTTCACACAGCGTGTAGTCAACCTCTGGAACTCCTTGCCAGAGGAGGCTGTGAAGGCTAGGACTATAATAGAGTTTAAAGAGAAGCTAGATAATTTCATGGAGGTTAGGTCCAGAAAAGGCTATTAACCAGGGGATAAAATGGTGTCCTTGGCCTCTGTTTGGCAGAGACTGGAGAGGGAGGGCAGGAGACAAATCACTTGATCATTATCTTCGGTCCACCCTCTCTGGGGCACCTGGTGCTGGGCACTGTCAGTAGACAGGATACTGGGCTAGATGGACCTTTGGTCTGATCCAGTACGGCCGTTCTTATGTTCTTATATGCTCACTGTTTGTTGAAAGAGGAAATATGTAAAGAAATTATTCTCTTAAGTCTTAAGCCTGCAGAGACTTATACACTGAGTTTAGTGGGACTACTCAGAATATGTCTAGTATATGTGGGAAGATGTGGGTGTAGACAAAAATAGATCTCTGTCCCCAGCAACATTTTCATGGGACCTATAGATTTTATGAGTCACTGTTGACACAGATACAAGTTTCAAAACTAATATGGTGTTTTTTCCAAAGTAGCATAATTCACTCTGATAGACATGGATTTGGATTTCCTTTGTTATTACTTCCAGTTTTGGGAATGCCGTCTAAAGGTTGGCATATTTGTGTAAAAGTGCAAAACTCAATGAAAATATTATTCATAAAAAGGAGCCATACAAAGTGGCACACAGAACATCATTTTCATGACAACTATTCTAGTCTGTGTTAGTAATAGAGCTGATTAAAGATGACAATTCCATTCTGCATCTTCTTTTGAGATTGCAAAATTTGTTTTCAATCACCAGAAGGAGGTGGATGAGCACAGCTCATACTCCATAGCCCAGGGATGAAGGCATTGGACTTGGATGCAGGAGATCTACTTTTAAGTCTAGCCTCTGATTCAGAATCACCTGGGATGAAAAAAACTTGGTTTGGAATCAGACCGAGAGAAGACCTGAATCAGGCTCATTCACATTGCAGCACAGCATGCTAATATTTCAACCAGCTGAAATTTAGCAATGCATTTTCCAGCTATTTTATCTATACCAATTAACATAGCAGCTCATATATGCAAGGAGAAACTTTTTCCATACTAACACACTTTGGCTTCTTCAAGCAATCTTGGTAAAGGCACAACAAATTACATTTTGTTATAACAGTGAAGCCATCTGGGGAAAAAGAGATGTTTTTAATCAAGCTCAGTCTCCAATAGCCATTTAGGAAGCCTCGACCGAACTATCATGTAAGATTTGTGGAATTTGTGCAGATAAGAGAAGGTTTGGGGAAAAAATGCAAGAAGTATGTTTAGCTTCAGGCAAGAAAATGATAAAGCGCAAAAACACGCTGTCACCAATGGGTGAATGTTTTTCACAGAGTGATCACTCTTTAGCTGACCTTTCCATCCTCATACTCAAAGGAAACCTACACAACACTTTCAAAAGACAAGCCTGAGGGCTTATAGTCATTATTCTGGTAGACACTAAACATCACGGACTGAACAGAATACTGGCTTATTACAACAATCGGTTACACATTAACCCCCCTTTTTTTATCCTGATAATGGACCACTCTGCCTTGGATGATCCCTTAACACACACTAACTACTTATGCTAATTAATCTGTTCCAACTTGCATTTAGCTGTGAGAGTGGAAATCCCTTTTGCAGAACTGTAGAACCGCTTATTTCTGGGGAAATTCTGCTTCACTTTGTGTGCACAGAATTCAAGCAAAGGGAAGCTGCAAGAATGGTCACGTGCCCCTCCCTATTGGCTAGAGATGTAAATCATTGGGGAAGAGGGTGCGTTTCGGTGTGTGTGTGTGTGTGTGACAGAGAGAGAGAGAGAGACTGTGCCTCCTGCTATTACAACACGTGGCATGGCGGTGCAGGGCTTTGGGGTATTTCTGAGGAGCGAGGCATAGGGAAGGCTGTGTCCCCTCAGGAATGTAACATCCACCTTCTTAGTGAAGCATCCTCCTGCTTTATTCCCATTACGTTTGTGAATTTTCTCAGGAATATAAATAGTGATAGAAATGTAGCCGTGTTAGTCTGGGGTAGCTGAAGCAAAATGCAGGACAATGTAGCACTTTAAAGACTAACAAGATGGTTTATTAGATGATGAGCTTTCGTGGGCCAGACCCACTTCCTCAGATCAAAAGGGTCTGGCCCACGAAAGCTCATCATCTAATAAACCATCTTGTTAGTCTTTAAAGTGCTACATTGTCCTACATTTTGCCTCAGGAATATAAGAGAAACATAAAAGTTTTCAGGCTCTTTACATTGCAAGAGTAGTGTAAAGGACAGTACAGCCCTATGTATGCTTCTGGTACTTTAGTGATTAGAACTGGATTAATTTTTTTAAATGAGATAATATCCTATCAAAATATGCACCATGAATTTTTTGCTACTGACCTTTCTGGAGATAGTCAGTAGCCAATATAATGTGTGAGTCCAGCTCCCTGGTCCTCATTTACTCATCAGTGGCCTGTGATGTAACACTGAGGATATGGCTGCACAGATTTGCTGACTAGTGTCTAGACATGAAGGGTCAAACATAGCTACATAGACATGAAGGGTCAAGCATGGGGATTTTCACCCATGCTCCCCACTCCAACTTTCCATCCATTGCATTGTAGTTTAAATAAATTACCAAAATAATGGAAATCAGAGTGCTGACTTTGCATTACAGGCAGTCCCCGAGTTACGCGGATTCGACTTATGTCGGATCCGCACTTACGAACGGGGCTTTCTCGCCCTGGAGCTCTCAGGCAGCGGGACCACCCAGAGCGCAGCGGTCCCGCCACCTCGACCTCTGGGGCGAGAAAAGCTGCTCCGGGTGCCCCTGGTCTGCTGGGGACCGTCTCCAGCAGACCAGGGACACCTGGAGCAAAGCCGGGGAGGCGGAGGGGTCTCGCGCCTCTGAGGCTTTGGTCTGGCAAAGCCTCAGAGGCGCGGCAGCCCACCGCTGCTTTTCGAACTCCGTGCCGCGCGGCTACACGCGGTGCGGAGTAGCTAGTTCGGATTAGGCTTCTAATCCGAACTAGCTATACTCCTCGTGAAGCCTAATCCGAACTAGCTACTCCGTGCCGTGTGTAGCCGCGCGGCACAGGGTTCGAACTAGCCGGCATTTAAAAATGGCGCTGGCTGGCTTCATGCAAATGAAGCCCAGGAAATTCAAATCCCGGGCTTCATTTGCAACTGCAGATGACTACATTACCCCCACTAGTTCGAACTAGTGGAGTAGTGTAGACATACCCTCTGTCTGTGTCTACACAGCAGGCAGTTATTTCAAAATAATGTTGAAATACTGTCACACTGAGGGACTTCTTACTCCGACTCTTGTATCCCTCATTGTATGAGGAGTAAGGGAGTCAGAGGAAGAGTGCTCTATTTCAAAATAAGTGCTGTGTAGACACTCCCTATTTCAAAATAAGCTACGCAATTGGCGGACTCAATTTGTGTAGTTTATTTCGAGTTATGCCCTGCTCTATAGATGAACCCTCAGACTACTTCTGCTTTCACTGTAGATACAAAATAAATACAAAATATTATTTAGTTAATCTTGCTCTATGAGGAACAGTGTCATTTAGCTCTGTCCCTTTCCCTTCCCACCCCCATCTGGGTCCAAAACACATGTATGGAGAACTTGGACACTTCTGATTTATTTTTATGACAAAAAAGCGTGACACTTTCCCCTCTCAAATCTTGCATTTTTACCTGCTCAGGGAGGGGAGGGTGGTAATTTCTTTCTTCGGAAGAGGGTGAGCAGTGGAAGGAAAGCATACAGCTATGAACATGTAGGAAGTGTTAACTTGTGACCTGAGCTATGGAATCATGGAACGTTCAAAAATCAATGTATCAATGTTGTAGGTTTTAAACAATGCAGAAGTTATTGGACTTTCCTACAGGAACTGAAGTCACTGGGGTGTAATTCATGCAAATCAGTAGACCAGTAAAGAAGCTGAGAGATTTCTTACCCTCCACCACCTCTGGGAAAATACAACAACTTCTTTCAACTGGTTCAAGAAGACCGGCAAAAAAGTAATGAAAACAGCACAGTAAGAGAAAACCTTCTGCAGTGAGGCATGTGAGGAGGATAAAGTAACCACAGCTGAAGCCAGAGAGCTACACATTCTTAAATCAGTAGCTAGAAAACACTGATTATAATCACACAAAAGGAAAGGCGGCACAAGAGGAATATGTTTGCAAATGGAAAGCCCCAATATGTATGCACATGGAATGTTTTGCACATATAAATCAGCCCCAAATTTAAGCCTGGGGTTTGTCTATGCTGCAAGTCAAGTCATGACCTAGAATGGGTAGGAATACCCATTCTACCTTTAACCCACCTAACAGTGAAAACAATAGTAAAATAAATGTGAAAAATAGTGAAAACAACATGTGCTTCAACGTGTATTAATACATGGAGTTGTAGCTGGGCTCCACAGTAGAAATGTATTTCATTTGTTAGCCCATGCTGCCACATTATTAGTTGGGCTAGCTCTATTGAAACTATCATAGGCATTATTGTTTATCACTGTATTACTTCAGTGCTAGCATGAACATAAGAATGGCCGTATTGGGTCAGACCAAAGGTCCACCTTGCCCAGTATCCTGTCTGCCGACAGTGGCCAATGCCAGATGCCCAAGAGGGAGGGAACACAACAGGTAATCATTGTGTGATCCCTCTCTTGTAATTCATTTGCAAGGAAATCATATGCAAACACTTGGAAGGTAATAAAGTGATAGGGGATAGCCAGCATGGGTTTGTGAAGAACAAGTCATGCTAAACTAATCTGATAGCTTTCTTTGATAGGATAACGAGCCTTGTGGATAAGGGAGAAGCGGTGAATGTCATATACCTAGACTTTAGTAAGACATTTGATATGGTCTCGCATGATATTCTTATTGATAAACTAGGCAAATATAATTTAGATAGGGCCATGATAAGGTGGGTGCATAATTGGCTGGATAACCGTAGTCTGGGTATGTCTACACTACCCCGCTAGTTCGAACTAGCGGGGTAATGTATGCATACCGCACTTGCTAATGAAGCCCGGGATTTGAATTTCCCGGGCTTCATTAGCATAAGCGGGGAGCCGCCATTTTTAAATCCCCGCTGCTTCGAACCCCGTGTAGCGCGGCTACACGGGGCTCGAACTAGGTAGTTCGGACTAGGGTCCTATTCCGAACTACCGGTACTCCTCGTGAAACGAGGTGTACCGGTAGTTCGGAATAGGCACCCTAGTCCGAACTACCTAGTTCGAGCCCCGTGTAGCCGCGCTACACGGGGTTCGAAGCAGCGGGGATTTAAAAATGGCGGCTCCCCGCTTATGCTAATGAAGCCCGGGAAATTCAAATCCCGGGCTTCATTAGCAAGTGCGGTATGCATACATTACCCCGCTAGTTCGAACTAGGAGGGTAGTGTAGACATACCCCCTGAGAGTTGTTGTTAACGGTGCTAAATCCTCCTGGAAAGGGATAACAAGTGGAGTTCCGCAAGGGTCTGTTTTGGGACTCGTACTGTTCAATATCTTCATCAATGATGTAGACATTGGGATAGAGAGTACGCTTATTAAGTTTGCAGATGATACAAACTGGGTGGGGTTGCAACTTCTTTGGAGGATAGGGACATAATTCAAAATGACCTTAGCAAGTTAGAGAAATGGTCAGAGGTAAACAGGGTGAGGTTTAATAAAGAGAAATGCAAAGTGCTCTACTTAGGAAGGACAAATCAGTTCCATACATACAAGATGGGAAGCGACTGTCTAGGAAGGAGCATGGCAGAAAGGGATCTAGGGGTCATAGTGGACCACAAGTTGAATATGAGTCAACAGTGTGATGCTGTTGCAAAAAAAGCAAATATGATCCTAGGTTGTATCAACAGGTGTGTTGTAAGCAAAACTCGTGAAGTCATTCTGCCGCTCTACTCTGCACTAGTTAGGCCTCAGCTGGAGTACTGTGTCCAGTTCTGGGCGCCACATTTCAAGAAAGATGTGGAGAAATTGGAAAGGGTACAGAGAAGAGCGACAAGAATGATTAAAGGTTTAGAGAACATGACCTATGAAGCCAGGCTTCATGAACTGGGCTTGTTTAGTTTGGAAAAAAGAAGATTAAGGGGGGACATGATAGCGGTTTTCAAATATCTAAAAGGGTGTCACAAGGAGGAAGGAGAAAATTTGTTCCTCTTGGTTACTGAGGACAGGACAAGGAGTAATGGGCTTAAAGTGCAGCAGGGGAGGTTTAGATTGGACATTAGAAAAAAATTCCTATCTGTCAGGGTGGTCAAATATTGGAATAAATTGCCAAGGGAGGTGGTGGAATCTCCCTCTCTGGAGATATTTAAGAACAGGTTAGATAGACATCTGTCAGGGATGGTGTAGACGGAGCTTGGTCCTGCCTTGAGGGTGGGGGGCTGGACTTGATGACCTCTTGAGGTCCCTTCCAGTCCTATTATTCTATGATTCTATGATTTCCAGACAAACAGGCCATGTCTAGACTACACGCCTTTTTTGAAAGAGGCTTTTTCTAATGATACTTTCGAAAAAGCCTCTTTCAAAAAAATGCATCTAGACTACAATCAGTACTTTCAAAAAAGCAAGCCGCTTTTTCGAAAAAGAGCATTCAGACAGTCTAGATGCTCTTTTTTGAAAAAGTACAGTTTGCATTACATCGCGCCTCTACATGGGTAGACAGAGGAAGACATTGACCACTCAATCTGCCTCCTGAGGGCAGGAACAGAAGATAGGAGAGAAGAGGAAGTGACTGTCAACCAAGTTTCGGCATAGAAACAAGGCTATTCTCACTGTGACAGCTGGCCCCTCACTCTGGGGACTGGCCCTCCCTATAGTCTATTGCCTCCAGAGACTGGCACCTTTCCTGCGTAGTGCTCCATTGCTTCTGCCTAGCCCATCACTCCATAGAGAACAGATATCTGGTGAGCTCAGAAATATTCTCACTATTGCTAGTATGTGGGAGCCTCCCAACATGTGCTGAACATGACCATTCTTACTTACAGTCTTCAACCTTCTGCCAGGAAGGGCAGGAGCCAGGTGAAGGAAATACATTTTAAAACGTATGTGAGCACCTTTTGTGCCACGAAGAGAATTTAGCATAGGGTGTTACCTGGCCCCATATGTTACTAGTTTAAGTATGCTGAACAACAAACATGTACCTAGATTGATGGTATCAGTCTAGGATGTTTATGTTCAGTGATGTCTAGCCAAATAGTTATAGAATAGGTACAGCTGAAGCTCTGATGGATGAAGGTCCTTTCTGTTTTTTTACCCCTCTTTTTTGATGTTTTAAAAAATATTCTAGGGAGTTAACTGCAGAAACTTACATTAAGAGAGCCTTACATTTGCACGGCTAAGCACACAAAATTCGTAAACGCCAAAGAGAAGGTTGAATGTGCCATCTTACCATAGGCTGTGTTATGAAACAGTCTTTAATTACATTAGCACATACCAGTTGTCATGTAATCCTATAGACTGTATAGGTTTTTTTTTCCTGCTGAAGATACACGTGACAATCCAGGCCAATCGCACTAGGGGCTGTAAACATAAAGCTTATTTCAACAACACACTACAGCTACATATAAATAGCGGTTTAGAATTAAATTACAGCACTAACACTTTCAATGGCTCCTTCTCTAGCAGTTGTGCCTCATTAATTAATGTTATTGTTAATACACTTTCTGTGTAATGCTTCAGTTAGAAACCCCTTAGTACATTTTACATCAATGTATAACATATTTACCAAGTCCTTATTCATTATAGGAAGTTTAACAAGAACATTTACCAATGGGAAACTGGCTGATGAGGGCCGGAGTTCTGAGGTGGCATCGAGCATTCTCTCCCTGATGCTTAAACGGTTAGTTCTTGCTCACATGCTGATCACCAGAATTCTGCCTCCCCAGGTTTTACTGGCATTGAGTTTGGGGGGGGGGGGGAGGGTTCACCTTTCTTCTCAGTGTGTGGGTGTGAGTCAGTTGTCAGGATTATCTGAACATTTCTCAATCATTTCCCTGTTACTCTGGGAACCTTAACCACTGTTGCATCTCGGACTCTCCTGTTATTTGCCTTTGGCAGATGGAATTCTAGCCATTGGAGCTGTAATACTTTTGTCTAATTTTGATTGTTGGGCTTAGTGTACAGGTGCTGTACGGGTGGCCTGTGATATGCAGCAGGTCAGAATGGATGATCTGATGGTCCCTTCTGGACTCAAACTTTGTAATCTCTCTCTCTCCATATATATATTCCTGCGGGATGACAGAATAATTGTCATCATGTCATTTGAGTTCACAAGAGCCAAGCCCAACCCATTCCCAGCATAGCCCTCCCCAGGGGCAACATGGAGAGCTTGAGCTGCCACACTGAGGCACCTGGCCTGACCCTCCAATGTCCAGCATCCTGGAGAGCCAGTGCTGCTGCAGCCTCCTCACTGCTCTCTCTGGTGGCTGGGGGTTGGGAGAGCCAGGGCTGGTGCAGCCTCAGCTGCCTGGGTGGTGGTGGGGATGGTGAGTGTAGTGAACAGGGGGTGCAGCTCCTTAGTCATATTGTAAATAAATAAAAAGTAGTATTCAGTCTTGATGAGGCCAGTTTGAAGATAAAGCACTATGGGGAAAATAATTTAATTATATTTCAACCCCAAAAATCTATTGTAAAACAAGAAATGAAATTAGCTTAACTAGATTTACTAATGTGGCAAATCCACTTCCGAAAGCGAAGGGAACAAGAGAAAGATGTCAATGATAAAGAAGATATTAGACAAAGAAATGGCCTCTAAGGGATTTCATATCCTCTAATTCTCAGGCAGGAGGAAAACAAAAAAGTGTCAGTGTCATAATCCAAAAGGAAACATGCACAAATCTGAGTCTGAGATCAGTTTCCCCAATGTTTACCATATAGTGTTCTGCAGAACTCCGGGGTTCCAAAAAGTGAAACTAAGGATTCCGTGAGAAAATTCTACTCACTCCCATCCCCGCCCCTGATAGCCCATAGGCAGCTATTATTGGAGCTTTGCCGGCGTGGGTGGGCTTCTGGTGGCACGTGGCTCTGGCAGTTCCACTACCCACTGCAGCTGCCCCACCCCCACTCATGGCCCGGCCCCCTCTGCACCCCTCAGTACAGCCCCTGTCCCATGCTGTGCAGCCTCCTCCTCCTCGTGTGCAGGCAACAGCTTGTTACAGCAACCGCTGCTGCCTGGAGTGGGATGGGTGACCTGATCCGAGGCACCAAGTAGCCACTCCAAGACCTTGGAGTTTTTAAACTTCTGCCTGCACCCCAGCAGGGGCCATGTGGAACTTGGCTGGGGCTCTGTCCCCCCTCTCAGGGCATGCCTGGGCTCTGCCCCCCCTGGGCATGCTCGGGCTCGCTGCCCCCCTTGCGCTGCTGCTCTCTCCTCCACACCTGTCTCCACCCTGCTGGGGAAGCGGCGGACTCTGGTCTGGCAGGGAAGGTTGGGGTTTCTTCACCTTCCCCTCTATATCATGCCAGTGGGAAGCCTGACCTGGTGCTGCAGCTGTGCTGGGATCCCCACTGCATGCGGGGGGGAGGGGACTGAGCTCCCTCTCCCGCCCCCCTACTGGGGGAATGACAATGTGCTGCCTAAAGGCTTTCCCTGCTGCAGCAGGGTGCCAAGCCAGGTAAGCATTGCCCCCATGCCCAAAACCCCCTCACTCGCTCCCCTCCCCCTACCAGGACCCTGGATTCCCAGCTTGCTCTGACACCCTTCCCCAAGCTCTCTCCTGTACCCTCCCTTCTGGCCAGGACATTGCAGATCATCTTTGCAATTTATACACAGACATGATGAAGTATTTTCCAACCATAAATGACAACAATAACTGGATTCAATATCCATTAAGTATAACAGAAAAGCCAGCTGGTTTTTCTATGCAAGATTATGAAAACCTAATTGAAATCGCTTCAGATGGTCAATTAATACAAAAGTTTAAAGAAGGTTCTCTGATTATATTTTGGGGTGGCTTAGCTCAAGAATATTCAGCTTTATCAAGCCATGCAATTCGTCAGTTCTTACCTTTCACCAGCACATACTTGTGCGAAACTAGGTTCTCGAATTACACCGCAACAAAAATAAAATACAGAAATTGACTGACTGCCGTGCTAGATATGAAAATCCAACTTCCCAGTATTAAACAAATATAAAAAGAATTTGACAAGAAAAGAAGAAAAAACACCATTTGGATTGAAAACTGCCAATATAATGCATATTAGTTTCTGAGCTTTATTTTTTTGTACAAATTTAATGTAATTTTTGTTTTTAAATATGTGCAATTAAACTAAATGTTGATCTCATGACCTTGTTTAGCAGTTGTTTATTATTATCCCTACTTATTTGTGGTCTACTTTTTCAGCTCCATTCACAAGACTGTTATTAGGGGTTCTGCAAAATTATTTTGCGTTTAAAAGGGTTCTGTGGCCAAATAAAATTGGGAAACACTGTTCTACTGGATTAAATCTACTTACAGAGGAAAATGGCAACCATGAACTAAAGACATGGTATGAGGCATTTGAAACAGTCAGGGGATGAAAATAGTGCTGAGAAGTCATATACCCAAGTAACTGTAATTGTATATTTATAGGCCAGACAGCAAACTCAGCGTTTCTGAGATCATAATTTTGATTTATTTGGTATTGGACTGAACAGAATCTTGCTAATCAGATGATTATAACAATTGCAAGAAGAATCAGACTAATGATTTCAGTCTGCTTTTAAATGTGGCATTGTTCATATAATTAAAGCACGGGTATATTTCAGACAGAGACAATCCCTTTGCCAGAGATTGATTTTACATAAAGATTGTCTTGCAAAAAATGGCTGTCTAGCTAGATCAGCGTTAAAATGCAGAAAAAAGGAAGAAAAAACTGTTATCTTCCTTTCATAACAGTTCTTTGAGATGTGTTGCAGATGTCTATTACAATACGTGTGCGCGCATGTCGCATGCACGGCCATCAGAAGACATTCCCTAGTGGTACCTGTTGGATTGGCCATGGGGTCCCCTACTATGGAGCCTCCATGGCACTGTATATACTCTCCTGCTAACTCTGCTCTGCTCAGTTCCTTATTCCGAGAACATTCTGACCAAGGGGAGGTGGGAGGGTTTGGAATTATCATGAGCAACACATTTTGTAGAATGACCATGACAAAAGGTAGGTCAAAAAAGCAAACAGAATGTTAGGAATCATTAAAAACAAGATAGAGAATAAGACAGAGAACAACTTATTGCCTCTACATGTATCCATGGTATGCCCACATCTTCAATACTGTGTACAGATGTGGTTGCCTCATTTTATATATATATATATATATATATATATATTGGCATTGGAAAGGGGTCAGAGAAGGGCAACAAAAATTATTAGGGGTATGGAATGGGCCCCATATGAAGAGAGATTAAAAATACTGGGACTTTTCAGTTTAGAAAAGAGGAGAATAAGGGGGGGATATGACAGAGGTCTATAAAACCATGACTGGTGTGGAAAAAGTGAATAAGAAAAAATTATTTACTTGCTCCCATAACACCAGAACTAGAGGTCACCAAATTAAATTAATAGGTAGC
Organism: Pelodiscus sinensis; assembly: GCF_049634645.1. Classification (NCBI taxonomy): domain Eukaryota; kingdom Metazoa; phylum Chordata; order Testudines; family Trionychidae; genus Pelodiscus; species Pelodiscus sinensis. The sequence continues at coordinate 26,689,063 of NC_134718.1, forward strand.
AGGTTTAAAACAAACAAAAGTAAGTTTTTCTTCACACAGCATACAGTCAACCCATGGAACTCCTTGCCAGAGGATGGGTAAAGACCAGGACTTTAACAGGGTTAAAAAAGGAGCTAGATTCATGTAGGTTAGGTCCATCAATGGCTGTTAACTAGCATGGGTAGGAATGGTGTCCCTAGCCTCTGTTTGTCTGGAAATGGATGATGGAGGAAGGATCATGTATGGATTACCTATTGTGTTCCCTCCCTCTGGGGCATCTGCTATTGGCCAGCATCAGCAGACAGGATACTGGGCTAAATGGACCATAAGTCTGATTCAGTATAGCCATTTTTATGTTCTTAGGAAAATGGAGAGGGACACATCTGCCCTGAGGTACCACTTTGAGTGCTGAAAGTGCAGCTGAGGTGATATGTTAAACAGTTTTGCATTTCTAGCAGAAATGAGGCTTGTAGCAGTATGTGGTGGGCTATGCAAAAGTCCCACAATTGAAGAGCTTCCTAGGCTAGGAAAGAGGATCAAACACCACACCGCTGGTTTATATAGAACATTGCTGCGGTGGTGTCCATGAGTGCCAACGCACACTTGTCTTGCATCTGCATCAGGAACACATGGCATGCCAGGCAAACTGCCCTGAGCTTTCTGACATTGAAGTGCAGAGACAGTTATGAGACCATAAACCCTGTGTCCAGAGGTCACCCATGTGTGCTCCCCAACCTATGTCCAATGCATCTGTGGCCAGAGGGATGGTCAGTTGAAGGCTGGTGAGGGGCACTCCTGCACACACCACCTGCAGCTGAAGCCACTAATTGAAGGATTCTAGAGCAGGGGTTTTCAGACTCTGGGTTGAGACTTGGTATGGCAAGCTGCCAGCTGACCGTTAGATGCTTTGTTTACATGCACCTCAGCAGGTATGAATGATCACAGCTTCTGTTGGCTGCAGATTGCCATTCCCGGCTAATGGGAGCTGCAGGAGGTGGTACGGACCAGGACACCCTGTTTCCACTGGTGGTCTGGTGCTGCAGGTATGGCGATTGGACTTATGCTGCCTGGCACTCAGGAGAGGGAGGGGGGAGCCTGGGGCACTAGCCTGTGGCAGGGGCCAGTGGCCATAGGCAGGCAGGAAGGTAGGGCCAGCAGCCATAATGGGGACAGGGCTGAGCTCCTGTGGGCACAGAAGCATAGGACCTCAGGCAGAAGGGGCAGAGTTGGGGGCTAGCTTCCCTAAGCCAGGAGTTGTCTATTGCCCATGACTACTTCCATTATTATACTTCTTATATGAGTATGTATACCTCAACCAAAGCATACACTCCAGATTGAGTCATTAGCATGCAAGCTTTAATCATCATAGGCTAAGGAGCTAACTCATGAAGTTCAAGGTAGTTTAGTTCCTTGGGCATACAAGAAATTCCTTCTCACCTTACCTTATTGCTATAGCTTTGACCAGTGGGGTAGGGGGTAGGAGGTGGGCAGGAGGTTTTTCGCCTTCCTCTGTAGCATGGGGCACAGATCACAGCTGGAGGATTCTCTGCATCTTGGGGCCTTCAAAGTATTTGAAGGCTTCAATATCTAAGATATAGGTGAGGGGATTATTCTAAGAGGGGTGGGTGAGATTCTGTGGCCTGCACTGTGCAGTGGGTCAGACTAGATGATCATAATGGTTCCTTCTGATCTTAAAGTCTATGAGTCTATGAGGAGGAAGTGTCCTTGAGCTAAAAACCCTTTGATTTAAAGAAAGAAATTAATCACAGAGTATCTTCTGTAAAGAAACCTCATATATGGACATCAGCCTTTTTATACTGTAAATCATTTATACAAATGCTAGGAACCCTAGCTAGCTCCTTGTAACTCTGAATAAATACATGAAATCTCTCTCTTTTTTTTAAGCAATTCAGTTGTGCCAAAGTCTTACCTCTCAGGTCTACTAATCTGTGTTAAAATGTTTGTAAATAAAAATGGTTTGAAATAAAAGTGAGTTAACTGAAAAATAGTTATGTGACAAGGCAGTGGGAGGGCTATATCTTGGCTGATGGGTTGTAGAAAATATGACAGCTCAGAGCATCCTTACAGTGTTCTGTAGATAATATCGCACCAATAACTGGTAGTTCTCAGAGTGTTTTGACATTAAATTTGATTCTGTCTCATCAGTTGAGGATCCACTGACGCTACTTGTAGCTTATTCCAGAACTATTATCCAATGTTTTATTATTCCTGATGAGTTTAACTGACAGCAAGACAATAAAAACAAAAATAACAAAACAATGTAAAACACACACAATCAAGAAGAAAAATGTTGTTCATTTTTTGGTTGTTTCTTTGACGTCAATGCAATGTGATCAAAGTGAAACCAAAACAGATAAAGGAAGAAAAACACGAGGGAGACAGCATCAAAATGCAAAGAAACAAGAAAATAAAATAGTTAATAAATGTAAAGTCCAATATCTGAGAGGAAGAAATAAACATCACAGTTACAAAATGGATGAGGTGGTGACCGAATAGCTACCACTATTACATTAAAGTGTCTATATTTTCATTTTGCATTCTCAATTCTCCTAATATAATTTTTCTATGTAATGAAGTGCTATGAAAATGTTTGAGAACTGCTCCTGTACAGCAAACCAAGTGATAAGCTGTAGATGGAAAATGGACATAAACAAAATTAACCTTTCAGAAAGAGGTTCAATTTCAGTCAGTGGAATACTATTGGAATGTATCAGTTATTTTCCTCCTAGATGAAAATGAATTTAGCAATTGTAATATAGCAAAATCCAAAACACAAATTATAGGATATGTAATGTAATTAATACTTTTTGGAGCAGAAAAATATGAACTTATAATAAAAATTTACATTTTGTGTTAGAATGTACCTAGGACATCTGTTATCCCATTGTGACAGCTGTTTATTAATATGGATGCCTAGTCATATTGCTAAGTTACGGCTGAGTAATTTATCTTCCAAATAAGTCTGATTAAAAGAATTATCCAAATGCTTCGAAAGCACTATACATTTGTGGGTGTATTTCACACAGGGAAATGCACTGGCCTTGTAACGCTTTCATGTTTCAAAGACCTTAGAAATGTATCATTTCAATGTTTGCAATTAAGCAATCTGGAGTTTATGCATAACCTGTGTAATAAAATTATTTTACCACAGAGCAAGGACAAGCATTCTATTGTGATGGTTTGAGCTCTCACCTGTGAGGTGGGAGACCCAGCTTCTCTTCTCCAGTAGCTTTTTTTTATTATAACTTTGTATCTCCAGCAGGGGAAATTAATTTTCTCACAGGAGTTCTTTGAGATCAGACATTTATATCTGTACTCGGCCAGAGATATGCACATGCTTCAGGCACCTGTGACTGAAGGATTCTTTTAAACAGTGTCTGTTGATCCATGTCTGCACCTCCTCCCCACCATGCCCTCCTTGTGCTCTGAAATTACAATGAGAGAAGTAGACTAATTGCCTCTCCAGTTGCTTCCTACCATGAATCTAGTCATGATTTAAGCAGGTGAAAAGAAGGAAGGTTCATGGAACATACATATGGATTGCACATCTCATAGAACTCCAGTTACAAAAAGGTAAATAAGTTTCCTATATTCATAGAATGCTAGCCTCTATGGGCACACCTATACTTCCTTGAACATCGGCACTCCGGACACTGATCTTCTAATGTTCAATTTAGCAGGTCTAGTATAGTCCTATTAATCAAATGCTGAGGACTGTTCCTGCTAGCATCCAGTATGCCTCCTTTTGTGAGGAGTAAGGGAAGGCAACGAGGGGAGCCATTGCTCCTGTTAGCCTCCCATAGTGTGGACACCACCATGAGTTGGCTTGGCTCACAGGAAGCAGATTTATTCTGCTACAGCAGTGTTTCTCAACCATTGGTTTGAGTACCCTTAGGGGTACTTCAGAGAAGTCAGGGGGGTACATCAACACAACTGAAATGTGGAGAAAGCTGATTTTGTTTTTTACGGCTCTTTATTATTTTTGTACTTTTTACCTACAAAAATTTCATCGCCTGCCTGGCTATGATTAAGTTGTTTAAACAAATATGTTTCAATCGTAGAAAAAAATGTGCCTGAAAACTGTGGGTACAGGGGATACACATTTTTTTTAAAGGGGTACATTATTAAAAAAAAAAAGGTTGAGAAACACTGTGCCAGAGCAACAAACAGTCTAAATAACTTTCTGATCAGTTTCATTCTCTGCAGGTAAAATTCTAATGCTCATCACACTTTGAGGGAATGGAGTCTCCTCTTTTCACCAAAGGTCTGAGGCTTTGCCAAAAACAAAAAGCAACCAAACAAAAAAAACCCCTCAAAAACACAAAAAATAAAACAAACAAAACAATCCCCCCATCCCAAGTAAATGAATTAATTGACTGGATTATGTGAGATTCTGAAATTTAGGAGTGAATTTCAATTATAGTTGTTGTGAACCTTTGTCCTAATAGAAAATTGTGCTAAATGGATCAGTCATTTGGGCCCCAAGTTTAACTAATCTTCTGGCCAAGGTGATGGCAGTAAGAAAGTCAAACTTAATCAAAAGGTGAAACATGGAAAACATATCTAATTGTTCAAAGAGAAGCTCAGTAAGCACTGAAAACACTGAATTCATTTGAGTTGGATTCTTTGCTGTTGAAAAGTTTCTGATCCAGCCTTTTAAAAATCTGGCTGTTAGCAGGTAAGTGAAGATGAAGTATAAAAGAATATAAGAACAGCCTTTCTAGGCCAGACCAATGATCTATCTACCCCAATATCCTGTATTCTGATAGTGGCTAATAATAGCTGCGTCAGAGGGAATGAACACAAGAGGCAATCATTGAGTGATCCATCCCCATAGGCCACTCCCAATTTCAGGCAGTCAGAAGTTAGTGACATCTAGATCATAGGGTTGCATCCCTGGACATCTTAATTAACAGGCATTGATGGACCTATTCTCCATGAGTAGCTGTCTGATGGTGGGTGACACATACTGACTGTAGTTGGTTGAACCCCCAGAGAACTGAGAGAAAGGCCTGTCATCTTGAGAGTAAGATGAGTGCAAATACCCACTGTCTTAGGAGATATATGATTTTGTGTGTCCTGGCACAGAGATGCTTACACTTGGCTAGGTAACATTTTTCTGGTTTAGTCCTTTCTACTATTAAGAATGGCTTGCATGGCTTAAGAGCAAGAAGATTCTAGTCTTGATGTCCATCTAAAAACTAAACTGTCAGATTAAGCACCTCCAGCTGGGATGCTATTTTCTTTGTTCAAAAGATTCAGAAGGGACTGAATGGTCATCGGTGGATACAATGAAATTTGTAGAAAGCCTGGGAATCAGAAGAGTCTGGGCCATTTGGGGGCCATGAAGATTACTTGTATTCTGTCTTGACAAATCTTCTGTAGAGCCTGAGGTAGTAGCAGAATAGTGATAGTGAAGGCATAGATCAGAAGATGTGACTAAGGAGTGGGACACAATCATCTCTGGGGTGCTTTCCTTGAGCTCCATGAGAGCAACAAATGTTGCATTTCTTCCTTTGGGGATCTGTTTGCCTCAAGTAGGGGTTCCCCACTAAAAATGCTGCTCACTACTGAATCACATAACTCCCACTTGTGGTTGATGATGAAATGTCTACTGAGACTGTCTACCTAGGAATTCTGGGATCTTGGAAAGAACATTGCTGATAAGGTTATAGGGTTCTTGATACACTAGTTTCACAAAGGGTGCATCTACATTCCACCGTTATTTTAAGATAACTAGCATTATTTCAAAATAACAATGTGTCTACACAGCCATTCCATTTTGAAATAATGGACAGCTTATTCTGAAATCTGCAAACCTCATCCTATGAGGAATAACACCAATTCCAAAATAGCAATTTCAAAATAAGGCATGTGTAGAGATGCTCCACTGCTGCTATTTCGAAATAGCCCCTCACCAGTGCCATTCTAACTTATTCATCCCCAGTGCCTCCTGGGGCTCTAAATCAAGATTGCACATCTCATAGACAGAGGGTATGTCTACACTATCCTGCTAGTTCGAACTAGCGGGGTAATGTAGGCATACCGCACTTGCAAATGAAGCCCGGGATTTGAATTTCCCGGGCTTCATTTGCATAAGCCAGCCAGCGCCATTTTTAAATGCCGGCTTGTTCGAACCCCGTGCCGCGTAGCTACACGCGGCACGGGCTAGATAGTTCGAACTAGCAAGCCATTCCGCACTATCTGTATACCTCGTTCCACAAGGCGTACAGATAGTGCGGAATGGCTTGCTAGTTCGAACTATCTAGCCCGTGCCGCATGTAGCCGCGCGGCACGGGGTTCGAACAAGCCGGCATTTAAAAATGGCGCCGGCATGAAGCCCGGGAAATTCAAATCCCGGGCTTCATTTGCAAGTGTGGTATGCCTACATTACCCCGCTAGTTTGAACTAGCGGGGTAGTGTAGACATACCCTTAGACTTATAGACTCATAGACTTTAAGGTCAGAAGGGACCATTATGATCATCTAGTTTGACCCCCTGCACAGTACAGGCCACAGAATCTCACCCACCCACTGCTGGAATAATCCTCTCACCTATATCTCAGATATTGAAGTCCTCAGATGATGGTTTGAAGACCCCAAGATGCAGAGAATCCTCCAGCAAGTGATCCATGCCCCACGCAACAGAGGAAGGCGAAAAACCTCCAGGGCCTCAGCCAATCTACCCTGGAGGAAAATTCATTCCTGACCCCAAATATGGCGATCAGCTGAACCCTGAGCATGTGGGCAAGACTCACTAGCCAGACACCCAGGAAAAAGTTCTCTATAGTAACTCCTATCATCCCACTATTGGCCTGTTTACCAAATCTACATAAGGGTTTCCCTGCAGTATAGACGTGATATGTGTAAATATGCTATTTCAGAATAACTACATGTATTCCAGAATAGAGTATTTCAAAATAAACGTGCAGTGTAGACATACGCAAGGTGACCACTTCTACATACAGCGAGGTGGATCTGCTCCTATCTGCTTGTTTATATAGCACACAGTTGTATGATATTTGGCATCAGATGAGTTGTAAAGAGTTTCAAGCCTCTTAGATTGCCATGAATACCGGAAGATTGATTGTCTCTGGCCTCTCAGGTCATTCAAGTGCCTTGTGCCATATAACCATCCATGGGGGCTCCCCAGCCTATTGTGGAGGCATTCATAATAATCATCTTCTCACGTGTGGGGGACAGGGAAGGAACTCCCACACAGATTTGTTCAGGATCCTTTCCACAATGTTAGTGAAGCCCTCGGCCTGGTTTGAATTGTCACTTTATTTATGACAAGCAAACACAGCATGAATACTAATATTGTTTGCAGCCAATCATGCAGGCAGCAGAGGTGGAGTCTATCAGATTGCTCAGAGTGTGAAACCCTTCCATTGTGAGATAAGCTCCTGCCCTAATGCAGGATAGATTTTTCCAGATTCACAGACTCCTAGGGATAATAGAATCTGATGCAGCAACAAGGTTAATGCAAGGTCTTCTTGACATATCCTGCCAAGAAACCAATTGTCCAAAAGATGGTGAAACTGCTTTGTCTGAACAGTACTGCTATTACTAGAAATGCTTTGGTGAAGCCCGTAAGTGCAGCCAAGTGGAAAAACTCTGAACTGATATTAGTCAGGATCCACCATAAACCTTAGATGAATATTGATGTGAAATTACATGATTCCATGTCAAGAGCTGTGAATTATGTATTTTTCCTAGGAATTATATTATTGATGCTAGTATAAACATTTAATTTTTTAGTTTGTGAATAATAATATTGACCCAACACAGACAACAACGGAACTCCAGCAGTGTTCCCTATAAGCTGTGCACTTGTGCAGCCACTCAGTAGAGAACCAAATGCTGCCCAGCTGATTAGCAGAGTGCCCATAGCTAGGCTCTTTTATTTCTGAAGAAATGGTCTGAGGTAAATAGGATGCAGTTTAATAAGGATAAATGAAAAGTAGCCCCACTTAGAGTATGTCTACACTACAGAGTTATTTCAAAATATCTTATTTAGAAACAGTTAATTCGAAATAAGTTATTTTGAAATAATGCGTCTACACATAAAATGCACTTTGAAATAGCGTTTTGCTATTTCGAACTAGCGCTTCCACACTGAGTGGATGCTGAATCACATTTAAGGCCGGCCGGAACCAGGTCTGGCAGGGCATCAGGTCACGAGTTACTTTGTGTGGCTGCTGCCTGAGGCTATCTGAGGCCTGTGCTTAAAGGGACCACACCCCAGACAGATGATTCTCAGCTTTCCCTGCTTGCTTGCCTACCTCGATGAGGGACAGCAAAGCATTTTGTCTCTGCGTGCGCTGGTTGCCCTCATTCAGGACACCACAGCACTCTGCAGCATGGAGCCAGAGCTGCCCCTGGGCACTCTGGTGCTTCTCGTGGACATGTTGCTGTGAGCCTGGCTGCACTTTCTGCAGACTGCCATCTGGGAGTTCCATTGGGGGGCAGTCAGTATCCAGGAGGCCCTGAGGGAGAGCTTCCACCCTGAGGAGCACTAAGAGCCTCCCTGGTCTGCCCCATTGGGGAGTTGTGCCTCATTCCTCCCAAACATCTTTCCACTCACCCCTTCCTAATCCCCCTTCCTGAGGTCAAATAAAATACGTGTATTTTCATGAACACAAACTCTCTTTATTTAAGAAAACTGGGGAGAGGAGGAAAGAGAGGGGGAGAGAGGGGAGGGGGCAACCTGGGAGGAGGGAGCTGGAAGGAGGAAGCAAGGTGAAGAAGAGAGGGAGGAATATCAGGGCTCAGGATTGGGAGTCTCGCTGGACCAACTTGATTTTCATGCAAACCTGCTCCTGGGTTCGCATGAGCCCTTTGATGGCCAGGCTGGCAGCTATCCTGCCATAGATGGCAGCGTTCCTCCATCTAGTGTGGCGATTGTGGACATTGGGGGCATCACCCCAAAGCTGAATAAGGTCCATGATCTCCACCCTGGACCAGGAAGGCGCCTGACTTCTCCAGGCCCTGGCAGGCTCCTGGGAGCTGGCAGACTGCTCCTGGGGAGCGGTGGAGGGCTGTTCTGCCAGTGGCTTGCTGGATCATGTTTTGGGGGCCACTGGGCCAGGGGCAATGACAGCTGGCTCTGTGCTGGCAGGCTTGGAGCTGGCACAGGCACTGTGGCCAGAGTCAACCCCTTTAAGGGCTCTGGGGAGAGGGGAGGGAGAGGAGTGTTCTTGGTTGAGGCTGGAGTGGCCACCAGGGCACCCTGGGAAGGCTGGAGGCCCCCTATTTCAAAATAAGTGTCTACACAGCACTTATTTTGAAATAGCTATTTCAAATTTTGCGTTATTCCTCATGGAATGAGGTTTACCAAATTTGAAATAAGCGCTCTGCATGTTTGAATTAATTTCAAAATAGTGGTTTGGCTGTGTAGACGCTAGTAAAGTTATTTTGGAATAACTTTGCTGTGTAGACATATCCTTAGGAAGGAACAATCCATTCACACACACAGAATGGGAAGTAACTGTCTAGGAAGGAGTACTGTGGAAGGAATCTAGGTGTCATAGTGGATCACAAGCTAAATATGAGTCAATAGTGTGACACTGTTGCAAAAAAGGCAAACATGATTCAGGGATGCATTAGCAGGAGTGTTGTGAACAAGACATGAGAAGTCATTCTTCTGCTGTACTCTGCATTAATTAGGGCTCAGTTGGAGAATTGCGTCCAGTTCTGGGCACCGCGTTTCTAGAAAGATGTGGAGAAATTGGAGAAGGTCCAGAGAAGAGCAGCAATAGTGATTAAAGGTCTAGAGAACATGACTTATGAAGGAAGACTGAAAGAACTGGGCTTATTTAGTTTGGAAAGGAGAAGATTGAGAGTGAAAATGATAGCAGTTTTCAGGTATCTAAGGGTATATCTACGCTGCCACCCTAGTTCGAGCTAGGGTGGCTAAGTAGGCATTCAAACTTTCAAATGAAGCCCGGGATTTAAATATCCCGGGCTTTATTTGCATGTTCCTGGGTACCGCCATTTTTAAATGCCCCGTAGTTCGAACTACCTGCCCACGGCTACATTCGGCACGGACTAGGTAGTTCGAATTAGGGAGTAACGGTAGTTCGAATTAAGAGCTTTAATTCGAACTACCTAGTATGTGCTGCGTGTAGTTCGAACTACGGGGCATTTAAAAATGGTGGAACCCAGGAACATACAAATAAAGCCCAGGATATTTAAATCCCGGGCTTCATTTGCAAGTTCAAATGCCTACATTAGCCACCCTAGTTCGAACAAGGGTGGCAGTGTAGACATACCCTAAAAGGGTGCCACAAGGAGAAGGGAGAAAAAATGTTCTCCTTAACATCTGAGGATAGGACAAGCAATGGGCTTAAATCACAGCAAGGGAGGTTCAGACTGAACATTAGGAAAAACTTCCTAACTGTCAGGGTGGTTGAAGACTGGAATAAGTTGCCTAGGGAGGTTGTGGAATCTTCATCACTGGAGATATTTAAAAGCAGGTTAGATAGACATCCTAGCCCCCCTTCCTGATGTAAAAAATAAAAGACACGTGTGTTCAAAAATAGAAACTCTCTTTATTTAACAAAACTGGAGGTGGGGGGGGAATTAACCTCTGGGGAGACTGGGAAAAAGAGGTGGGGGAGGGGGAAACCTGGGAGGAGGGAGCTGGAAGGGGGAAGCCAGGGGAAGAAGGAGGAGGGGAAGTATAAAACTATGGTACGCCCACATCTTCAGTACTGTGTACAGATGTGATCTCCTCACCCCAGAAAAGATATTTTGGCCTTGGAAAGGGTTCCAAAAAGGGCAACTAAAATGATCAGGGGTTTGGAACAGGTCCCATATGAGGAGAGGCTAAAATGACTGGGACTTTTCAGTTTGGAAAAGAAGAGACTGAGGGGGGATATGATAGAGGTCTATAAAATCATGAGTGGTGTGGAGAGGGTGCATAAAGGAAAGTTCTTCATTAGTTCCCATAATAGAAGGACTAGAGGACACCAAATGAAATGACTGGGTAGCAGGCTTCAAACTAATAACAGAAACTTCTTCTTCACAAAGCAAATAGTCAACCTGTGGAACTCCTTGCCACAGAAGGCTGTGAAGGCTAGAACTATAACAGAGTTTAAAGAGAAGTTAGATAAAGTCATGGAGGTTGGGTCCATGAAGTGGTATTAGCCAGGGGGTAGGAACAGTGTCCCTGGCCTCTGTTTGTGGAAGGCTGGAGATGGATGGCATGAGATAAATAGCTTGGTCATTGTCTTGGGTCCATCCCCTCCGGGGTAGCTGGTGTTGGCTGTTGTCGGCAGACAGGCTACTGAGATAGATGGACCTTTGATCTGACCCAGTACGGCCATTCTTACGTTCTTATGTTCTAAGCTCAGGGTCGGGGGTCTCATTGGACCAACTTAATTTTTACATAAACCTCCTCCTGGGTTCGCATGTGGCCTTTGGTGGCCAGGCTGGTAGCTATCCTGCCCTAGATGGCCACTTTCCAGTGCCTAGTGCGGAGGTCGTGGATGTTGGAGGCCTCCCCCCAAACCTCGATGAGGTCCACGATCTCCGCACTAGACAGGCGGGCTCCCACCTCTTGCGGCCCCGGGCAGGCTCCTGGGAGCCACCAGCCTGGTCCCGGGAAGAGGCGGAGGGCTGGGTGGCAGCAGGTGGGGAGGCTTTAAGGGCTCCAGGGCTGGAAGTGGGGGAGAAGAATTTCCCTGGTTGTGCCCAGAGTGGCCACCAGGGCAAGCTGGGAAGGGTTAGCCTCCCACTATTTCGAATTAAGTGGGTACACAGCCCTTAATTCGAATTACTTAATTCGAACTAGGCGTTAGTCCTCGTAGAATGAGGTTTACCTAGTTCGAATTAAGCTCTCCACTAGTTTGAATGAAGTTCGAACTAGCGGTTTGCATGTGCAGCGCCTACTAAAGTTAATTTGAACTAACGGCTGTTAGTTCGAATTAACTTTGTAGTATAGACATACCCAGGTGTACTTTGACTGAGGCAAAGCAAGCTTGAGTTGATGTGGTGGACACGGAGGGTGTAGGTTGTCATGGCTTTTGCACACTCAGCAAAAAGAGGTCCATACGATTCTGAATAGTAAAACTTTTGATGCCCAGCCTTGTAAAGATGTTTGTGGTATTTCCTCTTTGGCACATAGGTGCATGTGCGTGTGTATCTCCAGGTACTTGAGGTTGCCTGAAGTTCTTTTGTGAGTGCAAAACCTCACTAGTCTTTCCATTTACAGTGTTAGTCTCCTCAAAGGGTAAATCCCTCATGATGTTCTGGGCCAATATGGGAGCCCAAAGAGTGTAACCATGATCCCCAGCACAGCATAGTGGTAGTTGTTATTCTGCTGCATCAACCACCGATTGTAATGCAGTTGTGATCACACTCTTCCAGTCTTCAATAAGAGCATGGAATTTTAGCCTATCTAGCTAAGGTAATAGTTCTTAAAATCCAAGAACACTGAATAATTTTTAAAAACCCATATGTACACAACAGTGTATGATAATTCAGTATTCTGAACCAGAGTCTAGTAGGTATAAAAACCTTCCTTCCCAACAGGTCTAGACACTTGGTCTCGTTATCTGAGGTGGGATCTTTTTTTACTCTCCCTGGAGTGTATAGAGTTCTGTTTGCTTAGACCGATGGAGCTGATGTGTGTGTGGGAGGGGAAGGGTTAGGCTGTGGTAGTAGCACAGGTGACTGAGGTTCCTCTTTGCCACGACTGGTGGTTCTCAGTCTTTTGATGTGGGTATTATTGCTGGTGTCAGTGCTTCCACTCTGGTACTGAGGGAGCCCTGTTCTTCTGAGCCTTTTTGATCATGGCCCTAAGGCTTAGGATGTTCTAAGACCTTGTGGGTTAGGCATACATATTGCCCAGCTTTGGCATGGTTGTATCGGTCCTCTGTAGAACTTACTTAAAAAGGGATCTTGTGTTCATGAAAGCATTCCCTAAGCTCCTGGTGAGAGCCTGGCAGAAGGTCCATAGGTCTGAATTCTCTCCCGTGGGGCTGGTTAGTGTTGTAGCCATGGCACCTGCTCACTTGGGGTGTGTCTAGACTACATCACTCTGTCTGTCGGCAGAGGAATGTAAATGAAGCACTTCGAAAGTGCAAATGAAGCGCAAGATATTTAAATCCCCACTTCATTTAAATATCCTGCACTTCATTTGCATAATCACGTAAAAGTGCTATTTTGAAATTGAAACCACAGTCTAGACGCGGATCTTTTGAAAACGGGGTGCTTTTTTTGAAAGATCCTGTAAACCTCAAAAAATGAGGTTTACAAGATCTTTTGAAAACGCGCCCTGTTTGCACTTTCAAAGTGCTTCATTTATATCCCTCTGCTGATAGAGAGATGTAGTTTAGACGTAGCGTTGGTGTTCTGGGGGCTCAGGCAGAGTCTCAGGGGGTAGGGAACTAGCCTCCCCCAGTTTGCAGTTCACACACCACTCATTCTTGTGAGTATGAACTTGTGACAAAAAATTGCTCCTCACAGTTACCGGCACAGAGCAAGTTTAGGTGCCTATCCTACACAATATAGGGGCAGCTGAGCTCAGCTTCTGTGAATTCCAGTCAGGCTCAGTTCTGGGATTTAGGCATCTATAGTAGCATTGCAGCACTTCAGTCCTTTCATGGCTCAAGTCCATTGCATCTAGTAATTCTAGTATACCCTTATCACTCTCCTTCTGGGTAAGTGTAGCCAGACAGGAACCCCCCTGTAACATCCATTTTTGCTTGCCTGGAGCATACAGGGCACACAGAGCCGTAAAAGCCTTAAACAGAAGGCCCGGATATGGCAGGCTGCTGTGACCCTGAATGGCTGTAAACAGAGATACGCCAATTGCTGTCCAAGAGGCTGCCGAGGAGTGCCCTTGACTGAAACCCATATTGATACGAACACACAGCCATCCATGGGGGGAGGAATCTCTCGCCCAATAAAAAAATGTCCAGTATTCACAATTTAGTTATCTCTCTTGCAAGTGTAAATTAAGTTGAAACTTGCTTGTAAGAACTAGTGTCACAAAGACAGACCAGTACAATTTGGCATCTTAGATAAGAAAGAGGATACAGGCCCCTATGGGTATAAAGATGGGTCCAGCAGCACACTTACTCTGAGTGTCAATCTACCATCTATCTGCTGGTCGGGTTAGGTGTTTGACCTCCCGAGGTTCCACCTTGTATTTGTCTTTCCTAGGAATTGAGGGACCGGCCCTGGCTTGATCCGCTGGAGTCGAGAAGCACAGAAGGGGGTAAAAATTGTACCTGGATGTGGTCCTTTGTCTTAAGTGTACACATAGATTTAGAGCTCTTTAAATATTAAGCTGTTACTTGGTACCATTATTTCTATTTTCCATCTTTATTTTCTTTGTAACCATTTTAAGATCTGTATTTGCTAGCAGTTAAGAAATAGAGCAATAGCCATTCTAACCATATGATTAATAAGCTTCTTTAATAAACCTGTAAGGGTATGTCTACACTACCACCCTACTTCGAACTAGGGTGGTTAATGTAGTCAATCGAAGTTGCAATTGAAGCCCGGGATATTTAAATCCCGGGCTTCATTTGCAACTTCGATTGACTACATTAACCACCCTATTTCGAACTAGGGTGGTAGTGTAAACATACCCTAACTGTTTAAGCTTTAACCTGACTCCTTCAGTTGCTGTAACAGAACCAAGCATAATTTAAAAGAACTTGCCGGTCATAAGGGACAGGTATAGGAAGAGCTTGGGCATTTTGGATTGTATCACTCCCAGGTGACAGATCCGTTGGGGCATCTCTCAGTCTTTCCTAGACTGCCTGCTGCGAAGGGATCCTGTATCCTAGCAGCTGAAATCTGAGATGTAATAAGCTCTTCCTATATACTCTGGGGCGTCTGTCAGACTGTTGGCTGCCATCCGCAATGGGACCCCCGGTCCTAGTGGTAAAGACACAGACATTAAACCTTTTCTCAGTAACACACACACACAGACTGCCCTGACCATCGGCTGACAGTAAGCCACTTCATCTACTCTTTTTAGTAATTTACAGCCAATAAGATAACATTGGCAGATTGTTAACCAAGAGACATCTATGTTGCAATTTTCCCAAACAAGGTGGGGTTGTGGGGAGGGTGGGCGGGGGGTAGGAGGATAGGGAGGGAATATTTTTTCTGAAAATGCCCATGGAAAAAACCCCAATAAATAACTCCCCTAAACTCATGAATATTTTCTAAATTGAAATGCAAAATATGCACAGCATCACTCAGCTCTTGCAATTGATTCTTAGCGGGTGAACCTCTGTGCCTGCATGGAGTCAATTGCAGGGTCAAAGTCTACATGATGCATGTTGAAAGCATATTCATTATTCAAACCCACAAAGACACTCATTGTCAAAAATGAGAAGCATGCAGATCTTTGTACATATATACTGCAGTGCTATTTTGGGATACCTCAGGTATACTGAAATAGAATTTTCTGTGTCTTGACAGCATGCCCGTTATTTTGAAATATCATTCGAAATAACGGGCTTACTCTTCCTATGTCCCTGTAAACTTTGTTTCATGAGGATTAAAGGATGTTTCAGAATAGCAGTTTATTTTGAAATTTGGTGCTGTAGCTTATTTCGAGCTAAGGGTACAGTGTAGACACACCCTTTTAAAAAACACAAGAAAACAATAATCAAGTCCCCAGTCTCCTGATAATGTTGACCTCTCTTCTGTTGACCATAGATATGATACACTTTACTAACTCATTTGCATATTCAGCATCTAAGCTAATAATACATCTGTTAAGAAGTATTGGTAGTGATGTTCAGCCGGCTAATCTGGGAAATACACATATAAAAGAATTATGAATTCATCTGTCTTGCCCAGCCCATATAAGAACCAGAGAGATTTTGAGTGCTGGGCTTGCTCACACCCTGTTCCCTGGGGTACTTGGTGCTTCAAAGAAGCAAGGAGGAAGCAGAATTATACTCCTGCATTTTTCTGCAGTGTGGGACTGGTGAGCAGGGAAATTTTGATGCATTCTATGAAGTGGCATAATATAGTATGTTTGTCCCCTCTGTTCACCTGGGAGTTCAGAGAAACAGAATACCTTCTGGCATTGCATATTGGATAGTGACGCTTTAAAACCATTTTTAACTCTGTAGCTGAGCCTGCAGGACATAAACTAATTCCCTGACAGCATGGAATTTGCAGAATCTCATGTAGCATCACTACAGTCTCAGTTTTAAGGTACCAAAGGCTCTCAAGTGTTGCCTTGAAAACAAAATACTATCTATATCACTCAGCTACTTTAGTTTGAAGTAAAAACACTGCAGAGCCAAGAGACTGGTGTTGCCATATTCAGTGACCTCCAACATCTTTGGAGTAATATCAGAGAGAAGTTGTTTGCATATATATTTGCTGAAATTTACTTATGAACATGTGAAGGAGAAGTAATTTTAACCACAGGAAATCTCAGTGGTAGCATTACTTAAATGGCTCTCTTTTAAAATTACATGGTTTAATATTTTAGAATGCTAGACAAACAGAAGAAAACTAACTTCAGACAGCTGGAAAAAGAATACCTAATAACTGTATAAAAATGTTTTAGATACGATCTGAATTGTAATGCTCTCAATGTTTCTGCTTTAGTTTATATACACGTATTTGACTTCTCAGTGCTTTGAAAAATAATCTACTCAAATATATTGTCATTTGCAATGTCTGAGTCCCACAGGATAGCAAACATCTTCCCCCCAACTTTTCCGGGTTTTTCATTTTGTGATCTTCAATGTTACTCTGAACTATACAATATTTATACGAATCTAACATATATTTGAGAAAAGAATGTAAAACACTAAATACATTAGGCTTCAATTTCAGTCTGTGAATGAAAACTCGGTATTGCTGACTGGAAGCATTCAAATATCAGGCCCCAAAATACCATAGCATTTCCTTAAGCGCATTATTTTTTAAATGGGTTCATCTTGGTTTTGAATCAGTCAGGTTTATGTTTTCAAGTTTTTCTCCACAGTCATAAAAACTAACAACTTATTTATTTTTAAAATCAAAAGTAAAATTCTCCTATAGTAATGTGTTTTCAGGAATTAAGGTTTTATGTAAGTCCCCAAACATTATAAGAGTCACAGTAAAACTGTGAGAGCTAGTGGCAAAGAAAACTTTAAACATTCTAAAAAGCTAAAAGGGAAGTAAGAAAACAAGCAACAGTAACAAGGTGAGGATATGTCTACACAATGTATGTAGTCATTCGAACTTGCAAATGAAGCCCGGGATTTAAATATCGTGGGCTTCATTTGCATGTTCCCGGGCACCGCCATTTTTAAATGCCCCATAGTTTGAACTACCTCATTGCAGGAGTAACAGTAGTTCGAATTAGGAGCTTTAGTTCGAACTACCTAGCCTGTGCCGTGTGTAGCTGCGGGCAGGTAGTTCGAACTACGGGGCATTTAAAAATGGCGGTGCCCGGGAAGATGCAAATGAAGCCCGGGATATTTAAATCCCGGGCTTCATTTGCAAGTTCAAATGACTACATTAGCCACCCTAGTCCGAACTAGGGTGGCTAGTGTAGACATACCATTATAGAATTATTATATCTTGAAATCTTGTGGAGAAGGTGAATTGAGTGGAGTCATTAGTACCCTGAGTATGCCTATTGACTAGAAATCAACTTTCTGAAATAAGGCTTAGGGGTTTGTTTGCTAGAACCTACACACTTTATGGCCGTGAAAAAGACTAATACGGTCTTGGGATGTATTAGGCGAGGTATTTCCAGTAGAGATAAGGAGGTGTTAGTGCCATTATACAAGGCATTGGTGAGACCCCATTTGGAATACTGTGTGCAGTTCTGGTCTTCCATGTGTAAGAAGGATGAATTCAAACTGGAACAGGTACAAAGAAGGGCCACTAGGATGATCCAAGAAATGGAAAACCTGTCTTATGAAAGGAGACTTAAGGAGCTTGGCTTGTTTACCTTAACCAAAAGAAGGCTGAGGGGGGACATGATTGCACTCTTTAAATATATTAGAGGGATAAATACCAGGGAGGGAGAGGAATTATTTAAGCTTAATACCAATGTGGACAGAAGAACAAATGGATATAAGCTGGCTAGTAGGAAGTATAGACTTGAGATTAGACAATGGTTTCTAACCATTAGAGGAGTGAAGTTCTGGAATGGCCTTCCAAAGGAAGTAGTGGGGGCAAAAGATCTATCTGGCTTCAAGATTAAACTAGATGGGTTTATGAAGAGGATGGTTTGATGAGATAACATGATCTTGGTGACTAATTGACCATTCATTATCAGTGGGAAATAGGTCAATGGAGGGATGATAAGAGTTACTACAGAGAACTTTCTGGGTGTCTGGCTGGTGAGTCTTGCCCACATGCTCAGGGTTTAGCTGATCGCCATATTTGGGGTTGGGAAGGAATTTTCCTCCAGGGTAGATTGGCAGAGACCCTGGAGGTTTTTCGCCTTCCTCTGTAGCATGGGGTACAGATCACAGCTGGAGGATTCTCTGTATCTTGGGGTCTTCGAACTATTTGGAGGCTTCAATATCTGAGATATAGATGAGAGGATTATTCTAGGAGGGTGTGGGTGAGATTCTGTGGCCTGTACTGTGCAGGGGGTCAGACTCGATGATCATAATGGTCCCTTCTGACCTTAAAGTCTTGGGTCTGTCTAAACTACATGGCTCCGTCGACGGAGCCATGTAGATTTGTTGTTTTGGCAA
The DNA here is from genome assembly GCF_049634645.1 of Pelodiscus sinensis. Lineage (NCBI taxonomy): Eukaryota > Metazoa > Chordata > Testudines > Trionychidae > Pelodiscus > Pelodiscus sinensis. The sequence continues at coordinate 26,707,754 of NC_134718.1, forward strand.
AGGCAAATGAAGCCGCGATTTAAATGATCTGATGACAGAGGCATGTAGTCTAGACACAGCCTATGAGTAAGATGTACGTCTGCTAACATAGTTGTTTGTGCATCTGCTTATCTCATCCCATATTTTAATCATCACACATTACTTCAATCTTGAAACAGGCGTTAGACCTAGAGAGAAGCTCTTCTGCTGCAGAATGCCTAGCAGGTAGAAGAATTTCTTCCCGTATACCCCTGCAAGAGTTTACCCACTCATGGCTTGGCTGCAGAGATTGTGTACCATATGTGGGCCTTTTATAGGACCAGCCTGCCTGAAGCCTCAGGATGCTGAATCAGTTACTTTCATTTCATGTTTGAAAGATTGTCATTACAAACATAAGTGGTAGAAATCTTATTTTAGAATGATAAAGTCCATGGAAGGTGGTATGTAAGGCACCTTTACAGGGAAAATGACTCACTTGCCACGGGCACATGGATTTGTTTCTTTTTGCTATATTGAGATGAGAGAATTAGAAAAACAGCTTGACACTAACTCTTTGGTGTTGAAGACACTTTGAAATATCCTTTAGGAGTTGAGAATTGGATAGCCGGCCTTGGGGAATATGCCTGCTGAATACATGATGCCAAAAAATGCAAGCTGCTAGGCTCAGAATAAGCTATTTTTCTATGTATTTTTCAATAGCACTAAACTATACTTTATTCCTAGCTTTAGAACTACAGCTGCAGTGGGTTTCTTTGGCCTGCAGGCAGGACTTATATTTGAAGGGAACTATCAGAAATAAGTTACTGCTTTATCAGGCGACACAGTACTAATAACCAGCTGTTCATTCAAATCGCAGACAATTCTTAGGACTTCTCGATCTAAGACCAATGTTCTATTCCCTGTCTTGAAAATTTCCCTCTTTCCAGATTAACAGCCCTTCTTACAGTGCTAAAATGTAAAAACAGATACAAAAGGAGGTCTGCTTTTATGCATGATACTCCTACTTATTTATTCACCCAAATCCCAAGACTATAATTACATTAAAGTCTTTGCAAAGGTTTCAAAAAGGTATTGAACACACCTGTCTCAAAGATAAATTGTCTAAATAAAAGGCATGGATACTTAAACACCTACTTGTAGGAGATTTTATGCTAATGTTGCTGTAACACTGGGCTAAATTTAATATTCATGAGTAACCCTATAATGCTATATAATGTACATTATTTTCTTCTGAAAAAGAAAAACCTTTTGTGTATGAAAGTGTATGAAAATGGTAACTGGAAACACACTTAATGCTTAAAAAAAAAGCATAATAGCAATAATGCTTCTTGGCTATTGTCTGTGAATAAACTTTAAACTTAACACAGCAGAGAAACTTATTAATCTAGTCTGCTGTATAAGAGGGAAACTGAGGTATACCACTTCATAAATATGATGATTGAACGGAGGGCTAAAAAGGGCAGAAGCCATTTAAACCTGTCTTGCCTACAAAACAAATACACAGGTAAGTATGGGGGTTATTGCTGATAAAACAGAGAAATCAACAAGAATATTTGTAAAAGAAGGAAATCAGTATTCTAAGCAATAATCTGCCACCCCCAAAGGGGTAGAAAAATGTTCTTTTTTGTCTTTCAGAAAATCAGAAAGAACTGGTACCAGTTGTAAAACCTAAAATACCATGGATCAGCTGTCACAATAAAGATTGTGTTTTATGTTTTATTTTTGTGTTTGTCTTGTGGTGTTTGTATTATTGCTAGCATTGTTGTGTATTTTGTTAAAAACAGTACTGCATTAGGCAGAAAAGGATTAATAATCATTTTGACTATATTTACAGAAACCAGTGTCTCAGAAGGGCAGAGACCAAGGAATTCCAGTCTTGTTAACAGGAAAACATACAAAGGTAGTAAAGGCACATTGAAAAGGCAAAATATGCATGAAGATGTGCTGAATGTGCTGTTAAATGAAAAAAAAATCTCTCTCAAATTAAAGCCACAGGCTCAAATTGTGACTCACTAGTGAATCAATTGCAAAGAATTACAAGTGTGACCCATTCAAGTATTGTCATAGAAATGTAGCCGCGTTAGTCTGGAGTAGCTGAAACAAAAAAACAGGACTATGTAGCACTTTAAAGACTAACAAGATGGTTTATTATGTAATGAGCTTTCGTGGGCCAGACCCACTTCCTCAGATCAAATAGTGGAAGAAAATTGTCACAACCATATATACCAAAGGATACAATTTAAAAAAAATTGAACACATATGAAAAGGACAAATCACATTTCAGAACAGAAGGGGGTTGGGGGGGGAATGTAAATGTCTGTGAGCTAATGATATTAGAGGTGATAATTGGGGAAGTTATCTTTGTAATGGGTAAGATCATTAATGTCTTTGTTTAAACTTAGGCGTAAAGTGTCGAATTTAAGCATGAATGTCAGTTCAGAGGATTCTCTTTCAAGTATGGTCTTAAAAAGTCTTTAAAGCAGGATGCCATTTCAACCAGAAAGGACATTGTCTCAACGACTTGATTACCTGCATCCTGCTTCAAAGACCTTTTAAGACCACACTTGAAAGAGAATCCTCTGAACTGACATTCATGCTTAAATTCGACACTTTACACCTAAGTTTAAACAAAGCAGAATTGAGGAAGCCTGGAAATAGGCAGACATTCCCAAGAGTGAGACACAAACGAGACAACGATGGGAAGCCTGACAATAGCCATCAAAGGACAACTGTGGAAAATCCTTTAAGGATGAATGATTGCAGCATAACACTGCAAAACCCATAGATTCAAATGGGAACTTACATTCATAAGAAGAGGTGATCGAAAGACCTCAACTCCTCACTCAATCAGTCTTGGCTGGCCAGTAAGGAAACATCTAGATTGCAAGGCTATTTCAGGATACCAGAGGTATCCCAAAATAGCTACTCCATGTCCAAGGAACATGTATTTTCAAAATAATGGACACGCTATTTCAGTGTCCCTGGAAACCTCATTCCATGAGGAATGAGAGATATCTCAAAATAGTGGTTTATTTCAAAATATGGCACCGTGTATCTTATTTTGATTTTAGAGTGCACTCTATACATGCCCTAAGACTTACTTGAGCCACAACAGACTGGTAACTATGCACCATCTGCAGAATCTCTGTCTGTGTGGCTGTGTCTACACTGGCATGAATTTCCGGAAATGCTTAAAATGGAATACTATTCCGTTTTCAGTTTTTCTGGAAAAGGAGCGTCTACATTGGCAGGCTGCTTTTCCGGAAAAGCCCTTTTTCCGGAAAAGCGTCTATGGCCAATGTAGATGCGCTTTTCCAGAAAAGAGCCCCGATCGCCATTTTCACAATCGGGGCTTTTTTCCGGAAAAGACTACTGGGCTGTCTACACTGGCTCTTTTCCGGAACAGTGTTCCGGAATAAGGACTTATGCTGGAGCAGGAGCAGAATAGTTTTTCCGGAATACCGGCTGATTTTGTACAGTAGAGCATCGTTGCTTTTCCAGAAATTCAAGGGCCAGTGTAGACAGCTCGCAGTTTATTCCAGAAAAGCGGCTGATTTTCCGGAATAAGTGGCCCAGTGTAGACACAGCCTGTGTGTTTGTTTGTGTGTGTGGCTTGTCTTTGTGAAGCATATGCCAGCTGCTTTGATATTGTATTCTTAATAAACATGGTTTCTTGCCTTTGCCCCTAAAAAGATCCCATGTGTTTCATATAAGCATAATAAGCCAAACACTGCACAATCTGACTCTGAAATGAAAACAGCAGAGATGGAATCTATTACAGCAAATATATAAGGGGGAAGGATGGCTTTGTGGTGAAGACACTGCCCAGGGAGACAAGTCATCTGATTTAATTCTTGTTTATGTTATAGAATTCCTATGTGACCTTGGAGACACAAGAAAATACTAAATGACATGCCCCCTTCACACTTGTAATATCCACTTAATAGTGCTCCCTTTCACACGTTTTATCTAATTTAATTGTAAACACTATTATGTGTTTGTACAGAATAATGGGGGCCAAATCTTGGTTGAGACTTCTAATCAGTAGGAGATACTACCTGATATCCGTGAGGTGGATTTTTAATGAAGGGATTGTTTATATCTACAGAATACTGTAATTTTGTGTTGTCCATTGTAGAGAATCAACAAGTATAGTGCTTTGGCCGCGTGACAGGGCATCCCAAGGACAAGACCAAGAAAAGCTGCAGACCTTGGAGGACGATCCGAGAGTCAGCGGGAATGCGCGTAATCTAGAGTCCTGAGCCAACAATAACAACATCTGCCCGAGTTAATGACCTTTGAGAATGCTGTATTGGGACTGTGAAAAAGCACAGTTTGTAAAAAGCAGGACGTGGACTTTTGGGAAGTTGAGAGGGTATAAAGATAGTTGTAATCTTGCAATAAAATGATTTCGTGCTTGTACCGGCCAGAGTCCATGCCTTCATACACCACAGCCCATCTCACTAATTTCAGAGTAAAACAAGCCTTTACCAATTATTATTCTTATAACAACAGGTATGATCTCAAATGTCATGTGTAATAAAGTTAATAACGTCTCCTTCATATAGTACTAACAGTATATTAGCAGTTAAAGATTTCTAATGACACCCCTCACTCTCGTCTGAAGACCAGGGCTTTCACATCTCTTTGCTTTTTGAACTCTCACATAGTTCATTAAACTAAGGTAGAGGCATTCAATTAAAGCAGAGATCCTAAGGGATTACTCCAGTGTCAGCCTGAATTACATTTTGAATTGACAGATTACCACATCTCTGTCATCTTTAGGAACCATAGCTAGTAACCATAGCTAGTTTGCTTGCTTTAACCTGTAAATAGCTCCCACTCCTTTTTCCTAGTTAATAAAACCTTAGGAAGTTTATTACAGGATTGGTGACAAGCACTATATTTGCTGTAAAACCTAGGGCCCCAACTAAACTGATGTGACTAGTCTTTTGAGACTGGAAGCAATCTGAATATTTCATTATTTTTTTAGAGTAAGTGGCCATTTAGCACTAAGACCAGCTCACGGGAAGGCAAGATAGACTAGAGAGTTTCTGAGGTCTTACTTTCACTGGCAAGGCTAGTACAGTGAAATTCACATTTGCTTCTGGCTTGATGAAATCTAATTATAGAACATACTACCACTTTGGGGTGTCTCCCTTGTTTTTGACAATCAGCCCTAAAATAGACCCTCACAGCTACGAGCCACTCCAGACAGCCTGAGAAGAAGCCTGATGATGCCTTTAGAACTTCATTGACATTACAAAAAAAAAAAAAACTAAAAGATCTCTTGTAACCAGTGTGTACTGATGAAGACAAGAGCGGCAATCATTATTGCTGGTATATACTATGCATTTGCAATAATCTCAGAAATGTAAGCAACTATACATCATTAGCATTAGGGAAAAACTGAAGAAAAAAATACTGATTCCTATTGTAGGTACATGTGGAAAATTTTTACTGTATTAGTATTAAAAGACATTTATCTGAAGAAGTGGGCTGTGTCCATGAAAGCTCGTGATACCATCTACATGTTTTGTTAGTTTAAAGTGCTACAAGACTATTTTGCTGCTTTTTAAGTTTATCCTATACAGAATAACTTGGCTACCCCCTGAAGATTTTCATCATCAGTTATGGATGACAAGCTTAACCAAACAACAATACAGATGATGGACCATATGGCATTAATAAATGCATAAATAAGAAAACAATTTATGTTTGAAAAAAAGCACACAACTAGAATGGATCATGAAAATGTTGCCTATTTTCCAGTGAGCCAAGAGATTTTATTTTACAACATCAATGTTTATACATAACAGATACAATAGGACCACCTATTGCACAATACACCAAATACAAAAACTTTTCAACCACTGAATTAAGAAAGTTTCTTTCATAGTAAATCACAAGTCACATGAGAGAAATAATTCATCCAATATTCAGATTAAGAACTCACTCAAGAAAAGTGCAGACTGAAACTTCAGTTAGGGGAAATGTTTGGAAGATGAAACTTAATTCAGAGACATTTGATAATTGTTTTCTTAGGGTACGTCTAAGAACTAGACTACTGCACAACTACTTCAGGATACTGGAGGTAACCTAAAATTGCTACCCCCTGTCAACACAAGCAGCCTGTTATTTCAAAATATTTTTCTAAATAACAGACACGCTGTTTCGCCATCCTGGTAAACCTCGTTGCACAAGGGATAAGGAATGGCTCGAAATAGCATGTTATTTCAAAATTTGAAGCTATGTAGACACACTGTACATCTTGGCCTCTGAGGATAGAACAAGAAGTAATGGACTTAAACTGCAGCAAGGGAGGTTTAGGTTGGACATTAGGAAAAAGTTCCTAACTGTCAGGGTAGTCAAACACTGGAATAAATTGCCCAGGGAGGTTATGGAATCCCCATCTCTGGAGATATTTAAGTATACGTTAGATAAATGTCTGTCAGGGATGGTCTAGACAGTATTTGGTCCTGCCATGAAGGCAGGGGACTGGACTCGAGGTCCCTTCCAGACCCAGTATTCTATGATTCTAATTCAAAATGAGTGACATTGACAAAAGGTGAAGAGAAATTGTTGTCAATAGCACCTATCACTCCCTTGCCACTAAACTGTCACTTGGGTATTGCAAAGTGAAAAAAGCAGAAGTCTAATCATGCCCTGATACTCTTTACCAAAGGAGTGAGATCATACTATGAGCACAGAGCTCCAGCCTGGAAAAAGCCAATGTAGTGTGGGTTTTGCTCTTGACTTCATGGGGCACAACAACTCAGAAGTCTGCCTGCAAAATTGGCAGGTATGACATTCTAGTGACTGAAAAATCTAAACTGAAAACGTAAACTATCCTTTGTGGGGATAGTGGATAAAAAGCTCCCTATTAGATTATGAGGAACACCCTACCTTACTTCCCCCACATACGTTACTGGTCTGGTTCTCTCCATTTGATTACTTCTCTATTCTTCCTCTAAGTTGTTTGAACAGTTGGATTTTCATGCACCTGCTCTAACAAGTACTAAAAGTGCCAAGCACATAAACTCTGCCCTGTATTCTGCAAGCATGTGCCAAATCAACAGTCTAGTAATTACTATTAATCAGCTTTTTTCCCATCAGCAATAATGGAAGTAGGAAAGAGAAATTACTGTGTACCTTATACAAGCACTGGAGGTAATGGAATCTGCCTTTAGAAGTAACGATTCCTTTCAATTTCACCTTCATTAAATTCACAGAAAAAAATTAATGATAATATTTTATGTCCAGTGTCTGGTCTTAATGAATTCATTGCATGCCTGTGCCTCCACGGAAGGGATGACAGAATGTAAAAAGTTTCTACTCTATTTCCTGGATATGCTCCAAGGTCTTAAGTTTCTAATTTGTTCTGATTGTTGCTGAAATAATCTGACCTTACAGTATTATAGGAAAATAATAGCCACTCAGTGTAAAATAGAATACATAAAGCAGAATAAAAGTACATTTTTATTTATATGTTAAAATGTTTTTATTAGAGATTAAAAGAAAATTTCTTTGTAATTATTCAGGGACCATCCTTTATGTTAGCTCCAATACACAATCCCTATGTAGGAAAGCACTTAAACATGTACCTAAAGTTCAGCACATGCTTCATTCCCATTATCTTCAATGTCCCCTCCTCAGTCGTAGAGAAATGTTGTCTGCCCCAGCAGGGAAAAAAATCCTTGGCTCCTTAAAAATGTTTGCACTTCCTTCCCTCCTCATCAGCATTTTTTTTGGGTGGGGGGGGAGAGGGGAAAGGAGCGGGAGGGTTCTGAATGCTTGTAGAGATGGATGCAGCATAAGCCACTGTGCAGCCAATGGGGTGCCATTCTGTGATTGCAAGAAAAATCTCCCTCCCCCATGAGATTAGAATTGGACTGGATACTGCGGTTTTGCTGCGGGCATCATGCTAGTCAGGTGCTAGAAAAGGATTTTGGTGCCAGGAGGATGTCTTTCCGTAGCTGTCAGCTAGGCCTGGACACCTCTGTTTCCCACCCCACGCCCACCCCCAGGGACTCAATGGATGAGTTAGGCTGTAAAATTAATTTTGTTGCTACTTGTCCAGTCCCCCGAGGGGTGTGAGGTGGAGGGCCTGGTTCCCTGATAAATTGTAAGTAGACGAGGACACACATGATTAGTGGGGAGGGACAAAATGGGGATATTGATCCAACCCTCCCATGGCTCCTCCCCATGCTACTCCTAGCTCGGGGCCCACATGCTCTCCCCATCCTATCCCACATTAGCCTGTCCCACTGCAAAGTATTTGGCAGCAAAAACAGTGTCCCAGACGTTGTGGCTGGAGTCTGCCTGTATCACTCCATCCCCTCCTTTATTTATCCCATTATCTGGTGGGGGATGGGAGATGTGTCACTCTGTTGCTGCACCTCACCGGGCAGCATCCCCTCTCTTAGGCAGAGTGGCCACAGGTGGCTTGAGATGTACCCAAAAGAGCCACTTTCTCTTTTAAGCTACAGCATTTGGGGGTATTTGTGCCCCTTCCTGCCCCCACCATGAGTCACCCCAGATAAGGAGAGAGAATCTCCAAAAGAAGATGTCCTACAAAAGATGGGGATGAGGTACAGTGGGCAAATAACCCCCTGCTCCACCCTTTTAATGCTCATGTGAGGTGAAGGTGAAACGATCCCAGCAAGAGTGCTAGGAACAGGTGAAGAGACCAATGGGAAGGTAGGGAGGGTGTGGTGGAAGGGAGGGTGGTAATCGACTGCTTTACAAAAGAGAGCTTTGATGAATAGGCAAGGTCTTAAGCCCATGTTCAAAGACTTTGCTAACTTACTTAGCAGGAAAGAGTAAGGAGGGGAAGCACTTCCTGTCTTTTGGTTATTTATATGGGAGGTATGGATTAGTCATTCTTATGAATCGTGGCTTGAGCAAAATGAAAAGATAGGTGCCCGAAAAGTGCCTGAAAAGTGGCAATGTTCAGGCCAAACCCGAGTTCCTTAGACAGGGAATTCAAGAGTAAAGGGCTGGGTTCTCATCAGCCCAATCTCTGTTTTACCCTTGGACCCATTTATGATGATGCCTCTGATCAGAGCAGACATCACCCCACAGCTTCCATTAGCCTCGGTTTCCAGCCAAAGAGAGCTATGACATTGATGCTCAGGGGAGAGGAGAGAGCGCATGTGGAGACACCCCTCTAGGGATGGCAGGGATAGTGCTAGTCATTTCCAGAAGCCATGCAGTGTGAGAGTGGGCAGGAAGGCTGACATAGCTCCACTACTCTGCCAGGGGCTCCCAGACCCCTCTAAATCAACTGGGCCATTGGGCAATTGTCCTCTTTGCTCCATCCCACCCTCCCTGCTGGCAGGCCTGGGAACTGGAAATGGATCTATGAGCTAGCACTTGCTGTCTTACATAGGCAGGTTGCAGAATAGTATATTGCTGCACCTGATTCACTGAATGAGTCAGCAAAACTGCACTGCTTCTCTACGCAGACTGATATCCTCTGCTATATTTATTAATGTTTCCAATGATGCAGAAATGTGTTCAAATTTTATAAGCCACCCTACCTAAGAAATATACAAGGGACAGCTTAGGTAAGTGTGGTAAATGGGACATTTTAGACAGCTGGTAAAGGCAAATGAGAATCAGTTACGACAAAAGGGTTTCTTCATTATAAACATTTTGACCACTGGGAAAGTTACAAATGTAAATTACTCAGAACACTGTGTAATGATTTTAAAATAAAAGCTGTCTAATTATGGAGTCTATTTTTTATTGTTAAAACAAACTACAGTAGCTAGAAAAAGAAAAGGACTATATCCACAAACTAGACAATTACAATAGAAATCATGATACTACTATGATTTCTAAAGTGCCCTAATGTGCTCTAACTGCCCTACATACAATCTGCTGCATGCTCCAAAAGATATCACGTTTGTGTACTGTTTTGAAAAGCAGGTACCTTATATGTCCTACTACGCTGCATGCTTCCTTCAGGAGTGCATTGAGAATAGCCCCATTGGCATGGATAAAAATAGTACTGTCTTCACTTACCCAGAGATCGATCTCCCAGGGTTCATTTAGCAGGTCTACTAAAAACTGGCTAATTCAACTGTTGATAGGAACCTGTCAACCTCGGTATTCCACTGGGTCATGAGGAGTAAGGGAGAGTTTCTCTCAGCACTCTCCACAGAGGGACGCCATAGTACATCAAGTTGAGTATGTCAAGTCCAGTTATACTATTTAAGTAGCTGGGGGTTGCATCTCTTATTCCGACTTTCTCCCATAATGTAGACATGGCCTAACTGATGAGGCAAGACTTAGGCATGTAAAGACTCACCTGAAGTTTGCTTTCTTTGCTTCTAGCCCAAGCCATGCATCTCTGTCTACATTGCTATCTTTAGTATCCCCCTGGCTGGAGTCCTACCCTCATCACAGCGAGGGTATGTCTACACTAGCTTGTTAATTCGACCTAGGTAGGCAAATCAGGCAACCGGAGTTGCAAATGAAGCCCGGGATTTAAATATCCCGGGCTTTATGTGCATATTCCCGTCCAGCCGCCATTTTTAAATCTCCTTTAGTTTGAACAAACTGCCCGCGGCTACACGTTGTAGTTTAAAGTTAATCTGAACTAAGTCCTTGGTTTGGATTAACTGTTACACCTCATTCCATGAGGAGTAATAGTTAATCCAAACAAAATATTAGTTCGGATTAACTTTAAACTGTCACGTGTAGCCATGGACAGTTCGTTCGAACTAAGGGAGATTTAAAAATGGCGGCTGGATGGGAACATGCACATAAAGCCCGGGATATTTAAATCCCGGGCTTCATTTGCAACTCCGGTTGCCTGATTTTCCTACCTAGCTCGAATTAACGAGCTAGTGCAGACATACCCAGAGAGACTTAATCAGAGGAGCTTTTCTATGCTGCCTTTCCTCTGCCAAAGCCCTTCACTGACTCATATAACTACATGAGAGTGGATGCACCTTGTTTTTCACTGCAGGATGTAAGTACACACACAGGTATGCCAGTAATATGTAGTGTAGCCACGGTTTATGGAGTGCACCAACAGGGCTGTGTGGAGTAAATAAAACGCACCATGTCAGAGAGCTTTGAAAAGTACAATCCCTAGTGTGCTTTGCTGCACCATAAACAAGACCTTTGTCACAGACATTCAACAAATAAGGGAGTAGGAAAGGAAAGAGGTAGAAATAGGAAATATTTGTTATTTACTATTGGAAATATTCTGAAGGAAGTAGTGCTTGCTCTTTAACTGAGATGGAAGGCTTTTAAAAGCATTCTTTTTAAGTGCTTCCATGCAAAATCTATTGCTCTTATTTTTATGCATGCTATGTGTTCACCTGTATATGAGGTATTACTCTAACATGTCATTATAAGCAGAGTACTTACAATATATGGAAATAGAAAACTCCAAGGGGGTAATTACATAAAATGGTATACATTTTCCTGGCCTTAAATTTATAAACCCATTTTCAGAAATGCAGTATGCAACTGTACTAATAGAGGCATTTTGTTTCACAAGTTATATAACCAAGAGGCATTCTGTTTCATAAAATAAATATGATTCACAGGTTGCTTTGCAACAACAAAATTGTGCAAAGGAGAATTAAGCATGACAATGTTAAAAGTGAAAAAAAAATTCTGGCCCAAAGTTTTTAGCTACGACCTTCCTTTCAAAGGAGCAATGAATGGGGAAGAAGCAGGCTTTCTGTAAAAAAAGGTGAACTTAGTACCCCAAAACATTATTAGTATAGTAAAGAAAATGCTGAACAATATTAAAGGTTCTGAAATGTCTGTTTATTGTGTCATTATGATTTTTTATATAAAGGCTGTAGTAGAAATATAGTAGAAATAATAAATGGGAAGGATGAAAAGACCTGGTAGAAGCATAGGTTAATATTAGGTTATGTTTTATTTTTATCAGGGACTTAATTTGACCCATTAAACAAAATTAAAATATAGTATTTTAATTTTCAGTTATGTACCTGGAAAGATGGAGAAAGCTTTTGTTACAATTTTGAAATAAAGGACCTAGCTGTGAATTCTCCATACTTTCCAAAAAAACAAAGAGGAAGAGGAGGAAGAGGAAAGAATACAAAAGAGGCTAACTGTGTGTGTGTGTGTGTATGTATATATATATATATATGTATGTGTGTATATATATATATGTGTGTATATATATATATATATATATATATATATATATATATATATAATGCACAGACAAATACATTTTATCTAAAATATATACACACACACAAATTGTGGCTGAGCCAATGGGAAAGTTCAAGGAGGGTCAGCCACAATCTCAATGGTTGTTCTCTCTGAAAGCAAGGTGTGGCGGGACCTGTCCGAACAGAAGCATTAGACCCTTCAGAATGACTAGCTTGTGGTTTCCCCCTTGTTCGACACCAGAGGAAAAGACAAAAGAGAGTGCAATCCTTTCATGGTACAGTTCTGCTTTGACATGCACTTCCCAAGACTTCCAGAGCAACTTGCACTAAGTTAGCCAGATTATAACTGATGATTCCTAGTGCTGCATACTCTGCTGTAATGTGGCTAAGAAGCCATAAGTCAGAGGTTTCCAACCTTTTCAAACACAAGATCACTTTTTGAATTTAAGTGCCATGTAACACCTACCTCAAAACCCAAATACCCTGGCCCAACTTCCTTTGTGTCCCTTCTCTGAGGACCTGCCCTGCTCACTCCATCTTCCCTCCCTTCTCCATCCTCCCTCCCTTTCACCAGGCAAGGTCAGAGGGTTGGGGCACAAGCTCTGGTCTTGGACTAAGGGATTTGGAGTGTGAGAGGGGCTCTGAGCTGAGCCTGGGGCAGGGAGTTGGGGAGCAGGAGGAGGTTTAGGGTGCAGATTTTGGGAGGGAATTTGGGATCAGGGGGCACTGGGCTAGGGTAGGGGGTTGGCATGCAGGACAGGGTTCATGAGTGGGGTAGGGGTTCGGAGCTGGCTCCAGCTGTACACTGCTTACCTCAGGTGGCTTCTGGGTGGTGGTGCAGTGGGGCTAAGGCAGGCTCACCCCTGCCCTGGCCCTGCACCACACTCAAAAGCAGCCAGCAAACTCCATCCTAAGTTGTGTTGTGCCACCTCCCCCCATTCTGTGGAGATAGAATACAGGGTGGGAGAGGAGGCACCCTGACATCAGTGCCCCTCCTCTCTCTTCTCTGCTCTGTACCAAAAGCAGGAGGCTCCTGGGAGTGGGGGCAGCTCTAAGGCAAAGGGCAGGAGATGCACAGCCGAGAGGGGAAGGGCAGCTGAAGAGCTGGCACTTTATAGCCTCTTGGCCAAACCAGTCAGGATCACCTGTCAGAGGCTCCACGATCTAATGGTAGATCCCAATCTACAGGTTGGTGACCACTGCCATAAGATAACCCATAGAGATTCATTTTTTAGTTTCCTTCATAAAAGATGAGAACATAACCATCCATAGAAAGGGTGAGGACTGAGGGGAGGGAGAGTAGAAAATTGGTGAAACTGAGGAGATGGTTTCAGCCATAAAAGATTTTTGTTTTAGAGCAACTCTGCCTCTGGCTTCCTGCAGTCAGCCCCTGGTCAGTTTCAGTGGCAGCAGCTGAATCTGGAGCCAGTTCTGACTTACATACAAATTCAACTTAAGAACAAACCTATAGTCCCTATCTTGTATGTAACCCGGGGACTGCCTGTATACGTTTATTTGCAAAATTTGAAAAAAAAATATGAATGCATCATATGAAACAAAAATCTTTTATGGCTGAAACCATCTCCTCAGTTTCACCAATTTTCTACTCTCCCTCCCCTCAGTCCTCACCCTTTCTATGGATGGTTATGTTCTCATCTTTTATGAAGGAAACTAAAAAATGAATCTCTATGGGTATGCAGTCGCTTTGCTTATTAATGTGTGCTGACTCAGCAGGGTTTCTATACTGAAACAGAGAGGGAATACTGCTTGTGCTCCAAAACATAGTATCTCTGCAGATCTACCATAAAACCAATCATACTGGCATGTTATCACTGTGCATGTCAAACTCACCTACATTGCTAAAGGGAATATAGAGGTGAAACTACAACTTTACAGATTTGAAAATGTCTCAGCACCCCAACTAGCTATGTTTTGGATTATTTCCCCTCCCATCACCTTGCGTTTTCCAGGCTGTAACACATTTTTCTATTTTATTCAAATATTTATAACTATGTTAAGATCTTTTCTATTCTATACCTGTTCTCATTAGTATCAACAGCCCTTCCCAATTCAGTATTGTCTGCAAATTTAATTAATGTGTTGTTTATCCTGTTTTCCAGATAATTAATAAAAGTGTCAAATAACTTTGACGTAATTTATACATTTGATTTTATTTGCTTTTCTGTTTTTTAAATGGCCCTTCCATCTGTCCACATGACACAGCTGTCACTCAGAGCAATTTATAATATATTTTTAAAGTACATGTTGAATTTTCTATTGTGGATTGAATGTTTACGGATTGTTGCTAAATATTAGTTTTACATAAGGGATTTTAACAGAAGAGAACCTAGAGATAGTGGACTGCAGCTGGTTAAGGTTAGGAGTATGGTTAGGATTGGACATAAAGATGAGCTAGGAATCAAGATTTAGATTTGACTAGGAATAAAATTAAGGTTTATATCAGAGCCAATGTTTAGGCTAGAGTTTAGGCTGTGCAGAGTCAGTGGGCATGTACTAAGGACTACAGTTGTAATAATATCCAAAACTAGGGCCATGTCTTCACTTACCAGAGGATCAATGCTCTGGAACTTCCAGTTCAATTTAGGAGGTCTAGTAAATGAGGTGGGAGGGAGGGGTCTTTTTGGTCAGCTGGGCCAAGGCAACTTCCTGCCCATCAGTGCGCGGTAGGTACACCCCATCACAGAGTCAATTTCAAAATAGCGTATTTTGTAATTTGGAAACAAATTTTGAAATAACCCACCATTCTGAAACATCCCTTACTCCTTATTAAATGAGGTTTACTAGGACGTTAGAATAGTGAGCAAGCTATATTTTGAAATAACGTGCACGCTGTTAAGATATAGGATAGCTATTTCAGGATACCTCTGGTATCCCAAAATAGCTCTGCAGTATACACATAGCCTGAATGTCTCAAAGTATGCTACATGACATACAAAAATTATTTAAAAAAAAGATGTTTTCAGCCCTTTGTTCATCACAAAAAAGGACAGTGAACCAGATCTCAGAGTCTATCGTTGTGTCCTGAATGTGGTAGACAATGAATTAATATTATATACCCACCTCAGTCATATTTCAGATTACAGTAGTATGGACTACCATCTAGCTACAGAACAGAAACCTGACATGACTATTAACTGAATGACAACTAGGTAGAGAATTATTTAAAATGATGTTCTGCAGAAACAAGAAACAAAACTAAGGCTTAATTAAAACCAGTAGACATAAATATCAACTATTTGTGGAGATATATTTTGCCTGAGTCAGGAATTTTTTCAGGACAACAATTAATGTGTTTAGTTAAATATATTATTACCAAAATGTGAAGGATAACATATACATACTAGGACAAATTGACATTTCAGGCTGACCATCAAAGACTAAGGCTGTGATGCATTCAACAAGATTAAATAGCTTAAATTTCTTGAGGTCAGTTTACTCCTGTTATTGGAATAAACCAAGAAAGAAAATAAGTTAAAATGTTAATCCAGTTGATCCTCTTAACATCCCTGAGCAAAATGTGAAAAAAATCAAAATGAGGACAGAGATAGGCATCATGTATTTTCTTTCAAGGATAAACAAAGTGAAAAACTTTGAACATCCCTCCTGGTGTTTCAGCTTTTCACATCTAATTCTTTAAACTTAAATTATATTAGCATTACCAATCAGTTTTACAAAGATTTTGTCACCTGCCATTACAAGCTCCTAGTATTTCTCGTTTTACCAATGTGACAACTGCCTCTAACACTTATAAATATTGAAGAACATTTTCTGCATAATTACCTTGTGAAGTCTGTCATCTCCATCATAATCACACACATCCTCTTAGCCAAAACAATGAGGTCATTGCTGGTATCATCCCATATTTCAATCTCTGCATCAAGCTTACTTTTGACTTTCTTAAAGTCAGCCACTTGCTCGGCTATCTTTTCTTTTTCAGCCTCTGGCAATTGAGTCATCTTAGCCTAAAACATAAGATAATTTGATTCGCAAAACATTTGTCTGTATCTAGGAGTAATTTCTTCTTTTGGCAAAATCACTGGACATTACTAAATATGTTTTAAATATACATGGGCCTGAATCAGCATCTCCAATCTGAGCACTTTTCAATTGGGCCTTATCTCTCTCAAACAACAGGGAATGAAATTCTGAAATCTAATGCTCCTGAACTTTTCAAGTTGATCCAGCAGAATAATCTGTATTTGTGGTAGTTTTCACACCAGAAGTGTATTTTTGAAATTTCTTTGTGGGTTCAAACATGGACAGGATCCCGTAAAAGGACGATCCAACTGAGTAGAAGGAAACTCTACTACTCAAAATGTCTTTCCCTCTATTTAATTGGTTCTGCCACCAAGATTTCATCTCACTGAGAAAGAATGTGTGCACATGGTACATGTTATTATGGTCAGAAATCAACCAATGACAAGACAGGTTCAGGAATACTCACCTGACCGAATTAACAAGCTCAGATCTTATAGGCTTTGTTTCAGTGATTTGTTTTTGAAAACTGCGTGGACACCCTTTTATATAAAGCAAGGCCTGATAACTCAATCTGGAGCCCAGCAAGTAGCATGAAAAGCAGAAAGCACAACATTGTCATCCTTATCTTACATTGCTATATAAACTAACCAGAAGCCACAAATCATATCAGAGAATTCCCTTATATATTTAGAGCAGCAACAGTAGCAGCAAAGTATTGTCATCACACACAGCAGAACTGATATCTGCAGGTAGCTCCAGAAGCTCATTTCTGCTTAACCTCAGTCCCAATGTGGTCTAATAACTTATGCATGTTATGTTTGTCTTTTCCATAGCCAAGTCCAGAGGCTCAAAGAAATACAAAGCGATACTCAACATGAAGCAAGAGAAATGAAGGATGAAAAAAATGAGTCAGAAAATGAAGATTTTCTCACCCACCCTTTTATCAATTTCATATGCAGAGGGAGATGTGCATGAAAACAATTGTGGATATTGGGTGAATAGAAACAGAGACAAAGTAGATGTCTGACCACTATTTGAAAAAAAAATCAAATGTTTTCACTTTGGAATTTCATAAAAAATGAAAGCCAAAAAATAGAAAGACAAACTACAATTTCTCAATAAAATAATTTAAATTAAAAAAAATGATCAGCCCTAATGAGAATATTACATTGAAACTTGGTTTAAATGATGAGGGGAGGATAAAGAAAAGCAACTAAAGGAGGATAGCAGAAAGTGTAAAATAAGTAAACATCCCAGTATTTTAACTTGATTCTTGTTCAGATCCCTGTGTGTACATAGAATCATAGAATACTAGGACTGGAAGGGAACTCAAGAGGTCATCGAGTCCAGTCCCTGCCCTCATGGCAGGACCAAGTACTGTCTAGACCATCCCTGATAGACATTTATCTAACCTACGCTGAAATATCTCCACAGATGGAGATTCCACAACCTTCCTGCGCAATTTATTCCAGTGTTTGACTACCCTGACAGTTAGGAACTTTTTCCTAATGCCCAACCTAAACCTCCCTTGCTGCAGTTTAAGCCCATTACTTCTTGTTCTATCCCCAGAGGCCAAGATGAACAAGTTTTCTCCCTAATCCTTATGACACCCTTTTAGATACCCGAAAACTGCTATCATGTCCCCCCTCAATCTTCTTTTCTAAACTAAACAAACCTAATTCCTTCAGCCTTCCCTCATAGGTCATGTTCTCTGGACATTACACCAGACAAACCCAATTATTGATTCCATACTTACAGCACCTTACACATTACTTTTTAATTAAGCACACAATATTTATTTAATTTTAGACATCTCCTTTGTATTGCCCTGACAATGTGATACAATCACATCATATAATCTCAGGAGTGAGAAGTTAATTCAGCTTCCATGTCATCATCCCTTTGCCCATTCTTTCAGCTCACCAAGAAGGGTTCTAATAAATGACAACTTCTATAGCGGTTTTGCTGTAGGCAGGTATTTAGCCACAAAGAATTAGACTCAGGGCACCAAACACATTTTGCACAGGAAACTCAACAGCTCTCATATAACAATACACCTTAAAAACTTCAAGCCTGGGCTAGATTGCAAACCTGACGATGAAAGGCTACATATCACATTCCTAATGACCTGAAACATCCAATAACTCCAGTCTCTTCCTTTACTGAAATTATGAGAACATATGAATTATGTAGGGAAATGTGATACTTTTGATAAATCATTGTTCTTGACAGGGATTATTGTGCTCTGTATGAAACATTAAAGCCACTATTAGCAGAAGTACTTAAAATCATAGAAGAAAGTTATTGGCACTATGCCCTGAATTCTTGTCATTAGGTTTTCAAGATTCTGTGTAATGGCAAAATTATTTTTTTTAAATATTGCATTGACTTTTTTTACTTGTGAAGATATTAACATCTTCCTATTAATATAGGCCAAAAGGAAGCTCATCTAAATGCAAATAACAATGTATGCTTTAGATGAAAAATGCTTTAGATAATTATTTGTTACATGAATATGAATAGCTGACTTTATTTGATGGTAAATTGATTTCTGTTGTAGACATTACTTTGTCATAATGTGATGCACGTACCTATTTATTTTGTCATTGAGTTTCACAGTGTTTTTTGTTTTGTCATCACCATCATCCATATTGAATGTGATAAATATTTACTGTACTTCTTGTCAAAGTTGGATTTGTTTATTTTGTTTTGTATTTGTGTACTTGTGTCTCAACACGTGAAACAAACAAACAAATAAAAAGTCAATGGATTTTCCCATTCACAATATTGAATATAATGGATTAACTATTCCATTGGTTCCCAATGGCTGTGCAAACAAAACAAAGGGAAAATTCAGATACACTCTATCTGAATACTTTTAAGGCGTCAGTGTAGAAGAAACTCTGAGAGACTAAGCGCGGGCCTGGTGTTACCCGACAGAAAGCATAACTTTTGCTTTAGTCTTTTATAAACTGATTTCTGTGTGCACTGAAACATTGCCCAGGTTTTTTGATGTAAGTAAATAACCTAAATTAGTAATTTTTAAATTAAATTAGATAAGTCTTTTCTAGTGTTTTTTTTTCTTTCACAACAGATGCTTAAAAATTAGTGTTCTCTTCATCACAGCTTTCTAGATATGGCAGAATTATTCTCACTATCTGGTCATAGTGGCATATATTTCTTCAAACAAAATGACAGTGCAGCATGAGAATTTTTGTTCACATTACCATCACACTGTAATACAACGACCATGTTCATAGTGGACCAGATACTCATAAGAACTGAATTGGTTTCATTCCATTGACTTCAATGTACAGTGAGCCCTCGCTACTTCGCGGTTCGACCATCGCGGATTCACGACTTCGCGGACTTTTTTCTGTACATTAAAGGGTGGTTTGTTAACAGTACTACCGTATATTCCGGGGGAAGCCGGCGGGGGGGGCATCCCAGGCGCGCCTGGGCTGCTCCCCCACCGGAGCCCCTCTGCGGCTTTCAAAGCCTCGGGGGAAGCCGGCGGGGGGGCATCCCAGGCGCGCCTGGGCTGCTCCCCCGCCGGAGCCCCTCCGCGGCTTTCAAAGCCTCGGGGGAAGCCGGCGGGGGGGCATCCCAGGCGCGCCTGGGCTGCTCCCCCGCCGGAGCCCCTCCGTGGCTTT
The DNA here is from genome assembly GCF_049634645.1 of Pelodiscus sinensis. Lineage (NCBI taxonomy): Eukaryota > Metazoa > Chordata > Testudines > Trionychidae > Pelodiscus > Pelodiscus sinensis. The sequence continues at coordinate 26,727,555 of NC_134718.1, forward strand.
CAAAGCCTCGGGGGAAGCCGGCGGGGGGGGCATCCCAGGCGCGCCTGGGCTGCTCCCCCGCCGGAGCCCCTCCGCGGCTTTCAAAGCCTCGGGGGAAGCCGGCGGGGGGGCATCCCAGGCGCGCCTGGGCTGCTCCCCCGCCGGAGCCCCTCCGCGGCTTTCAAAGCCTCGGGGGAAGCCGGCGGGGGGGCATCCCAGGCGCGCCTGGGCTGCTCCCCCGCCGGAGCCCCTCCGCGGCTTTCAAAGCCTCGGGGGAAGCCGGCGGGGGGGCATCCCAGGCGCGCCTGGGCTGCTCCCCCGCCGGAGCCCCTCCGCGGCTTTCAAAGCCTACTTCGCGGATTTTCAGCTATCGCGGTCGGGTTTGGAACCTATCTACCGCGATAAACGAGGGTTCACTGTAGCTGTACACCATTTAGTATCTGGCCCCATTTCTTTCATTCATAGGTATGAAATTGCTTTTACAAACATTTAATTATCATTATTTTCTATAATTGCTTAAAGATGTTAAAACACTTTACCAAGTTAAATTAAAGCTCAGAACAACATTTTCCTCTACTGTGAGTATTGCTTCACTCATTTTACAACTGAGATGAAGGAAAGAGGAATGGATTACTTTCTAAAGGCCACATAATGAATTTATGACAGAGTCAGGAATATAATCCAGATGTGAAGGGTCAGTCCGCAATTCTCATCCTTAAACTACAGTCTCTCCTCATGGATTCTAAGAGTTAACTAATATAGGTTGAACCTCTCTAGTCTGGCTCCCTTAAGACCTGAGCAGTGCTGAAACAGAGAATTTGTTGGACCATGGGAGGTCAATATTTTCTAGCAGCATTACTAATACTTCCACTGATTACTGGGCTCTTAGAAGACAATTAGGGGTAAAATAGAGCTAAAATACAGCACAGAACACTGAGAGCCAGGACTGGTGGCTGTAAACAAATTTTATGGTACTGCGGGAAACTTGGCCACACGCATGATAAGTGGACATCCAAATAACTAAAATCATGCTGGACCATGGATGTTGCTGGACCAGAGTGTGCTAGACTAGAGAGATTCAACCTGTGCTATTCATGAGATGCAAGGTTTCTACACCTACCCAGGAGGAGAAACCAAATGCACAATTTTGACCTTACGATTGCTTGCCACTGAAGTGCTGTCTGTCTTACTTTGAATATGCTGCATTATCCACAGTTCGGTAGTGAATATAAAGCTTCAGTCACCATAGCCAATGTATAGCAGGTTTTTATTACTACCCTCTTGATAATATATAACATGACTAATAGAAAAGTGAAGACAGACAGGAACTTTCAAAGGGATCTGATTGCTAGTGGAAACACACTGACTGGAGGAAGTTACATAAAATAAATCATGGCTCTCTTGAATGCACAAGTGGAGTCAGGACTACTTTTATGCTCAAGGACAACTAGTTTTGAGACTAATATGTATATATTAGGCATATTCTCAGTGTGGAAATATCAGGCAGAAAAAAAGATCAAGTAGCAAACAAAAGCTACTCTGAACTCAGGTAACACAGTCCTTAAAAATCAATCACTGACTTCTCTGTAAATTGTTTGCTAAAGATAAGGTTAAAGATACAGTGTTTGCCACTAGACTCTGGGTATGTCTATACTGCAGTTAATGGATGTGATTGCAGCTTAAGTAGATGTGCCTGAGCTAGCTTGCTTGGGCCCCAGAGCAATGAAACCATGGCAGCAATAGCATTTTACTCACAAATCTAGCCCAGGCTGGAGTATAAGCTGTTTCAGCTTCACTGTTTTTGGGCCCACACTAGCTCTCCCCTTTCAGTTTTCCCTTCCATAGACTTAATTTACAATAAAGCAAAGTTACTCACCTTGGTGCAGTAACTGTCATTCTTTGCGATGATGTCACTGTGGGTGCTCCACTGTGGGTGCTGGGCTTGCCCCGGTGCCACAGGATGGAGATTTTTCTGAAAGCAGTACCCGGCTGGACCGCGCATGCGCCACGGCGTCTCGCGGTGTTCACATTCTTTCTCCTGTGTGAATGGTCCGGCCCTCACTAGTTCCTTGAGGCCACCTCAGAGTCTGTTTGGCGTAATGTTTGATGAAAGTGTCATGTGAGGACCATGTGGCCACTCTGCATATATCTTTCAGGGGAACCCTTTTGAGCTAGACCATCGAAGTCACCAGGGCTCTAGTGGAGTGGGCCCAAGGTTGAATTGGGAGAGGTATACACTCTGCTGCATAGGCGCCTGTTATGCAGTTGGTTATTAGTTTGGAAATTCATTGAGAGGATATTGGCTGTCCTTTTGATCTCTCAGCAAGAGATATAATCAAATGATCAGTCTGCCTGAAAAGCTTAGTGCGGTCTATGTAGAATGCCAGGGCCCTTCAGACATCGAGTGTGTGGAGGGCTGTTTCTCATGAAGAGGAGTGAGATTTTGGATGAAAAACAGGAAGAATAATTGGTTCATATACATGAAAACTGGATGCTATCTTGGGGATGAACTTCAGATGGAGTCTCAGCACGACACCATCCTTATTGAATATTGTGTATGGAGGTGTTGCCATTATGGCTGAGAGCTCTCCCACTCTGCGTGCTGACGTTATGGCAAGTAGGAATACCATAGTATTCATAGTTAGAGATCATAAGGGCATGGTAGCGAATGTCTCAAATGGTGGAGCTATTAGGGCTTCAAGGATCACGTCCAAATTCCAGACCGGGAGGGTGGAGTGATGTGGTGGGCTTATATTTGCAAGGCCCTTGATAAACCTCTTTGTGGTTGGATGGGCGAAGACTGAGGTTCTGTTGATCAGTCGTCTGAATGCGGAAATAGCTGCCAAATGGACCCTGAGAGATGCTAATGAAAGACCTGTCTGTTTCAGATGTAGTAAGTAATCAAGGATAATCAGAAGGGAAGTCGATTCCGGCAGTTGTTGCTTCGTGATGCACCAGGATATGAACTTGCACCACTTGGAGAGGTAAGTATCTCTAGTTGTTTGCCGTCTGCTATGGATGAGGATATGCTTGACTGGTGCCGAGCACAAGGATTCGGAGGGGTTTAGCCAGTTAGAAACCAGGCTGTGAGTCTGAGGGTGTGAATCTGGGGGTGTCATAGAGTGCCCTGGTTCTGTGTGAGGAGGTTCAGAAGGGCTGGAAGTTGGAATGGTTTGTGTGATGACAGGCAATGGACGAAGGGGAACCAGTGTTGACGCGCCCAAGCTGGATCTATCAATATGATCGTGGCCCCATCTGACCTCACTTTCTGTAGAACATTCGGAATGCGGGGTATAGGAGGGAAGGCATATAGGAGAGGTCCATTCCAGTTGATAAGGAAAGCATCCCCTAGGGAGCCTGCACCAAGTCCCACCCTGGAACAGTACCTGCTGCACTTTTTGTTGCGATAGGTTGTGAAAAAGTCTAGTAGGGGAATTCCCCAGCGTTGGAAAATTGTGTGGAGGACTCCCTCGTGTAATTCACATTCGTGTTTCATGGTGAAGTGTCTGCTGAGAAAGTATGCAGTGATGTTCGAAATTCCAGGTAAGTAGGATGCCACAGGTGTTATTCTGTGGTGAATGAACCAATTCCAAAATCAGATAGACTCCGCACAGAGGGAGCAGGATTGAGCTCCGTCCTGATGATTCACGTAATACGTGGCTGTGACATTGTCCATGAGGATTCTTACCGTGGTGTTCCGAATCTGTTTGCAGAAGTATTTGCAGGCATTGAATATTGTGCATAACTCTAAAAGGTTTATATGAAGATGGGTCTCTGGTTTCGACCACTGACCTTGTGTTGAGATCGTACCCATGTGGGCTCCCCATCCTACTAGGGAGATGTTGGTTGTAATGTGATGCTGGGGCTGTTGTTGGTGAAATGGTACCTCAGAAAGAAGGTTATTGCAACTCATCCACCAGAGGAGTGATTGAAGGATGGATTGTGGAGGTGTTACCGACCTGTGAACGTTGTGTCTGGTGTAATTGTACACTAGCACCAGCCAGTACTGCAGGGCACGGAAGTGTAGTCTGGCATAACGCACCACTTAGGTGGTGGCGGCTATATGACCCATGAGACACAGGCAAGTTATAACTGGAACAGTAGGGCTGCCTTGAATGTTTTGAATGAGGTCCTGGATAATGTCAAATCTCTGCAGAGGTAAGTAAGCCCTGGCTGTAATTGAATCCAAACGAGCGCCTATGAATTCCAGTTCTTGAGTTGGATGCAAAACAGACTTTTGCTCATGGACAAGGAGTCCAAGAGCTTGAAAAGTTTGTTTGGTGATGCAAATCATATTGAGTATCTCAGAGGCGGTGCGTACCTTGAGTAGGCAATTATCCAGATGTGGAAATATGATTACTCCTTGCCTTCGGAGATAGGCCACGACTACCACCAGGATTTTTGGGAATACCCTGGGGGCAGACGAGAGGCCAAATGACAGGACTTTGTATTGGTAATGGTCTGTGTCAACAATAAAACATAGGAATCTTCTGTGAGCTGGGTAAATGGAAACATGAAAGTAAGCATCCTGGAGGTTGAGGGCCGCAAACCAGTCATTGCAATCTAGTGCGGGAATTATGGCAGCTAATGTGATCATCCTGAATCTTTGTTTTCGTAGGAATTTGTTCAAAAAACGGAGGTCTAGTATTGGTTGCCATCCTCCTGACTTTTTCTGAGTAAGAAAATAGTGGGAGTAGAATCCCTTGCCCTTGAATTTGTTCAGGACTGGCTCTGTTGCCCCTAGAGAGAGCAAGTGGTTGACTTCTAGGCATAGGAAGGCCTCATGAGATGGGTCCCTGAAAAGGGACGCGGTGGGAGGGATGGTAGGAGGAATGGAGACGAAAGGGATGTTGTAGCCTGCTTGGATAATTTCCATCACCCATCTGTCTGTAGTGATTTTGGCCCATCGATGGAAAAAGGGCTTCAGGCGTTAATGGAAAATTCAGGTGCATTGATCATTGGTGTTGCCGAGAGCTGTTTGCGTGCCCCCGACCAAGGCATCAGACTTGCTGTTTGCTGTTGGATGTGGTCTGCATATGATTGCTTATGTTGCGTTGTCACTGAGGTCTTTGACACGAGCATTAATGGTCAAAATTCCTTTGCTGTTGTTGTTGTTGCCACTGGTGTTGAACGTACAGGTAGTCGTATCTTCGCTGGTGTGGGGTGTACCTCCATCTTCTGAATGGAGGGGTGTACATGTCCAGTGTTTGAAGGGTTGTGCAGGAGTTTTTTGAGGAATTCAAGACACTGTCAGTCTTCTCAGCAAACAGCTTCTCTCATTTGAAAGGCAAATGATGACAGTGGTGATGACTCCCTTGTTGAGGGTATGGTGAAAGGAAGGTAGATGGCAGCCTTTGTGGTGAGTGTGCCGACCTGTGCCGACTACCGCGGTAAGATGGAGAACATGCTGCTGGTGGGGAAGGAGATGATGCCAGAGAGAAAAGAAATGAGGGAGAGCGGTTTCAGGGCAGAGGAGTTGTTGGTGCCGAGCTCTCAGTGTTGCCAGTGGCTAGGCGTGGTGCCAGAGTCTTTGGCGCCACGGTCTTCGGTGCCACGTGGTGGACACGCGCCGTAATGGCTACCGGTGCTGATGTCATTGCTACCGGTGCCGATGATGCCCTCAGTGCCAGGGTGGTTGGTGCTGGAGGTTGGAGCGCCGTCGGAGCCAATGCAACCCTTGATGCCACAGGCGGTACCGACTCTCCCGTTTTTTGGGTTTCGGTGCTGCGGAGGTTTTTGAACGCGGTTTCACCGTGCTGGACATGCCTGGCTTGTCCCCCGAACAGACTCTGGCATGCAAAACGGCAGGTAAAGATCTTGCTGGCGACACCTTAGATCTTTTGGGGGAGGTTGCTGAGGGAGATGATGCCCTGCGCTTTGAGGACAATTACTCAGAAGCAGAAGCAGGTTGAAGGGCCTTGTCAAACTATCATTCACAGCCTCATCTCCCTGTCCTTTCTAGCTCTCACGGTGAGCTTAATGCAACGCGGGTACTTCTAGGGGATATAGGAGTCTCCCAGACATCTGATACAGGCTGAGTAGCTGTCAGAAGCAGGCATTGCCTAACAGCAAGTGTTGCACTTTTTAAACCCATGCAATGACGGCATAATGAATGTCTTGGTCTTTCCGAGGTTTCTTATGGTAACTAGTTCAGTCTTTTTTCTGTCTCTTCTTCTTCTTATTATTTTTTTTTTAAAGAAAAGAGCTATTTAATACTAATATAACTATTTACAACAGGAAGAAAAAGGGGGATGAACTGAGTACTGAAAACTCAGAGGTATAAGTCTATAACTATTCGAAAAAAAATGTTTTTTTCTTTTTTTTTAAGAATTAACAAAGGAATAACAACTATGAAGGAAAAGAGTATAACTATAGAAAAAACAAGACAATCTCACAACAAGATGATAACATGAAGAGCGAAGTTCACTCCGTCTGCAGCCTGAGGCAGTCAAGAGGAACTGGCAGGGGCTGGACCATGCACTCAGAAGAAAGAGCACGAATGCCGCGAGATGCTGCGGCGCATGCGCGGTCCGCCCGGGTACTGCTTCCAGAAAAATCTCTGTCCAGTGGTGCCCGGGCATGCCCAGCACCCACAGTGGAGCACCCACAAGGACATCCTCGAAGAAGAACTGAAGCTTATTACACAAATTTTGTGACAGTCTTTGTTGTTCCACTCTATTGCATATATTTCATTGAGTAACACTCAAGAACAGGTGACTTTTGAGCATTTGTTTTCCCCAAAGTATGGCAACCACAGGAGCTGCTGTCTGTTCTGCTGCTTTTCTGCTCTGTCCATGGCAGGAGGAAAAGAAGCAGATACCCTGCCCTGCCCTGCCTTGCCCTGCCCTGCTCTGCTGTAAGGAGCAGCAGGGAAAGGAGCAGAATGCCGGCAGCTCCTCTGGCTGACATAGTGCTCCCAGCCACAGCCAGACGCCCAATTCTGTTCTCTTAAAGGGTTGCTGCTTTGCAGACAGAGCCAAGGAGAAGCAGCTCCATGGAGGGGCTGGAGGTGGTACGGTGTCTTTCTGATACACAGTACCAGCTATCAATAGCTGTCTTTTGCTCAGAGTGGCGACCCTCCATAGCAGCACGTGGTTGATGTCCTTGTCTGCTTGCATGAGCATAGCCATGACTGTGAGTTTCCCCACCTTGAACTGTTTCCCAACTGAGCGGTAGCTGTCCAGAGTGGAAAGCTTCCACAGGTGATGACTATACACTTCTGCATGGGGACAGCAGATCTCATGCGGGTGTCCTGTAATCTGAGGACAGGGGCAAGCCACTTGCAGATCTTCAGGAAGGTGGCCTACCACATGTGGAAGTTCTGCAGCCACTGCTGATCATCCCATCGCTGCAGGACAATGTGGTCCCACCAGTCAGTTTGTCTGGTCTCCACCAGAAGTGGTGTTTCACACTGTCCAGGAGATATAGGGGTGTGCACAGCAGCAGGAGCACCAAGACTTGGCTAAGCAGGGCCTACTGGCCATGCTGGGGTTCATTCTCCTTGTCCTGTTCATGGTGGAGCTACATGCGGGCACTATCAGTGCAGCATGAGAGCCATGAGCATGATACTGCTTTTCAACAGCTCTGTCTCTACGGTCACTGTGCTGTGGCACATGCCCACTGCTTCCCTTTTCTGTTCCTCAATGGGGGAGGGAGTGGAGAAGTACCTTGTGAGATGCAGGCATAGAGAGGAGCCCCTGTAAGTACCTGTCTCAGATTGCAGGAACAAGCAGCCAAAGGAAGTATCTGCCCTCCTGGCATCCTCCCCAGAGTACTTCCAGGGGCTCTAATTCCAAGTCGGGCTCTGTTAAATGCGGACACACTATTTTGAACTAATTTCGAGGCTTCCCCATATGCAAGTTCGAATTTGTTAAATCAGGAGTTCATAAATTGAATTCGGTAATCTCAAAATAGTTTCCTAGAGTAGACATGGCTATTCAGTTTGACTATTCATGTGGATATGAGAGTAAATGATCACTAATGGGAGCAGTGATTGCACTAGCTAATCTTTAATTACCATATTTAAGAGCTTGGTGTAGCTCCATGCTGACCTCAATGTTTATTTCTTTAATTTATTTTAGAAATTATTTCTTGATAATTAAAGTTAGTCAGAAGCAATGTATTTAAAATGCTTTGGAAAATAAAATGCAATTTTTATTTCCGTTCACATTTTTCTGTGATTTTTTTATGTTTATAAAAAGGTTAAAGATTTTTGACTGTCAAAAACAAAAAGTAAAAAAAAAAATAGCAAGAAAATATAAATTTTCTTGGGAAAAATCCATTTTTAAATTAAGGAAAAATTTCACAACTATTTTACTGTATCTATTTTTTCTGTTATAGTAGTATTCATATTAGTTGTTAAAGGACTCACTCCTTCCTCCGGAAGTAATCCTACTGTGCACACATTGCCACAGCTAAGTTCCTAATGAAGTCTTCTGTGTGTTGCAGGGATGTTTTTGTTCAATATAAAAGTCATTAATAAAACCTTAATGCCAAGATTCACAGTGAACCTAACTGTTAACTAAGGTAAACTCAAAGATGATTAAACTTAGCAAGTTGAATTATAAATATGTTTGTGTTTATGTGTAAGAAGTTGCCAGGCTGGTTTAAATCTTCACAGGATATTTACAATTTAATCAAGCCTGTCTTTCTCACTTCTATACATATATTTTTCAGTTTTATGCCCCGTGCATATATTCAGAAAATTTATCAAAAGGGCAACACTATTCCAATGATTCACTGTCTGACTTAAATTGCTTTACAGGAAACAGCAATATAATAGGTTAGGAGTTTTTTTTTACAACTTTTTCAAACTGATTTTTAATTAAACTACACTGATACATACCCTGTCAATTTTCCCTTCTGGTTGAACGCTGGAACGGCTGCGTGAGTCATAGTCTTCTTCAAGGTCCGACACATCTTCCAGTTCCTCTAGCGTCTAAGAGAAGAGCATGACAAAGATGATTTCATTCTGTTTTATGGTTAGGCAACTGTAGTATTAGATATCAAAAATATATTAAACCTGTCGGCAATGTCCACTTAAAAGAACAACACAAATCACTTTGCAGAGCTGTGCTAAATGTAAATGTTAATCTGAAAAAAATTGATTATATTATGATAGTCATCCCATGGTAGTGGGTTGTATTTTGGAGAAGACATGGTAAAGTTGTTTGTGTTTACATGTATTCTAGTCTGACATTATTGCTACTAGAAATGAATATTACAAAGAATCTCTACATGGTCAGAGATGGATGAGATTTAGCCGGAGTTTTCACTAATAACAGAAAAAAGATCAATTTCTCATCACTTCAAATAAATATTTGTACATGGCTTCTCATTAAGTGCTACATAAGGAACAGAGAATTGCCATATTAGATCAGAACAGTGGCCTATATGGCCCAGTAGCCTGCTAGGGACAGTGTCCACATTTCACTTCCTAAAGAGGAAGGTAAACTGTTAGGAAATAACTTATCAAAGAGGAATGTTCTTTCTAACCCTCCCCTCCCCATGGGTTGGTTTATGCCCAGAAACATTAGGGTTTGTATCATTTACTTCTCTTTTTAAATAAACGTTATTATTGTATATAATGTAACTCTATGTGTTCTCATTCTCTAACTAAATTTCCAACACTTTGTGCAATCTGCTGAACTTTTGGATTCAGAGATACAAAGTGGAATGGGTTAATTATGCACTGTGAGAAAAAGCAATTCTTGTTTTCAGTTTTTAATTTGTCGTCTTTCAGTTTTATTGACTGTCTCCTAGCTTCTGCATTATTAGAAAGAGCTAATAGGAGACCTCAGTTTCACATTTCTGGAGGATTCATTTTTTACAGTGCTACAGATTCCCTTTTATTCATCTCATCTGTAATCTAAATAGGCCCACCATTTTTAATTTCTTTTCACAGGGAAGCCTTTTCAGGTATCTAATTTTTTTGTTGTTTGTATTTTTTCGATATACTTTTGTAGATAGAGTGGCCAGAACTGAACAGTATATTGCAAGTAAGAGATATCTTTGAGAATTTATATATATATATATATATATATATATATACACATACACCCTTTCACCTTACAGACTAACAACTTTATTCGGGCATAAGCTTTCATGGGCTTCATCAGATGCATGAAGTGGAAATTCCATTTGGCGGACATATATACATACATACAAAAATGAAAGTGTTACATTACCATGGGTAGAACCAGTGTTGTTGAGGCCAATTCAATCAGGGTGCATGTGGCCCAACACTTGATAAGATGGTGAGAATACCTAAAGAGAAAAATTACCTCCTGAGGTCTCTTCCAGCTCTCTGATTCTCTGATTCTATGATAACCATTCTCAGAAAGTTGTTATTAATGGTTCCCAGTCGTACTGCAAGGACATAACAAGTGGGATCCCTCAGGGGTCTGTTTTGGGACTGGTTTTGTTCAATAACTTCATCAGTGATTTAGATGATGGCATAGAGAATATACTTATTAAGTCTGCAGATGATACCAAGCTGGAGGTGGTTGCAAGTGCTTTGGAGGATAGCGTCATAATTCAAAATGATATAGACAAACTGGAGAAATGGTCTGAGGTAAGTAGGATGAAGTTTAATAAGGATGAATGAAAAGTACTCAGGAACAATGAATTTCACACAAACAGAATGGGAAGCGACTAGTAGGGAGTACTGCAGAAAGGATTTAGGGATCATATTGGACCACAAGCTAAACATGAGTCAACAGTGTAATGTTGTTGCAAAAAAGCAAACATGATTCTGGGATGCATTAACGGGAGTGTTGTGAGCAAGACACAAGAAGTCATTCCTCCACTCTACTCTGCACTGTTTAAGCCTCAGTTGGAGTATTATGTCCTGATCTGGGTACCACATTTCAAGAAAATGTGGAGAAATTGGAGAAGATCCAGAGAAGAGCAACAAAAATTATTAAAGGTCTAGAAAACATGACCTATGAAGGAAGACTGAAAGAGTTGTGCTTGTTTAGAAAAGAGAAGACTGAAGAGGGACATGATAGCAGTTTTCAGGTATCTATGCGTGCGTCTACATTGCACCGTTATTTTGAGATAACTAGCGTTATTTCAAAATAAAAATGTGAGCTTTATACAGCCATCCCGTTATTTCAAAATAATTTTGAAATAACAGATGGCCTGTTCAGAAAATTTTAAACCTCATTCTATGAGGACTAATTTTGAGGCTTCCCTGTAGTGTAGACATGCTATTTTGAAATAAGATATTTCAGAATAACTATTCCAGAATAATTTAGTTTGAAATAAGTGTGTAGTGTAGACATACCCTAATAGGGTGTTTCAGGGAGGAGGGGGGAAATTATTCTCCTTGGCCTCTGATGATAGGAGAAAAAGCAAGGAAGGTTTGGGTTGGACATTAGGAAAAACTTCCTAACATTCAGGGTGGTTTAACACTGGAATAAATAGGTTGTAGGATTTCCATCAGTGGAGATATTTAGGAGCAGGTTAGACAGACATCTATCAGGGATGATCTAGATGATGCTTAATCTTTCCATGAGGGCACTCGAGGTCCCTTCTAGTTTTAGTATTCTATAAGTCTATGATTCTAAATATGACCAACTGTTTAGACAAATCGACATAAAGCCTGGAGCTTTTAAAATAAATAACAGATGAGTGGGTATTGTTACCCAGAATGCTCAGAGAATAAGTCATATGTTGTGAAACTAAGATTTTTATGGACAGATCTCCATTCAAGAAAAAAACACTACCACAGTTAGAACTAACTGAGACCTTAGCATGCAGTCTTTGTAGGGAGTTCATGAAATGAAGAGAATAAAAAATAAACTACTATCCAACTCCCCAAAATTATATTGGCTGGATAACAAAGTCATCATAAAGCTATTCAAATAACTAATTTTTGGTTTGCTGTCAGTTTTGAAAAACTGAAAAAATAGTTAATTTGGGGTTAATTTGAAACAATATTTTTAATTTGTCTTTAATGATCCAAAACATATAAAAGTTGAATGACATTTCATGTTCACTTCAAGCTTTCGTAAACTCAATAAAAGTGAAAGAAATTTCAAAATGACAAGTTTCAAACTGAAACATTTAACCATTACATTTTCAACATGTAAAAAAATGGGGGTTTATTTTTTTCAACAATAACAGTAACAAAAAGTTGATATGGATTCAGAAAATGTCTTGATTAATCTAAATCTTCATTTTCTGCCCCAACCCCTTCAAAAAAATTTTGGCCATTTTTTGCCATATCTAGTCTGTCCTGATCTGGTTTTAAGATTCATAACAACCAGCCACAGCTAAAATATTTCTCCCAGTCTAAAGTTATCATATTTCTTCTCCTAGTTAAACACAATATATTGGACTTATTTCATTACATTAAGTACAGAAACCTATTGTAGATCTTTTAGATTTTTCTTAATATTAGTTAACATTTTATCTATCTGGCGACTATACAATTGAACTCGTGGTAGAAAGACAGCATGGCTTTATTAACAAAAGAAATAAAAGTTTATCTATATAATGTTTGACAGTCAAACATTTCCCAAATAGATTTTCTGTAAATGATGTGAAATATATAGAAAATGTGGTGGTATGGCACGAAGGTTTTACTGACATGAACTTGAAATGGTCTCATTTCTCACATGTGAGCTATTTAAGTTATCTCAAATGACTTTCAAGAAAGCCTTTCAACCACACCAAACCATCATATATTCTCTCCATTCCACACATTTTACAGAAAGATTATTTCACAAATATTTGAGAGAGTTTTTCAAAATGTTATTGGTGCTATTTTTCATTTTTCTCTTCCTCTAAAGCCAAACTAACCAACTATGAAAAGCATAAGGGTACAGTCCTTGGAGGATCAAGGGGAGAGGGAAATGACATTTCTTTAAGAAATCTCTAAATAAAATATACCCTGAAATAGGTTTGCCATGCATTATGATGTCACACTTCAGATCCTTTCTGCATCTTGTGGGATGCATAAGGGCTAGAAGCAAAAGATTGTAATCCTTGGACTGGAAGAAGGAACATTTCTAGCTTTCCAATGGTCCTGACTGTATGTTAGAAGCTTTGCAAAGGGATCCAGCCTCAAGTTCTCTTGTATGTCTGAGGAACACTGAATGACTTTGAGTCCCTCCCTAACCCTGGAGTTTGTCCAGCTCTCTTATTTGTTCCAGCATAAATATCAGCCTTCAGGCTGATCTAATGTATTCTGTCAACTGACTCCCACAGCCCTTCCAACATCTAGTATTAGCTGGGCATAAAGGTTCCCTGGCCCAAGTTTCCTTTTTTTTATAGCCAAAGAATATGCTATAATAGTTCTATGACACGCGAGGATTAGTCCTCTGTACAAGCCACTTCCTCCAGTGTCCAGACCTGACAGGTTTAGGACTACTTTGCACTGTCGGAGAGGCACAAAGCTGAATCAGTGACCCAGTTCCTGCACTAATGGGTTGCAAGTTATCAGAGCTTAAACTTGTCACTAGTCCAGGCATGAATATTTTCCCCTTACAAAAAGTCTTATTTTGGGTGCAAATTTCTACATATGATAGAAAGCAAAGGAAACATTTGTTTAATAACCCCCAAGCCAATTATATTTATTACATGGTTTTATCATTTTTCATATTGTTTTCATGACCAAGTATTTTGTATACAAAATACATGCACACATACCTACTCATGCACAAACACATAGTTACTTTTTTCTGTAAACACAATGCTTGGAACAGTATTTAGGATTAATATTTCCTTAGTTTAGGACAATATTTTTCCATATAAAATACATTGAAATTACATTGAGCTAGTCAAACAGTATTTCAGAAAATATATTTTTCAACCAATTGTAATACTATCTTTAGCTTTTTGAAGTTTAGAAATTGAGGCTTACATAAGTTATAAAAAACACATTTATACTGGTATAGCTCTGTTACAGTATTTTACCTTCAGCAATCAAATTGAGAAACTGCTAAGTTTTGACAGTATATCTGTTACATTTTTCCATCTAGTCCATCAAAGATGCATCCAAAATACGTGCCTGTCTATTTAGGAGTATTATTACAGTATTACTGCAGAAGTGCTGCACAAGTAATAAGAATACATTTTCCCTTCCAGACTTGAGTAGAATGAGATTATCCTTGCATTCTCACTGTTTTTCCTCATGAGACATTTCACCCAGGCCAAAGGCTATAAATTATTGTTATAGTCATAGCCAAGTCCAGAACTGATGCACTTTACATCTTGCTGACATTATGCTCACTCTAAGGTGCAACAGTAAATCAATCATACCTCATCCAGATATTTCCAACCCTAAGCTAAAATCTGGATTTGATGCTATGAAATGGAAGTCCCCTTCTGATGACATACCCCCTATATTTGATTTACGTTTGCTTTACCTATATTTGATATTACAGCTTTGGTATAATAATGAATAAACATATGCTTGATTTTAGTAGCATCTTAGGGTATGTCTAGACTAAACTAGTTTACCCGGCACAGTCAATGAAGCGGGGATTTAAATAATACCCACTTCATTCAAATAAACATGACCGCCGTGCTGTGCCGACAATCAGCTGATCCAGCACAGCGCCGCAGTCTAGACGTGGATCTGTAGGCTGGGGAAGCCTTTGTCAGCCGATCCCTTATGACTCGTGAAACAAGGTTTACAAGATCTGTTGGCAAAGACTTCCCCAGCCGACAGATCCACGTCTAGACTGCCACGCTGTGCTCCGGATCAGCTGATCATTAGCACAGCGTGGTGGCCATTTTTATTTTAAGGAAGCAGGGATTATTTAAATCCTCGCTTCATTGACTCTGCCAGGTAAACTAGTTTACATGTCTCCGTCGATGGAGCCAGGTAGTCTAGACATACCCTTAAAGCCTAACAAAACATGTAGATGGTATCATGAGCTTTTGTGGGGAAAACCCACTTCTTCAGATGACCGGAGTATAATAAATCCTGATCCAAGAATAAATAAGGGAAGGAGGAGAGAGGAGAAGGAAAAAAGGGAGGGAAGGAAGAAAAAGAGACAGTGACTAGATAGTCCAAATAATTACAAGAGGCTGTTGAGAACCATTAGTACCTCCATTGTTTGCTTGGTAGGTTAAGTCATTAAAAGGTAGAAGACAGTGTGTAAGCCATCCTATATCCCCATTCAGACCATTAGCATAAGAATTAAACTTGTGAATGAAGTTAAGTTCCAGTCCTTCTCTGTCTGTTTAGCTTGTAGAATTGGTCTGAAATAAAACAGTGACTTGAAGATCCATTAATGGGTGTCCAGGAAGATTAAAGAATTCTCCAACAGGTTTTTGTATATTGCCTTTTCAGATATCTGATTTGTGTCCATTAATTCTTTCTCATAGAGATTGTCCAGTTTGGCCAATATACATTTCAGTGGGGGCATTACTGGCATAGATCACATTACTGGATGTGCAGTTAAATGGCCTTTGATTTGGTGGCTGATGTCATTGGGTCCAGTGATGAAATTGCTTGTGTAGATGTGTGGACACTGAGTTGGCACTGGGGCTGATTGCATGGGTGGGTTCCTGGATGAATATGGTGGAGATGTGTTGCGTGGCTACTGCAAAGAATTTGTTTGAGGCTAGGAGGTTGTCTGTAAGCAAGAATTGGCCTTTCCCCCAAGGCCTCTGAGAGTGAGGGGTCATTTTCCAGGATAGATTGTAGATTATTGATAATGTGTTGGAGGGGTTTAAGTTGTGGACTGTAGGTCAGTGGTCACCAACTAGTAGATTGGGTTCTATTGTTAGATCTTGGAGCCTCTGACAGGTGATCCTGACTGGTTTGGTGAAGAGGCTGTCAAGCGCAGTACTTCAGCTTCTCCTCCACCACTTTTGCACACCTCCTGCCCTTTGCCTTGCAGCTGTTCCCCAACCCCGGGGAGCCTCCTGCTTGCAATACAGAGACGGGAAGGGAGAAGAAGGGGCACTGATGTCAGGATGCCTCCCTCCAACCCTATATTCTATCTCCACAGAACAGAAGTGGGGGCACAACAGGGTTTGGGATGGCCAGCTGCCAAGAAAGGCCTAGAGGCATTCCACCAACCACTCACTTCTAACCTACAAGGATTTTATTGGAAGCCTCGCTCTGCTCCATTGTATTTCTGTCCATGGGGCTTACTGGGGCCTCCATTGCACACAAGTGGTGCTAACTCTACATGTCACTTTTCAGTTACTGCAAGAGTTAAATTGATTTTTTCTTTTGCTGAAAATTTGGACTTTTGCTGAAAATCACAAACATATAACCTGTTTTTTTTGTCCAAAAACTGCTAAAAAAAGCATAAATAAAATGCAGGTTACTGGTTTTCTTATGAAAATTTAAAATGTTCAAGGAAACAGACATTCAAAAAAAAGTCATTTAACTGAAAATGCCATTTTTCATTAAATCAATGTTGACAGAACATTTTGGAGTACCCTTAGTTATTCATCATCATCATCATCTTCAACAACAGCAACCATGTGTTCAATGCGTGTTAATGTCCAATACCTCCCTTACTATTTCCTTCCATGGTTATTGCTAATTGGTAATGTACCTCAGTTGCATATGTGCTCCTTCTTTGCTCCTACCTGCAACACACCATGACAACTGAGAAGCAAACATGCCCATATGTTTAAAACCCTGACTTCAATTGTTTCTAATGGGAATTAGAGCACCTTAAAGCAGTGGTCACCAACCAGTAGATTGGGAACTACTGGTAGATCTTGGAGCCTCTGACAGGTGATCCTGACTGGTTTGGTGAAGAGGCTGTCAAGTGCAGTACTTCAGCTTCTCCTCCCCCCACTGCTGCACACCTCCTGCCCTTTGCCTTGCAGCTTCCCCCAAACCCCAAAGCCTTTCCAGCTCTGAACCCCCTCCTACACTCCCTGCCCCAGCCCTGAGCCCCCTGAACCCAAACTCCCTCCCAAAACCTGCACCCTGAACTCCCTACTGCACCCCAACTCCCTGCCCCAGGCTCAGCTCAGAGACCCTCTCACACTCCAAATCCCTTAACCCAAGACTAGAGCCTGTGCCCCAACCCTCTGCCCCTGCCTGGTGAAAGGGAGGAAGGATACAGAAGGGAGGGAGGATGGAGTGAGAGGGGGCAGGGCCTCAGAGAAGGGATATGAAGAAAGTGGGGCAAGGGTATTTGGGTTTTGAAGTAGAGCTTACATTGCACTTAAATTCAAAAAGTGATCTTGTGCTTAAAAAGGTTGGAGACCACTGGGCTAGACGCTTGGCTGTTTTTGCTGAAACAGACTAACAAGGCTACCTTTCTGAAACCTGGCAGTATTTTCATCATGAATTATATATCTAAATAAGTTTCCCACTAGATGGAGCAAATGTATGTCAGGCCAGCAAAGGAGATATACAATATAATGTTGATTACAGAGGTGAAACACTGCAGAGCTGTTCTTTTATAAAATGATACAATGTCTGGTGGAGTTTTCAGTTAAATATAAAAAAATGGTAGATTCATGCTGTAAAGTTTTCTTATCCAATTTGTTGCAATTAGTGAAAAAAACATTAAAAATAGAATTAATAAACCAATGCAAGGTTTCCATAACTTTTTTACACATTACAAAGACAGCCTCCCCACCTATTGATAGTCATAGTAACTCAAGATTAGCCACTTATTGACTTACAATAAGCTATTTCCTCCTTCCTTGCCCCTCACTCCCACCTTCTGTTCTAATATCTGATTTGTTAACTTATAATTTGTTTATTTTCTTCATTGTATTCCTTTGTTATATATGGTCATGCCAATTCACTTTCAGAATATGATCTGAAGAAGTGGGTCTGCCCCCAAAAAGCTCATCACCTAATAAACTATCTTGTTAGTCTTTAAAGTGCTCCATATTTTTTCCGTCTAACTTTTTTTTGGCTACAGAGTACCTATGGGATCCTGAAAATTTGGTGGAGCCCTTACTAGCTCTTTCTTGATGTCAGCAGCAAGATTTTGAGTGTGATGTGAAACAGTATTGTCTGACAGAAGCATTGTTCCACATTTTTATTAGATTACTCATCATGCATGCATACCACAAGATCGTTTGCATAAGGCTTAATGGGTTTTTCTGCAATTATATGTGCTTCTCCAGTGAGTGCAATACAGTAGCCCATTTTGTAGGATTCTTCTGTTTTATTTTTCTTGTTGGATTTAGCGATTTTCATCACTGAGAGTTTACTATTTGAAAGTGTGTCAAGCTTTCACTTGAAAAAACTTATGCTTTTGTCTGTGTGTTCAGAATGATTTGTTTCTAAATGCCTTTGGAGTTTAGCAAGTATTGAGAACTATTGGAAAGTATTTTGTTGCTAGCCACACACTTTGTATCAAAAGCATCTTTATTTCCAATGCAAGTAAATCCAAAACACAAATAACTCTCATCATACTTGTATTTTTTATTACCTGCTGCTACTCTGGTGGATGAGAATGGCTTCCTATTCAACAGCTCACTATTCAATCTTTCAGTAAAGACTGAAAGACTGATTTTCCTTTTCCTGTCCAGACATTTTAGTTGCTTATTCCATCCAAAGACCACTTGCTAGCAGTCAATTTTTTTTAGCCAAAAAGAAAGTGGGAAATAATTATTTTTTAAAATCTTTTCCTTGTTAAGAGCTGGCCCAGACAGCTAAATCAGACATTTGAAACATCTAATATATACATCATCAGGCCTACAGCTCATAAGCAACCTGCTGTAGGCTACTGCATTATGCCCTTTATCTACATCAATTGTAGTACCAGTATTTTGCCAAGCTACGCATGGTTTTTCGTACCCCGACTCTATTTTATGTTGCAATGTCCAACTTATTTATTGAATATTGTCACACTTCTCAATTTAATAGGTTATTTATTAAAAAATCTTCTCATTTTTTTCAAAACAACATCACTCCATACAACTGTCATTAATATTTTCTCATGGAGCCCCTGGACACATTTTGTGGAGCCCCAAGACTCCATGGTGCCTGTTTTTACCCTGCCACGTTTTTATAAGTTTGCATAAAAATCATATTTGGAGGTTGCGTGTGACCAAATGATCTAATCTAGATTCAAAATCTTGTTTTCTCATGTGATGTGCTTTAAGAAAGAGTAATTTGGACCACACTAGGAAAATATATCTGAATATCCTTCTTAAAGTCTGCTTATTTAGCAAAAATAAATGAGCTTAATTCACCAGTGAAATGCCTTTGAAGAATGGCGATTCACTGACAGAAAGACTTTCTTCCTCCTCCTCACCAGTCTCACATTCCTTGGACTTTCATTCTGGGTTGTCCATTTTAGCTGGTATAGATTTATTGTTCTTCGTGAATACAGTGATAAAGTGTTTACATCTTACTCGAAATTCAATATGTTGACATTTTCTTAAAACAGCTTCAATTTTGTAATCTATGCTTAACAAGACACTCCTGAACTCTATCCAATTTTTCATATAGTACATCAGGACCTTCGGAGTACTACTCCTTCCTAATTTTCCATGTAGAAACTAACGATGCTGTCAAGAATGACCTTGAGTGTGTCACTGCAAATTATGTAGCACTGGGAAGAAGGATCTAGGAGTTGAAGATGCAAGTGGTGTTCTCGACCATCCTACTTGTTGAAGGAAAAGGTCAAGATAGGGATTGTTGAACCTTGGAAGTAAGTGCTTGGTTGCGCAGGTGGTATTGATGTTTGGTTTCTTCAACTATGGAATGCCATTCTGGGAACAAGGATTACTAGGAAGAGATGGGGTTCACCTAACTAAGAGAGGGAAGAACATCTTCATGGGCAGGCTTGCAAACCTACTGAGGAGGGATTTAAACTAGGTTTGTTGTGGGACGGTGACCTAAGTCCTGAGATAAGTGGGGAAGTGGGATACCAGGAACAAACAAAAGTAGGAAGACGAAACAAGAGAGGACTCCTGATTCGAACAGAGAAGGTAGGGCAATCAGCTAGTTATCTAAGGTGTCTGTACATGAACACAAGAAGCATGGGAAACAAGCAGGAAGAATTAGAAGTCCTGGCACAGTCAAAGAATAATGACTTGATTGGAATAATGAGACTTGGTGGGATGACTCACATAACTGGAACATTGTCATAGAAGGGTAGAGACTGTTCAGGAAGAACAGGTGGAGGGATTGCACTGTATGTAAGTGAGCAGTATGATTGCTCAGACCTCCAGTACATAGAGGGGAAAAAGCCTATTGACAGTCTTTGGGGTAAGCTTAGACGTGGGAGCAACAGAGGTGATGTTGTTCTTGGTGTATGCTATATATCACCAGATCAGGTGGATGAGGTAGATTAGGCTTTCTTCAGACAACTAAGAGAAGCCTCTAGATCACAGTCCTTGGTTCTCATGGGGGACTTGAATCACAATGACATCTGTTAGGAGTCCAATGCAGCAGTACACAGACAATTCAGGAAGTTTTTTGAGAATGTTGGGGACAACTTCCTGGTACAAGAACTGCAGGAACCAACCGGGGCCATGATCATCTTGCCCTGCTGCTCACAAACAGGGAAGAACTAGTAGGGGAAATAGAGGTAAGTGACAACCTGGGCAGCAGTGATCTTGAAATGGTCGATTTCAGGATCCTGATGAAAGGAAGAAAGGAGAACAGGAAAATACATACCGTGGACTTTAGAAAAGCAGACTTTGAGTCTTTCAGAGAACTGATTGGCAGGATCCCCTGGGATGCTAACAGGAAGGGGAAAGGAGTACAGGAAAGCTGGCAGTATTTTAAATAAGGCTTATTAAAGGCACAGGAACAAACCATCCAGATGCGCAGTAATGGTGTGTCTAGACTACATCCCTCTTTTGACAGAGGGATGTAAATTAGGCATTTCAAAATTGCAAATGAAGCCGGGATTTGAATTTCTTGTGCTTCATTTGCATAATTGCATCATGGCGCTATTTCGAAAGTAAAACCACAGTCTAGATGTGGTTCTTTCGGAAAGGGAAGGCTTTTTCTAAAGATCCTGTAAACCTCATTTTTTGGATCTTTTTTGAGGTTTACAGGATCTTTCAAAAAAGCCTTCCCTTTTCAAAAGAACTGCAGCTAGACTGCGATTTTACTTTCATAATACTGCTTTTTCAAAAGAGCATCATGCTGCAATTATGCAAATGAAACACAGGAAATTCAAATCCCGGCTTCATTTGTAATTTTGAAGTGCCTAATTTACATCCCTCTGTCGAAAGAGGGATATAGTCTAGACGTACCCTAAGAGACCAGCTTGGCTTACCAGATAAATTCTTGTTGAGCTTAAACATAAAAAGGAAGATTGCAAGAAGTGGAAACTTGGACAGGTGACCAGTGAGACATATAAATATATTGCTCAAGAATGCAGGAGTGTAATCCTGAAGGCCAAAGCACAAATGAAATTGCAGGTAGCAAAGGATGTGAAAGGAAACAAGAAAGATTTCTATAGGCATGTTAGCAATAAGAGAGTGATCAGGGAGAGTGTGGGAACCTTACTGGATGATGGAGGTAACCTAGTGACTGATGATGTGGGAAAAGCTGAAGTATTCAATGCTTTTTTTGCCTGTCTTCACAGACAAAGTCAGCTCTCAAACTACTGCATTAGGCAATGCAGTATGGGAAGGAGGTGGGCAGCCCTTGGTGGAGAAAGAACAGATTGAGAAGTATTTAGAAAAAAATGGACATGCACAAATCCATGGGTCTGGATTTAGTGTATCCAAGGGTGCTGAGGGAGTTGGCAGATGTCATTGCAGTGCCTTTGCCATTATCTTTGAACTCGTCGAGATACGGAGAGGTCTTGGATGACTGGAAAAATGCAAATGTAGTGCCTACCTTCAAAAAAGGGAAGAAGGACAATCCAGGGAACTACAGACCAGTCAGCCTTACCTCAATCCCTGGAAAAATCATGGAGGGGATCCTCAAGGAATCCATTTTTGAAGCACTTGAAAGAGAGGAAAGTGATCAGGAATAGTCAACATGGATTCACCAAGGGCAAGTCATGCCTGACCAACCTGATTAGCTTCTATGATGAAGACTGTAGACATGGGGAAGTCAGTGGATGTGATATACCTTGACTTTCGCAAAGCTTTTGTTACGGTTTCCGACATAATTCTTGCCAGCAAGTTAAGGAAGTATGGATAGGAGAAATGTATTGTAAGGTGTACAGAAATCTGGCTAGATTGTTATCCTAACGGGTAGTGAGCAATGGCTCACTGTCCGGTTGGTGGTCGGTTTCAAGTGTAGTGCCCCAAAGGTTAATTCTAGGACCGGTTTTATTCACCATCTTTATTAATGACCTGGTTGAAGGCATGGATTGCACCTTCCGCAAGTTTGCAGATGACACTAAGTTGGGGGAGAGGTAGATACATTGAGGGGGCAGGCATAGGTTCCAGAGTGACCTAGACATATTAGAGGATTGGGCCAAAAGAAATCTGGTTCAACAAGGACAAATGCAGAGTCTTACACTTCGGACAGAAGAATCTTGAGCACTACTACAGGCTGAGGACCAACTGGCTAAGCAGCAGTTCAGAATAAAAGGACCTGGGGATTACAGTGGATGAGACCTGGATTTGATTCAACAGTGTGCCCTTGTAGCCAAGAAGGTTAATGGGATATTAGGTTGCATTAGGGGAAGCATTGGCAGCAGATCTAGAGAAGTGATTATTCCTCTTTATTCATCACTGGTGAGGCCACATCTGGAGTAGTGCATCCACTTCTGCCCCTGCCTCCCCCACTCCAGAAAGGATGTGGATGCACTGGAGAGGGTCCAGCGGAGGGCAACAAAAATTATTAGGGGGCTGAAGCACATGACCTATGAGGAGAGGCTGAGGGATTTGGGCGTATTTAGAAGAAGAGTGAGGGGGGATTTGATAACAGCTTTTAACTGCCTGAAGGGAGGTTTCAAAGAGGGTGGAGAGAGGCTGTTCTCAGTAGTAACAGATGACAGAATGGTCTCAAGTTGCAATGGGGGTGGTCTAGGTTGGCTATAATAGGAAAATCTATTTCCCTAGGATGGTGGTGAAACACTGGAATGGGTTCCCTAGGTAGGTGGTGTTATCTCCATCCCTAGAGGTTTTTAATTCCGGTTTGACAAAGCCCTGGCTGGGATGATTTAGTTAGGGATGGTTCTGCTTTGAGCAGGGGGCTGGATTAGATCACCTCCTGAGGTCTCTTACAACTCTATGATTCTATGGCATACCTTCCTTCTCTGTACAAAACAGATACATCATGGAGAGAAAGACATGGTAAAGGATGTGATGGTCCATCCAGATATTAGCAAACCCTAAAGCATGATTTCAAATCTCTTTTTGAACAAGGCCAGCTTCTCTTTAAAAAAGTTAGTTTACTTTCTTACCTGGAAGGAATATGTCAGCAAACTGAACGTTTTTAAGTAAGTTTGGTGCCCACTCCCAAATATACGTAAAAGCACAGAAAAGCACAACCAACTATCTGAAGGCCTGACAAACTCTCTTTATCAAAAAACATGTCTTATGGAACATTGTGATTGGAGCTATAAAGAAGCCCAAGCAACAGAAGTTGCACTGATTAGCCCCGTACTTATTCCTACAGATCATTTACTAGTGCCTGTATAATTTAATTGAAATGCCAATTAAACTATGTGCTTTATATTTTCCTCTAATAGCATCTGTGAAGTGAGAGGGAGAGAGTCCCAGTCAGTTTTGGTCTCGGGAACAATTATTATTTAATTAATCATATTGTAAGCATGTTTCAATGTTTGCAACATAAAACACAGCTCTGCACTAAATGTAAATTAAAATGAAAACCATATAAGTTGATCCATGGTTATTAGAGGACACCACTGGACATATTTTGGGTCCAGAAACAACATTAAGCATCAGGAATCAGGAAAAAAAATGACTTAAAAACTAATTTGCAAAAATAAGCCTATTCCTGCATTCCACAGTATGTCCTGCATACATCACTAATAAATAACCACTCTCACAAGAGATGTGAGTGTGTGGACCTCAGACTAGAAACTGTTAACAAAGATATCTTAAAAATATTCGTAAAATACAAATAATCATGAAATCTCTTCCCTCTTGGCAAAGGCTGGTTACTCCATTGCTTAGGTTCTTCGAAAATTTTTGTGAACTTACGCCTCCTTCATATGGTTTCTGTCCCTTGTTTTCAGGAGCTCCTACAGAACGTTCCACCCTCCAAAAGTACTTTGGTCACATATTGTGACAGTATGACAACTCAATTTTATTTTCCCATTTGGGTTGCCTCTGGGCTTCAGACCAACTCTTCACCATGAGCCTCTTAAGTAAATGCCTTTTAACATACATCAGACAGAATTAGCCTGGCAGTCACAAACTCCCCCACAACTGTAACATTTTGTTACATCTATATGCTATCTAGTTAACTTCTGCTGAAGATGAGGTTTCCATGCATGGGTAACACCCACTGCTATCCTTTCTTCATAATCCCGCCTACAACATTTTCTATTTTTTGTTGATGTGCAGACCCTCCCAGTTTTAGCACATGCTCTTCACACAAGCTAACTGACGAACCATTTGCTAATTATGTATTATGTATTAGCCTTTTATTATGATTTTGATTCTAGACAGGAATATTTCGCTCCTAATTTTCAATAATCAGGAGGTCCAATTCATTCAACATGAATCCTCCCCCACAGTGTCATTTTGTAACCAATATTATTTAGCTGAGTGCTCTACGCAGCTGCCAGTTCAGGTGGAACTTAACACTCGATTAAGCATATCACTGGGCAAACCAACATTCATGTCACAAATTTGTAACTTGACTCTGACACAAGAGAGGCTGATAGCATTTATTATTAGATTAGATTTTCCATATAAAATAACATTTGAAGCAGATGAAATATTAACATTTCCCTTAACAGTCTTTGCTATTTCTATGTCAGTCACAGGGTCCTTTTGAGTGGTACATCTAGCTTTAATAAAACAAAGTCAGTGAAACAAAAGCTTGATGGTTAATTAAAAGTGTTAATCATCTCTCTCCAAATTGAAAAACATATATCCAAAGCATTCCCCCAAAATATAAAGCGAAAAGAAAAGAAAAGAAAAGAAAAGAAAAGAAAAGAAAAGAAAAGAAAAGAAAAGAAAAGAAAAGAAAAGAAAAGAAAAGTTTTGTGGGGAGGAGTTTCTGTTTGCTTCCCTCTCTCCCCCAGTTTAGTCAAAAGCACTGCTTATAGCTGGAATAGTACATACTATTCTCAACTTCCTGGTCAGAGAATTCTGATTTTAGTTCACAAGGAAACAGTTCTAGTTCATAATTGTCATCCTTATCACCTTCCATACAATACCCATTTTTTTAAAGAATAATGTCTTGCAATTATTAGTTTAGCTATATTTAAAAGAATGCACTAAAGTTAATACAAATGACTATAGTTCAGAAAATTGATAAATTTTGTCTGTGAAATTTTTCATTAATTTTGGATGGTTTCATATCCAAAAATTTCAGGGAACATAAAATGTCAAAGCATCTTCCCTTTGCCTCCCATCTCCCTGTCATATCAGCTTGGGTAAATAACATTTGGAGTTCACTTTCACCTTTGAAAAATTATTCATTAAGTGCTCTGCCAGGTCTCTCTGAAAGTTTAAGATGGTGAGTGAAAGGAGGAGTACAAAGACCTAACACAAAAGTTTCATATGGGGTGGCGGGGGAGAGAGAGAGAAAGGGAGAAGGCATGCAGACAAAAATAGACATAAAGATAGCTGAATTAATAGCAGTGTTGTAAGATCTCAGTAGAGGAGCTCATGAAAGCCTGTAGCCTACCTTTGAACCCAACTGAGTCTTCATTCAGCAATGTACAGAAGAATATGTTGTAGCAAAGCTCTGCTTTTGCATGTGTGGTCCTGCATTTCAAGGTGGTTAGCGCTTGCTTCAGATGCTCATTGTGACCCTTAACATAGCCTCTCTTCCTTTCTGGAGGCAGGGATCACAATTTATTAAGCCACCTTCATCATAGGCCCATCATCTTACCTTCAGTCTCCCCTCTCAGGAGGTGTCTCTGAAGTGGTGTAGGGATGGTTGGGGGAACCCTGGCCCACTGTCTATTCTGGATTCCAGCCCAGGGTCCCAAATGGCAGCAGCAACAGGTAGTTTTTCCTCTACTACCAGAGCTATAGGCCTTCCCCAACCATCTCTCCTGCCATCCCCAGCACCTTCCTCCTCCTGGTGTCCTCCCAGCTTCTCCACAGCTCTTAGCTCCCTACTGTCCCTGAAGGGGAGCCTTTTGAACTAGTCCCAGCAGCTTCTTACTGTAAGTGTTCTGATTAGCCTGTCTCTCTTAATTGTTTCTAGTAGTTCTTAACTAGCACCCAGTGTCTTACAGTGTCTGCCTGACTTAATTACTTCTAGCACATTCCTGATTGCTCTGGTGCACCCATGTAACAGAAAACTATTCTTCCAGTGGCCAGTTTTCTGACCTTCTATGGGTATGTTTACACTGCATGGCTATTTTTGGGATACCTCCAGTATCCCAAAATAGCTACCCTGTATCTTCACAAGCTGCCCATTATTTCGAAATATTTTTTTAAATAACGGGTGCACTATTTCAGCGTCCTGATAACCCTCATTCCATGAGGGTTAAGGGATGTCTCAAAATAGTGTGTTATTTCTAAATTTGGTATGTATAGACGCGCACATTGTATATCCTATTTCGAGTTTAGGGTGCTGCGTAGACACACCCTACCGGAGTACTGCAGATAACTGCTCTGGGGCTAGTATTTGTCACAGTATCTCATTTTAAGCAGGAGAGTAGTTCTGTAGACTTTCCTGAGACCTCAAAATCTCAGCAGTCTGTTGCCAAAGGCATCTTTAAAATAGGGCCTGCAGTACAGCAGAATAACTTATACTCCTATGATAAAAAAGGCAAGAAACCTGCTGTACCCTCTGAATTCCATAAATCACATTGATAGAGCAATGTGGGTGAAGCTTGTGCCTAGTGCCATTGTTTTTCTGTATGTAAAGGAAGAACTTCAAAGTCTTTAATTCTATCATGAACACTGATTTTTTTTAAATCTGAAACTCCAAATATAGCACTCAGTAGGATAGTGCCAGGGATTTGTGTGACAAACTGGGTGAAACTGCATTTTACATCAAAACATGTGCAAGCCAGGCAAATTCCTTTTACTGATATGGAATTGTGAAGGACACTCTGGAGAGTCTCATCTGTAAATCCATCAATACAATGGTCAGTAGTAGTACTGATACTACAGAAAATTGTACCTCCTTATTTTTGTAGCTAAATACATGACATGGGCCAATGCAATGGCATTTGTCTGAGGGTACGTCTACACTGCATCCCTAGTTCGGATTAGGGATGCAAATGGAGACGACTGAAGTAGTTAATGAAGCGGGAATTTAAATATCCCGCGCTTCATTAACATGATCTCGCCGGCGTGCTAGTTCGAATCACAGCTGATTCAAACCAGGAAGTATGCGCCGGGATGCGTTAGTTTGGACTAAAGCCCTTAGTCCGAACTAACGTTACTCCTCAAAAAATGAGGAGTAATGTTAGTCCAAACTAACGCGTCCCAGCGTGCACTTCCTGGTTCAAATCAGCTGTGATTTGAACTAGCGCACCGGCGAGATCATGTTAATGAAGCGTGGGATATTTAAATCCCCGCTTCATT
Source organism: Pelodiscus sinensis (assembly GCF_049634645.1). Classification (NCBI taxonomy): domain Eukaryota; kingdom Metazoa; phylum Chordata; order Testudines; family Trionychidae; genus Pelodiscus; species Pelodiscus sinensis. The sequence continues at coordinate 26,755,098 of NC_134718.1, forward strand.
AACTACTTCGGTCGTCTCCATTTGCATCCTTAGTCCGATCTAGGGATGCAGTGTAGACGTACCCTGAAAGAATAAGTTAATTCAAGCCAATTTAATGGCAAGTTACAGTAAGTATAACATGCAACATCTGAAAATGTGACATGGACCATTTTTTGAGTTGCTTAAATACAATTGAACATAAATGGAATAGAAGCAAATATACATTATGTGACTTTGTAAGATTGTTTTCTACCATAACCTTCTAAAAGAAAAAATAAATTATTACACAAAATCAAATAGTACACTGCTGAAAAAAACACATTCTATTAGGTTGAGAGTTCTATTCAATGGCACTTTCCTTCTGAGGTGTGAATATATTACTTTTCCACAAGGAACATAAATTTAAATACAAATTAAAGCTATGTAGGAATTACATTGTAATTCTAATTAGATAATGTAAGTTCTGTCAGATTCCAAACCAGATAATAATCATTATGCTTGTTTTTCATTATTGAACATATTGTTAATTTCCTCTAGGAAATACTATTGCTTGAAATTGCAGAATGGAATTTACAATGGTTTGGGCAAACTAAAAATACAGACTCACTTCTAGCTGGGAACAGAACAGAAAAAAAAATCCCTAGCAATAAATTACTGATTCATATAGTAAACGCACCAATGACCATTTGAAGTGATTGTGCAAACAGCATTTGTGTCCAAATTGAATACACATCAAAGACCCAGTAAAGGATGAAATAATTCAGTCACTTGGTACTGTAATAAAAATATAGTATAATCATAGGTTCGATTTAAAATAATCTTTCTTATTTTTATAGTATTACCTGTATGCAAAATACATATTCTTTCAGTATAGTTATTAATAGCTCATTCTGAATGTATTTAATGTTATACATAATCATGTATTATGGCAAATTACATACAACAGATACTTGGACAACCTACATGCCTTGGTTAAGCTGCACTGAATGATTCAGGGATCTTGTATAAAAAAAAGTATATGTCCATTTAATTAAATATTGTCTAATAATTCACATGCACAAAGAGGCTAATTAAGACTGTTCAAGAACCTTAATTTTGGCATTTTCTTGACTTTGGAACCTTAATGGGTTTTCTTCGTATAGGATTTGTTAATGAAAATTAATTAGATCAAGACAAACTAGACATGGAGAAGCAGCATGGACAGAAGTGAAGTCAAGTGTGAAAAGAAAAGTGGTTCTGGGGAAGATTTAAGGGAAAAAGTGAGGGTGCTACTACATTACCAAAAAAAATCTGGTGCCAAATACAAGGGAAAGCATGAAAAAAGTATGGAAGTCAAAAAAGCAGGAAAAGAGAAAAGTAATACTGTGTGAAGAGTGAGCAAAGCGCAATAGGGCCATATGAGGGACAAATGGAGATGGGATATAGTCAAGATAGGAGATGTGCTGAACTTCAAAATAATAAGAAATTAGAACTTTATGCAGAAGGCTCCAAGGAGCCAATCAAAGCAAGTGGCCAGTACACACTTGGGTTGGTACAGTGTACCGGTAAGAAACGGCTGCTAGTACTGGCCTGTACATGACTGATATTAAAGCTTTGTCACTGTATTTTGATGACTATGATGTTTTCTCACTGCACTCACTCCCACTCATGTCTCCTCAGTATTTGGACTTCTTCCCTGTATTCGCTGTCTTGCAGCCACTTTCAAGACACCTCAGTTGGAGAGGACAGTTCATGCATAGGTGTTGGGCCTGCACCCTTTCAGCTCTTCTCTAGAAATGGAAGGATTCTCTTCTAAGGCAGTGTATGTATGAAATAACGCAATAAAACAGTAGAATTCTTTAAAACAAAAATTAAATAGTGAAACAAAAGAAATTAGTTTTATAAAGTATGTCATCTGAATGTTCTGCAAAAGCCAATGAGATGCAGCTTAGAAAAATATAAAGAAACATCTACACTTCTAAAAATCATCTCAACTATCTGATCATTTTCTAATCAAACATGACAGTCTTTGTCTATTGTATCGTCCTTAGCCCTTACCCTATCTACTTATCAAGTTCCAGGTGTTATAGTTCATTAGTGTATCAGTGTGAGGCTACATAGTATATCAAGACTCAAAACAGATTTTAATTATAAAGGAGATATTTTATTCTGGTACAAGTTCCAGACAAATAATTAGAAAAATAATCTCTACCTCTAATAAACTGAGTAGTCCCATAGCACCTTAGGGTATGTCTACACTACCACCCTAGTTCGAACTAGGGTGGTAATGTAGTCAACCGGAGTTGCAAATGAAGTCCAGGATTTGAATTTCCCAGGCTTCATTTGCATGTTGCCGGGCGCCGCCATTTTTAAATGTCCGCTAGTTCGGACTCTGTGCCCCGCGGCTACATGCGGCACGAACTAGGTAGTTTGGACTAGGCTTCCTATTCTGAACTACTGTTACTCGAGGAGTAATAACGAAAATGGCGATTGGGGCTTTTTTGCGGAAAAGCGCGTCTAGATTGGCACGGATGCTTTTCCGCAAAAAGTGCTTTTCCGGAAAAGCGTCCTGCCAATCTAGACGTGCTTTTCCGAAAATGCTTTTAACGGAAAACTTTTCCGTTAAAAGCATTTCTGGAAAATCATGCCAGTGTAGACATAGCCCTGCAGTAGTCCTTGATTCAGAAGGAGATGCAGAAGTGCTGGTATACCTCTCTGCAGGCTTAACTTCCAAGTCTGCTATAGTGTTGGTATACGATGCTCATCAATCCCACTATTTCTGGATATAGCCATTGGTAGTCACATGACTCCATAATACCTGGTATTCCAATGTCCAACTGAGAATTCTGCACAGATAAGTCTTCATGGTACTAGAGCTGAACCTGATTGTGATACATGAATATGCCTGTCATCTGATAGCTCAACAACCCAAGAAAGTGGTTCCATTCCTGTTACATTGTAATCCAATCTGAACAGAAAAAGGACATTGTTTATTCTGTTGTAGGTTCATCTACACAGCTATGAAAACGTCTTCACTCTAACCAGATGGGACAACCTGCTGAAGCATGCTCAGTATAGTCTTTGAGCTTCTAAAAGAAAATAGCTATTCTCATATTGACCATCAGGAGGCAATAAGCATAAAAAATACCTACAATATTATAGTGATAGAAATGTAGCCGTGTTAGTCTGGGGTAGTTGAAGCAAAATGCAGGACAATGTAGCACTTTAAAGACTAACAAGATGGTTTATTAGATGATGAGCTTTCGTGGGCCAGACCCACTTCCTCAGATCAAATAGTGGAAGAAAGTAGTCACAACCATATATACCAAAGGATACAATTTAAAAAAAATGAACAAATATGAAAAGGACAAATCACATTGCAGAACAGAAGGAGGATGCGGGAGGGTGGGAAGGGGGAGGAAGGAAGGTAAGTGTCTGTGAATTGCTGATATTAAAGGTAGGGAGAGTGGGATGTTTGTGAGTTAATGGTATAACAGGTGATAATTGGGGAAACTGTCTTGGTAATGGGTGAGAAAGTTCAAAGACTTGTTAAGTCCTTGTTGGTAAGTGTCGAATTTTAACATGAATGACAGTTCAGAGGATTCCCTTTCAAGTGCAGATGTAAAAGGTCTTTGTAGCAGAATGCAGGTGGCTAAGTCATTTAGAGAGTGTCCTTTCTGGTTAAAGTGGCAAGAAACTGTTTTCTCTTTGTGATCTTGTCTGATATCTGTTTTGTGGGCATTAATCCTTTGGCGAAGTGTCTGAGATGTTTGTCCAATGTACATAGCAGACGGACACTTTCGGCACATGATAGCATAGATTATATTTCTGGATGCGCAGGAATATGTGTTCTTGATCTTATAACTCACTTGGTTAGGTCCAATAATGGTATCAGCAGAATGAATATGTGGACAAAGCTGGCAACGGGGTTTGTTGCAAGGGAAGGTACCAGGGTTGGTATTAGTGTGGTATGTCCTGTGGTGGTTGGTAAGAATCATCTTGAGGTTAGGTGGTTGTCTATAGGAGACTATGGGTCTGTTTCCCAGAGCCTCTTTGAGTATGGTATCCTGTTCCAATATAGGCTGTAGTTTATTGATAATGTGTTGGACAGGTTTAAGTTGGGGGTTGTAGGTGATGACAAGTGGTGTTCTATTGTTGGTTTTCTTGGGTCTGTCTTGAAGTAGATGGTTTCTAGGTATTCGTCTGGCTCTTTCAATTTGCTTTTTTATTTCTCTGGGTGGGTAGTTGAGATTTATAAATGCTTGGTAGAGATCCTGAAGCTTCTGGTCTCTGTCAGTGGGGTTAGAGCAGATGCGGTTGTATCGAAGGGCTTGGCTATAGACGATGGATCGTGTGGTGTGTTCTGGATGGGAGCTGGATGCATGTAGGTAACTGTATGAGTCGGTGGGTTTTCTGTAGAGAGTGGTGTCTAATTTTCCATTGTTGATTTATACGGTGGTGTCCAGGAAGTGGATCTCTCGTGTAGAATGGTCCAGGCTGAGGTTGATGGTGGGGTGTAGGTTGTTGAAATCTCTGTGGAATATCTCCAGTGTTTCTTGGCCATGTGTCCAGATCATAAAGATGTCATCGATGTACCGTAGGTAGAGGAGGGGTGAAAGGGGACGGGAGTTGAGGAAACGTTGTTCTAGGTCAGCCATAAAGATGTTAGCATACTGTGGGGCCATGCGTGTACCCATGGCTGTGCCGCTGATCTGGAGGTATAAGTTGTTCTCAAACTGGAAATAATTGTGGGTGAGAACAAAGTTACATAGGTCTGCTATCAGGTTGGCAGTAGTGTCCTCTGGGATAGTGTTTCTAATTGCTTGTAATCCGTCTTCATGTGGGATGTTGGTATATAGAGCTTCTACATCCATGGTGGCAAGGATGGTATTATTGGGGAGGTTATCGATGTTTTGTAGTTTCCTTAGGAAGTCAGTAGTGTCTCGGAGATAGCTGGGGGTATTGGTTACGAAGGGTTTGAGAAGAGTGTCTACATAGCTGGATAGACCAGTAGTGAGCGTGCCAATACCAGAGATGATGGGACGTCCGGGGTGCCCAGGTTTATGGATCTTGGGAAGCAGATAGAACAATCCTGGTCGGGGGTCAGAAGGTGATTCTGTGAGGATTTGTTCCCGAGTAGCTGTGGGGAGGCTTTTAAGGAGACAGTGTAGTTTCTTTTGGTAGTCCAAGGTGGGATCAGAGGGGAGAGGTTTGTAAAATGTGGTGTTCGAGAGTTGTCTGGTTGCCTCCTGGTTATAGTCGGCCTTATTCATAATGACCACAGCACCCCCTTTGTCAGCTGGTTTGATTACAATGTCCAGGTTGTTTTTGAGACTCTGGATGGCATGGTGTTCAGCGCGGCTAAGATTGTGTGTCGCTTGTTGTCGTTTGCGAATAATGTCAGTCTGTGCGTTGTTGCGGAAGCTGTGTATATAGAAATCCAGATTGTAATTCCGACCGTCAGGGGGAGTCCATATAAAATTATTTTTCCTTTGGTGTTGGTAGGGGGGATCTGGTAGGTCAGATTGATGTTCAGTGGTGGTTTGGAAATATTCTCGGAGACGGAGGCGGCGAAAAAAAGCCTCAAGGTCACCACAAAATTGTATCCAGTTTGTGGGGGACGTGGGGCAGAAAGAGAGACCCCGGGACAAGACAGACTCTTCTGCTGGATTGAGTTTGTAGCTGGAGAGGTTAACAATATTATCCGGTGGGTTGAGGCAGTTGCTGTTGTAGCCAGTGGTATGGAGCAGGTTAGAAAATTTAAACATCCCACTCTCCCTACCTTTAATATCAGCAATTCACAGACACTTACCTTCCTTCCTCCCCCTTCCCACCCCCCCGCATCCCCCTTCTGTTCTGCAATGTGATTGGTCCTTTTCATATTTGTTCATTTTTTTTAAATTGTATCCTTTGGTATATATGGTTGTGACTACTTTCTTCCACTATTTGATCTGAGGAAGTGGGTCTGGCCCACGAAAGCTCATCATCTAATATACAATATTATAGGTTGCATCAACAGTTTCACAAAGGAGTCTTAATTAGGAGTACCATCTGAAGCAAATGTCACAGATCTCACCCCACTAAGACTATTAACCTCTCATTGCCTCCAGAACATTCCTCCACCTTTCAGGGGGGTTTTCCACTGGCCATTTTGATTTCCTGGCCTCAGACTACTCCTGAGAAGTTCTAGTGACTAACTTTTGATGTCCATGTTCATTGTTCCTGGCCATAGGAGTTTGACTATGCTGGATGTATCCAGCTTTTATACTATTGGTCACCGGGGTGGCACAAGTTTATCAATTTTTTCCTTGCTATGAAATATAAATTATTGATAGACCTTAGGCCTTCTGTTGTCATATGAATTTTAGGGCCAGATCCTCAATTTGTGTGTACTGGCTTTGCTCTGTGGAGCAGTGCTAATTTGCACCAGCAAAGGACATGGTCAATAGTTTTTATGTTTTATCAAATAAGAGTAATATACTACCCAGACCTATGGTTAGAAAGATTTAATCTGATCAAATTCCCTATAAACCTTCATGATGATTTTCCTACATTTTCTTCAAGAAATATTTCTCTCCCCAAATTGTAATGTAATTGTTCTATTTTCTCGTATAAAAACCAGTTTTGTCAAAGCCTTTTCAAGAAAAAAAACCCTTATTTTTTCTTAAAACAGATTTTAGGAACCTTATGAGATATAGTGTTTTAAATTATGATTGTATTTACTCTCAGTTACTCTATTGTAAAAATTCAAACCACAGTCTCTTTGTTGCAATACATCTATTAATACATTGTATAAGCAGGAACTGATTTATAATTTAAGTTTGAGATGCCATAAGAATCCTATTAATTTAGATTTACAATTTTACAGGGGTTTCATAGATAGCTCAAGTTGAGAAAAAGAGCAGACACACCTGGTCCCCTCAAAGCTATTTTGCTTCCATTAATCCCATGATTAATATAAATGGGAATTGCTGCGTTTTGTCTATGTGACATTTGTGTATTTTTCATCACATTATACTATAGAGCATTATTATGTCCTAGAGGGCACTTAAAACCTTGAGAGATTCTGAATTCTGTTGTGCTATTATAAAGACCTAGTACAGTAGACTTCTGATAATCTGGAACCTTTGGGACCTAGATGGTGCCAGATTATCGGATATGACAGATTATCAGGAGGTACTATAAACTGGTTATATGTATATATACATTATATTCTGTATATAAAGTGTTTTTACCCTTTTTATTGTAGCACAAGCACTGTCCAGCGTCACACAATGCCAGTGGCAGACTGACTCGATCCTGTCTGGTTTCACTCGGTTCAGCTGCTGCCACTGCAGCCTTGTAACTTGTTTTTTGCCAAAGATCACTCACTAGGCTCTTGCCATTTTGATGCCGGACTATCGGGAGTGCCGTACAATTGGATGCCAGACTATTGGAGTTTTACTCTTATCTGTTTCATATGAGTGAACCTTAACGCCTCAATAAAACGAATGTAGACGTGGCTCACTACCTTCTATAATTAATCTCCCTCATCTTCCCTTTAACTGCATAGTTTAATATACTTTTAAAAAAATCAATTTTCACTGATGTAAGAGATATATGTATTAGAAAAATCAGCTAGGATCTTCAAAAGAGCATGGCATTTGGACACCTAATTACCTTAAACTCCTTTGAAAACCCCAGGCATTGTGTTTTACAGAAAATATTTCTCATGCTACATAAGCATCAGACATATGAAAGTGAATCTAAATGAGCTAGAATGAATGAATGAAATTAAGATTGGAGAAGAAGAGGGAAATAGGAGAGAGGGAAAGGAAGAAAGGGTACAAATGTAAAGCCCTCGTGTGGCTTTTGACAGCATAGCTATAGCTCCTATGCAGCATTGAAATCATTTTTCTGAGACCAGTACCCATATTTTATTCTCTGAAAGGTAAACCTTGATTTACACAGGTTGCACGGTGCTAGATAGCAACTTCAATTTGCTCTTTTCCTTTCCATTTTGTCAGGATGATATTTTTGACAATTAATGCTCTGAAGATTTTTTCCTGGACAGTAGATAAATCCCTTAGCTCATCATCATGCCCCAGAATAAACAGAAAAGGAGCATGAGGAATATCACTACCTAAAATCCAATTAAGTCAGTTAATAACTACTTGCCAGAAGCTCTGAACTAACTGGCAAGCCTACAGCTGGGTCTGAGTGAACCATTCTTTTTCCCCATTTTTCCACCTCGTTGTTTATTTTCTAGAATGTAAAATATCAAAGGGGCTTTTTTAATAAACAAATTACAGCATAAAATGTAACATAGCTTTAATTGTATCAGTCCAGCTATGTGTGTGAATTTTTCTGTTTGGACAACAATATGACAAATTGCAGGTATTTTCTGTTTTAGAGAGACACCAGAACGCTACCCCATGTAATGAAGAAATGCACAATAAACAGCATCTGACACTGGTTTCCTTGTATAAAAATATCCTAGTTCCTTGATTCAGGTGTTTTCTGTTAGCAATTAAAAGGCCAGGTCGTGAGTCACCTTGATTCTACCCAAAAAGGCTTTCAATGTGTAATAAGAACAACCTCTAGATGGAGAAGACACAAGATGTAGGGTCTTATTAAAGGAGAAGAATGGACAAAAGAAAGCGTTGCTCCACTCATGCAAATTGTGGCTTCCTTTGTATACTGCGAAAGTTTGGACTGACACAGCTATGGTACATGATGACTAGTGACTGAGGAGAAAGGGGCCTAATTGCAGTATAGACAGGGTATTAGGGACAAGTTTATACCACTGTACACAACAAACCACTGTACTCCAAGAAAATAAAGAGTCCCATTGTTTTGTTCTTGATTTAAATTAAATACAGGACTTCATTAATGCTCTTTGTTTACTAAATATTAATTAAATCCAACACTTAATCTTTCAAAAATCTAGTTTAAAGAGATGTTAATTCATACCTGGCAAAAGCAACAAGTGTGACAGCTGAGTCCTACTCTATACTAGGGAGCTATTTCAAAATATCTCCCCCTATTTTGAAATAAGAAGCCAAGTGTCCACACTTCCAAGCCTGTTATTTTGAAATAACAAGCTGGTTATTTCAAAATTATAACTCCTGCTTTTCATGAGGAATAATGCATATTTCAAAATTATTTCAAAATAGCATTAGTAGATGCTCAGTTGCTGCTATTTCAAAATAATTGGCTATCAGAATCCTCTCACAGCTGCACTTGTGGCCATTCTAGCCACACCTAACAACTACACTGCTCCTTTTCTCTTGTAGAGTTTAAAGCTACAGGCTAAAGGAAAAGTGGCCACAGAATAGCCTTGCAAGCCCTGAGCCACACAGCACACTTCATTGCAGTTATGGATGACCCCAGTGCTCCCTCTGTGCCCACCACAACTACCAGCACTCCTGCACCACCCTCTGATGCGCAAAAGAGGACACCAGGCAGGATTGGTGTAGAGATCCTGGATCTCATTGAGGTCTAGGAGGAGGAGACCAATCTCCAGGATCTCTGCACCAGAAGGAGGAATGCAGATATGTACAGCCAGATGGCCAGCAGCCTAATCGAGAAAGGATACATACAGTCCCTCGACCAAGTTCGCATTAAAATCAAAGAATTCTGATAGACCTACACTAAGGCCAGGGAGCAAAGTTCATTCTCTGTGGTGGCTCCTCACACCTGTGGCTTCTATGAGCAGCTGGATGCCATCATGGGGGGCGGGTGATCACCCCCTCCATTGTCATCAACTCTGGCCAGAACATGGCTGGTGTCAGCCTCTATAAGAACAGCGTTGTGGAGGAGGAGGAGGAGCAAGCCAGCCAGGATAATATGCCTGCCATTCAGAAGCTCATCCTCAGCCAGGATGTCTCCCAGGACTCAGACAATCCTGACAAAGGCACGACAGGTGAGTTCTATAATTTTCCCTATACACACATGGGGTCAGGTGATAGAATTTTCGGCCCGGGGTCGCACAACAGCCTGTGCAGGTGGGTGCACATGGAGCACTAGTCTAGAGCACTCAGCCTCATGATGCTCCCACACAGGAACCCCTCGTTCCTTCTCACAAGTTTCTGGAAGAGGCCTGCCTTACTCTGGCCTCCATGGTGAAACACTTCCCATGACAAGACACCACTAAGGAGGCTGGGTTCATGGAAACACACAGTAGTGTTGCACATGGCACAGGACCATGCCCACACTCAGATTACAGTGCACAATATTCCTCTGCATCTGCTGTGTCTTCACAACACACAAGTTGGCTGGGTTCTTTTTTATTTGCGTTCAAGTGGCTGACTTTAATTTGAGCAAATTTTTCTCGCTTTTTTGAGTGATGTAAGATTGGGGAATGGGAAGACTTATAACAAAACAGTTCCCAAATTCATCAACTACTCTAGTATGGAACCGATGTATACAAGGGTGACATATAGTGGGAATGAGTATGATGAGCTTTCTTCGATGGCTACTTCATACCTGGCAAAGCAAGTCTTTGGTGCCAGAGAAGACTACAGTTAAGGGGTTGTAAATTTTTGCTGTTTGCCAAGGAGGATAAACCCACACTTGGTGATTAAGGGTTTCGAATGTGCAAGCTGGACAAAGCTGTCTGTCTTCTGCTTATCTGTTCCATGTTAAACAACTTGCCCCTGGACTATATTATTATTTGCATTACTGTAAGGTTAGGAACCTTCTTCATAGATCAGGACCCTATTGTGTTGCTCACTGTACAAAAGGAACAAGGTGAACTCATGCTGCACAGGATGGGAAAGAGTTAACTCCTCACAATAGGTGGAGAAGCCATGCCCACCTCCTCAATGGTGAAGCTCCAGGTGTAACACCAGTATAAGAGGAAGCATAGAGAGGAGGGATGCTCCTTGCTAGATCCCACCTAGGATCCTGGATGCCAAATGCCAGAGGTTGGAACTACATGGAGTTGAACTGACTGAGGAACCTGGGACGCTGAAGATGCACAGACCACCCCGACTAGCATGGTAAGCAAAAACATGGGGGGATGGGACTAGCCATTGTCATCAGCATTTGCAGATCAATGATTCCTGACTCAGTGGAATGCCCCTCACCACTGACAAGTCCCTGGGCTGGGACCTGGTGGAATGAAAGGCATGGGCCTTCCTACCATGGCTGTCATTCAGCCCCGTATCCCGTGCAGTGATCCACACCCTCCAACCCATGCAGCCCTGCCTGGGAGGGCAATCTATTGAGTCTGGCTGCCAATGGTTCCTTTCTCTCCATTTTCATATAAAATCAGTCAGCAAACATTGGAAGCCCCTCAAAGAACCTTCCTGCTGATTCTGTGCATAATGACATGATCACAGTGGACATAATTGACTAAGCCTTTGAAGGCGGTCTAATAAAAATCCCCAAATGCTTGCAGTTCATTCCAGAGCACAAAGCCTGGCAGTTGCTCCTCATCTACAGTGTGCCACAAAGACACGCTTTGCTAGGTGGTAACATGAATGTAGGTTTCATATTTTTCTCTATAAGGATAAGCTTTGTGCTATTATACTGTGCGTGTTCTTTGTAGTTATTCAATCTAATACACAGTATTGCAGGGCTTTACTAGCCCTGGTTTACCAGCAACCCCCTTTATTCAGATTATTGTGCAATTGGTTGACATTATAATGTCATAAAGTACAGGCTAGTTTCTGGTGACAGGATAACAGAGTGCGTGGACTTACTGGATCTGATATAGCTTATCATATGTTAATATTCCTGCTCTAATGTCCTAATAACTATACTATTTTCTATGCTAAGCAGCAAGAGGACCCTAAAAAACCTTAATAGCTTATTTAAATCAAAGCAATGGTGCTCTAAAGATGCACTTTAAAAGTAATCAATCCATTAGATGTTATATAGTACTCCCTTGCTGTACACATACACCTTACTTTCCTGCTGGTATATAGTTCCTTTCATTAATAGACAATAACAGTGGATCTCATTTAAACAGCAGAGTTCTTAGGTCCAGGGGCATTTAGTTAATTACAAAGGTAGCAACTAGTTTGTCAACCTCTGAAGAAATCATTTTAAGTAGCCAGCATGTTAAATTACAATCTTCTTTTTATCATATCCCATGGATATTTTTATTGTCTAAAGGCTTGTTTCCATGGCTCCTTGTTCCTTTGAACCACTTTCCTTGCTGCTACCTAACCTTCTTATTTGATCATCAGACCTTTCTTTGATTGCTCTATATTCCCACCTGCTCTGTAGCTTAAAAGTATGCATCAAAGAAAACAGTAGTAAAAAGTATCATCATGGGGTTAACAGGATTATCTATATGTTAAGGGTTGGAGCTGTGCTGATCCCCTTACAAAAGCAATATACAGCCTCTATATCAGTTAAGTAGCATGAACAAAATACAGAGGGGCAATAACTGCTAAAATTTTAATGCACTGTACAACTGTATTTAAGGTTTCCAAAAGGCATCTCTCCATAAAAAGAAACAAACTACTACTAACATTTAGAAAAATTATTCATGTAAACCTCCTTGTTTTCTCCTTGCTTTGCTGGTGGATCAAAGAAGACCCTTACAATAACAGGATCAAATTCTGCTCTCAGGTATGCCAGTGTTTAATCAGAATAATGCCCCTCACTGCCATTTTGTTCCAGATCTACACATTTATAGCACACAGTTAACATTTTTATCATCATTATAGGTTGCAAATATATTGTGTAAGCACAGTGTCATTGTTATGTGATCTTACAGTGTAGTTTTGCAAAATAAAGAAGGAAAAGTAACAGAAATTGTGGAAATGGCAGAGGTGTTTAATAACTTCTTTGTTTTGGTTTTTAACAAAAAGGTCGGTGAAAATTGTACACCTAAAATAGTAAATACCACTGCAAATGGAGTAGGTTCAGAGGCTAAAATAGGGAAAGAACAAGTTAAAAATTTCTTAGACAAGTTAGATATCTTCAAGTCACTAAGGCTTCATGAAATACATCCTAGAATACTCAAAGAGTTGACTGAGGCAATATCTGAACCATTAACTAGTATCTTTGAAAACTCACAAAACACAGAAGAGATTCCAGAAGACTGGAAAAGGGCAAATACAGTGCCCATCTACAAAAATGGAAACAAGGTAACCCAGGGAATTACAGACCAGTCATCTTAACTTCTGTGCCAGGAAAGATAACAGAGCAAATTAAGGAATCCATTTGCAAACATCTAGAACAGTAGCTTCAGGGGGTAGCCGAGTTAGTCTGTTACAGAAAAAAACAGCAAGCAAATGGTCTGGTAGCACTATATAGACTAACAAAACATGTAGATGGTATCACAAGCTTTTGTGGGTAAAGCCCACTTCTTCAGATGACCGGAGTTATGATTAGAGGATAAGGAAACTCGAAATAAATAGGAGAAGGGAAGGAGAAGGGAGAAGAAAGATGTACTGTCGCCCAACCCCCTACCTCTATGCACAAAGTATCAGGAGAACAGGTGCTAAACCTGAGTAGATAAAGATCAAAGTCAGTGGATGGATAAGACAGGAAGGATACCATTCAGAAAGTAATTAGCACCTTCATTGATAAAGATTCCGCCACCCCATATCTTGATGAAGTCTATAATTAATTCAATTAATTAAAGGGGAAGTGATAGATGTGGTATATCTAGACTTTAGTAAGGCTTTTGATACCATCTTGCAAGAGTTTCACATTAACAAGTTAGGGTAATACAATCTAGATGGAGCTACTATAAGATGGGTACATAACTGCTTGGATAGCCATTACCAGATAGTAGCAATCAATGGTTCAATCATGCTGGAAGGGCATAAGGAGTGGGGTTCCACTGGGATCAATTCTCAGTCTGGTCCATTCAATATCTTTATCAATGTTTGAGATCATGGCAAAGAAAGTATGCTTATAAAAAGATTGTGGATGATACCAATCTAGGAAGGATTGCAAAGTGTTTTGGAGGATCAGATCATAATTTAGAATGATCTGGATAAAGAGAAGAAATGGTCTGAGGTAAATAGGATGAAATTCAAAAAGGACAAATGCAAAGTACTTTGGGTAGAAAGGAACAATCAGTTATACACAATATGGGAGTACTGCAGAGAGGGATATGGGGGTCATAGTGGACCACAAGCTAAATATAAGTCAACTGGGTGATACCGTTGCAAAAAAAAAAGCAAACATCATTCTGGGATATATTAGCTGGAGTGTTGTAAGCAGGACATGAGAAGTCATTCTTCCACTCTGTGCTGTTTAGTCCTCAACTGGAGCACTGTGTCCAGTTCTGAGTGCTACATTTCAGGAAAGATGTGGAGAAATTAGAAAAAATCCACAGAAGAGCAATAAAAATCATATATGAGGTATGATTGAAAGATTGGGTTGGTTCAGTCTGGAAAGAAAAGACTGACCTGGTCTACACTAGTGACTTATTTTGAAATAGCCCCCCCCCCTCTTATTTTATCAAAAAAAGGAGCGTAAATGGGGTTCTTTTAAAAAAAACCAATCCTTTTTTGAAAGAACCCTTATTCCTGAAAAGATGAGGTTTACAATGTTTTTTCAAAAAAGGTTGTTTAAAAAAAAACCCATCTAGACTGCTTTTTTAAATAAAATCTCTTCCGAAAAAGCAATCAGAAGCCATTATGCAAATGAAGCATGAGATTTGTAAATCAGCGCTTCATTTACATTTCAATTTAATTCATTTGCATTCCTCTTTCGAAAGAGGAATGTAGTCTAGATGCACCATAGGGGAATAATCTTATTTCATAATAGTTATTTCAGAAGTTATTTCAAAGTAATAGTGTAGACATGCCCACCGAGAGGGGATACAACAGCTTTCAAATACCTAAAATAGTGTTAAAAGGAAAAGCGAGAAAAATTATTCTACTTAACCTCTGGTGATAGGACAAGAAGCAATGGACTTGAATCACAGCAAGGGAGGTTTAGGATGGACATGAGAAAAATCTGTGAGGGCGGTTATGCTCTAAAATAAATTGTCTAGGGAGGTGGTGGAATCCCAAGCACTGGAGATTTTTCAGAGCAAGTTAGACAAATTCCTGTCAGGGATAATCTAGATGGTGCTTGGTCCTGCCATGAGTACAGGGGATTGGACTTGGTGCCTTTTCAAGGTTCTTTCCAGTTCTATGATTCTAAAAGAAGCAATATAAAGAGGTCTCTAACTCATGTAATTATCCCCAACTAATATATAGAGAAGCAGTCCATATTTATTGTAATATTTAATTCACAGGATAGGTGCCCATCCAGAGCTCTGGGCACATTAGCTGTATTTAAAATAATAAAAATTGAACTAACTTTGTGGATATCTAGAGAACGGGGGAAGGTGGGGATATGGGCTTTTTCTAAGACTCATTTCACTACTTAGTAACTTTTCTAGGATCCCTTTTTGAAAAGTTTGGATGTTTAAAAGAGAGAGCAACAACTGACCTTTACCCATACCGATATGTTAGCTCTGACAACCCCTGGTATATACAGCTGAGTGTTGTTAAAAGTCATGTTTCAAAAGGAAACAGATGGTGTCTGTGTCAGAGAACATGCCCTCACCATTATGGTCAGTGTGGAGTTCAGGATGGTACTTCAGTGAAAATCCTCAGTAGATCCTTTTGGACAGATGTCAAGAATAACTGAATTGGTAGCTGATTTTAGCTACCGCTGGAAATAGGAGAGATGATCCTGTATTTGTAAAGGGTGGACTTTTATGTCAGAGCAATAACTTAAGAGTCCACATAGGAACAGAAAACATTTGTTCTGCCCCACCTGAATAAATATGATTGCCAGCTATGGCCCTATCAATATTTACCCTGCTGTCAACTTGAGCCTATTTCTCATCAACCTTGTACAAATCAGTTTTAGGAACGAGAAAGGTCACTGGGCTTTAAAGTGTAGGTTTTCCAAAGTCATCCAACTTAGGTTCAGATGCCCCAGCCCCACAGAGAAGAAGAAATGGACAATAAAGACTTAAATTCATTTGAGTTGTAGGAATCTGAGCTGAGTCAGGATCTCAACCACGTATTGAGTCTCAGAATTTAGAATTCAGGTGTTAGGGATCATTTTAAACCCCTGAATGGTCCATAAGTTCACAGTCCTCCAAAGCTGGAGAAAGGGTTATAGCAGGCACAGAGGCTGAGTGGTGCAATCCAGAAAAGGAGTGTCAGGATACTCCATGGAGCATAGAAGTGGTGAAGTAAAGGAAAACCGAAATGGGGGGGGGAGTTCTTTAGAATAGGTAGTACTTGCTACATATCACAGGACATAAACATGTACCAACTAGTTTCCTAGAGTGCAGGGACATAAAGATGTGAGTTTCTTAACAGCAGTTAAAGTCCAAAATAGTTACCTAATTAAATAAATGCTGCTAAGCACCTATTTGTCAAATATAAAACCACAGAGAATGGACCACTTCACTTCCAGACAGGTTTCACCAAGCTTACATCAGCCAGAAGAAAGGTAAGAAAATGACTCATGGGTAGGGTACATAGTTTCATAAATACATCTATACTGACCTGTGACAGCAATGCTATGTATTGCAGTGTTATTCCCAGGCATTCAGTGCCGCCTTCTCAACAGAATAGTATAAATTCCTTTGTCTTCTGAGGATGTTAATTATATTAGACACAAAGTAGGGACTGGGAGTAGGTGTATCACTTTTTCACTTGTCATCTGAACTATTTTCAACAAAGATGTTATTGTTCCACAAGAAGTTTTTTGTACTTAGGTTTCCAATTAACTGTCTATTCTGAAAATTTCTGTTTTCCTTAAAGAGGGGAATGATTCTTTGAATGACTAAAATACATACGAATATATTCAACAGCTCTGCAGTATTATCCAATTTCCAAGTTGTACAACTAAGTAGTACACAAGGGTAAAGACTTTTTCTGTATACATTCTGTTGGCTCCACTGTCTGATCCAGTACCCCAGAGTTAAGAGACTTGGTGGTAAGCCATATAGTAATTTGCTGTTGCAAAGCCTTTAATTCACAGCCTTGCTGGATGCCTAGGGCTGTATAGCTTGGGCAGGGAACAATGCAGAGTTGCCAGAATGGATAATTGCCCTTTTATACTGTAATGGATACAGTACACAATTGACTATTTCAGCATTGGTCAACAGAACAGCATTTGAGGTCATTCCCTTTTTTCGTGTATAAAAATCTATATAGATGTTTTTAAAATATAGTTTCCCATTAACAGATTCTCCAAACTAGTAACCTAAGGCAGAGTTAAGATAAAACTTTTTAACAGGAAGGGAAAAAAGGGAAAGGGATTTCAGAGCTTGTGCTGGTTTCAACCAGCTGTGAGTAAACACAGAAAACAAAGGTAGGTGTATTATTTTATAGGTCTTATTTGTATGCATGGTATGAAGCAATGTTCTTGCATAGATCTGATAAAGAAATCAGCAGACTTTATAGTTCTGTTCTCGACATTCTCCCAATGTGCTTCTTTCAATTCTATTTTCACTGCCTTAACAGTCATAAACTTAGAACATTTTTCCTTTTCTTTTACTATCTATGAAATCTGTGTATATAGTGACAACTAGTTAGTCTATGTTTAATTTACTCATATGGGTATTTTCTGAAGGTTTAAGCAGTTGTCAATCCTACCAAAGGAAAAATTAAATATAAATAAAATATTAATATGAAAAAATGGAATCTGGACACTTATGTTTTTACTCAGGGTACATCTAGACTACAGGGTTTTGTCGACAGAAGTTTTGTCGACAGATACTGTTGACAAAGCTTCTGTCGACAAAGAGCGTCTAGACACATTCAGTTCTGTCGACAAAGCACCTTGCTTTGTCGACAAAACCCTGTAGTCTAGATACAACCCTACATGCAATAACACCTTCTGTCGACAGAACTCTGTCGACAGAAGGCGTTATGCCTCGTAAAATGAGGTTGACCAGCGTCGACAAAACTGCTGAGTTCTGTCGATGTTATGTCGACAGAACTCAGCAGTAGTGTAGACTCAGGTATAGTTTTGTTGACAAAAGTCCACTTTTGTCGACAAAACTCTGTAGTCTAGACACACCCTCAGTCTGTGTTATTTTTCAGATTAAATTATTATTCACAGCAGCATATAAAAATAGTCTCCTTGAGTCCAATAAAGAGTAAAATCACAAACCATCACAAACAACAGGAGTCTGGGAGCATGCAGCCATAGTCACATAAGATGGAGAGCCCAGTGTAGAATATATTATTCATACTGCCATCATATATATGAAATCTAGTCATGGGCCAAGACACCTTTGTGCTAGGCCCTGAAGAGACACAGCCTATAAAGACAGTCTCTTCTCCAAAGCTTATCATAGAATCATAGAATCACAGAACACTAGAACCAGACGGGACCTCGAGAGATCATCAAGTCTCACCGTCTTGCATTCTATACTTACATTCCAAGTATAAAAGAAGAGACAATGCATAGATATAAACACATGGGATAGTATTATGAACCAATGAGAAAATATTGGGTAGCATGGTATAGACAGCAATGTCAGTGCATCAGATTGTGATGAAGGTTTTTGTGGGTACTGGCAAAGGAGGATTTTATGAAGGCATTTGAAGAAGGATAATGAGAACTGTACATACACATACAAGGAACTGCTACCAAACCACGAGAGACACCAGGGGAGAAAGCATGAAGGTTCTTGTATGAAAATGTAAAAAAAAAAAAGATATTAGAGGCTAGCATCATTGGCTGAATAGAGGTGAGAGATGAGATCCCAATAACAAATCAGAGATGATAGGTAGGGTGTGCATGGGTTAAGGAAGGACATTGAAAAACAGCTTGATGTGATGAACAAGAGGGAACCAGTAAAGAGGTGCAAAGACAGGGATGATACGATCAAAGTGACAGTTGCAGCACTATTCAACATGGATAGGAGCAGAGCAAGATTGCATTTCTCAAAACAGGGCAAAGATTTTGAAGAAATCAAGACGCAAGATTATGACAGACTGCACAAGAGTTTTAACTACGTGGATGGATAGGAAAAGTCTATCTTTACGGAAGTTACATAAAAAGAACTATCAAGTTTACAATATAGCCTAAATGTGGGACTCTAGAGAGACAACTGAGCTTAAGCTCATAGACTCATAGACTTTAAGGTCAGAAGGGACCATTATGATCATCTAGTCTGACCCCCTGCACAACGCAGGCCACAAAATCTCACCCACCCACTGCTAGAATAATCCTCTCACCTATATCTCAGATATTGAAGTCAAATGATGGTTTAAAGATCCCAAGATGCAGACAATCCTCCCGCAAGTGACCCATGCCCCATGCTACAGAGGAAGGCGAAAAACCTCCAGGGCCTCTGCCAATCTACCCTGGAGGTAAATTCCTTTCAGACCTCAAATATGGCGATCAGCTGAACCCTGAGCATGTGGGCAAGACTCACCAACCAGACACCCAGAAAAAAGTTCTCTATAGTAACTCCTATCTTCCCACCATTGGCCTATTTACCACTGATAGTGAAAGGTCAATTAATTGCCAAAATCATGTTGTCTCATCAAACCATCCCCTTCATAAACCCATCTAGTTTAATCTTGAAGCCAGATAGGTCTTTTGCCTCCACTGCTTCCCTTGGAAGGCTGTTCCAGAACTTCACTCCTCTGATGGTTAGAAACCTTCACCTAATTTCGAGTCTAAACTTCCTAATAGCCAACTTATATCCATTTGTTATTGTGTGTCCACATTGGTACTGAGCTTAAATAATTCCTCTCCCTCCCTGGCATTTATCCTTCTAATATATTTAAAGAGAACAATCATATCTCCCCTCAGGCTTCTTTTGGTTAAGGTAAACAATCCAAGTTCCTTGAGTCTCCTTTCATAAGACAGGTTTTCCATTCCTCAGATCATCCTAGTGGCCCTTCTTTGTACCTGTTCCAGTTTGAATTCATCCTTCTTAAACATGGGAGACCAGAACTGCACAGAGTATTCCAAATGAGGTCTCACCAATGCCTTATATATTGGCACTAACACCTCCTTATCTCTACTGTAAATATCTCGCCTAATGAATCCCAAAACCATATTAGCCTTTTTCACGGCCATGTCACATTGGCAGCTCATAGTCTTCCTGTGATCAACCAAGACTCCGAGGTCCTTCTCCTCTTCCGTTACTTCCAAATGATGTGTCCCCAGCTTATAACTAAAATTCTTGTTATTAATCCCTAAACGTCTCACTATTAAATTTCATCCTATTAGTAGTACCTCAATTTACAAGATCATCCAGATCTTCTTATATGATATCCCGATACTTTTCTGAATTGACAATACCTCCCAACTTTGTGTCATCCGCAAACTTTATTAGCACACTCCCACTTTTGGTGATAAAAAGATTAAATAAAATTGGCCCCAAAACTGATCCCTGAGGAACTCCACTAGTAACCTCTCTCGAGCCTGACAGTTCACCTTTCAGTATGACTCACTGTAGTCTCCCCCTTAACCAGTTCCTTATCCACCTCTCAATTTTCACATTGATCTCCATCTTTTCCAATTTAACCAATAATTCCCCATGTGGTACTGTATCAAATGCCTTACTGAAATCGAGGTAGATTAGATCCACTGCATTTCCTGTATCTAAAAAATCTGTTACTTTCTCAAAGAAGGAGATCAGGTTGGTTTGGCATGATCTACCTTTTGTAAAGCCATGTTTTAATTTGTCCCATTTGCCATTAACCTCATGTCCCGAACTACAAAGTTACAAGTTTAAATAACAGAACAGATAGCGATTGAGAGGGCAGGGATGGGTGAGGGGAAACTTGACTATTTCCATGGGTGAAGGGAGAATTGAGCTCAACATGGCTAAAGTAGAGCTCTTAAATCTGACGACTAAATATCCATAAGATGATTTGAAAAATGTAAGCTGAGCTTTTTGTATGGGCAAAGGAAACAGGTCTGGAGAAGAGAAGTAGATCTGCAAATCATTAGCATCAAGATAGTAATTAAATGTGAGTCTGTGGATACAACTAACCAGAGATAAGATATACAGAGAAAAGAGATGGGTATGGATAACAGCAGCCTACAGACCTCTCTATCCACAAAAGTTGGAGAGAAGATCAAGACGATCTTTATAAGGACACGCTGAAGGGGCAATTAGTGATAGGATGAGAACTAGAAAATAACAATTATGGAAGCCAAGGAAAGATAAGATTTCAAGAAGACCATGACTGATGGTATTAAAAGGTATCTGAAGATTCAAAGAGGATTAGAAAAAAGTACTGGTTTTGAGCATTGGCTAGGACGAAATCATTAAACTTTGGTTACAGCAATTTCAGTAGTTAGGGATAGAAGCTGGAATAGAAAGGGTTGAGGATGGAACTGGAGGAAAGAAACATTATTGCAGACATCATGGAAAAATAATTAAGGAATCAATTTGCAAACATCTAGAAGATAATAAAGTGATATAGAACAGTCAGCATGGATTTGTAAAGAACAAAACATGTCAAACCAACCTAATAGCTTTCTTTGATAGGATAACAGGCCTTGTAGATAAGGGGGAAGTGGTAGATGTGGTATACCTAGACTTCAGTAAAGCATTTGATACAGTTTTGCATGACCTTCACATTAATAAACTAGGGACATGTAACTAAGATACTGCTACTATAAAGGTGGGTGCATAATTGGTTGCATAACTGTTTCCAGGGAATAGTTATCAATGGTTCACAGTCACGCTGGAAGGGTACAATGAATGGGATTTTGCAGGGATCAATTTTGGAACCAATGCTGTTAAATATCTTCAGCAAAGCTTCAGATAATGGCATAGAGAATACTCTTATAAAGTTTGTAAATGATATCAAGCTAGGAGACTTGCAAGTGCTTTGCAGGATAGTATTATAATTCAGAATGATCTGGACAAACTGGAGGAACGATCTGAGGTAAATAGGATGAAATTAAACAAGGATAATGCAAAGCGTTCCACTTAGGAAGGAACAACCAGTTGCACACATACAAAATGGGAAATAACTACCTAGGAAGGAGGACTGCAGAAAGGGATCTAAGAGCCATAAGTCAATAAGCTAAATATAAGTCAACAGCAAACATGATTTTTGGATGTATTAATAGGAATGTTGCAAGCCAGACACGAGAAGTCATTCTTTCACTCTATTCTGCACTGATTGGGACTCAACAGGAGTATTATGTGCAGTTCTGGATGCCACATTTCAGGTAAAATGTGGAGAAATTGGAGAAGGTCCACAGAAGAGCAATAAAAATGATTATAGGTCTAGAAAACAATCTATGAGAGAACATTGGAAAGAATGGGATTTGTTTGTACTGGAAAAAAGAAGACAAAGAGGGGAGGGGACATGATAATAGTTTTCAAGTATCCAAACCTTCTTCTGGTTTTTACAAGGATGAAGGGAAAAAATCATTTTATTTAACATCTGTACCAGCCTTCTCATCTTCTCTCAGCTTTCTTCTTTGCCAGCTGCTGTTTTTTTCCATTTCATTGGGCAGTACATCTCTTGCTCTCCCAGCCTCCGAGGGCCAGGCTGCCAGACAGCCACAGAAGAGGTGACTACCTACAGAGTGAAAATAGGAGGGAGTATGGGGGGATGTTGCCAGGCCACTCCTAGCTATTTGAGATGGCTCAGCCTCTGGTACCCATTGCCCATGGAGATGGGGTCACTATCCAAGTGGCAAGGTGTCCCAGGGTGGGTTCTCTTTCACCCCTCCCATGTCTGTGGCCAGCCTCTGTACTCCCAGCAGGGGCCTGCTCTCAACACCAGGGCCTGATGGGCAGCTCAGCCCAAACTGGTCACTCAGAAAGCTCGCTGGCCCTTTAAGACAGGGTGCTGGCCCACTGGCCAAAGTCCATAACCCAGTCAACCAGCCCACTGTCCAAAGTCCATAACCCAAGTCAATAGCTGGCCCTTTAAGGCAGGGCCTGCCTACCGCTGGTGGCAAATCCTGGGATGGGGCTACCTCCACCCCTGGTAGGGGGACCCAAGCCCACCCTACTCCACCAGGTCCCGGCCCAGGGCCCTGAGAGTGGTATGAGGTCTCACCACTCTCTAGGCGGGGAATCCTTCCAAAACATGCCGAGGTCCCCGGGGCGGGAGAGGAAGCTCTTTTCCCCACCCTGGGCCACTTCCTACCGGACCCTGTGAGGCAGTGTCCCATGAGCTTGCCGTGTCCATGCCTTCCCTGAGGCCTCTTCTCCCTCATAGGCTGCATGGGGGACATCGCAACTGGTGCTCGGGTCACTGCTCTCTGCCCTCTGATTGGCTGGCTGATGCTGGTCCAGATCTCCCCGTGGAGGACCTTCTTCCCTGGCAGTCAGCCCAGACTGAGCCTCCCTCCAAGCCTTTATACCTGGGCTGCAGTCTGAGCATGTGCAGCAGCATCATGGGGGAAGGGCTTTTTTGGCCAGGTGGGCCTGATTAGGCTCAGCCTTGCCAGTGCAGGGTTGATACACCCCGTCACATAAGGGTAGAGGTGAGAAGAATATAAACTTTTTCTTCTCTCACTATGAGAAAGAAAGTGAAAATTATAGAAGGGAAAGAGAAGGGGTATGTCTACACTACCACCCTAGTTCGAACTAGGGTGGTTAACATAGTCGAAGTTGCAAATGAAGCCCGAGATTTAAATATCCCGGGCTTCATTTGCATCTTGCCGGGCACCGCCATATTTAAACCCCCATTAGTGCGGACTCCGTGCCCGCGGCTACATGCGGCATGGAGTAGGTAGTTCGAATTAGGCTCTCTAATTCAAACTACCGTTACTCCTCGTGGAACGACATCTGAGAGCTCACAGCTGTCTTTTGATGGGTGAGAGAGGCTGGAGAAGAGCTTTAACAATCATATCAGTGAAAGAAAGGCAAGGACAAGAGAGCTGAGCAGATGAGAAATCGTCACTGCTGATGTACTACAGTGAGAATGGATGAGGGATAGGGCACAAGGGATGGGCATGATGAGTGATGCTTAAAAGAGACCCGTTGATAGTTTGATACAGAGAACTCAACAGAGAACAATGCCTGAAGATCGATTAACGTGAATAACCCTTTTAGTAAGTGAGAGAGTTGAACCAGGGTTGCTTGTCAAATGAACTCATGAATTCAAGAAAATATGCAGCTGAGGGGAAGAAGATGATGACAGACAGGAATTAATATCTGAAAGGAAGTTTGCTGGGAGGAGTTAGAGGACAGCAGATGACCCAAACATATATGGGGAGAAGGATGAAATGAAGTGAATTAATTGATTCAACTGAAGCATAAACTACTACTAAGTTGAGATAGTAAGAAGCTATTAGAGTTCATTTTTCTAAAGAGATTTGAGGATGGCCTATTACGTCCAGTGTAGATGGATGAAGACAAGAAACATAATTTATCTGATAGTCACATAAAATCATGCGAGAAAAGAAGGCTGCAATGAAGTAGGCTCCATAGCCATCTTCCTTTCATGCTCTTATTTCAAGGTATACCAGGAGACAACCAAGGTAGGACCAAAGAGTTGAGAACTTCCTTCAAAAGTTGGTAAAAACAGTAGGTGAACTCTCTGATAGTGTGGCTGGACAGTATGATGACAATCCAGCCCAAATAATGGCTCACAGTCCTGGGATGCATAAACAGGGGAATCTTCAACAAAAATGGGGAGGTTATTTTACCTTTGTATTTGGCCCAGTGTGACCACTGCTGGAATACTATATCCAGTTCTCATACTGTACATTTAAGAAAGATGTTGATAAACTGCAAAGTGCGCAGAAGAGAGCCATACAAATGATTAATTGGTTAGAAAGCATGCTTTGTGCTAACATACCCAAGGAACTCAGGCTATCAAAGAATAGGTAAAGGGTAGATAATCACCTTCTGTACATATTTACATGGGGAACAAAATAGTTGGAAGTGGACTTTTCAAATCCAGCAGAAAAAAAAATAACACTCCAACGGCTGGAAACGAGCTACACAGACTCAGATGGGAAATAAAGCATGTGTTACTTAGGTGGTCAGACTAATGATAGAAGAAATGGCTGGAATAGAACCTGCAAGGTGCTGAGTAGCCTGGCCTCAATCCAGAAAAGCACTTAAGCACAAGAATGCTCTCATTGAGTTCAATGGGGCTCAGAAACTCAGAACGTTGTAGGACTGCACTCCCTGTGAATAATGCAGTGAAATATAGTACTTGCAAAGATACATGTAAAATTATATTTATGACATCTGCCTATATTTTTATTCCATTATGTACTGATTTTGCAAAGATTTACCCATGTCCTCAATGTTATGTGCTCTGAATAGTCCTCTTTCAGAGGTACTGTTTCTCAGCGTCCTCTTCAGTAAGACAACATATAGGCTGTGTCTAGACTGCATCCCTTTTTCATAAAAGGGATGCAAATTAGACATATCGCAATTGCAAATGAAGCGGGGATTTAAATCTCCCCCGCTTCACTAGCATAAAAATGGCTGCCGCTTTTTTCCGGCTTGGAGCTTTGCCGGAAAAAAGCGCCAGTCTAGACGCGAATCTTTCGGAAAATAAAGACTTTTGCTCTGTGTTTGCACAGCATTCAGCACAATATGGTTCAGAACCACGACTGGGGTTTTTCTGCACTGAAATTCTATTTATTCAGCAAAGTATTTGCAACGCATGTGTTCTGGGATTAACAATAACTCATTCAAATATTCACAAAGATTGGCTGTGAACAGGGCTGCTGAAACAATTTTTTTAGAGGCAATGCTGAGAGCCATTGAACTAAACTATAAACAACATATATAATGGAATCCACTTCAAGTCAAGGGGTGCAGCAGTAACCCTGTACCCCAAATTCCAGCATCTATGGAATATCAGCAATCCACAAGGTCAAGGTTTATTTACAGAACTATTTAAGCAGTTTTCTTCTGATTTCATCCAGCCAAAAATATAGGGATAACAGTGCTTATTTACCCAAATGTATGTTTCATTTGACTTAGGCCTTGCTTTACCTTACAAGGAAAATGCAGAAACTAAATATTAAATTTTTGTGAGACTCTATGGTAGGGGCAGGCAAAATATGGCCCACGAGCCAGATTTTGCCCACCAAACCACTGGATCTGGCCTTCAGGAGCCTCCACCAAGCTCCCTGCATGTCCCACCCTCACTCTGCATTCAGAACAGCTCTGTGAATGCTGCATACGTAGGAGGAAGAAGGGAGAGGTTTCCATGCTGTCCTACCCCAGCATAATTTTGCAGCTCCCATTAACCAATTTCCAGCCAATGGGGGCTGACTGTATGCAGGACAGGCAGTGTGCAAAGGACCCGTCCCCCTCCAGGTTCACAGTATTCAGAGTCAGCTACACATGGACCCTGCAACCAGTGCAGGGACATGGAAAGCAGGGACCCTGGCTGAGTAAGTGTCCCAAGTAAGTGTCTCCCAGCCACAGCTTGCCTCCGACATGCCAGCCCCTCCCTCCACCCAACTATGCTCTTCTCTTGCATCCCTACCCCATGTAACCCAAACACTGTGCACTCCAGCTCCTACACCCATAACCCCTTCCAGACTTTGCACCCCAATCTCTTCTACCCAGTCATAACCCAAATCCCTGCATCCCTTCTGCTCTCCTATCCCAGGTTACAAACTTGTCCTAGGCAAGGTTCCCTCTAAATTGCACAGCAGCATGGCTCTGCATAATTAGCCCCGCTCAGCCAGGGACTAAGGGGTCCATGCATGGAGCTGCCTGTCTGGGCGGGGCTGATTAAGCAGAGGCAGAGGTATGCTGCTGTGCAGCTTAGAGGGAATCTTGCTCCCAGATCCTACGCACCCTCTTCCACCATAAACCACTGACCCAGGTCACAGCCCCCTCCTTCACCCAAACTCCATCCCAGATCCCAAAAGCCCGCTGTACTTCCTTACCCCATGCTCCCATCTACATCCAACCTCCATCCCAGACTCCACACCTCCTCCATTAATATCATATAAGAGTGTGTCCCTCAACCACTTACCAAATTCTTAGAGTGGTCCTCCATCAAAAATTATTGCCCGCCCTTGCTCTATGGAGATGAAATAGAGCATCCACTGATTATTGTATTGCTACATTATTATGAGATAAATTGACAGTGTTAAGGTAAAAAAAATACTGACCAATTTTAATTATTCTATAATTAAATTATTTTAAAATTTATCTAGAAAAAGGGAATAGATAGATTTGTGCCTTTGCTTGCTTCCATATGTATAAAAGGTCTTTAGGATTCAGATTTTTTTTAAAGCCAATTGATTTTTTTTTAACTTTAAAAGAAATAGAAATGTAAAGTCTGGTCTCACCTTCTTTTTGCTGGATAAATAGCTAGGAATCTCAGAAATGAGAAATAGGATTCCTCAGCTCTTAGAGGATCAGAGTTGTTAAAGCTTTAATAAAGAGGTATTTTCTGTTATGTGTTATCAAAAACATACTTCCAAATACTTAACAAAAACAATTTTAAACATTCTCAACAAAAATCACTTCCCCTCTCAATCCAATTTCACCAGCCTGGTACATGTTATGTCTTAGATCAATGATTATACATCTACAATAGCTAAGATAGAGGAATGTGAAATTCCAGATGTACAAGAGAATAAGAAGGAAATTTCATACACTTGAAGAAAGTCAAACAATTTTTTATTTCCCCTTTACAGGTCACCTTTAAAGCTAGACTGAGCAGAACATTAGAAAAAGTACTATAGGGAACAATTCCACACTTCAAATGTGATATGCTAGATGATGGAAGTATTTTCTGTTCATAATTCCTAGGATACTAAAATACATTTTAATAGTAATAACATTAACGTACTAATTGCAACTATTCCCAACAAAATACTAGAGGACAGAACGTGTGTATATAATCCATTTTACCCTTTTAACAACTAACTTTTCTCATATTCTAATGATGAATAGCTAGTACTTTGCTGCGAATCAGAAATAGAAAAAAAATGCTGAACTATTTTGACTCATACCATGTATTGATTTTAAAATTAAAATAGAATTTTAACAAAGTAAATGAGTCCATTTATGGTGAGTTAGCAGACTTATTACATTTTAGACAGGCAAATAGAAAGGCTGCTTTTGAAAGTGTGTCCCAGCACATCTGCACTTGTATTCTCCATCTTTTCTCCTTGACCTCAGTGATCATGGAAAAAACGACAACAGATTACTGAAATATTTATCAACATTTTCTTTTTACAAACTCTTTCCTCTCATTTATTTCCCCCCAGATTCTTAATTTCAAGATTTAGTTTCACATGTGCTGTTACTGACAACTGATAACACTTCAAAATACCCAAGATTAAAATAAAAATGATTCAGATTCACACGGAAAAAATAGTGTGCTTATTTAAAATAAACAGACTGATATCTTGTTTGTAACTTGGAAGAGAAGACAACATGGACATACCATGGGGCAATACTATAGCTTAGAGATTACAGGGGAGTAGGACTGGGTCCTGGTGTATATGCTTAAGCTCCCACCAAGGAGGTTAAGACTTTGGAGATTCCTGTCACATTGGCAAAATT
This sequence comes from Pelodiscus sinensis, assembly GCF_049634645.1. Classification (NCBI taxonomy): domain Eukaryota; kingdom Metazoa; phylum Chordata; order Testudines; family Trionychidae; genus Pelodiscus; species Pelodiscus sinensis. Next base: position 26,783,470 of record NC_134718.1, read on the forward strand.
TTAGTGGCAATTAATAGATTTCTACCCCCTAAAGCAACTGGGAGAACAGGAAAAGGTGTCTCACAAAAGCATGATTTCTTCCCTGCACTGCTTCTCTGTTGGCCTGTTATATACTGCCTCTTAGGTAGCGGCAACACAAGGGATGTTAGCTGTATATCTTTCATTGACCTTAATAGGAGATATATGGCTAAAACAGCTCAGTGCTCAGGATATGCTTTATGTGTTAGTAAGTTTAACAATACTGACTGCTCCCAGGAAATTTGCTATAGTGTTCCTTAATTCCCACCTGCTGTTCACACCACATATGAACTACTAAAACACTGTATTTTCTTCTGGGAAAGGTATTGGTTTTCAGTGCTACTTGACAATATTTGTTCAAACTTCTAAACCAAATCTACGTTTATGATCAAGGTCTCTTTTGAGACATATAGTACATTATCTGACTCAGTCACTGTTAGTAATATATCTGTGCTTGCTGGTAAGGAGGTATAGCAACAATAACATATTTCTGGCTTTCTGTAATTGTGCTACTCATTTTTAACTGGAGGAAACTGTTCTTTAAAAGTGTTATATCTCCCCACTGTCCTTTCACAGGAAACAATTAGCTTTTTTATTCTTTTCAATTATGTAATGCTTGCTCAGTTCCTGTTTCAACTGGGATTTAAAATGTCTAATACCACAGCTAGGCCATGATGAAAATGTATATCACTGTTTTCAAGCCTCAAGTCTCAGCTCTCATCTTAACAGAGGTACCCTTCCTTTCCTGTCCCACCCCCACTGTCTGGTGCTCTCCTTGTAGAGATTTTAGGGCACTTTCATTGTGTGTTTTAAGAATAAAGTATTAAATATGAAATTGGAGAAAATGTCTGACTGTTTTGGGTTTTTTTGCAATGTTAGTATTTTGCAAGTTTAAAAAAACTGGGTTTTTGTTTTGTTTCATTTATTTAAAGTAGGCAGTAAAGAGTTACATGTGTGTGATGGAAATACATTCCTAATATATGGTTAGATCAAGTAATCTGAGATGAACAGGTTTGTCCCAGAGAAAGGAATGTGGATTTATCAGTCTGCCAGGGTCAAGCTTTGTAAGCCAGAGACAATAGAAGTACATTGGCATTTAAGGAAAGCAAGATAATTAAACAGAAAGAGCTAATTCACAACAAGATAAAGAAGACATCATGCACTTTAGAAGGGGAGATGAACTTTATCTGTAAATACCCTTCAAAAGAATAAATGTCAAGAATTTATTGGAATAATATGGAGGGTAGAAAACCTCCTAGTTATCCATCACTCTGATCCTGAAAATTGTGGATCCTCCTGCCTCAATTTTTACTCTCAAAGCATATATATTACAAATATTTAGATAAAAACAATAAAAACTATTTTCCCCAGAACTGTGCTTTCTTCTTCTGTGAGCCCTCCTTGCCTTCTTTCTCCTTTTTTGTTGATAATATTCAGCCAACGAGACACAGAGAGGAGCTGATCTTGACTGTACTAACGTGTTTGTCCCCTCTGTCATATAATTCAATGACTGTCTTCAAAGCCCTTTGTTGGATTGTTCAAGTTCCAGCTCTCCTGGGAATCAGTCTAGAGAAGCCAATTTTCTTTCAGCTTGTTCACTCTCCAGAGGAAATTCATTATCCCAATAGGGAAGAGTGATAATGGACCATTGATATCACTCTCATTCAGGTTCAGACCCATAGGCAACCAGATCATTATGCATATAATCTTGTAATCCCACATGGACTACACTGCCATCACAAAAACATACTGAACAAAATTAAAATTAACAAGGGAGAAGGATCTCTGGCCAGAAAGGGAAAGAAGAGGCTAAAGAATCCCTAGATAAAATACATGTATTCAAGTTGACAGGGTCTGATACACATCTTAAAGTCTTAAAGAAATAGTAAAAACATACTCTTAATCATTAGCAATTATCTTCAAGAACTCATGAAGGACAGGTGAGCTCCCAGAGGTTTAGAGAAGGACAAAGATAATATTGAAAAAGGGAAAAAGAGGGCCCAGGGAATTATGGGCAAGTAAACTTAAGTTAGATGCCCCAAGAAATGCTGGAAAAGTTGTCAATCGATTATTGCAAACATGGAGGATAATCAGATAATAAATAGTATCCAAGATGGATTTGCCATGAACAAGTCATACAAAACCAATCTAATTTTCTTCACTGACGCGGTTACTGGACTAGTGGATAGGACAAAAGTAGACATGATGTATCTGTATTTTAGTAAGGTTTCTGACAGAGTCCAATATGGCATTCGCAGAAGCACACTAGGAAGAGTTTGTCTAGATTAAATTATTATGAGGAGGTGAATGCATAACTGATTGAAAAAAAGTACTCATTCAAAAAACAGTGGTTCATGGTGGGAGTGGTCGTACCCCCTATGCTCTCTGTGGTGGCAGAAGCTGGGGATGAAGCAAAGCACACTTGGTAGGCACACTCACTCTGGTGCACTCCACTTCCCTTGTGGCTCTTGTCACCATGGGGCATGCAAGCAGGCACGACCCCTGTGCTGTGTGATGCCAGGCCCCACGGTGATCCTTGATGATCCCCAAAGTCACGTGCTCAGGGGGTTGCCATAGGGGGAGAGGACAGGCCACTGATGAGAACGGGTGGGCCTCCTCCTTCCCCCCCTTCCTCCCCCCTGGGACAGAAGCCCAAGGCTGGATTGCACAATCATTCTGGCTGGGACAGGTCTGCAAGCTGGGAGTCTGAGACTCCTGTTTACAGAAGAGAAGGATGGGAGGGTGAACATTAGTCTTCAATATGTAAACGGCTTTTATAAAGAGGATGGTGATCAATTGTTCTTTACAGCCACTGAGGGTAGAACAAAACAATCAACTTAGTCCAAAGCAGAAGAGATTCAGGTTAGATTTTAAAAAAACCCTCCAGCTATCTTTACACAGGTTGAATCTCTTTTGTCGGGGCAACATTCACGGTTCAGCAGGACCACACGTGTCACTGGACTAGAGAGCCCCAGCCACAGAGGTTACCAATGACTGGAAGAACAGCCAGGCAGGCTGCCTGGAGGGCCAGTGTCCTGGTGGCAAGAAGCCCAGCCAGCGTCCAGAGCAGGGCCAGGCAGGGAGTCCCACCATCTCACCATCTGGCCATCCAGCAAGGCACATAGAGCCCCTGCATGCTGGAGGTGCAAAGCTGCTGCTGGCAGGGGACACAGAGCCCCTGGACACCAGCTGGGGACACAGAGCCCCTGCCAACCAGGTGTGTGGATCTGCTGGCTGAAGGCAAAGAAGCCCCTGCAGCCAGGGGAACAGAGATGCTTCTGTCTGGGAGCAGGGAAGCCCCTGAAGCCAAGGACATGGAGTCTGTGCAGGCTGGGAGTGCAGAGCCACTGCCAGCTGGGGGACAGGGAGGCTTTATGGCCTGTGGAGTGAAGCTGCTGACAGCCAAGGGCAGGGAGCCCCACCAGCAAGAGGAAGGGAGCCCCTTGGACCAGGAGAAGGTTGGAAGCCAGGAGTGGAGCCCTACCAACTGCTGGGGGCAGCACATTGGCCAGGCTGGTGGCTAGGAGAGGAGCCCCAGAAGAGCTGGAGGTTTGACTTCTGCTGGTCTGGCAAATTCCCTCCTTCGGAACTGCTCAGGTCCCAAGGGTGCTGGACCAGGGAGGTCCAAACTGTAGTTAGAAAGTTTGTAGGTTGTAGGATTCTCATCTTTGGAGTTTTTAAGAACAGGTTACACAAACACCTCTCAGGGTTGATCTATGCCTAATCAATCCTACCCTGGCACAGACGAACTCACTGGATTATTTCAGGAGGACTATTCCAAACCTACATTTTATGATTCTATGGCAGTTACAATGCCCTAGAGCAGTGGTGCCCAACCTTTTCCAGATGGAGATCCATTCTGACAATTCAGGAAGACTTGGTGACCCAGGGTAATTCAAAAAATGTGTGAATGGCTCCTTAAAAGCCACCTGGGGAGACACCTGGTGACCCTTTTGAAATGTAATGGCAACCCATATTTGGGTCCCAACCCATAGGTTGAGAAACCCTGCCCTAGAGGAAGACACAATTTGATAAAGGCTTGTGTAGACACACACCAGTGCATCGCTCATAATTTGCTACCAAAGTGGTATTCAATGCTTTAGTCTGGTGCATAAGAGATAGTAGAACATGGGATCTCTCTTTATCCTTCATCATAATAGAACATACCCAGACAACTAGCAGTGAGACATAGAGGAAGAGGAGAAGCCATTAATCTATACATGAATTCATGGTGACGTATAAGGGAAAAGGTATTGAAGACAGAAGTAAACAAAGTCACTTGGGCTGCATCTCAGCCTTGAAGGGAGTTACAAGAAATATGGGGTGCACAGAGAGCATATGTGGAGCAATGCTTGTGTAACCATCACTAGGCAGATTTGAACGTGGGCCTTCTGGAGCTTAACGTAGTAGCCTCTACAGCATGAGCTATAAAGCCATGCTACTTAGCTCATGGCTGGTGTAGAGCTCACTCGTTCTTATCTCTTGTTGTAAGTGGTCTAAGCGCCACTATGTCGGACAGTGATCCACACCCACTAGGTGTGTGGATTACACTTGCACTGCTGTTAGGGTATGTCTACACTTCATTCCTCTCTCTCTCGAGAGAGAGGAATGCAAATTCAGACACCCAAAATTGCAAATGAACTGGGGATTTAAATATCCCATGCTTCATTTGCATAATTGCTTTATGGCGCTATTTCAAAATACCTTATTTCAAAAAAAGAAATGCTTTCTAGATGCGGTTATTTCGAAAGAAAACCCTTCTTTTGAAATTACCCTTAAACCTCATTTTATAAGGAGTAAGGGTAATTTCAAAAGAAGGGGTTTCTTTCGAAATAACCATGTCTAGACAGCATTTCTTTTTTCAAAATAAGGTATTTTGAAATAGCATCTGGACACAATTATGCAAATGAAGCGCGGAAAATTCAAAGCCGCGCTTCATTTGCAATTTCGTTCATCTGCATTTGCATTCCTCTCTTGAAAGAGGAATGAAATGTAGACATACCTTTACTCTCCCAAATGGTGGGATCTCACCAGGACTCCTAGAGGCAGTTATCTAAATTCTTTCTCTCAATGAGGCCCCTTGATACTGCTCCAGCACAACAGACAGACAGCAAAGAGGGTTTAAATGGCCCTCCCAAAATACAGGAGTGGCTAAGTGTGTTCCAACCAATTCTTTCCTTCACCAAATGCAAGAACAGAGCAACACAAAATCTAAGCCATTATGCATACTGATGGCACAATACCTTCAAACTCTGCACTATTCTGCAAGGGACAGTGTTGTAATATTACAATATAGAACATCCTTCAGAATTTAAATAGAGATGAAAAGGAAGAAGTTACTCACCTTGTGCAGAAACGATGGTTCTTCAAGATGCGTGTACCCGTGGGTGCTCCACTGTAGGTGTCGGGCTTGTCCAAGTGCCACAGATTGGAGATTTTTCAGCCATAGTCTGCTGGACTGCGCATGCACTATGAGCGTCTCATGCCATTCATGCCATTTCTGAGTGTGCAGTCCAGCTCTCACCAGTTCCTCCTAAACCTAGAGAGTCTGAAAGATATAAGAAGGCTGGTCGTGGAGCACCCATGGGGACACACATCGCAAAGAAACATCGTTACTGCACAAGGGGTATGTCTACACTACCACCCTAGTTCGAACTAGGGTGGTTAATGTAGTCATACGAACTTGCAAATGAAGCCCGGGATTTGAATTTCCCGGGCTTCATTTGCATGTTGCCAGGCGCCGCCATTTTTAATGGAACGAGGTGTACAGATAGTTCGGAATAGGAAGCCTAGTCCGAACTATCTAGTTCGTGCCACGTGTAGCTGTGGGCACGGAGTCCGCACTAGCGGACATTTAAAAATGGCGGCGCCCGGCAACATGCAAATGAAGCCCGGAAAATTCAAATCCCGGGCTTCATTTGCAAGTTCGTATGACTACATTAACCACCCTAGTTCGAACTAGGGTGGTAGTGTAGACATACCCAAGATGAGTAACTTCTTCTTCTTTGAGCTGTGTTCCCATGGGTGCTCCACTGTAGGTGATTTCACAGCAGTAGCCTAAGTAAAGGAGGCGGGATTCGGAGTTAGCACCTTCCTACCATAGAAAGGTCAGCTGAGAGAACTGCGGCGTCAGTCATGAAAATATTAGGAACCGTATAGTGTTTTGCAAATGTAAAACCAGACAACCAAGTAGCTGCACGGCAAATGTCACTCAGAGGGACTCCCTTCAGGAAGGCAGTTAAAGTTTCCATTGCCCTCATTGAATGGACTCTTCGAGTGTGTGGAAGTGGCTTATTCTGTAGTGAGTAACACCATATGATACATGAAACAATGAGTCTGGATATGCGCTGTGCCGACAGAGGATGGACTTTGGAATGTTCGGTGGTGGATACTAGAAGGCACAGAGATTTTTGAAAGGACTGCGTCCTGTCAACGTAGAACGCCAATGCTCGATGGACATCCAAGGTATGGAGCCATGAGTGTTGCTCCGAGGAATGTGGCTTGGGCTAGAATGTGGGGAGGACTATTGGTTCATTTCTATGAAACTCTGAATTAATCTTCGGTAGAAAAGCTTGTTGGGTGAGGAGTATGACTCCCTGGGGGGTAAGTACTGTGTAAGGTGGTGTCAACGAAAGGGTGGACAATTCCCCAACCCTTTGTGATGAAGTTACTGCCAGCAGAAAAACAACTTTCTTGGTTAATGTAGATAAGTCACAAGTTGCCAGAGGTTCAAAAGGAGGCCTCATTAAGGCATCCAAAATTAGTACTAAGTTCTAAGGTCTGGAGGCTGCCTGTGGCATGGGAAGAGATTAGCCAGTCCTTTCATAAATCTCTTTGTCATTGGGTGGGAAAACACAGAATAGCCATCCACAGACTGTCAGAAGGCAGGGATTGCTGCAAGGTGAACCTTAAGAGAGAATAATGCGAGACTAGAGTGTTTGAGATAAAGAACATTGTCCAAAATGTGGTGAATAGGAGCTGAGTAGGGATCAAGGCCTGAGTTAGAACACCATGAATGGAACCACCTCCATTTATATAGGTAGGTGTTATGCATATTGGATCTTCTGCTATGTAACAGGACGTGTTTGACAACTTGCAAACAACTCATCTCTGTTTATTGGAACCAACTAGGTACCATGCTGTCAAAGCGAGGTGATTGAGCTGAGGATGTATCAAGCGCCCGTGGTTCTGCATCAGCAGATTGTGACGTCTGGGAAGATGGTACGGAGGATGGGCTGACATGCAAAACAGGTAAGGGAACCACATCTAATGTAGCCAAAAGGGAGCCACCAGTATTACTCTGACCCCATCCATGATAATCTTCTCTAGAACTTTGGGAATGAGAGGAATAGGAAGAAAAGCGTAGAGAAGATGCTGGCTCCAGTTGAATAGAAGAGCATCTCCCCTGGATCTTGGTATGATTCCTGCTCTCGAGCAATATTGATGGCATTTGCGTTGTGATGTGTGGCGAAGAGGTCCATGGATGGATACCCGCAGTGGTGGAAAAAAGCCTGGATCACATCTGGGTGTAGTTCCCATTCGTGATTTGTTGAAAAATGCCTGCTGAGGGCATCGGCTGTAACATTCTGCTTGCCAGGGAGGTACAAAACAATAATCAAAACTTCGTGCTGGTTGCACCAATTCCATAATGCATTGCTTCAATGCAAAGGGAGCAGGACCAAGCTCCTCCCTGTCTGTTTATGTAATATACTGTTGTCATAACAGGCTTTGTCTTCCTCGACCATGAGATGCTATTCCAGGAAGGACTGCTAGGCAGATATGACATTCACCTTTCAAGGAGGAGGAAGACCATATTTGGACACAGACTGGCTACCCTAGTGGGGAGGGCTTTAAACTAGGTTTGACAGGGACAGGTGAGCAAAGCCCATGGGTAAGTGGAGAACATGGAGACCTGGGAGATGGGTTGGAAATGGGAGGGAGCGTGGGCTATAATAGCAGAGAAAAAGGAGGGTCAGGGCAAAACTGGGAGGTAAGGTGAAATCAGTATCTTAAATTTCTATATACAAATGCGAGAAGTATGGGTAATAAGCAGGAAGAACGAAGTGCTAATAAATAAGTACAATTATGACATTGGTGGCATCACAGAAATTCGATGGGATAATTCACATGATTGGAATATTTGTATGGAAGAGTACAGCTTCCTCAGGAAGGATAGACAGGGAAAAAAGGGAGGAGGTGTTGCCTTAGGGTATGTCTACACTACCACCCTAGTTCGAACTAGGGTGGTTAATGTAGGCAACCGAAGTTGCAAATGAAGTCTGGGATTTGAATTTCCCGGGCTTCATTTGCATCTTGCCGGGCGCCGCCATTTTTAAATGTCCGCTAGTTCGGACTCCGTGCCCGCGGCTACACGCGGCACGGACTAGGTAGTTCGGATTAGGCTTCCTATTCCGAACTACCGATACACCTCGTTCCTACCCAAGTGGAAGAAGTGGATGACACTTTTTTTAAACAACTAACAATATCATCCAAAGCTCAAGATTTGGTGCTGATGGGGGACTTCAACTATCTAGATATATGTTGGAAAAATAACACAGCGGAGCACAGACTATCAAATAAGTTCTTGGACTGCATTGGAGACAACTTTTTACTTCAGAAGGTAGAAAAAGTTCTCCTCCCTAGGTTAGCCAGTCTGTGGAGACAATTTTTTATTTCAGAAGGTTGAAAAAGCTACCGTAGGGAAGCTGTTCTAGATTTGATCCTAACAAATAGGGAGGAACTGGTTGAGAATTTGAAAGTCGAAGGCAGCTTTGGTGAACTTAATCATGAAATCATAGAGTTCACAATTCTAAGGAAGGGTAGAAGGGAGAACAGCAAAATAGAGACAATGGATTTCAGGAAGGCGGATTTTGATAAGCTCAGAGAGATGATAGGTAAGGTCCCATGGGAATCAAGACTGAGGGGAAAAACAACTGAGGAGAGTTGGCAGTTTTTCAAAGGGACATTGTTAAAGGTCCAAAAGCAAGCTATTCCGTTGCGTAGGAAAGATAGAAAATATGGCCTTGGCTTAATCACGAGATCTTGCACAATCTAAAAATGAAAAAGGAGTCGTATAAAAAATGGAAAGTAGGACAAATTACAAAGGATGAATATAGGCAAACAACAAAGGAATGCAGGAACAAAATTAGAAAGGCAAAGGCACAAAATGAGCTCAAACTAGCTAAGGGAATAAAGTGAAACAAGAAGACTTTTTATAAATATATTGGAAGGAAGAGGAAGACCAAGGATAGGGTAGGCCCACTGGTCAGTGAGGATGAAACAGTAACAGGAAACTTGGAAATGGCAGAGATGCTTAATTACTTCTGTGTTTCGGTCTTCACCGAGAAGTCTGAAGGAATGCCAAACATAGTGAATGCTAGTGAGAAGGGGGTAGGTTTAGAAGATAAAATAAAAACAGAACAAGTTTAAAATCACCTAGAAAAGTTAGATGCCTGCAAGTCACCAGGGGCTGATGAAATCATCCTAGTATACTCAAAGAGCTGATAGAGGAGGTATCTGAGCCTTTGGCTATCATCTTTGGAAAATCATGGCAGACAGGAGAGATTCCAGAAGACTGGAAAAGGGCAAATATAGGGCCCATTTATAAAAAGGGAAATAAGAACAACCCAGGAAACTACAGACCAGTTAGTTTAACTTCTGTGCCAGGGAAGATAATGGAGCAAGTAATTAAGGTAATCATCTGTAAACTCTTGGAAGATGGCAAAGTGATAGGGAACAGCCAGCATGGATTTGTAAAGAACAAGTCATGTCAAACCAATCTGATAGCTTTCTTTGATACGGTAACAAGTCTTGTGGATAAGGGAGAAGTTGTGGATGCACTATACCTAGACTTTAGTAAGGCATTTGATACAGCCTCGCATGATATTCTTATCAATAAACAAGGCAAATACAACTTAGATGGGGCTACTATAAGGTGGGTGCATAACTGGCAGGATAACCGTACTCAGAGAATAGTTATTAATGGTTCACAATCCTGCTGCAAAGGTATAACAAGTAGGATTCCACAGGGGTCTGTTTTGGGACTGACTCTGTTCAATATCTTCATCAACGATTTAGATATTGGCATAGAAAGTACACTTATTAAGTTTGCTGATTATACCAAGCTAGGAGGGGTTGCGACTGTTCTGGAGGATAGGGTCATAATTCAAAATGATCTGGACAAATTGGAGAAATGGTCCGAGGTAAACAGGATGAAGTTTAATAAAGACAAATGCAAAGTGCTCCACTTAGGAAGGAATAATCAATTTCACACATACAGAATGGGAAGTGACTGTCTAGGAAGGAGTACAGCAGAAAGGGATCTAGGGGTTATAGTGGACCACAAGCTGAAAAAATTGGGTGTGTTTAGTTTAGAAAAGAGAAGATTGAGGGGGGGACATGATAGCCATTTTCAGGTATCTAAAAGGGTGTCATAAGGAGGAGGGAGAAAACTTGTTTATCTTGGCCTCTGAGTATAGAAGAAGAAGTAATGGGCTTAAATTGCAGCAAGGGAGGTTTAGGTTGGACATTAGGAAAAAGTTCCTAACTGTCAGGGTAGTCAAAAACTGGAATAAATTGCTCAGGGAGGTTGTGGAATACCCATCTCTGGAGATATTTAAGAGCAGGTTAGATAAATGTCTATCAGGGATGGTCTAGAGAGTATTTGATCCTGCCATGAGGGCAGGGGACAGGACTCGATGACCTCTTGAGGTCCCTTCCAGTCCTAGTATTCTATATATAGAATTATAGAATACTAGGATTGGAAGGGATTCTATGATTCTGTATTGTTGGTGAGGATACAAATAACACGACCACTAATCAGAGGGAGAAAATGTTTGCAAGCATTGAAGACCGCTCTCAACTTGAGGAAGTTGATATGTTGCAAGGACTCGTGAAAGGACCAGGGGCCTTGGATCTGTCGGTCTTGTAGATGGTTGCCCCATTCTAGCAGTAATGCGTCGGTGGTAATCTGAACAGTTGGATGAGGTCAGTGAAAAGGTATTCCATCCAATAAATTGTTTGGGATGGTCCAGCATGTTATCGATTTTTTTACATGACAAGGCACTCTCACCCTTATGTGAACGTCATGTCTTTTTGGCATATATATCGAGGCAATCCAATGCTGAAGACATCTGAGGTGCAATATTGCATGTGCCACGACGTATGTCATAGACGCCATGTGTCCCATGAGTTGGAGGCAGGTAAGTATAGAAGTTCTGGGACTGGTGGAGAGAACTTGCACAAGGTCTTGAATATTTTGGAATCTGTTTGTAGGTAAGTATGCACACACCGTGGTGGAATCGAGGCGTGCACCTATGAATTCTATGGATTGCTGTGGTATCATGGATGACTTTGGAATGTTGTTTATAAGTCCAAGTGCTTCGAATACTGCTCTCATTGTGTTGGGAGCATGAAGTGCTTCGTCGAAGGAAGGAGTTCTGATCAGAGAGTTGTCAAGGTAAGGGAATATGATGATTCCCGAACATCGTAAGTACGCTGTCACTACTGTCAGTGTCTTCAAGAAAACCCTGGGAGCTGATGAAAGGACGAAGGGCATAACCTTGTACTAGAAGTGCTCTGAGACAACTAGAAAATGTAGAAAGTGCTTGTGAGCTGGATGAATAGTCACATGAAAGTAGGCATCCTGTAGGTCGAGGGATGTAAACCAATCTCTGCTGTCTAGTGCTGGGATGATAGTTGCTAAAGTCACCATCTTGAAGCGTTGGTTGCGAAGGTACCGATTTAGTCACCAAAGGTCTAAAATTGGCCTCCAACCCTGATTTTTTTCTGGGTCAGGAAATAGTGGGAATAAAATCCCTTGCCTTCGAATTCCTCTGGTACCTTCTCCACCGCTCTGATAGTTAAAAGACGAGTAACCTCCTGTTTGAAAAGAGACTCATGAGATTGGTCCCTGAAGAGGGACGGGGAGGGAAGAATAGGAGGAGGAAGTAAAATGAGGGGAACGGTGTAGCCGAATGTAATTAGCTGCAGGACCCATCGGTCAGTGGTGATAGAGGCCCATCATTGGTAGAAAGGCCTTAGACGATGGTAAAAAAGTGCAGTTGTGACATGATGGTGACCGGTCAGCAGAATGGTTTGTAGTTCCTCGACCAAGGCGTCAAACCTGCTGTCTGGTATTTTGTACATTGAGCACCCTCATTTGCGGACATCATTTCTTCTGTCACTGCCTGGGTTGTTGCTGTTCGTGTTGTCTGTAATGAGGAATTTCATGTGAGAAGGGTCTTTGCTTTTGGTAGGGTCTGAAACATTTGTGACGATATGGCGGTGTATACATGCCTAACGTCCTGAGTGTTGTTCTGAAGTCCTTGCCAGAATGAAGGACTTGATCTGTCTTTTCCGCAAATAGACTCTGCCTGTCAAAGGGTAGGTCTTCTACCTTTGATTGCAGGTCTTTCAGAACTGCTGCCTGGTGTAGCCATGACGTTCTACGCATGACCACCGATGTAGCAGTGGTTCGTGCTACCGTATCCGCAGTATCAAGTGCTATATGTAGGACTGTTTGAGAGGCCATGTATCCTTCTTGTACCACTGCCCTGAGAACCTGACACTTAATGTCTGGTAAATGTTCTAGCAGTGGTATTAACTTTGAATAATTATCAAACTTATGGTTGGTCAGGAGAGCTGTATAGTTTGCCATTCTTAAAGTTAAAATGGCCAATGAGTAAACTTTCCTCCCAAAAAGGTCCAAATGTTTACCGTCTTTATCATTGTTGTTATTCTTATATTGCGGAGTTTTGCCTCTCTGTTGTGCTACATCCACAACAAGAGAATTTGGGTGTGGATGCATGAAGAGGAATTCCATACCCTTAGCAGGGACGATATATTTCTTGTCCGCTTTCTTATTTGTCACAGGAGTTGAAGCCGACATTTTCCAGATGTCATCTGCTATTTGTAGGATTGCAGCGTCGAGTGGTAGTGCAACTTTCGACTTCTGAGACGGTTGTATGTTTCTGAGTAAACGATGTTGTTTATGCTGGACCTCCAAAAGCTGCACCTTTTGACTCTCGGTGAATCTTTTAAACAACTCCTGGAATTGTTGCATGTCGTCAGTCGGCGATGCATCACCAAGGAAGACTGTGTCATCGGGTGACAACAATGACAGGTCTGTAGGAGAGGGTCTTTGTGGCTCCTCATGATCCAACAACTGCCCCTCTTCTGGTTCTGAATGATATGGAACAGGGGGTTCGATCCCAGCGGGAGTAGGTGGTCTGGTACTGGATGGGGCAGGAGAGTCAGTCCTATTATCTGCAGTTCGAGGCTGGTGACAGGAAGGTGATCTTGTATCGTGTTATGGAGAATATGAGCGATGTCTGTCATAGGAACTATGCCTGTAAGGATGTTCATAGTGACATGTGAGAGGTGGCGAATATCTGGAGGAGTATCTGCTCCTGTGAAAATTGTGGTCTCTGGAGCAGATGGAGATTGTGGGAGATCTGGGCGATTTCCATTTGCCCCTTGAATGTATGGAAGACACTGGCAAACCTCCGTGTCGATGGTAGTAATGCGAGGAAGTGCGAGGTGGTGAATAATAACTTCATCTTGCAGCCTGGTGTCTTGGTAAATGTCCACAGTGAAACAACCAATCTGGTGAAGGTGAAGGCTGTTCTGGAGAAAACCCAATATTCTCTGGGCTTGGTGACAGGGTTGGTAGTTTGCAAGACTTTTGACGTGCTTTAGTTGGTGCTGGAGACTGTTCATGTGGAGACGATGCTGGCATTGACATGGGTGTCAGTGCCGGCTGTGTGGTAGTATGTGGAGTCGGTGCCAATGCTAGGCGGTGCTGGCTGTAGTGTCGTTGCTGACACTTGGTGGTGCAGCGGTGCCGGTTGTATTGCCGGTGCCGGCATGGTCGGCACCACTGTGACCAGTGTTGGTGCCACAGGAGCCATTGTCAACAGTGCTGGAATTGGCTCCGGGTCAGGGCTCAGTGCCTGTCTAGTTGTGGCAGAAGTTACCGGTGCCGAATCTCTTGATGGTGCTGGGTTGGGTGTCAATGTACTCCAGCCCTGTTTGTGCTTGTCGGGTTGGTGAGTAGAAGTCATACCCAAAGTGCCTGGTTTGTCCCCCATGCTAACATGCATCGGTGGTAGAGAAAATGAGCTGTGATCTTTGAACAGTGGGGACATTTTTGAGGAATATGTCCCTCACCCAGGCACCTTATACAAGTGTGAATGCCCGTGTGAGGTGGGCATCGGTTTGCAGCATGTGCCGCACTTTTTGAAACCGGGTGAACCTGGCATGGTTCAGTCAGCAAACATCTCTTGTCCTCTAAATAGGAGAGAAGACGCTAAGTTTTCCTTGTCCTATATATATAAACATCGTAGTATGTACTATATATATATATATATATATATATATATATATATATATATATATATATATATATATATATATATATATATATATATATATATATATATATATATAAACAAAGCTATAGAACTGTAAACAACCCAACTAAACGACTATGACTATATAACTAACAACTATAACTAACAACTATCAACAATTTCTCTCTCGATTCCTGACAGGATTGTTGACAAGAGAGAGCTCACTCCATCTGCAGCCGAGAACAGTCAGGAGGAACTGGTGGGAGCCAGACTACGCACTCAGAAACAGTGCGAATGGCACAAGACGCTCATAGCACATGCGTGGTCCGGCAGACTACAGCTGAAAAAGATCTCCAATCTGCGGAGCCGGGACAAGCCCAACACGTACGGTGGAGCACCCATGGGGACAGAGCTTGAAAAAGAACTATACTTTTATACAAATGTTCCAAACACACATAGGGTAGATTGTCGACCTCCAGTGAATTCTTTAGAGATTTCCATTTATACCTGCTGAGGATTTAGCCCATCTAATTCAATATAGAACATAGAAAAATAGAACATTGCCAATACTATAAAGTGTAATAATTATACTTGACATAGCAGTCTATAAAAATAAATCTACATTCTATAGATGTTTTTTCACAGAGGATAGAATTCAGTCTTAGAGACAAAGCCAAGCAAAGCAGCAACCAAGGAAATAGAAAAAGAGACGAGAAATGCAAAAGCTTATCATAATCACTAGCTGGAAAAGACAAATGGAAGTATTACATGGGGTCCAGAAAAATGACCTTTAGTTCTTGCCTTGCTAACCCAGTACTATAATAATTACAGGATGGAAGTTCTCTATAATAGCTTTCCAAGTGAACAGAGGTTATTTCTAGACTTTGGCTGTAAATTTAAAGGGCTCAGAATAATAGAAAAGTAGAAAGGGACAGACCAGCTCAGCAGCTGGAAGAAGTTTCTAGAATAAATGTGGCTGCTAGAGAGGAAAGCATTCAACAATCCATCATACAAAAGCATCAATGGGACAGTTTTAAGTGAGCAATACGCGACATAGGAATGTATTAAATCAGTCCAAAATGACATAAATAACAAGCCAAAACTGACTCGCAATCCTTAGCTTTATAACAGACGTAAACATTGTAAATGTTCTTACCCAATTACTGGACTGTATGCTTATATAATGTAAAGGCTGGGCAGCATTCCACTGTAGAACCTCAGCAGATCCTCAAGTGGCATAGTTTCACTGAGGTCAATGGATTTACCAATTTATACCAGCTAAAGACTGGGCACTCGGGCTCAGTCTAGGCATAGTAGAGCGTCATCCACTCCAAGTAATGTCTCATGACAACTTCATGTTATTAAAGAAGTAGAAAGCATTAAATAACATGCTTAGCATAGAGACAACCAATGACAGAGAATCTTTAGATTTGCTTTATAAATGTCATTCACCAAGACAGAAATGTAGAGTGATAACATGTGTGTGAGAGACAGACCCATTGAAGAGAGAGACTACTCATTAGAGATTGTCATTAGAAGCATGTGTGTGGCCCATTGTTCTTATCTCCGTGCCCCACACCAATGTTATATTTGACTGCCCAGGCAAGTAGCCCTCAATTCAATCTCCAATGCATTTCAGAAGGAAACTTCCAAGCATAGGGCAGCATGACTCCTTTCTTAGATGATTACAGCCCTGAAACCAAAGAGATACTAGCGACTCCCTGGAACAGATATCTGGCTCTTGAGAAGGGTGCAGGGCAATGCCTCTTAATCTGGCTCTGGAGTTGATAGCTAAACAAAAGTTGCACTTCTGTGTTACTCTCTGAGTGGGCTAGCCTGCCAGCATGTGAGGCAACGTTCCTATTACAAAACCTTTTTCAACATTATATTTTTAAGAGAATTACTCATTCATTGGACACACTTATGGGCATCAAGACAAATGCATCCTTGCTGTTATCCCAGTAAGGGTGTGTCTACACTGCATGGCTTAACTCAAAACAAGTTAGGCAAATTGACCTACGTCAACAGTGTATCTTATTTCAAAATAGCTTATTTCGAAATTGGGAGCATCCACACAGCACTTATTTCGAAATAGAGCACTCCTCCTCCAACTTCCCTTACTCCTCATACAATGAGGGTTACAGGAGTCAGAGTAAGAAGTCCTTCAGCTTGACAGTATTTTGACGCTATTTCAAAATAAGTGCCTGCTGTGTAGAAGCAGACTAAGGGTATGTCTACACTAGCCCCCTAGTTCGAACTAGGGAGGCTAATGTAGGCATTCGAAGTTGCAAATGAAGCCCGGGATTTAAATATCCTGGGCTTTATTTGTATGTTCCTGTCCGGGCACCATTTTTAAATTCCAGTAGTCCGAAGTAACTGCCTGCGGCTACACGCGGCAGTGAAACGGTAATTCAAACTAAGACCTTAGTTTGAATAACTGTTACACCTCATTCCAGGATGAATAACAATTAATTCGAACTAAGGGCTTAGTTCAAATTACCGTTTCACTGCTGCATGTAGCCGTGGGCAGTTACTTTGGACTACTGGAATTTAAAAATGGTGACCAGACGGGAACATGCAAATAAAGCCCAGGATATTTAAATCCTGGGCTTCATTTGCAACTTCGAATGCCTACATTAGCCTCCCTAGTTCGAACTAGGGGGCTAGTATAGACATACCCTAAGTTATTTCGGAATAGCACTAGTTATTTCAAAATATAGTGTTGCAGTGTAGACTTACCCTAAGTCAACAATATTCTCAACCAATCACAAGAGCACATTGAGGTTAGTGAGCCATGAGCATCCTGGTTTAAAGGTACTAGTAAATACCTGCATTTATATTGTTTAGCCAGTAGCATCTGTGCTACTTCTCTCTGATTTTCAGATACTTTTGATTTTGAATTTCACATTTTTTCTCCATTCTGCAATATAGTCCCTGGCAGCATTCTCTTATCCAGACGATGCCTATGACACTTCTGTAAATGTTCAAAATATTACTGCCTTTGAGTTTCACATCAAACAAAATGGAGTACAGATAATTATAACAGGACAGTATCTGCTCACCTTACTCTCAAACAGTTCCATGAACCAAAACCTGTCTCTCCATTTACACATTGAGCCCATATGGTCCAATGTCCCACTTCACATTCAAGTGAAAGCTTAATT
Source organism: Pelodiscus sinensis (assembly GCF_049634645.1). NCBI lineage: Eukaryota > Metazoa > Chordata > Testudines > Trionychidae > Pelodiscus > Pelodiscus sinensis. The sequence continues at coordinate 26,801,003 of NC_134718.1, forward strand.
CCATGTTATCTGTAATCAATAATTGTAGATACACTTAAATGCCCTTAGAATAATGTATTTCAGCACTTAACACGAGCAAAACTAATACTCAAAAAGGGCAACATGGAAAAGTATTTATTTCTAGGAGCTGAACAGATGCAGAGGAACTGTGTAACCCTACCAAACTCCTTTAATGATGCCTGATCAATCTAAGATAAACTTTGTTACTCAAAATTCCCTTCTTGCCAGTACTTAGACTTTAGAGAATGTTGATCAAATACACTCTTACTAACTAAATGGTCAGAGATCTATTAACAAAGACTAAGCTGGTGAGGAGTGAAAACATTTTACTGACTGTATTACATTAATTTAATTCCTATATTAGGTTCATTCCATGGGGGACTGAAGAGCCTAAGAAGTGACAAAAATATTGTGTTAAAGGCCACATGACATATAAATGGAATATGTAACAATGAGCCAGCTTGTCCTGACACCACAACACCCAAGGGCACACTCTAGATTAGAACTGACACGCCTCCTTTAGCTCCTATGCCTCCTTTATAGACAACAAGAACCATCTATGGCTCATGTGAGCACTTTTGACCAGTTATCTCAAACTATTATCTCTTCCTCCTAAGAGTTCAGCCTCTAGTCACTGGCCCATATTAGACATGCTGTGGAACTGAATTGTCCCAAAGGAGTTCCCAAGCATGAAAATGGAGACCACTCAGTGACCCACCCCTAAAATCAATGCACCATACTCCCCTGTTGCCTAGAGTTGGTTCTGTAGGCCAGTGGGAAATACAGAGTAACCTTATATTATTGCAGCCTTTCTACGTAGCCAGTCTTCACTCTACCCTATTGAGACACCATGAAACGCCCTCCCCCAAACCTTTAACAGTCAAATTAGTCTAATTTGAAACCACAAACACTAAAATACTGTAGTCACAGGTGCCTTAATTGTATTTTTTAAACCTACACATTTGGGTTTCTTGCTTTTAATGATTTTTACACTTACATTACTGACACCCTCAACCTTACCTCCCTATTAACATAGTCGTGTGTCTTGGAATTACTACTAGTCATTAGTAATTATTATGATAGTTTATAGACATTAACAACAAGAAGTCCTGTGGCATCTTATAGACTAACAGATATATTGGAGCATAAGCTTTCGTGGGCAAAGACCCACTTCTCGTTGTTTATGCAGATTCAGACTAACATGGCTACCCCTCTGATATTTTATAGACATTATAAATCATAGCTAGCCCCTTATTATCAGATGCCAGAACTTTCAACATACAGCCACTCTTCTGGCTATTCACTGTGTCCCAAAAGCTCTGAAATTATTAGAAGTCTGATTCCATACCCCACCAAAATAAGTTCTGTTTTAACTGTTAGGCTGCTTTCTTTTCTAGACTGATCAAGTATAGTATGAGTGACAGGTTAACTTTTTGTGGCCTAACCACCCCTCCCCCTTCCAAATTCATGTTGGCTGAAAAATTTCATGAATCTATGCCACTTCTGGTTAATTGTTTCATTAAAAAAATGGGAAAAGTGTTTAAATAGTACATTGTTATATTTTCAAAACTGAACATTTCAAATTTTTGACCTAGATTTACATGGGGACTTAGCTCCTATTCATCAAAATGAGGAGTTGCTACTGCCAAACACCCCATACCCCCAATATATAACAGCTTAGTGATGTGAACACTCAGCTGAGATCAGAAACCCAGGTTCAAATTCTTTGCTATTCAACAATAAGCTGTTTTCCACACTATACCTGTATGGCTGGAGTGAGTGTTTTTACGCATCTAAAGTGAAGCTTAAATTTTGAAAGACTGAGTTAATAATGGGATCTGGCAGGGTTTTACTGTTAAGAAGATCTACTTTTTAAAATATTCTCTCTAATTACATGCTCGAAATGGTTCCTGTGGAGCTGATCTGCAGAGCTTCCGCTTTGATGTTGAAAAGAACTCTGAATTGGTGTCCTTCTTCATGTATATTTTCCAATTATATTTTGATCAACAATTCTTCCCTCATTTTAGTATTGAAGTCCCATGTAATCAGCAGCACATTGGTCTTTGGCACAATATCAATGAGCTCCTACAGTTGGCTATAGAACTCTAAATTTCCGCATGTTGGCTGCTATGGTTACTGCATATGCTTGAATAAGTCAGATTTACTACAGCGACTAATAGGTAGACTGAAATAAGCCTGGCATTGACTGGACTGTCTCATTAGAAATGCAAATGCATCTTTACTCAAAATAATGCCATGCTTTACTTTTGGTTCAGCAGCATACATCACTAAATGTCCCTTCGGGAGGATGAAGTGGCAGCTGTCATTCTGCTGAACCCTTAAAAGGCTTCTAATATTGGTCTTTGCATGGTGGAGTTCATGAAGTAGAAAAGCCCAGGTGCCCTGTTTAATGACAATCTTTTCTTGATCTCCTGAGCTTTTCTCAGGACTTTGTTTTGCTTGCTTATTTCTTGACTATTCAAACAGTTGAGTCCACTTCCAGTGACGTATATTTTTAAAGTGCATGTGCACATACACTCTTTGTTATAAATGGAATTTCATTATAAATGATTTTTATGTTGTAATAATTGGGCCTACAAATTTACCATAATTGCAAGCTCAAATGTAAAAAGGGAGTGTAAATTCACAAGATGACAGAACAACAAAAATTATTCCTGCAAAAGATGCGAGAGAGAGAGATAGACCAAATGAATCCAAACAAAGACACACTGATAAAACTTCAGGGATTGTGGAGAGACCAGGTTTGGTAAGCAAAAGAGTGTGGAACCAGAAATCCACAAACTGCATTTTGGAAACTAGGACAATTAGTAAATAAAGTAATGAGAGGGCAGACTATTCTGCTCCCAATGCTCCCTTTGATTATTCTTAAAAAGAAGAGAAGCTAAGGAAGAATGAGCAGAAGTAGCAACTATGTGACAGTAATGGGTGTAGTGAGCTTTACCATCCTGATTACTACCCCAACGGTCTCCTAGGATACCAGACATCCAACTCTTGAGAAAAATACTAACTAATCTGGACCCAGACACAAATGATACCACCACTGCTACTTCTTCCAGATCCAGCAAAACCCAAATACTACCTGAAATGTAAGAATTCACCTACCTTCTATCCCCAGTGTCTCTTCTTCCTTCCTCTACCTCATTTTTTCTTTCCTAGTGTAACTCATACACCTACTGAGTGTGATGCATTGTGCCATCTAATGGCACTTAGACCACTTGCAGAGAGAAAAAATGAGTTTCCTGTATAGCCTTAGCTGAGCGCTTCTAGATCAAGCATTAAACTCCTGAGGTTCCCTGGTTTGGTTCCACCTGTCAACATTACAAATGGGGGCTCATCTGAGATTTCAGTTGGGATATCTCTGTAGCTTGGGATGTGCTTTTTCAGCCAGGGGATGTATGTAACCCACACACCTACTGGGTGTGGTTCACTTTCTCATCTAGTGGCACTTAGACCCCACTTACAGAGAGAAAGAATTAGTTTCCTCTACAGCCTTACCTGACAGCCAGATTACTTTTAGCTCTAGCAGGAGAGATGCATACATTGAGGTCAGAGGTTTGGTTTTGCCTGTTGGATTTACATTAGCTCTCTCCTTTTGCCTCTTCTTTAATAAAAGTCAGGCTTAGCCAGCCCATACTGCATATTTTACCACACTATTGTGAGCCTGTGACTGGATAGGCAACTGCAAGCAATGCTCTAACTAGCCCAATGCTATTACAGGTTGCACCTGCCAAAACCAGCAATTTCTGTTCTGGCAACATCCATAGTCTGGAATGACCATGGATGATCCTGGATCAGAGAGCTTGGGAGCCTAGTGGCAGGAGGACAATCTGAAAGCAGGGCCAGGCAGAAGCAGCAGGATGGGGGACAGGGACTGGCAGCAACCCTGAGCAGCCTGCAGTAGTAGGGATGTAGCCCACAGCAGCCTGCGGTGTCAGAGACAGAAGAATTTAAATAAGGTTAGTCCCCACAGCCTGCCTCTTCTGCCATAATCCCTCCCCATTTCACCTCTCTTTGCCCACAGAGTCCTGAGTCCCAGCACCTATTTGGCAGCTGGAGGAGTCCTGGTCCAGGCCCAAGAGGTCCCAGGCCACCCTGACCACCAGCCAGAAGAAGCAGCCAACCAACCAATCCCCAGCCTGAGCTGAGCTTCCACCAAGTTCAGGGGGAGAAAGAGCCAGGGTGGGGACTTAGGCTAGGGCCAGAGACTTTGCTTCTACTGGCTTATGATACTCATCACTCATGACTCTAAATTATACTTGGGTCTATTCAAATAACCCAGAATCCAAGTACCAGAAGAATCCAAAACTGTGCAAATCTGGATCTGTATTTTGTGGCAACAGTACCTTATTATTTAGCTCTATTCTTGTGAAGGTCCAATGGTGTCCCAACTGCTGAATAATGTTATTAATGTAGAGTCAAGATATGAAAGAAGAAACTTACTCGAATCATCATGACTGAACATCTGGTGTCACGAATTGTATCATAGATCTTCTTTGAGATGTCCTCAAACTGATTATCATCAAACTGATGCATTGTGTTCCCGCTTAAGTCCTCCAGTGCAAGAGTCACTTGAGCATCAAACTCCGGAATTACTGTAAAATTAAATTAAAATAAATAATAATAAATTAAGTAAAGAGGGAGCCTTTCATAGATTTTTCAAAAACTACTTTTAAAAAAAAAATCATCCAACAAACTGAAAGTTAAAATATGAAAACAATAAAATGGCTCTCAAGGGAAGCAATTTTTGTCATTTTTGGCCTTGGTGTTTGGGTGGGGACTGCGAGGAGAAGAGAAATAGATAGGGAGGGGAGAAAGAAGGTGATACTATGGAAACATAGGAAAGGAGAAGACAGAGGGTAATACCGCAATATCCATTTTTGCACAAAGCACTCATGATTTCTATTACTTCAACACTGTACACAGCTTACAGGAAATACTGGTCGTATATCTTAACATGAATTGTGCAGCAATATTAATACAGGGCCAGTGTTCCCTGTAAGCTGTGAACTTGTGTGGCCATTCAGGAGAGATTCAAATACTGCCTGAATAATTAGCAGAGCACCCACAGCTATGTTTTTTGTTTCTATTGGCAGTCCATATAAAAATATTTTGCACATGGATAGTAAAAATCCACACATTGATGGAAAAGATTAAAGGGAATGCTGTATATAACTAGAGCTCACTGAAGAGTGAAAGTTCCATCATCCTGGAAATTTGGCTATCTCTGTCTGTTTTCATCCCAAATTAGGGAGAAGTTAAAAATGTACTGGAAACAAATAATTTCCATTTTGTCAGGTTTGCTGAATCAAATAGAAACATTTTATTCTGGCTCAGTTTGACATTAATTTGTGTCCCCCTGAGCTGCCATGGTGCTTTACTGGAGTTGGAGTTCACTTGCTTCATACCCCCATTCTCTTCTATAGACAGGATTTCCCTGCCAGACTGTGTCTCCTATTGTGCACTCTGGTCACATGCTTGCATGATGTATTGTATCTGTTCAACCAGATGAGAGACTGTGAAGCATCATGAAGATGTTGTGCAGTAGAAAATCAAACTGCAAGTTCCATCAGGCAATGTGGTAGCTCAGGCAAACACTGATTAATATAAAAACTGTTCTAAAATGAAAAACATTTTAAATTAAGGGGGGCAAACTGGAAATATTTCTGTTCTAGTTACCCAGACTGAAATAATTCATTTTGATTTCCCCAATGAAAAAACTCGAAACATGTTGACACAACTGAATTTTTTCCAGAGAAAATTGAATTTTTTCAGAAACTTCTATTTTACATCAAACACACATTTCTGATGGATAATTCCTAAGCAACTCTAGATATAATCTAGGGAATAGGAGGTCTTAGAACTTTATGATCCTTCTTCATTCTGGCATGTGCGAGAAAAACACTTGTTTGGGTGGGTGGGTGGTTGGTTGGTTGGTTTTACTTTTTGTGAAAAATCAATGTCCAGCTGAAGTCCATCTGTGTTACTGAGTGTGTACAAATACCACTTGAGAAAAACATTACTTGTGTTTTAATTGATAAATAATATGTGGTATGTAAATCCTGAAGCATATAGCCGTTATATACCTTATTGATTGCTACTGTATATTACTCTGCCTCAGAAAGAACATCATGATCTCTCTCCAAACCCCGCATTTTTCATGGGGTTTTCAAAACATGTTAATAGCTATAAGACAGAACTTCAAATGTGCGCTTTAATTATAGCAGCCTTGCTGCTTTGTAGGTCAATTGTGCTCCCAGTGAAGATGATAGCTATTTCTGTGGGAATGCTTTTAAAACATTATTGTTATTTCATGCTGTACTTGAGTATTGATTCAAGGATAGTAAGGAAAGATGATACTTGACCCACTTGAACAGTGGAAACTCAGCTATTCACAGAAAAGACAGTCTTAATATTAATCAAATACATGAAAAATACCCTGTCAAATCAACTTTTCACCAGACTTTTATACAGACTTTTCATTCCAAGTAAAATCTTCACTTTCCCACTCTCCATCTTTCCCTGAAACTGACAGCAAGCTACAAAGGTGATTTTCATCAGTGATCAGATTTAATAGTTAGTAGCTGAAGTGCTCAGCTTTTATTTAACACAACCTCAAACTTATATTTTTAAATAGAGAATCTAAATGATTTGTCATAATTTAAGAAGAGAAATTGATAGTTTCAGTTAGACAAAATTAGAGAAAGCTGCTTTGGGCTAGGTAAATAAAATAATTGTAAGTAGAATCATTTTGAACTAAATAATCACTTGGTACATTAATTACTTGTAGTCCAATACTCAGCTCTGTCACTCAGAATAGAACAATCCAAGAGTAATGTAAAGGCTTCAGGGAGCTCCAGGCCTGTACTAGTGCAGTGGGAATTTCTAGAATGTTTTCAAGGACATGCCTGTGGCAGTATTCCCCTTAACCACTATATCTGTATCTCCTTCACTGCAGCACCATAAGTTATTTAATTCACCTTAACTCTGGTGCATGGCCAATGACAGAACTGCCTACAGTCCAGTTTCAGAAAGGACAGGCTGTCACGGACTACCTGTTTCTACCCTCCCTGCTTATTTGTCCTATCCCATTTCTAAACAATCTGTCCTCTCAATATCCCTGGTCAGTTTACCAACTTTTTGGGAGTGGGTAGAGAATATGATCCTGACTAGCTGACTGCCAAACTGATCTTCTGGAAAAACAGAGTTCCTCACAATCATGGAATGTGTACGGAAATTATATTCATTATAGTGATAGGTTGACTCCTGTCCTTAAAGAGATCATTTAACCAGGAAGGGAATTTTAAAACCAATGTACACTTTGTGCATATCATTTCTCACATAAGAAGGACTTGTATTCCCCCATCAACAGTGGAAGGGACAAAAATTGACTGTAACATTCCATTCCCTCAAGTTATCCTGGGAACCAATTCATAAAAACTCTCTTCCACCCTTTCTCAGAATTATCAACTTCCTTTCTCAACCCACAAGAGTACAAAGGAATCTGGTGCTTTAACTGGATATGTCTGTAGGCCAGAGAATGTTTAATAATAACTTGCCTGATCTGACTTTCTCCCTACCTGCACTGAAGGCCAGTTATAAAAGTGCCTCATTTGTCTCCAGGGGGTGACACACATTAATATCCCTGTTCTGTAATGGAATGATAATATTAATGTTTCTCAAAGCTAATTATATCTGACCTAAGTCATTTTAGGCTTGCACGCTTTCCCATTAAAAAAATTACAACAAAATTTGAGGGGAACACATTTATTGTAAGGTTCATCAATTGTCTCATTTTTCATTTCCACATTTCTACAGCAATAACTGGGATCAAGGTATCCGATTATTTGATACAGGTTATTATAAAACTGTCAAATAATACTATATTGTACATGCATCATTTTAGAACCATTCTCTAACTACATTATTACCTCGGATGAATGATTAGAATCCTTTGGCCCTAACCCTATGCGTTTCCAAATAACTAACTCAAGTGATCAGGTTGAGACCTCTTAAACAGGAACATCCTAAGGATCCACATCTGGGAATGGAAAATACTGTCCTGCAGTGGTGTCTATTTGAAGAGTGAGTCTTCTGTGCTACTCATTCACCCACTGCTACCAATGACTTGCCCAGTATAACCAGAGAGGGAACTGAGTGGGGTCTCATGTTACTTCATATTGCCTTGACTTCTCTTCAGATTTCCTTTGACATACCCATTGGATTATTCAACAGCAGAAAGGTGCTTGCATCAAAACCATAACTTTGAAGACAACTGTAGATTATGAAACTTGCCGGAGGACAACTGCCAGCATGCATCCCACCTTCATTGATCCTAAGACAGAAAGCCGGGATCCCAGAATTTTCCGCATATAGGATAAATTCTCAATGGAATAAAGCGTTTTCTTAAATTTGGGTAAGCGTACTCAGGTTAAATTAAGTGTGACAATGTGACAACTTGTCTTACATCAGACAACAAGGAAGGGATGTGAGAGTGTCACTGTTTACACAGTTAACCAAAGAGCCTGAGCTCATAGTTAACATGCATGGTATTAGAGGCACAAGTGCGGGATGGGAGGACGTAAAAGCTGGTGCACAAGGGCAGCCATCTTCCTGCATGCACTGGCTCCCACCTGCCCCCTCCCACGCAAATAACCGTGTAACTGCTGACATGTTCCGCAGATACATGATTACATAATTAAACACATTTCAACATCCCTACTACAAGATGAATATGTAGAGCAGCCATGGCCAACCTGCCGCTCGTGAGCCACATGAGGCTCTTGCTCCCCAAAAGTGTAGCTCGCGAAGCTGCTCCTGCGCCCCTTCCAATGGCTCCTAACCCCCGCTGTTCTGTTCTGGGGGGCTTCTATTTTATTTATTTTTTGCTTGATAAGTCTGTTCTGGGGGGCTTTTTTTGACAATTCTGGTACAGCTCTTCACATTTTTTCCGCCACTGTTTTGGCTCTCTTTGTTAAATGGGTTGGCTACCCGATGCAGAGAATAATTCTGGAGCAGATTAGATAAAATAGACTGCCCCATATATTGACTTTTGGACCATAAGTGGGAAAAATAATGAACATGATAAAAGGTACTTGGAGAATAAGGTTTCTGTATCAGTAATGAAATGCAAACTAATTTAAGAGATTACCATACCATACATGTTCCCCAGAGTCCTTACTTTTAAGGAGTAAGAGAGATAGAAGCAATATTATAGTAATTCAAGAAACCCTCTCTCTTCTAGAGATACAAAAATATCTTAAACCAAAGTCCAACTAATAAATCCTAGAATTATTTAAAATGGACACCTCAAAATCAAGTGGAGCAGGAGTTTCAATTCTTTAAAAGGATATAGACTCTCAGTTGATTTAAATATAGGTAGCTTTACTAAAGAAGCTGTTATTTTTTTATTCCCTGAAACACTAGTCTGGCTAAAAATGAGCTGATACTGAAATAAGTAAAATCATTGCACTTGATATAAATGTAAGAGGGTGGGTTGACAAAATTAATCTATGCTAGGCAAAGAATTACACACTTTGATATCAAACTAAATTATAATCAAAAGCATGTGACAAAAATACTGTATGAGTTAAAAGATAGTGAAAATAGATTTCTATATTTTTAGTGGCTGTTACAGCTGGTCCAGGAATTTGTCGACTCCCCATCCCCACAGTAGTAAGCAGCTTCCCAATTAAAAGAAAAATTAAGTTTTAAAATATCCATTTTCAATTAAAACGCCTATGTTTTATCAACAAAATGGAAAAATCCTTCTATTTTAGAAAATGCCAAAAAATGTTTAGAAAAATTCACTGATGTTTTCTTTTGTGAGAGAGTGTCCAGGGGTAAGGAAAGAAAAAATGTCCTTCCTACTATCACTGGTAATTATGTTATTACACCTATAGACTGAAATCCAATACCTCTGATATACAAATATTAAATTCAATTTTGAGTATAGCATAGGCACATGAAAAGCACATGACTTGCACAAACACAGAGTGAAAAACGTCCCTTATTTGGCAAGGCAATATCTTTTATTGGACCAAATTCTGTTGGTTGAAGAGCGAAGCTTTCAAGCCTCACAAAGCTCATCTTCTGCTCTCAGAAAAAGTAACCGAAGTGTCATAGCTGTAATGGAAGGTAAAATTGTTGTAATGAACCATAAACTAGTATTTCGGTTGAGAAGTCCAGTAGAGCTATGGACTAACAGAAGATGGTCCAGTAAACAATATGACCTTACTCCCTTGGCTAGCGCATATTCTGAGACCGATATGGCTACCACACTGCTGTAAAGAAAATGAGTATCAGAGGCATAAATATTGAAAAGAAAAAAATCAGAACCCAAAAATTCAGACCAAACTTAAAGCCTTTTAAGCTCTGATATCACAAAGTTAAAAGGAATGGTAATGAGTAGAAGAAGATGATAATATGTCAATAAATAAATGTAAATAAAAGGGCTGTAACACATTGGCCATTCAAGACTGAGGGATGAAGCAGCCATCTGGCCCACCAACTCTCTTTAAATTAAAATGTTCAAAGTCTTTTAGTGTATTTCTTGTGCCAGTGCTACATTGATTGTAAGATAATTTAGAAAGAATCATTTTATGCTTTAATAAATAATTATGGCTTTCATTAGAGCAGGGGTGGGCAATCATTTTTTATGGGGGAGCCACTCCAAGAATTCGGTAAGTGGTTGAGGGCTGCACTCTTCCATGATATTAATGGAGGCAGTGCAGTGTCTGGGATAGAATTTGGGTGCAGAAGGGAGCTTGGAATAAGGGACAATGGTGCAGGAAGGAGTGTGGAGTTTGGGTGAGGAAGGCAGTTGTGACCTGGGGTTCCTTACTAGGATGCAGGGATTTGAGTTGTGACCTAGGACAGGAAGGGGTTGTGACCTGGGGTGCAGGGGTCTGGGTTGGAATCTATGGCAGGAGGGGGTTGTGATCTGGGGCAGGGAACTGAGCTACCTGTTGTGGGAGGGAATATGGGTGCAGGAAAGGGGCAGAGGGTTTGGGTTATATGGAGTAGGATGGCAGAAGCAGGGGGCAGAGGGTTGGGAGGGGGAGGTTGGCGTGCCAGAGGCATGCTCTGGCTGGGAGACTTACCTAGGTGACTCCCAGACTGCAGCCCAGCACGTTTCTGAGGCAGCCTGCCAATGGGATTGTGCTGGGGGTGGGAGCAGCACATGAAGCACCATTTCCCCCTTCCCCCTGCTCCCAGTTGTGAAAGAGAAACAGCCCAGCAGCCGATTTTCTGAGAGGTGTGTGGGTGGGGTGGGGCAAGCAGGGAGCCTGCTTGGGGCTCCTTGCTGCGTATGCAGGCCGTATCCAGTGGCTTGGCAGGCTGGATCCAGCCCACAGGCTGTATTTTGCCCAGGCCTGTACTAGAGGGTATCATAGTCAAACATTGTCAAAGCTAACTGGAAAAGATTCTAATAATATACAAACCAATTCAACTGGAAACACTAGCAGCTCCACCTACATTTTGAAGAGGACAGTATATAAACAGAATATACATGAACCAATATTCTTTAAGGCAGGGACTCTGGAACATGGGCTGATGTAGGGGGCAGGCCATGTTTGGGCACCCCTGGCCTTTCACTTTTAGGGAGCTTTCACAGCTCTATAAACCACAACCCTAGATTTCTAATTAATGCTGAGTTCCTTATCATAGAATATTGGGGTTGGAGGAGACCTCAGTAGGTCATCTAGTCCAATGCCCTGCTCAAAGCAGAACCTTATCTTGTATTTTTATCATCTGAAGCTCAGTTTTACTTTTAAAGTGGAAAAAAAATCTCTTCTGCATAATTAGTCTTGCTAGCTATAATGTTTCTACAACATGAATGAAGCCCATGAGAAATCAATGCATACCTTATCCTAACTACTTGTTTCCTAATGGAAAATTCAGGCTGATCCAATTGTTGTGGCTATGAAAACACTTTCACACAGTCAGTATAATAATTTAATCCAGTCTAATCTTTAACAGCCATCTCCATTCTGCAAAAGGTTCTGATACTAATATACAAGAGTTTCATACAACATTTTATAGAAATCAGTGATCAAGGATTCAATTTTCTAAACCCAACTGTAACATTCAATGATGACCCTTGATCATTAAGTCATTTTACTTAATAGGAATCTTTTTTCCCTAAAGATGAAAACTCAAGGCATTTTGAGACAAAGAATAGATTTAAAACCTCAAATGTTTCCACGAGGAGTAACGGTAGTTCGGAATAGGAAGCCTAATCCGAACTACCTAGTTCGTGCTGCGTGTAGCCGTGGGCACGGAGTCCGAACTAGCGGACATTTAAAAATGGCGGCGCCCGGGAAGATGCAAATGAAGCCCGGGAAATTCAAATCCCGGGCTTCATTTGTAACTTCGGTTGCCTACATTAACCAGCCTAGTTTGAACTAGGGTGGTAGTGTAGACATACCCAGAGTGTTCAGGAACACAATTATCTATAATATTTGACAGTATAATTTCTTAGGGTTTTTCTAAATACTAATCCACCTTGTCAACTCTTACTTTTGAGACAGATGATAAATCCGAATTTACCTTTCATTTGTCCACTTTTAACTATTAATACTTCTGTATTGGTTACCTTTATTTTTAAGTAAATTTGTCTGTTTAATTTGAAAATGCAAGATGCTTCTGAATTGCTTTAGAAGGATTCCTCTTTATTTGTTTTTGGTGGTTTTTTTTTTTAAGTCTGTATAGAACTGTATAATGTCTGGCATCTATTGTACCTCAAATATTTGTGCACCGTCATGGTCCTTTTTAAACTCACAGATATGAGACACTCTTCCATTAATTAAAAATGAGATGCTTGCAACCAACTAGCAATAATATAGTTTCCTATATATCTATATCAGCATCATTTGGAATGCAATATTTGATTGTGTTATCAATAATGAGTCGATCACTTCCCCACATCAGTCAAGAGTTATCCATGGCAAGGTGGGGGTTCTCGCTACAGGACCCTGAAAGAGAGGGGCTGGTGGCTAGCCTCCCCCAAGCAACCTTTAGTGTTGCCTGGCATGTGCTGCCTGGAGCATTGGTGGTGATTTAAAGGGCCCGGGGTAGTTTCCTCAAGTGTCAGAGTCATGGCAGGCCAGACAGAAATGTCAGACAGGCTGGATCCAGCCTGTGGGCCATATTTTGCCAGCCCCTTGAGCACATGTTAATTCCATGGACAAGTGAAGGATAGAAATGTAAGGAAAAGGCTGTTCGATTGGCAAAAGTCTTCTGTGTTGTCTAACTCTGCAGCATGGCAGACTGTCTTGCAGGATGGACTGTTCACACCAGACATAACTTGTATGAGACGAGAGTACGCCAGAGATGGAATCAGAGTGATAATGTGTCAAGTGGTAGAGTCCTATACAGAGATTACACTTTTGTAGATTTTGATGAACAAATGTTTTTACTCCTACAGGCCAAGGCTAACAACCCTGGGGGTATGTCTACACTACCACCCTAGTTCGAACTAGGAGGGTAATGTAGGCATACCGCACTTGCAAATGAAGCCTGGGATTTGAATTTCCCGGGCTTCATTTGCATAAGCCGGATGGCACCATTTTTAAATGCCGGCTTGTTCGAACCCCGTGCCGCGCAGCTACACGCGGCACGGGTAGATAGTTCGAACTAGCAAGCCATTCCGCACTATCTGTACGTCTCGTGGAACGAGGTGTACAGATAGTGCAGAATGGCTTGCTAGTTCGAACTATCTAGCCCGTGCCGCATGTAGCCGCGCGGCACGGGGTTCGAACAAGCCGGCATTTAAAAATGGCGCCGTCCAGCTTATGCAAATGAAGCCCGGGAAATTCAAATCCCGGGCTTCATTTGCAAGTGCGGTATGCCTACATTACCCCGCTAGTTCGAACTAGCGGGGTAGTGTAGACATATCCTGGGTGACAACACCTCTTTCCTGTGAGCTCAGTCTGTAGGGGCTGCAGAAAAGAGACTGCAACAGGGAACTCTTAAGATTAAACTTAAGGCCTAGGTTTCATTCTATTCTTGCAGATTCCAACATTTTCTTTAAACTATTCTAGCCTTCTGTGTAGGAGGATAACAAAAATTAGAACCATTTGCACAGGCCTATGTCACCAAAATATGGATCCAAACTCCTCTGAAGTGAATAGGACCCTGTCCATCCACATCAATGGGAGTGACAAGGAGTCATGTGGCACCTTTGGGTATGTCTAGACTACATGTCTCTGTCGCCAGAGGCACATAAATTAGACTACCTGACATAGTCAATGAATTTAAATATCCCTGGCTTCATTAAAATAAAAATGGCTGCCGTGCTGTGCCGGCTCAGCTGATTGTTGGCACAGCACGTGAGTCAAGACATAGATCGGTTAACAAGGGAAGCCTTTGTTGATTGCTCCTGTATTAGGCATAAGGGAGCGGTCGACCAATCTGCGTCTAGACTCATGCACTGTGCCAACGATCAGCTGAGCCGGCACAGCGCAGAAGCCATTTTTATTTTAACGAAGCCGGGGATATTTAAATCCCGGCTTCATTGACTATATTGGGTAGTCTAATTTACATGCCTTTGGTGACAGAGGCATGTAGTCTAGACATACCCTTCTAGACTAACAGATGTATTGGAGCATAAGCTTTCATGGGCAAAGACCCACTTCGTCAGATGCATGTAATGGAAATTTCCAGAGGCAGGTATAAATATGCAGGCCAGAATAAGGCTAGAGAAAACGAGGTTAATTCAGTCAGGAAGGGTGAGGCCCACTTCTAGCAGCTGATCTGGAGGTGTAAACACCAAGAGAAGAGAAACTGCTTTTGTAGTTGGCTAGCCATTCACAGTCTTTTTTTAATCCTAAATTGACGGTGTCAAATTTGCAGATGAACTATAGTTCAGCAGCTTCTCTTTGAAGTCTGGTCTTGAAGTTTTTTTGCTGCAGGATGGCTACCTTTAAATCTCCTACTGTGTGTCCAGGAAGACTGAAGTGTTCTCCTACAGGTTTTTGTATATTGCCATTCCTAATATCTGAGGGTATGTCTACACTTGCACCCTAGATTGAACTAGGGATGCAAATGCAGTCATTCGAAATAGTCAATGAAGCGGGGATTTAAATATCCTGCACTTCATTAGCATGATCTTGCCGGTGCATTACTCTGAATGCCAGCTGTTTCGAAAGTGAAAGTGCATGCCGGGATGTGTTAGTTCGAACCAAACCCTTTGGTTTGAACTAACATTACTCCTCATAATCCCCACTTCATTGACTATTTCGAATCTTGCATTTGCATCCCTAGTTCGAACTAGGGTGCTGTGATTGGCTGTGATTGACATTTGGAAACTGTTGGCTTCTAATTAAAGTTTGAATTCTAGAAGCCTCTGCTGACTGGCTGAGCCTTGGTAGGGGGTGGGGCTTTATAAGACAGTGGGCAAGCAACCAAGGAGCTTGCGAACAGGTGATTGCAAACAGCGAGTTTTGAGAGGGAGTTCTCCAGGTGAAGGAGAAGCAGATACAGGACTCTTGAGGGAAGTGTGTTTCGTTATTGGGGCTTTCTTACTGTGTGCTGAGCTTGTGTTTGTTTGGTGTGTGGTGGTGTTGGGTTTTATTTATTTATTTATTTTTCTTTCCCTATTTGAGTGAGGCTTTAGAGAGGGAGTTCTCCAGGTAGAGGAGAAGCAGATACAGGAGTCTTGAGGGAAGTGGGTGTTGTGTTTTGGGCTTTCTTGCTGTGTGCTGAGCTTGTGTTTGTGAGTGAGGGTTGGTGTGTGTTCTTTTTTGTTTTTTGTTTATTTATTTATTTATTTATTTTCCCCTGTGTTTGAGAGTGAGGCTTTTTTTCCCCCCCACCTCCCCTCTGCCCTCCCCTCCCCTTGATGGAGTTTGTGCTGTGATTGGCTGTGATTGGCAGGTGGAAACTGTTGGCTTCTAATTAAAGTTTGAATTCTAGAAGCCTCTGCTGATTGGCTGAGCCTTGGTAGGGAGAGGGGCTTTATAAGGCAGTTGGCAAGCGACCAAGGAGCTTGCAAACTGGTGATTGCTAACAGGGAGTTTTGAGAGGGAGTTGGGGAGAGGGAAGGGCGGGAGGTTCACTTACCTTTCTTTTTAAATCCCTTTTCCAGGACAGCAGCGATGGTTGGTGATGGGTCTGCTGTTGTTACCTGCACAGCGTGTGCCATGTTTGTCTTCCTCCCAGAAGAAAGAACGGATTTCATCTGCACCAAGTGCAAGCTGGTCGACATTTTGGAATAAAAAATTAGAGGACTGGAGGCCCAAGTGTGGACCCTACGCTTGATCAGAGAGGATGAAGACTTCCTCGATAGAAGGCAGCATTTAATCCTTCAAGCAGGGTAGGCAGAAGAGCCAGAGAGGGCAGTACGTGACCAAGAAGAGAACTGGCAGCATGTAATTTCTAGAAGGGGAAAAAGGCCAGCACGGGAATCCCCCAATGCTATAGAGGTAAGCAATCGCTTTCAAGCTCTCTCCACAGGCTCTGTAGTGCTGAAAGCTCTGGAAGGGACCTCACAAGGAAGAAACCAGAAGGGAACACCATCTACTGGAAGGCATGGGATGCGTAGTCCTATGGATGGGAGTTCCACGGCCACCACGCCCAAAAGGAAACGACGGGTGTTGGTGGTCGGGGACTCCCTCCTAAGAGGGACTGAGCCATCCCTCTGCTGTCCGGACCTGGAATCTCGAGAGGTGTGCTACTTACCGGGAGCTCGCATTCAGGATGTCACTGAGAGGCTTACCAAGCTGATCAAACCTTCGGATCGCTATCCCTTCCTGCTTCTCCACATGGGAACTAATGATACGGCCAAGAATGATCTTGAGCGTGTTACTGCGGATTATGTAGTGCTAGGAAGAAGGATCCAAGAATTTGGAGCGCAAGTGGTATTCTCCTCCATCCTCCCTGTTGAAGGGAAAGGACTGGGCAGGGATCGTCAAATTGAGGACGTAAATGCGTGGTTGCGCAGATGGTGTCGCAAAGAGGGCTTTGGTTTCTTCGACCATGGGACTCTGTTCTGGGCGCAAGGATTGTTAGGAAGAGATGGGATCCACCTAACGAAGAGAGGAAGGAGCATCTTTGCGGGCAGGCTTGCAAACCTAGTGAGGAGGGCTTTAAACTAGCTTCGTTGGGGGACGGTGACCAAAACCCTGAGGGGAGTGGGAAAGTCGGATACCAGGAAGAAATGCAGAGAGGAAGGGGCAAGAAAGGAGGACCCATGTTTCGAATGGAGAAGATAGGACGATCAACTGGTAACCTGAAGTGTTTGTACACTAATACGAGAAGCCTGGGCAACAAACAGGAAGAACTGGAGGCCCTGGCCCAGACCAAGAAATATGATTTAATTGGGATAACAGAGACTTGGTGGGATGACTCGCATGACTGGAGCGCTGATATGGAAGGGTATAGACTGTTCAGGAACAACAGGCAGGGGAGAAGAGGAGGAGGAGTTGCACTATATGTAAGAGAGCACTACGATTGCTCTGAACTCCAGTATAAAGAGGGAGAAAAACCTGCTGAGAGTCTATGGTTAAGTTTAAAGGAGCAAACAACAGCATTGATGTTGTGGTTGGTGTTTGCTACAGGCCACCGAATCAGGTGGATGAGGTAGATGAGGCTTTCTTCGGACAACTGAGCGAAGCTTCCAGATCGCAGGCCCTGGTTCTCGTGGGGGACTTTAATCACACTGACATCTGCTGGGAAACCTATACGGCAGTACACAGGCAATCCAGGAAGTTTTTGGAGAATGTTGGGGATAACTTCTTGACACAGGTGCTGAAGGATCCAACCAGGGGCCGTGCGCAGCTTGACCTTCTGCTCACAAAACTAATAGGGGAAGTGGAGGTGGGTGACAACCTGGGAAGCAGTGATCATGAGATGGTAGATTTCAGGATCCTGACCAAAGGAAGAAAAGAGAGTAGTAAAATACACACCTTGGACTTCAAAAAAGGAGATTTTGACTCCCTCCGAGATCTGATGGGCAGAATTCCCTGGGATGTTAACATGAAGAGGAAAGGAGTCCAGGACAGCTGGCTGTATTTTAAAGAAGCCTTATTGAAGGCACAGAAAGAAACCACCCCGACGCGTAGCAAGAGAGGCAAACATGGTAGGAGACCGGACTGGCTTACAGGGGAAATCCTTGGTGAACTTAAGCACAAAAAGGAAGCTTTCAAAGAGTGGAAACTTGGACAAATGACCAGGGAGGAGTTTAAAGGTATAGCTCGAGAATGCCGGGGGGTTATCAGGAAGGCGAAAGCGCAAATGGAATTGCAACTGGCTAAGGATGTGTAGGATGACAAGAAAGATTTCTACGGGCATGTTAACAAGAAGAAGGTGATCAGAGAGGGTGTGCGGCCCCTAATGGATGAAGGAGGTAACCTAGTGACAGATGATGTGGGGAAAGCTGAAGTACTCAATGCTTTCTTTGCCTCTGTATTCACGGACAAGGTCGGCTCCTGGACTTCTGCGCCAAGTGACACAAGATGGGATGAAGATGGACAGCCCATGGTGGGTAAAGAACAGGTTAGGAACTATTTAGAAAAGCTACACGTACATAAATCCATGGGTCCGGACTTAGTGCATCCGAGGGTACTGAGGGAGTTGGCAAATGTCATTGTGGAGCCTTTGTCTATTATCTTTGAAAAGTTGTGGAGATCAGGAGAAATCCCGGATGACTGGAAAAAGGCAAATGTAGTGCCCATCTTCAAAAAAGGGAAGAAGGATGATCCAGGGAACTATAGGCCGGTCAGTCTTACCTCGGTTCCTGGAAAAATCATGGAAGGGATCCTTAAGGAATCCATATTGAGGCACTTGGATGAGAGGAAAGTGATTAGGAATAGTCAGCATGGATTCACAAAGGGCAAGTCGTGCCTGACCAATCTGATTAGCTTCTATGATGAAGTAACTGTCTCGGTGGACATGGGGAAGTCAGTGGATGTTATATACCTTGACTTTAGCAAGGCTTTTGATACGGTCTCCCACAATATTCTTGCCAGCAAGTTAAGGGATTGTGGATTGGATAAATGGACGGTAAGATGGATAGAAAGATGGCTAGAAGGCCAGGCCCAGCGGGTAGTGCTCACTGGCTCTATGTCAGGATGGCGGTCGGTTTCTAGAGGAGTGCCCCAAGGTTCGGTTCTAGGACCGGTTTTGTTCAATATCTTTATTAATGATCTGGATGAGGGGATGGATTGCACCCTCAGCAAGTTTGCGGATGACACTAAGCTGGGGGGAGAGGTAGATACACTTAAGGGCAGAGATAGGGTACAGAATGACTTAGACAAATTGGAGGATTGGGCCACAAGAAATCTGATGAGGTTCAATAAGGACAAGTGTAGAGTCCTGCACTTGGGACGGAAGAATCCCAAGCATAGTTACAAGCTGGGGACCAACCGGTTAAGTAGTAGTTCTGCAGAAAAGGACCTGGGGGTTACAGTGGATGAGAAGCTAGATATGAGTCAACAGTGTGCCCTTGTAGCCAAGAAGGCTAATGGCATATTAGGTTGCATTAAGAGGAGCACTGCCAGCAGATCCAGAGATGTCATCATTCCCCTTTATTCTGCTTTGGTGAGGCCGCATCTGGAGTATTGTGTCCAGTTCTGGGCCCCCCACTACAAAAAGGATGTGAACGCATTGGAGAGGGTCCAGCGGAGGGCAACCAAAATGATTAGGGGGCTGGAGCATATGACTTATGAGGAGAGGCTGAGGGACTTGGGTCTGTTTAGTCTGCAGAAGCAAAGAGTGAGGGGGGATTTGATAGCAGCCTTCAACTTCCTGAAGGGAGGTTCCAAAGAGGATGGAAAGAGGCTGTTCTCAGTAGTGACAGATGGCAGAATAAGGAGCAATGGTCTCAAGTTGTGGTGGGAGAGGTCCAGGTTGGATATTAGGAAAAACTATTTCACTAGGAGGGTGGTGAAGCACTGGAATGGGTTACCTAGGGAAGTAGTGGAGTCTCCATCCCTAGAGGTGTTTAAGTCTCGGCTTGACAAAGCCCTGGCCGGGTTGATTTAGTTGGAATTGGTCCTGCCTAGAGCAGGGGGCTGGACTTGATGACCTTCCGAGGTCTCTTCCAGTTCTATGATTCTATGATTCTATAGACATCCCTTATTTGTGTCCATTTATTCTTTTATGTAGGGACTGTCCAGTTTGGCAGATGTATAAAGCAGAGGGGCATAGCTGGCACATGATGGTGTATATTTCATTGTACATCTACCAATTATCTTCGTTATCTCTAGCCTTACTCTGGCCTGCATATTTATACCTGCCTCTGGAAATTTCCACTATATATATCTGACGAAGTGGGTTTTTACCCAGGAAAGCTTATGCTCCAATACATCTGTTAGGGTACGTCTACACTAGCCCCTTAGTTCAAACTAGGGAGGCTAATGAGGGTGACCGAAATTGCAAATGAAGCACAGGATTTAAATATCCCATGATTCATTAGCATGTTCCCAGCCGGTCAACATTTTGGAAACTGACTAGCCCGGAATAACTGCCCGCGTCTACATGCAGCAGTGAAATGGGAGTTCGACGTAAACCTCTTAACTCGAATTAGCTGTTAAACTTCATTCCATGAGGAGTAACAGCTAATTCAAGTTCACTTTTTTTTTATTGTATCATTTTGGTATATATAGTGATAGAAATGTAGCCATGTTAGTCTGGTGTGGCTGAAACAAAAAACAGGACGATGTAGCACTTTAAAGGCTAATAAGATGGTTTATTAGGTGATGAGCTTTCGTGGGCCAGACCCACTTCCTCAGATCAAATAGTGGAAGAAAATCGGCACAACCATATATACCAAAGGATACAATTAAATTATATTTTAATATACTTTAAATATTTAAATATAATATTCCTGTGAATGCTGAAGTGATAAGAATACACTTAAGGGCCAGTATATAAAGAGATGTTTATGAGAGCTGAATCATTTTATCATTTAAAAACAGATATAATGGGAATTGATTGTTTTCAAGGAAAAAATAAAAATATATTCAAGGAAATGAAGCTGAAAAATATGTTAAGGACTTGTCTGCCATCCATTATACTGGCTGTGAAAACTGATTTGGAGCTCAATAATAAAGGGAAGAGTTTCACTGGACTGCTATAAATAAAAGATTGTTATATATTTACTGAACTCCCAAATACTTACCACCATGCTGTGCTGCAGTGTACAGACTGGGTTTGAAAGACTGAATCTGATATCACTTTTGTCCACTGCACTGGGATTAGGTGGAGATCAGCAATTTAGCAGCTCCAGGAACATTGGCTGATCTGCCATAGAGAGACATTGTCCAATATTGCACTGCCATAACACAGTCGTTTTAATACTGTGCCCCAAAAGTCCTGAGACTTCCTCCTTTTGCTCCAAATAGATTGAACCCATTATATAGATTTATATCATTACACATACATACAATCCTATAAATAAACAAACTAGGTTCAGTGGCCAAACCATTCAGTCAAGGATGAGGGTTACATTATGCTGGGCCCCAATAGAGAAATACAAAAATAATATAGTCCCTTTCCTAAGAAGTGTACAAATTAAATATGACCTTATAGACTGAGTACCAGAAGTTTTGTAGAGATTCTTATGTGAATGGAAAAATGGTTTAAATAAAATCAGAATACCGCTGGATGTAGAAATTCTAATTTATGAGTAGCTATAGTGCACTTCACATAACTGTGTATTTCCCCTTCCAGCCTCTAACTGGAAAATAGTGGAAGGAAATTCCAGTCTCACCAGTTTCCAATTTAATCAAAGTAGAAAAAGTCAAAAGTTTAAAAAAAATAGAACTCAACATTGGATTAAGGCCAACCCATAAGACCCTAGACTATTCCAAACAAACAGTTTATTCCATAGCAAATAAAAGCTGGGAAATGATGGAGGATTTTTTTTAATTATGAATAGTGTAACATAATAAATTATGTTAGTTCAATTATGCCAGACAGTCCGATGACTGAACCGTTATTTAGATACTATCATTGAAATATTTTTGTAATTCTCTGAATCAGTAGGAGCAAGTAGAAGTAAGTATAGAGGCTGTGAGAAAGTAAGAACATTATTTCCTTAAATTTATGTTTGAAAGATTATGGTTTAGAGTCTTAGACTGGCTCTCTTTAAAGTCTTTCCCCAACACTTTTAACCTTTAAAGCAGCACATAATATATGATGGTTTGGGAAAATTGCAAGCTCTTCATTTGAATACTTATAAATACAAGTAATGAATATTTTTCTGAATAATGGGCAAGAAGATTACAGGGTTGTAGTAATCTGAGAAAAGATCTTTCTAAAATCCTTGCAGATTATCCTATCTAACTTCTGTTTAGGGCCTGACTCTGCTCTCAAGACTGCATCAGTTTCACTCCAGGGTAGCTTCATTGACCTTCTCCAACATTCTCTTAGTTTAGGTGAGAGCAGCATCTGGCCAGTCATGAAAGCCGCATATTACAATTTCTGGAGATTTTTTAGAAATTTTGTAGTAGGCAACATATGACAAGTTTCTGCTTAGTTTTAAAACAAGAAGGTGACAGAGCTGGTTTGTAAAACATGTAAATGTGAAACAAATAGCAAAACCTACCCCTAAAAGAAACAAATTAATCAGTGAACAAATGCAAAAACTCTGGATTTTGTTTCATGAAAAGTCACTGTAATTTTTTTTTTTTAATTTTAAGGACAGATTCCCATGCTCATTCATAGTGAGTGGCAACTAAAGCTATGAACAGACTCATGATTTAAAGAGGGTTGATGTATTCCATCAGAGTTTAGTAAATTCATGTTGATTTTACAATTTTGTAAAATATATAGAATTTAAGTAAAACTCTTGGGGCTAAATCCTCAGATGATGTAAAATAGTCTCACTGCACTGAAGTTAATGAATCTATGTAAGTGTAAGTGAACTGAGCATCTAATTCCATAGATTTAAATGAATTGCCTTTGCAAAATACATTTTCAACAATGAAGGTGACTGGAAAACATTTTGCATTATATTTGATTGGGAGCGGGAATTAGTTTTTGCCAGAGTAGTAAATGGCAGTTATTTAGAGCCCAGGGTCATACTCTTCCATGCTGAATTTTAGAGCATGTAAATACTTGGTTATTTTAGATATATTCAGATATGTTATTTTCCTTTTATTTTTCATATTTGCATAAGGTCATGTTATAGTAGTATTTGTCATGCTATGGTAAATTATGCCTTTTTCATGAGACTCAATGCAACAGATCACTAAACACAACAACTCTTAACACTGCTAACGTGTTACCTTGCTTTAAAAAAATAGCTATGTCCATCAAGTGAATTACTCCCAGTGCAACTCACTCTGGTTCAGATGGAAATGACAACATCTAATTAAACAGACAATACTGTATACTGCAATGTTTTGATACATATAACCTTACAGAGTCAAAAGATCTAAGTTTATGAAAGGAAAAATGTGCCTCTCTAACCTGCTACTGTTCTAGGATAATCTAGGAATGGCCCAATATCTAAACAAATACTTTGCTTCAGTCTTTAATGAGGCTAATGAAGAGCTTAGGGATAATGGTAACATAACAAATGGGACTAAGGATATGGAGGTAGATATTACCATATCCGAGGTAAAAGCCAAACTTGAACAGCTTAATGGGAGTAAATCGGGGGGCCCAGATAATCTTCATCCAAGAATATTAAAGGAACTGGCACATGAACTTGCAAGTCCATTAGCAAAATTTTTTAATAAATCTCTAAACTCAGGGGTTGTACCATTTGACTGGAGAATTGCTAATATAGTTCCTATTTTTAAGAAAGGGAAAAATACCAACCCGGGTAACTATAGACCTGTTAGTTTGACATCTGTAGTATGTAAGATCTTGGAAAAAATTTTGAAGGAGAAAGTAGTTAGAGACATTGAGGCTAATGGCAATTGGGACAAATTACAACATAGTTTTACAAAAGGTAGATCGTGCCAAACCAACCTGATCTCCTTTTTTGAGAAAGTAACAGATTTTTTAGATAAAGGAAATGCAGTGGATCTAATCTACCTCGACTTTAGTAAGGCATTTGTTACAGTACCACATGGGGACTTATTGGTTAAACTGGAAAACATAGGGATTAATATGAAAGTTGAGAGGTGGATAAGCAACTGGTTAAAGGGGAGACTACAGCGGGTCATATTGAAAGGTGAACTGTCAGGCTGGAGGAAGGTTACTAGCGGAGTTCCTCAGGTCTCAGTTTTGGGGCCAATTTTATATAATCTTTTTATCACTGACCTTGGCACCAAAAGTGGAAGTGTCCTGATAAAATTTGCGGATGACACAAAGTTGGGAGTTATTGCCAATTCAGAAAAGGATCGGGATATCATACAGGAAGATCTGGATGATCTTGTAAATTGGAGTGATAGCAATAGGATGAAATTTAATAGTGAGAAGTGTAAGGTTATGCATTTAGGGATTAATAACAAGAATTTTAGTTATAAGCTGGGGACACATCAGTAGGAAGTAACGGAGGAGGAGAAGGACCTCGGAGTCCTGGTTGATTATAGAATGACTATGAGCTGCCACTCTGACATGGCCGTGAAAAAGGCTAATACAGTCTTGGGATGTATTAGGTGAGGTATTTCTAGTAGGGATAAGGAGGTGTTAGTTCCATTATACAAGGCATTGGTGCGACCCCATTTGGAATACTGCGTACAGTTCTGGTCTCCCATATTTAAGAAGGATGAATTTAAACTGGAACAGGTACAAAGAAGGGCCACTAGGATGATCCGAGAATGGAAAACCTGTCTTATGAAAGGAGACTTAAGGAGCTTGGCTTGTTTACCTTAACCAAAAGAAGGCTGAGAGGGGACATGATTGCCCTCTTTAAATATATTAGAGGGATAAATACCAGGGAGGGAGAGGAATTATTTAAGCTTAATACCAATGTGGACACAAGAACAAATGGATATAAGCTGGCTAGTAGGAAGTTTAGACTTGAGATTAGACGAAGGTTTCTAACCATTAGAGGAGTAAGGTTCTGGAACGGCCTTCCAAGGGAAGTAGAGGGGGCAAAAGATCTATCTGGTTTCAAGAATAAACTAGATGGGTTTATGAAGGGGATGGTTTGATGAGATAACATGATCTTGGTAACTAATTAACCATTCATTATCAGTGGGCAATAGGTCAATGGAGGGATGATAGGAGTTACTATAGAGAACTTTCTGGGTGTCTGGCTGATGAGTCTTGCCCACATGCTCAGGGTTTAGCTGATCGCCATATTTGGGGTCGGGAAGGAATTTTCCTCCAGGGTAGATTGGCAGAGGCCCTGGAGGTTTTTCGCCTTCCTCTGTAGCATGGGGTACACATCACTTGCTGGAGGATTCTCTGCATATTGGGGTCTTTAAACTATTTGAAGGCTTCAATATCTGAGATATAGGTGAGAGGATTATTCTAGCAGTGGGTGGGTGAGATTCTGTGGCCTGAACTGTGCAGGGGGTCAGACTAGATGATCATAATGGTCCCTTCTGACCGTAAAGTCTATGAGTCTATGTTCTCTGAAAATATTAATAAAATATGTATGGGAAATCTAACAGATTATTAAGAAAAATAAATTGCCACAGGGGAAGTGGCCAAGGAAGGTTTGTCATGAATTAAAAATATGTAAGTGATAAGAAAGAGATTTGTAGAGAAAGGCAGTTCCACAGAGCAGAGGGAATGCAGTGTTCCAAGGATCAGCCAGGGTGAAAATTGATTTAAAAGGTACTTTTATAGCTAAGTCACCTCAGTGTGAAAAGGAGCGAGTATGCACACTTCCCAGCGGATCCACTGAGCTTAGCTCCGTAAATGCAAATAACCTTCTACTCAAAGTGGCAGTAAGGGTATGTCTATACAGCAAAGTTATTTCGAAATAACAGCCATTATTTCAAAATAACTTTACCAGTGTCTACACAGCCAAACTGCTATTTTGAAATTAAATTGAAATAGCAGAGGGCTTATTTCAAAATTGGTAAACCTCATTCCACGAGGAATAGTGCCAATTTCAAAATTGCTATTTTGAAATAAGTGTTGTGTAGATAGTTATTTTGAAATAGGGGGACTCCAGCCCTTCCCAGGGTGCCCTGGTGGCCACTCTGGGCACAACCAAGAAAACTCCTCTCCCTCCCACCCACCCCTACCCCCAGAGCCCTTAATGGGGTAGAGTCTGGCCACAGTGCCAGCTCCAACCCTGCCAGTCCAGAGCCAGCAGTTGCTGCACCTGACACAGTGGCCCATAACATGAGCCAGTAAGCCACTGGCAGCCAGCCCTCTACTGCTCCCCAGGACCAACTCCCAGGAGCCTGCCAGGAGCCAGAAAAGGTACCCACCTGCCTGCCTAGTCGAGTGTGGAGATCAGGGACCTAATTCAGGTTTGGGGGGATGCCTCCAAAGTCCATGATCTCCACACTAAATGGAGGAATGCAACCATCTACAGGCAGATGGCTGCCAGCCTGCACACCAAAGGCCACATGCAAACCCAGGAGCAGGTTCACATGAAAATAAAGGAGCTGCACAGGTGTATGCCAGGGCCACAAAGGGCAGCTCCCAATCAGGGGCAGACCCAAACTCCTGCCCTTATTTTGATGCTGTGGACCGCATTCTGGGGGGAAGGACGGTCCATGCCCTGCAGGTGGTCATCAACCCTGGGGCAGAGCTTGCTGCTTCCTGATGCTCCAGCCCCTGCTGCCTCCCCAGCTACTGTTCCTCCTCCTACTCCTTTCTCTCTACCCTCCTCGCACCCCCAGAGAAGCCAAGGCCCCTGCACCCATGGTGCTGGGAGACAGATGGGCCAGCGAGACCTCCAACCCTGAGCTTCTCCTCCCCCTTCCTCCCCTTGCCTCCCCTTGCCAGCCCCCTGCTCTCAGGTTTCCCCCTCCCCTCTCCCACCTTCTTTCCCCAGTCTCACCTCAGTTTCATTCCCCTCACCCCAGTTTTGTTCAATAAAGAGGCCTTGTTGTAATGAAGACGTGTCTTTTATTGTACAGCAGGAAGAGAGGTTAGGGAGGGATAAGTGGAAGGACATGAGAGAGGAATGAGGCACAAGTCCCCAGTGGGGCACACCAGGGAGACTGTTACTGCCTGCAGAATGTGCTGCCAGGCTTGCAGCAATAGGTCCAAGAGAAGCACCAGAGTGCCCAGGGGCAGCTCCAGTTCCATGCTGCAGAGTGCTGTGGTATCCTGAGTGAGGGCAACCAGAGAAAAAAATGCTTTGCTGTCCCTCAAGGTATGTCTACACTACCCTCCTAGTTCGAACTAGGAGGGTAATGTATGCATACCGCACTTGCTAATGAAGCCCGGGATTTGAATTTCCCGGGCTTCATTAGCATAAGCGGGGAGCCGCCATTTTTAAATCCCCGCTGCTTCGAACCCCGTGCAGCGCGGCTACACGGGGCTCGAACTAGGTAGTTCGGACTAGGGTGCCTATTCTGAACTACCGGTACACCTCGTTTCACGAGGAGTACCGGTAGTTCGGAATAGGAACCTAGTCCGAACTACCTAGTTCAAGCCCCGTGTAGCCGCACTGCACGGGGTTCGAAGCAGCGGGGATTTAAAAATGGCGGCTCCCCGCTTATGCTAATGAAGCCCGGGAAATTCAAATCCCGGGCTTCATTAGCAAGTGCGGTATGCATACATTACCCCGCTAGTTCGAACTAGCGGGGTAGTGTAGACATACCCTCAGTGAGGTAGGCAAGCAAGCAGGGAAACCTCAGAACTGGGTGGCCGGAGTGGTCCCTTTAAGCACAGGTCTCAGATAGCCTCAGGCATCTGCCACACAATGTAACTCCTGATTTGATGCCCAGCCAGAGCCAGTTTCAGCTGGTCTTAAATGCGATTCAGCATCCTATCAGTGCAGACGCGCTATTTCGAAATAGCAAAATTCTATTTTGAAATGCATTTGGGGTTTGTCTAGACTACATGGCTCCGTTGACAGAGCCATGTAAAGTAGTTTACTCGACATAGTCAATGAAGCGGGGATTATTTAAATAAAATCATTAAAATAAATATGGCCACTGTGCTGTGCTGACAATCAGCTGATCTGGCACAGTGCGACAGTCTAGATGCGGCACAGTCGACAAAGGAAGCCTTTGTCGACTGCGCTGCATCTAGACTGCCGCGCCATTCTGGATCAGCTGATTGTCGGCACAGCATGGCAGCCATGTTTATTTTAATGAAGCGGGGATTATTTAAACCCCCGCTTCATTGACTATGTCGAGTAAACTACTGTACATGGTTCCGTCGATGGAGCCATGTAGTCTAGACACACCCTTTGTGTGTAGATGTGTTATTTTGAAAAAAGCTATTTCAAAATACGATATTTCGAAATAACGCTGTAGAATAGACATACCCTAAGGTGCATGGAGATTAAATTAAAATATAAGAACCTTCTGGAGAGGTAAATATGACACAAAGGTGGTGATTATACTGCCATCTGCTGCTTCAGCAAATATATTTTATGCAAGGTTGCAATAAATATCAGATAGATGTCAACACTTTGGGGAACTAGGCAACACAAAGATAAATGAGAATTAACTTATCTATGTTTGTTAGCTAGCTGCAATTCCAATTGCACTTTCGCCTTCCTGATAACTCCCCTGCATTCTTGAGTAATATATTTATACTCCTCCCTAGTCACCTGTCCAAGTTTCCACTTCTTGTAAGCTTTCTTTTTGTGTTTAAGCTCACCAAGGATGTCCCTGGTAAGCCAATCTGGTCACCTACCATATTTGCTTTTCTTGCTGCGCATCAGGATGGTTTCTTCCTGTACCTTTAATAACGCTTCTTTTAAAAACTGCCAGCTCTTCCCATGTAGTATCAATGGGAAAATGAATACAAGCACTTCACTGGATTAGTCTGGCATCCTTCAGTGAATACAGTACAGCAGTCACATCCGCCACACAGCTTGTCCATTGAGTTGTAAACATTAAATAACTATCAAGCTAAGGAGCCATGTATTACACATGGGGTCACACTTTCTCCATTACACATTGAAAGATTGCGGTGGCACCATGAAGTCCACAGGGCAGGTTCCTAAATTTGAAGAGATCCCAAGCAGTGGAAAAACAGTGCCAGCACTTATGCACATTTGAGGTAGGTAGAAGGACTTGACAGTCTCAAGAGAGTTTAGGGTTGACTACGCCTGGTTCCAAGTCAGGGTCAGGCTTTAAAAATAGGACTGAGCAGATTTCTTGCTTACAGCTTCCATGACCTCCAGCCAGGTCAGCTTTTGAGTTCAATATCCTTCTAGGTTTAACAGAAAGGTATAAAAAGCAAACTATGATGTCCAATGGCCTCTTTGTCCAGCCCCCCTCCTCCTACGCCATTCCTCCGTGGAGCTATTCAGACTTTCATTCTTTTGGTGCTGAGGCTTATACTGTCCCCTCTTGTGGAGAATGGGAGAGAACACAGGCCCAGCCCTTCATCCAGCTTTCAGCCCAGGAACCATAAGTTTTGCAGCTAATTGATGCAGTTTACAATCCCACACTGGCTCCCTGAGCTGCTCTGATCTTTTCCCAGTTTGTCAACACCTCCCACAGAGCTGGAGATCTGCCTCCTGGTGAAATTTTACCTAGCACCTTATTAAGGAACTGTGTCAGGCTCACTCCTAACCTCTCTGGCAGCAGCCCTTTTCTGCCTGAACTGCAGCCCTTTATGTAGGACACTGCAAGGTCAGAGGGTTCCAGACATCAGGTTGCACCCTGAGTCCAAATGTCCACACTGCAATTTAATATCCCTTTCACCTGAGGCCCACAGGCCTGCCTGTCTAACAGAATGTAGACATACCTTTTGTGGCAATAGGAGGATAAATTGGTTTACTTATTAACTCCTTCTTGCCTGCCACAGTGTAAAGCCTA
The DNA here is from genome assembly GCF_049634645.1 of Pelodiscus sinensis. Taxonomy (NCBI): domain Eukaryota; kingdom Metazoa; phylum Chordata; order Testudines; family Trionychidae; genus Pelodiscus; species Pelodiscus sinensis. The sequence goes on from NC_134718.1 coordinate 26,830,837, forward strand.
TATACCCCAACATGCACTGCAAAGGAGTGTTGCATCCAGGGAGTACAAATGCTATAATTGCTGTTGGTACCTGGCACAGGATTGCATAGTTGGGAGAGATTCTTTGCACCTTTCTGCTTCCTGGCCCCTATTCAGGAAAACATCCTTAATGCATAAGAATACTCTTTAAATTGTGTGATTAAACATCTGTATAACAGTTTTCCTAAATAAGCAGGGACTTAAACATGTGCATAAGTGTTTTCTTCAAAATGGGCCCCAGCCTTCATCTGTTCACATAAACATCCTATGAGTGATAGTCCACATATTCCACTATAAGAAAACTGTCAAATGACCAGCAAAACATTCTTTCAAAATTTACCACATCTCTTCTGTGTAATCACAGTAATGAAAGTATGAGGTCACAGACCAGATGTTGAGACAGTTTGTGCTTTTACTTTTATTTTCCTCTTTCAATAGCCTCTAATTTCATGAGAACAGCAGTGTTCAAATGTGAAGGGTTAGTCCATAATATTGCAGTGGCATTTTTCAAAGCAATGAAGTCAGTGGTCTGAATTAGGCCAGTGCTAAATGCTTTGGAAAATCTCACACTACAATGTTAATTAGGCAGTGTACTTTACAATAAGGCCTCGGTCCCAGTGAAGTCAGTGGCAAAACTCCCATTCCTTTCAAAATGAACCTGAATGGGTCCTATATATTCCTAGCCTTACTTTGCCATAGTGCATCAGATCAATGTAAATGTCCGGCTTTTTATTTTTCACTACTCTTCCATTTGTACTTGCAGTTTGTAATACTATTGTTTATTCCCAAGGAGAGGAAATGACCTGTTCTTGAATACTCTTTGCATACCAAGACTTTCTTTATGAAGTTCATGAAAGATAATGGCGACAGAGTTTAATGCCAAAAAAAATTATTTAGATCCCAAAAAATTCATTTTGAGACATCTGCCTGAAGCATATCCTTTGCAAATACAAAAATGTAAGCCATTTAATTTTCCCAAATAAGATTTCCTACCAGAGTCTGAACTTTTTTGCCAAACATGGCAAGAAATGAGGCTTGCTGTTCTGCACCATTAAGTAGTGAATATCTGCTCTCCTGAACACCAAACACTCTGGACACTGTAGCCAATACTGTGTCTTAAACTGAGATTGGATACTTCTTAGGTGGCTTCATCATTTCTGGGACTTATTTATACTGTAAGTAATTTTTGTTGTTGTTAAAATATATCCAAAATCATATGTCTCTACAAGCTATATGTAACATGATATTTATTATGCTTTGAAAAAAAGAGGAAAAACATTCTTACCAGTAATTTCTCACAATGAGGACAGCTCCCAATCCAATAGGGTTCTACTGTATGCTCACATTAGTTGGAGGGGTGTTGAACCAAAGACCACTTGCATTAACAAGTCCATGCACTTCCTGATCTTTTTGGGAGCGCAAAGATTGCTTACCCTTTGTAGAGCAAAGTGTTCTGGAAAAAGGTGGAGGCACTTTGTAGCACAGCCAGCTTATTCTGGAGAGTTATCCACACCAACTTAAAGGTGCTGGGAAATCCTTGCTTAGTACAAGGCCAGATTGACTCTAGAAAACTCCTCTTGGCTTAAGTGACTGCTACAAGTTAGTGCAATTTACAGCAGACCTGAAATTGCTCTAAAATGGGGTCATAGTTGAACTAGTTCCTAGGTATCACCAAAATAGAGAAGAGGTTGGAAAGGAAAGTGACATAAAGCTGTTTTTACACATCAGCCTTCAGGTTCAGACTATAGTTCTGAGAAACCAGATGACAGAGCCCTTGAAGTAAAATATTTCCTCAATTATGGAAGTAGACCAACTAGCTCTAAAGGTGTTCCATACCTCTTAAGCTCTAGAACAACAATAAGTTAAATCTCCAGAAGGACAGGTTCTTTCTTCAAGAAATTTTTATAAATAGAGATTCACCATGGACTAAAGACAGATGCTTTTGATAAATGAAAGAATCTGGGATGCTATAGCTTGCACAGAATGGCTATATTGTTCTAATCTTCTCTTGTTAGAATGATGAAACTTGGAAAGAAATGTGGCCATATAGCTGACCGAAAACTACAGTTCTCCATGGCTGACCCTTTCAGTGATTGGAGCAAGTGTCTTTGATTTAGTTGTTGCCCCCAAGCAGCAACAAGATTATCAAAGGGAACTAGATTTTTGACATGTGGATGAGCTTTTTTCTGCAGCTGATTCTGCAGCTAAAATGGCACCACAACTATAGAACAAATTCCCACAGGAAATCAGAATGAGTCCAAATGTCTTCATTGTTGCTGTGTCTCAAGGCATAGCTGTTTAAGTGAACATTAACCTAACCAAACACAGCATGAAGGACCCAGCACAGAAAGAATCAACCACTTAGTGCCGAGAGGGGGATATTTCAATGGGAGAACCAGGTAAGCCTTCACCTGCCTCTGTAACACAGGCAACAAAATGGGATTGAGACTGAACTGCTTTCTGAATACATAGGGAGTCACTAATCCAAATTTCTTCAGACTTCTTCCTGCATCTGCTGCATTGATTCTCAAGAGCAATTAGTTTTGTCTGGATTGATTGCTTGGATGTATGAAAAATGAAGATGAACATGTCATTGTAGCCAGTTTGGCTTCCCGGAGGGGTTCCTCCTCCTCCAGGTCAATGGGCGGCTATTCTGCCCCACTGAACTAGCCCTTTAAGGTAAGTCCCTATGTCACTAGTCCATGCCTGGCCTTCCTTCAGGCGGGCGGCACATAAATCAAGACGGTTTCTATCTAGGCCCGGCCCTGGTTCAGGGCGGGCAGCAGTTCAACAAAGTCCCCTCTGAGCTAGGCAAAGCCCTGATAGGCGTGGCAACAATAAACTCAGTCAGTTATGGGCCGGGCAGGCCCTTGTTTCAGGGCATGGCGGCATACAACCAGAGTCAGTTTATAAAGCAAAGCTAGGCCCTGGTTCAGGGCGTGGCAACAAACACCCACAGTCAGTTTATGGGGAGGCCAGGCCTTCGGTGCAGGTTGTGGCAGCATCAAACACAGTTAGTTCAGGAGGCCCTAGCCCTCCATCAGGGCAGGGAGACCAACAACCCCAATCAATTCAAAGGGGGGGTGGGCAGACCATGGTTCAGGACGTGGCAGCCAACAAACACAGTTTGGGTCTCCTTGTTCAGGAGGGGTACAGACTAATTGCCTGTGACAGTAGCAAGGGGAGAGACTGCCACCTGGTAGGTGGGTTGCAGGGGGGGTGCAGGCACTCCCACTCCACTACGCCCCAGCCCAGGGCCCTAAGAGCAGCAAGACAGGCTGCTACGGGCTCAGTGGGGGCTCCAGCCCAAAACACGTCGGCTTTGGGGCCTTTAATAGCCCTCACTAACCCTTGGGCCACTTCCATTCTCCCCCTCAGCCATTACCCGGAGTTCCAGCAGTGCAGGCAGGGAGTCCAGGATAGGTTTGTCATCCTGGGGTGCCGGGGGTCCTGCCCAGTTCTCTGCAGCTTGCAGGCTTTCTGGGCTCAGCTGGATTCCTGGGGAAGGTGGCGTCAGGACCAGGAATCTGGGGCAGGCTCAGATGGCACCGAGGGCCATGGCCCTGGTCTTGGCAGCAGCTTCTCGTAGTGCCTGGGCAGGGCCTGGGGCACGGAGTCCGACTGGTTCTCTCGGTCCTGGGCAGGGTCTGCAAAGGTAGGCAGGTTGGGCTAGGCTTCAGCCTCCCCTACAGGGAGCAGGTAGTCGGCCTCTGGTTCCAGGAAGGTAGGAGGTCCTGGCCAAGCCTCAGCCTCAGCCTCAGCCTCTGACTCAGCCTCTGACTCAGCCTCTGACTCACAGGCCGGGAGCCCTAAGTAAGCCTCTGGTCCTTCTGCAGGCTCAGCCCTGACTGAGGCTGCTGGCTGGGCTTTTATAGCACTAGCTCCGCCCCCTGGCTTCCGGTCAGGTGGTGGGGCAGGGTCAGCCTCAGCCCAGCAGGGTGGCCAGAGGGATTCCTCCTCCTCCACGTCAGTGGGCGGCCACTCCGCCCCACTACAGTCATTAAAAACATTTAATCTGCTTCCCATACAGGTTATGGTGAACACTGATTCCCTACCTAATAATGCTAGTTAGTGAATAAAAACATACATACAGCATAACCCAACTCTAGTTTATAGCCACTGTCACTTTAATAATATGCAAATAACATATTAATCTGTTCATAGGGAGGTGGTTTATTTGCCGTCTATAAAAGTTTGAAAACTGTGGAAAAAACACCCTATCTAGGACACTAGGTAAAGATATCCTTGTTGCATTTTTTCTTCTGCTACAAAGTTAAAGGTTGCTAAAGGTGTCAACTCAGAAATGGCAATACTCTTATTAACTAGAGAATATAATGTGTGGTTGCATATTTAGGGAGCTCGGCCTAATAAAACACACCAAATTACAACAAAGAAAAATATTTAAAATTGTAATATCCTTTTGCAGTCTTCCAGATTTGGCACATAGTTGCAATTAATCTGAAGAAAGGTTCTAATCAAATCTCTCATGAGATTGGGGCATACCCAACAATGAACTATTTATTACTCATGTCTGCCTATGGAGAACTGCAAAATAGCAACTTTGCAAAGCTAATGATTTATTTTAATGGGTTTGTAAAAAACTGTAAATTACTTACTTGGAATACTTGGAAGATCTGTGATTTCATTGATGTAGATAGTCTTGCCATCGATGCAGATCACAACTTTTCCACACCATCATGTTTTGCACAATTCTCATCCGTATCCTTCCATGAATCCTCCATAAAGGATCTACCCAACGTGCTGGAGGACTTCCTCTTGTTCTTTTCATGTCTCATGGATACCAATGAGTTATATGCACTGTCTATCTGTTTTCTGTTAATCTTGCTACATGGCCAGCCCAACTCCTTTTCTGGTCATATATAACTTGGATGATATCATTGATACCACTTCTTCCATACAAATAATCAATAGTAACATGTTGTAGCCTACTTACACCCACTAATGCCTTTCCATTTCTCTTTGGGTGGTTTGCTGCTTTGATTCTTCTATAAGTATAACATACCAGATTTTGCAGGCATACAGCATTACTGGAAGGATGCTGGTTTTAAAGCAATGGGTTTTCATGGTGGTGGAAAGTATGGAAACTTCACAGGTTCCCAAAGTATGGAAACTGCACAAAAACACTGCACAGGTTTCCAAAGGCAAACCAACCTGACCTTCTACTGCTGCTCAACTCTGAGCTCAACTCTCTATCCATCTGCAACACTTGTCCAAGATATACATATTGATCCACCAGCTTGATGGACTGTCCCTTCCAGTTGCATGACATACTATAAAAAATATACATTTTTCATCCGCTTAGTTTTTCTAGTGTGGGTAAGTAGGCCAATCTTCTTTGCATTCTTATTGATGTCATTGAGGAGGATTTGCAATGTTTTGGGTTTTGACACAATTAGAACGATGTCATCTGCAAAAAGGAGCATTGGAAGAACCTCACTATCAATCAGAAATCCATCTTTCACTTAGATCCTCCACAGGACGTCTTCCAGGACACTGGCAAACAACTTTGGTAAACAAACATCTCCCTGATTTATGCTTTGATTAACTTCGATGATCAAGTGATCATCAAAAAGCGTGATTTCCACATTTACCTCCATCATGGAGTCTTGTAAGTTTCTAACATATACAGGGGAGACATCCTACGAGAGAAGAGTGCTTAGAGCTGCATTTTGTTCCACCAAGTCAAAGGCTTTTTTCAAGTCAATGAACAACAAGGATAGTGGGATCTTGTACAAGATCTTTCAGTCATCTGAGTGACCAAAAAAATGTGGTCCACTGTGGAGAATCCCCTACAAAAGCCTGCCTGTTCCCTTCACATGTTTTCCTCAAGAACACCCTCAATACGAGCATGGATCACTCTCATAAAGATGAGAAAGCAGGCAGATGGATTGATAGTTGTGAATGTCTTCTCAATCACTTTTTTTAAGCAGAGGAATAGTTTGTGTTCTCCTCCAATTTTTTGGAATTTTCCCCTCTTTAATGTATCTTGAGACCCTCTCACTAAGCGCTTTTAAAGGTGTATCACCCCGCCCCCCACATGAAGTTCTTCTATATGTACTTGGTCTAAACCTGCTGCTCTTCCCAACTTCATCTTCTGAAGGACACTGCCACTTCTTCACAGAGCACATCAGGTTCGGGAGTGATGGAGCCCACGTATATGGACTCCACTGCTGTTGCTGATTAAAATAGTTCACTGTAAAAGTACCAGCAAATCTATTCCACTTCATGTCTGTTGTCATTCGTCTAGCATTTTCATTAATAAATGAGTTTGGTTTAGCTGGATTTCATGCCGAGCTCTTCACAAATTCGTTTTCTCGCCAACTGCCTGTTGCTGTTTTGCAAGGCGATACTGCTCATAATCTTCTATCATCTTTCTCCTTAATATTTTACAGACAAGCTTATACTCTAGGCTGGTTTCACACTTGGCTGCCATATATCTCCACTTGGCAAAAAGATCAAGGATTTGCTGGGGAAGATGGTTTCTGGACTCCTTTGGCTTCTTCACAGTGGCAGCAGTTTTATATTTGTCCAACTTCGCTAAAAATGATAGCAATTGGAATCAATATCTTCAATTTTATCAATTTCCCACGACTCAGAGTCGACAGCATACTTAAACAGAATTGCAGAACTATTGTACCCACATGCAGTACCTAACTCTCACCTTTATCCTTTCTTCCCATTTGATGTTTATTTTGACTTTTGCTCTAACTAGTCAATGACCTGACTTATAAGGACGGACAATTGCAAAATGACTGTTACATCTGTAACCAGTCACTTCTTGTCCACCAGGACATAACTGATTTCATTTCCTATTCCTCCATTTAGTGCTCACCAAGTCTATCACCTTCCAACACTCTTCTTGAAGAAGGTATTCATGATGTATAGATGTGATACTCCTGCATAATAGACTAGGCTCTGACCTCATTAATTTCTAATACCCAAACCATATTGTCCAATGTAATTTTCACAATCTTCCCCTATACCCACCTTGGTATTGAAGTCATGAAGCACCACAGTGTATGTTGTTTTCGTGTGAAGAATCCTATCAAGTTCTTCAGAGAACCTTTCCGCTTCTTTGTCTTCTACAGTGGACATTGGTACATAGGCTACAAGTGGCCCATTTGCCTATGCCAATGGTTTTCATAGTGCATTCTGTGGACCATGGGTGGTCTGTTGCTGCCTCCCAGGTGGTCCATGGTTCAAGCTCAGCCCCCTCCCACTTCTAAGCAGGGAGCCTGCGCTGCCACTACAGCCTCATAGTCACCACGAAGCCACAAGGCTGCAACACCAGCTCTGGCTTCCTGTTTGGAGGGAACAGGGAGACGGATGAAGAAAGCCCTGACTTTCTCCAGTTTGTCCACATCTTTCCTGAAAGTTGATTCCCAGAATTGGACACAATACTCCGGTTGAGGACTAATCAGTACAGAGCACAGCAAAGAATTACTTCTCGTGTCCTGCCTACAGCATCCCTGCTAATACATCCCAGAATGATGCATTCTTTTTTTTGAACAACAGTGTCATACTATCAGAGGGGTAACCGTGTTAGTCTGAATCTGCAAAAGCGGCGAGGAGTCCTGTGGCACCGTATAGACTAATCGAAGTGTTGGAGCATAAGCTTTCGTGGGCAAAGACCCACTTCGTCAGATGCATGTAGTGGAAATTTCCAGAGGCAGGTATAAATATGCAGGCCAGAATAAGGCTAGAGATGACGTGGTGGATCCAATCAGGGAGGATGAGGCCCACTTCTAATAGCTGATCTAGAGGTGTGAATTCCAAGAGAGGAGAAGCTGCTTTTGTAGTTAGCTAGCCATTCACAGTCTTTGTTTAATCCTGAGTTGACTGTGTCAAACTTGAAGTGTCATACTATTGACTCATATTTAGCTTGTGTTCCAGTATGATTACTTTGTGGAGTAGTCCTTCCTAGCTAGTCATTTCCCATTCTGTATGGGTGTAACTGATTGTTCCTTCCTAAGTGGAGTACTTTGTATTAGTTCTTATTGAATTTCATCCTATTTACCTCAGATGATTTCTCTGCTTTGTCCAGATCATTTTGAATTATAATTCTATCCTCCACAGCACTTGCAACCCCTCCCAGCTTGATATCATTCGCAAATTTAATAACTGTACTCTGTGCCATTATCTAAATTGTTTATAAAGATATTGAACAGACCAGATCCAAAATTGATCCCAGCAGAACCACACATATTTTACCCTCCCAGCACGACTGAACCAGTGATGACTATCTATGGGAATGGTTATCTCTGGAAATAGTTATCTTTTAGTAACTCCATCTAGGTTGCATTTCCTGAGTTTGCTACTGAGAAGTTCATGAGAGACAGTAACAAATGCCTTACTAAAGTCTAAATTGGAAGGCTTTTTGATTCTGATATATTTAAAACATTTGCTGGTATGTTTTGAGTCTTCTGTTGGTTGCTCTTCAGATTTTATTTTGGCCTGCCTAGTATATTTATTTTTTACATTTGAGATACCAGAGTTTCTGTTCTGTTCTATTTTTCTCAAAAGGATTTGATTCTCCAATATTAAAGGATGCCAGTGTGCCTCTCACCACATCTTCTAATCTGTTGTTTAACCCAAGTATCATTTCTTCTACTTTTTTCATTTGGGAAATACATTACCTTTGAGCCTCTATTATGGTATTTTGAAAAAACTTCCATGCATTTTGCAGACATTTCACCCTTGGGACTGTTCATTTGAAATTCCATTTAACTAGCTTCCTCATTTTTGTGTACTTCTCCTCTTTTTTAAATTAAATGCTCCTGTGATGGACTTATTTGGTACTCCCCCCCCCCAAAACACACAATTAATTGTAATTATACAATGGTTGTTATCTACCTTTTGGACCAAATCCTTTGCTCCACTTAGAAAGGGTTATAGTATAAGTATTGTTATGCTGGTTCCAGAACTAACTGTGCTAACAAGCCATCATTTCCTAACTTAATTGCTTGACTTTGCAACCCTAATTATGTTTTTAAGTTAGTCATTGGTGTATAATGTATATAGTACTCCTTAAATTAAAAAGACTAATCATTAGAAGCAAAATCATTAACAGAGGTCTGATAGGACTACTAAAACCTTTTAAATACTTACAGATGAATGTTACCTAACAAAACTCAGTGGAAATTAATTGAGATTGTGCTATTGAGGGCAAAAAAATAGACACCTCTAACAAATTAAGGAAAGTATTTGATACTGTCAAACTAATGCAGGTTAAAAACACTGTTAAAGGATACTTCTACAGGTACTAAACAGGGATTCTCCGGTCTGGCAACATCCATGGGTCCTGCAGCAATGGGCGCCAACATCAGTGGCAGACCCAGCTAGGGCATTGGGAGCCAGCCTGAGGCAGCGAGTCCAGACATCCATAACCATGGGGCTGGGCATCCATGGCAGCCCTGGTCAGGGTGCTGGGAGCCAGCTTGCTGCAGTGGGGCCAGGTGTCTGCAGCAGCCGCCACCAGAGTGCCAGTAGCCAGTTCATGATAGTGGGGTTGGATGTCTGTTGCAGCCCTGGCTGGTGCTGGCAATGCGGGGGGAAGGGGCTGGCCTGGCCAGCCACTCAGCTGGGCCAGAGCAATGCTGCATGCCCTGAAGCAAAGCCAGCAGCAGAGAAGGGCAGTGGACTGGGGAAATAGTAGCAGGAGACTTCCCCATGTCCAGCAAATTCCCTCCATCGAGTCCAGTCAGGTCCCAAAGGAGCCAGACCAGGGAGGTCCAACCTGTAATGTATACTGAGTGGAAGAATCCTTATATATGGTAGATTTACGATTGATAAGCATAGTTTCAAAGTCCAATAAGCATACATAAGGAAAATATTTGTAATAATGGCTGTTTCTAGACTGGCAAGTTTTTCTGCAAAAGCAGATTCTTTTGCAGAAAAACTTGCCAGCTGTCTACACTGGCCGCTTGACTTTCCACAAGAACACTGACGATCTCATGTAAGAAAACAGTGCTTGTTGCAGAAATACTATACTGCTCCCTTTCTGGCAAAAGTCCTTTTGCGCAAAGCTTTTGCACAAAAGGGCCAGTGTAGACAGCTCAGATTTGTTTTGCGCACAAAATCCCCGATTGCGAAAATGGCGATTGGGGCTTTTTTTGAGCAAAAGTGCGTCTAGATTAGCACGGACGCTTTTCCACAAAAAGTGCTTTTGTGGAAAAGCGTCCGTGCCAATCTAGACACTCTTTTCCGCAAATGCTTTTTACCGAAAACTTTTCCGTTAAAAGCATTTGTGGAAAATCATGCCAGTCTAGACATAGCCAATGTGTATAAACAGCAAACATTGAAAGGTAATACCTTGCAGATAGATGCTCATGTAATTATGCCGGTAAATGTAATGGTAAAATGACAACTATAAGTTGCATTCATAAAAAAGTCCTTTCTAAAATACTCTTTGGTTTTATTTCAGTTAAGTAAAATTTCTCAGACATATTTATAAACCTTGGCTATGCTAAAGTTTGTGAATAGGCTTGTGATCTTTTCAGGTAAATCTAGGTTGAATTTCAGATTAAATCTCTCCCTCTTCCAAGGGTCAGGAATGGATTTATTGTTTCAGTTAGGTTCCATAGTAGATTCAGCAGTTCACATGATTTAAGTCACAAAACAGGCAGTTTTGATTGAGTAAAACCTTGGACAAAATTTAAGTAATAGGGAAAAACTCACAGGAAATAGCTATGAGCGAGCACAAAGATTAAATGACCCTTCCAGTCATATGAGTATTCCTTTTCTCATAAAATGCCATTGCACCCTCTTGCACGGAAATGTTCATGAGGGAAGAGAAAGCAGAATATAATCTTGCAGTCCTCTAAAAAGTGTCCTATAAAATATTTTTTCTCCCCTGGAGCTGCCTATGTTGAAGTCTCACAACACTCTGAAGCCTGGAAATCTAACCATAAGGAACCCCCTTAGATTCTGCTTTAATATCTTCTAATCACAGAATAGTAGAACTGCAAGAGACCTTGAAAGATCATGAAATCCAGTCCCCTGCCCTCGTGACAGAACCAAGCACCCTCTAGATCATACTTGATAGATGTCTGTCTAACCTGTTCTTAAATATCTCCGATGATGGAGATTCCACAACCTCCCTAGGCAATCTATTCCAGAGTTTAACTACCCTGAAGTTAGTAAGTTTTTCCTAATTTCCAATCCAAACCTCCCTTGCTGCAATTTAAGCTCATTGCTTCTTGTCCCATCATCAGAAGCCAAGGAGAACAATTCCTGTTCCTCCTCCTTCTAACACCTTTTTAGAGACTTCTATTATGCCTCCTCTCAGTCTTCTCTTTTGTAAACTAAACAAGCCCAATTATTTCAGTCTTCCCTCACAGCTCACATTTTCTATGCCTGTATTAATGTTTGCTGATCTTCTCAGGACCTTCTCCAATTTCTCCACATCTTTCTTGAAATGTGGTGCCCAGAACTGGACACAATACTCCAACTGAGGCCTAATCAGCACAGAGTAGAGCGGAAGAATGACTTCTTGTGTCTTGCTCACAACACTCATGTTAATGCATCCCAACATCATGATGGTTTTTTTTCCAACAGTTTTACACTGTTGACTCATATTTAGCTTGTGAGCCACCATGAACTCTAGATCCCTTCCTGCCGTACTCTTTCCTCGACAGTTGCTTCCTATGCTCTATGGCTGTGTCTAGACTGCATCGCTTTTCCGTAAAAGGGATGCAAATTAGACACATCGCAATTGCAATGAAGCGGGGGGGGGGGGGAGATTTAAATCCCCCCCGCTTCATTTGCATAAACATGGCTGCTGCTTTTTTCCAGCTCGGAGCTTTGCCGGAAAAAAGCGCCAGTCTAGACGGGGATCTTTCGGAAAATAAAGCCTTTTCCGAAAGATCCCTCATTCCTTATTTTAAGAGGAATAAGGGATCTTTCGGAAAAGGCTTTATTTTCTGAAAGATCCCAGTCTAGACTAGGGCTTTTTTCTGGCAAAGCTCCGAGCCGGAAAAAAGCGGCAGCCATGTTTATGCAAATGAAGCAGGGGGGATTTAAATCCCCGCTTCATTTGCAATTGTGATGTGTCTCCTTTGCATCCCTTTTACGGAAAAGGGATGCAGTGTAGACACAGCCAATGTGTGAAATGGAGTGTTCCTTCTTAAGTGGAGTACTTTGCATTTGTCCTTATTAAACTTCATCCTATCTACCTCAGATCATTTCTCCAGTTTCTCCAGGTCATTTTGATTTTTGACCCTATCATCCAAAGCACTTGTATCCCCTCCCAGATTGGTATCGTGTATAAACTTTATAAGCATTGTCTCTATGCCATCATCTAAATCATTGATGAAGATATTGAACAGAACCAGTCTCAAAACAGATCCCTGTGGAATCCTACTTGTTATGCTCTTACAGCATGATTGTGAACCATTAATAACTACTCTCTGAGAATGGTTATCCAGTCAATTATGAACCCATCTTATAGTAGCCCCATGTAGGTTGTATTTCCCTAGTTTATTAATAACAAGTTCATGTGAGACAGTATCAAATGCCTTACTAAAGTCTACGTATAACACATCTGCCGCTTTTCTCTTATCCACTGTGCTTGATATCCTATCAAAGAAAGCTATCAGCCTGGTTTGACATGGTTTGTTCTTTACAAATACATGCTGGCTGTTTCCTTTCACCTTATTATCTTCCAGAGGTTTGCAGATGAATTCCTTAATTACTTGTTCCATTATCTTCCCTGGCACAGAATTAAACTAATTTGTCTATAGTTTCCTGGGTTTTTCTTAATTCCCTTTTTATAGATGGTTACTACATTTGCCCTTTCCAGTCTTCTGAAATCTCTCCCAACTTCCATGACTTTTCAAAGATGATAGCTAAAGGCTCAGATACCCACTCTATCAGTTCCTTAAGTATTCTGGGATGCATTCATCAGGACCTGCTGACTTGAAGACATCTAACTTTTCTAAGTAATTTTTAACTTGTTCTTTGTTCATTTTAACTTCTAAACCTACCCCATTTTCCACTAGGATTCATTGTGTTAGGCATCTCTTCACCATCAATCTTCCTGACAAAGCTGAAACAATGAAATTGTAAAGCATCTCTGCCATTTCCAAGTTTCCTGTTATTGTTTCTCACTCTTCACTGAGCAATGGGCCTACCCGGTCCTTGGTCTTCCTCTTGCTTCTAATATATTTGTAGAATGTCTTGTTGTTACTCTCTGTCTCTAGCTAGATTGAGCTCGTTTTGTGCCTTTGCCTTTCTAATCTTGCCCCTGCATACTTACGTTGTCTGCTTATAGACATCCTTTGTAATTTGACCTACTTTTTATATGACTCCTTTTTGATTTTTAGAACATGTAAGATCTCCAAGTTAAGCCAAAGTTGTCTCTTACCATATATTTTGTCTTTCCTACAAAGTAACATAGTTTGTTTTTGGGCCCTTAATAATGTCCCTTTGAAAAACTACCAGCTGTCTTCAGCTGTTTTTCCCCTTAGTCTTGCTTCCCATGGGACCTTACCTACCAGCTCTCTCAGTTTACTAAAATCTGCCTTACTGAAATGCATTGTCTCTATTTTGCTGTTCTCACTTCTACCAAGGGAGAATGGAAATGACTTGTGGCAGGTCCCTTATGGGATACTGTTAGGTTTAACATTTTTACACAGCCGGTCCCCAACTTACAGCCACCTTGACCTATGACCATCTGCACTTACGACCAAAGCAGTCGTAAATGAGGGCTCTGAGTTACAAACGTGATCCACGCTTACGAACAGCGCAGTCGCAATGTAATTCAATGGGTTCCAAGTTACAACCATTCTGAGTTACAGCCAAGTGTCTGGTCTGTAATGCGTTCGTAACTTGGGAACCAGCTGTATTCTTATATTGTTACTAATTCTGAGAGTGGGCGGGGGGGAGGGGAGAGAGAGAGAGAGAGAGAGAGAGTGTGTGTGTGTGTGTGTGTGTGTGTGTGAGTGTGAGAGAGAGAGAGAGAGAGAGAGAGAGAGAGAGAGAGAAACCCTATTAGAATCCCTGGGCTTTATTCAGCTCTGGTAGGGCAGTAGGGTCTAGTGGGTTACAGCAGGGGGCAGAGACATCTTTGTTTTATGTAAGAACATCAAAATGCCTATACTGGGTCAGACAAAGGTCCATCTAGCCCGTTATCATGACTTCTGACAGTAGCAAATGCCAGGTGCTTCAGAGGAAATAAACACAACAGGCAATCATTCAGTTATTCATCCCATCGCCCATTCTCAGAGGTGAGGGACATGCAGAACACAGAGTTGGATCTCTGCCCATGATAGCTAATAGCCATTTAGGAACATATTCTCCTTGAACTTACCTATGTATGCTTTGAATAGCACTGGTCCCAGTATAGAGCCCTTGGGGGCACCCCTTTTTACTTCTCTCCATTTCTTCCCACCCTTTGATTCCTATCTTTTGACTGGAGTACCTGACAATGCTTGGAATCATCTAATGATCAAATAATTTCAAAAACTGTTACAAAGGGAAACAGCTGAAGTAGGATTCATTTGCAAATTCAACACTATCAACTTAGGCTAGCTCTATCTGAGGCTACTGTGAGTAGACCTCTGGTACAAAATTCAGGGGGTTGCTACAGATTCCCCCTCCCCTTGTCCCTGCAAAGGATGTCCCTGCCAATGGCCAGCTCTCCTTGAGGCTGCGTAACAGATCTGGCGAGGACTCAGTAGGAAGAAATATGCAGCATTTATGCCAGCTAGAATATCCACAGGATGCACAGGGAATGGTACTATTGTCTAGCAGCTACTGTATGCTTTCATCTTCCCACAAACACCAACAGAGCTACTTCCGTGTCAAGCTGCAGAAGAAGTCCTTTATTAGGCAGAAAAGAGAACTGAAGTGGTGCCATAGATCTGGCATTCCTACATTCCATACAGGCAGGGGACATTGTACATACATAGCGTTTGTCTGTCTTAGCATCACAGTGCCAGATTTTCAGAAAAAGGGTAGGGCCACATTTCAAAATGCTCAGCATCTACAGTTAGCCCAGATTTTCAGGAATTCTCAGTATTCAGTAGCTCCCACCATGATGCTAATGGACAGATTTTACACAGGATGCTGAGCTCTTTGGAACATCTGTCCACTTACTTTGGTACCTAAATGGAAATTGAGCTGTTCTGAAAATCTGGTCCTTATCGAAGATTCTGGATGCTTTTAACATATGAAACTAAATGAAATAGTGGTAGAAAGGCTCTTGCCCAATATTCTCACATTTAGCCTTTAGATGACAGATCCCAAACAAAATTAGACAACTTCAGAAACAAACTGTAATTTTGAAAAGTATTAGAAGCCTTGTTTTCATGAAACATATGTTACCAATGGCAAAAAACATAAAAAGGCAGTGATCTTTGGCAAAGCCTACCTAAGAAAAAAAGGTCATTCTATTTTTTTAATGCCATGTCCATTACAGTAAATAACTTCCAATAACTGAAATAACAATTTAATCAAGGAAAAGCATGTTTCCTGGTAGACTGTTGACATTTAAAGGTACGCAGGAGAAAAAATACAATATGATGCACACAACACAGAAGTTCTTAATTACACTTAAATACCAGTGAAAACACATCACTGTCAGCTTCAAAAAAAATCTCATCTGAACAGTGCCAGCAAAATATCGAGTATAAACTTGATTCAACTTACTACAAGATCAATTTATTAATTTTGTATGTTCTGTACAGGAAATACGTGGCTGTACATTGTTTATCTCCAAAAGTTCATTTCTGTACCATATAATATTTATTAAGCAAAATAAATCTCCTTAAAGATCTGATGCATAGCATGGTGAGGTCAATGAAAATTATGCCATTGACTTCCACTGGCTTTGAGTCAAGTCCTACATTACAAAGATTGAGATCTAATGGGCATAACAGTAACTTCTTGTGACTGAAATGTCAATATAGATAGACAAGCTAAAGAGGCGAGAGAGAGAACAAAAGGAAGAGGTATAAGAGTGATACTATATATTAGTGGTGTTTACAAAAAATTAGGAGTCTAAAATTTGAACTCAGCAGAGAGCTATTAATTGGCTCAAAATTAAACCTGTGCTTGGTTGTTTTGCTGGGATGTGGAGTGCTGTAGAAACCAAGGGATCTTTGTGTTATAAAGAAGATGGTGATAAATGATTCTTCATATCTGATGAAGGTAGGACAAGCAGTAATTGGGGTTTACTCTGCAGCAGGGGAGATTTATATGTGATATTAGAGAAAACTTGCTCACTGTAAGAGTAATTTAGTTCTGCAATAGGATTCCAAGGGACATTGTGGAATTCTTATCCTTCAGGGTTTCTAAGAAAAGGTTGGACAAAACATCAGTTGGAGATAGTCTAAGTTTACTTGGTCCTGCTTTGGTGCAGGAGGCTGGACTAGATGACCTCTTGATGTCCTTTTCATATGTTTATGATTCCATGCTTCTGTAGAATGTTGGTCAAGTTTGCCATAGAGTATGGGCTTTACAATGTTTATAAATATATGTTTTATTTGCCTTTGTATTTTTGTATAGCTTTTATTCCTTTTCTGCATGTCTTTACTTTTGCACGTTTCTTTTTAAAATGCCTTTACCAGTGCAACTGGTGTTATTTACATGGAAAAATGTACATTGACTAAGTTTAAAACATAGTTAACTGCCTACTTATTTTGAAAATGCAAGTACACACCTAAGAAGATGATCCAGACCCCTGGCCTACATACTCATTTCTGTGATCCCATGAAGGTACCCAGTACCTTTGTGCTTTTTAAAGACCAACTGTTGAAAATATCAAAATGTAAATTAATAATCTGATTTAAAATGTGTGTCTGACCCAGAGAGGTGTCGCCTGCAGGAAGAATCCTGGTTAGTGGGTAGAAATGAGAAGAAATCTGAATGCAAGCGGAAAAGAAAAACACCTTATTCTTCCTCCTGAACAGGAGGGGGGTGTTGTCTTTTTTTTTCTTTCCAAGTGAGAAGGTGACAAAGAGGAAGCCATTGAATAACTAACCACTATTTTTCTCACTGTTCTGTAGCAGTGATTCACTAACAAGGTAAAAATAAACTCTTTACACTTTTAGGGACCAGGGCTGCTTTTCTCGAAGCAGCTGGATCAAGGCCCTTTAAGAGTATACCAGGAAGTGACCACACCCTTTTCTACTGCATTTGCTCGACTCTGATAAGAGCTAGTGGAGTTTAGGAGCCCCAATCTGCCTCCATCCCACCTAGTAACATGCCATGAATACATCAGTCAGGCAAGAAGTGCGTCAGTGAGCAGATACTAAAGAGGTACAATGAGTGGTCTGCCAACAGATCAGTGAAGTAATGCTAAGAAGGCATAAGTCACAGAGAAAGAGCTTTTTGAAAAGTTACCAGATGAAGTTCTGAAAGAAAAGGGCAGATTGAGGGTCAGCAATCAAGGAGTAGTGAAGGTCCGTGGAGAACCGTCCCTTCCCTTTGGGATTGACTCAAATTTGTAGGGCAGGGATGGAAGTGGCTCCCTGCTGACTTCAGAGATACTAGTAGAGGGAGAAGAATGCCCATTACAAGTCAACTTATCAATAAAATGATATAAAATGAGCTACCCATTGTCCTCTTGGTTAATATTACAAATCAGAATTTCAATGATACTAAGGACCAGTTGTTCTGTAAATTAGATATTTTACAATGGTGGAGACTCCAAAAATCTACAGTATCCTATTGTTGTGTTATAATTTCAGTGGGGCTTTTAATTAAATGTTTATTCTCTTTGGCTACGTCTAGACTGGCCACAAATTCTGGGAAAGGGATGCAAATCAGGTAAGTCAGCATAGGAAAATCCGTGGGGGATTTAAATATCCCCCGCGGATTTAAATAAACATGTCCGCCGCTTTTTTTCAGGCTTGGGGAATAAGAGATCCTCCGGAAAAGGGCTTTATTCCGGAGGATCGTGCCAGTCTAGATGCTTTTTTTCCAGCTTTTCCCCAAGCCGGAAAAAAAGCGGCGGACATGTTTATTTAAATCCTCGGGGGATATTTAAATCCCCCGCGGATTTCCCTATGCTGACTTACCTGATTTGCATCCCTTTTCCGGAATTTGTGGCCAGTCTAGACGTAGCCTTTGGGTACATCTACACTGTATGCTTATTTCAAAATAAAGTATTCTGGAATAATTATTCTGAAATAGCTTATTTCGAAATAGCATCTCTATACTGCTGGGATGCTTCAAAATTAGTCAAAGGCTGTAGATGTGCTATCTCGATTTAGAACCCCAGGAGGCACTTAGGAGGAATAACTTAGAATGGCCCTGGTAAGAGGTTATTTCAAAATAGCAGCAGTGGAGCATCTACACACGCCTTATTTTGAAATAGCTATTTGAGAATAGGTGTTATCCCTCATAGAATAAGGTTTACAGATTTTGGAATAAGCCATCTGTTCTTTCAAAATTATTTTGAAATAATAGAATGGCTGTGCAGATGCTCGCATTGTTATTTCGAAATAACACTAGTTATCTCGAAAGAACAGTGCAGTGTGGACGTTCCCTTTGTGTGCAGCCATAATTAATGCTGAAGTATCCAAACATGGAGAAAGAAAATGGTATCTGTGAGCTGATAGTCCAAAGAAGACTGGAGAGTGGATTATGCTTTTCCAAGATTCTCGGAAGCGCTGCTTAAGTTTTTTATTTGGTTAATTCATTAGTCATCTTGCATTAAGTTATGTTGGGAAGATTTTAGCAGGGAAGTGAATCTTACACTATGTTCTAATGAAGGTCAGACTTTGTGTCATTCTGTTGGCACTTCTTACCATGATGTTCTCTCAGAAACCATATTCCCTGGGGGAACCACAAATGGTTTGGGGAGTCATAGATGGGGAACAAAACTCTTGGATAGCCTTAAGACTGAGACCAAAGCCTTGAATTGGCACGGGACATAATTTGGAACTAATGGAAGGTAGTATTGGAATGATGTGCTCTGAGTGTTTCTGCCATGTGCCGCGCAATCTGGAGTCTGTGCTACTGCTGCAAAAATCCTGTAGGGATGTGAAAGAACTATGGCTCACAAAGGTTATCCTCAACTGAGAGGGGCAATTACTCCTACAAGCTGAAGATGGAAGGCATTTCTTGCCATTGCCTCTACATTAACATCTAGGCTCACTTATGACATATACAAAATCCTAGAACTTCAAACTGTTGTGACAAATGAGGGCAGATGACCTTGATGCATTTCCCTCTCCACACTGACATCTCGGGTCTGTCTTTTGTGAAATCTTCGTGTGGGTGCTTTTTTATCTCTTTGAAAGCAGATATAGAGCTGGATGTGGAAACTCAACCACACCAGCTGCGCTCATAGATTACAGTAGAAAAGGGGAGACAAGATAGATCTCTGTGAGAGAGAGGGTCAGTATCTCATCATCATTCTCTAGGCCTTGTTTGAGAATGAATGAATGAATGAGAAAATGTTTATATATTCCAGCTCTGCCATATAAAGGGTTAGGTCATTAACACTTTCTAATCTGTTGTGATACTTTGAGGGAATAATCATATTCAGACTCCTGTGTTCTTGTGTTTTCATTAGTTTAAATAGTCTTTTTGCAGATCATTTGCCATCATCTGCATCTTTTTAATTTGCTTCAGAATTTTATATTCACTAATGAGGTCTCTTCTAATCGACTGTCTTCCAAACAGTAGTGTCTCTAAGCTTTTTGAATGCTTAAAGAACCTTTAGCAAATGTGTGATGTCAGTTGCCTTTTCATACATAATATTTCTAGAATATCTTTTCAAAAATGACGTAAACTGGAGAGCGGGCAAATTTCCAAATATGTTTTCATTCAGGTAATATATCAGTGTTTCTTTGATTTTATTACAGCTATTCTACTCTGTGCCAAAGATTTGAGAGTTTTACTGTCAAGATCCCTTCCTTGCTAGCATTATGAATCACAGTTCATATTCTCATTTTTATTTACATTTTATTCTTGCTTCTATAGATATTTCTATATTCTGTTACACACTGTAGATCATTTATTTTCTTATTTTACTTTATTCAGGTTATTCTTAACTATATCACACTTTCTATTTACAGTTCTTCTCCATCCCAGGTTTGCAAAACCAAAACATCTCATCATCACTCAAAATTTTCCTTATTTCACGCAAGTCAGGTATAAAGTGAATAAAATCAACACTAATTCTGATAACACTAAGGGGGTGCTCCTATGTTCAGGCTTGCAATTGTTATCTTCAGCACTGATCACAGTGAACATTATTCACCTCATGGGCCTCAATTATTGATTTTTTTCCCACTAGGATTGTGAAAAAGATGGTGGTGGGAACTCAGGCTGTGTCCAGACTCAAGGGTTTTTTTCGAAAAACGTAGCCTTTTTTTCGAAAAAACTTCACTTGCATCCAGACTACAGCCACATTCTTTCGAAATTAAATTGAAAGAACGCGGCTTTTCTTTCGACGGCGGTAAACCTAATTCCACGAGGAAGAACGCCTTTTTTCAAAAGTGCTCTTTCGAAAAAAGGCGTTCTTGAATGCAAACAGGGCTTTTTCGAAAGAGAGCGTGCAGACTGCCTGGGTGCTTTCTTTTGAAAAAGAGGCTTGCTTTTTCGAAAGTACTGCTTGCAGTCTAGACGCTCTTTTTCTAAAGAGGCTTTTTCAAAAGTATCTTTCAAAAAAGCCTCTTTCAAAAGAGGTTTGCAGTCTAGACGTAGCCCCATTGTTTCTGTTTCCAAGGGCAATGCAGAATTCCTTAAATCTAGGCAGGGCATAGTCAGGGATCAAGGGTAGTGGGGAAAACTATCTCTTAGTAGAAATGGGGGTTTCTCCAATTTTCTCAAACCTTTAAACAAATTTGGTCCAGAAGATGACTGAAGGTTACAGGTGTTTTTATTTTATCAAAAAGTTTATATGTAACTGCCTGCTAGCATCCTAGTAGAGCTTCATTACAATACTGACTGCAAACTTACTAAATGCACATTTGAATCTGGCAGGTGGTTGTAGTGGAGTGAACCTGGAGAAGAAAGAAACTATCATCCCTGTCAAAGTTGCCAGTGAAAGACTAGAGTCTGGATCCTCCAGAATGATAGGTTGAGAGCTACAGGGGTTTTCCCCTACTAATCCCATGGATCCTTAGTCTACATGAAAGTTGCACATGCAGAGTTACTGTCCCTATCTCTCAGAAAGAGCCACAAAATAATAGGTGAATAGTCCAAGACCTGTAATGATTCTGCTAAGACCACTTTTCCCATAGATTTTTACAAAGTAAATAGTGAATATTTATTTTTGTATCTATTATTTTGTAGTAAGGCTCCAGTGCATTTAGAAAATTACATTCTACAGTCTAAATACCATATAATAAAATCACTGTCTGTATCAAACATCCACCTGCCAGTAAATAATAATCCAAATAATACCCTTTAATTCCGGTCCAAAATCGTCAACCTCCTATTAAGTGATTGTATTAGTGGCATGCTAAACACAGCTTTGTAGCTAGGAAGGAGCTCCTTCACTGAAGGAAACATCTTCACACGAGGCAGGAGAAATAGTAGAGGTGATTAATTGTAAGGGTTTCTGATTGTGCTGTACATTCTGGCTGTGTCTAGACTGGCAAGTTTTTCCGCAAAATCATCTGCTTTTGTGGATAAACTTGCCAGCTGTCTATACTGGCTGCTTGAATTTCCACAAAAGCACTGATGATCTCATGTAAGGTTGTCAGCGCTTTTGTGGAAATACTATGCCGCTCCCGTTCGGGCAAAAGTCTTTTTCCGAAAATCTTTTGTGCAAAAGGGCCAGTGTAGACAGCAGAGAGTTGTTTTCCGCAAAAAAGCCCCGATCGTGAAAATGGCGATCGGGGATTTTTTGCGGAAAAGCACATCTAAATTGGCCGCAGACGCTTTTCCGCAAAAAATGCTTTTGCGGAAAAGTGTCCTGCCAAACTAGACATGCTTTTCCGAAAATGCTTTTAACGGAAAGCTTTTCCGTTAAAAGCATTTCCGGAAAATCATGCCAGTGTAGACGTAGCCACTGTGTGTAACATGCTTGAAATGGTGACTTGCTACCAATAGACATGAAAGCAATTGTCAGCTAGATGTGGTTGCTTTCACTTTTCTACAACCAGAATGGAAGGCTAAAAAAAGTTCCAAGATAGTCTTTTTAATGTGTGTCAAAATTTACAATGGCTATCCACACTAATAGCTGTGCCTAACCCCTGGCACAGAAAAATGTTATGTTTCTCAAAGGTCTTGTGCCTATCCTATAAGAATTATCAAGAAAGCTAAACAGGCCAGGAAAGAAAACAACTCACATACAATGTATGCTGATTTGTAATACTGGAGGGAAAAAAGGAATTTCTCCTCAAACAATCAAAAGCAAAATCTCTGTAAGCTTTCCGAGGCGCAAATGCTTCCATAGAAATAATTGCCAGCAAAGAATAATATGACAGGACAACAAAAGCAGAATACATGTAAACACAAGAATTGGTACGTTGTTCTTTAGAAGTTGTTTGTGCCATTACTGTGAATCCTGTGCACGGAGCTTGGAAAAAATATATAGCCTTAAGAGCAAACTTTACAGCAAACCATTCCACTGAAAAATGGATACCATACCAAAGGCCTAAAATGTTTATCCCAGCATCTACCTAAATGTATCACATTAAATCAAACAGATTGATTGTATAGAGTGTTTTGAGTGCTTCAGCTCCTCTGTGCTATGTTTTTGTACTTTTGTACTTCACACAAACTCTCTCCACCAGCACTTAGGATACTTGCATGTCCTCAGAGAGGGCAGTTGCACTTTTTTATGAAAAAACCTAGAACGGCTAGCCCTAAATATTGTTTTAAAGGTAAACATGTGCACTAAAGATGGTATAAAAAGCTCAGTGGTTTTTGAATTATTTTAAGACTTGTAAATAAAAAATCTGTGTTTTTACTTTTGTAAAACTGTATATAGTCACTTATGAAATGAAGTATAAATCTATATTTTTAACATTTTACATAAGAATATAAGAATGGCCATACTGGGTGAGACCAAAGGTCCATCCAGCCCAGAATCCTGTCTGCTGACAGTGGCCAATATTAGATGCCCCAGAGAGAGTAAACGTAACAGGTAATCATCACGTGATCCCTCTCCTGTCATCCATTTCCAGACAGCGGCTAGGGACACCATTTCTACCCATACTGGCTAACAGCCATTGATGGACCTAACCTCCATGAATTTATCTAGTTCTCTTTTAAACCCTGTACCTTTTAAATTACCCAGTGAAAATACTTAGCCTCTAATAAAAATGTGTCTTGTTTCTGTAGTAGAAGAGATGGTCACTTTTCAATTAAATAGATCCTTGGGGAGACTGACAGGGAAAACCTAACAAATTGCTCCTCCCATAAATTCTCAAAAAAAAACCAACCCCAAAACAACAACCTTCTCTTTTCAGGGTTCCCCTTGTGAACCTCTCTGAAGGCAGCATGGTCCAGCCATGGAAGGTCTACCTTCAGGATCTCAAATTCTGAAATTTCACAGCAATCTGCTCTAGAGTCATTTTTAGAATAGGAGTTATTTTCCTTTTTCCAGGCTTTTTGGAGCTAACTTGGTTATTCCCTGAAGTGTCTGTTTCACAAACCCTTACCAAGTCAAAAAGATCATTGCATAATCATGAAACAAACAAATGAATGTGCCCTTGTGCCCCCCTGTGACGGGGTTTGCCCACCCCGCACTGCACAGGAGGGCAGTTAGCACACTGGTTGGGTGGAGTACGCCTCTCCCCCACGGCCCTGCTGGGCATGCTCCCAGGGAAGCCTAGGTATAAAAGCCCACAAAGCAGCTCAGTATGGGCTGACCTCCGGAGTGGAAGGAGCTGCCGCAGCCGCAGCTGCTAGAGCAAGAGCTGCCACTGTCACGGTCAGACCCTCATCTCCAGGTGGGACCTCCGCCGGTTGGGGGAGGAGATAGGAAGCAACCCAGGGCAGGGAGCAGGAATAGCCCTGGCAGGCTCGGCACATTTCAGGGAGCCAGTGGTGGGAACCACCCACCATTGACAGGGCCCTGGGTTGGACCCAGTGGAGAGGGTGGGCCGGGCCCCCCTCACCCTCCTTCCCAGACCCCGGATTAAGCGTGGATACTCTAAAGGACTAGGCTGCAGGGCTGGTGTTTACAGGACTAGGCCACGGGGCTGGTGTTTAAAGGGGCTCGACCCCAGTTCTGAGCCATGAGGGGCTAGACACCCCGCCACACCTCCCTTTTTCAGAAGACACTCCTGGTCTTGTGTGACTCACTCATCCAAGGAAAAGAGGGATTATACATGGCCAGCAACCTTTCCTCAGTAGAGGACTGAATATCTTTTGAGATAGCTGACTCTAAAATGGCTAAATTAAAGTAGTACTTAAATAAAAAAACATGGTGTCTAAATACTAGACATTTTACATGGCTAGTGCCCCACTAATCATAACAAACACTTCATCAACAAATCATGTTTAACATCAAGTCACTTTTAAAACTGATACCTTTATTAATGCAATAAACTATGTGATGTTAGCTTAACATGAGTTCATAGTCCGAAAGATTCTATTCTTCAGATCTCAGCCAGACCCATGGGGTTGATTGGGCTAGAAATAAGTCAGCTAGCCTGAGCTATCACCATTAATATGATGACCACACTGCTATATTTAGCTTGCTGGCTTCAGCAGAATGAGAGCATGCCTGTCTACTCATGCTGGGAATCATACCTCTCAGCTTCAGTACAAACCTCCCCAGTGAAGCCATACCTCTATATGCAATAGTATTACCACAACTCAGTGGTCTGGAACTGCATAATTTCATTTTGTAATAGTCTGCCATCTTATTTTAGTAGAATTATTATACTCTTATGGAAAAGCCCTATGTAAATCAATAGGTATTACTCTGGTAGACTTCTCTAACATTTAAATATAATTCCATAAAAAATATTATAATGAAAGAGCAAACCTATGCAATTTTAAAGCTAACCTACAGAATGTAAAAGAGAACAACATTTCTTTATTAGAATTTTATAGGTTGGTTTACAAGAAGCTAAAGAAATGGACTCATTTTTGATTACGTGGAAAGCAAAGAGCTCCAATGCTATTTCTTCACACGTTGCAGAAACTTTCTTTTTTTGTATCTGGAGCAAAGACACCACTTTTCAGTCCAAACAAGTTTTAAAGCCAAAGCAGAGGTTTTGGAGATTTTTTTTAGGGGGGAAAGGGGAGTGCGGGGAGGAGAAGAGGAAGAAGGAACATGGGATTAAAAAAAGATATGTACAAAGCAAGCTAACATCAACTCTATATGATGAGACTTACTGGCTCTCCATCATAAGAATAACAGTTACAAACATGGAGTCAATGCCTCAGTTCCGGTCCCCTAACTTTCATATATTCTTATCAAAAAATCATTTAGTGTTGGTACTACAATATCCCCAGCTGCAGACTTTTCCCATTCACAACTTTAAAACTTTAAAGTTAGCGTATATTTCCACCAGCTCTTAACCTAATTCTTTATCTCCTCTTCCTGGACTTTCTTTATTAGCTATTGAGTTTCCACGTGTTACAAAAAGGTATTTGCTTTAGTTCACCAATATCATATTAACTCAATCAATAAAAAGGTACAATCCTGTCAGGGTGTCAGTGGCATTATCTTTTGCAGCTCTCATAAGTCCCCTACTGTTTCAGTGGCAATACCTCTTAGGTAGTTTGAATAGCAAAGAACAGTATTTTCTGCCAGAACATTTTTTTTTAATTTATTTAAAAATTCACCCTGTGGTACATAAAACAACTAGCTGAAGCAATTTTAGAACCACAGGCAATTCTCTTTTAGGACTCAGGAAGTCCCAGAGGAATAGGGAAAAGCAAACAAAGTATCTGACTTTAAATAAAGAGAACAAAGAGAATCTGGGAGATTATAAACCAGTCAATATAACTTCAATACCCAGAAAGAATACATTATTAATCAATATGGGTATGTCTACACTACCCAGCTAGTTCGAACTAGCGGGGTAATGTAGGCATACTGCAATTGCAAATGAAGCCCGGGATTTGAATTTCCCGGGCTTCATTTGCATAAGCGGGGCGCCGCCATTTTTAAATCCCCGCTCGTTCGAACCCCGTGCTGCGTGGCTACACGCGGCACGAACTAGGTAGTTCGAACTAGGCTTCCTAGTTCGAACTACCGTTACTCCTCATTCCACGAGGAGTAACGGTAGTTCGAACTAGAAAGCCTAGTTTGAACTACCTAGTTCATGCTGCGTGTAGCTGCGAGGCACGGGGTTCGAACGAGCGGGGATTTAAAAATGGCGGCGCCCCGCTTATGCAAATGAAGCCCGGGAAATTCAAATCCCGGGCTTCATTTGCAATTGCGGTATGCCTACATTACCCCACTAGTTCGAACTAGCGGGGTAGTGTAAACATACCCTATGAGAGCATCTACAAGATCAGCAGGGTGAAAATAATGGCCAACATGTTTTTGTCAGAACTAATATGTGTCAGTCCAACCTAATTTCCTAGATAAGGTTACTGGCCTGGATAGTGGATAAGGGTGGGAGGAAGCAGTAGATGAGATATACTTGACTTCAGTAAGACTTTTGACAAAGTCCCATATGACATTCTCCTAAATAAACTAGGGCAGAGGTGGGCAATAATTTTTGAGTGGAGGCCACTTGAAAATGTTTTGAAGTGGTTGCAGGCTACCCCGAAAGGGGCAGGGCATCTGACAGAAGGGGCTCCCTATCAGGAGCTGAAAGGGATTGCTCCCCTGTGGCTCCCAGGCATCATATTAGTAGGAGACAGGAGCTGCAAGCCCTTTCAATTCCTGCTATTTAAAGGGCTCGCTGCTCCCGGCATCTCTGCTAGCACATTCCATGGGAGCCAGAGATATGTGAGCCTTTTCAACTGCTTCTGTTTAAAGGGCTCATGCCTTCCTTATGGCTGCCAAGGTGCAGGGAAGGTGCAAGCCCTTTAAATAGAAGGAGTTGAAAGGGCTCGTGACTCTGGTACCCAGGCAATGCGCTAGGTGGCGGGGCCTGGAACAGCCATGCAGGCTTGATCAAAGCCCACCCTTGAACTAGGGAAATGTTGTCTAGATGGCATTACAATAGGTAGGTGCATAACTAGTTAAAATACATAAAATGAGTAATAATCAATAGTTTGCTGTTTTACTGGATGGTCCTATTCAATGGGGTCTTATAAGGGTTTGTTGTCCTTGTGAAATTGGAGAATTGGTATTATCTAAACAAGATGAAATTCAATAAAGACAAGTGGAAAGCGCTACATTTAGGAAGGAAACATGAATGTGCACGAATGCAAAATGGGGAGTCATTTGCTAGGCAGCAGAACTGCTGTCAAGTATCTAGGGCAGGGATGTGGAACCTCGGGTGGGCACATCTCAAGCAGTTTGTTAGGGTTAGTTGTTGGTGGGCTGCCAGTCATTGATTTGTTTACCAATCGCTGTGGTTTGCTGTTCCCAACCACTGTGAGCAGTTAGTAGAACAAAGCTGAAATAGAAAGATGGTTGCTAGTATTTTATAAGGCTTCCTGTAGACCTACTCAAAGAGATTTTAAATTGAGTTCTGTGGATTCATATAAGCCCATTTATTTTATTGTGAAACAGCATATCTAGTCTTATAACAATAATTTGTGTACTGACTCACAAGCAACTGTTTCTTTAGTTAACAGTGTAAATAGTGGTCATGATTGTTTTATACACCTGGAATGTTAGTACAAAATAATACATCTTTCTATTCACCTTACCCTTGTGTCTGATTATTGAGTTCCAAAGTATTATTAACGAGGGACAATTTTACCTAACAGTGATCTGCCCTTGGAAACATGCATCATTTGCATGATACAGGGGAAGCAAAGAGATCACTACTTTGCCCTGAGTAATTTAGGCAAACTAAATTAGGATAGGATGGCAGGATGAATAAAAATAACTCTTAGTAAAAACACAGTTTGTTGTTAGCTGGTTTTTGCTTAAAGGACCCTACAGTGCTTACTGAGGCAAATTCTGACTGGTTTTGAGCACTTGCAACTTCACAGAAATCAAAGTAGGAAAATAACCTTTCAGGATCTCATATTTATTCACTAAAGAATGTACTAATAATAACAACAATGGAAAATGTATGTTCCTCTTTTCACTCCTACTGAATAATTTAAGGATATTGGATTCTGATGTTCAATGGATTACAAAGAAATTCAGACTTATGACATTGTGCCCAACATGCCTTGACACAAACCACATTTTCTAACAAAAAAGGCTATATTTCTGCTTGTCTGTCTTAGGTACACTGATTTAGGGATATACATTGTCACTGCAGTGCAAGAGAACAGAAATCAGTGTCAGCTCCCACAGTGTTTAAACACTACACATATGCATGGAAGAGGGGGTGAAGCGATACAGACAACAAGAGGTTGTACTTCTCTATAGCTTGTTTCTTCTGGGGTTTTTTCTTTGTTGTTTCATTTAATGAGAAAAGTATGTTGTGCTGCAACTTCTCGGCCTTTTTCTTCATCAAAATGCCATAGGGAAAACAAAGGTCATGTTTATTTCAGACTCTGTCCATCATTATGCCCACATTTTGCAACTCCTAGGGACATCAGTCTGCTCCTGTTCCCAGTGAATGTAGCTCCAATTTGGACCTATTTAAGCTGATTGATTCTATGAATGAGCGAATACTAAATGCCCCTCTTTTATTGAATGTAAAATAAGTGAATGTCAGTCAAGTGTAACACATTGAGGACTTGTTTAGGAAACTCTGCTGATGGATACAGGATTTGGACATCACACTTATATAATTGAAGGCTGTATTCTCAAGCAGTCTGCTCTTACCAGAAAACTGGCCAGAGGCAATTTGGTAAGAGGTTGGCTCTTGAAATCAAATCAAAGATCACACAAGTCTTGGGAGGTCTGTTTGATATGCTGTGTTTTTTAAGAAGACAGGCTTTTCAGTTTAAATGTGAGATATTAAGGTGGATGTAGTTTATATCCAACAGATTTACAATGCCCTACAGGTAAAAATAAAGGAAAGGAAGAAAGGCTGAACATTCAATTTACTTTCTTCTTCAGGCTTATGAATCTTTGCTTACCATGACTGCAAGTGATGGACTCTTTGTCTGGTTGGTAGGGAGAAAGAAATGCTATTATGGGCTATTGATGGCAATCAGGGAAGGTATATTTAAGTGGAGCAAGGAAGAAGAGGAAGTGACTGGACCAGGTTGTGGGGGGCACTACCCTTCCAGGTGCCTTTGGAAGGGCATTTAAAACCAAGCCCTATCTCACTGTGATCAGGGTGCCAATGTGCCTCATCCCATCCATGGAATCAGAGTAGGAATGGGCTTCTTTATGACCTGCTCTTGGCATTAAGCTAGTTGCCCTCTTTCTCTAGAGGCTGGTAAAGAATCTTTTGCTTGCTTCCAGATTGGCTGTGTCAGGGTAGGTTTTTCACCATCTCCGCAGTAAGTCAGGGGCCTGGCAGAGTAAGTGTAGAGCTTAAATTAAAATGTAATTACTCAGTAACAAAAAAAAAGTGGCAGGCATCCAGTGCGGTAATCATTATATAGGGGATATGGTGATCAGACAATATGGGTTAGAAGCAGATTTAGAGGAAAGCATCCCTTAAGGAAGCTGAGAAAGGGGATTCAGGTCTCCTACTATTAGGAATAGACTGGAGCCAACCCTTACCCCCTTCCTTTTCAGTCCTCTTTCGCCCTGCACACGGTGTTGGCGGCTGAGTACCAGCAACAGGCCTAAGTTGGAAAGGAGGAGGGCTGGCAATAGTTTCCTAAACAGGAGGGAATAGTTTGGGAAATAATTATGACCTGCACTGTATAACGTATCGCCAGGTACACCTAGATATTTGGGGTGAATAAAGCTGTGGGTAATTAAACCAAATCCACTGCTTCCTTATAGAATTTTGTGATCGTCAAAGGTACCGCATATAGTAAAGTACTTTGAACATTTGTTTTTCATCAATCTGAAATCAAGTCTTTAAAATTATGTACTGTAGAAAGTGCTACAATAAAGCATTTAAAAACCTTTTATCAATATGATGGCTTCATCTCCTTTGACTATCCTAGGTGCAGACCATATATAAAGGAATCAATTATATAATCTCTCGACTGGCTGCAGTTACCAACTCTC
This sequence comes from Pelodiscus sinensis, assembly GCF_049634645.1. Lineage (NCBI taxonomy): Eukaryota > Metazoa > Chordata > Testudines > Trionychidae > Pelodiscus > Pelodiscus sinensis. Next base: position 26,860,961 of record NC_134718.1, read on the forward strand.
TCTACACATCTACCGTAGGCTACATCTCCACTGCAGAGACAAAGCAAATGAAGATCTCATTAGCATTTGTTGTGCTGTTATTTGCATATTATCTATCAATGCTTTTTGTGCAAGAGGTTTTTGTGCAAAAAAAGCAGTGTAGATGGGGCCGTTTTGCGCAAAAAAAATCCTTTTGCACAAGAACCTGAATACCTCCTTTTTGAGGCATAAGGGATCTTGTGCAAAAGAGTTTTTTTTCACAAAACAGCCCCGTCTACACTGTTTATTTTTGCACAAAAACCTCTCCTGCAAAAAGCATTGGGAGATAATATGCAAATGACAGTGTGACAAATGCTAATGAGCACTTCATTTGCATTGTCTCTGCTGAAAAAAGGCTATAATGTAGACATAGCCCTAGTGACACCATCACAGGACTTAACCACATTGACTATACCATCAAAGGCTCATTCACATGCACATGTGCTAACCTAATATATGCCATCATGTATCAAAAATGCCCCTCTGCCATATACATCAGACAAATGAAGCTGTCTCAATACAAAAGAGTAAATGGACACAAATCAGTCATTAAGAATGGCAACATCCAAAAGTTGGGGGGGAGGACTTTAACCTCCCTGGGCGCACAGTTTCCAACTTGCAGGTTGCCATTCTCATATGGAAAAACTTCAAAACCAGACTACAGAGAAAAACAGATGAGCTGGAATTCATATGCAGATTTGACACCCCGAACTCTTACCTTCTCACCGTTGTTGGAGATGAACCACATCCATTCTGATTTAATTAGCCCCGATGTCACATTCCCATTTCTGTATCTCTTTTCCCTCTCTTTCTGTCTTTCTTTTATTTTCTCTTCAGCATCTGAGGAAGTGAGTTGTAGCTCACGAAATCATATGTTCTAATATTGTAATAAATTGGTTAGTCTTTAAAGCGACACCGGACTCCATGTTGTTTAAAAGGAAAGGTGACTATTAAACCACAGTTAATAGTCACTTTTCATTTCATATGACCATAGATGCATGTGATCACAAAAAGGATTGTTCTTCTCTTTAAAAAAAAGTTCAACTCCCCTATACTTAAAGGCTACGTCTAGACTGGCCCCTATTACGAAATAGCCATGCTAATTTCCAACTTTGGAATAAGGAAATCAGCGGGGGATTTAAATAAACATGTCCGCCGCTTTTTTTCCGGCTTGGGGAAAAGCCGGAAAAAAGCATCTAGACTGGCGCGATCCTCCGGAATAAAGCCCTTTTCCGGAGGATCTCTTATTCCTAAGAGATCCTCCGGAAAAGGGCTTTATTCCGGAGGATCGCGCCAGTCTAAATGCTTTTTTCCGGCTTTTCCCCAAGCCGGAAAAAAAGCGGCGGACATGTTTATTTAAACCCCGCGGGGGATATTTAAATCCCCCGCGGATTTCCCTATTCCAAAGTTGGAAATTAGCAGGGCTATTTCGTAATAGGGGCCAGTCTAGATGTAGCCAAAAAGTGCTCCTCCTACACTTGGATGTCATATTGCTAAAAACTAACAATATACTTGTTCCTAACAATGATGGCTTCATTTGTACTACAGTACACACATTATAAAAGCCAAACTGAGATAGCAATGGCTTTGCCATATGTCTAAGGAATGTGATGAGGTTGGCAGAATACTTCTTAAAATTGTTGCTTCACCAGTCACAAGCCAGCAAAATTGTGTCTCTTGGATTTATAAAAATAACACTGAAAATATTTTACAAAGATTCCATTTTTAATGTATGCTGTAATCACAAAAAGATACCATGTTTATTGAGAGAAGATAAGAGAACCCATGACAAAGGTTGGTGTTAACTCATTAGATCCCAGAGTTATTATATTTTAAATCATTAGCACAAACAGTGTACAACAGAAAATGAATTACATTGGTCTAAAATCCAGACTTACCAGTATTTGCCAGATACTGAACATTCTTCATCACTCGTACAGTATAAACCCCAGGGTCATAATTATCCATTTCACCAGAGACGATATGAACCACCCTTGCAACACGCCCTCGGATGGCACCGGCTGCACGATCTAAACCATCAGCATCCTGTTCTCTGAGTGCAAGGATGCACTTGTTTACATCCTCCAGAATATGGCCTTCTGTAAACAAAACAATAGTTTGTTTTTAGATTGGACTCCTTTAACTGTCAATTCCACTCAAAAGTTAAACAATTCGTTCATGCTTCAATTAAGATATCACGCAAAACACTTATTTGGATATAAGGCTCCAACTTTTGCTTCCTTTGCAACACCTGATACTTTAACTTAGTATTACTACAACTGTTTATTGATATTCCAATAGCAATTATCACTTTAGCTGACTGTCTAAGTGTTGAAGAAGAAGGAGAATAGCATTTTCCATTTCAACTGTATGTGCATTTCTGTTCCATTTGCTGAGACAGCAATGCAATAAGGAGTCAGGACTGGTTTCAAAGCCCCAAATCTTCGAGGGCATTTAGGAGCCTAACTCTTATTGAAATAAATGGACCTTAGACATCCAAATACTATAGAGGGTCTGTTCCAAACTGTCTAAAAACATACATGGAAATGAAAGACCTAGGAAAGTTTTCATACATTCTGGCTGTGTCTAGACTGGCCAGTTTTTCCGGAAAATCAGCCGCTTTTCTGGAAAAACTTGCCAGCTGTCTACACTGGCCGCTTGAATTTCCGCAAAAGCACTGACTTCCTACTGTAAGAAATCAGTGCTTTTCGCGGAAATACTATGCTATTCCTGTTCGGGCAAAAGTCCCTTTTGTGCAAAACTTTTGCGCAAAAGGGCCAGTGTAGACAGCTGAGATTTGTTTTCTGCAAAAAAGCCCCGATCGCAAAAATGGCGATCAGGGCTTTTTTGTGCAAAAGCGCGTCTAGATTTGCCACGGACACTTTTCCGCAAAAAGTGCTTTTGCGGGAAAGCGTCCATGCCAATCTAGACGCTCTGTTCCAAAAATGCTTTTAATGGAAAACTTTTCCGTTAAAAGCATTTCCGGAAAATCATGCCAGTCTAGACGTAGCCTCTGTGTAATTGAAGGATGGAACCAGAAAAAGATGTATTACTATAATCTAAGACTTCCTTTGTATAAAGCCTTTTTTTCAATAGATGTTTAAAGAGATGAATTGTGCATCTAGAACAATTTCCATAACTGAATTAATCTTTTCCATGTTTGTGAAAACAGAACCTAATGGTTTCTACAATATCTGTGCTAATGACTTACCATATCCCGTTATTTTTTTCATATTTTCTTATATGGCTTACTGCCAGCTCAAAGATAACAACAATAAAACAAGTTCCTATTTTAGCTTCTAAACATTTTCAGTTTCTTACTTCCACTTACAGCCTTGGTGTTCATTTTTTTATTCCTTCTTCTGCTTCTCCTTGCACATGCATACTATTACCAAATGTTGCTATGTAATTCTACACAAAATAGCCAATCAGGACAAAAAAAACCAAACCAGTTTTACATTTCCATAAGTTTGTCCCTGACATCTCATCTGATTTGATCATCTCCATTTCCTGCTAGATAAAGTATGTTCAATCTTCAAGCAAGATAATGAGTCACCTTGCTTATAATCATGTCTTCTGTGATGAAACTGGGAAATGCTTATTTGGTTAGACACCTAGCAGATGCTGCTTTAACTACCAGATGTATCCTTAACTCACTTTACAAAATGTTGATGGGTCCTCATGAATGTTAAATATCAATTATATGTGAAAGGTAGCAATTACTATGCTGTATACCAGCTTTTGTAGTGCTATGGAGTGATTATCCTATTTTACTTTGTCTATTTACTCTTTTTGTTATGTGGTGATTTTGTATTAGCTGTTTACTGGGATGGTCATCTACACCACTAACCATTTTCTGGTTCAAACCTTAATGTCAAAGGAATTTTTTTTATTATTATTTTCAAAGGGGTCGTGTATATTTTTTCACTGTATCCTCCTCTGTCTTTAGAAACCTGCCTCTAAGGGTGTGTCTACACTGTACCTGTAACTCAAAATAAGCTACGCAATTTAAGTTATGCAAATTGTGTAGCTTATTTTGAGTACATTTCAAAATAGCTTATTTTGAAATAGCTTACTTCAAAATTTGGTGCTGTCTACAAAACACTTATTTAGAAATAAATATTTATTTCAGAACATCCCTTATTCCTCATGGAATGAGGTTTACAGGGATGTCAGAATATTGAGCCTGCTATATTTTGAAATAACTGGCATACTCAAAAGACATGGAAAAGCTATTTCAGGTTACCTCTAGTATCTCAAAATAGCAGTGCAGTATAGACATAGCCTAAGTGTTTAATTCTTTGTGCAATGGATTCCAAGCTTCTTGAAGATGTTTATATTATACAGAGAACTATAGTATTATCAACTATACTGATATGTGATCTTATATCTGAGTACAATATGGGAAAAAGCTACTCGACAGTTTCAATTTATAGTATCATTCATTATGTTTATGGTTTTTTTACCATGGCTTTTGATACCATTTTTCTCATGCTGTAAGGTATATTTATGATTTTGAATCTAAAAAATGATAAACTGAGGGTATGTCTACACTACAAAGTTAATTCGAACTAACGGATGTTAGTTCGAATTAACTTTGATAGGCGATACACTAGCGATCCGCTAGTTCGAACTTAATTTGAACTAGCGGAGCGCTTAGTTCAAACTAGGTAAACATCATTTTACGAGGACTAAGCCTAGTTCGAACTCACTAGTTCGAATTAAGGGCTGTATAGCCCCTTAATTCGAACTAGTGGGAGGCTAGCCGTCCCCAGCTTTCCCTGGTGGCCACTCTGGGCACCACCAGGGAAACTTGTATGCCCCCCTCCTGGACCTGGAGCCCTTAAAGGGGCACGGGCTGGCTACGGTGCCTGTGCCAGGTGCAAGCCTGCCAGCACCCAGCCAGCAGACCCTGCACCTGGCACGCCATGAGCCAGCCACCCGATGCCCCCCAGCCCTCCGCCTCTTCCAGGGACCAGGCTGGCAGCTCTCAGGAGCCTGGCCAGGACCGCAAGAGGCGGGCGCCCGCCTGGTCTAGTGCAGACATCGTGGACCTGGTCCACGAACTCCGCACTAGGCACAGGAAAGTGGCCATCTAGGGCAGGAGAGCTGCCAGCCTGGCCACCCAGGAGCAGGTTTGCATGAATCATAGAATCATAGAATCATAGGACTGGAAGGGACCTCGAGAGGTCATCGAGTCCAGCCCCCCGCCCTCAAGGCAGGATCAAGCTCCGTCTACACCATCCCTGACAGATGTCTATCTAACCTGTTCTTAAATATCTCCAGAGAGGGAGATTCCACCACCTCCCTTGGCAATTTATTCCAATATTTGACGACCCTGACAGTTAGGAATTTTTTCCTAATGTCCAATCTAAACCTCCCCTGCTGCACTTTAAGCCCATTACTCCTTGTCCTGTCCTCAGAAACCAAGAGGAACAAATTTTCACCTTCCTCCTTATGACACCCTTTTAGATATTTGAAAACCGCTATCATGTCCCCCCTTAATCTTCTTTTTCCCAAACTAAACAAGCCCAGTTTGGAAATCAAGGTGGTCCACTGAGACCCCCGACCCTGAGCCCTGAGCTTAGAATGGCTGTACTGGGTCAAACCAAAGGTCCATCTAGTCCAGTAGCCTGTCTGCTGACAGCTGCCAACCCTAGGTACCCTGGAGGGGATGGACTGAAGACAGTGACCAAGCCATTTGTCTCGTACCATCCATCTCCAGCCTTCCACAAACTTTGGGCAGGGACACCATTTCTACTCCCTGGCTAATACCACTCCATGGACCCAACCTCCATGACTTGATCTAACGTCTCTTTAAACTCTGTTCTAGTTCTAGCCTTCACAGCCTCCTGCAGCAAGGAGTTCCACAGGTTGACTCTTTGTTTTGTGAAGAACAACTTTCTGTTATTAGTTTGAAGCCTGCTACCCATTCCTTTCCTTTGGTGTCCTCTAGTCCTTCTATTATGGGAACTAATGAAGAACTTTTCTTTATGCACCCTCTCCACACCACTCTTGCTTTTATAGACCTCTATCATATCCCCCCTCCGTCTCCTCTTCTCTAAGCTGAAAAGTCCCAGTCTCTTTAGCCTCTCTTCTTATGGGACCTGTTCCAAACCCCTGATCATTTTAGTTGCCCTCCCCTTGCCCAGCCTCTCTCTTCCCCTCTCCCACCTCTTTTTCCCAGTCTCCCCCAGTTTTGTTCAATAAAGAGAGATTCTATTTTTGACCACATGTTTTCTTTATTTTGTACATCAGGAAGGGGGGCTAAGGAAGGGTAAGTGGAAGGAGGTAAGGGAGGAATGGGGTACGCGCCTCCGATGGGGAGGACTGGGCTGGCTCTGCGGGCTTCTCGGGGTGGAAGTTCTCCTGCAGCCCCCCGATTACCCCCTCCCCCTGGATGGCAGCCTGTGGCAAGTGCAGCCGGGCTGATGGCCGAGTGCTGTGATGTTCCGCGTGTGGGCACTCAGAGCACTCCAAGCCAGGACTGCTTTGCAAGCGGGGAACCCTGAGAACTGTCTGTCCGGGGTGGGGGTCAGGTCCCTTTAAGCACAGCCCTTGGCTAGCCTGAGACAGCAGCTCCACACTCTAAGTCCTCATCTGATGCCCTGCTGACTCGGCTTCCGGCCATCCTTAACCTCTGCTCAGGGTCCACTCTGTGTGGACATGCTAGTTCGAATTAGCAAAACGCTAATTCGAACTAGTTTTTAAGTCTAGCTGCGCTAATTCGAATTAGCTTAGTTCGAATTAACTAATTCGAACTAAGTTAGTTCGAATTAGCGCTGTAGTGTAGACATACCCTGAGAGAGGAAGAAGGACTTGCAAATCTCTTCTCACAGAAGGGTAAGATTTTTTTCTTTTTTTAAATCAAGGACCTTAGAGCTTTTACTTGCCAGTTAAGACACTGAGGCTACATCTAGACAGTACTGTTAAATGGGGGAAAGAAACACAATTTGTGGTATGCAAATGGCTACTCCAAATTTTGGAATATCTACACAGCACCAAATTTTGGAAAAAAAGAGCTCTTTTGAGCCATTCCTTATACCTTGTAGAATGAGGTTTACAGGGATGGCAAAAAAGCACAAGCCATTCTTTCAAAAAAATGTTTGAAAAAATGGACGCGTTCCTTGGATGTGGCATTGCTTTTTCGGGATACCAGAGGTATCCCAAAAAAGCAATGCAGTCTAGTCATAGCCTGATTCTGCAAGGTCTTTAAGCATATGGTGAACTTTAAGCATGTTAGTAGTCTCAGTGACTCCAGTGGAAATACCTATGTGCGTGCCATTAAGCATGTGCTTAAGTATAATGGTCAATTGCGGAAGAACTTTGTACGTGTTAGTTTAGGGGTGGTGAGGCCTGCATTTTTCCCCCCCTTTTCCCTATATCTGATGAGCCAGAAGCAAGTCTTTGAGAACATACGCCACTTAAGATAAGCATTGTTGCCAGTATAGCAAGAACAAGTATGAGATAAGGGTAAAGGGCAAGAACGCATAAACAATTCTGTTTACCCTAACATACTAATCACGTAAACAGGGCCAAAGAACAAGAAGATCCAGATCAGACCCAATAGATAACTAACAGCTAAGCCCTACATCAGCATGTAATGAGTAAGCCCTGGAAATTTCCAAACTGCCAAACAAGGCAAGCAAAACTGTATATAAGGCTGCCTTAGAGCCTAGCAAATTGGACTTCACCGATGGGCTTTGGGTACCGGCACCTAGGAAGCTGAGATAACCTCCCACTTGGTCCACAGCCTACCCAGGGTCCTAGGCTTGCAGAAAGGGATGTAAGATATGCCGCTTCTTTGTTATGTTGTTCTTCCAGTTATGGGGCACAGCTGTTAGCTGTCAGGAAATAAACTACTTGTGTTTGACAGATACCTGTGTGGCGTATTTTGTACTTTAGGAACCCAGTGTCGGACCTTAGACTTCCTCTGGACGGCTACATTAAGTAGCATACTTAATTGCGGCATTAAAGAAATAGATGATTACGCATGATGGGAAAAATGTCTCCTATTTTTTCACAAAAATAAAAGGTTCTTAAAAGTTAAGATAATATGTTTATTAACATTCTAGAAGTTTCTTTAATATACTCGTATTATAGAAACACCTCATTTCATATGCAGACCTAAAATGAACCCTGTTTCACTGCTCAGTATATCGTATAATGATATCAGTAAGAGAGGATTGTGAAGAAAACAGATTTTGGTAACAACATTAAGAGTGCCATCAAGAACAGATAGATACAATAAAACCATCCCATTCCTACACCCTGCATACTAATACAGGATGACCGTTGAACATTTCTTAAAGAATATGTCAGTATTGACTTAAATCTTATATTGGTTTTAAAAAGGGAGCCATGTCTACAGTTATCTGGAAACCCACACTAACACACCCAGAAAAAGCTCACCAGTGCATATTTAATTGAATATCATGCAGAAACTCCTCAAACACTAAGGACCATCACAAATCTCACCACAGTCCACTCTGAGCCACATTTCTCCGACCTTGCCTTCTCGGATATAAACTCAAAGCAACATCTATACAATAAACACCCTTCCAAAACAAGACGCTCCACTTCATACTTCTCCTGGGGAAAGGATGACAGAACACACACATGACATGTGACTGTAATGTCACTTAAAACAGTATGTGGATATCTAAGATACCTTAAGTATCTATATGGAACAAAAGAGAAACACTAAGATGAGTAGGGGATGGAGAAGGATATCAAATTGAAAAAGAAAGCAAACAGAGGACAAAAAGTACCATTAGAAAACCTGCCATTCAGGATCATTAGATAACCTAATCATTAGTGTCAATTGAATTTTACAACACAATAATTCCCAAAGACAAAACCATTAATAATTGAAACAGGACAATCATTTTATTGAATGTGCATTTTCAGAGGGTTTACTCTGTTGCACATAGAAAACGTTAATTTAATTTTATATTTCTTTGGGGTTTTACCTTGGGATGAACGAATAATTGATTGGTCTTGCAGCTTCTACTTGAGATTAATTTTCTCTCTCTCAAGGTTTGAAGGTATCAGCATTTAAAACACACACACAAAAGCTAAAAAACTAAAATAAATTTGTTTCTGAAAGTGAATGTCTATTAATGAGAAAATTGGCAGACAAGAGAGATGAGTTTGGCTAATGAAGATTTTCCCTTACACTAGAATGGATCATCAGCTCCTGGGCAAGAGAGTTTTATAGAAATAAGAAAGTCTCATCAGATATTTAGAATCCTGGGGAGAAATTGAAAGAATTTCCCCACATTCATTTTAAATCACTTATAATAAATACTGGAGAGCTGAGATGGTAACAGCTCAAACATCAATGTTTTGCCCTCAGTTATGCCTGTGGATTCCCAATGAATTTAAGGGAATTGCATAGATGTAACTCAGAGCAATATTTGATCGTGTGCGCCCTGGTTAAAATAACCAACTTCAGTCTAAGACATTCAGGCCCAGAACTTGGGCATGCATGAACTGGTGTAGCTCCACTGAAGCTAAGCCAGTGTACATCTGCTGAAGATCTGGTCTGTCATATCGGAACCTGAGCCAAAGTCTATTTGAAGTCAGTGCAAAGATTCCCAACTATTTCAATGGGCTTCAGATCAGATCTTTACAATCACAATTGCTTAACAAATAGAGATTAGTACTGCAGACCTCAGCTTCATAGTTCATCATCTATCCTGCTTAGGGCAGGCAGTACTTCATAACAATCACATTTCCACTCATGAGTCATATAAAACTCTGTAGCATCATGTTATCTTTTCTTTCTATTAATACTCTATTAACCAAGCCCTATGGCATGACCATGTATGTAGTTACTCCTATCCCTTAATATCACATTATTTTATGTGCTTTGCTCCTGATTTTATTTATTTATAGTTCTTAGCTATTTTAAATTGACATATTTGTGTCTTTTTTGAGAACATCTTCCTACATTACTTTAATTTCAACAGGTGAACCACAATTTTAAAAGCTGCTAAAGAAAAACTATTCACACAGAGATCAAGTCTAACTAGGTCATTCTCCTTGCTTGGTTTAGTGAGACACGCTAATTCATAATGGGAAACTGGTGTCCACGTGATAATCCCCTCTCTTCAAAGCTGTATGCATTGGAGTTCCTCGAGGAGATGTTCCATGTTACAGCCAACTGAATGTAGGAACCTCCTCCAATTCTCGTAATGCAGGGTGTGTTGTTGTTGTTGAAGTATTGCACAAACTTCAATCAGAATCATCTCAAGAGAATCATGTGAAGAGGTGGGTTGTACCACAAAAGCTCATGATACTATCTACATATTTTATTAGTATCTAAGGTGCTGCTACACTATTCACTATTTTTTAAGTTTTTCCAGTTACAGATTAACCCTTTGAAGCTTTTCAACCAGAATGTCATTTTTCCTCCTGAAATCAAAGGCTCATCTGTTTTTGGTGCACGATCTTTCAGTTAAAAATGCTAGGTCAGAAGATGTTCCTTATTAATATTTACAAAACATTATTCATATAATCATATAATCCATTGTTTATTTTCCAATACAGAAAAATTTACATTCTGTTAGGAATGTAATGGATTTCAGCTGCCTTGCTTAGAAAGCTCACATCACCCTTCTTTTTTAACATTATTATGTCATTGTAGCTTATACTATATTAAATAACACTTGATTAATAAAGTTCATATGAAACAAATCTTAAGGTCAAGCCTCCACCATTCAGTATCTGTGGCATTAAATTTGAGTGCATGGTTGAGCTCATGTTTCAAATTAGTTCGGACAGTTGAAAGCATTAAGATAGAAATCAGAACATTTCAATTCACTTAAAACAAACTGCACAACATATTCTAAGTACTCAAATGATACCTAACAAGATGAATCAGATTTCTGGCTTGCTTATCTAGATCTAAATCATTAGTTTTCCCTTGTATTCAAAAGTCCAGTTGACATTACATTTCCCCTCCAGTCCATATGACAAGTGATCAAATGATTACACCATGAAATAGTGCTGATTGTAGGCTCACTCATAGCATGGCTAGAGATGTGGAAGGGTTATGTTATTCAAAAAATGTTATTCAAAAAATGTTTTGGCTTCATAACTACATTAGAAATATATTTGGTGACATACTTCTGGCAATAGACATAAACATAAAAATAAACAGACTTATATTGAAATAATTGTTTAAGAATTTCTGAAGGAACAGTGTTAGAGTGGGAAGGTTAAAAACATACAACAGGGCTTTACTTTCATATACTTTGAGGCTATGTTAAACCACTATGGAATTTTTAAGGTACCTTACCAGAAATGAGAATTAAGCACACTAGATTAAATTTACACAGGGTTTAAACTGTGTGATTTTGAACTGTAACATAGTTGCTCCACAGTGAAAAGTCAGCTGAAAAGATGGGGGAGCTTTCAGTAGTAACTTTCCTTGTGCTGGTGAGCTGTAAAAGGCCAAACAAATCAAAAAGTGGGGACAGTGATAAGCAGGGAAGAGGCGTAACTGAAAACAGGCAGTGTCAGCCCATCTCCTCGGAACCCTTTATCTGTTGGACCCTGTACTTCTCATTAGGGTCCATTGTTTTGAAAATGAACCTAGTGTACCAGGCCTACGTCTATGTCTGTGCTCAGAGCTAGCCTAGTTCATTCCTGGCTCATGTAGATATGTACTATGTAGACATACGTATATGCATTAGCTCTCCTCTGCTCATCTCTTTTCTTTGAGGGCCACAGCATTTGGAATTCAGTCCCTTCTCAGGCCGACAGAGCCCAGTTTTTGTAGTCTTTGGATCATGACACAAGATGTATTTATTTGATTTATCTTGGCATTATTCTTTTAATCTCCCAAAAGCTTGGTTGCTGACACATTTCCAGATGCAGTCATAGCAGTAGTTTTTAATGTTACTGTGTAACATTGTATAATTTTTTGGCTTTTGTAATAGGACCTGATTACATATATAGATGCTTTAAAATGGGATTTGAATAAATATTAATAGTAACAGAGACATCTTTTGGGTTTTGGTGCAAATAATGTAAATAAATGGTGGCCTTATGGCACAGGGTACTGGATATTCAGTCTTCTATATACTTTGCCATGGAGCCTGAATTTTAGGTGGCAGTTGATGTAGTTCTCAGTTTTCTAGTGTCCATTTACATATATGAAACCTAGCCAGAAGATGCTTGTATTCAGGTGTGTTTAACTCTTCTTCCCAAAGAGAGAACTTGAGCAGACAGAAGATCTACGGTACGTACTAAAGCACATCATTGACTGTAATATTCTGAATTAAACTCCCTGCTGGTAAGCTTAATAACAAGCTACAGGGCATTAATGAGGTTTGTGTAATTATTATAAAACAGTATCAGGGTCTTCAGCAGTTGAATGGGATATACAATAGATCTTGACCAAGCTGAGGGTCCTTAATGTTTTGGAAAAGGTCCAGGATAAAATCCAGGAACTCAGTGCCCAACCTGAGTTGCAGGCTGTGTGCTGGGTATCTGATTGGGATGTTTAGAAGGTAAAGAATCATTGGAAAGTACTTAAATCCAGCAGCTACACTATACCCTTCATTGGTAATCTGAACATAAATTATAATGATTTATATCTTCAGATGTGTCAATTGGAGCTACACCAATTTACATCAGTTGAGGATCAGGGTTCCTGTGACTTGATCTGTTTCAGGAGGTACCCAGCATGCTCTTACATGGATCACTTTACATATGTCAGAGTCTGCTATCTCAGGTGACAAATGTCACTTCTTTTGTAGCATATTCCTACAAGTCACAAGGCTGATTTACATTTACGTAAATCAGCCCTATGTTATGTGAAGTTTTTGTAAATTGCAACAGTGAAAAGAGCCCCCAGGTATCCTTCTGCTGGCATGGAATCCCATCGTGACTAGGATCTCCAACATGGGAATTGCTGTGTGCTCTTTAGTTTGTAGTTCCCATGATACAGGTTGATGTATGAACTACAAACCTACCAAACATCTAAGTAGTAATGTATAATTATTAGGGCCATTTTCCTAAACTGCTAGTCTATTCTCTGTGAACTATTGGTGGAGAGAAGGGACAGTTCTGATAAATGGGAACAGGATATGAATCACCCTTATTCATTTTGCATATCATCTTCTCTCATGATCTTCATAAAAGAAACCAAATAAAAAATCCTGACTCAGGCTGGCAAACCAAAATTGCCCTCTGTTTTGCCACCAGTAAATGAATATTCCAGAATGGTTTGTGAATGTCCCTATTTTATCAATTGCATTTTAATGGCACCTAGAGTTTGAAGTACTTTGCGAGTGTTTGCAGATTCCTTCAAAATAATGGAAAGCAAATGAATGCCCCCAATGAAAATTAACATTTACATGGCAGCCTTCTTTTGTTTGCCTACCAGCACTTTTGCAGTCAACTTGTTTGTAGAACACATCATTATGATCATCCAGTGTGACTTTGAGGTACCATATGAAGCTTGATAATGTTTTATGAGAATCCTAATAGTCAATAATGGCAAGAGAAACAGAGCTTTGTTTGCCTGCAAGCACTTTTTCAGTCTGACTTGTTTGCCCAATTGTTTATTACCAATAAGCTTGGCAAATTTTTTGAATTTAGCTTCAGTATTTTGCAAAGTCAAAAAGAAATGATTTTTTTCACTATATAGTACTCTACTGGGACAAATAGCGATTGGGGCTCTGGGTAATTTGGAACTGAAAATGCAGCAAAGTAGCAAAAATCTGCCCCCAGCATTGATTCAAAAAAGTCCCAGTACAATCCGTGAACACAGAGGGACAGATGTATTGAATTTACCACACTATTGATTAGACTAGGAAAGTGGAATGGAAGATGCAATCTGAATGAAAACTTTAATTCCAAGCTAACTGCATTTTTTGTCCAACAGTACGTTTACTTTATTTATCTAGAGACATATACATGCAGAAGTACAATTGAACATGAGCCATAATCTTCAGTTGCCTCACATGCAGGTATGTCATAAACATTTTATTCTATTTTCCACATACAGATCCCTACAATTAGTGGTCAATGTACGGCACAACCTGTCACTTGTATAAGTATGTAATACATGATTCCACAGAGGATAATCAGTAACCCAAAGAAATGCACACAAAGCAATGAAGAAAGGGGATGACGAAGTCAGAACTAAGTAACATAGGCACCTTTACAAAGTAAACCTTCCTTGTCAGACAGAATAAATCCTTTCCTTGGGTATGCATTCCTAATATAGGAAATAGTACATTAAAGTTAATTCTGCAGTTCACAGTTTGCTTTCTGCTTTTGTAAATGGAGGCCTAATACAGGAGACATATCAGTCAGAAAGGAGCAAGGAAAATACAAAATTAAAGGGAAAAGAAAAGACGCAGATAGATTTTTTCATTATAGATCGCCAATGATGTATGTGATTGGTATAATTTTACTCAGGTACCAATTTGTGAATATATACTTTACACATTTTGTTGAATGATAAGCAGCCTGCCCACTCATGCATTCTCTAAGAGATACGTTATTAAAATTAAATAAATGGGAAATATTGATGAGGTGGATAAAATGTTGATTTTTAAGTGATTGCCATTTTCACCACTGATTCATGGAAGTATCACGGAACACATCCATAATTTATGTTATTAACTGTTAAGATGAATCAGCTCATAGATGCTCTTCCTCTACAGTCTGCATAGTTCTTGAGCTATATTGACGCCTGGTCTAAAAAATAGACAGTGAAATAAGGATCAATGATGGTGAGTGAAATTACTATGTTCAGTCTAATAAAGATGACTGGAGAAAGCAACAAAACAAAAATTCAAGTAAGACAATATCAGAACAGATGTTGTGAATCTGTTTTTCATGCAGAGATGCTTAAATGCGAGTAATGGCCTTCTAGGCAAGATTGCTGAGATAACACTGAATTTGTTTAAGATAATTTTATTAGATGTCATGATAGGGGAGGTTTAGTACTAAAAGGAGAATAAGTTGATGGGCCAGCTGGTCTTTTCTCTTTGCTTCAAGATTTCTCCTGGCTTCCTTTAGTAGCTCAAACCAAGTATTAAACAGCCCTTGCAGTGTATGAACATTTGAACTGTTTCTCAGCCTTAGCAACTGCAGCCTCTTTGCAGACACTTAAAGCCTTTTCTGCTTCATTGTCCTAATTTCAAATATTACTCTCATGTAGCTCATTATCTCTTTTGTTCCACATCAGGTGTTTGTTGTTGCTTTATTTTTTTTTCTGAATTTTCTGCTACCTATGGTAACATCTTACTCAATTCTGTATTCATCGCTTTCTGTACAACATGTCCTCAATGTATTTCATACCTATAGTGTACAGAAGTATTAATTCTTTGCCAACGTCTTGTAGTTAACTTTCATGTTTTCTTATTATCAACCAGTCAGATTGCTGGGTAGCCGATCCTTAGAATGAACAAGATATAGATTTTCATATTGAGTGAAATCAGTCATATGTGACACTTTGAATTCATATGTAAATCTGATGCAAAGTACGTATATATTATTTCTACCATCAGAGAAAATCATGAGGTCATCACAGATAGGAGTTTGTCATATTTATATTGTACATTCCATGACGTTTCTATCCCAAACCAGCTTTTGTTGCAAATGACGGTTTTTCACCTGCTGTTCAACAGAGGCATAGAGGACAAATTTTACTGCATCAGAAACAATTATCACATTTACGTCAGTTGTTTGGTATAGAAGACATAAAGCTGTTATAACAGAATGTTACCATGGGATGAGTGTCTTCACCTGAACAATTATCTAAGAGTGGCAGATGGCCATTATCCTCTGACAATATTTTATTGACATCTCTACAATAGCTGGCATTTAACATAATAGGGTGTGCTCTGTTATTAAGTTTGTACAAGAGTTTTTATATAGATAAATTCTGCAGGCACATACTGCTAATATAGCAGAGGGAAATAGATTTCCACAGCGAATTTAGTATCCCTGGAGGTGAGCTTCCTAAATAATCTTCAGCCTTAACTTGAAGGGCCTAGCAAGGATAGCTTAGTCTCCATTCCCTGGCATCTCCCCTGAGATTATCAACAAGGATGTTTGTGCATTGGTTTTAAAATATGCACTAGGAACTGAAGTGAGTCCACTGTTTCCCAAAGATAACTGGAAAGCCTGTCAGATTGTTCCTTACCACATACTTGAACTGGATTTGAATTGAAGAAGCTAAAAGTTCTATACCTCATTATACATGCCTTCCTCCATATCTCATTATATAGCCATTGTCCCGTCCATAACTCAGATAAATTATTTTGTAAGAAAACAGATTTTTTTTTTTTGCATTTTAGGTTTTTTAATTTTTTAGTCTAAAACCCACCAAGTATTTTATAAATATTTTTGTGAGCCCTGGCAATTTCTTAGCCAGATCTTTATTTTTGAATATAAAACTTTGCTCTGACAAAGGCTAAGCCATTTATTACCAACAGCCATAAAATTCCATTCCTTAGACATTCTTTTATGCAGCTCTAGTAGTAGGAATAATTGAATCCTTACTTTTCAGTCAGTGAAAATATAACTTGTTAGTTCATAGACCTGACATATCTAATTTTTTATTACAAAAAATCTCTAAGCAACTCTGTTCCTCAAAATGGCAAACATGCTGAAAAAAGACCAAGCAATTAACTTGGTTGATGATGATGTGTTTTGTGTTTGGCACAGACTTCTCTCCATACACTGAAAGAGAGAGATTTCTTTTGTTCTATAGAATCCCCCTCCGGACAGCTTTCCAAATAGATTCCTTTATGGTGCGGGTAAAGCTCACCCTCAGGACATTCACCTGGCTGCTGTGTTTGGATCCCACCATGCTGCACCTGTGTGTACTTCATCTTCCCTTGTGCTGGGTTGTCTCCAGCTGTGTCTTTCTTTGGCCTCTATGGCATAGTTCCTGGGCACAGACTCTGTCTTTTTGTGGAAATGTGACCTTGGGGCCCAGCAGCCCCAAATTCTTCAAAATCTAACAGGAGCAAATGAAAGAAACAGAAAAGGGAGAATTCTCCTCTGGTTCTTTATGAGCTAAGGAAGGAAAATTCCTTATATTTTAGCCAGAAGACTGTGGAGAGAAGACTAAAAAAAGGTATTTCCCTCCCAAATTCTGTAAGACCATGATGGATATTCAGCCCAGGAAAAATGAAGAATAAGACAAGGTCAAAGCACATAATGGAGCATTTTGTCCAGCTAGCTCCCTATATCTTTCCGGTTAGATGCCAGATGAGATGAAAAACGTGTATGAATACACCACAGGTTTCAGAAAATCAATAATTCTGCATCATCCAGTAGTGAAAGGCAAGTGTCAAAAACTCATATTACCAGATGACTTATAACATGTATACAGGCACCAAAAGTTTATGACCTCCGGGAAAAATCGAAGCACAATTTACTAAATTATGTTTGATGCCTGGCGCCAAATAACCCCCTGCATTTTTTGAGGAAATCTGCAAAGCAACTCCCTGTCCAGAGTACACAGACTTCAATATGCACTGCAGATTAAATGTACTGACCTCAGCAGATATATCTTATAGTTATGGGTAAAATTCAGTTTGTTCCCTATCCTCGGCCTGTATATTAATACCCTTACATCTGTCCTATATCGCGCCTAGAGAGTATCTCTTTCCCCTTTTTCCAGCTCCCTTAAACAGATATCTCTTAACTCCTGGTACACTCCCATTTGTGAGGATTAGTCAATATTGACTGTGTTTGAGAATGAGAAAAAGGCAATTTCCTTTGTCTGAATGGACTCCTGGCATTTGTACAAGTCAGTCACTGCCCCCAAAGAAAGCAACATTCCTTTCTCTTATGGTGCTCTTTTGTTCCTTCTGGGGTGCGGCGAGGGGAATCTTTAGGGTGGAACGCTCAGAAGGTTATGTTTTCACCTGTTTGGCCCATCAGAGAATAGTGAGTTTGCTGGTCAGTGCAGTTTTTTCTTATTTTAGGCTCAATATGGTTTTTACAGCCTTGGAAGATTTCTTGTGGCAGGCATTTTCCAAGATTAGTTCTGAGCAGGGAATAACATTTGGTCATTGATTTCTGCAGAAAAAAACCTATGAAGCACAGTATGCTCCCTACGGAGAGGTAAAATCCATAGGTATCTTCTATTGGAGGACTACAATATGCTGATGTGGCTTGCTGTTCATCCAAGAACCAAGAAGGTTTAGCCTCCAAACAATAAACCACAAACCTCCTGAATCCTTTGGTTTTCAGACTATATAGAATTACCAGATGGATTCTGTTTTCATGAAAAAATCTAACTACATGGGAACACACTGCATTGGACTCCTAAATAAGCAGCTTCCTCTGGAAATTGTTTTCAAGGAGGGATTCCCCAGCATGAATGAGTTATATACAAAGACTAATAAAATCTGGGGTTGCATGACATTTTTACATAAATTACATGTTGGATTAGAGAGAGTAAAGTGGAATAGGCATAACTTCTCCCAGCTCTTCCACCTCTATAGTATCCAGGGAAGAAAAGAACAATGCTGGAGAAACTATTGTTTCCACTCCTACAATGAAATGAACAGGCTAGTGAGATCTGTGGACTGATACAGATCTATACACTATACACTGATCTCGCCATATCACAGCACAGATTGCATTTAATATATCAGAATTTTGACACCCTTATTTTATGATTCTAAAGCCTCATTTTTTATTACTGGATCTGTGTAAAGAATCAATTTTTATCCTCTTATGCAGCCCAATACAAAGCCCATTAAAATCAATGGAAAGACACACTCTGATTTCAATGAACTTTGCATGAAGCCCACATATGCTTTGATTCAATAGAAACTGAATGTCTCTCTTGAAAGTGGATACTAACTAAAATTAAAGATGGTACAGGTTTCTCCACAATGACCCAGTTGAGCACTGTTCAAACTGTCAGGATAGATGTCTTCAAGAGGATACCACTAAACTGTAATATTTGCTGCTCCTCAGGAATTGCACTATTCTGCTGTCTCTTCTGTCAAAGAGTGGGGCAATACTAAAGCTACAGCAGATACTTGGGGTGATGAGTACTAAGCAGTTATTTTAATAGTGCTCATTATACTCATACTACCTAATTATATGCCAGCAGATAAATTCCATTGGCTTACATTAGAAAGACCACATTTATTCAACAACTTTATTCCTATCAGAAAGCCTTTGAAAGCTGATGCTATGAGATAAATTATACAGATCAAAAGAACACCACTAAGTAAAGTTTTCTCCAATTGTTCTCACCCACCACCATTTCAGAGTTTAGGATGATTTACACCTGCAAGAGAGAGGCACTGCTATGGGTACCCATGTGGCTCAACCGTAGGCCAATATTTTTATGGCTGATCTAGAGCAACATTTCCTCAAGCTCCCATCCCCAAGTGTCCCTTCTCTACTTACGCTACATTGATGACATTGCCATCACCTGGAGCTACAGGAACGAGGCTCTTGAAGAATTTCACCAGGATTTCAAAAATTTCCATCTTACCATCAATCTCAGCCTGGATCAATCCACACAAGAGATCTACTTCCTGGACACTATAGTACAAATAAGTGATGGTCACATAAATACCACTCTATACCGGATACCTACTGACCACTATACTCACTTACATGCCTCCAGCTTTCATCTGGAACACATCACATGAGCCATTGTCTACAGCCAACCCCTGGAGTGCAGCTGCATTTGCTCCAATCCCTCAGACAAACATCTGCAGGATCTCTATCACACATCCTTAAAACTGTAACACCCACCTGGAGAAGTGAAGAAACAAATTGATAAAGCCAGGAAGATATCCAGAATTCACCTACTAGAGAACAGGCCCAACAACAAAAGCTACAGAACACTACTAACCATTACCTACAGCCCCCAGCGAAAACCTTTCCTACACATCATCAAAGATCTACAATCTTGATGATGACGATCCATCACTCTCACAGACCTTAGGAGGCAGACCAGTCTCACAGACACCCCCAAACTAAGATGAATATTCACCACCAACTTCACAATCTAGAATTGAAACACTAATCCAGGGACCTATCCCTGCAACAAACCCCATTGCCAACTCAGTCCACACATCTACCCTAGTGACACCATCATAGGACCTAACCACACCAGCTATACCATCAAAGGTACATTCATGTGCACATCTATTAATGCAATATATGCCATCAAATGCCAACAATACTCCTCTACCATGCATATTGGACAAACTAGACTGTGTCTACACAAAAGAATAAATGAACACAAATCAGACATTAAGAATGGCAACATCCAAAAATCAGTGGGAGGGGGCACTTTACCCTCCCTGGATACATGGTTTCTGAATTGCAAGTTGTGCTGCTGTATGGCTCAGATGTTTTTCAATAAATGCCTTAGACACATTCTCCAGCTAAAGTGGTATGATAGAATGCCAAACAAAATCTTGTGGACCAAAACAAATCAGAAAACAATGGAGGTCCAGATTAAGAAGAGAAAATGGCAATGGGCAGGCCACACCCTGCATAAGGACTGTGAGGAATGTATCATGAGACAAGCATTAAAATGGAATCCAAAGGGAAAGAGGAAAAGGGGACGACGCAAACAAACATGGCAATGAAGCTTCCTGGATGAAATATAAGCAGCAGGCTTACTGTGGGATCAAATTAAGACAATCGCTAAGGATTGCAAGAGATGGAAAATAACTGTGGAAGCCCTCTGCTCCATTAGGAGCCCAAAGGACAAATGATGAGTGTCAGGAAAAAAAAGCCCCACCAAACCTTCAAAAATAAACTGCAGTGAGAAACTACTGAGGTGGAATTCATAAGCAAATTGGATATCCTGAAAAGTGGTTTAAATAGAAACATGGTGTGGTTCTCACATTACAATAGGTACAATTTCCCCACATTCTCAACTCTGCTGGAAATAAGCAACATCCACTTTATTGTAGCTCCATCTATGTTGTATTTCCCTAGTTTAATGATAAGGTCATGTAAGACTGTATCAAATGTTTTAATAAAGTCTATGTATACCATGTCCACCATTTCCGCCTTCCCCACAAGACTTGTTATCCTTTCAAAGAAAGCTATCAGGCTGGTTTGACATGATTTGTTCATTACAAATCCATGCTGGCTGTTACTTAAAGAAATACAACCTAGATGGGGCTAATATAAGGTGAGAGCATACTGGCTGGATAACCATTCTCAAAGAGTAGTTATTAATGGTTCACAGTCATGCTGGAAGGGCATAACAAGCGCAGTTCTGCAGGGGTCTCTTTTGGGAGAGGTTGTATTCAATTTCTTCATCCGAGATTTATATGATGGCATACAGAGTATGCTTATAAAGTTTGCAGATGATACCAAGTTGGAAGGGGTTACAAGTGCTTTGGAGGATAGGATCACAATTCAAAATGATCTGGACAAAGTAGAGAAATCATGTGTGGTAAATAGAATGAAATTCAATAAGAACAAATGCAGGCAGGAACAATCAGTTTTACACATACTGAATGGGAAGTGACTGTTTAGGAAGGAGAACTGCAGAAAGGGATCCTGATGTCATGGTGGCTCACAGACTAAATATTGTTGCAAACCTGTTTCTACGATGCATTAACAGTGTTGTGAGCAGGATACCAAGAAGTCATTCTTCTGCTCTACTCTGCACTAATTAGGCCTCAATTGGAATATTGTGTCCAGTTCTGGGTGCCACATTTCAAGAAAGATAAGGAGAAATTGGAGAAGAGCCAGAGAAGAACAACAAAAATGATTAAAGGTCTAGAGAACATGAGCTGTGAGGGAAGACTGAAAGAATTGGACTTGTTTCATTTTCAAAGGCGAAGACAGAGGGGACATGATAGCAGTTTTCAAATGTCTAAAAGGATGCTACAAGGAATAGAAAGAGGAATTGTTCTCCTTGGCTTCTGATGATGGGACAAGAAGCATGCATGCAGCCCACGGTCCATTTGCTTCTGGCCCGCAGTGCAGTTTGGGTTTACATGGGGCTCAACAAGTGGCCCGTGGGTGGGGGCTAAAACAAAAAAGTAGTCAATATAATGGTCTTATGTTGACATGCATTTTAGTAGTTAAATTCCTGAACTGTCATTGCTCATTAAAAGTGCTGTCATATGTGTGGAAATCAGGTAAATATTTCATTTTACTAATATCAACAGAACTGACATAAATGGGGCCCATGTGTTGTGCAGTCTTGCCTTAAACTTTGTATTCATGCCTGTCAGTGTGAAAGAAGCTATCACATGCAATCACACTTAACTTGCGGCCCTCGGCATGTGCTATGAGTATCATTGTGTCCCCCTCTCTCCCCCCCGGGCTTCCAAAGTTGAGTAGCCCTAATCAAGACGGTGCTTGGTCCTGCTGTGAGGGCAGAGGAGTGGACTTGATGATCTCTCAAGGTCCCTTCCAGACTAGTATTCTATGATTCTATCACCTGTTATCTTCCAGATGTTTGCAGATGAATTCCTTAATTATTTGCTCTATTGTCTTTCTTGGCACCGAAGTGCAGTTGACTGGGCTGAAGTTTCCTGGGTTGTTATTATTTCACTTTTTATAGATGGGCACTATGTTTTCCCTTTTCCAGTCTTCTGAAATATCTCCCAACTTCCATGACTTTTCAAATAGGATAGCTAAAGGCTCAGATATCTCTTCTATCCACTCCTTGAGTATTCTAGGATGCATTTCATTAGGCCTTGGTGACTTGAAGACATCTAGCAATGTTTAACTTGTTCCTTTTCTATTTTAACTTCTAAATCTTCCCCTTTTCCATTAGCATTCACTATGGGTTTGTCTACACTACAGTGTTATTTTGAAATATCTTATTTCAAAATACCTTATTTTGAAATAACGCGTCTAAACACAAAATGCATTTTGAAATAGTGTTTTGTTATTTGGAAATAGCGCGTCCACAATGAGTGGACTCTGAATCTCATTTAAGGCTGGCCGGAACAGTTCCAGCAGGGCACCAGGTCAGAACTTACTGTGTGGGGCTGCTGCCTGAGGCTATCTGAGGTCTGTGCTTAAAGGGACCCCCCGGAGAGCCAGTTTTTAGGTTTCCCTGCTTGCTTGTCTACCTCGATGAAGGACAGCAAAGCATTTTGTCTCTGAGTGCTCTGGTTGCCCTCACTCGGGACACCACGGGCACTCTGCAACATGGAGCCAGAGCTCCCCTGGGCACTCTGGTGTTTCTCTTGGATGCGTTGCTGCAAGTCTGACTGTATTTTCTGCAGGCTGCCATCTGGGAGGTCCATCGGGGGCTGTCAGTATCCAGGAGGCCCTGCGGGAGAGCTTCCACCCTGAGGAGCACTAAGAGCCTCCCTTGTCTGCCCCACTGGGGGCTTGTGCCTCATTCCTCCCTCACATCCTTCCACTTACCCCTCCCCAACCTCCCTTCTCATGTATTTACATTAAAACAAACTCTCTTTTTTTTTAACAAAACTGGGGGGGGGGATGGAATGAAACTGTGGTGAGACTGGGGAAAGGAGGCGGGAGAGGGGAGAAGAGAGGGTGGGAGAGGGGAGGGGGAAACCTGGGAGGAGGGAGCTGGAAGGGGGAAGCAAGGGGAAGAAGGGGAAGGGGAAGGGGAAGCTCAGGGTTCAGGGTTGGGGGTATCGCCGGACCAACTTGATTTTAATGTGAATCTGCTCCAGGGTTCACATGTAGCCTTTGGTATGCAGGATGGCAGCTATCTTGCCATAGACAGCTGCGTTCCTCCATCTAGTGAGGAGATTATGGACATGGGGCATCCCTCCCCCAAACCTGAATAAGGTCCATGATCTCCACCCTGGACCAGGAAGGCACCCACCTTCTCCGGGCCCTGGCAGGCTCCTGGGAGCTGGCAGACTAGTCCTGGGGAACAGTGGAGGGCTGGCTGCCAGTGGCTTGCTGGCTTATGTTTTGGGGCCACTAGGTTAGGAGCAGTGACTGCTGGCTCTGGGCTGGCAGGCTTGGAGCTGGCACAGGCACTGTGGTGAGAGTCTACCCCTTTAAGGGCTCCAGGGAGGAGGGGAGAGAGTGGAGTGTTCTTGGTTGAGGCTGGAGTGGCCACCAGGGCTCCCTGGGAAGGCTGGAGGCCCCCTATTTCGAAATAAGTGTCTACACAGCACTTATTTCGAAATAGCTATTTCAAATTTTGCGTTATTCCTCGTAGAATGAGGTTTATCAAATTGGAAATAAGTGCTCCACTATTTTGAATTTATTTCGAAATAGCGGTTTGGCTGTGTAGATGCTAGGAAAGTTATTTCAAAATAAGGGCTGTTATTTTGAAATAACTTTGCTGTGTAGACATACCCTAAGTTAACCTCAACGCACCATCAATGTTCTTGGTAAAAACTAAAACAAATACATCATTAAGCACCTCTGTCATGTCCATGTTTCCTGTTATCATTTTTCCCTCTTCACTGTGCAATGGGCATACCCTGTATTTGGTCTTCTTGCTTCTAATATATTTGTAGAAGGTTTTCTTGTTAACCTTTATGTCTCTAGCTAGATTGAGCTTGTTTTGTGCCTTCAGCTTTCTAATATTGCCCCTACATACTTGTGTCATTTGCTTATATCCATCCTTTGTAATTTGACCTAGTTTCCAGAACTCCTTTTTGATTTTTAGATCATTTAAGTTCTCCCAGTTAACCCAAGGTGGTCTTTTGTCATACTTTTTTTTAATCTTTCCTACACAGTAGAATAATTTGCTTTTGGGCTCTTAGAAATACTGCCAACTGTCTTCAGTTGTTTTTTCTCTTAGTCTTGCTTCCCATGCAACCCGGTACATATTAGATTAGTATAGTCTGTTTCCAGATATTGATTTAGTGTGGTAAGAGACAGATGATACCGAGAGAATTAGAATCCTTCTTTTTGAAGGAATCATTGGCATGGAAAGAGCTATATAAGCCATTTTTATCTAGTCGCTTTTCACATCCGATTTGACTGCTATCCAAAATTGTCACATGTTCGAGAGTGGGAGAATCAATCATTAGAAACATAGACAGATGGGTTTGCGATGAACAGGAGAACCATATGGTGACTTGCCCACATGGTAGGAAGGTAGCAGATCTCTCTATACATCTAAATAGACTTATCTGTAGTGCTGGGGAGGAGCTGGTAATCATGGTACATGTAGGTACTAATGCATCAGGGAAGGATAGGAGATGTTGGAAGCCAAATTTAAACTGCTAGGAAAGAGATTGAAATCCAGGATGTCAATTATGGCATTCTCTGAAATTCTTCCAGTTCCATGTGCAGGGCAAGGTAGACAAGTAAAACTGTAGCGTTAAAATGCATGGATGAAACGATGGTGTAGGGAAGAAGGGATTAGATTTATTAGGAACTGCAGAAACTTTTGAAAAAGGGGGAGGCTATCCAGGAATGATGGGTTCTACCTAAAACAAAATGGAACCAAAGTGCTGGCATTTAAAATCCAATAGGTTATAGAACTGTTTTTTAAACTAAGTGCGGAGGAAAGCTGACACATGCGGAGAAGTACACGGACTGGAAAGAGACTTCCCTTAGGTAACGGTCTATAAACAGAGATTCTCTACATCCTAGTACGGAGAAGAGGATGTAAGATGATAAGACATGGGTAAGATCTGATGAAAAACAGTCAAATGAAAAGGAGTCCCATTCAATCACATCAGATAATAGCAGAAAGCTAGATAGTGACAAGTTTTTAAAGTGCTTATATACAAACACTAGAAGTCTAAATAACAAGATGGGTGAACTAGAGTGCCTTGTAGAAAATGAGGATATTGATATAATAGGCATCACAGAAACTTGGTGGAATGAAGACAATCAATGGGACATAGTAATATCAGGGTGGAAAATATATCAGAAGGACAGAACTGGTCGTGCTGGTGGAGGAGTGGTACTATACATGAAAGAAAAAAGATTTAACCAAAATAAAAAATCTTAAATGAACTAAACTGTTCCATAGAATCTTTATGGGCAGTAATTCCATGCTCTAATAATATGAATATTGCAGTGCGAATATATTACTGACCACCTAACCAGGATAAGGATAATGACTATTACATGCTATAAATTAGAGAGGCTATAGAGAGGCTATAAAATAATAATAATAAAAAGCCCAAAATAATGGGGAATTTCAATTATTCCAGTATTGACTGCATATAGGTCACCTCAAGATGTGATGCAGAGACCAACTTTATTTACAACTTAAATAACTGCTTCTTGGAGCAACTGGTTCTGGAACCCACAAGAGGAAAGTCAGTTGTTGTTTTAGTCCTATGCAGAGCGCAAGATCTGATCCAAGAGGTGAATATAGCTGAACTGCTTAGAAATAGTGACCATAATATAATTAAATGTAACATTCCTGTGGTGGGAAAAACTCCACAGCATCCTAGCACTGTGGCATTTAATTTCAGAAAGGAGAACTACACAAAAATGAGGTGATTAGTTAAACAGAATTTAAATTTACAGTGATTTAACATGAAATCCCTGAAAGCTGCATGGAAACTTGTCCAAATTAGCTGGTCTCCAGCCTTCCCAATTTCTCCTGGTGGCCACTCTGGGCCAAACCAGGAAAACTCTTCTCCCTCCTCCCAGCCCTGGAGCACTTAAAGGGGTAGACTCTCGCCACAGTCACTGTTCCAACCCCGTGGCCCCAAAACATAAGCCAGCAAGCCACCGGCAGCCAGCCTTCCACTGCGCCCCAGGAGCAGTCTGCCAGCTACCAGGAGCCTGCTAGGGCCCAGAGAAGGTGGGTGCCTTCCTGGTCCAGGGAGGATATCAGGGTGGACTGCAATCAGGTTTGGGGGGATGCCCCCAATGTCCCTGATCTCTGCACTAGACAGAGGAACGCAACTGTCTGTGGCAGGAAAGCTGTCAGCCTGGCCACCAAAGGTCACACGCGAACCCAGGAGCAGGTTTGCATGAAAATCAAGTTGGTCCAGCAAGACCTCCAACCCTGAGCTTTCCCTCCCCCTTCTTCCCCTTGCCTCCCCCTTCCAGCTCCCTCCTTCCAGGTTTCCCCTTCCCCTCTCCCACCCTCATTCCCACCCAAGTTTTGGTCAATAAAGAGAGTTTGTTTTTGGCAAGAAATTGTTTTTATTTGACATCACGAAGGGGGGTTAGGGAGGGGTAAGTGAAGGAGGGAGGAATGAGGCACAAGCCCCCAGTGGGGAACACCATGGAGGCTCTTAATGCTCCTCAGGGTGAAAGCTCTCCTGCAGGGCCTCCTGGATACTGACAGCCCCATGATGGACCTCCCGGATGGCAGCCTACAGAAAGTGCAGCCAGGCTCACAGCAACACATCTACAAGAAGCACCAGAGTGCCCAGAGGCGGCTCTGGCTCCATGTTGCAGAGTTCTGTGGTGTCCCAAGTGAGGGCAACCAGAGCACGCAGAGACACAAATGCTTTGCTGTCCCTCATCGAGGCAGGCAAGGAAGGAGGGACACCTGAGAACCGGCTGCTCGGAGGCAGGGGGAGGTGTCCCTTTAGGCACAGGCATCAGGCCACACACAGACACTCCTGACCTGATGCCCTGCCTGACCTGGTTCTGGCTGGCCTTAAATCTGATTCTGTGTCCAGTCAGTATGAATGCAGTATTTTATGTGTAGCTGCATTTTGTGTGTAGATGCGTTAATTTGAATTAACTATTTAGAATTAAGATAACTCGAATTAACGCTGTAGTATAGACATACATTTAAATCATCTTCTGTTCCAAATGCCTGGGAGATAGCCAAGGTAGCAATCTTTAAAAAGAGCTCAGGACGTGATCCTGGTAATTACAGACCTGTAAGTCTAACATCAGTACCGGGCAGATTAGTTGAAACTATAGTAAAGAATAAAATTGTCAGACATATAGATGAACTTAATGTTTTGGGGAAAAAGTCAACATGGTTTCTGTAAAGGGAAATTGTGCCTTACTAATCTACTAGGGGGTGTCAAGGAGCACAAAGACATGGGTGATCCTGTGGATATAGTGTACTTAGATTTCCAAAAAGTCTTTGACAAGGTCTCTCACCAATAGCTTTTAAGTAAAGTGAGTTGTCATGGGATAAGAGGGAAGGTCCTCTCATGGACTGATAACTGATTAAAAGATAGGAGACAAAGGGTAGGAATAAATGGTCAGTTCTCAGAATGAAGAACTAGTGGTGCCTCACAAGAGTCCATAGTGTGACCAATCCTTTTCAATGAATCCATAAATGATCTGGAGAAAGGGGTAAATATTGAGGTGGCAAAATTTGCAGATGACATTAAACTGCTCAATATAATTAAGACCAAAGCAGACTGTGAAGAGCTTCCAAAGAATCTCACAAAACTAGGTGACTGGGCAACAAATTGGCAAATGAATTTTAATGTTGATAAATGCAAAGTACTGCATATTGGAAAACATAATCCTAACTATGCGTACAAAATGATGGTCACTAAATTAGCATTACCACTCAAGAGAGAGATCGTGGAGTCACTGTAGATAATTCTCTGAAAATACTCAATGTACAGCAGCAGTCAAAAAAGCAAACAATGTTAGTAATCATTAAAAATGAGACAGAGAATTATATAGATAATGTCTTATTGCCTCTGTATAAATCTATGGTATGCTCATATCTTAAATACTATGTATGGATGTTGTCATCTCATCTCAGCACTGGAAAAAGTTCAAAGAAGGGCAACAAAAATTATTAGATGTTTGGAATGGCTGCCACATGAAGAGAGATTAAAAAGACTGGGACTTTTCATCTTAGAAAAGAGGAGACTAAGGGGAATATGATAGAGGTCTATACCATCATTACCGGTGTGACAAAATTGAATACGGAAAATTTATTTACTTGTTTACATAACATAAGATCTAGGGGTCATCAAATGAAATTAATGGGTATCAGGTTTAAAACAAACAAAAGGAAGTACTTCTTCGTGTAACGCACACTCAACCTGTGGAACTCCTTGCCAGAGGATTTTGTGAAGGCCAGGACTTTAACTGGGTTAAAAAAAATAGCCAGATGAATTCATGGAGTATAGGTCCATTATTGGCTACTAGCCAGGATGGGTACAAATTGTGTCCCTAGCCTCTGTTTGTGAGAGGCTGAGAATAAATAGGTGATAGGATGGGATCGTTTGATGATTACCTGTTCTGTTCATTCCCTCTGGAAGCACCTAGCATTGGCCACTGTCAACAGAAAGGATACTGGGCTAGATGGACCTCTGGTCTGCCCCAATATGGCCATTCTTATATTCTTAAGAAAGTGAACAGAGTAACATACAATTCTTCCTGCTGCTTACATCTTCTGGCAACTAATTAGTGGGGCAACAATTATTCACACGCATAATCAAAACATGTAAGCCACAGCAAAAAAAAAAATAGCTAGTTGATTATTTAGCAACTTATTGCCTATTAAATGTCAGAAAAATATTGTTAAATATTAGCTTTAGCTTTGGTTACTCAACTTATTTTGCCATGTATTTTGTTGTTGGTGAATAAATAACTTAATCCTGAAATCATAAAATTTTGATATAATAAAATCTTTAAATTCTTAGCATTTGACTGAAAATGAAAATTATCAGCAGCATGCCACAAAATGGCCCTGACACAGAGGTATTTCTAGGGGTTTTCTGTTAAAAAACTAGCAACGAAACCTGCTTGATAATCTAGTTAAAGTACATTTATGATTGGGAGTTCAAATCCTGAGTTCAATCCTGAGCTTCTTGAGCTGATAGTTAGACACATAAGTGAGTGAGCACACAGACCCAGAGATAATATTTTTACAAGGTTTGCAATTCTTATTTATCCAATTCATGCATATCCAATGCTTATATACATTTGCCAAAATGCTTAGTTTCAATCTCTTCTATTTCTAGAATTTCTACTTTTGCTGCTCCAAAGAAATAATCAGGAACTGATTTTCTTGTGGGAATCTGGCATTTCTAGTTCCAGATCCTCCTGGAAAGATGGGGCAGGGGAACATCAACCAATTCTATGAGCAGTTCAGAACCTTAGAAAATATTTGATTTGAGTTTGGTTTAAAATATAAGGTGGCTTCTGGGTCTATAGGGGACTTAATCCACTTTTTGGCAACCCCTTAGCTGCCAGAAAAAAGTTAACATTTTCCAGCGCTTACCAATAAATGGAAGGCAGATTTGCAAGGCAGCAACGAGGAAAGGCAGTGCTAGGACTAAAGTTCCCTATCTGCAACCCTGCAATCCTTCCTGTGGTTATATATACATAATACCAACTCATAACCAAGAAATCTTCAGCCTTCCACATTCATGCCTATTGAGGTAAACTGAAATCATTAATGTCTAAAAGGATATGAAAGAATATTAATTGTACTGTTATTTTGTACCATACCACTACTTGCTACCAGCACCTAACAAATTAAATACAAATTGAAAAATATTTTTCCACTTGTTGCTTTAGTTTAATAAATAACGTTAAGTAAAATATTACAAATGCAATGCCTTTAGAAAACCCTTTCAATTACAGAAAAAGCTATGCATTTTGTCTGATATAATTTATAGCCTTCAGTATAATGCAGAAATTTCTACGTTACTAAAGGGCATCCATGCAACGAATCCTTATTCCAGCTAACTCTACCATCTTAGCAAAATCATTCAGTGGTATAGAGCCCAGCAATCCCTGTCTTTCTCTTTCTTTCTCTTTTTTTAATATGCTACCTTTAATAGTATTAATTCGCTGGGTTGGACCTGGGAGTAGTTACATAAAATCTCCTTTGCATACAGGAAGCTGGACAGAACTAAAGTGAAAAATGAAACATATAATTTAATAATTGGTCTTATTTCTTATGAGCAAAGATATTCATTTATATCACCTGACTGCTCAAAAACAACAAAATTATCTTATTTCTAAATTACGTAAACTACCTATTAGTCTAATTTTGAACTCAATCATTTTCTATACATGGCAATGAACACACATAACCTAATTGGTTCTGAACTGCTCCAGTGTCAATCCATAGTAACTTAGTTGAATTTCATGGAGTTACGGGCACTGTTCTTTCCTTCCTGCCTGTCTTCCTTTCTTCCTTCCTTCTACTGAGAAGACAGAGGAAACAGATCCTTCCCCCATCCTTCATGCCAGGGTCAGCCATAATTATAGCTTTCTTCTAATACCCCCCTTGGCAATACCAAGCAGATCTCTCTGGGTATGCAAGGATATACTATATCCTTATTAGTAGCACATGTTCCATCCCATCTTGCCCCTTCCCTGAAACTGAGGCACAATGAGGCTGCTTGCAAAGAATGGTTGGGCATAGCAGATACAAGTGAGTTCTGTGATGCTTGTAAAGTAAAAGGGGTTGTGAATGCATTTTTGATGGGTGGTAGGAAGGGAACAAATATAATTGAAATGCAGAAGCAAGTTCTAAAGAGAGGAACTTAGGTGCCATACATTCACAATGCTTTAAAAACCCACACTTCTTTAGGCCCATCGGGTGTCTTCTCTAACTATTTTACAGTTTCATATATGGTATTTTGTATATTAATCATATTTATCTGACTTCCTATTCCACAGTGTACTGTTAAATAACCCTTCTTTGCTCTGACAGCTTTTGAGAAGATATAGAGCCAAACTTTTTCTGGTGTTAACTGGGGCTATCCCACTGAGGTCAGTGGAGCTCTGAAAATTGAAACCTGGAGAGAATTTGGTCCATTAGCTCCTACTTTCCAGTAGGGCACAGTGTCCTTTTATACCCATAACAGATGCTTTCTGAGTAACTCCAGCTGCTCTGATGCTATCCCCTCTTATATAGCTCTGCATTTTCTCAGTACTTTCCATGTATTAACACTTCTTTTTAAATAGTATATGAGTTTCTATTTTACAACTATCTCTGATCTAAGACTGCTGTGTCTCAGTCCCTGTGTTCACTGACTTGCATTATGATTGAAAAAAACCCTATAACCATATACTTTTTTTATAAGGGATATATTGCTAGGTGTCCATGTGGAAGATTAGTAGGCTCTAGAGACAAATTTAAAGCCTGCTTCAAAGGAGAATTTTAGAAAACCATTAGCATTTTGTCTGCATTTCATCCTTTTACCTTGTTTCCATTTCAGCATCTTCTCAACTTCATTCCAGGGGAAAGGAACCCAATATTTTCCTAATTCTCATTTCTCAATTGTTGCAGTCAGTCATTCAGCACTCGGCAGTTATAGCAAGGTCAATGCTGAGTCATCCATTCTCCATCTTGACAGTGCTATCTCATTCCTGGCAATTCTTCAGTTAAAAATTTATTCCCGTCTGCCTACACTTGAGACAGTCTACATGTCCTTTAGCCCTACCATAGAATTTCCTCATAAGTCTAAGCTGGATACATTTATGTTTCCTGAACTGTCTCAACCCTTTCCCAGCCACATTTCTCTTAAGAGCAGACTTTTGCAGCGGCACCTATAAAAATGTTTTGTTGAAGTAAACTTTAATTTGAGCACTACATTGAAACAGCATCAGTCCAAAATGTTCCACATTTTTTCACTTGCTACTCTATATTTATAGTGGAGATGGTTTCTGATAAGAGAGGGGTGGCAAGAATTTTAATTAACAAAGGAAAGAAAAAATAAAAGGAATAAAGCAAAAATAATAGGAAGTTCTTAGGAGAAAAGTAAATATATATTACTGAGGGGAAATCACTTTTTTTTCTTTTCTTCTTTTATATAAACTCTCTTTAGCAGATGTGTACAAAAATAACTATCTATTATGTCACACACTAACAAGGGTGGTAGGGAACATATTACTGAACCAGGTGCTAACAAGATAATTAAAACAATGGGGCTCAGACAAATTTCTGCTTATACTGAAGGATTACCAACATAATGATATACACACTTTGTGGTGGACTTACCAAGTGTTGCTTTTTAACAAATGAAAAAATGTAGTGTTAGACATTCAGATTACGCAGACATATATACCACAGACTTCATAGACTGGACTCTTGCCTCAACCCAGCCATCTCCACAAACACCTCTAGTAAAGTAATAATAATATTA
The DNA here is from genome assembly GCF_049634645.1 of Pelodiscus sinensis. Taxonomy (NCBI): domain Eukaryota; kingdom Metazoa; phylum Chordata; order Testudines; family Trionychidae; genus Pelodiscus; species Pelodiscus sinensis. The sequence goes on from NC_134718.1 coordinate 26,893,930, forward strand.
ATTATGGACTGTAGTTAAAATACTGTGTTGCAAGGTGTTAGTTTGCTGCGCATGGTGATGGCGGGCTAACATCCTCCAAGGGGCAGAGTTATGCATAACATTGCTGACTTAAATCCACAAAAGAACAGAAATGAAAATGCAAGCCATTTATATTACATACCCTCCAATTCTACATCCACAAGCCCACACTTTACGTTCACAGCAGAGATCCTTAGACTGGAAGTAAGGGCATGGAATGTTTCTGGGAACTGCATGAGAAATGTTAGGGGAAAAAAGACTGAACATGTTTTACCCACAGCAATGAGTAACTAGCAAAGCTGATTCCCCCAGACATAACAGGTCCTCGGATGAGACTGTGCATTTTACTCTAGAAAGTACTGTGTATTTTCATAGATTTCTATTATGCTTGTGTAACCACCACCAGGAGAATTTGAACCTGGGACCTCTGGAGCTTAGTGGCGGAGCTTGAGCTATAAAACCAGCTGACTCTCAGCTTAGGCCAGGGGTCTCCAAACTTTTCAGCCCGAGGGCCGCATTAACTATCAAACAGCAGTTCGGGGGCCGACTACACACTTGAGGTCCAAATAAAAACCAATCAAAACATGGATGTTGTTTTTAATTATTTATTTAATATTATTTTATTCAGTTATTATTTAATAACACATTGATACACTACACATGAACACCTGTATTAGTGTGAATGGTGAAATTGTTTCCTGGATGCCAAAATAGCAGACATTTCTGGCTTTAGATTTGTTGTCCCTAACATCAACAGTGACCTGAGATTATCATCGGACAAGTTTGTTCTCAAATTGTTCTTCACGTATTTCATTCTTGAAAATGTTTGTTCACACAGGTATGTTGTTCCAAAGATTGAAAGGTTGCTTTTAATGTTTCCTCTTCAGAATATTCGAAAAATTCTTACTAAACTAACGACATTCCCAATACTTTAAACACACTGATAAGTAATTACGCGAAGGAAATTATCACTAAATAAAATAGAGTGCAACATGTTTCGAAATCAGATGCTAATTGACACCAACACCTCCTCATCGCAACAGTCAACCGCAACTGGCAAACTGTGATCAAAATAATCAAGTCTTGAACCAGCAGCAAACCATTTAAAAACTCCGCCACTAGATGGCGTTATATCATCTCATTGACTGTGAACGGAAGTAGAAAAAGTAAGCAGCATATAAGGTTTTGCAATGTAATGATCGGTTGGAAAACATAACGCACTACTGCGTGCCTCTATTTTAATTCGGTAAAAACATAACGTCCACGTAAGCGGCGGCTGATCTTGGCAGGATACACGTAAATTTCCGTAATTTTTTTTCCGTAGACAAAAAGGTCTCCACGGGCCGGATGAGAGGGCCTCGCGGGCCGCATCCGGCCCGCGGGCCGTAGTTTGGAGACCCCTGGCTTAGGCTATAGAGCGCCCATGCTGTTATCTCTCGCTGTTAGTGGTTTAAGTGCCACTACATGGGACAGTGAGTGACAGTTGCACAGAATTATACAAAGTCATTGCCATGTACACACTAATCCACTTGCTACAATGCAGTGTGCACATTTGATTATAAACATTGACCACAATCACAGTTTTGTGCTTTGTACAATGGACCATTGGCTCATTCATGCTACACAGAAAAAATAACTCTGTTTGAATGTCTGAATTGGTGTTTTTAATATTTAATGCGAGTTGCATGTGATTTTTTTAATTATATGTACTTGTGTACAAACTACTACAGATACAAAGAAGAGGGGCATGATCAAATAAGTTTGAGAACCACTGCTCTATAGACCATTCTCTGCAAGGTTAACTCAGCCCCTCTACGGATATCAGCCTTCCATCATCACTTTTAGAAATCTATCATGAGGACCTACATTTGTAGAGGAGCTGTGGTGTATATGATGTTGATGGCAAGGGGAACCTGATAAAAGGATTAGAAAGAGTCTGGATATGGCTAGAATGGTAGGCAAAGTAGATTTTGATAAACTGAACCGTGTGTGGGAGGCCAGAAAGGAGGAGACTGCAGTATTTAAATTAACAAAGATCAGAGCAAGGATATTTACAGTGGAATGCATAATGGATGGACTTTGGAGGGATATCCCTCAACACAAATGACATATTAAAGAACAACTTATAAAAGAAACTTCATTTTCAGGAGATAGGTATGAAAACACAGGGTTTAGCTCAAAAGTGAAAACAGTACAGATTGGACCTCTCTGGTGCAGCACCCTTGAGATCTGAGTGACTCAGACCAGGGAATTTGCCAGACCAGGAGAGGTCAGTGTGCTACTGCTGGCTGTTCACAGGGTTCCTGTCTTTGGGGCTCTCTGCTCTAATGCTGGCCCTATAGGGCTCCCCACCCTGTTGCCCACCAGCTGCCCCAGGTTCTGCTGGGGTTCCCTGTGGGGGCCACTTGGCTGCTGTTGGCCCACCTGCCACAGCGTTTTCCTCAGGGTTCCCAGCTGGTGCCAGCCAGCCGCCCTGCCCCACTGCTAGGGCTGACCCCACTGCCACTGGGGATTCTAACCATCTGCCTCAAACAGTCCCGCTACAACCAGGGGTTCCCCTGACCGGGGCCTGGCTGGGGCAGGAGCTCCCTGGCCACCATCTGGCCCCACTGATACCAACCACCACCTGGCCCCATTGATACCGGGGGGCTCCCAGGCCAACACAGAGGCTCCCCAGATGTCACCTGGCCCAGCCAGGGCTCTCCAGCCCCTGCATTGTCTTGGCTGGCTCTGGGGCTCTTTGGTTCAGCAACATCCATGGCTCTGCTGGAGTATGGATGTTGCTGGACCAGAGAATCCTGGATTTGGGAAGTTCAACCTTTAGTCGCAAAAAAAACCCCAGTATTTCTGTTCCTGTGACAGAAGCCAAAAGACAATAACAGATTTAGGGAAATGTTTAAAGCAGTTCATCTCTTCTGCAAGTTTAGATATATCAGGCAAGACGTGTATTTTAGAAGTCTGTATCTGAATGAGACAACAAACAACACAACATTACAGATCCTACCAATACTAGACACATAACGAATTTCTAATGTTTGTTTTACTTAAAATGCTGGTAGAAGTTATGTAAAGCTATAGACTTCTGGCAAGCTGTCAGTATGTATGCTGCTTCTTTCTTTGTTTTATATGGGTTTCTTTGTGACACTTTCACCTTAAGAAATGAGTTTGCATTGTGATGGCGGGCCGGAAACTGCTGTACACTGACTGGTATAGCTTGGAGAGAGAGATTAACTGCAGATGTTCGATCCCAGTAAGTCCTGCTAAGGAAATCACAGTAAAGTGTAGTTGAGGGGTGGCCAACCTAAACCTGAAAAGGAGCAAGAATTTACCAATTCACATTGCAAAAAGCAACAGTTCTATGTCACCAGCCCTGATCATCTCCCCACCACCACTCTCAGCACATCTCAGCCACTGGTCAGTGCCTCCTTCTCCTTTTCCTCCTGCCCACCGTGATCAGCTCTTTCTCAGTGGGAGATACTGGAGGGGGGAAACATGGGTGTGAAAAGCTCAGTGGAGAGGGTAGGAAATGGCAGGATCCTAGGGGGAAAGGGTGGAGGGGGACAGTGCCTAGGGAAAAGCTGGGGCTTGAAGTGAGCATCCTCTGGCCCAGTGGAAAGTTGTCACCAGTAGCTCCAGCCCTGGATTTGGTACCTAAGTGAGGAGATGCATATTAATTTATGAAGAGCCGGACTTGGCTCTGGAGCCACAGGATGGCAACCCCTGAAGCTGGACTGCAAGTATAAACTGCCAGTGTAGAGGGTGAGAGACAAGAGTCTCTGCCCACAAGAAGGAGCCATGAACCTTAAGTGGGTGCCCTTGCTGAAAACAAAATGAAGAGAAGCAGTTAAGGTCCAGGTATCCATGAAACCATGAGGAATAGCATTGCTGGACTGGATGGGGAATCTGGACTATTAAGATTCTTACTAAAGGACAAGTCACAAAGTAAATTATCTAATTTTAATGAGGATATGCATGAATATAGGTTAAAATGTGACACTGATGATCCTTATTTTAGCTCACTTATGCCACCTTTGTTCCAAGATTTCCTCACAACCAACTACAGCATCTCCATCCAATTCCCACTCTGTGAACTAATGATATTTGAACATTAGAATTCAACATTACACCTATCCTCTATGTTCTAAAATGTACTTACCCAATGAATTGAACTACAATTTTGTATCCAATATATTGTATTATGTGCTTAATGGATTCATTTGAACTGTTTTGCACAAATATTGACTCAATGTTTTGCCCCATATATTTGAGATGGAGTTTTATAATAATATATAAACCAATAGGAATCTTCCCAAATCTGATGTGGTCAGACACAGTTATTCAATGAAGTACTTAAGTACATCTTGAGTTTACTCATGCACTTAAGTCCTATTAAAGTCAAACTAAATATATGCTTATGGGCCTAATTATAAACTCCTCTAGGAGTCAGGCACCCACATACCTTTACAAATTGAGTCTAAGTGCCTTCCTAAAGAAGCTGCTCTAAACATTGTTTGTCATAACTATATGAATTTTTGCTAAATCATTGGAGAATTGTTTACTTATGAGCACATGCCCAGTTAATCTACAGTATCTGTTTTAACTTAGTGTGAAGAATTATGAACAATGCACAGCGAGATGGTTCAGTATGCACAAAAAGAATAGGGCTTCTATTCTTTGAAGGCTAGCTTTCCAAAGATTTATGAAAGCTATTAATATAGCAGTCTAACTTATGTTCTTGTCAAAAAATTGTGAAAGATATTTGAAGCATGCAATTTAAAGTAGTTGTAAGTATCTAATTAGGCAAAAAAAAGAGTTCAATGAATTAAAAAGGGAAATTTTAAAACCCTGCAGATTTCACACCAGGAGATAAAGAGGTGAACATTGAAAATGGACTCAGAACTAGAAAATGGGCTCAGTTTTAATTCACATTAACAGGTATAGTACTAAATATAAAGCTTTTGGGCTCACTTCAGCGGAAAATCCCTACAGATTCCTGTGCCCTGTAAGTCATAGAAAGGCTCAGATATTGGTTCTACAACAGGCTGATTTATCCAGGCAACATTTTTGACCTTCTCTAGAAAGGCAAAATAATGCCAAACTCTGCACTGCTGTGCTGGGTGATGAGAATTTACTTGGAAGAGAATAGGTTGTAAAATAAGCTACATGCTCTACTCTGCAATTATTCATGCTAGACTCAGTCCGAAAACAATTGCTGGGGTTGTGTCATCTGTCTGAGCAAGTTGACAAGTTCTGTTGTGCTGCTAAGAACAGGTACTCTTCTTTGTTCAGTACTTTGGCCAAGTACAATTAGATATTTAAATTGAAGCACATGTAATCATGTTCCAAAAGCCTTAGAGCCAGGTTTACAATGGTATTTAGGTGCCTAATGATTACAAATAGGTGCTTAGTGAGATTTTAGAGAGTATCTACATTAGGTACCCAACTCTCATTGAAAAGCCTTCACCCTCCAAAAGGGCTGAACCAATCATTTTTCATCTACAGTGAAACAAATAGTTATCGGGTTTTCACCAGATTTAAGAATTACAAAAAGCAGCATCTTTCTGAAGATTATACAAAAGTCAGAAGAAAGTGTAATTTAATTAAACTTTTGCAAATTATGGTGATTTTGTAAAGTCGAACAAAACTTCAAATTACAGTTTTGCAGTGTGTGTAATATTTCATGAATTCAATCTTCAGCAAGTCCCACCAATTTTACTCAATTTTGATTTCATGAAACTTGGCTAAGGAGTTATTAATAATTCAGTGATCATATACAGATTGTACATATTTCTCCTCCACATCTATAAAGGATTGAGTTGGTATAAACATTGCAGCAAGGGCACAGATTATGTGACCGTCAGAGCTTAAAACTGCATTGTCCTCTTACATATTTCTAAGTCAATTTATTGTGGGTTTTGGTATATAAGCTGTCTTGCATTAATAAAGCAATATTATTATTTCATAAGCTCTATCCAGCCTTAAATCCCATCTGCACCTGTTAGTCTAGGAAGGCTGCTTCAGTGCAAAGCCAGACAGGATGTTCCACAAGGTAAGTCCTCCTTCCAAGCAGCAAAGTCACAGCATGATAACACACCCTCACAATGAAGGTGCTCTGGGGAAATAAGTTTTTCCCCTGTTGGGCTGGAAGTGATAATAAATTTTAAAAGACCACATGTCATGAAAACATCATCTTCCCGGTTAAATTCTGAATGAATTTCAGCCAAGAAGACACAGAAGGAACATTGAGTTAATAATTCTTTCCCTTCTTCCTGCTAAACAACAGGAGTGAGGTGCAGGCACAAAAGTCTCAGATGTTTTCTATAGGAAATGCCAAATCCATCCTGCAGTTACAGTGATCAGTGCGGGAGATCCCATTGCCCAACAAAAAGTTGCTGTTTTTTAAAAGAAACCTACAACAAATTCAGCAATGTCTGCTATCCTTGCATCTTTGATGAAGCCTCATTGAAATGTATTTTATAGATTAAGGTATTTATAAACTAATTGCACCTCAATTTAGATTTCAACTTAATTTCATGCACCAATAGGGTGCACACATTTCCTGGAATTCTATCTATTCATCTGTCGAGATAAAGTTCTAGAGGGCCAGTGGCAGCTGTAAGTGTAGTGAGCTACTTTAATGGGTGATGCAACCTTAGGCAGGATTTAGCTATGATTTTGAAAGAATGAGAGAAAAGAATGCCAGAAAGAACACATGCACTAGAAACCCAGGCCTCTAGCCTCAGTTCTGGCTTCCGTGATCCTCATGGCAACAAGAGGTTAGTTTTGGGCCCCCTCTTCTATACAACACAAAGATTATTCCACGTGCCTCTGGCCACTTCTTGAAGGGACGGGATTCCCCAACACAACACAAAGATTTTTACACAACACAAAGATTTGTCAACACTGAGAGAATCACCAGCTGACCAAGTATGCTATTTTCCAACGCCTTTGTGTTCATGAAGGGGCACAATAGAGCCAGAATGTGACCAGAGATCTGGCCCCCGGCTCCTGAACAAACTTGAGACTGCTTACTTTTGGCCAGCTTTCACAACTGCCGTAGATGATGAGCCATTTAAATGACCCTTTCTTAACTCAGAACTCATACTCTTCCTCAGATCCAGCCCCAGTAGAAACTCTGACAGACTCCATTTTTTTCCCTGTGGTCTCTGTTAATTACTGCTGCTTGACATCTGGCCTCAGGAATGAAGATGTCCTTAGTCTACTTTTGTCATCTGAAGTGGTTTTAAATAAATTAATTATAAACAATATTCTTCCATAAGGGTCTAGTCCAGGCTGCACTTCCTGGAACTGGGGCTCTTATGGTGCTGCAGACAAGTGTGTGAGCCATTCAGGAGTGTGGTTATAAAGCTCAGCTCTCCAAAAACCTGTGTATGAACCCTCACGTGGTGGGGCGAGGCAGGTACAACAAGGAAGGAAACAGCTGAGGAAAGAGAAACCATTCTAAATGGATCCACTGGTCTCTCCAAACCCTTTTCAGGGACACCTACCAAGATATGCAGGATTCTTCAGCCTTTGAGCTGCAATAACCTTTACATAGAATCTTCACAGCTTCACAGAGATGAAGGTTTGTGGGGGGAAAACCCTTCCTTTTCATCTTCCCAGCTATTTGGCCTCTGTAGTGGACCAATGATCTGATCTAAAAGCTGGAAACTTTCGCTATTCCACTACATCTTTTTTTTACATTCCTAATATATTATCACAGTATAATTCAACGGTCATTAAGCATCTTGCAGAATTTAGGATACTATATTTTAGGCCCCAGTTCACAAAGAAAGATTTAGGAGGTTAGGTGCTTTGCTTCTATTAAATTTTACATTTAAGTCAGTGAGTAGAATTTATATGCAATTTATTACAGAAACATAAAATGCACATATCAGCATGAAGATTTGCTTGCAGATATCAGAGTCTAGAATATATTTCTTTTTTTTTCTGCAGAACATATTCAATTATTTAGAAATACTTAAAGTCTCGGGGTTTTCATTTCTCACAGTTATTTTCCAAGAACTTGTGGGAATTCTGAAAATACATTTTCACTAAACGTTTTTTTTTTTTCTCTTAGAACATATAAATGCTGATAGAGTATATCCTGGGGAATTCATATTTCACATTACTAATATACAGTTCTACTGAAGGACACAGCTTTTTTAGGGAAGCAAATGCATTTGCTTGCATGAGGCTTGAAAGTGAATATGCTGGCTGTGCTATGCTTGGGTTTTACTTATATCTGTGTATCTGAAAGATTTCATTATCAGCTAGATGTGCAAGATGTGCTAGACGATAAGAGAATATATAAGGGTATGTCTACACTACCACTCTAGTTCAAACTAGGGTGGTTAATGTAGGCAACCGAAGTTGAAAATGAAGCCCGGGATTTAAATATCCCAGGCTTCATTTGCATCTTGCCAGGCGCCGCCATTTTTAAAGCCCTGGTAGTTCGGACTCCGTGCCCACGGCTACACGCGGCACGGAGTAGGTAGTTCGGATTAGGCTCTCTAATCCGAACTACCGTTACTCCTCGTGGAACGAGGTGTACCGGTAGTTTGGATTAGACAGCCTAATCCAAACTACCTACTCCGTGCCGCGTGTAGCCACGGGCAGAGAGTCCGAACTACCGGGGCTTTAAAAATGGCAGCGCCCGGCAAGATGCAAATGAAGCCCGGGATATTTAAATCCAGGGCTTCATTTGCAACTTCGGTTGCCTACATTAACCACCCTAGTTTGAACTAGGGTAGTAGTGTAGACATACCCTAACATATTAATAAACACACACTTACTAAAATGTTTCATGAGCAGATAAGAATTAACTATGTAGCTGATTCTTTATGGAACAAGCCAGTTGGAATAATCAACTGCAGAATGGACCTCACAATATGTGCAATACAGTAACTATACACACACATTATAAGTGTAGAAAGTGATTACATCACCCAGGACAAGTAAGGCTGGGACAAAATATCCTATTTTTTGGAAAAAGGTGAACAACAACAGCAGAAAGAATCAGAAATCAGGGAAGGAATTAAATTCTACAGACCCAATTCAGCAGGGCATTTAAATAAGTATGTTTAAATTCATCCACATGCCAGGTGTTCAAAGGTACTCCTGTGCTTAAATTCCCTTACATTCAATGGAACTTAAACTTCTTAAAGTTAGGGATGTGTTTAAATGCTATCATAAAGGGTAATGGTTTGTTGATTCTAGGCATATGGGAGAGTTAATCTTCTATATAGATTATATGTTGTAAGAACCCAAAATATAATTTTTCCTAGCTGCTGAGGATTTTCCAATATATCATTTTTCTCACATTCATGTTTGTCCACAACTTACATTTTGTATAGAATAAATATATACATATATAATTTTAAAAGGGAAAAATGTTAGATTATGTTATTTTTACTACTTGAAATATACTGTGCAAGATCAACTAATGAATGCCAAATTTTTAAAACCTCTGAACTCAAGTGCAATATCTTTTTTGACGGGATAGATACAACATAATTTTAAATAAAACATATCCAAACCAAATACAGTAAAACTCTGATGGTCCGGCATCTGACGGTCCGGCACTCCTGATGGTCCGGCACCATCAGGAACCCGGAAGTGCTCCGGGCAGCCAGACCATTGGAGCTGATCTGCCCCCAGCCTCCCCGATTCAGCCGCTGCTAAAACTGACCAGCACTGAATCCGGGAAGCAGGGGGCAGAACAGCTGGAGTGCTGCCAAGTAGGTCAATTAGCGCTGCCCCTTGGGGCTGTGGGACCAACCCGGCAGCACCCCAGCTGTCCCGGATTGACCAACGGCTGACTCCAGGAAGCCCAAGACAGAGCTACTCTGCCCCAGCTTCCTGGAATCAGCCGCTGGTCAGTTTCAGCAGCAGCTGACTTGGGTACACCTGGGACAGAGCACCTGGGGTGCTGCTGGGTTGGTCCCCACAGCGCCGAGGTTTGGCGCTACGAGACCAACCCAGCAGCACCCCAGCTGCTCTGTCCCAGGCGTCCCGATTCAGCCGCTGCTGAAACCGACCAGGGCTGACTCCAGGAAGCCCAGGGCAGAGCAGCTCTGCCTCTGGCTTTCTGGAGTCAGCCGTTGATCAGTTTCTGCAGCAGCTGACTTGGGAACACCTGGGGCAGAGAAGCTGGGGTGCTGCTGGGTTTGTCCAGTAGCGCCGAGGAGCAGCGCTGCGGGACCAACCCGTCAGCACCCCAGCTGCTCTTCCCCAGGCATCCCCAAGAGCAGCTGGGGTGCTGACGGGTTGGTCTCGTGGCGCCAAGGGTGAGCGCTACCGGACCAACCCGGCAGCACTCCAGCTGCTCTGCTGCAGGCGTCCCCGATTCAGCCGCTGCTGAAACTGACCAGCAGTGGCTGAATCAGGGACTCCTGGGGCAGAGCCGGACTATCAGAAGGGAGGGCTATGAGGGGGTCTGGGGTAGCATCCTCCCACCCCACCCCAGACCGCTCATAGCCCCCCCTTCTGATAGTCCGGCATATCTGATAATCCAGCACCCCCTGGGTCCTAAAGGTGCCAGATTATTGGAAGTTTACTGTACTGTCAAGGCTTGAGGAACGTCATATTACTGACAAAAACTTTTAAGTCTATTCATATAGAAACTAACACAGCGGGGCACAGGCTATCCAATAAGTTTCTGGACTGCATTGGAGACAACTTTCTGTTTCAGAAGGTTGAAAAAGCTACCAGAGGAGAAGCTGTTCTGGATTTGGTTTTAACAAATAGGGAGGAACTAGTTGAGAACTTGAAAGTGGAAGACAGTATAGGGGACAGTGATCATGAAATAATAGAGTTCATGATCTTAAGGAAAGGTAGAAGGGAGACCAGCACAATTGAGGTAATGGATTTCAGGAAGGCAGATTCTGATAAGCTCAGAGAACTTGTAGGTAAGGTCCCATGGGAAGCAAGACTGAAGGGAAAAACAACTGAGGAGAGTTGGAAGTATTTCAAAGGGACGTTGTTAAGGGCCCAAAAGCAAACAATTCCGCTGTGTAGGAAAGATAGAAAATATGGCAAAAGACCAGCTTGGCTTAACAAGGAGATCTTGCATGATCTCAAAATAAAAAAGGAGTCATATAAAAAATGGAAACTAGGACAAATAACAAAGGATGAATATAGGCAAGCAACACGGGAATGCAGGGGCAAGATTAGAAAGGCAAAGGCACAAAATGAGATCAAACTAGCTACAGGCATAAAGGGAAACAAGAAGACCTTTTATAAATACATTAAAAGCAAGAGGAAGACCAAGGACAGGGTAGGCCCACTGCTTAGTGAGGAGGGAGAAGCAGTAACAGGAAACTTGGAAATGGCAGAGATGCTCAATGACTTCCTTGTTTCGGTCTTCACCGAGAAGTCTGGAGGTGTGCCTAACGTAGTGAATACAAGCAGAGAGAGGGTAAGTTTAGAAGATAGGATACACAAAGAAAAAGTTAAAAATCACTTAGGAAAGTTAGATGTCAGCAAGTCACCAGGTCCTGATGAAATGCATCCCAGGATACTCAAGGAGCTGATAGAGGAGGTATCTGAGCCTTTAGCTATGATCTTTGAAAAATCATGGAAGACAGGGGAGATTCCAGAAGACTGGAAAAGGGCAAATATTGTGCCCATCTATAAAAAGGGGAATAAGAACAACCCAGGAAACTACAGACCGGTCAGTTTAACGTCTGTCCCAGGGAAGATAATGGAGCAGGTAATTAAGGAAATCATATGCAAACACTTGGAAGGTAATAAAGTGATAGGGAATAGCCAGCATGGGTTTGTGAAGAACAAGTCATGCCAAACTAATCTGATAGCTTTCTTTGATAGGATAACGAGCCTTGTGGATAAGGGAGAAGCGGTGGATGTCATATACCTAGACTTTAGTAAGGCATTTGATACGGTCTCGCATGATATTCTTATTGATAAACTAGGCAAATATAACTTAGATAGGGCCACGATAAAGTGGGTGCATAATTGGCTGGATAACCGTAGTCAGAGAGTAGTTATTAATGGTTCTAAATCCTGCTGGAAAGGGATAACAAGTGGAGTTCCTCAAGGGTCTGTTTTGGGACTCGTACTGTTCAATATCTTCATCAATGATGTAGATATTGGGATAGAGAGTACGCTTATTAAGTTTGCAGATGATACCAAACTGGATGGGGTTGCAACTTCTTTGGAGGATAGGGACATAATTCAAAATGACCTTAGCAAGTTAGAGAAATGGTCAGAGGTAAACAGGATGAGGTTTAATAAAGAGAAATGCAAAGTGCTCCACTTAGGAAGGAACAATCAGTTCCATACATACAAGATGGGAAGCGACTGTCTAGGAAGGAGCATGGCGGAAAGGGATCTAGGGGTCATAGTGGACCACAAGTTGAATATGAGTCAACAGTGTGATGCTGTTGCAAAAAAAGCAAATATGATTCTAGGTTGTATCAACAGGTGTGTTGTAAGCAAAACTCGTGAAGTCATTCTGCCGCTCTACTCTGCACTAGTTAGGCCTCAGCTGGAGTACTGTGTCCAGTTCTGGGCTCCACATTTCAAGAAAGATGTGGAGAAATTGGAAAGGGTACAGAGAAGAGTGACAAGAATGATTAAAGGTTTAGAGAACATGACCTATGAAGCCAGGCTTCATGAACTGGGCTTGTTTAGTTTGGAAAAAAGAAGATTAAGGGGGGACCTGATAGCGGTTTTCAAATATCTAAAGGGGTGTCACAAGGAGGAAGGAGAAAATTTGTTCCTCTTGGTTTCTGAGGACAGGACAAGGAGTAATGGGCTTAAAGTGCAGCAGGGGAGGTTTAGATTGGACATTAGGAAAAAATTCCTAACTGTCAGGGTGGTCAAATATTGGAATAAATTGCCAAGGGATGTGGTGGAATCTCCCTCTCTGGAGATATTTAAGAACAGTTTGGATAGACATCTGTCAGGGATGGTGTAGACGGAGCTTGGTCCTGCCTTGAGGGCGGGGGGCTGGACTCAATGACCTCTCGAGGTCCCTTCCAGTCCTATTATTCTATGATATTTTATCCCTTTTCTAAATTAAACTCCATAATGGTGCTTGATGAGTCACTGTGTGCCAACAGAGCTGATTAAAAACATTAGCTAATAGTTAAAATCATGTATTTGTAAAGTAGACATGTCACAGAAGTTTTGAAACAGGACTGTATCCATGAATCTGTTCCATGGCACAATATAAATACAATGTTAACAAAGTCAGCTGGGGTGGTGTTTTGAAGTAAAGAGTACCAAAGTAGGAGAGAGAGAACCATTCCTGGGTGTCCCTTCAAATTTACTATTACTTGGTAGGGAAATGCCACTGGTAATGTCCTTCAGAAATACCCCATCCCCAAAAAGAAGCAACACAGGTAAAAATTCCCTCAAAATTATTTTTACAGGAGAGTGGATAACTTTCTTTATGAGAGAATAAATTTAGGTTTGGTCCATCATGTGTTGTTCCAAATGGATTAGGAAGTATTAAAGACTATGATTATCCAAGATAGCTTCCTTTATGACAGATTAGATCTACGCATTCAATAAATAACCATTTGCAATGGTTTCCAACTACTGTAATTCCACTGACGTCAGTGAAACTCCTCTTGCATTGATGCATGATCCAACTAAGTACTGCTTAATGGCATGGGAAACTGTGACTGTATTCACCATTGTGTTAAGCCTAAAACTATGTACATTAACCATAAGGAAACAGCGCAGTTTTGCTCAGATGTACTGACCACATTATGCCTTTATGCCCTAGAATTCTGATGACATAAATGGACTTACATAGGTGTGAGAGATGGAAGAATATGGCATATAATATGCCACAAATGAGATAGCTTATTTGTATTCTCTCTTTAAATACTAAATACTCTTTCTAATGCAATGCATAGTTTATTAATAGTGAACATATCTTTAGCAAATACTATTTTAAAGTACATTTTTCAGAACCAGATATTTATATATACTGGATATACAAAAGAACATAAGAACAGCCACACTGGGTCAGACCAAAGGTCCATCTAGCCCAGTATCCTGTCTGCTGACAGTGGCCAATACCAGATGCCCCAGAAGGAGAGATCACAACAGGTAATCCTCATGTGATCCTTCCCCAGTCTCCCACTGCCAGAGAAACAGAGGCTAGGGACACCATTCCTACCCATCCTGGCTAATAGCCATTGATGGACCTAACCTCCATGAATCTATCTAGCTCTTTTTTGAATCCCGTTAAAATTTTAGCCTTCACCACATCCTCTGGCAAGGAGTTCCACAGGTTGACTATGTACTGAGTGAAGAAAAACTTTATTTTGTTTGTTTTAAACCTGCTGCCTATTAATTTCATTTGGTGACCCCTAGTTCTTATATTGTGGGAATAAGTAAATAACTTTTCCTTATTTACTTTTTCTACACCAGTCATAATTTTATAGACCTCTATCATATCCCCCCTTAGTCTCCTCTTTTCTAAGCTGAAAAGTCCAAGTTTTTTTAATCTTTCTTCATATGGGACCCGTTCCAAATCCGTAATAATTTTTGTTGCCCTTTTCTGAACCTTTTCCAATGCCAAAATATTTTTTGAGATGAGGTGACCACATCTGTATGCAGTATTCAAGATATGGGTGTGACATGGTTTTATATAAAGGCAATACGATGTTTTCTGTGTTATTCTCTATCCCTTTTTTAATGACTCCTAACATTTGATTTGATTTTTTCACTGCCACTGAACACTGAGTGGATGTTTTCAGAGAACTATCCACAATGACCCCAAGATCTCTCTCTTGATTAGTTGTAGCCACATTAGTCCCCATCATATTGTATATATATAGTTGGGATTATGTTTTCCAAAGTGCATTACTTTACATTTATCAACATTAAATTTCATTTGCCATTTTGTTGCCCAATCACTTCATCTGGTGGGATCTTTTTGAAGCTCTTAATAGTCTGCTTTGGTCTTAACTATCTTAAGCAGTTTGGTATTGTCTGAAAATTTTGCCACCTCACTGTTATCCCTTTGTCTAGATCATTTATAAATAAATTGAATAGGATGGATCCCAGGACAGACCTTTGGGGACACCAGTAGTTACCTCTCTCCACTCAGAAAACTTACCATTTATTCTTATCCTTTGTTTCCTGTCTTTTAACCAGTTATAAATCCATGAAAGGACCTTCTGTCTTATCCCATGACAACTTACTTTACTTAAGAGCCTTTGCTGAGGAACCTTGTAAAGGCTTTCTGGAAATCTAAGTATACTACATCCACTGGATCTCCTTTGTCCATATATTTGTTGACCCTGTCAAAGAACTCTAGCAAATTAGTAAGATATGATTTCCCTTTACAGACACAATGTTGACTTTCCTCCAACAAATTATATTCATCCATGTGTCTGACAATTTTATTCTTTACTATAGTTTCAACTAATATGCCCGGTACTGACTTTAGACTTACTGGTCTGTAATTGCCTGGATCACCTCTAGAGCCCTTTTTAAATATTGGTGTCACGTTAGCTATCTTCCAATCTTTAGGTACAGAAGCTGATTTAAAGGATAGGTTACAAACCACAGTTAACAGTTCCGCAGTTTCCCATTTGATTTCTTTTAGAACTGTTGGCTGAATGCCATCCAGTCCTGGTGACTTGTTACAGTTAAGTTTATCAATTTGTTCCAAAACCTCATCTAATGACACCTCAATCTGGGACAATTCCTCAGATTTGTCACCTAAAAAGAATGTCTCAGGTTTGGGACTGTCCCCAATAACTTCAGCTGTGAAGACTAATGCAAAGGATTCATTTAGCTTCTTTGCTATGACTTTATCATCTTTGAGGGCTCCTTTAGTATCTTAATCATCCAAGGACTCCACTGGTTGTTTAACTGGCTTCCTACTTCTGATGTACTTAAAAAACATTTTACTATTACTTTTTGAGGTTTTAGCTAGCTTTTCTTCAAAGTGATAGCCTCTCTAATCTCCTTTAGCATTTCATAGTCACTATCCTTATCAGGTGGTCAATAATATATCTCTACAGCTATATTCTTATTATTGGAGCATGAAATTACTATCCATATAGATTCTGTGGAATATTTTGGCTCAATTAAGATTTTTACTTCATTTGATTCTACATTTTCTTTCATGTATAGTGCCACTCCCCCACCAGCACGACCTGCTCTGTCCTTCCAATATGTTTTGTGCCCTGGTATGACTGTGTCCCATTGATTGTCCTCATTCCACCAAGTTTCCGTGATCCCTATTATATCAATATCCTCCTTTAAAACTAGCACTCCAGTTCATCCATTTTACTATTTACACTTCTAACATTGCGAAATGTGAAACTAGTACAATACCTCTCTGCAAAGGAAGCATTTGAAATATAAACATGTCTTAGCATAAATGTGAAGCCTTAAAAGAGCAAAAAAAAAAAAAAGGGAAACATTTCAGGGAAGCACATTATTTTATAAGCTGTTTTCTTTGTACTTGTTTCTTTGACCAAAAAAGTCTGCAGCCAATTTGTACATTTTGGTCAGGGACCTCAACTTTGGGGATCTGATTCATTGTTGCTTTAGATCCCGTGTAATTATTTACATCAGTGCAAATAAAATGCAAAACATTCCACTCTGATCAGGTATAATTCTACATCAGCTTTGCACTGTCCTTTTGGTGTGCATGACTACACAAAGGTGCACAGCATTAGTGAATCAGACCCACCTTAGGACCATAAGGCAAAATTTAAACCTGGCTAAACATCCATGAAAGAATTCTTTTTGCACATAGATCATAGAATCATAGAATCATAGAATAATAGGACTGGAAGGGACCTCGAGAGGTCATCGAGTCCAGCCCCCCGCCCTCAAGGCAGGATCAATCTCCGTCTACACCATCCCTGACAGATGTCTATCTAACCTGTTCTTAAATATCTCCAGAGAGGGAGATTCCACCACCTCCCTTGGCAATTTATTCCAATATTTGACCACCCTGACAGTTAGGAATTTTTTCCTAATGTCCAATCTAAACCTCCCCTGCTGCACTTTAAGCCCATTACTCCTTGTCCTGTCCGCAGAAACCAAGAGGAACAAATTTTCGCCTTCCTCCTTGTGACACCCTTTTAGATATTTGAAAACCGCTATCATGTCCCCCCTTAATCTTCTTTTTTCCAAACTAAACAAGCCCAGTTCATGAAGCCTGGCTTCATAGGTCATGTTCTCTAGACCTTTAATCATTCTTGTCGCTCTTCTCTGTACCCTTTCCAATTTCTCCACATCTTTCTTGAAATGTGGCGCCCAGAACTGGACACAGTACTCCAGCTGAGGCCTAACTAGTGCAGAATAGAGCGGCAGAATGACTTCACGAGTTTTGCTTACAACACACCTGTTGATACAACCTAGAATCATATTTGCTTTTTTTGCAACAGCATCACACTGTTGACTCATATTCAACTTGTGGTCCACTATGACCCCTAGATCCCTTTCCGCCATGCTCCTTCCTAGACAGTCGCTTCCCATCTTGTATGTATGGAACTGATTGTTCCTTCCTAAGTGGAGCACTTTGCATTTCTCTTTATTAAACCTCATCCTGTTTACCTCTGACCATTTCTCTAACTTGCTAAGGTCATTTTGAATTATGTCCCTATCCTCCAAAGAAGTCGCAACCCCACCCAGTTTGGTATCATCTGCAAACTTAATAAGCGTACTCTCTATCCCAATATCTACATCATTGATGAAGATATTGAATAGTACGGGTCCCAAAACAGACCCTTGAGGAACTCCACTTGTTATCCCTTTCCAGCAGGATTTAGAACCGTTAACAACAACTCTCTGACTACGGTTATCCAGCCAATTATGCACCCACCTTATCGTGGCCCTATCTAAGTTATATTTGCCTAGTTTATCAATAAGAATATCATGCGAGACCGTATCAAATGCCTTACTAAAGTCTAGGTATATGACATCCACCGCTTCTCCCTTATCCACAAGGCTCGTTATCTTATCAAAGAAAGCTATCAGATTAGTTTGGCATGACTTGTTCTTCACAAACCCATGCTGGCTATTCCCTATCACTTTATTACTTTCCAAGTGTTTGCATACGATTTCCTTAATTACCTGCTCCATTATCTTCCCTGGGACAGACGTTAAACTGACCGGTCTATAATTTCCTGGGTTGTTCTTATTCCCCTTTTTATAGATGGGCACAATATTTGCCCTTTTCCAGTCTTCTGGAATCTCCCCTGTCTGCCATGATTTTTCAAAGATCATAGCTAAAGGCTCAGATACCTCCTCTATCAGCTCCTTGAGTATCCTGGGATGCATTTCATCAGGACCTGGTGACTTGCTGACATCTAACTTTCCTAAGTGATTTTTAACTTGTTCTTTGTGTATCCTATCTTCTAAACTTACCCTCTCTCTGCTTGTATTCACTACGTTAGGCACACCTCCAGACTTCTCGGTGAAGACCGAAACAAAGAAGTCATTGAGCATCTCCGCCATTTCCAAGTTCCCTGTTACTGCTTCTCCCTCCTCGCTAAGCAGTGGGCCTACCCTGTCCTTGGTCTTCCTCTTGCTTTTAATGTATTTATAAAAGGTCTTCTTGTTTCCCTTTATGCCTGTAGCTAGTTTGATCTCATTTTGTGCCTTTGCCTTTCTAATCTTGCCCCTGCATTCCCGTGTTGCTTGCCTATATTCATCCTTTGTTATTTGTCCTAGTTTCCATTTTTTATATGACTCCTTTTTTATTTTGAGATCATGCAAGATCTCCTTGTTAAGCCAAGCTGGTCTTTTGCCATATTTTCTATCTTTCCTACACAGCGGAATTGTTTGCTTTTGGGCCCTTAACAACGTCCCTTTGAAATACTTCCAACTCTCCTCAGTTGTTTTTCCCTTCAGTCTTGCTTCCCATGGGACCTTACCTACAAGTTCTCTGAGCTTATCAAAATCTGCCTTCCTGAAATCCATAACCTCAATTGTGCTGGTCTCCCTTCTACCTTTCCTTAAGATCATGAACTCTATTATTTCATGATCACTGTCCCCTATACTGTCTTCCACTTTCAAGTTCTCAACTAGTTCCTCCCTATTTGTTAAAACCAAATCCAGAACAGCTTCTCCTCTGGTAGCTTTTTCAACCTTCTGAAACAGAAAGTTGTCTCCAATGCAGTCCAGAAACTTATTGGATAGCCTGTGCCTCGCTGTGTTAGTTTCCCAACATATGTCTGGATAGTTGAAGTCCCCCTTCACCACCAAATCTTGGGCTTTGGATAGTTTTGTTAATTGTTTAAAAAAGGCCTCATCCACCTCTTCCACCTGGCTAGGTGGCCTGTAGTAGACTCCTAGCATGATATCACCCTCGTTTTTTACCCCTTTTAGCTTAACCCAGAGACTCTCTACACAGCTATCTCCTACGTTCATCTCCACTTCAGTCCAAGTGTGTACATTTTTAATATACAAGGCAACCCCTCCTCCCTTTTTTCCCTGTCTGTCCTTCCTGAGCAAGCCGTACCCTTCCATACCAATATTCCAATCATGCGTCCCATCCCACCAGGTTTCTGTAATACCAATGATATCATAGTTGTATTTATTGGTTAGCAATTCCAGTTCTTCCTGCTTATTACCCATACTTCTCGCATTTGTAATAGATGCAATAGCTGTTCCTATACTTCCTCTTCCCTAACTTACGGGGTGTGGCTTAACCGCCTGGGTGCTAGAATCCATGTGCCTGGCTTTTAGAATAATCTATCTGAGTTTTTGGGAGCCTATATAAAATAAAATAATCCAAACACTGCTCTACACTGAAATTATTGGACAAATTGCTCACATGAATCAATACACAGTTGTCTGCTAAGGAAACACATAGACCTGGAAATTTTTATTTAAGTAAAGAAAACATACTTAAATTTCATGAACACTGTATATCAAATCTTCTTAACAGTAGTTTGTAAATCCAACATCATAATGGTAGGCTCAAATTTACCTGACTGTAAGTAAAAGAATTTGTCACCAGCTGGAAACTTGTGGACACCTGTTTGCAGAAAAATCCTATAAGTAACAAGGCACATGGCCCACAAAGACAGGCAAATCCTTTAACTACATTTCACTGAGCAACTAATTGCCAAAACATAGGTTTGGCTCTAATGGCAGTCATGTGTACAGTGGGATTATGGTATAAATTCTTTATACCTTGCTGTTTCTTTGGCTTTGTGTAAATACCATGTTTAGACCCTTCTGAGGTATATTAGTGAGGGTCAGGAATGGTTTAGCTGAGTAAAGTATATGGGCATGCATTTTCAGTAGGCTTTTTTAAACACCCACACATTTTGAGTTTTTCCCCCTTTAAGATTAGACTGTGTACTAATTGGCAATTTGCTTTTCAAAATGTGTAAGATATCCTGAGCCTGCCTGAAAATGTTTCTGAACCCCAGTAAGATTTTTATAGTCACAAAACCTGGAAGAATACGTCACATAACATACTGCACCTCGACAAAGAATGGAATGACAAGGGTGCTGTATTAAGTGTAATCCTTGCTAAATACTAATCTCCCACTGGTTTTTTGTTAGATTTTATGGAAGTGACAATACAACTAATATCCTTTTAAAAAATGAAGAAGAGAGAAGTTGACGTAAAAAAGTCAGATTCTGAAAATTAACATACCTGATATAGCAAGGAAATCATCAATGCTTATAATGTCATCCACAGCTTCAGTAAGAACATGTATGTGATTCTCCCATGTGCTCTTATATTTTTCCATGTTGTTTTTTACTACTTGGCTTTTTGGTCTTGCAGCAAGAGCTAAAGCCGCATTAATAACCTGCAGGAAAAAAAAAAACATATTATTAATTTCATCTGAAATAACTAAAAAGAATAACCAATTAAAAGGAAAGATTTCTGTTTTCTGAGCTTTAAAGGTATTCAGCCTTATTTTGTATTCAAAAGGAGGAATACTGGTCAAATATTGTATCTGTTAACCTTCCTGCTGAGTTCATGAATTAGAGTTCAGTTGTAATTTTAATTGAATAGGACTACAAAATATTCCTTAATTGGAGAATTCATTACATAGGAAATCTGTTTAGTAATATGCAATATATTTCTCTCAGGATATGATAGTTTCAAAATATTTTGATGTACAATCCCACTTAATTAAGTTGTAATACGTTTTTACTATATAATACAGAATACTAGAAAGATGTACTCTAGAAGGTCACTTCAGTGTGGGATTTATAAACCCTCAAGAGTGGCACCTATCATCCTGTAAATTACCCTTTCTGAAGGGATACTTTAACACCCCAAAGCTTTTAAGCCTTGGACATGGTACAGGGAAGCATGTATCAACACAAAATAACACATTATCCCTGCTAGGTATTTATCAAATGAGGAAATATATGAGAACACAAAACGAAAGATACCTGAAGAATTAAACAACAAAATAATGAATCATATCCTACATCTCAGTGTAATATCCAGACCTGGCAGTGTAGATTATAAGAAAAATATATAATTTGGAAAGAATTCTCAACTCCACCCCACTGTGATCAAGTGGTTACAGTAGAACAGGTTGTGGTTCTAAATTCAGCTGAAATGTCTTCTCGTTGCATGAACTTCAGGAAGTCTCTTGACCTTATGTTGGAGTTTACCCAGGGGAGTAATAAAGAAAACTTACCCTACACATAACAGACTCCTTCTCTACTTTAAGTCTCAAAGAGGTAGCCATGTGAGTTAATATCTGCATGCAGAAAAACCCCTAGGAGCATCTTAAAGACCAATATTTATCATATCTATAGTAGCCCAGTGTCTGAGAGTCTGTAACGCCGAAATGCTGGCTGTTCCCTCTGGGGGGTGCTGTTGCCTGAAATGCTGGCTGTTCCCTCTGAGAGACCCGTGCTGCATGGAGAGTGCGGGGCCCAAACAGCCGCTTGCACCGTTTTCTCCCCCAAGGCGGCCTGGCTGAGCAGTGCAGAAGTCAGCTGAGTGCCACAGTGGGAGGCGAATGGGGGCGGGGTGGTGACATGCGGCATGACAGTGGCTCTAAGCCCCACCCCCTAGCCGTGAACATCACCACCCCGCCCCCCTTTGCCTCCCGCCGTGGCGCTCGGCTGACTTCTGCGCTGCTCAGCTGGGCCATTGCATGGGAGCAAGCGGCGCAAGCGACCGTTTGGGATCCACACACCCCCCATGCAGCACAGGGAGTGTGGAGCCCAAACAGCCATTTGGGCTCCGTGGTCCCCTGAGTGAGAGGCAGGAAGGGGAGGAGAAGTGAAAGAGAGAGACAGAGAGAGAGGCAGAAGGTGGAGGAGAGCTGAGAGAGAGAGAGGAGGAGGCAGGAGGAGGAGGAAAGACAGAGCGAGAGACTGGAGGCTCAGGAGAGAAGACCGACGTGGAGGAGAGACCTGAAAATCCCATCTTATGACTGGCTAATTGGCTAGTTAGTACATAAGCTTTCATTGGGTAAAACCCACTTCATCAGATAAACTGGAGTGGAAATTACACAGATTAAATATATATTGTTAATGAGGCCAATTATGCCTCCTGCAAGGCGGTTTACAGGATATGTAGAAAAAGGCTTTCTTTCTCGACATCCCCCTCTAGACTGCCACTTTTTGCTGACAAAGTGCTGAGTCAGCAAAACACGGCAACCATTTTAATGCAAATTAGGCTCGGGATATTTAAATCCCTGCCTCATTTGCAATGTCGTCCTGCATCCCTGCCGACAGAGGGATGCAGCCTAGACATACCCTAAGATTGCCAATGTGTAATTACTGCTGGAATACAGAAAAACAGGATTGTGCTTAATTTGTTCCAAAGGAAGGGGCTCATGGTTAAAAGAAAGGACCCTATTAAGCAGGGGCACAATTGTCAAAACCCTGTGTGAGATTAAGAAGGATGGGGGTGGTTATTCAGGTCAGGAGGCTTCAGATCCCTTCCAGTGGTACTCCCTGAATTGGTTTGACTTGTTCTCCTCATGGTTCAAAGAATTCAGCTAAACAGGCTTCATTAGGAGCCTCTTTGTTATTTTAATCACAGAAGAACTGTATTTTTGCTCTGCCTGCTAAGAGCTCAAATCAGTGGGAGCTGAAATAACTTGAGATGGGACACTTTCCAGCCTGGAAAAAAGTTGAAATTTCTTATGTGCAGAGATCAGACCTGAGAGATGGATGGCAGTGGATGGTGACTTATGACCAGCAGGTGGCACAGGAGAGGCACAATAAGTGGCCAGCAGAGTGGTGGCAGGAGTGTGAGGAGCAGCCAGTAGGGTGGCGGCCGAGAGGCATGATGAGCAGCCAGCAGGGTGGTAGTGGAGAAGCATGACTAGTGACCACCAGAGTGAGTAAAATGCCTCTTTGACCCCTACTCAAAGTGAGAGAGGAACTCTGCAAATAAACCTCTGAACTCTGGGTCTGTACCAGCCAAAGGCAGCAACTGTGAGTAGAGTGCACAGAAGGCTCGGGTATGTGAAGCGGAAAAAGGACACTGCCCAACTTACTTGGCATGTGTCTTTTATTCATGGTATATGTTTATGAATACTGATTGCAGTGTTTTCCCAAATTATTACCAAATTACTGTCCTCTTTTTATTAAGTTTCTTATCTACACTTAGACTCTATGCTTGTGAGTAGGGAACTATTGACTCTCAGAAGTGCACAGTGTATAAATTTCCCAGGTTTCTTGGTGAGTATTCAAACCAGTTCTTTGTTGGATCAGTGGAAAGGAACCCCTAGATATTGAACACGGCCCTGACAACTGCTAACTTCACCTCACAGAAGAGTTATATTTAGAATATAATAATATCACAGAAATAACATTAGTAACTTAGGCTATGTCTAGACTGCAGGCTTCTTTCGAAAGAGGCTCTTTCGAAAGCATCTTTCGAAAGAGCCTCTTTCGAAAGATCGCGTCTAGACTGCAGGCGGATCTTTCGAAAGAGCAATCCGCTTTTTCGAAAGAGAGCACCCAGCGAGTCTGGATGCTCTCTTTCAAGGAAGCCTTATTTACATTGAAGAACGCCTTCTTTCGAAAGAGGAACTTTCGAAAGAAGGCGTTCTTCCTCGTAAAAAGAGGTTTACCGCCATCGAAAGAAAAGCCGCGTTCTTTCGAAATAATTTCGAAAGAACGCGGCTTGAGTCTGGACGCAGGGGAAGTTTTTTCGGGAAAAGGCTACTTCATCAAGAAGCAACGGCCTGATGAAATTCAATCCAGGGTACTTAAAAGAATAAGTTGAAGATATCCTGGAACCATTAGGCTACATATACACTGCAGAGCTATTTCAAGATACTTCCGGTATCCCAAAATAGCTATTCCGTGTCTTTTGTGCAAGCCTGCTATTTCAAAATATAACAGGCTTGCTATTCCATTGTTCTGTAAACCTCATTTCATGAGGAGTAAGCAACCTTTCAGAATAGTGCTCTATTTCAAAACTTGGTGCTGTGCAGACAGTGCCACATTTCAAAATAAGCTATTTCAAAATTAGCTTGAAAAAAGCAATGCAATTTGCTTATCCTATTCTACCTGGCACTAAGAAGGTCTCTGCTGAAATATCTAATTCTGGACACCACAATTCAAGTAGGTTTTAGACAAATTGGAGAGAGTCTGGATGAAAACAACAAAAATGATTGAACGGTTTACAATTCCTGACATGAGGAAATGGCACATATTTTGACATTCTTGGTCTTCAGAAAAGAATGCTGAGAATCTGATAACATTATTAAATATGTCAAAGATTGTTATAAAGAGGACTGTAATCAACTGTTTTCCCTGTCCACTAAAGTCTGGACAAGAAGAAAATGATTTAATCAGCAGCAAGAGAGATTTAGGTTGAATTACAGGATTTTAAAAATATATAAGCATAAAATCTTAGGGATAGAAGAGACCTCAGGAGGCCTTTAAGATCAACCTGCTGCACAAAGCAGGACCAATTACAACTACATCATACTAGCCAGGACTTTGTCAAGCCAGGACTTAAAAATCTCTAGGGAAGGAGTTTCCACCACCTCCTTAGGTAACCCATTCAGTGCTTCACCACTCTCCTGATAAAATAGTTCTTCCTCATATCCAACCTAGACCTCCCCCACTGCAACTTGAGACCATTGCTCCTTGTTCTGTCATCTGTCACCACTGAGAACAGCTTCTCTCCATCCTCTTTGGATCCTCCCTTCAGGAAGTTGAAGGCTGCTATCAAATTCCCCCTCACTCTTCTTTTTTATAGACTAAATAAGCCCAAATCCCTCAGACTCTCCTTGTAAGTCATGTGCTCCAGCCCCCAATAATTTTTGTTGCTCTCTGCTAGACTTTCTTCAATGTGTCACATAATTTCTGTAATTAAGGAGCCAGAATTGGACACAATACTCCAGATGTGGCCTCACCTGTGCTGAATAAAGGCAGATAATCACTTCTCTAGATCTGTTGGCAATGCTCCTACTAATGCACCCCAATATACCATTAGCCTTCTTGGCTGTAAGGGCACATTGTGGACTCATATCCAGCTTCTCATCCACTGTAATTCCCAGGTCATTTTCTAAGGAGAATGAAGTACTTAAATAGGCTTCCTAAGGAGGTTGCAGAATCCCCATCATTGCAGGTTTTTAGGATCAAACGCTGCTTGGCCCTGCCTCAGCATGGGGAGGATGGACTACAGTACTTCTCAACAGCCCTTTCAATCCAACACTTCTGTGATTCTACAAGTCCACAACACATAAGCACCCTGCATAGACTTTTAATTTGTAATATCAGATTTGTGTTAGTGTAGGGCCTCATCCTGCATCCTTTACTAGCATTCTGATAACCCATTGCTACTAAGTGATCCTAAATGAGTCCATGGGTGCTCAGGCTGCAAAACATGTAAATCTCCATTATAATGCACTGGCTCTAGTGAAAGAAGGCACTACAGCACTGGCATCCTCCCACCCCATAGGTAAGGTGGAACATTTATGGTTATTAGGATTCATTTTTAGAAAGATAAGCACTCAGCATTTCCATTATAGTGCCACCTTTGGCACTAAACATGCTCTTTAAGTAAATACTTCATGGTAGGTATAGCAGACAGAGAATAGCACGTTATCCTTACACCAGCTTTAACTACCTTCCATTTCCACAGGAAATTAAATATTTCCCTTACTTGCATCTTTATTATGATTAAAAGATTATTCTTCCTTAGGAGAAACAGACTGTTAATATTTCATATTATGTATTTTCTAAATGTTAAGACCCTTCTAAAAGTGCTCCTGGAGAATAAAGTCTCATAGATATGGCATTGCTATGCTGGATCATATGACTATTTAAATTATTTTATTAGAACATCTTTCAGCATCTGTGTCAAAAGATTTGTTTATTAAGTATGTATGCTTGTTTGGAGTGACTTCAGTGGTCAGAATAAAGCACAGTTATTTGGGAAAAAATCTTATTTTAAAGTTATGAATCACAATCCATAGCCTATGACTTTGGCATGTGACTTAACCTACATAAAAGAACAGTCTGCCTATCTCCGAAAAGAGACAGAGAAATGCCAAAATTTGTCCCCATCCCTCCCTCTTCCCCTGGATTAGGATTGGAAAGGTTTTCCTACACACTGAACTAAAGTTATACAGCCTCTGACTTAACACATATGGATGCAGAGCCTCTACCTATGAACTGACCCATACCTCTCTCTGGCTGTGTCTACACTCGGCCACTTATTCCGGAAAAGCAGCCGCTTTTCCAGAATAAGCTACGAGCTGTCTATACTGGCCCCTTGAATTTCCGGAAAAGCAATGACGATTAACTGTAAGAAATCAGCTGCTTTTCCAGAAAAACTATGCTGCTCCCGCTTGGGCAAAAGTCCTTTTTCCGGAAAACTGTTCCAGAAAAGGCCCAGTGTAGACAGCACAGTAGTCTTTTCCGCAAAAAAGCCCCGATCGCGAAAATGACGATTGGGGCTTTTTTCCGGAAAAGCACGTCTACATTGGCCACGGACGCTTTTCCGGAAAAAGGGCTTTTCCGGAAAAGCATCCTGCCAATGTAGACGCTCTTTTTCCGGAAATACTTATAATGGAAAACTGTTCCATTTTAAGCATTTCCGGAAAAAGGTGCCAGTGTAGACACAGCCTCTATGTACAAGCTACAATGTACAAAGGAAAAAGCTGATATGCTAAAATATATTTTTAAATCTTAGAAAAAAATGAACATTGTTTGCTGTTTTGTACCCATATTACGGGGTTGGAACAAGATTAATGTCACAGTCTGTTATTTCATTTGTACAATGCATAATGATGGGTATCATTGCTTATATGATTCATCCTATTCAATCTTAGGCAAAGTTTTCATTAGTACATAATGCACCATGATAAGCATCAAAAACACTCAGTAAAAATCACAGGCAGAAAATAAAAAAAAGGAATAGTACATATTATGAGCCATTTTATATAGAATCCCAATAACTTTGCCAAGATTACATCAATACACTGTTTAGTTTGGACAACAAAAGGATAATATCAGGATAGCCAAAACAATGGGGGACTGGAAGAGAATTGAAAAGTGTAGAGGCAAACAGCAAATGAAGAAAAGTGCCCAACCTAACCCAAACACAAATATATATCAAATTCAGAGCCTCTTCTACCTGAAAAGGGAGAAGATTAGCACAGCAGTCTCTGAGGGAGCTCACCATATTAACCTAAGGTATTTGGGAAATACACTGATACAATAATGTAGTACAATAATAACCACAAGAGAATTAAGCATCATAATATTAAAAAAAAATCCTATTTAGAGTGGGAATGTTATCTGTGGCATTTGCAATTAAATACCAGCACCTTACAAGCATTTGTATATGTCACAAATTTTTTAAGGGGCTAGTAGTACCTGCTATTATTAAGGTTGCACAACACTTCCGATAATAAGACTTTGTTTTTAATTCCTATTAATGTTGGCGAATGTTAATAATTTGGACTGCAATTTTCTATGTGGGACGTCTGCCTCAGGCTGACATGGTGTGGGGCAGAAGTGTGGAAATTTCAACCAAAACATTTCAGTCATATTTGAAAAAAGGGCTAGGGAAAATATATTTTATTAAAAAACAGTTGAATACTGCCATGGACAACTGAATTCTACACCTGACTCTGTCACAAAGTTCCTATGTGATATGGTGCAAGCCACTTAAACCAAACTTTTCATAGGGGTCACTAACTGTGTGTTTGCCACGAGACCCTGAGGTCTGATTTGCAGAAGTGCTGAGCTCTCATGATTCTGCTGAAAGGGGTGCTGCTCTTCGGTGTTACATGTTGCTAAGTTTTCTGAAAATCCATTTCCTAGGCATTTCAAATTAAGCACCCAAATTCAGTGCATAATGTTGATCTGAATCCCTCTGTGACTTCTCCCCATTTGTGAGAGGAGGTTAAAATTACTACCCATATTACTGAGATGTTCTGAAGACTAATTAATTAATAATTATTTGTGAAATCTCAGATACTACAGTGATGAGCACCTATCAAAAATCCACAAGGGAAATTAATATGCCTGCCTTCAGATCAGAGTTTCACTAGTGCACATGACCTATGGCCATATGCTTAACAATGAAGCAAAACCTAAAAAACTGATTAGCTTCTCATTAAGTGGGAACCTTTAATCTTTGTAAGCACCAAATGATCTTGTGGGAAAACCAGTATTTGGTAATGTAATAAAGACTGTATCATACTGCAGACACACAGGGGTGACAATTTAGATTATATGAACAATCTTCATTCTGGCATTTCATAACTTTTGAGAGCTTGACTTTGTAACATTATTAATGTTCTTTTAACATAGATTGTGTTTGTTTTGTTTTTGTGTATATTTATCATTTATGTTAAATATGGCAGCATTTAAAGACCCCAATCTTCATTAGGGCTGCCTTGTGACAAATGTATGGGAAAGCTCAATCCCCCCTATGGTACATTGGAAGAGAGACACCCTATGTTTTAATCACTAGTGCTGCGCCTACAAATAAATCATACTGCACATTGTCCCAGTTTGGCACAGAAGTAAAAGCACAAAAACAGCTGGAGCAAAAATGCTGGACTCTTCCCTTAATAGATTTAGGATCTTTCTAAACAATTGCCACTCTTGACCCAAGAAACAGCTTCTGAATTGCCAAGCTGACACAAACTAGAAGCAGTTCAAAAAGACATTTTTAACATTTGAATTTCCTTCAGCAAACAATCCAGTGGCCATAAGAAAACAAACTGAAAGAACAGGCTATATTATTCCCAAAATAGCTCCCACATAATTGGTCAAGAGCAATTCTACTTCATTCCATTGAAAATCCTCTTCAAAAACTACATGTACAATTTGAATAGTGATACAGCTGCTTAGCCAAGTTGAGTTGTCTGATTATGCTTTTGGAAGAGGATCGCCACAGCTATGTCCTTGGAGTCTTGTCCAGTATCTTAATGGGTATTTTGGACTTGCATACATAGTGAGGAGATGATATGGCTGCTGTCAATTTGGCATCTAGACCAACCTCTACTGATATTGTCAGCATATTTTATTTTTGTCTATGACCAAAACTATGCATCTTCAACTTTTAGAATCACAATATCATCCGCACACTTCCAATTTGTTGCTGTCTTTTGGCAGCAGTTGAAGCTCAAACCTAATCTACAAATCGAGTTATTTCTGCTTCTTACTTTTCTGACAAAATATTTTAAGTATAATACCTTACCTTTCATTTTGTCTTTTTCAATTCTACAGCTGTGGATTCTTTGTTTCTCCTTTTGACAAGGAAAAAAGATTTTTCTTTCTAAATTATTCATCTAAAGTGATGAAATAATGGAAACAAGTCCATACAGAAAATACAGACCATTTTGTACAGCTTTAACATCGTGTGCAGATACAAAAATTTCAGCACATCCAAAAATACTGCTACCAAGGGTACTCACATACTTGTAAACTGATCAAGCTATAAAACATGGGACACATGAAATGAAACCACATAAGAGATAGCCACCAGTTTGGGAGAGTTAGGGTATGTCTACACTTCAGAGGGTTTTGTTTTTTTTAAATGACTGTTTTTTTCAAAAAACTTCACTTACGTACACACTGCAATCGCATTCTTTAGAAAAAACTCGAAAGAACAGAGGGGTTTTTCCGACATTGATAAACCTCTTTCTATGAGGAAGAAGCCTTTTTCTGAAAGAGCTCTTTCGGAAAAAGGTGTATGTGGATGGGGAAGAGGGAGTTTTTTCGAAAGAAGAGGAAAGAGGAAAAAGCACAGGTGCCCTGGTGGCCACTCCATCCATAGTAATCACAGCTTAAATGCGACATAGCATCCATTCAGTGTGGACACTATCTTTTGAAAAAGCAGATTGATTTTTCAATGCTCTTTGGCAGTGTGGATGCTCTCTTTCAGAAGAAGTTTCTTCTGAAGATCTCTTCTGGAAAAGCTTCTTCCGAAAGAATCCTGCAGTTTAGACATAGCCTTATAATAATACAGTACCCACTCCTCTTGCTGCTTGGTGCTGAACAAGGAAATGTTACAGCAAACCTCTCTTTCCTCCTCCTCATCAAAACGAAACTCTCCAGGATCTCCCTGTAGCATTTCCATCATAACATGCTCTATGATTTGGCTCTCTGCAGAATGCATAAGTGTTCTACCTTCAATTCCTATGGATACTAGAGATCAACAGGACCTTTGTGCCTTTACAGCAGCTCTGGCATGCCATTGCTTGTAGGACTGCTACAGTCACATGATTCAGTGTTATTGACCAAATTGCAAATTGCAGGAATGTAGGAGCAGTGGCCTGTATTACCTTACACCTAACCCTCATGACTCCCCCCCCAACCCTAACACTATTCCAAACCCTAACCCTAACCCAATGATCACCAACCAGTAGATTGGGATCTACTGGTAGATCTTGGAGCCTCTGACAGGTGATCCTAACTGATTTGACCAAGAGGCTGTCAAGTGCCAGCGCTTCAGCTGCCCCTCCCACCACTGCTGCACATCTCCTGCACTTTGCCTTGGAACTGTCTCCTCAGGATCCTCCTGCTTTCTGTGCAGAGTAGGGGAGGGAGAGAAAGGGCGCTGATTTCAAGGTGCCCCCTCTCTACTCTGTATCCTAGTTTTAAATGGTAACACAGTTGTGCATCTTAGTTAAGCAAAACAGCATGGGTGTAGAAGTTCAAAGCTTTACAGCTTTTAAAACAACTCAATGCCTGATTCTGATGTTGTTTGCTGTTTCCGATGTAGCAATTGAACTAATGATTGATCTAGCTTTCAGCTGAAGCTCTAAACATTTGGGCTATATCTAGACTGGCATGATTTTCCGCAAATGCTTTTAACGGAAAACTTTTCCGTTAAAAGCATTTG
The DNA here is from genome assembly GCF_049634645.1 of Pelodiscus sinensis. Lineage (NCBI taxonomy): Eukaryota > Metazoa > Chordata > Testudines > Trionychidae > Pelodiscus > Pelodiscus sinensis. Next base: position 26,925,224 of record NC_134718.1, read on the forward strand.
CGGAAAAGAGCGTCTAGATTGCTATGGATGCTTTTCTGCAAAAGCACTTTTTGCGAAAAAGCCTCCATGCCAATCTAGATGCGCTTTTCCGCAAAAAAGTCCCGATCGCCATTTTCATGATTGGGGCTTTTTTGCACAAAACAAATCTGAGCCATCTACACTGGCCCTTTTGTGCAAAAGCTTTGTGCAAAAGGACTTTTGCCCGAACGGGAGCAGCATAGTATTTCCGCAAGAAGCACTGATTTCAGACAGTAGGAAGTCAGTGTTCTTGCGGAAATTCAAGGTGGCAAGTGTAGACAGCTGGCAAGTTTTTCCACAAAAGAAGTTGATTTTGCGGAAAAACTTGCTAGACAGCCCTAGAGGACAAAAATGTGGTATGGTATCTTTTAACTGCCAGTGTTATGTATCTGATGCAGAGTAAAGGTGCTATGTGAGGAAACCAAAAAAAAAAAAAAAAAAAGAGGATGGAGAGAGGCTGGTGGAATCAGTAGTGACGTATGGCAGAACAAGGAGCAACAAGGAACAATGGTCTCAAGTTACAGTAAGGGAGGTCTAGGTTAATATTAGGAAAAGCTATTTCCCTAGGAGGGTGGTGAAGCACTGGGATGGGTTGCCTAGGAAGGTGGCAGAATCTCCATTCCTAGAGGTTTTTAAGTCCTGGCTTGACAAAGCCCTGGCTGGGATGATTTACTTAGGGTTTGACCTGATTTGGGCAGGGGGTTGGACTCTATAACCTCCTGAGGTCTCTTCCAGCCCTAGGATTCTATGATTCTATGATCTTGGAGCCTCTGACAGGGGATCCTAACTAATTTGGCCAAGAGGCTGTCAAGTGCCAGAGCTTCAGCTGCCCCTCACTCCCACTGCTGCACATCTCTGCCCTCTGACTTGGAACAGTCTCCTCAGGATCCTCCTGCTTTCTGTGCAGGGCAGGGGAGTGAGAGGACGGGCACTGATGTCAAGATGCCCCCTCTCCTACCCTGTATCTTATCTCCACAGAGCAGAGAGGGGGCACAACAGGACTTGGGATGGAGTTTGCTTTTGGGAGTAGTACAGGGCCTGGGCAGTGGTGAGCCTGCCTTAGCTTCACTGCACCACCACTCAAGAGTCACCTGAGGTAAGCAGGGCCCAGCTGGAGCTCACACCCCGAAACCCTACCCCAGGCATGAGCCCTCTCCTGCACTCCAAGCCTTGGCCTTAGCCCCAAGCACTTCTGCATCCAAACGCCCTCCCAGACCCTGCACGTACACCCTCTCCAGCACCCTAGCTGCCTGCTCCAAGCTCAGCTCAGAGCCCCTTTTGCACTCCAAATTCTTTAAATCAAGACCAGCGCCTGCATCCCAACCCTCTGCGCCTGCCTGGTAAAAGTGATGGAGGATGGCAGAAAAAGGATGGATGTAGTGAGCACAGGTGGGGCCTCAGAGAATGGGCAAGAAGGAAGCGGGACAAGGGTATTGGGTTTGAGGTAGATCTTGGATTGCACTTGAATTCAAAAAGTGATCTCACACTTAAAAAGGTTGGAGACCACTGCATTACATGCACAGGTTGGCACTTGGCATGGAATAGAACAACACACATCTGTCCAGTCATTACCCTCTTGTCCTAGGCCTGCTTCTTCATCACATTTGGACCCTGCAACTATAGGGTTCTCCCAGACAAAGAAGGCAGTACCATACCAAAGTTATGTGCAAAGGGCTGAAGATCAGTGGGATGATCAGTGGAAAATATGGAAAATATGTAAGTTAATGAGGAAGAGTTGTTAATTTTTTTGTTCCATTGATTTTAAATATTGCCAGAGACCATTAAGGGAGACCATTTTAGAATGCTTTGCTTTGACGTTTTGCCCACTTCCACTTTCAAACACTTGGAAAGAATTCCTGGAATAAATATGAAAGCTTAGCAAAGTTCCATACAATGTTAAAACTGTGTTGAGATCTGCAGTTAAAATAGGGTTAAAAGAAGGAAAAGCAACAGTTCCCGACCTTCCTTTTCTGTAGAAGGACCTGATATAGGAGAAAAGAAACACCTCATAAAACAAGGCTGACACAAATGGCTGATACAAATGGCTTCCCTATTCACACTTGGCAAAATTCTGCAATGATTTACATGGGTTGTAAAAGTCACTTGTCAAGTACAACACGATAAGAAAAGAGCTGTAAATCATGAAAGTTATCTAATTTGAGCCAATAAAGGTAAAGTGTAAGGTGCAGAGTGAGTGTAAACTGACAAACAGAGGGCTCCATTTTTCTTTTAATGGACAGTCCATCAGCTGAGAGTAGGGATGAAATGCTTCATACCTGGAGAAGCACCAGAAGAAATTTTGCCTGAGCTCAATTTGAATTTTTCCATATTTCCACCATATAATTTTGCCCATTATAGTTATTTTTCTCATTAGTTCAATCTTTGCTCTTTCTGCTTTCTCTGTACTGGTTCTCTTTTCCCAACACTGTACAGTCTCCAAGGGTATGCCCATACTAGCCCCCTAGTTCGAACTAAGGAGGCTAATATAGGCATCCAAAGTTGCAAATGAAGCCCGGGATTTAAATATCCCGGGCTTTATTTGCATCTTCCCGTTCGGGCGCCACTTTTAAATCCCCCTAGTCTGAACTAACTGACCACGGCTACACGCGGCAGTCAAACATTAACTTAAACTAAGTCCTTAGTTCGAGTTAATTGTTACACCTCATTCCACGAGGTATAACAGTTAACTCGAACTAAGGACTTAGTTCAAGTTAACGTTTGACTGCCGCGTGTAGCCGCGGGCAGTTAGTTCAGACTAGGGGGATTTAAAAATGGCGCCCGGATGGGAAGATGCAAATAAATCCCGGGATATTTAAATCCCGGGCTTCATTTGCAACTTTGGATGCCTACATTAGCCTCCCTAGTTCGAACTAGGGGGGTAGTGTAGACATACCCCAATTTATTTTTCTATGTATTTTTCTTTGTTTTTTCTGTCTCCACTTCACTCCGTTACCCCACAAACTTTCCTAATAGTATTCAAAATGTTTAAAATCAATCCACAACATTCAAGTGACACTATCATTTATTTTTTAAAAAAATTGCCAGTCTATAGTGTCAAGTAGGCATAATATTCTATTGTATCTTCTCCATTTAATTACTAAATACTGGACAATAGTGCTGATCTGAAGCATTTGGAACAGTCATTTTCTAAAGATATTAAGCATACTACACATTGATCATATGTACATTTCTTCTTAAGGTTATTTTCTAAAAGTATGACTATACTGCACCATTAGTTCGAGATAACTAGGGTTATTTCGAAATAACAATGTGAATATCTACACAGTCATTCCGTTATTTCAAATAATGGAAGGCTTATTCCAAAATTTGTAAACCTCATTCTATGAGGAATAATGCCTATTCCTAAATAGCTATTTTGAAATAAGGCGTGTATAGACGCTCCACTGCGGCTATTTCAAAATAGTCCCTCACCAGGGCCATTCTAAGTTATTCCTCCCCAGTGCCTCCTGGGGCTCTAAATTGAGACAGCATTTCTACATTAGGGAAGCCTGCCTTGGACTAATTTTGAGGCTTCCCTGCAGTGTAGATGTGCTATTTCAAAATAAACTATGTCGGAATAACTCTTCCAGAATAGCTTATTTCAAAATAACCGCGCAATGTAGACGTACGCTTACTGAATTTAGAGATTACCTCCTGGCAATAGGCACCTACGAATTTCAAAAATCAAATTAGTCTAATTGTTTTGAAAGAAAAATAATTAATGATATTAGTACCATATTTTAGCAAATATAACCCGGGGGTTATATTCGTTTTACAAACCCCCCCCCCCCCCTGCAGGGTATACTCGGGTGCGGGGTATACAAAACTTTTTTTACTCACCTGGGGGTGTGTGTGGCTGCACGAGAAACGGGAGGCGAGTGTTTCCCCCACCAGGAGGCTTGGCCTCCGAAAGCTACCAGGGGGGTGAGTGCTCCCCCGCCCGGATCAGGCTCGCAGGCAGGCATCACGGGGCATAGTCCCAGGCAGGCCATGCAGCACATGCCTTGGAGAATGCCCTCCCTCCTGCTCTGAGCCCCCCTCCCGGCTGAGCCTTTGCCAGGCTGGGTTGGAGAGCTGCAAACACCTTTGCCCCCACAGAGAGCCGCAGCCAGATTGACCAGCCTGCAGCTGAACAACGTGGGAAAACTTACAAGGGGGGGGACGGATGCATCCCAGTAACTTTTTCCTGGCGTGGCTCTCCCAGAAGGGAGAGTGGGGGGAAAAGTCTGCCCGGGAGCCCAGCTCGCTCTCCAGGAATGCTCCGGAGACGGGGCAGAGGCATCCCCAGCAGAGATGCAAGATGGGAGGCTCCTAGCCCGGGCTGACAAAGGGAAGGAGCCCGGAGCCCCGTCCCGGGTGGTGGGTGGCCTGCGCCGCAGGTCACTGCAAATTGCCCTCACCCCCTGGCAACCCGCTTGCAATCTTCCCTGCGCCCCCTTGCAAATCCTCCTTGTAGCCCCCTTGCCACACCTCAGAACAGTTGCGGGCGTAGGGCTCGGTGGCCAGCAGCAGCAGAGGGAGGCTGCAGGTGGCCATGGTGCACAGGAGTGGGAGCAGGCAGGAATATATCCACACCTGAATAAACCCTGTACCTCACCCCAGCGGGCTATACTCGTGCGCGTGGTATACAGGGATTTCTAAACTCAAACGGCAAAAACCGCGGTGTATATTCGGGTAGGGAGTTTATTCGGGTGCAGGGTATATTCACTAAAGGATGGTAAATAGAAACTCTAGATTTTGAGGGTTTTTTTTTTTTAGGAAGATAGAACCCAGAAATTAGCATGAGTGGATATAAAGTTATAGTATGAGTCCGAAAAACGTAATCAATTATTTGAAGAAAATTCCCAGGCAGTCTCTACACTTGCTGGAAAACTTCCATTTCTCCCCCACCCCCTGCCTGAAACACACATCCCAAGAAAGATGTTTATTTCCTGCTACTGTTGAAATTAAATCCAACTTTTGCTGCAAGAATGTGTGCTCAAGAGATCTTTGGCAGCTAAGATGAAGGAATAATCTTCCTCAGGCAACGCAGATGCAGCAAATCTATTCTTCTGTTGCTATTCTTGCATCAGGACTAGAGAACCCTTCCTGGCACTGAAGGGAGATAAGCATGTTTGGTCTGTATAGTAAGATATCCAAAAATCCTGATATTGGGATATCTACAAATTGTTGCAGTGCAATGGTACACAGACAGTCCCCATGCAGTCTGTGGTATGATCCTTTGTTCAGGGCCTGCAAATCCTGCACCCCACCAGCATGGCACTAATAAATTAGTTTGACTATGGATGAACTTTGGAGGAGGAGGAGGAGGAGGAGCCAGACTTAATTCCTAAGAGCAGAGCGTGCTTAGGAAAATAACACAGATACGAAAAAAACCTCCATTTTCCTGTTTCACATTTGATCTTTAGCATTGGGTAGTCTGTTCTTTTGAACAAGCAACAGAGGGAGGAGATCAGAAACAACTCTGTTTACTGAGCAATTGTATAATTTCTTACTTGCAGAGCATGTTGTAATTTCCATAGGAACAAATAATTTCTGCAGCAGTATATACCAGAGGTGGCAGGTCTGCTGACGGGGGAGGAGGGAATCGGGTGGAGAAAGGGGGCAGCCCCACCCCTTTCAGGAATACAGAGACACCCCTCACCATGCCCAGGCCTATGGAAGCTGTTGGCTCCCCTGAGAGGTGATCACTAGTTTCCACTCTCTCCCTGTTTTGCCAGTAAGCATAAAGGACACAAAATAGCACCTTCAGAATAACAGAAGTAGTTTTGCTCCATGTCCTTTCAAATTTGAATTATACAGTAGCTTTTTCGCTCCCAGACTCCCTTTTCCAAGTCACTGAGGCTCCACAAATAAAGACTTAGCAGCACTCATCATTTGTCATGCTTAAGCCAATATCAGGAGATCAATTATCCAAGCCAGGGACTCAGTGCTCCATCTCAATAATTCTTCGTTTACATTGATACAGCTTTCATTCACTATGCTGACCAAACTCTTTAGTTAATAAATGTATATGTTAAGGGGGAAACACTGTAAAAGTCATTTTGGTGGAAACATTTCTGCCCAAGCCTCCACTAAGTTATTATTTTGAGTGTCAAAATCTAGTTCCATGTAAGTCCAGGAGGTCCCTTTCCTCTTGCTGTCATTTTGTCCCCTTTGTTCCTTCTTTGGTAGATTTCTTCACCAGCGTCTGACAGGCTCTGTCAGAAATAATGACTGGCTCTACCATAGTAGGTCTCAATATATTGTGATGAAATGAAATTTCTCTCAAATCAAATATAACAAAAAGGTGAAATGATTTGGAAAATTTGACCAAAATGTGCTAGGTCATGTTGTTAGACTTTTATGTAACATGTGAATTTAGGACCCAAGGCAGACAACAGGTTTGTATCCCTGAAAGATGATGTCCTCAAAGCTTCTCTAAAGAAAAGTTACAGCACAGTCAAGGCTGTCTTTCCCATCACTACCTCACATTTTTGCCTCAGCTCATCTCACCTCAGGGACCATCATTATAGTTGCATAGTGTACTGGTCTCAGTCTGGAGGAGAGCCAAGCTGCCTCATTACATGATGTTCAAGCCAATTAGAAGGTATGTAGAGCCCTGATTTGGGGATGGCCTGCCACAGTCTAGAGGGGGTCCAGCCTATAGCCTGGCTCAACAGTAGTCTGAGTGGCCCAGCTCTAGCTCAGGGCAACGCAATCAAAAGTCCTAGGACTCAGCCCAATGCTCTGGCCAAGCAGCAGTTCACAGGCCCAGCCCTTGCTCAGGTTCAGGCCTTCTTAAGGCCAAGAGGTAGTTCGAAGGCCTGGCTCTTGCTTGTGGTGCAGCTGCAACCAGTTTAAGGATTCAGGCTTGTCTGCAGGCAGAGCAGCAGTTTATATGCCCAGGCCCTTGGTCAGGCTGGGGCCGCAAACATTTTAGGCAAATATTTTAGGTGCTCAGGACTGTATGCAGCCGAGTGGTGGTCAGGTCTCCTTTGACAGAGAGCCGACTAGCACTGGGGCTTTGCCTGCCACAGGAGGTGTGGGGGGGGGCAGGAGGATGGCAGGGGGGCTGCAGGCCCACCCGCTCCTCTGTGTCCCAGCCCAGCCCGTAACAGCGGTAGCACTAGCTGTCAGTGGGTAAGTGGGGATCCTGGCCAGAACTTCACCCGCTATAGTCAAGGTCTAGCCATTGTCAACTCCAGGACAACTCCCATAAATTCTATTTTGTCTACTAGAGAAAGGCGGGCTTCTGTGTGAGACAAGCAGGTCAAATGCATCAACAGTGGATGGGATTATGTTTATGTTGGACAAAATGTGCAACCTTGATCATACAATTATTAGCCAATCATTCAGATAGGGAAAGATGTTCCTGACTTCTGAAGGAACATTGCTACCACTACCATATACTTCATGAATACAGGAAAGGCAGACCAAATGGCAGCACGATGAACTGACAGTGGGAACTGGTAATAGAAATTTCAGTGGCTCTGATTAATTGCAACACGAAAGAGAGTATCCTGTAAGTTGAGACCAGCATATCAGTCCCCTTTCTACAGGAAAGGAATAATGGAAGCTAGAGTGACCATCTGGAATTTTGATTTCCTTAGGAATCTCTTCAACTCTATTTTCTAAAATAGGCCTAGTATATCCATTTGCATTTGAGATCAGGAAGTATCATGAGTAAAACCCTCTTCTCCTGAGCAAAAGAGGGAAAATCTTCTATAGCTCCCACAAGAAGAAAAGATTGTATTTCTTCCCACAACATGGTTTCATAAAAGAACTCCCTGCTGAATATGGGGAAGAGGTATGGGCAAACAAGAAAGAAAGAAAGAAAGAAATTGAAATGCATATCCCACTTTCACCATGCTTAGAACCAACAATCTGTTGTGATGTGGGCTCAACAATGATAGAAGTAAGGCAGATGGATCGTAAAAATTGGGGAAGGGAAAGATGGCACTCTTAGAAATGGTGGTTTTCTCTCAACCAGCCCATCACAATGAATTCTTGGAGGATGCAGCCTGCTTGGATAAATTAGCATCTGCTGGGGAAAGAGGCTAGTAGTGGATATTTCTTGTAAGATCTACTATTCCTCGTCAGCAGATCCTGGGCTTGGGGTGCAAACTCCTGAAATCACTGGGACTGGTGAGGATGGAAGCACCTTCCTCTCTACTTCCAGAGTATAAATGCCAAGGGATTGTACGGTCAATCTAGAGTCCTAGAGACTATGCAAAGTCTCACCTGTCTTTTCTTAAAAGATCAATTGCCCTTCAGATGAGAAAGTTTAGAACTGTTTGCTGCACCTCTGGAGAGAGATCTGCCATAATGAAGACAGTCTCATAGTGATTATTCTGTAGTGATCTGCAGTCTGTTGCATTCAAACCAGTTTGCAAAGGTATTCTGGAAGTCAACTTGGAGCTCCTGAAGGAGGCTGCTAACATAGTTCTTAATTACTATGGTCTATGTTAATAAAGCCAACACAAAACTCTCTGACATCATCTACTATAAAGAAGAAAAAATTATTCTTACACAACGGTTCACATAGAACTTAAAGATAGTGTAAGCAGGGGCTGAATTACTGCTTGCTATCAGCCAGCTAAAAGGAGAGAGCTGCCCTGGGGGTGTGTATGCTCACTCCAATTGTTTAGCTCTGCAAGATAATTAACTGTTCAGTGTTGGTATGTAAATACAGCTCATGCCAGAAGGGGGAAGGAATCCGAGGTGTGGTTATGTAAATCAAATTCAGCCAGGGCTGATGGAGGATCAGTGTTGGAATAGAATGTGATATATTGTAACTAATTTGGGGCTGTTGTAGGGGTCACAAATCATGCTACCCCTATATATGAGAACTGTAAAATATGACATCAGTGCTTCCAGGAGAGACACCATCATTGTAAGAGGTCTCAGAAGAACAAGCCTCCCCCTTTACAGAGTTGAGTGAACTGAGTTGAGGGGGGAAAGGGCTAAAGGGCTTGAGTCAGCCTGCTTCATGCCTGTCAGTTGTGAGCTGTAAGACTGGCTCAATCTGCCTCTTTTCCCCTTGTTTTAAGGACAGACCTAAAGCAGACTTCATGAGGAGTCTTTTTGCTAGTCCAGTGGAAACTGGAATCTTTTGCTAGCCTAGCTGGTAGCTAAAGAATTGAATTCACTAAGAGCTGAAGTCACTGGTTTGTCCTGGAGCGAGACCCATTGCAGCCCGCGGAGCGACTGGCGGAATCAACCAGCGGGTGGCTGGTAGGAGTGGCGGCAGGCGGCCAGTGAAGCAGCTGGCAGGAACGACCAGTGGGCAGCAGGGGCAGCACACAGGTGGCATCACATCAGGCTCTATGAAGGAAGTCATCAGGGTGATGTGTCTGGGTCTGCATTGATTGGACAGAGCTGTAAGAGGGGCATTTGAAGTGGGGAATGGGGAAAGTTTGGGTAAGTGAATGGAACCCTTACCTTGTTGGACTAGTGAGCCTGAGAGTCAAAAGACATTGCTCAATCCATTCGAGCTGCGACGGTTACTCGTGGGGCGTTATGAACTTTGTTCATGGTATTTTCCCAAGTTAATGCCATGTCACTTCTCTCTCCCTCTTTCATTAAAAGTTTATTTTCTACACTCAGACTCTGTGCTTGTGAGTGGGGAAGCATTACCTCTCAGAGGTGCCCAGGGGTGTGTGAATTTCCCAGGCTACTGAGTGGGGGCTTGAGCCGGTTCTGTGTGAGATGGACCCTTAGATATTGAACCTGGCCCTGGTTGCTGCCGGCCCTATCCAGCAGAAGGGTTACAATAGTATCAAATCTTTCCTCAAATAGCACCAAGAAAAAAATAGATCACCTTACCCTCTCATTAACACACCACAAGAACTATCTACATGCTTTCCTAGACATATGAACAAGGGAATAAGGGAGACCCATCATATCTGCCCACGACACTCCCACTGAATGAATGAATGAATATCAGCACTCATGGAAACACTCCTCAAACCACACACCAAAAAATGGCCAGTTTCCTCCAAGACACAACAAACATCCTCCAGAAACTCCACAACATTAATGATCTTCCCAAGAAAACCGTCCTATCCAAAATGGATGTTACCTCTTGTGACGGGGGGACTCACCCCCGCACTCCCGGCCTCGGGAGCCGAGGCCCTGCGCCCCGCACAGACAATCAGCTGGCACCGGGAGTCCAGCGCGGTGCAGCAGCGCCGGCTGCAGAGCCAGGAAAAACTGGCACCAGCGGCGCACAGGCGCGGGACGGCCTGGGCGATGGACGGCGGGCGCTAGGACCCAGGTGCCGGAGGATGGCCCAAGGAGGGGCGGGGACCGGCAGAACGCCGAGCGGGGAAGTCAAAAGGGCGGAGGGAGGGACACGAAAGCAGGGAGGCCCGGGTAGAGCAGGGGAGATTCTGCTCTCAGCCCCCTCCACAGGACACGAGAGGGACCTCGCTGGAGGCAGTGCGGCATCAAGATTCCGAGGCCAGGCACCCGACGCGGACGGCCGGACCGAAGAGGAGTGGGACGGAGCGGAGCGACCCCGTGTCGGTGGCAGCCAACAGGCGGATGGCTGGGGAAGACCTCCCGGAGATCTGGGCCCCGACCAGAGCGGCCAGCGGGGCGGCAAGCTCGTTGGGAGCCGGCAGCAAAGAGTGGACCGTGGGAACAGAGAGGTAGAGGCCGGGAGCAGGGGTGGCTCGGGGCTGAACGGGGCAAGGGCCCATGAACCGGGGGCACCCTGTGACCCCTGAAGGACCACCTGGCTATACCTCTCTATACACATTCCTCATCATGACGGAATCAATACCTGACTCAAATACCTAAAAAAAACAATGTACAATGCCCAGAAATCTACCTAAAATAAATTGTCAAACTAATCCATTTCATTCTTACCCACACCACATTCACATTTAACAACACTTTGTCCAAACCATGGAAATAACCATGGATACTAGGATGGCGCCCCAGCGTACCAGCCTATTAATGGGTGACTTCAGGGAAGAATTTCTGGAAAAAATGCACTATGAAGCCAACAATATATCTGACACACATCAATAATATTTTCATCTTCTGGATTGAAGATCCAAACTTCTTAAGAGATTTCCACCACAGTGACAACAACCACTACCCAAACTCCTTCTAGAACATTCCCACACCAGCATTAACTTCCTAGACATCATTATTAATTTCTGCAAAGGCACCCCACAAATAACTGTATACAAGAAACCCATGGATCACTAAAAACAAAAATCTGTTATCGACTACCAGGCATTCAGATACAGAATCCGCTGTGGAGAAAAAATCTAGGATAGATACCTTAACACTTAAAGCTTGACTTTAAAGCTTGACTTGCCAGCAAGTTGAGCAAGTATGGATTGGATAAATGGACTGTAAGGTGGATAGAAAGCTGGATAGATTGTCGGGCTCAATGGATAGTGATGAACAGCTCTATGTCTGATTGGTATCAAGCAGAGTTCCCTAAGGGTCAGTTCTGGGGCCAGTTTTGTTCAACATCTTTATTAATGACCTGGATGAGGAGATGAATTTCACCCTCAGCAACTTCTCAGATAACTTCTCTAAGCTAGGGGAAGAGAGATACACTGGAGGGTAGAAATAGGTTCCAGAGTGACCTACACAAATTGGAGGATTGGGCCAAAAGAAATCTGATGAGGTTCAACAAGAACAAGTGCAGGGTCCTGCACTTGGGACAGAAGAATCCCAAGCATTGTTACAGGCTGGGGACTGATAGGTTCAGTAGAAAAAAGGCCTGGGGATTACAGTGTATGAGAAGCTGAATATGAGTCAACAACGTGCCCTTTTATCCAAGAGGGCTAATGGCATATTAGGGTACATTAGGAGGATCATTTCCAGCAGATCTACAGAAGTGATTATTTGCCTTTATTTGGGACTGGTGAGGCCACATCTTGAGTATTACATCTAGTTCTGGGCCCCCCCATTACAGAAGTGAAGGGGACGCATTGGAGAGGGTCCAGCAGAGGGCAACAAAATTATTAGAGGGCTGGAGCATATGATTTACAAGGACAGGCTGAGAGATTTGGGCTTATTTAGTCTACAGAAGAGAAGAGTGAGGGTGATTTAAAAGCAGCTTACAACTTCCTGAAGGGAGGTTCCAAAGAGGATGGAGAGAGGCTGTTTTCAATAGTGACAGATGCCAGAACAAGGAGCAATGGTCTTATGTTGTAGTGGGGGAGGTCTAGATTGGATATTAGAAAAAACTATTTCACTAGGAGGGTGGTGAAGTACTGGAATGGGTTCCTTATGGAGGTGGCGGAAACTCCATTCCTAGAAGTTTTTAAGACCTTGTTTAACATGCTATGGCTGGTTTGATGTAGTTAGGGTTAGTCCTACTTTGGGCAGAGGGTTGGACTTGATGACCTCCTGTGGATTCTTCCAGCCCTAGGACTCTATGGTTATGTTTAGACTGCATCCCTCTGTTGGCAAAGGGATGCAGATTAGGCAAGTCGATATTGCAAATGAGTCAGGGATCCCATGCCTAATTTGCATAAAAATGGCTGCCAAGTTTTGCTGACTCATCACTTTGTCTGCAAAAAGCGGCAGTCTAGAGGGGGATCTGTCGAGACAGAAAGTCTTTTTTGACAGATCCTTTATGCCTCCTGCAATGAGGTTTACAGGATCTGTCGAAAAATGCTTTCTTTCTCGACAGATTCCCCTCTAGACTACCGCTTTCTGCTGACAAAGTGCTGAGTCGGCAAAACGCGGAAGCCATTTTTATGCAAATTAGGCATGGGGTATTTAAATCCCTGCCTCATTTGTAATGTTGACCTGCCTAATCTGCATCCTTCTGCCAACAGAGGGATGCAGTCTAGATATACCCTTAGGCTGTGTCCAGACTCAGGGGTTTTTCGAAAAAAGTAGCCTTTCGAAAAAACTTTTTTCGAAAAAACTTCACCTGCGTCTAGACTGCAGCTGCGATCTTTTGAAATTAAATCGAAAGAACACGGCTTTTCTTTCGACGGAGGTAAACCTCATTTCACGAGGAAGAACGCCTTTTTTCGAAAGTGATCTTTCGAAAAAAGGCGTTCTTGAATGCCAACAGGGCTTTTTAGAAAGAGAGCATCCAGACTCACTCGCTGCTTTCTTTCGAAAAAGCGGCTTGCTTTTCGAAAGTACTGCTTGCAGTCTAGACGCTCTTTTTCAAAAGAGGCTTGAAGTCTAGACAGCCCCAGATTCTATAAAGCTGCCTTTACTAAACAAGGATGTTCTACCATAGAAGTAAATTACATCATGGAAATGGCCACTCAAAGCCCCAGGAGAATCTGCATCAATACAAGAAAAAAAACCTCACCGTATCTGTAGTTACTTATCATCCCGTACAGGAACCCATATTGGATATTAAACAATTACAACCCTTTGCAGTCCCATTTTAAATAGTACTACAGTCACATGAACTAGAGAACTTTTAGTGTATGGACCAGTTAGTGCGTGACACTAGAGTTTACACTTCTCTGATATGGACTAATGCACTATGTAGACTAATACTTAAAAAGGATACGGCACATTAATTATTGCTCTCATTTGTGCAGAACTGGGGTGTATTCAACGGAAGCTTAAATAATCATAGAAAACAGACTAATACTCTTTCTCTCTCTGTGTACATATAAATGTGCGCACCACAAGTGACTAACATTTGAACCAGGCTTCGCACAGCTCAGCCAAGGGGAACTCCTTTCTGGTTCATATGGCAGAGCTGCTGCTGCTGTTGTTTTCTATAGACCCTCTGGTCCCAGTTTAAGCTCCTGTTGTAATAATGTGCAGGATGCAAACACAGCAAGTTCAGTCACCAAATGGGGACTCTGCTAATTGGTTGTCTTCTTGAGAATCTTGTCAGGAATTGGCAGACACAATACACTGAGAAGTAGTAATGTTAAGAGAGTGCTTGGATTCTTACAGTGCATAAATGCCAGCAAATCTGTCAGTCTAATTCATGGGCTGAGCTAGCACATCTGAAATCTCTAGTAGAAAATATAAACCTCAACAATTCTACAAATAAATTTTCTACTTGTAAAATTATAAGAGTTCTAAACTTAACTTGTATATATATACATAAGACATTTTATTAGAAAGCTATACCTGCCATGCCTTAATAATTAACTTTTATGATGTAGCAGGCTTAGGCTATGCCTAGACTTCAGAGTTAAATCGGAAAAAGAAACGCAAATTGTGTATCTTTTTCCGCTTTACTGTCGAAAGAGCCTTTTCTGAAATTTGGCATGTCTACATGATGCCAAATTTGGGGAAAAAAATGCTCTTTCAACACATACCTTATTCCTTGTAAAACGAGGTTTACAAGGATGGCAAAAGAGCACATCCACTTTTTTGAAAATTTTTCTGAAAAAGTGGATGCAGTCCTTGGACGTGTCATTGGAGTGCATTCTAGATGCAGCTTTAGTGTATGATCCTTTTACCTCGAGTCCATGGTGAAAATCTTATCTTAAAGTCCATATAAATTTATTGATTTTATATTAGTCCCAATTTATTCATATAATGGAACAAAAGACGATACTGGATTTTTTTTCTTGGATCTTTAGAAATAAGGTTAGAGGGGAGATTTAAATGACCTAAAATGATGCTGATCATCTGGAAGGTGGCTATCTTCACAGGAAGGGCTTATTTACATGGGGAATTATTCTGGAGTAGCCATTACTGATTAACTCCATATGTGGATACTCTTATTCTGCTAGCAATCACAGTCTTATTTTATTCTGCATTAACTTTCATGTGTTAATGAAAGCCATAAAAATCAGTACTAATAAACCAGTATGACTTAAGAAAAGAAACGGTACAGCTTGAGTATGCCTATTCAACAAGTTATAAAAATTGAAGTCCAAATTTCTTGTGGTCTATTCCTTAAAGATAGAGGCATTGACCAAACTCTTCTGGCCACATTTTAAAATAGCTAATTACATTTCACCTACTAAAAGTGTTAATTCTAACAAAGACCCCTTCTGTGACCTTGGGAAAGTCACTTCCCCTCTCTACCTATTTATATACTTGGGCTACATCTACACTGGCGTGATCTTGTGCAAAAACTCTTTAGCGCAAGAGTTCTTGCATTAAAGTAGTTGCACAAGAGAGCATCTACACTGGCATGTGCTTTTGTGCAAGAGCATCCTTGCCAGCGTAGACGCTTTCTTGTGCAAGAAAGCTCTGATGGCCACTTTAAACCATAGGGCTTTCTTGCGCAAGAAATTCATGTTGCCTGTCTACACTGGCCTCTTCTGCAAGAACAGTTGCGTAAAAGGGCTTATTCCTAAGCGGGAGCATCAGAGTTCTGGCACAAGAAGCCCTGATTTCATACATTAGAACATCAGTTTACTTGTGCAAGAACATGTGGCCAGTGTAGACAGGCAGCAAGCTTTTGTGCAAGAGTGGCCGCTTTTGCGCAAGATCGTGTCACTGTAGACACAGTCTTGTAAACTCTTATCTGATCCTTTCACATATATTCTAGAGTACTATTGTGAAGATTAACCAGATAAGGTTTGTAAAGTGCTTTGGGAAAGGAAAATATCCTAGAAATACTAAATCTCAATAAAGAAATCAACTTGAAATCATATATTTATCTGAATATTGGACACCTACTGTTGTGACAAGTAACTGTTAACCAATATCACTGAAAGATTAAACTTTTTCAGTGTTTGTTTTGCCAGCACTACATGCAGAATTTTGTTTTCGCTCACTTACACTTTCCATCTTATGCATTAGGATAGTGACATAAGCCACATTATAGAAGCTCACATGTAGGCACTTCAAGAAAGTATTTATCAGTAAAAGTAGCAACAAAACCGAAACTGAAATGGGAAAGGTAACAGGAAATGGGGAGGATAAGTGGGCCTGCGCATGTTTGTTGCTGTAGGACTGCCATCCACTCCAGAAAATCCTCAAAGCATCATCAGGGGTACAGAAAAATCCTTGTGATTCTTAAAGGAACCTTAAAAAAACAGGATATTTTATTTAAAGGGTGCACTACTAAAAAATATCAATGTTGTAAATAATCAATTTTTTAAAATGTCACATTGACAATATTTCTTTAATTTTATTGCTGCCTTTTAGTTTGCCTACAATAGTCTTCACTTCTTGTCCTGAACTATTACGTACTGCTAAATGAATGAAGTAGTCCCTTTCTATTAAACTTTGAATCATTAGCAATCTTGGAAAAAAATGCCAGAATCTTTGAGAACTCAGGGAGAATGGGTAAGTTCCCACAGGATTGGAGAAGGGCAAACATAGTACCTATATCTTTACAAATGGAAACAAAACAGACCTGAGGGATTATAGACCAGTCAGAATAACTTTGATAACCGGAAAGATATTGTGAAAATATTTTTAAAAAATTAATTGGAAGTACCTTGAGGCTAACAGGGTGATAAATAAAAGCCAACATAGACTTTTCAAGAACAAATCATGCCAAACAAACCTAATTTTCATGTTTGACAAGGCTATTGGCCTAGTAGCTAGTGGGGATGCAGTAAACTTGATATATCTTGATTTTAGGGAAGTTTTTGATACAGTCTACATGATGTTTTCAAGGACTTGGGAAATGTGTCCTAAATGGAACTATTGTAAATTGGGGACTTCTTCTAGTTGAAAAACATACTCAAAGAGCACTTAAGTATAGTTCATAGTCAATATGGTGAGAACATATATAATTGAGACGTTTCAGGGATCTGTCCTGGGTCTGGTGCTATTTAATATTTTCACCAAATGATTTGGATAATGGAGTGAAGAATATTCTTATAAAGTCTGCAGATGGCAGAAGGGAGGGATTGCAAACACTTTGAAGAACAGAATTAGAATTCAAATGGATCTTCAATTAGGAGAATTGGTCTGAATCCACAAAGTGAAATTCAATAAAGACAAGTGCAAAGATTTTAGGAAGAAAAAATCAAATGTTCATTGATACAAACTAGGGAATTAACTGGCTATGCAGTAGTGCTTAGAAAAGGATCTGAGGATTCTATTGGCTGACAAATTACACATGGGCCAAAAATGTGATACAGCTACAAAAATAATTAAATAAATCTTGGGTGTATTAACAGGACTATATCAATATAACAGATGGGAACTAATTATCTCCTGCTCTATTCAGCACTAGGGAGGCCTCAGCTGGAGATGTGTCCCCAGTTCAGGATACCAAACTTCACAAATGGTGTGGACAAACTGGAAAGAGTCCAGGGAACAGCAACAATAAATATAAAAGATTTAGAAAACATGACCCAAGAGGACAGCTTTTAAAAAAATGAGGCATGCTTTAGTCTTGAGAAAAGTAAAACTGAGGGAGTAATCTGATAAAAGTCTTCAAATATGTTAAGGGCTTTTTTAAACACAGTGATGACCAATTGTTCCTCATGTCCACTGAAGGAAGAACAAGCCACAGCAAGGGACAATTAGATCTGATGTTAGGGTTTTTCTGTTTGTTTGTTTGTTTGTTTGTTTGTTGTAATTCTAAGTGTAGATAAGCAATGAAATAATTTACCAGGGAAAGCAGGGGAATGAATCACTGTCACTGGAGGTATTTAAAACCAGGTTAGAAAATGTCTTCCAGGAACAGTCAAGGTTTACTTGATCCTCCCACAAGACCACTTCAAATATTATATTTCTATGATTCTATAATTATCAGAGCTGTTTAACAGTGAAAACACGCCACTGTAAATCTTCAGCTACAAGAAAATGACAAGGTTTGTTTCACCTCTTAACCATCCACTAATGCCTCCAACACTGTTACCCAATCTGGCACTCTGAGTGCAGAAGGTGCGGGGGGATGCACAAAGACTAAATATACCTTGCATCTACAGTCTCTGGTTACAAAAACTTCCCCAGAATCACAGATTCACTGACTTGTGGGGGGGGGAAGAGGGTAGCTGCCACCATCAAGTGATTTTTATCCCTTAAACCAGGGACAAACACTTGAATTCTCTCTCAGGGGAAGCCCAAGCTCTTTTGCCACAAGAGAGTTTGGAAAAAGAAGAGAGAAAAACAAGCTGCAGTCTTTGGTAGCCGACCTCTCAGTCTGAGGCATGCACATACACACAGACAGACCTCCAGGACACAAGAATCAAATCGTCACCTTAAAAAAGTGATTACAAAACAAAAGATTTGTTTGATAAAGCATACTTAATTGCTAGATGTTATAGAGAAACTAAGGAAAACAAACTAAAACACAGAGAAAATCTGTAGGAACAATTCTTAGATGGTAAATGGGGAGGGGAGGCATAGAATCACAAAGAGCAGTTCAAACCAAACCACAAAATAAAGAAAAATACTCTGATCGTGACTAGATTCACTTTTTCCCCCTTTATTTACTCATGATCTTCAATTTGTTCAGTCCATTTCCATGCCTCGAATTCCTTGGAGGCATGGTAGTCCTGCCCGGGTTTAAATGATTCTGTCTCTCTTAATTCCTGGTTTAACTCTCCCACAAAAAAGAAAGCAGGCAAGGTACCTTATGCAATTCAAATGTCAGCACTTTATTCCTATTGGTTCTCCTGGCTTCCTGCTAACCCTCTTCCTAGCTACCTGAGTTTAACCCTCAGTTTCTGGATGCTGGCCAGCACTCCTCCTTATCCATTATAACCACTGACAGAGAGAATCTATAACTACACATGGTATTTCTTTTTGCCTCCAATAGAAAAGTAAATCCACCACATATAACATAGTGATCTCTCTCACATTATTATAAAAAATTGTCATCTCAGCAACATTTTAGAAATTAATCATGCCCATCTCTATGCACAGAATAAGGGTGAAGGTGTTGAGGACAAGGATGAGGTCATAATTAAAATTTTCCATTGAAAATGTTGACATGTAGTGAATAAAATTCAAGTCCAATAAGAAACTCCAGCAATAAAATAAAGAAATGATGAGACAGTGTAAAATAGTAAACAAAATACTTAAAAAATATTATGAAACTATATACATATCTCACAATGCTGTTTCAGATCAGTTCCATGATGCTTCTATGAAAATATCTTTTAAAAGAATAAAAGTACAATTGAATCAGAAATTTCACTAAATATAAATTAAATAAAACAAGTGCTTAAAGAATTCCACTCAAATAATAACTTTGAAGCTGGCATGTGAGGGCTTTTGAAATTAAATTTAGATTTAATAGCTTTGATCTTACTAGTCACCTTTAATTATGTTTTGATAAAAGGTCAATTAACAGAGCATATGAACATGTGAATATATATATATATATATATATATATATATATATATATAGTTACTACAATATTGCAAAATCCAATGAAGACCTTGTTATTATAAGCAGATTTTCACTTCTGTAATGTGATTGTAAAATACTATGCAAGAGGCTTGCAAACAAATGACAAATATATAGGCACAGTAATCACTCAAAAAACAAGTAACTTTTTAAAAAAAAGCCAACATTAGAAATTATATTTATTTGATTCTTTGGCCTACAAATAAACTGTATCTGTGGATGGCTGCAAGGTATTTGATGGTGATAAGTAGAAATACTTTTTATATAAATGACCAAAACTCTGCATCTTAACACACTAGCATTCATTTCCACATGTTCTAATATTGCAACTCCTTTTAAGTTCATGGGAGGCCCACAGCAATGTTTTCCCTTTTCAACACAGTTTATTCTAGTCAATCTTTTTAGCAGCCACAACACAAAATAACATCACAAATCCAGGGTAATAGGCAGTCAGAGCAAGGGTGAGACACTGCACCTCTGTGCAGGTTTCATATTTGGGTCTAACAAACTTGGCCACTCTTGAGGATGGGGTATTACCAAGCATGATCCTGGCAAGAAGACAAGTATAAAGGAAGCTTTAAGCAGCTGCAGACAAGGAGGGAAAGAGGGGGCCATTTGAAGTAGCAACTGCTGTTTTATCAAGCCAACCGTAAGGCTTTCTCAACCATCTCTGACACTCCCCAAAGGCCAAGAGCACAAGAGGGCTGCAAGCATCAGCACTAAACTAGGGGGGAAGAACTAAAGTTTTTAAATCTTAACCAGCTCCATGGCTTTTGATCATTAAATGTATTGTAAATTTGTGTGTGTAATTAGGATCACACATTAACACAGCTGCAAAGAGACTATCAAAGGCCCACTCCTGCAGCCCAAATACAAATCCATAGAGCACAAGCAAAAAATGCACCTCTCCAGAGACCTATATAATTAAATATGTAGAAACTGACTCCTGCAAAAGTCATGCAGACACACACGTATATATATGTGTACGCATCTAGCATGCACTAACACATATACTTCAACATTATTTATCATTGCCAATGTTATTTAGTGCCTAGAGACCCCAACTAAGATCAGGGCACCAGGAAGTTGGACATACACATAAAAAGAGTCTGCAACAGAGAGTGTATTTTATAGCTAGACAATGAGGGCCAGAAATGTATAATACATCAGTAATTGCAGACGAGCCAGTTAACAACATTCACTTTCTACAAAAAAATACATTTATTTTAGAGTTTCCTAAAAAACACCCACACAACTTGTTATGAAGTGCACACACACCCATTTTATGTCATCATTGTTTGCACACAAGCAAGCAAAAGGAATAAAAGTCAAAGAGTTAGGCTGCAAATTTTATTCACACAGAAACACACACATGCAGCACGATAGGCACCTCCCTACACAAAGATATACAGTCTTTTACATACATGCAAGGCATTAATGCACTCACAATTGCCTACACAAAGACACTTTTTCATACACTTTTCAGGAACTATCTAAATCACTCAGGCTCTGTCTACACTGTAGCATTTTTGAGGAAGAGGAAAAGCAAATGAAATGCTCATTAGCATTTCTCATGCTCTCATTTTCATATTCTCTTCCGATCCTTTTTCTGAAGTTTTTTGTGGAAAAAAACGCAATGTAGATGGGGCCATTTTGCACACATAAACCTGATAAATAAGGGTTCTTGAGCAAAAGGGTTTCTTTGTGAAAAATGGTCCCGTCTACACTGGATTTTTTTCCACAAAAACCTCTTCTGTAAAAAGGATTGGAAGAGAATATGCAAATAAGAGCACAATAATTGCTAATGAGCACTTCATTCGCATTTCCTCTTCCACAAAAATGCTACAGTGTAGATGGAGTCTCAGATGGGAGGAGGGTGAAATGGAAGGGGAACATGGGGAGGAGAAGATGGGAGTAAAAGTAGCTAAGAATGAGAGCAGGAAGAGGTGAGAAAGGACAGTGAAGGAGAGAGGAGGGAGTATGTGGAGTGGCTTAGGATGTAGGGGGAGGCCTTATGCCCACTCAACAACTGCCTGCTGAGTACTCAAGTAGTGCTAGTTCAGATGTGGAAAACCTTTTTTGCCCAAGGGCTACATTGGGTACCTAATTGTATGGAGGTCCAGGTAAAGCTGCCACCCCTCTCCCTCAACAGCTAGGCATCACCCAGTTCCTGCCCCCTATCTAAGCGCCTCTGTCCCCTGAGCCTCTGGGATCTCCCCCACTCTCCCATCCATCTATCCAACCCTCTGGCTACGTCTACACTGGCCCCTTCTTCGGAATAGCCATGCTAATTTAGAACTTTGGAATAGGGAAATGCACGGGGGATTTAAATATCCCCCGCGGGATTTAAATAAACATGGCCGCCGCTTTTTTTCTGGCTTGGGGAAAAGCCGGAAAAGAGCATCCAGACTGGCGCGATCCTCCGGAATAAAGCCCTATTCCGGAGGATCTCTTATTCCTATTAAAAAAAGGAATAAGGGATCTTTCGGAAAAGGCTTTATTTTCCGAAAGATCCGCGTCTAGACTGGTGCTTTTTTCCGGCAAAGCCCCAAGCCGGAAAAAAGCGGCAGCCACGTTTATGCAAATGATGCGTGGGGGATTTAAATCCCCGCTTCATTTGCAATTGCGATGTGTCTAATTTGCATCCCTTTTATGGAAAAGGGATTCAGTCTAGACACAGCCTTGGTGGTTTTGATTAAACTAAAAATGCAGCTATACTGATATTTATTATTTGTAGTGCTGCATGAACCCAAATGCTCCGGTTAGAACCCAAATGTGCCACAATTACTGGTACTACACAAACGCATATTAATTAGGATAGTTCCATAACTAGTAACTTACCACCATAACAACGTTAATTGGGGGGGTTATTTTCGGTGACATTTCTATATCAGCATAAAAGCTAGTAGGGAAAAACTATACTGGCACAAAAGTGTTCTAGCCAGTATCGCTGATTTTGCATGCCAACTAGGTAAAAACTATACTAGTAACGGCATTTTTGCTGGTATAACTTATGTTTAATACTAGGTAGCTTTTGCCATTAGTGTATTGGCAAAAATTCTAGTTTTAGAGTAAGCCTAAAAGATAATTCCTGTCTGAAAGAATTTACAATTTCAGATCTAGATCTTGAAAGCTCAGTATGGGCAAATCCCATGCCTGCCTAGAGCTCCCTTCCTGTCAATTACACTATTAGTGCACTGAAATTACAATGCAATTATATAATGCTTCTAGTTAACCTTCGGTTGACAAAATTTTGTTCTAATTACTTTTATCCAAGTATAACCTCAGTCTAATTATAGTGTATTGTGTATACCAGTGAGCTGTCAGACAGCAGACCAAAGGCTAGTCACTAAATGGACCTCCATGAAAATTAGGAGGGGTGAGGGAGTGGAGCTGCAAGATCATCATTAGTAAAACACATCTGGGAAAAATGAATGGGAACAGGAGCACTCATTTGATGGAACACAGTCCCATAGAGCAAGAAGGAGCCAGCTGCCAGGGGTACTTCTGCAATTTATGTTACTTATCAGAAAAATTAGTAACTAGAAGCCAACTAAAATAATTTATCCCAATTCATAGAATCATAGGCCTGGAAGAGACCTCAGGAGATCATCAAGTCGAGCCCCCTGCCCAAAGCAAGACCAATCCCAACTAAATCAACCCAGCCAGGACTTTGTCAAGCCAAGACTTGAAAACCTCTAGAGATGGAGATTCCATCACCTCCCTAGATAAACCATTCCAGTGCTTCACCACCCTCCTAGTGAAATAGTTTTTCCTAATATCCAACCTATACCTCCTCCACTGTTAACTTGAGATCATTGCTCCTTGTTCTGCTATCTATTACTACTGATTCCATACAGTGCTTGCAGCAAATTGCAATGTTGTATTTTAATCTTCTAAGACAAATATGCCTGTGAGGTCACATGCTGCAGTGCATGGGACTGAGCAGTGAGCTTTCCAGTTTAGGTGCTATTGTGATAATCGGGCATACAAATGTACCTTAATTGTGAGTTCAACAGTAAAAAAATGAATGTGAATTCCTGAGATGTCACAATAACCTATAGCAACAAATGCTCATAGGAAAATGTGCAAAAGTGAGGAAGGAAAACTGCATTAGTACTGTACAAACAAAATGGCGCACTGATATAGTTCCAGAACTATGCTGAGATCATGCCTGGAAGTGCCAAGTGAAAGGATGCATTACTGTGGCCTCTCCCACAGTTTAACAACCCAGCACACAAACTAGCCACCCATCCAAGAAGACATTTATGAGGAATGATTCTAAGACAAGACAGATATAGGGAATTCAAAAGACATTAGTGAGAATGACCAAAACCTAGCACCGCATGTGTTACCAAAAGCTGAAGTGAGAAATGGTATCTAGGTCACAGCCTTGATTGAGAAAATTGCTAGGAAAATGGAACTTGATTTTGAAGAGAACGTTTCTTTGATTTCTTCATCTAGCCATTGTCACACTGTCACAAGTTCCCCTGGTAGAAGCTTCAAAGGGTTTGAAGACTTGTACCGGAGAAAAGTTAGTCCCAAAGGGGAGACTCCAGGTAAAAGTTCAACTAGATGGACTTATGTGCTTTGAATCCTATACAAAGCTAATTGTATCTACTAATATTTGACAGTCCTTGGCTTGAGAAGCTCATGGAAAATTGGTCCAAGATCAGCACAATCAAGACAATACCTTCAAGAAATATTGGACAGACATTCCAAAGCTTTTGAGAAAGCACGTTGACCTGAGGAGCAACATGCCAGTGACACTCTCTGTTAAGTCTGACAGTCACTTGAAATACTGCAAGCTGTGTCTTATGCTCAGAAGCCTATTTAGATCATTTAGTAAACATTTGGATTTTACCGCAAGCTCCACACAGAGAGAGCTGCACCCTCATACCAGTGATTAAATTTGTGGAAACTTCAAAGTAACACTGATTCTAGTTATATGGGCAGATCAGTATCCATCTACTGAAAATGTGTACGCAACTCTTAGTGGAAGGCAATATTTCAGTACACTCAATTTGCACAGTGCACATCCGCAAATGGAGACTGATAGTTGTGATCAATCTGTACCTAAAAGGGCTTATTTTGCTAAAACAGGTTCCCTGTCAATATCTCATTGGCACCTGCTCTACTCCAGAAAGCCATGCATGAAATTCTGAAGAGACCAAATGGAAATTTAAGTGCTATTTGGACAACATTCTTTTTACAGGAAAGGATCAAGAGAATCATCTTCGAAATTTGGATGTCATCCAGCAACGTTTGGGAGACCCTGGACAGAGTACATCAAGACAAATGTGAGTTTTTCATGCCTTCAGCTGAATATCTTGGACAAGTAATTGAAGCCATAAAATTAAGAATCTTGCCAGGAAAAGAGAAGGTAGTTCTTTAAGTATCTCCACCATTTCACAGTTACATACATCCTTAGCACTACTTTACCACTACGGTACATTTCTAACCAACATAGCAACAGTATTGACTTGTTTACATGAATTGTTACAAGAAAATGAAAAATGGAAATGGACTAAACAGTGTGTGACAGCATTTGGGAAAGAAAAAACTATTGGCATTGGCAAACAATTTGATGCCTCACCATGATTGTAGCTGACTTGTGAAGTTTCACCCTAGGAAGTAGAAGCAGTTCTTTCTGACATTTTCCTGATAGCAGAGAGAAAGCAATTGTATTCATTTTATAAAACACTCATAACCTCTGAGGAGAACCATATGTAAACTAAGAAAGAAGCTCTCAGCACTATATTCAGAATCTGGAAGTTCCAAAACTATCTATATGGTAGACATCTTACCTTACTGATCTTACCTGTTAATGTCAGGTTTTGGACTGAAACAAGGTGTTCCATCATTAACTTCTGTTTGGCTGTGATGATTGGCATTGGTATTTGCATAACAAGTGGGGTTCCACAGCAGTCTGTTTTGGGACCTCTTCTGTTCAATGTCTTCATTAACGCTTTCGATGATGGCATAGAGTGTACACTTATTAAATTTACAGATGGTACCAAACTGTGAGGGGCTGAAACTGCTTTGGATGATAGGGTCATAATTAATAATCATCTGGGCAAACTGGAGAAATGGTCTGAGGTAAATAGGATGAAGTTTAAGAAGCACAAATGCAAAGTACTCCACTTAGGAAGGAACAATCCATTTCACACATACAGAATGGGAAGTAACTGTCTATGAAGGAATACTGCAGAAAGGGATCAAGGGGTCATAGTGGATCTCAAGCTAAATACAAGTCAACAGTGTGACACTGTGACAAAAAAAGCAAACATGATTCAGGGACGTATTAACAGGAGTATTGTAAGCAAGAAACAAAAAGTCATTCTTCCGCTCCTCTCTGCACTAATTAGGCCTCAGTTGGAGTATTGTGTCCAGTTCTGGGGACCACATTTCGGAAAAGATGTGGAGAAATTGGAGAAGGTCCTGAGAAGAGCAACAAATATGATTAAAGTTCTCAAAAACTTGAGCTATGAGGGAAGACTGAAAGAATTGGGCTTGTTTAATTTGGAAAAGAGAAGACTCAGAGGGGACATGAGAGCAGTTCTCAGGTATCTAAAAGGGTGTCATAGGAGAGGAGAGGGAAAAATTGTTCTCCTTGGTCTCTGAGGTTAGGACAAGAAGCTTAAATTGTCACAAGGGAGTTTTAGGTTGGATATTAGGAAAACCTTCCTAACTGTCAAGTGGTATGTCTACACTACAGTGCTAATTTGAACTAATTTATTTTGAATTAGTTAATTTGAAATAAGCTAATTCGAAATAATGCATCTAGACCCCAAAACTAATTTGAATTAGCGCGTCCACGCTGATTGGATACTGGGTCGCATTTAAGGGCAGCTTAAACCAGTTCCAGCAGGGCATCGGGTCAGTAGTTGCTTTGTGTGGCTGCTGTATGAGGCTTTCTGAGGCTCGTGCTTAAAGGGACCCCGCTGGACAGCCGGTTCTCAGCTTTTCCGCTTGCTTGCCTACCTCACCGAGGGACAGCAAAGCGTTTTCCTCTCTGCCTGCCTGGTTCCCACTGGGGACACCACCGCAGTTGGCAACATGGAGCCAGAGCTCGCCCTGGGCATTCTGCTCCAGTTTTTGGACTTGCTGCTGCAAGCCTGCCAGCAATGGCTGGAGGCTGCCTGGCACCATATGGTGCACGTCAGCCCCCTCCCCCTCTCCCTCCCTCTGGCCTCCCTGGGGGCCGTGGAGGAGCCGCAGCAGCACGCGGACGCCAGCGTGCCCTGCCGCATCTGACGTCTGGACAGCAGCAGTGACTGATGGGACCGCATTGTCCTGGAGCGCTGGGGGGACCAACAGTGGACCCAGAACTTCAGGATGAAGAAGGACACCTTCCTGGAGCTTTGTGAGTGGCTCGCCCCTGCTCTGTGATGATGGGACACTCGCATGAGGCCCACCATACCCCTCCAGAAGTGGGTGGACATTGCCCTGTGGAAGGTCTCCACGCCAGACAGCTACTGATCCGTCGGGAACCAGTTCAGCGTGGGGAAATCCACCGTCGGAGCAGTGCTCCTGCAGGTACATAACGGGTGGGGGGGAGGGAGGAATGAGGGTGGGAGAGGGGTGGGGGAAACCTGGGAGGAGGTAGCTGGATTGGGGAGGAAGGGAAGAGAAAGCTCAGGGTTGGGGGGTCTGCTGGCTCTCCCATCTCGCAGCACTGTGGGTGTGGGGGCTACACAGCCCTTAATTCGAACTACTTAATTCGAAGTAGGCATTACTCGTCATAGAATGAACTTTACCTACTTCTAATTAAGCGCTCCGCTATTTCGAATTAAATTTGAAATAGCGGTTTGCATGTGTAGTCCCTATTAAAGTTAATTCGAACTAACCGCTGTGAGTTTGAATTAACTTTGTAGTGTAGACATACCCAGGGTGATTAAACACTGGAATAAATTGCCTAGGGAGGTTGTGGAATCTCCATCACTGGAGATATTTAAGAGCAGGTTACACAAACATCTATCATGTTGGTATTTGGTCCTGCCATGAGGGCAGGGGACTAGATTTGATCTCTCGTGGTCCCTTCCAGTTCTAGTATTCTATGATTTTCAGTTCATTCCTATACTATATTCCACAAAGGGATTCAAGGCAACAATGCTGATGGACTGTCACTCCTGCCATTTCCAATCTCCCATCAACCTGAAGAAACTTGATGGATCCAATTTGATGGATAGTTTACTCATTACTAGAACTGCTATCAAATGAAGAAACTGCTAAGGATGATGTGCTCTCTCTTGTATAGGGACAGGTATTATATGGTATGATGCTGGATCATAAGAATTCCCAATTCATATAGATCATGTGACGTTAATGTGATTTATCTGTAATTCAAAGGTGCATCTTATAAGGAATTCAAGTGATTGTTCAAAATCAATTCAGTCTCTGGTTCTGGTTTCGGACACGCTTCATGAAGGTATTTTGACATTGTACAGAGGAAGGCTAACACCAAGTCATATCTGGGAGCCAGGGTTCAACAAAAACAAATAAATGGAAGACAAAGCATTGTATTACATATCACCAAATTTGGCATGATCCTAATCAAGCTTATCTACATGGTTAGGTATGGCCTCAGCCTCCTTGGACAAATATGCAAATAATATATCTTGGTCAGACCACCCATTCAAAATGGCCACATTTCTTAGAACTACTTTGAATACAGCAACCAAGACTACTAGAAAACCTTGTGTCTAGTTTATCAAGTTTGGTTTACCATTACAGTTGGTGAGTGACAAAGAATCTCAGTTATATTCAGTAGCATTTCAGATGTTGCCAGCTTCCAATGGAATTCAGCTCATATTCTCTGTCCCACACCATCCTGATACAGACTATGTACAAACACTTAAGCATGCCTTACGAGCTAAACTGCTTATTGTAAGTTGTCAGCAGAAATTGAAAATTTTCTTTTTGGTCCACATGAATACACCAAATGCTACTTTCTCAAACTTTGGATACCTGCTGGGATCTGCTACATCCTGATGTTGCCTCTCATGTAGCTAAATACCAAACTATGCAAATGGATTGATATGAAACCTGACATTATTCTTATCAAGTAGAAGACTTAGCGAGGAGTCAGTTGTGGCGAATCTGTAACATGCATGGGACATGGCTCATTCACAGTGAAACAATGTCACTGTATTTTATGGAAATGCCATGTGTAATGGCTGCATCCTTAACAAGTACTGGAGTCTAGGGATGTTCCAGGAGGATTTTCTGTTCCTCCAATTGAATCTTCTTCTGCTACAATTCCTAATTTTGATGACCTGATAGAAGAAACTTAGTATCAAATACAGTTGATTCCATATCACTCTCTTTTCCTGTAGTTCAGGACACTGCCACATCATTATCACTACAGGTTGTATCCCCATTAACTGGGATTCTATGGTCCAGCAACATCAATGGTCCGGTAGGACTACGGGTGTTCCTGGACCACAGAGTCCAGATATAAGGAGGTTGGGCTGCAGGGCAGGAGTGGGGGAGGAGGGGCATGATAGCCAGGAGCCTCGTGTTGAGGGTGGGGGACGCAGCAGGGAGTTCTGGCCACTGCTGCTGAGCAGTAGCAGAGGGCCAGCAGAAGCCACAGAGTCCCAGCAGCCACAGAGCCTCAGTCCCAGAAGTTGCAGAGCCCTGGCAGCCCCAGAAGCTATGGAAGTCACAGAGCCCCAGCAGCCATGGCTGGGCAGGCAGCAGTGGGGCTTGGCTGGAGTGCTAGCCAGGGGCAGCATGGGCCATGTTGGGAGGGATTTGACAAATCCCCTTGTTCAGGACCAGTCAGGTCCCGAGGGTGCCGGATGAGGGAGGTTTAATCTGTGCATTATTCCATTCAAGGTGAAAAACCAGTGGTTTGCCTTTTCAATGAGTTGCTATTCCTGGGCAGCATAATCCTTTGTAATTTATGAGTCTGCTGTAAGTCTGTACACAACATTTAATTAGGTTATATAGTCTTTTATTTAGCCATGTAAATGAAAATGCATATATATTTGAAAAGTATTTTAAAGGAGCATTGAGGGAATGTTATGTCCTATCACTTTAAATATTTGGTTGCTCTGTGTTTCCCTTTCCCCAGTGAAAACCTCACTTTCCCCCCCTCCCGCAGTTTTGCTGCCAGAGAGCTGGCCTTAAATCTCTTCCCTCTGTGTCTACCTCCTTCTCTGCCAGGTCCAAATACAAAACACAGCTAAAAGCCCAATGCTGATACAAGTTTGCTAGCTCTTGGAGTGGCTGATAAGAGAATGTGTTGTGTTTTTCCAGCAATGACGCTGCAAGTGAGAGTTAATGCAAGAGACAGCAGTTGCATTTTCTGTCTTTGCTGGACTTTTCTCTTCCCTCATGTGTGTCTGTCTTGTTGAATCTTTTTTTATCCAAATGGGACTGTACTTTGACATTAACAACAGCAACCATAGCGCCAGATCATTTCAAGTAACTTCTCTGCCCTCTCCCCGCATCCTGCCAGAAAAGAAAGTATTGCCATCTTTTATAACATCTACAAGACTGTCAGACAAGGGAGGCATTCTTGCTCAAAACTTTCCTCTGCTAAAGAGTTAGGAAACACAAGATGCTGTTAAAAACCTAACTTAATACTTTACATGTTAAATGGTGTTTTTTCTGCATCTTTAATAAGCAATTTAAATTATTTAATGGCATTTTTGCCTAAGTGCAAAGCAATCTGAGATCTCTGTATGCCAGCCAGAACCTTGCTGGTCAGTAAATGGGCCCCTATATTCCATCTAAATTAATACAACAGTGGCCAGAGTTCAAACCAAGACAGTTTGTTAAGCTTGTCATTATAACATGCTGCTGGGGCTACCCACAGCAGTGATATTATATCTCTGCCTCAGTAAAAGCCAGTGTTTGTTGAAATCAGACTATGTATCAGTTTACTGCCATACCAGGCACTCTGGCTATGTTTAGACTGCACGGCTTTGCTGGGATACCAGAGGTATCCTGGAAAAGCATAGGAACACATCGCCTTTTTTGAAAAAAAATTTGAAAAAGAAGATGCAGTCTTTTGCCATCCCTGTAAACCTTGTATTATGAGGATAAGGGATGTGATAAAAAAGCACTTTTTTCTGAAATTTGGCACTGTATAGACGCACCAAATTTCAGAAAAGCCTCTTTCGACAGTAAAGTGGAAAAAGATACGCAATTTGTGTACTACAAATTGTGTTTCTTTTTCCAACTTACCATTTCAGTGTAGACCTAGCCTCTTTCTTACCAGCAAGCTTCTCAAAGCTCCCCTGACTCAGACCTCACCTAGCATGAAACAAGCAGTGAGCTCTAGTCCCTAGGTTCAGAATATTTCTCTGCAATGTACAAGCTCTCCCACTCTGCACTAGAGAAGATACTATGTTTGTTGCTCTTTTATAGACTCAGAACCTCACAGTTTGCTCATTTAACTGAGGTAAAGACACGCTTCCTTTCAAATATAGCATTGAGATGATTATAGTAAACACAAGAAGATTTACTTGGCATTGCTTGGGTACTTCAGGGCAGAGGGCTGGGGATGTGGGGAGTGCAGGAATCAGGACAGGGATAGTAGGGGTATGTGGGGGGCTCAGGGCAGGAGGACAGGAGAGTGAGGGGTGCAGGAGGCAGAGTTCAGGGTGAGGAGGGGCTCAGTACGGGGGGGGGGGTGCAGGAGTCGGTGCCAGGGTTGCAAGGGATTGGGAGGCTCAAGGCAGCGGATAGTAACGACCAGCAGCTGCTCCCTGGGGCCAACCCAGGACAGTGAGGGCCACGCAGCACACCCATGGAATACTTTTTCTAGCTCACCTGGGGTGGCATAAATCCATGAATCCCACCTGCTGGCAGCTTGCCAGAGCAGCAGATTCCACTTTGGCCAGTTGCCTGCTGCTCCCCAGGGCAGGGACACTTGGTCATTCGGGGGAATCATTATCCCCTGTGCTTGCTGCACCTCTGTAGTCATTTGTGAGTATAACTGTCCCCGCTATTAAAACTCTCCCTTTCCATTTCATGAGAAGCAGTCACATTCCACACACATCCCATTGTCCTGGCACAACCAAACCCTTTCCTTGCTTTAAGTTACAAGAGAAAGCTACGTATCAAATTTGGTGGTCCTAGCCCTTACCATTTACTTCTTAAATAAATAGACTCACAGACCAACAGACGGACACACAGGCAGACAGACACATAAACTCTCTCAAAAATATACTGGACAAAAGAAATTTAATAAGAAAAGACCATGGATTACATGATAAATAAAAGAGATAAAGATTGGGATGGCTACAAGTAATCAAAACTGACCACACATATATAAAATTTGAAAATTTAAATCTAGGAATTTATAGTCTTTATTCAAGTCAGGAAGGTCTCCTGAGGATTTATTCTCTTGCATTTCTCTGTGATGCAAGAGAACCATTAACTGAGTCTCTCTCTCTCTCAAATTCAGGAACACAATAACCTCTGCTCATTTAGCTTGATAGTTTTGTTTACTGGTAATATGTACATCGAGGTAAATACAAATTCTTTTTTTGCAGGATAGATCTGTTTATCATCTTTAGCTAGGCTAAATTGTCTGGTCTTAAGCCTGTTCTAGTAACACAGAGGAAAGAAATACTTTTACCTATAAAAATGTATATGCATTTCACAACTTTGTTAATAATCAGTGATTATAGGATATCCCACATAGCATATTTATTCAAATATTGCATCAGTGTGCTGCATATACATACAGAGTTTGCCTTAGAACACAGTCATATTAGTATTTCATTTCAGCAGAAGTTAAGGTTTGTATGTTTAATGTTTCTAATCCTTAGAGCTGTGACGATTGTGTCAGAGGCCCATTTGTGGTTCATTACTCCATATCAGAAGCTTTGTCATGCCTGGCAACTCACGCTAACAAACATATTGTAATCCTTTATATAAAAGATATCTTCTAGGATAACATTGGAAAAGTAATAATTCACTGATCATTAAATATGCTTGTAAGCATATGGACAAGATGTGCACAGAGAGTTCTGAATATGTGCTAATATTATTTTCTTCGTGTGTTTGGAAAGCAATGCATAAGCCCAATCTGCAAAAGATTGTGTGTTTCCTTGTCATCAGTCAGAGACAATGAGGGCACATTTATATAAAAGCCAAACAAACCTATCAACCTAGAGAATGAGGGAGATACTATTTAAGGTTCAGACCCACAGAAGAGGGTAAATACTTGAATGAGCTGGTTATAGACAGTATTATCATATTATAAAAGTGTATCTAATAAGGTCTTCTCTGAAAGTTAAGTACACATTGGGGATTAATAATTATGAAATATATGTATTCAAACTCTAAGAGGAGATCTGTTTATTTAATGATATTGTGCTTTAAAGTCTGTGACCAAAAGGAGATACAGGATTTCTCCCAAATAGCAATCTATTTGTCTCCAATGAAGTTAAGCGAGCTCTGACCAAAACCAATAGAAGTACCATTCACATATGAATCAGCGAAAGGATAAGAAGTCCACAGGGAGAGACGATGATGATGTCATGCAGCCTGAGAACAAAAACAGTACTTTTGGGGCATACAGAAGGAGAGAGAAGCATTTTTCCCCCATCCAGCACTTGAAGGACTAAGGTTGACAGAGCTCTAAAGATTTCACAAAGATGGGCCCTTACACCAAGAGGAATGAAGTCTTTAGAAACTGATTAAAGGTCAGAAACTTGATTAAGCAAAGATTATAACTGGATGAAATTAAGCTTTAGTCTTAAAAATTATTTACAGATATTTCTATCCTTTATTCCTTCTGCTTGGTGTCAGTCAGTCTATTACAGTGTTAGTTCACTCAAGAAAGGTTCTAAGCTACTGATGTATTATTCTTTTAAAGAGAATAGTGAATGTAATATCTTTTCCAAGTGTACCGAGATAGAGCTGGGCATATCAGCAGATGGATTTAGGGAATTCAGGACCAGGCTTGGCATCACTACTGCATAAGGTGAGTAGGTGACAGATATTAGAATGGGGATGATATTTTCTAGGCAGCTTGCTGAGGTCTGAGGTCTGAACTATGGTTACAGGCAAACAGGGTTACAGGCAGATGGTAATTCTGGTCTGCATTATCCCAAATTAGAACTGATGAGTGCTGAGTCCTCAGACAGTGACTGAAAAAAGTGCTGGCACCCCCAGTATTTCTCATTCTGTAAAATGGAGAAAGCAACCAGACTTTCCTCATGTAACAATTTGATGATGTTAGCAACAATGGCTCCATAGTTGTGTCATGCCCAGATACTGGGCTGGCAATGGAGAGGGGACAATTGTCTGCTTCACTTCTCTCTCCACTCATCTCAGACATTCTGTTCACAGGCCTGTGTTACCTAAGCTTTGCATAGAGAGTTCAAAATTTGGTCTGAAGAGGCATGAATTTGGTATGAAGAGATACTAAATCCCATTTTTCTCATTATGATTCTGAATACTAATGATGACAGAAGAATGTATAAACTGAATAGCAATGGAATAGTTAATGCTATTTTTCAGAAACATCCAAGTATTATGGTTTTGTGGATGAAGCATTAGTCTCTACTACTTCCCCACTTGGAAGTGGACAGAAACAGGCAATCCTCCTGCCTTGATATGTGTGTCTCTTTTGTCACTTTCTCTGTAGTCCTATAAAGGCCTTCAATACCTTGGGTCATTAGCAAGAAATTGGGCTTTCAAGATGAGCCAAGAGCTCTGTTGTGTCCTTTGTTCTCCTCCAAGCTCCCTGTCTCTTCCCAAACTGCCTCTCCATATCCCTTTTCTCCCTCTCCCCTTTTTCTCCCCCACTCCTGTGACAAAAGTTACTGGCTTTGGATTGGCTGAAAGAGTTCTCTTGGTGACTTTTCCTCACCTCCATTAGCTATAGTCAAAGAGATAAGCTCTCATTGCTACAGCAGTTTAGATCCAAACACAGTGCTGCCATTTGAGGGGACATTTTTGTTCTTAGATTCAAGGTCACAATAGGTACTTTTGGCTCTGCAGGAGGCTGGTTGGGCTCACTGACAAATGGTGACATGAAAGTTAACTTCTGAGCCCTGTTAGTAAAATTGTCTCAGACTAGCCAGAGTATGTTCTTCTTCGGAAGCAAAGGCTTCTCCCATTGCCTAAATCCTTTCCTTTAAGACATTATTTCCTTAGCAAAGGGTATCTCTCAGCACCTTTCACAAAACTAACAGCATGGGTTTAGCAGCTACTTTCCCTGCTTTCCAAAGAAGCTTATTAACTCTTTCCTCTCCTGGCTGGTGGCAGTTACATACACCATAGTCACAAGTCCACTACTCAAAAACATACAGCTTCCTTATAAGGATACTAAATGAATGAGTGGCTCATTGCTTCTTGCATACAATAGGAAAACCCTGCTTAACACAAACCCTGTTCGAAAATAACACACATGTATAGGTGAACCAATGCCAATTTTAACTATGTATGCAAAATCTGTACTAAATCGCACAAATATTATCATTCTTTCTATTTGTTTGAAATATTTTCACATGTCAGTGAAACAACTGGGGTACATCTACACAGCAACATTATTTTAAAATAACTAGTGTTATTCTGAAATAACTTAGTCCACATCTACACAGCAGGCAGTTATTTAGAAAGAATGTCAAAATACTGTCAAGCTGGAGGACTTCTTACACTGACTCCTGTAACCCTCATTGTACAAGGAGTAAGAGAAGTCAAAGGAAGAGTGCAATATTTCTACATAAGTGCTGTGTAGATGCTCCCAATTTCAAAATAAGCTATGCAATTGACGTAGCTAAATTTGCATAGCTTATTTTGAGTTAAGCCTTGCTGTGTAGATGTACCCCTGGTGTTATATTTGTTTTTACTTCAGGAAAACAGAAGAACATGAAATAAAAATGCAATCACAGTAAAATCCCTAATTACATGTACCATTCTTGAATAAGAAAATGTTAAAGGCATGATTTGACCATATTATTAATGATGTGATTGACTACCAAGGATAACTCAGAACATCTTCCTCTAGCTACTAACAAGAAAGGAAATGGAGAGGGTTCTGATTGTAACTGATAAATAACAAAAACAACACTAATTGGCATTCTATAACAGCTAATAGTGTAATAATTGATACATATGAGTTTCATCATTAATGCTACAATTCCTTTTGGTTTTATAAATGGTTTCATGGGGCAAAATGGTTTCATAAAGCATTCCTACACAATTTACTGGAGTAGGCATAATATACTTTACACAGGAATCAGGAAAAAAATACCTGATTAGCACAGCAATTCCAATCATCCGAGGGCAATCCCAATTACTTGGCATCAGAAACTGAATGTTTAAAATATGAGGAACTAACTTAAGAATAGAAGCTGAAGTTTGAACTGAATAATATGCTGTTGATCAGATTCAGTTTTAATGTGGCAGAATGAAGGTGTGGGGAAAATATATACAAGCATTTTAGACAGAGGTTCAAGAATGTCACGTGCATTCAATATCAATTTTCATGTCTCTGCTAAAATATTTAGGCATCAGCATGGACATGAGTGATGGAAACACCATCTGAACTGACATAGGTGACTTAAAAACAGATGTTAGGATGTATTACGAAAGAGATTAAGAATAATACTAAAAGTATCATAATGCCATTATATAAACTACTGTTATTATATCACCTGAAACATTATATTCAAATTCTAGTGAGCGCAACTCATAAAAGGATATAGCAAAATAACAAAAGGTCAGGTGAAGAGCAATGAAAATGGTTAGAGGCCTGGAAAGAATGTCCTGTGAAAAGGGATTAATACATAGTAGAAGTATATAGTTTGGAGAGGAAGAGAAAGAGAGCACATATTGCATAGTGAAATATACTGTAACGAGTAAGATGCAGAAGTTCAGGTGGACGCTCCTATTGACTCTCTTATTCTGCGCAAGAACCCAGGAAGAAAATAAGCCTGCATTCTTGATCCCTAGTTTCAATGCCTATTCAAGTATTTTATACAAAGCAAAACATTATCAACAGAAGAGACTGCACTTCTTTCTGTAAATAGCTCTAAAAACATGAACTGAGCCCACTTGGCTAGTGTCAAAAAAAGGGGAAAAACCAATGCCTGCCAGAGCTAGTAAAAAGGATCTCTGTTATTCATATATTGAAGGATCTTCCCTGAAAACCTCAGTTCAAACTTGTCTTGATACATATATATACCCTATACACAGAATTCACATTTTGAATCCAAGAAAAAAGACCAACTCAGTCTATAGTATATATTTGTGTGCAGTCAAACCGAGAAACACAGCATGGTATGTTATTGCCAGTACCACTGGCTTTTTTTAACTTCATTAGTAATTGTTGTCCTCCCTGATGTCCCAGGAGAGTATTTTGCACCTTGTTCTATATATTTATAAATACAGAATTACATAGGAATACAGACAAAGGTGACATAGCCTCAAGTACAAAGGTTGTGTATAACAAGAATATTCAGAACAATGTCATAAAATATGAAAAGGAGAATGATGTTGAAATGCTGCTAATTATTTATGTGCCTTACATTTTACAGAATAAATCTAAATATCAGACCCCTGCTGATGAATCTCAATGTCAGGTGTACATAGAACACTATCCAGAACTTAACTTTTTATGAGAACATCCCTCCCAGTAATCGGTCTGCCTGCGTGATAATGTTGCCCTTGAGACATGGATCAAGCCTTGCTGGCAGTACATACATTCTTCCTTTTTTAAACATCTCACTGATTACAGAGGCTAATGCCAACTTAGTGTGACTACAGCAACGTCACCTTTTAGTTTAAAACTCACTTGGCATTTTCCCAGCCAAAGTGGGAAGAGGACTAGGATAAGTGGCATCATCAGAAATATACCTACATTATCAGCAGTACTTTCAAATTATAAATGGCTGGAGGATGGAAAATAAAAAGATTAGCAAGCTAAATTGCCAATAAGATAATGGCTGAAAGTGATAACTCATTCTGCCATATTACTTTTGAGCATCAATATAAATATGCATTTTATCAGCTTCAGAACATCTCACAAGAACATAGCATTGCACCTCAGATTCCAGCACAATGAAAGAGTCTGCTTGAAACAATGCTTTTCTTGACCAATTATTATCCTTGTACTAGGAATTAGATGAAGCTTTTTTTCAATCTGTACTGATAAATATAGGAATAAGAGATCCTCCGGAAAAGGCTTTATTTTCCGGAGAATCACGTCTAGACTGGCACTTTTCTCCGGCTTATCTCCAAGCCGGAAAAAAGAGGCAGCCATGTTAATGCAAATACCGCGGGGGATATTTAAATCCCCCGCGGATTTGCCTATTCCAAAGTGCTACATTAGCATCCCTTTTCCGGAAGGGATGCCAGTGTCAGTGTAGACACAGCCCAACTGTCTAATAGACAAAGGGATATGGCACATTCCAAACTGGTGTTGTAACTGTACCTTTTGTTTGATAACAATATTGTCATTTTCAAGATTTTTTGTACACACTGCTACATTTTTTCTGACAGCATTAGGTTTAGAATATATTATGGCTGAAACAACAAGACTGGAAGATTGTCCACTGCACAGACTGAGCTGATATAATTAGTCACTATACAAATGAAATACTATAATATAATGATATGGAAGCTCCTTTCAGAGCTCATTATTCCTTCTATATCTCTTACGAATTTTTAGAGTAACCTTTCCAGTAAAAAAGCAAGAAAACACAGCAAGGGTAATCATCCGTAGCCACAAATTTGAAGCCATTTTTATGGAAATCATCTTAAGGCCCAGTTTTGAAAACTGGACATGTCTGTAAAACAAAACATATTCACATACTTGTGCATGCACATACGCATATTGAAATATCATATGTCCTTGTACGCCGAATTGCCTGGGTATTATGCATGCAAATGTGTGTTTATCCATGCATGGTCATTTTTGTGGGTACGGCTGAGACTCTTTTTTTCTTTTTCAGAGTTTAGCACTGAAAGATTAAATCAGTCCAACAGAAGCTCAGAAATATTCTAAGTATGAGCTTTAATTAGGGGTGATTTCCAGTGTAATTTTGAATTTCATTTCACAAGTGCTGCAGAAAACTCTCGCATTGTTCTCTCATTTCACACCTCCTTCGCTTCCAGTCATGCTACTGAGCACAAACTGCACATGTAGGGTGAGGACCCACATGCAGTGTTCCCTGTACATTGAGCTCTTGGGTGGCCACCCAGAAAAGATCCAGAGGCAATCCAGCTAATTAGCAGAGTGTGCACAGTGCTCACAGCTGGCCATATAGGTTTCTAATAATGGTGCCCATCCGCACCTGTCTTAGTGCACATAACATTTATTCTGCACATGGATGGAAAAAATTAAAGGGAACATTGCTCACATGCTAAGTCAAACACCATAAATGGATAATTTCATTTCAGAGGGATGATTTAATTGAGTGAGTGTTTGAAATAAGCCCAATATAGAGATAGATCCAAACAGCAAACATGTCGCAATCTGGATCTGGATTTTGGTTCAGTTCCAGCTTTAAGTAATAGAACACTTATTGCTCTATAGTTTATGATTATACATATAGTCTACAGCAGTCCTTTACATTTTAAAACAATGTTTTCAATTTAGAGAGTGCCCACAGTATGCCTTCTACTATGCTAGATAGTGGGGAAGGGCCACACTGCAACCAGAGCCCCCAGAACCAATCTGTCTGAATCAGATAGAATTCATCTTAGAGATTCCCGGGTAGAAGACAGCGAGAGAGCCACTATACCATCCTTTGTGGGGGTGTAGCAAGATCCCTCCCCTGTATCTGGACAGATCAGACAACTCACCTGTGCAACTTGAGGCAGCATGTTTTATGCCTCCAAACTTACTGGATAAGTCTACATTGTGTCTGGGAGTGAGCCTCTCAGCCCAGGCAGTCAAACTTCTATATCTGAGGCTTGTGCTAGCTTTCTAAAAGTGGCTATGCTGATGATGTAGTTCTGGCTGGAACTCAGGCTCTGAAGCCTGGGGATAGGGTGGAACTTAAGAGCCTCAGAATCAAATCAACATTTACACAGATACTATTAGAGCACTAGTGTGAAAGCCAGTAACATAGGTCTTCTGTCTCTCTGGGAGGCTTGATTCCAGATACAGTGTAGACAGACCCACCATGGCTGGCCCCTGTGCCAAAGCAGTGCTGGAGAAGAGAAAGACTTCTAGCACCTTTTCTGCTTTGCATATTGTTGTCTGTAAGTTAGAATATTAAGATCAAGGACATTGAACCAAAAGGACACTAAAATCAAAATGGAGTCTTGAGTTTTACACAGAAATCAAAATGGAACCCAAAGGACTAAAAGACTTTTGCCGCCAAAATACATCATTTGCACAAAGCACATGGCTATGCACACAACACTGTTGCTCTGCACATGGCACTAAAGTCTGCACCAGGAACACTAATCTGCACCCGACACTACACCTTGTGCACTAGGGACACTCTTGCTGTTTCCTGCCTTGGGATCTTTATAAGCTCAGACCCCTGAAGGGATCAGGCTCCTCCTCCTGCTCCTGCTTCCTTCTCATCTTCTGGTAGCTGGCAGTTCAGATCGCTGTTGAAGAGGAGCCGTGGTGAAGGCCGGGACCTGCTTCCAAACAGACCAGACCAGACTCAATTCCACCACTACCTATAGGGTTCATTAGCTCACTACTGTGGCAATTGCCCAGCATTGTGGGTTATAGATACCTGTAGCTCCGGACTGAGAGCAGCTGCCTATTACCCAGTTCCACTCCAACCATTGTGGTGAAGGCCCTATTTTGAAGCTGAGAACTGATTACCATCGGGTGCCTGTATAACATACCTACCGTCATACCATCGACGAATCATCAATTGGACTCCTCAGTGTTCCCCCCCGAGGCTGCCTACGCCAACAGGTTGAGCTTCGGCTGTCATGCAACTTCAGAACAGACTGAGTATAGAGCTTTCCTGTCTAGTTATACTATGCTATCTTCTATTACCTCTGGGGTGAGGAGTTGATTTATGCAGTGTTTTATTCTGTGGTTATTCTTTGTGTCGTTACCTGTTGTATTCAATATATCTTTTAAAGTTTTACATTCGTTCCTGTGCTTATTTTGGACTGGAGAAATCCACCGGTAACAGATACAGAGGTTTCCAGGTCGGACCACCTTCTGAGACAAAGGCATTTTTCATCTATTCAGATCAGCCCTACTAAATTTAGTTTACTAGAATGCCTTTGCTAGTAACAATATCCACACAATATTCAGCTACATTTTGACCATAACTAATCTCACACACCCAAATGAGGCAGGCACATTAATAGTGCTACAGATAAAGGAAACTAAAATATAAAAGTTAAGGTCACCATTGCCAAAAGCAGCCTGCAATTTTGGACATCTGGGTGCCCACATTAAGATGTACTGAATGAAATCATGATGCTGTTCAAGTTAATGGGAGTTATACCAGATCAACTTCAGAATCTTACCCACTATGCCTAATTTTTAGAAGTGATGAGTATTCACTATTCCAGCTGAAGTCAAATGGGACCCCAACACTGAGGCTTTTACATTAAGAGACCAATTTTGAAAATGTTAGCATGAGTGACCTGCCCACGGGAAGAGAAGAACAGTGTGAAGTAATCCTGTCTCTTAAAAGAAATTAATTGAACTTTAGAAGATATAAGCATATCTTAAGCATTCATCATTAGAGGACAGACACATGAGGCCTGAGTTCTTATAAGCTAAGAAAGACAGACTCTTCAACCAATGGGGGACTGATGTCTCTGGAACTGGATAGAGATGAGAAACGTACTTAGGTAAAACTCTTTCACCTAAAATGATAAGGTAAGTTAGCACCTGCACTTTTGTTAAAGATCCTGAGAGAGGGAATCATCCACGGCTGAAAAGAAAAATAACTATTCAGTGAAACCATTCTGAACTAAGCCTTTGTCTTGCTAAATTAAGTTTTAAACATTTAGAAGCTTATTAGTTTTTACTCATAATTCTATTTTCAGTCCCTATTCTTGAATGCACTTAATCCTATATATATTTTGTTAATATAGTCATTCCATTTTTTAGCATAAATTAAGTCAGTTCTGTGTTTAAAGGGAAGGGTGTATTTGCCCTCAATTAAGTTAATTAGCTGTGATGTGATTTTGTGTTTTAAAGCAACAAATGAGCTATTATTTCTCTGACCTGTACAAGAGAGGGCTGGAAATCAGAGTTGGGCTGTAGACAGTCTGCTGGGGTCAGAGCCGTTATTTTGAAATAACTTTCCTAGTGTCTACACAGCCAAACTGCTATTTTGAAATCAATTTGAAATAGCGGAGCGCTTATTTCAAATTTGTTAAACCTCATTCCATGAGGAATAACTCCAAATTCGAAATAGCTACATCAAAATAAGTGCTGTGTAGATGCTTATTTCAAAATAGGGGGCCTCCAGCCCTTCCCAGGGTGCCCTGGTGGCCACTCTGGGCACAACCAGGAAAACTTCTCTCCTTGCCCCCCTCCCCAGAGTCCTTAAAGGGGTAGAGTCTGGCCACAGTGCCTGTGCCAGCTACAGGCCTGCCAGTTCA
The DNA here is from genome assembly GCF_049634645.1 of Pelodiscus sinensis. Lineage (NCBI taxonomy): Eukaryota > Metazoa > Chordata > Testudines > Trionychidae > Pelodiscus > Pelodiscus sinensis. Next base: position 26,966,985 of record NC_134718.1, read on the forward strand.
GAGCCAGCAGTCACTGCCCCCAATCCAGTGGCCCCACAACATAAGCCAGCAAGCCACCGGCAGCCAGCCCTCCACCACTCCCCCGGACCAGTCCCCCAGCTCCCAGGAGCCTGCCAGAGGCCGCAAAAGGTGGGAGCCTTCCTGGTCTAGTGTGGAGATCATAGACCTGATTGAGGTTTGGGGGGAGGCCTCCAATGTCCATGATCTCCGCACTAGATGCCATCATCACCACCCCAATGAGCCAGGACCTCCGAGCTGCCCCAGTGCACCTGTCGCTAGTGTCACCTCAGGCCAGGGAGGCTACAACAGGTGAGTGCCATCACTGCCCCCTTATGCAGGGCGGGGGGATGGAAACCAGGGACTGTGTGTGTGGGCCTTGCTGTCCCTGGATCACGCAGCAACCTGTGCATGTGCGAGCATGTGCCATGCCACCCCTGGGCATGTGGCCCCAGCTGGCTGCCACACAGGGGACTTACCATGTTATCCACAAGTGTGTCTGAGGAGACATGGCATTCTCCTGACTCCAGGGTGGGACACAGCAGGACGCCCTCCCTCCACAAGGCCACTTTACACAGAGGCAGGGGACATCTCTCTCTCTCTCTCTCTCTCTCTCTCTCTCTCTCTCTCTCTCTCTCTCTCTCTCTCTCTCTCTCTCTCTCTCTCTCTCTCTCTCTCTCTCTCTCTCTCTCTCTCTCTCTCTCTCTCTCTCTCTCTCTCTCTCTCTCTCTCTCTCTCTCTCTCTCTCTCTCTCACACACACACACACACACACACACACACACACACACACACTATATACACCACAGGGGCATGGGTGTGGTCCCAAGGCAGCTGCCACTCCCGGGGATAGCAGGACATTCCAAACATGGCCTGTGTGCAAGCACATTGGCTCTGATGGTGCAGGGAATGGTCATCCTCACCTTGAACAGGGGGGCTGGCTTTCACCCACCGTGTCCTCAGGGATAACTGACCACTTCTCTTGTTTCTCCACAGCCGCACCAACATGCTCCTGCACCCAAGGGCTCTGCAGGCCCACCCGTGCAGTGGAGGGATATACCAACAGCAGCACCTGTAGGCACTGCGAGCCCTGCAATGCACCCTCCAACATTGGGAGCTAGAAGACCTGCAGCTCCAGCAGGAGCAGCTTTCCCAGGGCCGTGCCATTTGCTGACACCCTGCAGACCCTGGTGCAGAGCATGCTGCCTCCTGCTGCTCCAGTGCCTGCTGCCTCCCCAGCTACGCTCCTCCTCACACTCCTTCTCCTCCTCCTGCTTCTCCCTTCACCTCTTCCACACCCTCCATCCCCTCCCAATCCCCCCGGGGATGCCAAGGCCCCTGCACTCATGGTGCTGGGAGACAGTTGGCCTGGTGAGACCCCCACCCCTGAGCCTTGAGCTTCCCCTCCCCCTTGCTTCCCCCTTCCAGCTCCCTCCTCTCAGGTTGCCCCCTCCCCTCTCCTACCCTCTCTCTCCCTTCTCCCGCCTCCTTTCCCCAGTCTCACCAGAGTTTCATCTCCACCCCCCATTTTGTTAAATAAAGAGAGTTTGTATTTATGAAAATATGTGTATTTTATTTTACACCAGGAAGGGGGTTAGGGAGGGGTAAGTGGAAGAACGCGAGGGAGGAACAAGGCACAAGTCCCCAGTTGGGCACACCAGGGAGACAGTTAGTGCTCCTCATGGTGGAAGCTCTCCCGCATGGCCTCCTGGATACTGACAGCCCTCCAATGGACCTCCTGGATGGCAGCCTGCAGCAAGTGCAGCCAGGCTCACAGCAACATGTCCAAGAGAAGCACCAGAGCACCCAGGGACAGCTCTGGATCCATGTTGCAGAGTGCTGTGATGTTCCAAGTGAGGGCAACCAGAGCACGCTGAGACAAAAATGCTTTGCTGTCCCTCGTTGAGGTAGAAAAGCAAGCAGAGAAACCTGAGAACCGGCTGCCCGAGGGGGGGTCCCTTTAAGCACAGATCTCAGATAGCCTCAAGCAGCAGCCCCACACAGTAAGTCCTGACCTAGTGCCCTGCCGGAACTGTTCCGGCCAGCCTTAAATGAGATTCAGAGTCCACTCAGTGTGGATGCGCTATTTTGAAATTTTGTGTGTAGATGCGTATTTTGAAATATCCTATTTCGAAATAACTATTTTGAAATAAGATATAAGATATTTTGAAATAATACTGTAGTGTAGACATACCCAAAGAGCATGCCCTGCTTTGTGGCAGCCTGGTTGTCAGTGACCCAGGTTAGGTGACATAGGTTAGGTGCAGCAAAGCACTGCAAGCTACCCAGGATTACAAGACAGGCAGTGACAACCCCTCACTGGACTGAATTACACCCCAGAATGTGACAACATGAAGCAAGCAAAAGAAACCTCAGCTTACAAGAGTTCCACTGGCAAACATGTTTCAATAGAACTATGTGAGCTTGTATCAGCAGACTTCCTGCATCTTGACAGAATAAAGGAGGATAGGACTACAGATTAGTCCTAGTGAATCACTTCACTAGGTTTGTTCAACTCTACCCTGACACTAACAAGATAGCCAAGACTGTGGAGGACAAATTTGACAATTAATTTGTTGTAAACTTTGCTTTTCCAGGAAGTACTCATCATGACCAAGGGGCAGAGTTTGAAAATAATTTACTCAGGAGGTTACAGCCCTACGGTAAAATTAGAACTTCTTGCACAATCCTAATAATAACCACAGAGCTGTAAGAATGTAGAAAGACAGAACCAAACTCCTTTGGCTATGCTGAGAACCTTGACAAAAGAACAAAAAAATTCAAACTGGAAGGCGTCTCTTAATAGATAATTATGTCTACATTGTAGATGAAATGAGGTTACAGGATTTCATATTTCTATTTATTATGTTGAAGAGGATGTTGTAACCTAACGAATGAGAGAAATATACATCTTGTGGTGTACCTCATCCACTGTATCAAATATCTCAATAACATCTAAGCGGATGAAACTAGATAATGACTACTATTCTCAAATGAAATCATACAGAAAAATGATAAAAGGCAAGAACACCATATCACACATTACCAAACATTTTTCACAAAGGGATCACTTTGTACCAGATCTTTTGACACTTGTCTTCAAGGAAACCTGTACAACACCTTCAAAAGGTAGAGCTGTGAATTTAAATCCATAACTTTGCCAGACATCAGAAATCATGGACTTAGTTTCATGGCTCATTACAACAATTTGTAACACATCACACTTCCTGCTATTCTGAATTGCCCACTTCAAAGTCTTTATGCATAATAATCTAACCCACAACTGCTCACTTCATTTCCAGTGACTGCCTCCAATATGCAATACCCCTTCTGTTTAACTATCTGTCCCTATTTGATTTTAGCAATGACACCCTGCTTTCTCTCAGACCCAAAAAAGAGCTCTCTGCAGTTTGAAAATTTGTAACTTTCATGAACAGAATTTGGTCCAATAAAAGTTATTACTTCACTTACCTTTTCTCTCTATCATATCCCAGGACCAATGCAGTTACAATACTGCAAAACAATTACTCTTGTCACTGTGATGGTTCTTCCCAGGAGCCTACATACAGAATTGCTTTTGAATATAGGATTGATGAGACACACATATAGGTAACAAAAATTGACTTACCACCCACATAAATACACTTTCTATTACAATTACATAAATAACAGAGATCAATAGAGACACCTTAAGTTTATAAATATATTTATGAAGTCCTGTGACTCATGGAAAGATAGAAGAAAAGGTAGAGATTACCCTAAGGAAAAAGCATGAGTCCAGACTTCCTACATGATTTCTACATGGAGTAGTCCCAACAATATTTTGGATAAGTGTACCTTTTAAACATCTTGCCTATTTTACCCACCTATATCCAGGACCATATTTGATAAGGTTTTGGTCTCTGCCAATTATAATTGGACTTCCAACAGTTAGTCTCTCATTTGCATCAATTAATATTTCAATAGTTTCCACATGTCAATGCAGTTATCTAGTTAGTACCCCCAAATCCTCTATTACAAGCACATTTATGCAATCATGTGATACACCTGTTTTCAGGAGTTAACTTCTTTGTTACAAAACATTTAGGCATACATCAGCTAACTAAAAAACAGGCCCATTATTTCTTACTAGGCCTCATATTCTTCCAAGCCTACCATAGTTGGTATACAGATTTTTTATTTCTCTACTTTCCATAAGTGTATTAAGTATCATTCTAAGCATTTTAGCATACAATCTTGGTTAACTTCTTACAAGAAGGCTTTATCTTAGATCACATCAGGGTCACTGGTCAAACCCAACATTTGCTCATTGGCTTGCATTTGGTCTACCTACAAATTCTGCATTTGCATGTACACAATGATTATGATGAAAAATAGAAATAGAAGACAAAAAAAAGTATGCACTTGAATCCAAACATTTTAAACAACACATGCTGCTCATAGAAAGAACCACTAAGATCAGAGAGTGCATAATGTTGCCCTCATAGCAAGTGGCAGACTACCTGTCCAGAAACTTTTAGAGAGAGGTAGACCAGGATTCAGATCCTATTGGGAAAATAAAGTCCATGTAGTATTTCAAAGGAAATGGGGTAGTACAGGCTATGAAGTAAAAGCAAAATATAAAATAGATGTGTTCTTCACCACAATCTTGTATTTCCCTGTGACATTTTACCTTGAGATATAATCCTCTTAACAATCACAGGAGAAGACACAGAGAACAAGGCAAACTAGTACAATGAGAGCTCAAAATGAAAACTGGAATTCTGACTCCAGTAATTCTGATAATAATTAGAGTGAAGATGAACTACATTATGTGATGACACCATTTACTGTCCATAGCAAAGAAGCTGAAACCAGAGGTAGAAATGTTTTGAATGTTACCTGTCCTTGGAACCAGCCAAGGAATAAGCCCAGACAAAGGGTGAACCAGAGCAGCACTGAGGTATGTTTATTGGTACAAACTTAAATGGTGTGGCAATACTCACACACACACACATCACATTCGTGCTGGCAGTTCGGAGACTAGCTGCAGGCACGGCATAGATTACTTTACATTTTACAGTTAGCTGGGGCTGACTAGGCTACAGCTATCCTGAGACCATCCGTGAGGTGACAAGAGTCCCCAGACTCCCTTTGGATCTGCAGGAGGGCTCTACTGCTTCCAGTTCAGTCTTGAGTTTGGCGTGCTGCTACATCTTTTCCGAGCAGAGCTACACCTGGCAACCCATTCCATCAATTTATACACTTTGCGGGATTCTTCCTTATAGCCATAAAAGGCAATTTATGCTGTATTGCCTTATAATTGGTGGTTTTTCAATCACACTTCTGCGTGCACTTCATACATTGACAGGTTACATATTCATAAGCATGAGTACAATTGATTCTATAGAGCAATACGGCTTTAAGCAAGCATCTAAGATCATTGGGGAGTTTCCACTGCTTGACATAACAGGAAACTGTTCAGACTGCACCTGAAAGAGTAAATGGGGGTGCATCTGGCTACATTCTCCATATCTGGGAAATAAGGATATTGTTAATCCTGTAACATCAGAACTGATCATCAAACTGATATGACATTCACACCAGATGTAGAAAGGCAGGAATGCCAAAATATAAATAGAAAATCTGAAATGAGTAGTGCATAACATGACAAAACAATCTGACATTAGAGGTCATTCTGCTAGAGAGAGGACATCCCCACAGATACTCAGCTATGAAAAGTTAAGGACACCCTTTTATCAGTGCCTATATTCAATGCTGGGTTGGTGAATGCTTCATGACTTGTCTTCATATTTGTTACAAGCCATACACCATATACCTATTACTGTTCCTTATCCTGCATTCTATTAAAGATTGATGTAGAATTGGTAAATGATGTCATATTGACTTACGATATGGATATAGTTCTAAGTAAAGTCTTTGATAGTTCTGAATACTTTATTCTTATGTTAACAGCTTATATCACTGTCCAATAACGTGGAGTTACCTGGTTATCCTTGAATATATGGTAACTGTAATTTCACAATATAAGATAGTAGTCTCCAATCTTTTTAAACACAAGATCACTTTTTCAATTTAAGTTCAATGTAAGATCTACCTCAAACCCAAATACTCTTGCCCCACTTCCTTCCCACCCCTTCTTTGAGGCCCTGCCCTGGTTCCACCACTTTTCTGAGGTCTCACCTTCCTCAGTCCATCTCTCTTCATCCCCCATCCTCATTTACTTTCACCAGGCTGGGATAGGGGCTTGGGGTGCAGGCTCTGCTATTGTGCCAAGGGGTTTGGAGCATGGGAGGGGCTCCAGGCTTACCCAGGGTGCGGGATTAAGGTCCAGGAGGGGGTTCAGGATGCAACCTTGGGGAAGGAGTTTGCATGCCAGGGGACTCATATCCGTGGCAAGAGGTTGGGTGTAGGAGGAGGTTCAGGACTGGGACAGGGTTTCAGGAAGCAGGCTCTGGCTGGGGAACCGTTTAACTGAGATAACTTCTGGTCGGTGGAGCAGTGGGGTTAAGGCAGGCTTGCTCCTGCCTTGGCCCTGCACCACTCCTAAAAGCAGCTAGCATGTATAGCAATGGCTCCATGGTGCTATGTGCTTCCCCTCATCTGCAAGCACTGATCCCACAGCTTCTACTGGCCACAGTTCCCCATTACTGATCAATGGGTGCTACAGGAGTGGAGACCTCCCACTCTGCCTTTCTCATGGGCTGCAGGGACATGCCAGCCACTTCCAGGAGCAGCAATTACCAGGGAGCAATGACTCCAGCCATGACAGGTTAGGCATTTTAGAACTCACTACTCAAAAAAATTAAATTTGAGTGTGAGAGAAATGAAAAATATGAAATGCACAGACCAGTCAAAAACCCCAAATAACCCATTTTGCAAGCAGTACTAGTAGTAACAACTAGTACCATGTATGTGATTGGTTGGGAGATGAGAGGGAAGGACAGTGTGTGTTTGTGAGAATGACAGACGCACACACAGGGTGTGAGAGTGACAGAGATTTGCATTGCCAAGATCCCTCCATTCCCTTCTCTCCGTGTGGAGATGGAGTACAGGAATGGGAGAGGAGAGGCACCCTGACTTCAGTGTTCCCCCTCCCACACCTTTGCATGTCCAGCAGGAGGCTCCCAGTGGTGGCAGTTCCAAGGCAGAGGGCAGGTGAAGCATGACAGTGGGTGGAGAGGCAACTGAAGTGCCAGCGCTTGATGGATTCCTGGCCAAAACAGTCAAGATCACCTGTCAGAGGATCTAAGATCTACCGGTAGATCCCAATCTACTGGTTGGTGACAACTGATATAGGAATATCTTTGGCAATTTAAGATGGCTATTCGGTTGGATAACAGAGCCACAATTATAGCAGAAACTTTCTGCTTAATGTGAAATAAACCAAAGAGATACAGTTTTCACCATCAGTATCAGAACATGTGAGAGGAGAAAAACCTGAAGATTCAATTAAGAATGACAGTTATAAGCTTCCAGAATTTATAGATTACTGTTAATAAATCATATAAATAGAATGTATGCAATATTTTGTTAACAGAAATACTGAGATGACTTTTTTAGATGTAAGTGTAGAAGAAGACAATGTCAGAGTTAGATTTACATGTGCTTTCTCCCCACAAGGATTAAAGTTCTATTAAAGGGCACAAAGGGGATAATTCTGGTGGCAATAGCAGATGGGTTCATGCTTTGAAAATACTGAACAGCAATGGAATTTGTTCAAGCCATGGAGTTTTTTTAAAATATCAAATTTCATAAAATTCAAGTTTTTCAAACTCTTCCTGGTCTGGGCACATAACTGCAGTATCTCTAACAAGGCTGTTTCTAGGGTTTACCTTCAATACCTCCCTCTGACACTGTTCTCTCTAGCGCCAAGAAACAGCCCAAGTCTGAAGAAAATGCCGAAGTGAGGGTGGCAATCCCACAACTCCGCTACAGTAGCCTTATAAACTCCCCCACAACCACGATACCCTTTGCAGTTGACACCTCCACAGTTATACCACCATGAAATTTCAGATGTAAACATCTAATACCATGAAATTGGATGTTTTATAAATCCTATAACTGAATTTGACAAAAATGGACCATGAATTTGATAGGGCCCTAATAATTTTCCATCAATCTTAGTTTTAGTACCTAAGCCAAAGACTATTCAATAGGAATGTACAAGCCAATATATTGTCTCAGAATGATCGCATTAGACAATTACACCAGATTTATTACTGCTCTTGCAATGCTAGATGTAGAAGCTGTGGTGCATACTTGGTTTCTTATCTGTAACTGATTATATGGGTTCAACCATTCTTCTCTTATATGGACCTTACAATACCAACCACACTTTTGTCATTAGCAGATTAGAATACAATAAGTCTTAGTAACGATACACCTGAAGAACACTAAGAAATTATAGCTGGTAAAAAATGCACCTGCATTCCTGCTATAAGCCTGTAACATGAATGCTTCAATCTCAGCATTGGGCTCCTTTTTACTTCCATGAACAGTGAACAAAGAAGTCTCAGATAAGTCAACTCACCATTTTGTGAGGCAATGGACTAACACATAATAAAGAGCTGTCCCAAAGAGCTTTAATATGTAAAAGACAAGATATTAAAAAAACCTAAGTTCTGCTTGGGGCAGAGGGAGGAAGGATGAAGACAGAAGAGCTAACAAAACAACAACAACAACAACGGGATGGTTTAAACTCTGTTGTACATTATTGTCACCATCCTGTGTGGCGGTGGGCTGTTCAGAATCTTACCGTCCCAGTGCCATCCCGTTGTGCCACAGCAAGCTGAGAGAATGTCCATCAATAGACTCTGAAAAGCTGTGCAGCTCACATTCCTCTGACATAACTGGCCAGTTCTACTCATTTTTTGCACAAAGGCAGCAGTGCTTCACTTCAGACCCTTCTTGCTCTGATTACCAGACCACAGAGACTACATTTGTGGTTTTCTCCCACAGAACTGATGGGCTGCAAGAGATGAATAAGATTCCCTGGTCTTCAGTCACAGGAACTAACCACGATTTAGCCCTGAGTTCTGTGCCACCTTTTATAAGCAGTTATGGACATGGAGCATGCCTTAATAATTATTCTCCTGAGCTTATAAGAACAATGTTTGACTAGGTCTGAGACAGTGGAGTGGATTCAGGAAGATGTAGAATGTCAAAGTTGGTATTAAAGACCTGTCTCCTTGGGGAAATACCCCTATTGTTTCAGTGGCTGAATAGCCCAATAGGCCTGAAGAGAGCAGCCACAAAAGTCAATCTGGGAGCCCAAAAGCAGGAAATGGAAAGCCAAGCCAAAGAGTTACTTGTGAGTTGCATGAGTGTTTCTGGGGATATAACAGGAGAACTAGCAGTTTGCAAATTGCTACAATTCTAACAAAGGAAATCACTGTGGGTGCGTCTAGACTGGCATCTGCTTTTGCGCAAAAACGTGGCAGCTGTCTACACTGGCCGCTTGAATTTGCGCAAGAGCACTGACTTTGTAATGTACAAAATCAGTGCTTCTTGCGCAAATACTTTCACGCTCCTGCTCAGGGATAAGCTCTCTTGTGCAAGAATACTTGCGCAAGAGGGCCAGTGTAGACAGGCACCTTAATTTTTTGCACAAGAAAGCCCGATGGCTAAAATGGCCATTGGAACTTTCTTGTGCAAAAGCGCATCTAGATTGGCACGGATGCTTTTGCGCAAAAGCATTTTTTGCGCAAAAGCATCCTTGCCAATCTAGACGCTCTTTTGCGGAAATACTTTTAACGGAAAAACTTTTCCGTTAAAAGTATTTCCGCAAAATCATGCCAGTCTAGACGTAGCCTGTATGAATGACTCTGTTGGTAGCCTCCCAGAACACAACTCTTTAGCACTGTTTTGTTAGGGTATGTCTACACTACCCCGCTAATTCGAACTAGCGGGGTAATGTAGGCATACTGCACTTGCAAATGAAGCCCGGGATTTGAATTTCCCGGGCTTCATTTGCATAAGCCGGGTGCCACCATTTTTAAATCCCGGCTAGTTCGAACCCCGTGCTGCGCGGTTACACGCAGCACGGAGTAGCTAGTTCGGATTAGGCTTCTAATCCGAACTAGCTGTACTCCTCATGGAATGAGGAGTTTGAATTAGCGGGGTAGTGTAGACATACCCTTAATTATATTTATTTTAACATTTGTAAAACCAAAGCTAAGAGAACTATCCAGGAGCTGTAAAAATCTAGCAGAGAAGTTAATGGCAAAATTCTCATTCACTTCATCAGCAGCATGAGTGGGTTTTAACAACATGCTAAAAATTGTAGAAAAACATATTTGTTTTTGTTATATCAAAATGTCATCTTTTCCATTTTAGATGTATTATTATTATTAAGGTCATGGTATGTACTTTTAATTAATCTGTCTATTGAAAGACTGGAGATGATACTAAAGAAGAATGTTGATATGGTTAGAAATACTAACATCTGTTTTATCTCTTTTAAAGCAGATGGTTTGGAAATCACTTATTCCTCATTTTCTCCTCTATTACTTCTGCCCTTGTACGAGTATGTGCTATGTGGAGAAAATTGTAATAGGCAAAAATATATATAGGGATACACCAGATGCTTCAGCCAAAAGGATGAAACAATTATGGTTATTAAAATATTGGTGAAGAGTTTTTATGAATCTCTACTAAAATGCTCCATCAGTCCCCTACCCATTTTATATACCAGGTAAGGGAAAAAACGGGTGATTGACTTTCTGTAATATGAAATAAATATAATGCATAAGAAATTAAGGTTCTGTTAACTGCAAAAATCCAAAGCAGCATAAAGTATTTAAGCTGTTATTTGAAAAATACAATATATTAAGAGAATGATTTTGTAAACTTATAAGCTGACTGTCAAGTTTTTTTTTTTTTTTTGGGGGGGGGGGTTTTTTGTAAAGGAGTATTTTGCTATTTTGTAAATATACAGCACACTTTCATAAAAATACTACACATGACACTGATATATGTAAAATTAGGAAAGCTAAACAATCAAAGTAAAATCAGGGCAAAGAATAAACAGAAAGATAAAAATCAAGAACAAGAAGTTAATAGTGGAAAAAGAGTCTTTAATCAAGAGTCTTTAAAAAGGAATACAGTATTTACATATAAAGCTTGAATGAATTCTATAGTGAATATCTGCTAGAGTAAAATAGAATAATGATTTTAGTTTGGGATGGTCACACTATTTATAAGATTATAAAAAATACATGGGTCCCTACATTCAGAGTTTACAATCCAAGTAGACAAAGGATGTGGGAAGGGACAAAATTCATCAATAAATGTCTGGGGTGAGAGCATCTTGCTAAGCTCATAATTTTTGTTTTAGATTCTTTTTAATACCCTCTTTCCCAACCACATCTCATCTGTCTTGGTGCCACAGATTCTCAGCTCACCCCATTGCTATCTTTTGTTTCCTTCCACCTGCCCCTGCCAATCTCATATCACAGATTTAAGAAATAATGTGAAAAGACAACAAAAACAAGAAGAAGTAACTAAAATGGTGTCCATGTTACTAAGGCAAGTCTACACATGCACACCTGGCTAGCATGCACATAAACAGCAGTATAAAATGGCAAGGCCCAGTTTAGGCAAGTAGATTATAATAATATACAGGCAGTCCCCGGGTTACGTACAAGATAGGGACTGTAGGTTTGTTCTTAAGTTGAATTTGTATGTAAGTCGGAACTGGTACATATTGTAGGGGAAACTCCAGCCAAACATTTTTTTTAGTTTTGGATAGCAAAGGGAAAGGTTAACTCCCCTCTAATGTTTATTTTGCTGTCTGTTCCCCTGTTCAGAAGATTTCACATCTATTTCTGTCCCTGTGACAAACTCAGGACTAAAGGAGTAACTCATCAAATACCAAACAGCTCTGCACCATGCTTTGAGCTAATAGCTTTATTTCCACACACCACCCAGGGTTCTAGGAGGAGGGTCCTTTTTTTGCTAACACAGTGAGGCCAGCACTTTGTTTTGGTGGAGTCTTTGTTTGCCCAGGGAGCCCAGCATGTATAGGGGGAGGAGGGGGGAGAGGCTGCTTTTGTCTGCTGTTCGGCAGCCTGTTGCTCAGGGGAGGGGGCAGCCTGTTGCTGGCAGAGGGGGAGGGGGGAGGCGTGCAGGATGCGAGGCCGCAGAGGGGGGGCAGCGGGCGTGGGGAGGCACTTTTCCTCTGCCCGGCAGCTCTGCGGGATCCCTGTCCCTGTGGCCAGCTGCTGCAGGCAGAGGCCAGTTGGAGCCGGCCGAAGAGGAGGAGGAGGTGGATTCTAGGACCCAGGTGAGCGAGCCCCGGGGACGCTGCTGCGCTCCGGGAGCCCGGCATGTATAGAGGGGAGGAGGAGCAGAGAGGCTGCTTTTGTCTGTTCAGCAGCCTGTTGCTCAGGGGAGGGGGCAGCCTGTTGCTAGCGGGGGGGGGCAGCGGGCGTGGGGAGGCACTTTTCCTCTGCCCGGCAGCTCTGCGGGACCCCAGTTGGAGCCGGCCCGAGGAGGAGGAGGATCCTAGGACCCAGGTGAGCGAGCCCCGGGAATGCTGCTGCGCATGTGCGGGAGTTGCCTCACCCCGTTCGTATCTAGGGATCCGATGTAAGTCGGATCCACGTAAGTCTGATCCACGTAAGTCGGGGACTGCCTGTAATGCTATATATAATATTATATAATGCTTTAACCATTTGAAAACTGCAAGACTCTTTGCGCACCAAAGCAGTGCCAAACATGTGTGCGTTGCTATTTCCAGGATTGTACTATCCCATTGCCAGAGCCATTTCCACTGCAGTGAAAGGCTCCAGCACCAGGGAAAGGTTCTGAAAGAGGGAGAAGCAGTGGGGAAAAAAAATCTTTCCTTGCTTCTGTGAAAGGCTCAGGCAATTGGGAGTTGCCAGGCCCCTTTCCTGCAGCATCCCTCCCTTCCCTCCTCCTTCCAGAGCATTGCACCGCTACTTGTTGCAACATACTTCTTCCATGCCACTGCTAGAGTATACAAGTTCTTAGTGTTCAAAGGAAGGGGAGCTGAAAGGGGGAAGAACCATAATGACATAAAACCTGCCTCTGAAGTTAGTTCTCCCTCAGTGTGTATGCAAATAAGTTACATAGACATAGGCTACGATGGTATAAAGGTATTATCAGCCTACATTTTGGATGAGTGTTTTAGAGACAAAATCACAACTGAGTTGTGTTGGTCATTCCAAATAAATTCAACAGAGTCAATTAATCTTAGAAATGTAGATCCGGAAGGGATCTCAAAAGGTCATCTAATCCAGCAATCTGCACTGAAGTAGTACCAAGAATGCTTCCTAAACCATCCCCAACAGGAGTTTATAATCTTTTTTTTAAATACCTCCAATGACAAGGATTCCACAACCAACCTCGCACATCTATTCCAAAGCTTAACTGTTCTTATCTAACCTAACCTATAAGGCTAATTTAATATAGGCCATATTTCTCAATGTATCCTACAGGAATGTCACATGGGATTGTGTCCAAAATATTATTAAAATGAAAATATATCATCATAAAGCATTTATATCACATAATACCATCATACAGTCTCCATACAATACATACATGACAGAAAACTGTTTTTCAAATAGTTTAATGAGTTTTTTTAAAAAAATATTATTTGACCTATGAATACCCTCTGCCTTTAAAGCCTTAGCTACTATGGGCCTGATTTTTTATTACACTACTGCTCCTATATGCCACTTCAGCAGCTAAAATAATTCACAAACTTAAAGAGTCAGCAGATTCAGTTTATACAAAGTATGTTACATGGTATTTTAATAGTCACCTAAAATGAGGAACTAATATCAACAATAGTTAAAACATACAAGGTTCACAAACAGGAAGAAAGAATGACATTAAGGAATGATATTGTCCAGGAACTTATTCTACTTTTTTCATTAATACAAAAGTTGAAAAAATGAATAGAGTATATATAAATAGAATCAGATAGCTGTGACAATATGTTTATCAACAGCATTGTTTACACAATATGGAATGAAATACTAAGACTCTCACTACAGGCAGTCCCCAGGTTACGTACAAGATAGGGACTGTAGGATTGTTCTTAAGTTGAATCTGTATGTAAGTCAGAACTGGCGTCAGCTGCTGCTGAAACTGATCAGTTTCAACCGTGGCTGAATCTGGATGCCAGTTCTGACTTACATACAGATTCAACTTAAGAAACCCAGGCGTCCCCAAGTCAGCTGCTGCTGAAACTGATCAGCGGCTGATTCCAGGAAGCCCAGGGCAGAGCAACTCTGCCTCGGGCTTCCTGTAGTCAGCAGCTGGTCAGTTTCAGCAGCGGCTGACTTGGGGACATCTGGGGCAGAGCAGCTGGAGTCCTGCTGGGTTGCTCCAGTAGCGCGGCTCCTCGGCACTACTGGAGCAACCCAGCAGCACCCCATCTGCTCTGCCCCAGGCGTCCTGTTTCAGCCGCTGCTGAAACTGACCAGCAGCGGCTGAATCAGGACGCCTGGGGCAGAGCAGCTGGGGTGCTGCCGGGTTAGTCCGGAGCGGCACTGTGGGACCAACCCGGCAGCCCCCAGCTGCTCTTCCCCAGGGGTAGGCAAGAAAAGCCTGGTCTGCTGGGGGGGGCACTAGCTGCACCCCCCCCCCCCAGCAGACCAGGGAGACGGGGGTGGCAGGACCGCCCAAGTCCTCCACGGCTTTGCTCCGTCTCCCTGGTCTGCTGACCTGGGAGACGCAGAGCAAAGCCGCAGAGCACGCGGGCAGTGGGACAGTCCAGGCGCGCCGCGGCTGTCCCACTGTTGGTGTGCTCCGAGGCTTTGCTACCCATCTCCCTGGTCTGCTGGTCAGACCAGGGAGATGGGGAGCAAAGCTGCGGAGCACGCGGGCAGCGGGACAGTCCAGGCGCGCCACGGCTGTCCCACTGCGGGCGTGCTCCAAGGCTTTGCTCCCCGTCTCCCTGCAGACCAGGGAGATGGAGAGCAAAGCCGCGGAGCACGCCCGCAGCGGGACAGCCCAAGCGCACCCGGGCTGTCCCGCTGCGGGCGTGCTCCAAGTCTTTGCTCCCCATCTCCCTGCAGACCAGGAAGATGGAGAGCAAAGCCGCGGAGCACGCCTGCAGCGGGACAGCCCGGGTGTGCTTGAGCTGTCCCCCTGCAGGCATGCTCCGCGGCTTTGCTCCTGTCCCCCTGGTCTGCTGGGGAGGTCCAGCGGCTTTGCTGGACCCCCCCCCCCAGTAGACCAGGGGGACCGGGAGAAGCTTTTCTCGCCCCCAAGGACACGGGCGGCAACTTGCCGCCCGTGAGCTCCGGGGCGAGAAAAGCCCCGTTCGTAAGTGCAGATCCGACATAAGTCGGATCCGCGTAAGTCGGGGACTGCCTGTACTGTGTTTCAGTATTGACTATTGTAGAATAAGACTGATTTTGGAGAGTTATGGCCTTAAATCCAGAGGTAGTATTCAATAGCATCTTCCTTTCCCAGTCAGGGGCCACACACCACAAGAAGTGCTATGTCATATAGAAAGTAGAAGGCTTGAAATCATAGAAAAAGCTGTTAACTTTAACTCCTTGACCTCACTACACAACCAAACCTAAGCAGTTTTGCCATTTTTAAAAATAAAACAGCAGATTTGCATGTTTAAATATACCGTTGTGCCTAGACTTCTTATCGTGTAATTAACAGGGCTGTGTCCAAGAACTTTCTGTGGTCATTTTATGTCCTATGAATTCCACAAGGATTTTTTCTGTGTCCTGCACTGAGCTATTTGAAAAAATACTCCTCTGAGTCTTGTTCTGTTCCAGGCCCTTCAATCCCTATTGGCTGCACAGCTCTCTCACACTGCAGAAGGAGCTTGGGCCAATGCAACTTTGTGGATCATCCCAAGTGGAAGCACCTCCATGGTGAACTTACAGTTCAGTTTCTGGTGAGGGCCAACAAGAAGATTCTAGTAGCAAGGACAGAAGGATTTGTGGCTAGAGCAAGGGTATGCCAAGGCAGGAGGAAAGGCTTCGCCTGGCTGCACAGTTTGTGGACAGGAACAGGCACTTGCTTTGTAGTTCCTGGAAAACTGGAGGAGGACTAAGCTCAGCAAAGGGAGGAGGACTAAGTTTAAAAAAAATCCAACAACAATAACCCTCATATCTCTCATATCACTGATGACCACAAAGTAGCATTAATCACATTATGACCTGACTCCCCTGTAGGCTACTCTGTGCTATAGGTGAGAAACAGCTTGGAAGATGCCAAGGCTGAGTGGCAAAGGCAAATGCACACCATGAGGAAGTATGCAGGACAACCTAGCCTCATGCCACTCTTCATATTGAGTGCCTCCCATGGCTGACTCCACCATCCTTCCACAGGGCCCAGCAGATGTAAATGAGGAAAGACGAGAAATGAGAAGAGATGGAAAGGTGGTATGACATTCAAGGGGGCTGTTGTTATACAGTTTCAGTGTTTGCATTTGTTTATGCACTTTCTGAAATGTTTCAATGTCTTCAAATTTGCATTTTTCACACCAAAAAAAATCTCTCGTCAAAATGTGTTTGCCAAGTTCTAGTCTTCTTTTCCATTTATAAATCAAGCTGCTATGATCCAAATTCCAAATCTCTATCTTCTGCCTTTCTTATTCCTCCTCCTGATGGATGTGCAGGTTTCTGAATCAATTCAGATAATCCTTAAAAACTCTGGATGCTTATCCAAACCTTTTTCAGAGCTTTGGTTGGAAATGTCACAGAAATAGGATTAACAAAGAGATTTTGTGTATCTCCCATTTCCAATTAAGCCAAAATAGCTTATCTCACAGTATTTCAAGGCTTCTGGCCATGACTGGAATTGGAATCAAGAAATACAGAGGCCCACAGAAATGGGGGAAAATAGTTAGCATAGTTGTTTTGAACCTGAAATATGTTTGGGTCAAAGGGTTTACTAAAGGCTCATATTAAATAAGATTTTCTTTGCCTACACCTAATTCAGCTTGGACAGACTTGAATGTGTTGTAGAAGGCTATCTAGTAGAGGAAGCTGCTGGGAGAAAAATAAGATACTAAAAAAGTATATTCAATATACTGAGCTATCCATATAGTGAATATTTATAAAATCAGTAGGTGGGGCAGTCACTGTGAAGACTGTGGAAAGAAAGGGTGCATTATTCAATTTTACTGTATCAATAAAATAGCTTGAAGCTTAATACAAATAGAAATATACTGCCAATATTTAATTCCATCTCATTTGCAATGAAAATGTCTGAGTAATTCAAGTACAAAATTCCCATGGAATTCAAAGGGCATTCTAGCACAGAGCTCTTGTGAGACTAGACACGGAGACATTACAGACACTGAACGCACATTAGAAAATCAACCACCCCCCCCAAAAAATATTTTTTGCCCAGAAACTGGAAGCAAAAATGTGATCTCAGTGCAGCATTTTACATTTTGCTTCAGCTAGGAGGAGTCACTAAGATTGTCATTTAACCTGTTCTACACATGTCAGACCTACCATTAAATGTATTGCCCAAATAAATGTCAACACCTGCCTCAATGGGTGGGAAAACTCAATGGGTCTGGTTGTGAAAGGGGACAGTCCCAGCAGAGAGTGAGGGTATGTCTACACTACAAAGTTAATTCGAACTAACAGACGTTAGTTCGAATTAACTTTGATAGGCGCTACACAGGCAAATCGCTAGTTCGAACTTAATTCGAACTAGTGGAGCGCTTAATTCGAACTAGGTAAACCTCATTCTACGAAGACAACGCCTAGTTCGAATTAAGTAGTTCGAATTAAGGGCTGTGTAGCCGCTTAATTCGAACTAGTGGGAGGCTAGCCCTCCCCAGCTTGCCCTGGTGGCCACTCTGGGCACCACCAGGGAAACTTGTCTGCCGTCCTCCCGGCCCTGGAGCCCTTAAAGGGGCCCGGTCTGGCTACGGTGCCTGTGCCAGGTGCAACCCTGCCAGCACCCAGCCAGCAGACACTGCACCAGGCACGGCACGAACCAGCCACCCGCTGCCACCCAGCCCTCCGCCTCTTCCCGGGACCAGGCTGGCGGCTCCCGGGAGCCTGCCCGGGTCCGCAAGAGGCAGGCGCCCACCAGGTCTAGTGCGGAGATCGTGGACCTCATCCACGACCGCCGCACCAGGCACAGGAAAGTGGCCGTCTAGGGCAGGATAGCTGCCAGCCTGGCCACCCAAGAGCAGGTTTGCATGAAAATCAGGGTGGTCCACTGAGACCCCCGACCCTGAGCCCTGAGCTTAGAATGGCTGTACTGGGTCAGACCAAAGGTCCATCTATCCCAGTAGCCTGTCTGCTGACAGCGGCCAACACTAGGGACCCTGGAGGGGATGGACCGAAACAATGACCAAGCCATTTGTCTCGTGCCATCCATCTCCAGCCTTCCACAAACAGAGGCCAGGGACACCATTTCTACCCCCTGGCTAATAGCACTCCATGGACCCAACCTCCATGACTTTATCTAACTTCTCTTTAAACTCTGTTCTAGTTTTAGCCTTCACAGCCTCCTGCAGCAAGGAGTTCCACAAGTTGCCTATTTGCTTTGTGTAGAAGAACTTTCTGTTATTAGTTTGAAGGCTGCTACCCATTCATTTCATTTGGTGTCCTCTAGTCCTTCTATTATGGGAACTAATGAAGAACTTTTCTTTATGCACCCTCTCCACACCATTCATGCTTTTATAGACCTCTATCATATCCTCCCTCGGTCTCCTCTTTTCTAAGCTGAGAAGTCCCAGTCTCTTTAGCCTCTCTTCATATGGGACCTGTTCCAAACCTCTGATCATTTTAGTTGCCCTCCCCTCTCCCACCTCCTTTTCCCAGTCTCCCCGAGTTTTGTTCAATAAAGAGAGTTTCTATTTTTGAACACACGTGTCCGGGGGGCTAGGGAGGGGTAAGTGGAAGGAGGAGAGGGAGGAATGGGGTACAAGCCCCCGATGGGGAGGACTGGGGTAGCTCTGTGGGCTCCTCGGGGTGGAAGCTCTCCTGCAGCCCCCTGATTGACCCTCCCCCCCGGATGGCAGCCTGCGGCAAGTGCAGCCGGGCTGATGGCCGAGTCCTGTGATATGCCGAGTGTGGGCATTCAGGGCACTCCAAGCCAGGACTGCTTTGCTGTCCCTCATCAAGTTAGACAAGCGAGCGGGGAACCCCTGAGAACTGTCTGTCCGGGGTGGGGGCCGGGTCCCTTTAAGCACAGCCCTCGGCTAGCCTGAGACAGCAGCTCCACGCTCTAAGTCCTAATCTGATGCCCTGCCGGCACTGCTTCCGGCCATCCTTAACCTCGGTTCAGGGTCCACTCAATGTGGACATGCTAGTTCGAATTAGCAAAACGCTAATTCAAACTAGTTTTTAGGTCTAGATGCACTAGTTCGAATTAGCTTAGTTCAAATTAACTAATTCAAATTAAGTTAGTTCGAATTAGTGCTGTAGTATAGACATACCCTGAGGGATTAATTAGGAGACATTTCCTGAAAGGAATACCAGATAACTTCTTGGCCAGCTTGAAAGGAGAGACTTCTGATTTGCCAGTTTTCTGCAGGTCTATTCAAAACTGGCTCCCCAAGAGGAGTGCTAAATTTTATTCTCCAGATCTTGGCAACTAATCTAGAACAGGGGCCATAATCCAGAAGCTCTACCCTCTTGATCTTGAACTATGAATACAAATCTGGCCTAACAGATGCCACAGGACTAGATAATCACTCATTTGGGAGGGGTCAGGAAGGTTTTCTTTTCCCCTCACATAATCCAAGAACCCGGAATGAGGGCCATGAGGTGTGCATACAGTCTTTAGGTAAACAAAGTAGTGTGGGCCCACTAGCAGCTCTCACAAAGCAGGCCCGCAGAACACTTTGAGGAATGCTGAGGTACATGCTTAGGATCTAGCTGAGGCCAGACAGTATAAGGTTCTCGGTTTTGAACTCCATGGAGGGAAGGGGAGCAAGTAGATGGGAGCCATGTGACTGGTATACAATCTGCAATTAGGTGATACACACTACTAGCTGGAGAGTCTCAGAATTTTTGCATCAGTTCAAAGAGCTGAAATCCCCTCCATTACTGTATTTATGAACATTAATATGGATCCAGAAACTTAGGAGACTCTGGGGCATCTTCATTCTTCTATTTGTCTGCAGCTGGCTCCACAGTGAACTCTTCCAGGGACCCAGAATATGCCTCTCCTTCTCTGGCACCAGTTTCAGCAACAGAAGGATTATTTCATTGTTCCCACTCAGTGCCTGATGCTGGCTGCCATAAGGCTCTTTGCTAGACTACTGAGGCAGCAGGCCACCAATCCAGCAGACCAGGTCATCCTTGCCTGTGTGCATTGCCCAGCATTTGGTCAAACTTATTTCAAAAGAGGCAGGATTTTGGCAAGTTGCCGGGTTCTGGTTCCAGGTTCTCCAGGTTAGCATGAATTGCATGTGGACAGAAAGGAGATTAGACCTGAGCTTGAGTCAGAGTCCAGGTTTATATTACAGTGCACATATACCCTGAGTGGACTGAGGTCAGACCTTGTGGCCACCTCAGGCCCAGATCTCTATCCTTCTGCACCATTTGTCTCCCTCATGGGGAAGAGGGTGCTATGATTTAGGGTACGTCTAGACTGCAGGCTTCTTTCGGAAGAAGCTTTTCCGGATGAGATCTTTGCATTGAAAAAGCAATCTGCTTTTTTGAAAGATAGCATCCACACTGAATGGATGCTATCTCACATTTAAGCTGTGATTACTATGGGCAGAATGGCCACCAGAGCCCCTGTGCTTTTTCCTCTTTCTTCTTCTTTCGAAAAAACTCCCTCTTCCACTTCCACACATGCCTTTTTCTGAAACAGCTCTTTTGGAAAAGGCATTCTTCCTCATAGAGGGTGTGTCTAGACTACAGAATTTTGTCGACAAAAGTGAACTTTTGTCGACAAAACTATACCTGTGTCTACACTACCGCTGAGTTCTGTCGACATAATGTCGACAGAACTCAGCAGTTTTGTCGATGCTGGTAAACCTCATTTTACGAGGCATAACGCCTTCTGTAGACAGAGTTCTGTCGACAGAAGGTGTTATTGCATGTAAACTGTCCTTGCGTCTACACTGCCATGTTGACAAAGCAGCTTGCTTTGTCGACAGAACTAAATGTAGACGCTCTTTGTCGACAGAAGCTTTGTCGACAGTATCTGTCGACAAAACTTCTGTCGACAAAACCCTGTAGTCTAGACGTACCCAGAATGAAGTTTACCAATGTCATAAAAACTCCTGCCTTTTTTCGATTTTCTTTAGAAAGAACGCAATAGCAGTGTGAATGTAAATGAAGTTTTTTCAGAAAAACTAACGTTGTCCCGAAAAAACCCTGCAGTCTAAATGCACCCTCCAGAGGTAACGGACATCAGGATGGGTAGGCTGAGAAGAGTTTACTCAGTGTTAGACACTATAACATAGGACTCCTCTTACCCCACATCGGAACCTATTAAATACTTGGTATAGAAAACTATGGACAATGAGAGGGGAGCAGCCACCTGCCCTGTGTTAAACTTAAATAAACATTGTGGCCTGTTCCATCCATCCATACATCTGTCCTCATTTCCCTACTGTGTCTGTATCATTGTACCTCCTGTATTTTCTAGAACAATATCATATTTGACCAATATAGCTTCTGAGGTAAAGGGAATAAATCATTCTCCTATTCCTACCTTAGTTCATCATAAATCAGCTGACCATTTCAATTACACCCAACAAAATCAACAGAACTCGGGTGATTTTCAAAGGCTCAAATGTCAGTAACTTTTGTAACTACCACTGACAATAATCAGAGGTATTGAAAGTCAATGGGAGCTAAGTGCCTACCCATCATTTGCATGTTTGAAAGTCTCCCTGCTTATCCTTTGCTTTGTAAATATCTAGAGGTAAAGTCCACCCTGTGATGTGTAGCTACGATGATGGGAAGGAAAACGGAAGTTTGAATGCTTCTCACTCCTCACAAGCAGCAGAATCCCTAGCTAGGGTTAGGAGAGTTTTGGGGACTAAGCTAGCTTCCATGTATATGTAACATAACTTCTGTGGACATGCATCTTAGTCCTTAGCCAGTTACCCTGTACACTGGAACCTGCAGCATGTTTGTTGGTTGTGTGTGCACGTGTGTACTCTGAAGTGAATTTGTTCTTTTTCAAGAATGAGTAGTAAGGTGTCAGCTGCCCAAAAGCTCTTCCAATCCATGTAGGCTTTTTAGGGCAAAGGGGCTTTTGTAACAAATAGGTATCATCCTGCTGTGCTCATTCACTCTTGCATAAAAAACTAAGATTTCACCATTCAGCTTTTACATACTTGTCCCAGGTTCTCATTTGTGCATGCACAAAATTGCTCAGTACAGCCCAACACAAACACAAGCTATTTTTATAGGAATGACAGACTCTGCTCTCAATACGTTCAGCCTTTAGAACTAATATTGGTTTTTGAACATGAACACTGGCTCTGACCCCAAATCAGGAATGCATACAAATAGCAGTTTCTGTGTCCTGCCCTATTTAATATTGTTTTTCACCTCTTCTAAGATAATCTTTCTTCTTTCCATGTTATCTATAGTACACAGATAAGACCAATCTCTGGAAAAGGAAATTTCGTTTCGCTGTAAATTTGTTCTCTGCAAACTTTCTGCATTTGTTCAGAAATATCCTTTCATCTGGTTAAAGTCAAAGAATGAGGTGGTAGTAATAGCTTATGTACATTTTTGGCAAGTCAAAGATGTTTGTGTTTTACCAGGAGCTGTTCCACTAGAATCAATTTATTATTATTACCATTATTAATATTAACATTAATATAAACATTAATATTAGTAATATTTACTAAAGACAACTTCACATTCAAAAGAGGTGAACTACTTACATATAATTAGCTATCATCTTTGATAAATCATGGAAGATGGAAGAAATTCCAGAAGACTGCAAAAAGGCAAATATAGTGCCCATCTATAAAAAGGGAAATAAGAACAACCAAGGAAATTGCAGACCAGTGAGCTTAACTTCTGTGCCAGGAAAGATAATGGAGCAAGTAATTAAGGAAATCATCTGCAAACATCTGGAAGATAATAAGGTGATAGGTAACAGCCAGAGTGGATTTGTAAAGAACAAATCATGTCAACCAATCTGATATCAAGCCTTGTAGATAAGGGAAAACCAGTGGACGTGGTATACCTAGACTTTAGTAAGGCATTTGACACAGTCTCACATGACCTTCTTAACAATAAACTAAGAAAATACAACCTAGATGGGGCTACTATCAAGTGGGTGCATAACTGTATGGATACCAATTCTCAGAGAATAGTTATTAATGGTACACAGTCATGCTCAAAGGGCATAACAAGTGGGCTTCCTCAGGATTCTGTTTTGGGACTGATTCTGTTCAATATCTTCATCAATGATTTAGATGATGGCATAGAGTACAATTATTAAGTTTGCAGATGATACTAAGCTGGGAGGAGTTGCAAGTGCTTTGGAAGATAGGGTCAAAATTCAAAATGATCCAAAGAAACTAGAGAAATCGTCTGAAGTAAACAGGATGAAGTTTAATAAGGACAAATTCAAAGTCCTCCATATAGGAAGGAACAATTAGGTTTCACACATACAGAATGGGAAGTGATTGTTTAGGAAGGAGTACTGCTGACAAGGATTTAGGGATCATAGTGGACCACAAGTTAAACATGAATCAACAGTGTGACACTGTGGCAAAAAAAGCAAACATGATTTTGGGATGCATTAACAGAAGTGTTGTGAGCAAGACGCAAGAAATCATTCTTCCACTCTACTCTGTGCTGATTAGGCCTGAGTTGGAGTATTGTGTCCAGTTCTGGGTACCACATTTCAGGAAAGATTTGGAGAAGGTCCCGAGAAGAGCAACAAAAATTATTAAAGGTCTAGAAAATATGACCTACGAGGGAAGACTGAAAGAGCTGGGATTGTTTAGTTTAGAAAAGAGAAGACAGAAAGGATATGATAGCAGTTTTCAAGTATCTAAAAGGGTGGAGCAAAGAGGAAGGAGAAAAATTGTTCTCTTTGGCTTCTGATAATAGGGCAAGAAGCAATGGGCTTAAATTTCAGCAAGGGAGGTTTAGGTTGGACATTAGAAAAAACTTCTTAACTGTCAGGGTGGTTAAAACTGGAATTTTTAGCATAAGGGGTTGTGGAATCTCCATCACTGGAGATATTTAAGAGCAAGTTAGACAGACAACAGTCAGGGACGATCTAGACAGTCCTTGGTCCTGCCATGAGGACAGTGGACTGGACTCGAAGATCTCTTGAGGTCTCTTCCAGTTCTAGGATTCTAAGAGATATCCTATTCATACTGCTTTTTTCATTTTATCCCCACATATCTAGAGGAATGATAAGCTGACTAGAAGAACAGAAAACTTACAGAAGATAAATTTACGAGCTTGTGAACAAAATGTCAAGTGTCTATCTACTCCCGTCTGGGGACTTCAAATTAAGAAGCTGTGTTCTGATAAGGCTATTTAACCGAGAAATAGCCTAGGTGAAAGTCATAACTATATTAAAAGTATTGCCATGGAAATGTAAAATATTAGGAAAAAATATTAATTCAAACTTTCATGCAATTTCTTACT
This sequence comes from Pelodiscus sinensis, assembly GCF_049634645.1. Lineage (NCBI taxonomy): Eukaryota > Metazoa > Chordata > Testudines > Trionychidae > Pelodiscus > Pelodiscus sinensis. The sequence goes on from NC_134718.1 coordinate 26,991,547, forward strand.
TTGTGCACGTGGGCAGAGACTGAGGATATGTCTGCACTACAAATCTGGAAGACAAAATTATGTTGACTAAACAAAAATTGCCAGGGGGTATTCATACTTGCTTCTTCTGTTGGCTGATCATGTCCACACTGGGGACACCATCACCAACAGTGCACGTGTATCCCACAGTGCAGTGTTTTGGGAAGGCAGACCTCATCCCTGCACATCTTGGGATGCCCTCAGAGTTCTCCCACAGCCTTCTCAGCTGCTGGTAACATATGAGCTCTGAGAGCTCTCCATGCTGAGGAATGTCTAAGCAGCATAGCAGTCTGTCCCCCTTCAGCAAGTCTGCTGGGGCGCTGTTCCTACTGCAGGGCAGAACAGAAGCATTCCAATGATTTGCTCTTTGTTTCCCAAACAAAGAGCACACTGGGTTATCAGATACTTCTTAGAGCTTTGAAAGGGAAGAGGTGCATGTCTGCAGGGCGGCAGAGATCAAAACCCAGAGTGATCAGTGCAGGCATTGTGGAATCTTGGCGGAAGCCAGTTCTGTCAACAAAACAAACACCAGAGTCAACACTGGCTCTTTGTCAACAAATGCATTATGGAATGTCCAAGGATTTAAACTTGATTACAGAGGGAAACAGCTCAACTGAAGTTCATTTGCAAATTCCATACAATACATTTAGGATTGAATAAGGATCTTACCTGGCTAACACATTATAATGGCAATTTCCCCTCTATATATTCACGTGTCCACACCAAATGCTGTGAATGAGTCACTTCCACTCTGACTTGATTAGTTTCATTAATACAAAATATATATCCTTGCGTCTATAGTTTCTATTCCAGTTCATCTGATGAAAATGGGTTTTACTCATGAAAGCTTATGCCCTAATCAATCTGTTAGTCTCTATGGTGAGACAGGGCATCCACATCATTTTTGCAGATATAGACTAACACAACTACCCCTTTTAGACTTTTCTCCCATAGAAGACAGACAGGAAAAATCACAAGAATTCAGCCTGACTCCTCTTAGGGCACGTCTAGACTTGCTTTCACTTTCGAAAGAAGATATGCAAATTCGGCATGAATTTGCATATCTTCTTCCAATCACTTTTTCGAAAAAGGTTCTTTTGAAAAAGAAAGTGGTCTAGACATGGTTCTTTTGAGAAAAAAAAACCTTTTTTGAAAGAACCGTTCTTCCTAAAAAAATGAGGTTTACATGATTCTTTCGAAAAAGGGTTTTCTTCTTGAAAGAACCATGTCTAGATTACTTTCTTTTTTGAAAGAACCTCTTTTGAAAAAGTGATCTGAAAGAGATATGCGAATGTGCACTGAATTTGCACATCTTCCTTCGAAACTGAAAGAAAGGTCACATGCCCTTTGTGACCAATTTTGCAGGACAGATTCCTTGTTTCAGCTACCAGTGGAGGGGGAAAGTAGAATAAGAAATGGCAAGAACCTAGAAGTAAGGGAACTCAACCTTCTCCCACTCCAATATCTTAGTACTTTCATTTAGCACGGTTTTCTCTAATGCGGTTAGTGAAATTCCAATCTTCTAACTTCTTCCCATTTCTGAATAGTTTAGTCTCCATCTGTAAGAGGGTCTCTGTCTCCATTGTTCTGTCTAAGAGGAACATCTGTAGAGAAATCTGAGAGCCTTTGAAGTGTGAGAAGTGAGGCAGAAAAAGGAAGATTGAATAAGGACATTTTCTGTCAAATTTCATCTCTGCAACATAAAAGGGGACTATTTCCCACATGTGGCAATTTCACATTTTTCACTATATACAAGAAAATTGCATGTAATTGCTATGTAGAAGTTTAATCGCTATTTGATTTTTTTCTGAGCCTGTACAATGTCTGCAAAAGAATTATTTAGTGCAAATACAAAACAACGACTAACAAGAAAAGTAGTTCTTTTTTATTTGAAGCTATTTAATTATTTGCTATCCTAATGATGACATCTATCTACATTAAACGTTTTTTGAAGAGATCTTCCACATAAAATATCAGGGAAGGAACATAATTCATACTGGAATTATGTAAACAGCAATACTATCTGTTCTGAAGTAGAGCCACAATTCATTTTGTTTAATGTCTGAACAATATTAAAATATATCCTTACCGTCTCCTTTTGAATAACAGTATTGTCACCATGGTTCAGGATTTTGGCTGCAGTGTAGGACAACCTATGAGTCTATATCTATGAATTCTAATATTATTCAGATTTTCCTTTGAGGTTTGTAAATTCTATGTCTAGATTTTCACAGTATAATATGGAAAATGTTACTGTTCAAACCTGCAGCACTCTGAGACCCCAAGGATTTTTTTAATTCAGCCGTTTCAGATTTCAATTCAACTAGCATGGTTCCCATCAAATAATGTAGCTTATACAAGGAAATGCCTACATGGCATAATGGTAAAAACAATCCAAAAGTTAATTTTGTAACCTCCCCCCCCCTCCCCACACACACACAGGAATTCAAGTATATAGGAGACATTCTGCATGCTGATCTATTACTTCCAGGGATTCTCAGAGCATTCTTTCCCCATTTGGAGGGTGTTTTTTGGAGCCTTTTTTTTATGATAACATATGGTCTGGGTCATTATTAAAACTCATAGAACTAACTGTGCTGCTCTTAGTCCTTACTCAGGTAAAATATGCATTGCTTTCATTAGGAATGTTGCCTTAGTTAGAGAAAAATAAATTCTGCAACTCTGTAATATTAATAAAAGATTGACAATACTTATTTGGCACGTTTCTCAGTTTTACTTTATTTTGTTTTACTTGAAAATGATGATCAATCACAGTAATAATAGACATAATAATAGTAAGTCTAACAATAATTCATACTCAAAATATCCCTGAGAGGTAAATATTATTGCCATTTCTCTGATAGGAACTTGGTATATAGGCAAGTTAAATGCCTTGCCACAGTGCATTGAGCCAGAATTAGGACGCAGGTGTTACTGGCTCCAAATACTATACTCAGACTATGCGTCTCTCTTTAGAAAAGGAACATACACCCTGAAACAGAATAATGCATCACAAACTTACATTTTTTATTTGGAGTAACAATGTGGTCACAAACTGAACATGCACATTTAGCAATAATAATCAATGCCAGCAAAAACAATGGGCTGAACAACACTGAATTGTAAATAATTACGAAAATATCCACAGCGCAATACAGTAGATTCAAATGAAAGTGTTCTGCTTGTAGGACACATGCCATTATTGACATATGTCTATTTAATAGTCTTTATGTGCATTCCAAGCTTCTAAAATGTGTTAAATGTGCACTGAGAGAACAGATCTCTTGATCACGTAACAGCAAATACTTTTAATCTTTGTTCTTTAGTTTCCCATTTCAACTACAGCAATCTTTCAAACAATGTTAAAAGAGAAGAACATTAAGGGTGTTGCATCAGCTGTGCTGTTCTTTAAAGATTTTAAAAATCTAACCTTCTTGAATTAACACAGCTTCAAGGCTGATCCACTCATTCTGCTCACAGAAATGTGTATGGATTGCTTTTAATAGAGGAGATGAAATAAACTGAAAGTGAAATTGGGAAATTCTAACAGGATACTATACTCACATTAAAGTCTACAAATATACTGAATGCATATTTCTTCCTTTATGTTAATATTCTTGGGGAAAATGTACTTGCTGTTCTGCTGCTTGTCATTTATTTGTGCTCCTCCCACCAAAAAAGCCCCATATTTTTTCAGTGGAGACAATAACGAGCTCCCAAATGAAGATTAAAAAAAATTAAAAATATAGAAATGTTTCAAAATGAAATAAAAATATGCACAGGTTAAAATGGGCAAAGAGACTCTCCAGTCAAGCTCCAGGATTGGCATAGTTTATTCATCAGCATCATCAACAACCATGGGCTCAAAGCCCGTTGGTGTCCAATGCCTCCCTCACTATTTCCTTCCATCTTTCCCTGTCCAGTGCGGAGTGGCATAGTTTCTGTAGACTAGCTCTGCACCGATCTACTATATAATCTACCCATTCTCTGTGGGGTTTGCCTCTCCTATTCAGGCCATCCATTATGCCGAATACCAGAGTCTTAACTTTTCACTCATCGTTCATTCTGCAGATATGCCCGAATAGCTGTAACTTCCTTTGTATAACTTTCTGCAGTAGATTCTCTTTTGGCTTTATCATCCTATATAATTCCTCATTGATGACCTTCTGCATACATCTTATTCTCAGGATCTTTCTATAACAACGCCTCTTCAATGCCAATAACCTTCTCTATGAATCTTATGTTATCACCCATGTCTCAGATCCATACAACATGCTGATAAATACAAACGTTTTCAAGATGCTCAGCTTCGTTCCTAAGCTAATTGCTTTACTTTTCCAGATCTTATCCATCGTCTTCAAACTCACTCTTGCTTTCGCTATTCTAGTCAGAATATGTATTTCCAAATTATTTAATGTTGTCAGTCTATATAGATTGTCAGCTAAATTTTGTTTCAATCTCTTACAAATAGTAAAAATAGAATAACTGAATACTTTCCCCTAAAGTTACCCTTTCCTGTCTAATTACTGTTTTCGCCTGAATTTTTGGGAGTAAACAAGCATACAGTTTATACTATAAATGGGTTACACATTGTGCCCTGTGATAGGAATTGATTGAAAGAGACATACCTGTGGGCACAAAGTCTCTATGTGATTAGCTGCCATTTGGACAATTTTTATTCCATCTTCATTGGTTGACAGTGAACAAGCAAGATTAGCCACCTTAAAGAAAAAAAATAAACTAAGTATGCATTCATTTTCATATAAGTAAATTGCATAAAATAAATATTTTCTTGCTAAACTGAAATAAATCTATGCAATAAACCTCATATTGATGATTTAAAGAACATGTTGGAATAAGAAACAGGACTATGTAGCACTTTAAAGACTAACAAGATGGTTTATTAGATGATGAGCTTTCGTGGGCCAGACCCACTTCCTCAGATCAAATAGTGGAAGAAAATAGTCACAGCCATATATACCAAAGGATACAATTTAAAAAAAATGAATACATATGAAAAGGACAAATCACATTTCAGAACAGAAGGGGGATGCGGGGGGGGGGGGGGGGAAGGGAAGGAAGGTGAATGCCAGTGAGTTAATGATATTAGAGGTGGGGAAGGGTAGATGTCTGTGAGTTAATAGTATTAGAGGTGATAATTGGGGAAGCTATCTTTGTAATGGGTAAGATAGCTGGAGTCTTTGTTAAGTCCCCTGCGGAGAGTGTCGAATTTTAGCATGAATGCCAGTTCAGAGGATTCCCTTTCAAGTGCAGATTTGAATGTCTTCTGAAGTAGGATGCAGGTTAGCAGGTCATTGAGACAGTGTCCTTTCTGGTTGAAATGACAAGCAACTGTTTTTTCTTTGTGATCCTGTCTAATGTCTGTTTTGTGGGCATTGATTCTTTGGCGAAGTGTCTGAGACGTTTGTCCAATGTACATAGCAGACGGACACTTCCGGCACATGATACCATAGATTATATTTCTGGAGGCGCAGGAATGTGTGTTCTTGATCTTATAACTCACTTGGTTAGGTCCAATAATGGTGTCAGCAGAGTGAATATGTGGACAAAGCTGGCAGTGGTGTTTGTTGCAAGGGAAAGTACCAGGGTTGGTATTAGTGTGGTATGTCCTCTGGTTGTTGGTAAGAATCATCTTGAGGTTAGGTGGTTGTCTATAGGAGACTATGGGTCTGTCTCCCAGAGCTTCTTGGAGTTTAGTGTCCTGTTCCAGTATAGGTTGTAATCTATTAATAATGTGTTTAAGTTGGGAGCTGTAGGTGATGACAAGTGGTGTTCTATTGTTGGTTTTCTTGGGTCTGTCTTGTAGTAGATGGTTTCTAGGTATTCGTTTGGCTCTTTCAATTTGCTTTTTTATTTCTCCGGGTGGGTAGTTGAGGTTTATAAATTCTTGGTAGAGATCCTGAAGTTTCTGGTCTCTGTCTGCGGGATTAGAGCAGATGCGGTTGTATCGAAGGGCTTGGCTATAGATGATGGATCGTATTTGATCTGAGGAAGTGGGTCTGGCCCACGAAAGCTCATCATCTAATAAACCATCTTGTTAGTCTTTAAAGTGCTATATAGTCCTGTATTTTGTTTCAGCTACACCAGACTAACACTGCTACATTTCTATCACTATGTTGGAATAAGGACACTATGACTGTTGAAGAAAGGAAATGTGAAAAAAGAAGAACCAAGAAATCTTATGAACTTTCCCTGATTAGGGTCTCAGTACTCAATTTTTCTCCAGAATGATTGCTGGTGATAACATTTGTCCCAAATGCTATTAAGAAGCTTGAAATTGCATGAGTTTTTAGCTAGCTACCTTGTGGCTGCTTTTATTTTTTCTCACAGGCCTTCTGTCTATGTTGCCTTCCCGTTTTTTCCAGCTTTCACGTTCCTAAACTTTAAACTTTATTCATGATCTGCCATTGCGTGAGTGGGTAGAGTGGTCTGTTTGACAGACACAGGGGACTAACTTCTGTCTTCACAGTTTTTTATTAATACAACTTACTTAAATATGTTGGGGTTTTGTAACCAAAATAGATAAACCAGTATCTCCTAGTACAGATAGGGGTCTGTCTAAAGGTGCTTTATACCATTATAGTTTATTTATGTTACTATTTGGCATATGGCAAATGCCGTCCACTCTTCCCTGGGCAGGTCTTCAGGTGGTTTCACCGCCCATCTGTGAGATGTCTGCATATGAAAGAAGAAGGGGCATATTTGCTCCTGCTGTGCATGGCAGCACACAAAAGTGGTAAATGGAAGCTGGGCATAGGATCAGATGAAGCTGTAGGACTTACAGCTGCATGAATCCTCCCATTCTCCACCTCCACATGTCACAAAAGCTCCCCATATCTGTTGTTTCACCCATTAGGCTTCATATGCATCCATCAAATGTCTACTCTGGCTGCTTAGACCTGGGGCTGGGTTATGAAATACAGTCTTCTTGATAGCCCTAATAAAAATGACCCTTTAGTATGTACACATATTTAATATTTACTCAAAGCTTTACACATTGCAAATCTTGTAACAATATCAACAATTTCATTTTCATTTCCCAAACTCCAGGGACATTATTTCCACAGAAAATGAACAAACATTCTTTTACCACCAATTATTATTATACTAATTTTACAACGAGAAAAAAATAAACAAAAGAGTAAAGAGTTTTGCCAGTCTCAGCATTCCAAAATCATCAATAATGCTCCCAAAATAATGAGATTGGTTTAAAAACCAGAATTTTTAAAAAAAAGGTAGGTTCTTTTGGATTTGTCTTCAAGATTCTGATGTTGTAAGGATCACATTTTCAAGCTTTTTGCCAAAGAAGTCTCGAGTTTCATCTTTTAAAAGATGAAAACAGAGTCAAAGGAAAACACCCCAAATTACAAGACTTGTGAATCACTTGTGCATTGGCAACAATGCAAGAGTCAGTGTAACAACTGGAGTTGTATTTCCTGCATTGCAGTCTTATCCTCAGTGGACAATACAAGGCTGCTATTTAGATGAGATATGCCATATGTAATAAAAAATAACTAAAAAGGTTATTTGAAAGCACTAGCTCAATTTGCTGTTGCAATCATTTACAACTTTAGGAACTATTAGAAAAGAGACAGATAATAAGACAGAAAATACAATAATGCTACTATACGCATAAATGTTATTTGCATGCCTGTAATAATTCTGGTTACCCCTTCTCAAAAAAAGAGATATTTGAATAGGAAAAAGTATACAGAAGGGCAACAAAATGGTTAAGAATAAGGAACAGCTTCCAGATGAGGACATATTTAAAAGCTTGGAAATTATTAAATTTAGAAAAGAGAGGGTCAATAGGGGACATGACAGAAGTCCATAAAATAATGAATCATGTGAAGAAAGTGAATTGTGACATTATTTGCCCTTTCATATAACACAAGATCCATTCACTCAATTGAATTAAAAGGCAGCAGATTTAAAACAAACAAAAGGAAGTACTTCACACAACGCACAATCCACTTAGGAAACTCATTGCTAGGAGAAGTAGAAGGCCAAAAGTGTAACTGGGTTCAAAAGAGAATTAGATATGCTCATGGTTCCACAAGTGGCTATTATCCAAGATGGTCAGGGAAGCAACACTATACCCTGGGTGTCACTACACCTCTGAGGGTATGTCTACACTTGCACCCTCTTTCGAGAGAGGGATGCAAATGAAGAATTCTAAATGGCAGATGAAGCCGGGATTTAAATATCCCGTACTTCATTTGCATATTCACATTATGGCGCTATTTCAAAATAGCGCTATTTCGAAATAACAGATGTTGTTAAGATGCGGTTATTTCGAGAGAAAACCCTTCTCTTGAAATAACTGGTAAACCTCATTGTATGAGGAATAAGGGTTATTTTGAGAGAAGGGTTTCTCTCAAAATAACCGCATCTTAACAGCGTCTGTTATTTCGAAATAGCGCTATTTCAAAATAGTGTTATAATGCATATATGCAAATGAAGAGTGGGATATTTAAATCCCGGCTTCATTTGCAAATGAAAGAGGGTGCAAATGTAGACATACCCTGACACTCTGACTGCCAGAAGCTTGGACTGGATAATGGAGGATGACTCACTTGAAAGTTGCCCTGTTTTGTTTATTCTATATGAATCATTTGACAAGAGACACTATCAGAAGGCCAGATATAAGGCCTGAACCCTTGGCCTGACCCAGTATCACCATTCTTAGGTATAGATTGCACCATAAAAAGTTATAAACATTTTATTAATTCTAAAAAAGCGCTCACTTGAAAAGTTATTTTGCCTGGCTGGTCTGACATCAGGATTCCTTTGCAGTCATATTTGACAACTAATATGTGTAATTATGTACTTTTAAAAAATAATTGACTTTTTGTTTGCTCCACACATTGAACTATCCATGTAGGCTAATATAACCACTTTCAAGTACATTATATTCATTTACATTGCATTAATATACTATCACATATAAAGAAACATTCAAAAAGCTTAAGTGTAAAAATCATAGCTCTTCTCCTAAAGCAGTGAAACAAAAATACAAAAAACAAAAGTTTTTTGAAACTATGATCAATGTGGTATCTGTCATCAACTTATGTATGGGAGAAAAACCCTCCCAGCTTTTAAAGCTGAAGGGCCCAATTTCCTGGTACAGCAAAGGACTATATGATGTGAGGCTGTCTGGGAGGTGTACAAGTATCTTCAAGTAACTCATTGCTGTCTGGGCTGCAATCCAGCACCTGGCATAAATCTGATCAATCTGAAAACTAACTCAGTCTGTGCAGGGAGGCTTCAGTCCCTATAGACCTTTACAGCCAATACGGATCAGTCAAGCATATGTTACCCTGGTCATACTCATCTGGCTATGAAAAAGCCAGAAAGGAAAAGTATGGTAGAATGCATTGTCATTCCTCTGTGTCCAAGAATCCTGAAACATGTACTTATAATTTGGTTTTGGAATGCTCTCTAGAGCCAGAAAGATTCAGGTACCAAGACATGTTAACTGAATATCTGACACAGAATCACATTCTTCCTGTGTTGACTCTTCAATCACAAGTAGCATTTCCCTAGAGTTGGGCACTTTCATAACTGCATCCATATTGATGATAAAGCACAATTAAAAAATAAGGGAATAAAAAGTGAGGAATTATATAGGCATGTGTTCCACTAGTAACAGAAAATAGGACTTTTACATGTGAAAAATGACAAATTCACAGGACAAAAACATATTTTATAAGCGTCTAAGAGGGTATTTCATAGAATAATAGAATGCTAGGGCTGGCAGAGATCTCAGGAGGTCGAGTCCAGCCCCCTGCCCAAAGCAGGACCAATCCCAACTAAATCATCCCAGCCAGGACTTTCTCAAGTCAGGATTTAAAAACCTCTAGGGAAGGAGATTCCACCACCTCCCTAGGTAACCCATTCCAGTGCTCCACCACCCTCCTAGTGAAATAGTTTTTCCTATTTCTCAGTCAAAATATTTTAGAGCAATCAAGTAGTAAATAGTTGTGTTCCTTCAGGGATAAATTATTTTATTGTTTTACAACTATTCTGCTGGGGATCAGTGATTCCTGTCAATGGAGCAATATCAAAGATAAATTTGGCCCTTCATTATTCATTGTGACTTAACACTAGAAAATAAATTAAATTTGTTTTTAACAAAATGGGTAGAAATGCCTGTGATTCATACTTGATTAGAATGTCTGATGAATCTTAATCATAGTATATGGGCCCCAACCATCAACACACTGATCCCGAGAGATTTTGTCCTCCATCCTTGTTATTCACAGAGATCTCCTTGAGCTGTTGTTTTTTGGTTTTTGTGGGTTTTTTTACACCCCACTCTACATGAAGCATAAGCACATGAGCCATGAGTACAAAACAATGGTGGAAACAGGCATATGGGAATATAAAAAATGTACCCAAGCCTCTGGCGAGGCTGTATTACAGATCATTAAAAACTTTCACTCGGTCTCTATTGATACCGTTAAATTTTGCTCCAAGAAGCTAACCAGGGTGTAAACAACTTCATCAATCCTGAGTACCTATAGCCCACAGAAGAACCAAGCTTTGTGAAGAACTAACATCTTCCTTGGCTCAAAAGATCACATATGTGTGTGCCTCCCAAAGGGCTGACAAAGCCACTGCCACTCATCTTCTCACTCTCTGGGGCTTCTTGCTGCCTGGTCCTGTTAGGCCAGCTCCCTGGTCTCCCCCAGCCGAGGCACCAACCTGAGATCACTGCTGCCTCAAAAAGCAGTACAGACACTGAATCTCTTCAGATCCAAGGAAAGCATAGTTTAGGGCCCAGCTTCCTGGGATACTACTCCCCAGATGGGAACAGAACCCCAAATGAATTATTTAGGTAAGTTCCCTTTAGCAATGAAAGGGGGAAAGTACACACTGATTGTTCCCTGAGATAACAATTATCTACACTGTGCTTGATAGAAAATAAAAGTGATTTTATTAAGTACAAGCAGTAGGATTTAAGTGGCAATAAGTGAGAACAAGCAGAGCAAAGTAGATTACAAACTCAAAATAACAGAAAACACTTAGCTAACTCTAACACTGAAACTTATTACACAAACTTATTACAAACTCACCCTAAAACTTTTTTTTCTAGCGAAGCCTTCCAAAACAGGGTTGTTCCTCACCCTGGGGTCTTTGGTTCCTTCCCTTGGGTGTGCCAGCCAAAAACAAAAAGCTCCTAAGTTTTCCAATATTTCAAAGATTCCCCATTTTGCAAGGGAAACTACCTGTCCAGTCCCTACCAGTTAGGAAGATCACATGACTTCCTAGGACCAACCACTGCTAAGACTCAAAAGACAAATGATTCTTTTTAGAGTTGATAAGACCTTGACAGAAACACCCTTAATGGTTAGCCTTTGCATCTTTACAACCATGAAACATTCCATATTCCATTGGCTAACTTTACACAGAAGAATGGTACATACACCAAAATAAGATATACAGAACAAGTGGATTAGCACATGAAGATTGATATGAGATAATTTGCTCAAAGCACCTCTGAATTAGGCACATCTGTGTTCACAAGTCCACTTTCTAAAGCACAGAGGAGAGGATCCATCACAACGTGCATGTGGGCTTCTCAAATAGCCTGGATCTGCTTCTCCTATACTAGCCAATATATGCCTGCTTTCCATGAGTTCAGTATATTCTTCGAGAGGAGAAAATATAAAATTAATAATACAGTAAAACCTGTGTTATTCAGCATGCTCGGAGATTAGGGTGTTCCAGTTATCTAAAAATTCCAGTTATCGGAAGGTCCCATCAACCTAGGAAAAACTAATGGACAATAATAGTAAAACTCAGGTTTTTAATATTGGTAGTTTTGTAGTTGAGACAGTTGGTCTCACATTTCTATTTTGAGTTAAAGATGATTAAATAAAAAATTGTTAAGCCAATCATAGTAAACCAAGCCAGGCCTGTAAGTTTTCTGGTTAACAGAGTGCCGGATAACAAAGGTTTCACGGTATATGACAGATATTAGATACATTACTTTATGCTCTGGTGAGGGCGTTCGGATACTAAGGCAATGGGGACAGTATACCCACACATAGAATAGAATAGAATAGAATAGAATAGAATAGAATAGAATAGAATAGTGCAGTATTACCCATAGGTATAACCTGCTCCTTAAACCTGATTGATTTTTAGACTGCAAAGGAACTAAAAAACAATATTCATCAATGTTCACGCTCTGTGAAAAAATGATGCATTAAAACACATTTGTTTTCTATTCGTTAGTTGAAATAAAGCTCTTTTATGAGCACTTAAATCTGCTGTTTCACATGCACCATAGATTTAGAATCAGACTTCTATAATTCCTGCTTTTTTGTCACTATAATTCAACGAACCACTAATTTTTCCATGCTAGGAATGGTTCAGAAAGGAGCAGAAAGAGCTGTCTGTTTAAAATATATACCAGTTAAAGTGAGGCAATCATACAGCAAGTGTGCATGACGGAGTGACAAACATGCATGCACGTATGCGCGGAACAAAAAAAATGAGCCTGTCACTGAGCATTCATGTCTACAATCGATGAGCTGGAGAAGAAACACAACATTGTTTGGTGATGTCCATTTACCATATGCAGCATGCAGATATCTGAACTTCAAAGACAATGAATGGTACTTTGTTCACCACTGTGGTCACTAAGCTCAGCAAGGATGGGTGGATACCTGGCTTTTTCAAGTTTTACTTTTACTTAAGTTGCTAATTTGTGAGCACTTCAACTATTCCCAATTTAATGTTTTTAAGCACCAAGCTCCAAGGTTGCAATCCCATCAGCATTACTCTCCTCCCCTCCCCAATTCACCTTCTAATAACATGTAATTACACTGTAAGTGTAAATCATACATTTTCACGTTGTTCCCTTTGCAATAGCTAATCTATAAAAAACAAAACAAAAACAGAGTGGACATGTTGGATATGATTTTAACCAGAATAATGCTGTTCTTGCTGTTTTATGGGCCATTAGCTCCGAAAATGTAATAAAGAAATCAATAGTTTAAGGAGAATAATGCAATGTGCACTGAATATACAAGAGGCACTAATAGGCTGTGTCTACATTGGCCCCTATTCCGTAATAGGGATGCTAATATAGCACTTTGGAATAGGCAAATCCGTGGGGGATTTAAATATCCCCCGCGGCATTTGCATTTTCATGGCTGCCGCTTTTTTCCGGCTTGTAGATAAGCCGGAGAAAAGCACCAGTCTGGACGCGATCCTCCGGAAAATAAGCTCTTTTCCGGAGGATCTCTTATTCCTACTTGAAAGTAGCCAACAAAAAAAAAGCGGCAGCCATGAAAATGCAAATGCCGCGGGGGATAGTTAAATCCCCCGCGGATTTGCCTATTCCAAAGTGCTACATTAGCATCCCTATTACGGAATAGGGGCCAATGTAGACGTAGCCATACAGTTTTGTATTGTTTTATATAAAAGGGATTGCTCTTAAAAATAAAAATCACTACATATGACTGACTGAAAAGATTAAAAAATCACAATCAAAATCATAAATATACCAGTCCCCAATGTCTGTTACTAGATATGCATTAGCTTTATACTTACGCACTGAAAGGTCATTCAAATTCTTAATACAGAAATGGAATGATATGTAATTACACATTTGCCCTCTCCAGTCCATATAAGACTCTGGGTAAAATTCTGGCTCCAGTGGGGTCTATATGAGCGTTGCCACTGACTTCAATGGAGAGTCAGGCTTTTACCTCGTGAGGTATGGAAGCTCCAAAAAGGTACTTGCATTGCCTTCACACTGGACTAGCATATGATGAGAAAGGCTACTTCATGCTCAAGGGCAGGGAAAATCAAACTCAGGCATTGCACAGCAGGCAGACATGGTGCTATTAGAACAATGGGCAGTTTATGTAATGCTCCCAGTCCCTTAAGTAGTTCTCATAGTAAGATTTTTTATTCTCTTTCACTAAACCTGTGCTGGTAGCATGAATTATTACAGTCCTAACGATGCAGAAATCATATTCCAGCACGTCTACACTACGAGCTTGGGATGCGGAGTGATTCCTAACTCACTTAGGGTATGTCTACACTACCACCCTAGTTCAAACTAGGGTGGTAATGTAGGCAACCGGAGTTGCAAATGAAGCCCAGGATTTGAATTTCCCGGGCTTCATTTGCACGAGGAGTAACGTTAGTTCGGACTAGGAAGCCTAGTCCGAACTATCTAGTTCGTGCCGCATGTAGCCGCGCGGCACGGAGTCCGTACTAGCGGACATTTAAAAATGGCAACGCCCGGCAAGATGCAAATGAAGCCTGGGAAATTCAAATCCTGGGCTTCATTTGCAACTCCGGTTGCCTACATTACCACCCTAGTTCGAACTAGGGTGGTAGTGTAGACATACCCTTAGATATTCTCATACTAGCTCTCATCTGAGCAATTATTATTTTATATTAAACTAGCAGACATACCCAGCATTGCCCAGGATGTACAGGGCAGGGGGATGGTGGTTGTAGTAAGTTGACGGTTCATAACATGGAGTCAGCAGGCCTGAATAGAGGCCTGTAACATAAAAACAGCAACTGGCCTGCAATCTAGTGAGCAAGACTTTGGTTCAGTAACATAGGAGACGAGAAGGAGGCCCTACTGATAACTGTGTGATTGTGTAAATTAGGTCGATCATGGAAGGACATAGGGAGGCACCAAGTACAGTCTGTAAGCCAAAGGGGAGTGGCAGAACATCTTAATAAGAAATGTCTTGGTACAAAGACTCCCCAAAAACTAATGCATGTGCCGACCTAGGCTCAGGACCAGGTTGAGATTGACAGCATGAAGGTTAGTAAGTAAGCCCCCCTTCCATAAGGTGAGGGGTGGTAACTAGGCAACAGAGGGTGGCAACCTGGTATGTAAAGAAGTGATGTAAGTTGCTTGTACCAGTCTATAAAAGGACACCACAAAGGGTTCTCTCTGGCCAACCTGGGGGAGGGTGCACTAGGCACCTGAAATGGCAGGTGTTATCGCCTAGACTTACAGAATGCAGTGGCTTAACTATGGCTAACTGCTGTTAATATCTATTATTTGGTGATAGGCCTGCTATGTGTTGGTACATTGTCAACTTGTGCCAAATGCACAATGGTTTAGCATTGAGAATTTCTGCTAACAACTGTTAGTGCATCACATTTGACAATAAACCTGCTCGATGATTTTACCCTTGCCTGCATCTGTTGTTTCTGGGGGCTCTCACAGATCTCCTGCATTGACCCAAGTGCACGGGGTCTAACAGTTTAGATAAAGGGAGCACTGACATTGATGCATGCAGCCAACACTTTATCATCGCTGACAGAGTAGAGGTCCTGTCAGGAGCGTGCTGGGACAACCCCAAGAATCCTGACCAGATGATACTGAGATACTGATAGTACAGACCACTCAAGTACGACACTGGTGTGAGGGTTGCAGGTCTCAGGGAAGGATATTAGGGATGCGTGTGGGGGAGGAGGGAGTGCAGGAAGCTGAGGGTGCAGGGGGTTACAAGGGTGAGGGCTGAGGGGGTAAGAATGTGCTCAGGTTGGAGGGGCTGTCTTGCACAGGACTTTTCTTTCCTCTCCAGCCTTCCTGGCTTCCAGGAGACCTTTTTTCTGTCCCCATCCTATCCCCCACTGCCAAAAGCTTCTCTCCCTGCCCCACCCACAGTGCTGCAGCCAGGAGCCAGGAGGGGGGAAAGGGTGTAAGGCAGGGAAAGTATTCACTTAGTGTGCTAGCAGGCAAGATGACAGAGCCCCAGTCCAGCTAGCCAACTCCCTTGGTGGTACAGCTGCCCCCAGTGAGCATTGCTGCAGGATTGCTTCCCCCTGCACAGCTAGGAGCACAGCCACCACCCAATGCCTGGGGCAAGGTGATTCTGTTGGCTCCCCTGCAGCTTTCTGATTTTTTTGTTTGTTTGTTTGTTTGTTTATTTCTTTAAAGCCAAGGAAAAGGCAAATGAAGCAAAGTATTTTCTATAACAAGTAACTCAGAATGTTAAACTAACTTGGCTTGAAGCTTTTGTTTGCTTTCCACAAACTTTCAAGAGATCAAGTGGTTTCATTTCAGGTTTTTGAACAAGGAATCATTTTTTACTTTTTTGACTTTGATTTGTTGAAATTGACAAGTTCCCAAGAAGCATTTTAATTTGACAAAATGGTATTTTGCAGCAGAAAACTGTGTTAAAATATTTTCAACCACCTCAAAGCCCAAATGCACTTGCTCTCCAACTTGTAACATTGTTGCTTATCATAACCTTTTGTTTATGGTCCTTTGGCCAATTTTCAGTCCACATTACATTATTCCTATTCAGGGAAATTTTAATTAAATTTCCAAGTATGATTGGTTGAGATAGCATCAAGTGCTTTACTAAAATCCATATATATTATATCTACTGCACTCTCTTCATCCATTAATTCTGTAATTCTATCGTAAAAGAAATCAGGTTTGTCTGGCAAGAGTTATTGTTAATAAATCCATTCTGCGTATATCTCCTGGTTCTATTATCCTCAAGAGAATCAGTTATTTTTCTGTAAATATTTCTTCCATTTGTTTAGAGATACAAATTAGATTTACAGTATACTGAATATCATAGTCACTTTTATTTCCTTCCTCCCCTTCCCACTTTCAAGCACTACTGCTTGCTTTCCTCTCCCCCCACCCCCCCATCATTCCTGTACTTCCCAATGCTCCATGATTTTTCAAATACAATTATCAGTGGTACTTTAAATCAAATAACTAATTCCTTTCATTCCCTATGCTGCATGCTATTTAATAGGCAGATCTGAATGTGTTCCAATGTTCCTAATATTCCACATGACCATTGTCAACAAAGAGAAGTCAATGCCCCAGGGAAAACAGAAAATTATTATACAGTGTTTTGAAACGAATCTATATATGCTTTGTAAAAACAATGAGAAATTATGTGCACCTTAAAAACTAACAGATTTATTTGGTAATAAGCTTTTATGAGTAAAAAACACATTGTTAAATGCTCAAAGAAATCTGTTAGGGTACGTCTACACTAGCCCCCTAGTTCAAACTAGGGAGGCTAATAAGGGCAACTGAAATTGCTAATGAAGCATGGGATTTAAATATCCCGCGCTTGATTAGCATAGTCCCGGCAGGTCGCCATTTTGGAAACTGACTAGCCCGAAGTAACTGCCCACGTCTACATGCGGCAGAGAAGCGGGATTCCGAGATAAACCCCTTAGTTCAAATTAACTGTTACTCCTCGTGGAATGAGGTTTAACAGTTAATTTGAACTAAGGTGTTTATCTCGAAATCCCGCTTCTCTGCCGCGTGTAGACGCGGGCAGTTACTTCGGGCTAGTCAGTTTCCAAAATGGCGACCAGCCGGGAATATGCTAATCAAGCGCAGGATATTTAAATCCCATGTTTCATTAGCAATTTCAGTCGCCCTCATTAGCCTCCCTAGTTCGAACTAGGGGGCTACTGCAGATGTAGCCTTAGTCTTTACAATTCACAGGACTCCTTGTTTTTTTGGTTGTGGGTTTTTGTTTTGTTTTGTTTTGTTGTTTTGGGGGATTTGTTTGTTTTTTTCAGATATAGATTAACATGGCTACCCCTCTGAGACTCATGTATTGCGTCATTTTATGATAGAATGATGCTAATCCACATTAATTAATATTAATTCACTGCCCAGATGTCATAAACAAAATACTCTCTCCTTAGTGAAGATTAAGGGGGCAGATCTTCAGCTTCTGTAAATCAGCATAACTCCATTGGTGTCAGTGGAGTACACACTAGGGCTGTGTCTAGACTCAGGTTTTTTTTGAAAAAAGTAGCCTTTTTTCGAAAAAACTTCACCTGCGTCTAGACTACAGCTGCGTTCTTTCGAAATTAAATCGAAAGAACGCGGCTTTTCTTTCGACGGCAGTAAACCTCATTTCACAAGGAAGAATGCCTTTGTTTGAAAGTGCTCTTTCAAAAAAAGGCGTTCTTGAATGCCAACAGGGTTTTTTAGAAAGAGAGCATCCAGACTCACTCGCTGCTTTCTTTTGAAAAAGCGGCTTGCTTTTTCGAAAGTTCCTCTTGCAGTCTAGACGCTCTTTTTCGAAAGAGGCTTGCAGTCTAGACATAGCCTAGATGGGAATCTGGCTGTTAATTTCAGAAAGTTGCAATGAGTTCTCACACAGTTAACATGTCCCAGTTTCCCCTGAGAACACACAAATGCTTAAAATGCATCTTGCCTTTTTTCTCTGTATCATGGATATGCAAGAGAAGGAAGCAACATAAAGGAACACGATATTCTATTTGATTCATCATCTTATGGTGTGCCTTTTTGCCATGTGCCTAAAATTGTTGAGAACCATATCAACATCCAGTATATTGTATAGGAGAAGAATGTGTTCGCCACTTCACTAAAAACCTTCACTAAAATCTTGGAGGCTCCAAAGCATAGCAGCCAAATTGAAGGGTTGTGGTTTCCAAGAGATGGAAAGGTGCCACTTTCCCCCTTTTGCTAATGTTGGGGCATCTATACCACTTTTGCTACTTTTTTATCCATTACTGAACTATGCAGCTAAGAGGAGGGCCTGGCTTACAGCTGCTGTCAAGCCTGGAATTTAAATATACTCTCAAATAAAAGATCACATAAATCAGTAGCAAACTTATTTACTGTGTTGTTTTCTTCAAAAACAGAATGATTTAAGATCAAGCTGCCATAACATAATTTTCAAGATAGACTGTTAAGGTGAACAATTTATGCTGTACGAAAGCCACACAGAATAACTATACTAACTAGAACAGAGATCATGACTTTTTCTTATGAAAACTCTAGACAACTTATCAATTTTATTAACACTTGCCTGATGTAGATTCAATCAACTGTTATTTTTTACCCTTGTAATGAAAGTTAAAACAATAAGATCTATTTCTAGATGAGACAAGGGAGGGAAGAAAATATGATGAGTTCTAGCAAATAAAGTGTCTGGCAAAACATTATTGCTCCAGAGATGAAAATGTTTTAAGATACATGCTGGAGATAATATTACTTCTAGGTAGCAAGTTTTCACTCCTTGCAGTTATTCAATAAACAGAGAAAACCTACGGCAGACCAGATGATGTATTAATTTTGACTAGAGCAAAAAAATCAACAATGTTAGTCACAAAAGAATAAGTTTAATATTAGTAAGACTATGTTTCCCTACTCAGAGGCAGAAGACTTTAAAGTGACTATAAAGTGAATTTACAAAGTCTATACATTTTCATAATGAGTAGATAAACATCTGATAAAAGTAATAAAAAACACCACAAATTTTAAATTTCACTTTGATACCAACACTCACATCAGCTCAAATTCTATTTGTTAGACACTGTTGGCACAAACTTCTAATCTAACCCAATATGTTGCTATAGGAAAGTGGCTTTTTCCGACACACAGTTATTAGACTCCCACCTTTCAGAAACATCTTTGGATTGGAAGGAATTGACACTAGATTTTTTGCACAAAAAATTCAAACAAAACATTGCACTGCCCATGGATAATGGAAGCCAGTTGTGTCAACATATGCAGCTGTATCTGAGACCCTGCCAAAAAGTTTGATATTTGGCACACTTCCCTCTTTTCAGTTTGTTACAATGCATTTAACCTCTCACATACTATAACTGCAATATAAGGCACTCACTAGTGTGTAACACAGACATTCAAGCATAGTCTTTACAAGACATATTTTCAAATCCTATGATTTTGACTTCCTGACAGTCATTTCTTAAAATGTATAAGGTGAATAAACCAACTAACATTTTAAAAAACTAAACTTTATGAAGTTTGCTTTGTATCCACATCCTGAAAACACAATATGCGGGATATAGTGTTACTAACATTTTTGTTAACGTAAACCATAAATACAATGCCTATGGCTTGGGAGGGAGAAGGATAGCTCACCTCAGGGTCAGGCCACTGCTGTCCAGTATGCTATACAGAGAGTAAAATATGATTCCTGGCTAGAGGAGCTTACAGTTCATCAGCCCCTGTTCTCTCTGATGGCCAACAGAGACTGACTTCAAAGACCACTGTCAGAATGGAATCTAAAATATGTCATCACAGTGCAGTACCACTGTTTAATATGACTACCATTGCTGCACCAAATAATTTGAGTTGAAAGGGATCTATAATCGGTTATCTAGGCCAGGGGCTCTCAAACTGTGGACTCTGGCTCACAGTGGTCAGGCGACTGCAGGAGAGCCAGCTTGGGCAGACTTCCTGTGCATGAGAGAAGCTTTGCTGCTCCCAGAGTGGAGGGTAAATACAGCATTAAAGTGTTACTTTGTTTCTTGCAGTACCATGGATAATACACAGTGCTGGGACTTAGGAGATCTGGGTTACTGTCACTGATGCAGACTTGCTGTACAAATCATTTATGCTCTAGTGGATCAATTCCCTATCCATAAAATGGAGATGTAAATACACCATTTCTCCCACTTTTTGTCTACTTCTTTTATTTTGATTATAAATTATTTGTAGTGGAGATTCTCTCTTCCTCCATGTATGTACAGTACCTGATATACTAGGACTCTGGTTTTAGTGGGGACCTCCGTGTGTTTGAGTAATACAAAAGTCTCTAAAAGTATGTCTACATGGCAGTCGGGGATTGAGGCTGCAGCACTTGTAGTCAAACACTACCTAGCTTTGATTGAGATAACTTGTTAAAAAGAGCAGTGATGCTACAGCAGCACAGGCAGCAGCTTGGGCTAGCTGCTCAAATATAAGCACAGCTGGGACCTTGAGTCTATTCAAAGCACCTAACTCATGCTGTTGACCAAGGCTGCTGCAGTTTCTCTACTATTCAGCCCACAGCTGTGTAGCCATTCCCTCTGACTGTTAGTTTTGGAACACCCACTTAATTCATTATGGATTTACAAAAACTCTGTGGCAGGATTAGCCCAGGGTTACACAGCATACCTGTGCTAGAACAGGATTAGAATCCAGTTCCCCTGTGTCTACACCTGATCAAGATCAGAGTGCTCCCAACCCAGTAAATAAATGTCTGCATTCAGTTCTCTCATGACACCACAAGACTGCAAGTAGCACAAACCTAATAGTGAGTGATACGCTTGTTATGGATCACCTCCCAAATTATCACCTCCCAAAGCTTGTGCAACAGATTACATGCAATATGCAATCTGTGGCCCTACACAGTGTTGCATCCACATGGATACATCTGCCTTACTATTCTTCCTGCTGTCTGCCAAAATTGATTTGCACACAGCTGACACAGCTGATGCTTACACTCATGTAGAATTAATGCTCTGACAACTGATCTATGCATTTGTTGGTTGTGAATTTAACTATATTTCTTACACATATTTCCAAGTCAACAAATTAAAGTGACAGGAAATTGAAAGATTCTCATGAATGGCCTGGACACTTCAGATGGAATACAGGCACATTTTTCAGATCTACATAAATATAGGCAGTGGGCCATGGGGTGGGTAATCCTGTGAGTTTAGTAAATATTATCCTTGTGTTATTGACAGACAACCAGAGAGAGGTGAATCAAGTTGCCTGAAGGGTACTGTGAAATTGACATTAATCTGTTACATAATTTGAGCCAACATTTTAAGAGGTGGTTGCCTAATGTTAGGCCCCAATATATGTGACCTGATTTTCAGCAACTCTTAAAAACAAATTCATAACTTAAAAATGCCTGAATATATTCTATACACACAAACCAAAAACAGTTTGTGAGGGAAGATATTAATCATGAGAAAACTGCAGTCAAAAGGAATTTTGTTCAAAGGAGTTATGAACAACTGAAAAAGGGACAAAAGGGGCTTACAATTTGCAATTCAATCACTGCTTTCACTATAAATCATAAAAACAAAATATGCTGTGTAGAATGCATAGTTTTGTCTGTTGTAAATTGGGGTTTCCATTCTCAGGACTCCAAATTGGTCCACTATGTGCAGGAACTTGAAAAACATCAAGGTTAGTCACAGCATACTCTTTCCTTCTGCTCTTCAGTTACAGCTTATCGATATGATGCACATATCTTCTATAATATGTTCTTTTTGCTTCTATTCTTAAACAACTTTAACATACACAGATTATGTGGTGGTACATTTTATTCATATACCAGGAAGGTTACTAATAATTAATACTTTTAGAGGAAAAGGCTGCACTCATGTATACAAAACTTCTATTAATCAATACATTATGTGTATTTATTAATACTATATGCATTTTTACAGGACTTAATACTTATGTAGACAGGAATATTTGGTTTATAGTGCAAAACTTTATTCCTTTGGATTGAAAAACTGACCTCCAGTGGGCAATAAAGTAATTTCATGATGTTGCTTTTTTCATCTCACTTTCTACAATAATTTTCGACTTCAAACAAGAATTTATATATATGAAACACTGAGCCATTTTTAAACTACTGTCAAAACCTTTACAGTTATTTCTGTAAGTAGATGGAAAAGTACTTTAGGATACTTAGGCCTGAAAGTTATATAATGGCAATCTTATCATAATTAGTTGTTTTCTTAGGCCTGGCATAAAAAAATCTTCAAAACATATTGAATGCAGATGATATTTACCCTCTCACTCTAAAAGTTTGGTTGCTACCATCTGTTGAGATTCCCTCAGAGACCTTTTCTGGTTGGCTTATTCAGAGCACCTCATTCAGTTCCGGGGGAATGCAAGAAATAAATTCAACTCTAGACCCATCAGTGAGTTTTTTTTAATTGGCATATAGTCAACTATACTGCAGGTGATCATGCTGAAGCTTATGGGGTAAGCACCAGCCATACCATATATCCAATCCACATAATCAATCAGCTTACATTCATTTTTACATTTTGTATTGTTGGTTAATACATTGTATCACACATGTCATGATTAGAAGGTAATCATTCCTTATCTAGATCACGCCACTACAGGGTAGGCCACAGCTGCAAACTATCACACACTGCTTACAAACCCACTATCTCTTTTCTACGAAGGCCCTATCAAGGGCAGGGGGTAAAGGGACATTTGATCAGGGCCTCAGGAAACAAAGGGAACTCAAATTTTGACATTTTTCTACTAAGTCATTTCCATGTATTATACACTTTGCAGTTATAACAAGACAACAAAAGAAGCTATTTACACTAGGGATGTGAGGGTACGTCTACACTACAGCATTATTTCGAAATATCTAATTTTGAAATAGTTACGTATTGTCCGCAGTGGCCAGGATTGCTCCTGGGGAGTGTGGGGTGCAGGGCAGTGGCAGTGAAGGAGCACTCTCAGCCACCCTGGCACCCCAGTGACCCTCAGTTTTGTGTATCCCTCTGCAGGTGGTCAAAGCCATCAACATAGTGCTGCTCCACAGAGTCATCCGCCTCACTGATGTGTATGTGGTGATCAAATGGTTTGGCGCCCTGGGCTTCCCCAACTCCGGGGGGAGGGGGCAATCGACAGGACACACATCCCCATCCATGCCCCGGCACACCAGGCCTCCTCATACATAAACCGAAAGGGGTACTTCTCCATCATCCTGCAGGCCGTGTCCGACCACTGGGGCCAGTTCACGGACATTAATGTGGGCTGGTCCGACAGGGTGTACCGCAACTCCTCCATGTGCCAGAGGCTGCACGGCGGGACTTTCTTCCCCGACCGCCACATTGGGGTTGGAGACATGGACATGCCAGTGTCATGGTGGGAGATGCGGCCTACCCCCTACAACCCTGGCTGATGAAGCCCTACACGGGACAGCTCAGCCCCTCCTGCAGGCCTTCAATGCCGGCTCACCAGGGCCCGCATCAGGGTCGAGGGGGTCTTTGGCCGACTGAAAGCACGGTTTAGGTGCCTCCTCACTCGCCTCGACCTCTTCCAGCAAAATATTCCGCACGTGGTGGCAGTGTGCTATGTGCTGCACAATTTATGCGAGAGTAAGGGGGAGGCTTTCCTGCCAGGCTGGATGTCAGAGGCTGACCACCTGGCTGGCCAGTAGGCACAGCCCCACACCGCTGCCAGCTGGGAAGTCCTTCAGAGGGCTGTCCACATCCGGGAAGGCCTGCAGGGGAGCTTCCAGGTGGATAAGAACTGAAGTCCCTCTGGCGTGCCCCACTGAGACCTTGTGCCTTACATTCCACCCCCACCTCCTTCTCCTTTCCCCTCCCTAACCCCCTTCCTGATATACAATAAAAACACCCGTGGGAGGAGGGGGGAAATGAGGGTGCGAGATGGGAGGGGGGGAAACCTAGGAGGAGGGAGTTGGAAGGGGGACGTTAGGGGAGGAAGGGGGAGCGGAAGCTCAGGGTTGGGGGGTCTTTCTGGCCCTCCCATCTCACAGCTGGCCCTCCCATCTCACTGTGGGTGCGAGGGCCTCGGCATTCCCGGGGGGGTGTATGGAGGGTGGAGCAGGAGGGATGGGGGGGTGGAAGTAGCGGAAGGGGGAGCAGAGGTGGGAGGAGGAGCGATAGCTGGGGCGGCCACAAGGGCTGGAGCAGCAGGAGGCAGCAATTGGTCCGCCAGGGCCTGCAGGTGCTCGCAGAGGGCACAGCCCTGCTCCCGCAGCTCCCACAAGCTCTCCCGCCGCAGCTGCAGGTCTTCTTGCATCCAGTGCTCCTGGCTGTGGACCTGCCATCCCTGCAGCTGCTGTCTCTGGAACTCCTCTAGGTTGCGGGTGTGCCTGCTGGCCCGGGTGCAGGTGGATGGTCCAGGCAGGGTGGTGCGTCCTGCACTCACAGGTGCCGCGGCTGCGGTGAGACAAGATAAGTGGTCAGTTCTCCCTGGGGACACTGTGGGTGAAACCAAGCCCCCCTCGGCAAGGCGAGGACAGCAGGTCTCCGCACCTGCTATCCCCGTGAGTGTGAGCTGGCCCAGGACTGCACCCCAGCCCCTGTGCTGCCTATAGTGCGGGGGGGAGGGGGGACAGAAGAGATGTGCACTGCTTCTGTGTAGAGGGGGCGTCTGGAGGGAAGGCAGTGTGCAGTGTCTCTCCCTGGGGTCAGGAGCCTGTCACGTGCCTTCACGTGTACATGCGAGTGGGGAACAGGCCTGGGCCCCTGCATGGCACCCAGCTGGTGCCACATGTCCTGGATGGCACAACAGATGCACAGGTAGTCAAAGCCGATGCACACGGTCCCTGGGTTCCCCCTCTTCCCTCCTCCCCTGTCCTGCATAAGGGGACCGTGACGGCACTCACCTGTGGAGGTCTCCACAGCCTCGGATGAGGTAGCTGACGGGCTCTCCGGTTAGGCTCGGGGGTCCTAGGTGCAGGGCATGCTCCCTGCAGGCTCCTGGCTGCTGTCATCCTCCTCTTCCTCCTCTTCCCCTGTGTCAGGGGCAGAGCCCTCTGCCCCGGTGTCGATGATGACCAGGGGGCATGGACCGTCTGACCCCCCCAGGATGCAGTCCAGGGCTTCAAAGTGCAGGCAGTCCTCTGGGTCAGCCTCTGGTTGGGAGGCCCTGGCATAAGCCTGCCACAGTTCTTTGATTTTGCTGCGCACCTGCTCCTGGCTGCGCATGTGGCCTCTGGTGGCCAGGCTGGTAGCCATGCGGCTATAGAGGGCCGCATTCCTGTGCCTAGTGTGGAGAGCGTGGGCATTGGAGGCCTCCCACCAAACCTCAATGAGGCCCACGATCTCCGCACTAGACCGGGAAGGCACCCACCCTTTGCGGCACCTGGAAGGCTCCTGAGAGCTGCCAGCCTGGTTCTGGGGAGCGGTGGAGGGCTGGGTGGCAACGGGTTGCTGGCTCATCCTGTGCTAGGTGCACGGTTTGCTGGCTGTGTGCTGGCAGGCTGGCAACTGGCATAGGCACTGTGACCAGAGTCTGTCCCTTTAAGTGCTCCAGGGCTGGGGAGGGAGCAGACGAGTTTTCCTGGTTGTGCCCAGAGTAGCCACCAGGGCTTCCTGGGAAGGGCTGGAGGCCCCCTAATTCTAAATAAGTGTCTACACAGCACTTATTTCAAATTAGCTATTTTGAATTAGGTGTTATTCCTTGTAGAATGATGTTTACCTAATTAGAAATAAGGGCTCTACTATTTCGATTTTATTTCAAAATAGCGGTTTGTATGTGTAGACACTATTAAATTTAATTTGAAATAACGGATGTTATTTTGAATTAACTTTGTAGTATAGACATATTCTGATTGTACCAAAGGGACCAGCCTTGCATCTGCTGTGCCAAGCTTCAAAGGGTAACAGAGGTTTGTGCTCTTTCAGGTGCCACCTGACCAGTCCTCAGGATCCAGGCCAACAATACTATTTGAATATATTGCTCCTGGAGACTATGTAGCTTGTGTGATGTTGCAACCTAAAGAATAAATAGTTCTATGTGCAGTATATAAAAGCAGTTTAATGCTCAACAAACAACAGGAAAGGATTTTATTTGTTGTGGTGGTGGTTTTTAATTATGATATGAAAAAGGCACTTATTGCATCAAAATGACAAAGTCTAACAAGCAGAGCTTCTAAGGTGTGTCACGCAGAGCCACAAGAAATTTAAAACCTAGATGCAATAGTGATCCCAGAGTGCATCTCTGCCACTGAGAGAAGCGTTCCTCCCACTTCCTCTCTCAAGCACCCAAACCAGTCTATATTGGGTTAATAGAAGTCACAGTCACAGATAAATTGAGTTTAATACCTTAAATTTTTCCATGACACATTTTTGCAAAACTATTATGATAAATAGCTTCTCTATAGGGGGATATTACAGTATAATTATGCACGTGAACTTAGGAAATCCTTTCAGGAAATATTTGATGAGAGAGAACCGTAAAAGTGGACAAAAGAAAAATACCCGACTGTTGCAATATCTTGACCCTCTCTCTTTATATGCACATGTAGAACAAAACTTTCTTGTATAGATATCAACTTCAGTGATAAATTAAAAAGTGGATGAAAATATCTTTTTGGTAGCTGTCCTTTGAGAAGCATTGCACACTCCACTTCCACTTTAGTTATGTGCACACCAGTTTATCGGGGCTATAGAACGTTTTACCAAAGGGAATATGCCCTCTGCATAGTATCCGAAAGCCCAAAGAGGCAAATGTAGTAATCTCCCCCGTCCCTGTTCCGATTCCTTCACACTGGAAGCCAGTATTTTCTGCGACTCTGATGTACCGGGGAAGGAGAGTGGGTCATGGAATACAGACATGCAAAACATCTTGAAGAATCAGTTATGAACAGACCTAGAACTGTTTTCTCCATCAAGTCCTTACACATGTCCATTTTACTTCAGGTGACTCAGTTCCAGATGGAGGAGGGTATCAGAGTCTACCTAAAGAAGATCTGCATCACCACTCTCCCAACTGTAGCATCACCTTTGGGAGTCTGGGAGACAGTATAATAAGCAGTGAACATATAAACAGACCATCAAATAGCAGCCCTAGAAATGCTACTGATTGGAACACAAACCAAAAAAACTTTTGCTTTTGCTCTATTAGTAGGTCGTCAAACTCTCTGAGGGTATGTCTATACTACAGCACTAATTCGAACTAACTTAATTCGAATTAGTTAATTCGAACTAAGCTAATTCGAACTAGTGCATCTAGACCTAAAAACTAGTTTGAATTAGCATTTTGCTAATTTGAACTAGCATGTCCACACTGAATGGACCCTGAACCGAAGTTAAGGCTGGCCGGAAGCAGTGCCGGCAGGACATCAGGTTAGGACTTAGAGCGTGGAGCTGCTGTCTCAGTCTAGCTGAGGGCTGTGCTTAAAGGGACCCGACCCCCACCCCGGACAGATAGTTCTCAGGGTTCCCCGCTTGCTTGTCTACCTCGATGAGGGGGGCAGCAAAGCAGTCCTGGCTTGGAGTGCCCTGAGTGCCCACACTCGGCACTTCACAGCACTCGGCCATCAGCCCGGCTGCATTTGTCGCAGGCTGCCATCCAGGGGGGTCAATTGGGGGACTGTCAGGATCCAGGAGGCCCTGTAGGAGAGCTTCCACCCCAAGGAGCCCGCAGAGCCACCCCAGTCCTCCCCATCGGGGGCTCGTGCCCCATTCCTCCCTCACCTCCTTCCACTTACTCCTCACTAGCTCCCCTTCTTGATGTACAAAATAAAGGACACGTGTGTTCAAAAATAGAAACTCTCTTTATTTAACAAAACTGGGAGGGGGATAAAACTGTGGGGAGATGGGGAAAGGAGGCGGGAAAGGGCAGGAGAGAGTGTGGGAGAGGGGAGGGGGAAAACTAGGAGGAGGGAACTGGAAGGGGGAAGCAAGGGGAAGGAGGAGGAGGGGGAGGGGAAACTCAGGGATTGGGGTGGGGGTCTCACCAGGCCAACCGCCTCTGAGCACGGCGAAGGAAGGGGCCTCGGCGTCCCTGGGTGGATGGGATGGGGGTGTAGAGGTTGAGGTGGGGGGTGTGGGCATTGAGGAAGAGGGTGTGGGGGTTGAGGAGGAAGAGGTGGGGGGGCAGGAGTGGGAGGAGGGACAGAAGTTGGGGGGGCAGCAGGCGCAGGACCGACATGGGGCACCATGCTCTGCACCAGGGCCTGCAGGTTTGAGTTCAGCACTCGGTCCTCGGCCAGCTGCTCCTGGCAGAGCTGCAGGTCTGCCCGCATCCAGGCCTCCACTGTGCAGTG
This sequence comes from Pelodiscus sinensis, assembly GCF_049634645.1. Lineage (NCBI taxonomy): Eukaryota > Metazoa > Chordata > Testudines > Trionychidae > Pelodiscus > Pelodiscus sinensis. The sequence continues at coordinate 27,020,124 of NC_134718.1, forward strand.
CAGGGCTCGCAAGGACCCCAGGTGCTGGTCCCAGTACTCCTGATCCGTGGTGGTGGTCCGGAGCAGGCCGCGGGTGAGCATGTCCTGGGCGGGATGGTGCGCCCTTCACGAGCAGCTGGCGCAGCTGTAGAGAAAGAAGAGAAGTGGTCAGTTCTTCCTGGGGACGCAGAGGATGATGCCCAGACCCCTCCCCCACCCCGCAACGTGAGAGTGACCATGTCCTGCACCGTCACAGCCGCTGTGCTTGTACAGAGGCCATGGTCAGGATGTCTGGCTCTCCCCGGGACTGGGAGCTGCCCCAAGACCGCACCCATGTCCCTGAGCCGTGTATAGTGTGGCCAGGGCGGCGGGTGGGGGGGAGAGAAATGTCCCCTGCCTCCGTGTAGAGGGGACATGTGAAGGGAAAGCATCCTGCTGGGTCCTGCCCCAGGGTCGGGAGCATGTCACGTCTCTTCACACATTCATGTGTCTATTGGGCCACGGCCCCTGGGTGTCACGCAGCTGGAGCCACCTGCCCAAGGGTGGCATGGCACATGCTCGCACGTGCACAAGTGTCTGCGTGATCTGTGGAAGGCATGGCCCACGCGCACTGTCTCTGGTCTCCCTCCCGCCTCCCCCCCCCCCCCGAACTACTTAATTCAAACTACTTACCCGGAACGGTCTGCCTGGACGACCCTGCTGACTCCAGTACTGGAACATCTTGTGGTGGCCCCTCCGGTATGCCCGGGTCAGGGCCCTCCGGTCCCGGCTCGCTGCCTCCAAGCCTGGCACGGACCGCCCCGTCCCCCAAGAGTCGGTTGAGGGTGGGCAAGTGGCAGCCCCTTCTGCGGCGCCGCCCCTGGTGGCCCTGGTGTACGCCTGCCACAGCTGTTTTACTTTCAGGCGCACCTGCTCCTGGGTGTGCGTGTCCCCCTTTCGGGCCATGGCTGCTGCTATGCGGCCGTAGACGGCCACGTTCCTCCACCTAGTGCGGAGATCATGGAGGTTGGGGGCCTGCCCCCAAACCTCAATGAGGTCCATGACCTCCGCACTAGACCAGGAGGGTGCACGCCGTCTACGGCCCCTGGATGGCCCCTGGCTGCTGGGGGACTGGGCAGGGGACGGATCGCTGGCACTGGCTCCCTGGCTCATCATGGGGCCACTGGTTCAGGGCAGAGACTGCTGGCAGGGCTGGCTCTGGCAAGTGCGTCTGGCCAGAGTCTACCCCTTTAAGAGCCCGGGGCTGAGGGAGAGGAGAGGAGTTTTCCTGGTTTGGCCCAGAGTGGCCACCAGGAGGAACCTGGGAAGGGCTAGCCTCCCACTAGTTCGAATTAAGTGGCTACATAGCCCTTAATTCGAACTACTTAATTCAAACTAGGCGTTAGTCCTCGTAGAATGAGGTTTACCTAGTTCGAATTAAGCGCTCCGCTAGTTCGAATTAAGTTCGAACTAGCAGTTTGTATGTGTAGCGCCTATCAAAGTTAATTCAAACTAATTTTTGTTAGTTCGAATTAACTTTGTAGTGTAGACATACCCTCATGAGGTAGTGAACTATTCTAGAATCACATGAATGCAGGAAGAGATCGTCTGTGAAGTGACAGGTTTTCTTTATTCTGTGAGAAGAGGAGATGAATACCTGAGATGTTGTAAACGCTTTAGTCCCATCCCAGGTCAACAACCTGGAAATACTCAGCTATGGATTTGTTGGGGAAGAGTGGTTTGAGAAAAAGTCAGTAAGCAAACACTCTGACCCATATTAAAATCTGAAACCACTTTAGTGAGACAGTGAGCAAGTAACTATTGGTTCAAAAAGGAATCCCCAGCACTGAAACTGAGAATCAAATTTAGATCCCAGAATGGAGTTAAGTCTCCAAAATGTGGGAAGAGTCTTCTGAAACCCTTCAAAATCCTAATACTCACAGAGTTAGGGAAAAAAGCCCACTCCTTCCATCTATAGGTCATGGAATGCAGAGGTGATGGCCAGGTAAGTCCTTAGGGAAAAGCCAGAAAGACCTTTCTCATTTAGGTGAAGCAAGTAAACCAGAATAAACTGAATGGGAGATTGTGAAGTGGATGTATTTGTTTGCGGTTACCACCTAGAGAACTTTTTCCATTTCATGGGGCAAGTATATCTTGTGATGCGTATGATCAACATATCATGTGGCAATCCCAAGGGAACAAAGAAACAAAGATCTGCGGACCCATGTCAGAGGGAAAAAAAATCAACTGTCTTGAAGTACTTTACCTGAAATAAGAACAAGGGTGAGAAATATGTTTTGAAATATTTTTTTCTAAAGACTGTGTCTACACTGGGCCACTTATTCCGGAAAATCAGCCGCTTTTCCGGAATAAGCTGCAAGCTGTCTACACTCGCCCTTGAATTTCCGGAAAAGCAACGATGCTCTACTGTACAAAATCAGCCACTATTCCGGAAAAACTATTCTGCTCCTGCTCGGGCATAAGTCCTTATTCCGGAACACTGTTCCAGAAAAAGGCCAGTGTAGTCAGCCCAGTAGTCTTTTCTGGAAAAGCGCGTCTACATTGGCCACAGACGCTTTTCCAGAAAAAGGGCTTTTCCGGAAAAGCAGCCTGCCAATGTAGACGCTCCTTTTCCGGAAAAACTGAAAACGGAATAGTATTCCGTTTTAAGCATTTCCGGAAATTCATGCCAGTGTAGGCACAGCCTAAGTGTATTGACCATATTTTGTTTATTTTGGTTTAGTAACTTAATTTGATCTTAAAAAACAACAAATTGATAAAAAGGGCTGACCTTATGAGCTTTTTCTTTGTAAAACCTTTATTCAAAGTAAGACTGATTTATTCGGTCCCTTTTGGGGATTGGGTTCTTGGTTGTTATTAATGGCCTTAGAGCTGGGTCCTCACAGAGTTGAGCTGGCTAAGTGTTTGTGTTGCTCCGGTGGGGGCTGTTACCCCAACTTTTTGGCTTAACTGGGGGAGACCTCAGCTTCTGGCCCAGCAGGACAGGGTGGTGTGGGACCCCCAGAGGGCAGTTAGGCATGTTCAGTGGCATGATCAGCACACTGGGTGACAGCCTCAAAGGGTTCCCTGTGATCCAACCTGTCACATTCCTGGTGGAGAGTTTTCTGCTATATCAAAATTATGTTTTGCACTCCACTAAAACAGAGAGACTCCTGAGGCACTAACCAAAGGGTAAGTAGTTGGGGTGGGCTTAAAGTATTGGGATGCAACGTAAGGACATGGTCCTATGAAACTTGGTCCTAGACCAGGAGGAAGAGGCAAGGGATTGTGAATGGAAAGGTTCAACCAGCATGTGTACCAATACTGATGAGACAAGTATGGTGCTATCACAACTAGAACAGCTTGATCTTCTTTAAGCTTGCTTAACATCACTGATGCCAAAGAAGTTGCAGGTGGTGGAGGAGGGAGAGAGAACAAAGAATTTTCTCCTTACAAAACAGTACAAAGGTGTGTGATGCAGACCCTGGACTACAACCTTGAACTGAAATGGAGGCACTTTCTGTTCTGTTAGGTGGTATAAAAGTCACTTCTGGAATTCCCCAGATAGAAGTTTCTGTGTTTGTGAGGGACCATCATGACTTCTGTTGAATGATCTGCTGTGATGGCTTGCTACACAGTTCCGAGACCCTGGAAAGTGAAATCCTTTAAGTATAATCTCATTCCTCATGCTCACTGACCAAACATTTGTTTATTCTTGGGAAAAGGGAATCAATGAGGCATTTCCTGGTTAGTTTAAACAGAACATTACAGAAGTGTTCTTAACACTTGTACAGACCAGCCTTGAGATCTGGAGAATAAACACTTAACATCCCGTGCAGCTAGCTTGGAGCTCTCTGACTTTGATGTGGAAGGTTCCTGATCTGATCAGAGACTCCGAGTCTAAAACTCACCTAAAAGAGCTCTCCACCCAGAAAATGAAACATCTATAATTAGGGTCACAGAGAGAAGAGTAAGAGAAAAGGGAATGCCATTGCATACATTGGGAGGATCCCTCCAATGCTTACTTATACATTAATCAGCAAATCCATTACATGACAAGAGAGTTGATAAAGTTCAACCACCTCTGCAGAACTCTGAGGTGAATTTTAGCATATTGAGTCATGGGTCTGAGAAATATCAGTCAATTCCTTGCACTGATGTTGACCCAACAAATCATCCAGATTTGATCCCTGCCTTCCTGAGATGGGCTGCCACCACTACCACACACTTTGTAAAGATACAGGGATCTGATGGTAGACAAAGGGAGGACTATAAACTGAACATGTAAGTCTGCTGTAACAAATCTTAAGAACCTCCTATGACTGGTGAAAGCTCATGTAGAAATAGGCATCCTTTAAGATTAAGGCAGCCAACAAGTCACCAGAATTTCGGGAAGGCACAATAATCCTTTCCCCAATCTTAAGTAGCTCCTTTAGAGCCCCCAGTAGTAGCAAGGAGTGAACTTTTTTAATCAGTGAGATCTTGGGTGAGTGGTCCCAGAAAAGCCGTGGGAGAGGAGTGGAAAGGGAGAATAAAACTGAAATGTAGTGTATATCCCAGTTCTACCATTATTAGATCACACAAGACTGTTGTAATGTGCGTACAAGCCCTTAGCATCTCGGACAGCTCTTAGCTGTCAAAAGGAGGGCAGACGGAAGAAAGTGGTTTCCTGGCCTCAACTAAGGAGCAAAACGTATTGCGTTGATGTTGAAGAATGTTTGGAGGTAGCAGAAGCTGAGGGAAGAGGAAGCAGAGAAGAGACCTATGTTGTCTCCTGGTCTAATCCAGTTGTCTTATTATATAAAAGGATACCTCAGCTGAATCTGAGGGTAAAACTGCTCTCTCAAGACATGGGCTACAAATGTCCACCGATTTCAGGATTTCTCTAGAATTTTTAAGAGAACACAAAGATTTGCTTTTCTTTCTTGAAAACAAAATTGGGTCCCCAAAGATCAAATCTTCAACTGCCTGTTGGTTTTTAACAGGCATGTTCAATAATGTAAACCAAGAAGCATAACTAAGGGTGACTGCTATCACCATCACTTCAGCCATTGACTCTGCCTCATCCAGTGTCACTTGTAAAGATGAACATGCAACTAGACAGTCTTTATTTAGGAGGACCCAGAATTCTTCTTGACTGCAGATTCAGACATTGAATCCCCATGGGAATAATCATAATGAGCGAGCAGTGCCTGATGGTTTGCAATCCTAAACAGTACACCTAAGGATGAATAAACCTCTCTCCTAAATCAGATATTTTGTAACTTTGTCTTTGGGAGTAAATTTAAAAATCTCTTTCCTCACCTCTTCATTCACAGTCATCAACATCAAAAAATCCAAGACTGGAGGTGAATACAAATATTCATGTCTTTGAGAAGATATCTGGGACTTCTTTTCTGCCCTTTTGTCACTGGAGTCTGCCAAATGACTTCATTAATGACCTGTTGGATCCAGCTGAATATACAATATAGAATATTCATCAGTCTGTGTGGATTATCCTGGACCAATTCAAGTTGGAGACTCAGGGACGCTGTAACTCTTTTAACTGAATCCGGGCACTTACTGCAGTCACCCAAAAGTGGGGAAAACAAATCCAACCCAGTAGCTTCACTGAGCATTATGAGGAAACGTTGAGCAGAGGCACGAATGTTGTATTTGCTTTGGTACATGTTGAATTTCCACAAAGAGACAGACTCAATTGCAGATTCCTTCAAAGTGGATTGGGGGCCCACTTTGAGAAAGCTGTTAATGTACCCGTGTTGCTTTGTTTATCTAAAGGCTCCATAGTCATGTAGCCTCGTGGCTTCCATTGGCTCTGGTTCACTGTTTCTAGCCAAGGACAACTCAATGTTGCTAGAATGCAGTACCAGGAAGTGCATCACAGGCATTTCTCTAATCTTAGTACTGTCTTCATCTGTGAAAATGTGGTGGACAACTATCTTCTGAATAAGAGGACTTCTTCTGGCTAAAAATGTTGAGGTGTCAGATTACTGGTGTTTGCACAGGACCAGAGACTGAGAAATGAAGGTTTCTTCCCTGTAACTGAGGGTATGTCTTCATTAGCCCTCTAGTTCGAACTAAGGAGGCTAATGTAGGCATTCGAACTTACAAATGAAGCCCAGGATTTAAATATCCCGAGCTTTATTTGCATATTCCTGTTCGGTCACCATTTTTAAATGCTACGAGTCTGAACTAACTGCCCGCGACTTCATGTGGCCGTTAAATGGTAATTCAAACTAAGTCCTTAGTTCAAATTACCTGTTACACCTCATTCCAGGAGGAGTCCTTAGTTCGAATTACCATTTAACTGCTGTGTGTAGCCGCGGGCAGTTAGTCCAGACTAATGGCATTTAAAAATGGCGACCGGACGGGAACATGCAAATAAAGCCCGGGATATTTAAATCCTGGGCTTAATTTGCAAGTTTGAATGCCTACATTAGCCTCCCTAGTTCGAACTAGGGGGCTAGTATAGACATGCCCCGAATTATTTGAAGATGGGCTCTGCATATTGGCACTCATGGGATGCTCAGACTGGTGAAGCCTGAATGGTAGAACTCCAGATAGTCATCTTTTGCTTGCTTGCATACCTTCCCAACAACTTTCCTCAGTCATCATTGAGCATTTCAGGGGAAAGGCTTTAAAAAGGACATGGCATTCCAGCCCCCTCAGTTCCTCCTCTTGCAATCCCAAACTTTTTAGTAAATCAGACTCCAAGGTAATGGGGAAAAGCAGGCTGGGAGTATGAATATACAGTCAGCATTGAAGTATCTCTGTTACAAGTAAATAACCATTTTCCTGAGTGTTTTCTGCGTATTCCAATGCTTGAGCTAGATTAATAAGTCCTACCCTGACCTCAGATAATGGAACCATGGGGGTCTTAATTAAATAAGGACTCCTTTGCCAAATCTTAAAATACATCTAAATTCTAAATCTAAGATATAGTGTTTAGTAAATGTATGATCAGAGCTTCATGTTGCTGCTCTATATATCTGTGATAGAGGAATATATCTAGAAAAAGTCATAGAGGCTGCCTTCAATATAGTACAATATGTTTTAATTTTTTCAGGAAGGGACAACCTCTTCATTTATTAAGCTTCATTAACAGATGATAGAACCCATCTTGAAAACATGTGCACTGAAACAGATTTTCCCTTTTTCTTTCTTTCATAAGCCTTAAACAATTTTGAGGACTGTCTTTAAATAACTGGTTAGGTATGTACAAAAAACTACTTTGTCTTTATGAAAATAGTAAATGGTGAACAGGCTGGTAATACATATAATTCATTTACATGCCTTGCAGAAGTGATTGCTCTCAAACATGCTGTGTACACAGATGAAACAAACAAATCTCTAAAGGTTTAAAAGGAGGTATGAATAATTATTAATTATAGCACTAAATTCAGATCCCAAAACAGCATAGGGTATCTCACTGGAAGATATAAGTTATTAAATCCTTTTAAGAACCTCTAACTACATCATTAGCCAAAACTGGATTTGCCCTTCACAGGTACATGGTATGCTGATATGGTTGGGAAATTATTATTCACTGAAAATAGCTAAGGGTATGTCTACACTACCCTCCTACTTCGAACTAGGAGGGTAATGTAGGCATACCGTACTTGCAAATGAAGCCCGGGATTTGAATTTCCCGGGCTTCATTTGCATAAGCCGGGTGCCGCCATTTTTAAATCCCGGCTCGTTCGAACCCCGTGCCGCGCGACTACACGCGGCACGGACTAGGTAGTTCGGACTAGGCTTCCTAGTCCAAACTATCATTACTCTTCATTCCACAAGGAGTAACGGTAGTTCGGACTAGGAAGCCTAGTCCGAACTACCTAGTCCGTGCCGCGTGTAGCCGCGCGGCACGGGGTTCGAACGAGCCGGGATTTAAAAATGGCGGCGCCCAGCTTATGCAAATGAAGCCCGGGAAATTCAAATCCCGGGCTTCATTTGCAAGTGCGGTATGCCTACATTACCCTCCTAGTTCGAACTAGGAGGGTAGTGTAGACATACCCTAAAAGAGTAGTAAAAGAGCTGCTATCTTAAGATATAACATCTATTTTAATATATAGTTAGCTAATATATATGGATCTATACCACACACAGAAATCGAGAATACAAAGCTTTTCCAGTTTTGACTATAACATATTCCATGTGGAGTCTTTCCTCAAATGTAAGCGTGCTTTCTGCACCTCTTTTTTTCTAATCTTTCCAGAGTCCTATTTCCCTGCTGTTAAAAGAAGAGGCTAACGGTGTGGATGATAAACCATCCCATGTTTTTGCAACAAGTCTGATCCTGGTAGCAGAGGCACCATTAGTCCTTAATAGGCTAATTAAGTTCAGATACCATTGTTTTCAGGACATGGTTGGTGCTGTCGTAACCCATACATCTAATGGGTGTGATTCACTGTCCCATGCAACAGCACTTAGGTCATGTCTTCACAACATGGAAGATCAACGCTGCTGTGATTGATTTTCCAGAGTTCGATTTTGCGAGTCTAATTGAGACTCGCAAAATCAAATTCAGAGGGCACCCCCACCAATGGCCCATCTCCTGAAGGGAGTAAGGGAAGCTGACAGGAGCATTTGCTGCAGTCAGCCTCCCACTGTGGGAACAGCAGGGAAAATCTAAACAAAGTATATCAACTCTCACTACATAATTAAATAGCTGGAGTTGTGTATCTTGATTTAACATTCCCTTTAATATAGACCTGGCCTTCAACCACTTAAAGAGAGAGAATAGGTTTGCTCTACAGCCTTAACTAAGAGCCAGCTGGCTTTTAGCTCAAGCAGTGAGCTCCAGAGGTCCCTTATCCACTGTGCCACTGAAAGAGCCCCCAAACCTCCCAGGCCCCAAACCTCTCAGGCCCCAAGGGTACCAGGACAGGGCTTGAACTCTGACTCTGAAGGCATATACCTTATCCACTGTGCCACTGTCAGCACTACAAGTGGAGGCTCATCAGGTATTTCAACTGGGTTAATTCTGAAGGGTGGGGTGCACTTCTTCAGCTATAGGAATAATTTAATCCAAACACCTACTGGGACCCACATAGTGGCACTTAAACCATTTACTGAGAGAAAGAATGAGTTTGCTCTACAGCCTTAGCTGAGCACAATCAGGCTTTTAACTCAAGCTGTAGAGACTCATGTACTAAGCTCTAGAGGTCCCATGTTTCATTCCACCAGTCAACATTACACTTTTAAACTTACTAAGCCTTCTCCTGTCCCTCTTTGTTTACCACTGTCTGAATGAATGAGATGCATACGTTAAGTCATGCCTGCAGTGTACTAGAAAGGCATCCTCTACTGACTACCCATCTCTGCCTGGTCTCAAGCAAAATTTCTGACACTTCTCATTTTTGCTTGGTGCCGAAAGATGTTGTATTGGATTCCTCTATGAACTGAAAAGGCATGTTACTACTTTGTCCTTCAAAAATCACTGATGCATCTGACATGTCGACGTGGTCACATGATCTGCAAAAGTATTTTGTTCCCCAATTACATGGCTTTCTATTGGGAGAACCTCATATTCTACGTGCCATGCCAAAGGTTCTTTTGCCTCTATACATAACTGAAAGAAATAAGTTAATAAGCAGTTATCTGCTTATTCAGATAATATAGCTCTGTCATATTATAACCTGGACTAGCCTATATTTGGCAGAGGTACAAACTACTATAGACTCAGTCTGATTGCTCTAAGTTTTAGTTAGTTAATGCCTATTACAACCGCTGGCATGTAGAGCTGCAACAAAGGTTCTCCATTTTTGTCTGTCTTTGGCCATTTTCTCCAGTGTGTCCCAGTTGTAATTCATTCTCTTCATGTCTGCCTCAACAGTATGCCACCATATTGTCTTGGGCCTCCCACATTTCTGTCGTCCTTCAGGCATCCAGTGAAGTGCTATCTTTACAATGGCGTCTGCCTCCCTTCTCATCACATGCCCTATCCATCTCCAGCATCTTCCCATAATGATAATGGTAATGTCCACCTGGTGGCATCGCAGGAGCAGGCTGTTGTTGGAGATTGTTTTTGGCCAACAAATGCAAAGTATCTTATGAAGGCTGGTGGTGATCCCCCAAAGGATCACCACCTTGTCATGGCTGGGGGGGCTTGTGTGTCTCAGTGACCCCAGAGCTATGTAGGCGGGAGCCTAGCGCTCCTGGTAGGATCATCCATGCTGGACAGGTCAAAGGTTAGAGACCAGACTAAGTGTGATTCACTGACCCTCCAGGTTGGGGGTTCGGCTCAGGGCTAACAACCCTGACATAGAAAAAAAAGTATGTTATGGAAACAGCAAAGCTCTCAGCTTTAGTATATTGTTATTTGTTTTTGTTTTTTTGGTTTTTTGGTGACCAATGAACTTTGACTAACAAATTCTTGTTCAGATGAGTTCAGAGAGATGCATCAAAAAAGAACTAGATAAATTCATGGAGTTTAAGTCCATCAATGGCTATTAGCCAGGATGTGTAGAAATGGTGCCCTTAACCTCTATGATTACCTGTTCTGTTCACTTCCTCTGGGGCACGTGGCATTTGCCACTGTCAGAAGATTGGATACTGGGCTAGATGGACCTCTGGTATGACCCAGTGTAGCCGTTCTCATGTTCTTATGTTAGAGATAAGTATTACCAACAGCAGAGGGAAATTGAAAAGTGTAACCTTCATTTTATTTTGATAATTTGTCCATCACTTCAGTGATGTTAATACATGCAGTTTTACAATGTATTCTGATTAAACCTGATTTATAATTTATCATTAATCAATGTTGATCATCTCTCATTTGCAGCTGAGCATGTCATTTCATAGACATACTTAATGAATTCTTGACACAGCAGATGGAGAAAAAAAAGAGAACTGTTGTGGGGTGGGAGGAAAGAGTTACATAGATGATTTTACTTTTATAAATCTTTCCTCTGGGAGAAAAGCTCCTGTCATAATTGAATTGAGGTCAGCCCTTCTGGGAAGGATCTTCTGAGCTGAGAATAGGAATGACTTTTTCCAATTTATTTGTAATCCCCAAATACAGAATATATTTATTTTGCATGTATGATGCCTTCTCTGGACAGTGCTTTTATTAACTAGTCATCAAGGACAGGTACACAAACATCCCTTGGCTTGTTAGGTATGTTACCACTCAGACAAACATTTTGTAAAGCCCCTGTGTGCTATATAGACAATCCAAAAGGGAGAACCTGCTACTAAAAATGGTCTTCTACTATGAAATTTACAATGATCTGGTCTTATTGAAATATGGAAATATATGTCTTCTAAATCAAGAGCTGCAAATCAATCCTGAAGGAAAAGAGAAGTGACTATAAACATTAGAAATAACATGCAAAAATGGAATTCCCTTAGATATGTATTTTATTTCCTTAAATCCAAGACATGGGAAAGATAATCCTTTTTTTTTTTAATTATAAAATAACATGAGCAAAAATCTCTCTCTCTCACTGATCTTGCAGTACTATCCCGGTTGCTCCTGACTGCACTTTGAAGTGATATGGATCCCAGACCATATGTGACCAGAGGTGAAAGAAGTAGCTCGATAATGAGGAAGGTCTTGAACTGAATTGTTTAATGCATGCCATAATGTTTGGGCTCTCTGATGTAATTAGCTCACATTGCTGGTAAAAAAAAAGACAAATCATTCCCACGTGTGGCTACATATATGGCTTAAATGTCCTCTTCTTCCATTATTCTTGAAGTTTAGGGACAGGATGTTGAGGATGGTAATAATAGGTCCTTTCTTAAGAATATATAGAGTCAAAGAAGAAGGTGGGTTTTGTCTTTGGTATATAAACAATAGCTGAATATGACCTCTTTGCTACAGTCAAGAAACCTATAATGTCTAGCTGTACATTATTTCATTTTCTTTTCTCTGCACTTCATTTGTCTGTACACTAAACAACCCATCTACTTTAAAAAGGCAGCTATTTCAGTTCTCATCTTGCTTTTATGAGGAATTCCCACTGAACTTGACCACACTTATCATTAGTGTGAGAACTGAAGCTAGTGCCCTAAATAAAGCATCTGAAGAGTCAAATATTGCTCTCAACTGATGCTTAGCAACATTCTGTCCTTCTGTCAAAATAGTCTTTTGTGTTTCTCTGCTTAGTCATTAAGAAACAAAGACATTTCTTGCCACAGATGGCACTGGTACCTAACCATGACAACTTCATAATTAGAAATGTGCATGACTAATATAGCTGGAGAAAATATTTTTCTTCCTAATACATCCAATCTCTTCCTTAGATGCAACAGAATGTATTTGGGTGTTTTTCAGTCTTTGAAGTAATGCCTCAGCAACCAACTAATTAGAAGGTGAATGGGTATGAAACACACCAAGCCATTTCTGAGGCATTTGGTACTATTTGCTCACTTTTTCCGGAAAGAGTCTTGGCTGGTAGAAATACAGTAGAAATCCAGACTTTGTCCAGACATCTGCTGACTCCTGGGGAAGCAATTAGCTGAATTAACTGTATCAAAACATCTTACACCCACTCAAAAGAAACTCCTCTCCCAGTTACTGAGGAAACCAGAGATGGATTCAATCAATGAACCATTCCTTTGACTGCTATATATTGTACTACTGAGTGGGTACCAGTTACTGGATCTTAATCAGTGCCCTTAATTGTCCAATACTTAGATCTTGATTCATTCATTAGTTGGAATTGATTCATCTGGACTCAACACAACAGGCTCCAAAGAGAAATGTCCCTTGATCGCACCTCAAGGACTCCCAAATCAAATTCCTTAAATAGTATCTGTGTAGATGAGATTTCCTCTCAGATTTGGCCTTTTTGCAAAGAGGTTGACACAGATGAGACTCACTTGCACCATAGATAAGTCCTTTTGAATCAAGTTGCCTCTGAAAACAGGCCACCACCACTATGATTTTCTTCTTTGAATCCTTACTTTTCTAAGATAGCAGCCATGTAGCTAAAATGCAGCCTTATGGAATGTGCCTCAGTGTACCTTGCCAGCCATTCTTTCTGACTAGCAGAAAGGATTAGTCTAATGTTGGTAAAGCTGCATTAGTCAGGCTGTTTGTGTTTGTTATTAATTATAAGACAAGAACAGAACAAAAGGGTCTATTTGTTACTATTGTCACCCTTTTACCATTAGGATTATTTCCTTCCTTAATATAAGAGTGCAAGAATGTTTATTGTATCATAGAAAAATTTGTAACAGTAATAGTTACTTTAGTTTTAGAATATTTTGTACTATATCTGTTTTTACAGAAGCAACTATGTAATCCTTGCTTCCATCAAGCAACCATGTAATTTTTGTTTGTGCCAGTGAAGAATGTGAGTATTTATTCCAAAAGAAATTAGTCCGAAGGCCAGCACAGCCTACAGATGGTCAGAGGAGGAGCCGGAGTGCAAAAGAACTATCGAATGTACCCCAGTATTCTGTGATGGATGAGGGTCAGATTGGAGACCCTGATGTTAGAAGCAAGCACTCCCAACATGTGAAGATAACAAATCCCATCAAAACCAGGGTGGAGAAGCCACAGAAATGTCATCAGCAGACTGGTATTAAACAAAAACAAAAAACAGATCTTCAGATAAAGATATGTTGCAAAATAACTAATTACAACATGATGCAGCAAAATCCATAGATTTGATTGAGAAGGGATTCCTATAAAAGATAGGTGTGTGTGGTTCTTTGGATTCTGTCCTACCAAAATCCTGGAATATCAGTCTGAACCAACAGAGCCTGGTTCCTCTCTTGCACTCTGCCTAATTGGTCACTAGGCTGATGCAAGCAACATACTGGTAATTGTAACATAAACAGGATAGGGTGTGTGTGTGTGTGTGTGTGTGTGTGTGTGTGTGTGTGTGTGTGTGTGTGTGTGTGTGTGTGTGAGAGAGAGAGAGAGAGAGAGAGAGAGAGAGAGAGAGAGAGAGCACAAAAAGGAAGCTTACAAAAAATGGAAACTTGGACAAATGACCAGGGACGGGTTTAAATGTATAGCTCGAGAATGCCAGGAGGTTATCAGGAAGGCAAAGGCGCAAATGGAATTGTGACTGGCTAAGGATGTGAAGGATAACAAGAAAGGTTTCTACAGGCATGTTAACAAGAAGAAGGTGATCAGAGAGGGTGTGCAGCCCCTACTGGATAAAGGAGGTAACCTAGTGACAGATGATGTGGGAAAAGCTAAAGTACTCAATGCTTTCTTTGCCTCTGTGTTCACGGACAAGGTGGGCTCCCGGACTAATGCGCTAACTGACGCAAGATGGGATGAAGATTGACAGCCCTTGGTGGGTAAAGAACAGGTTAGGAACTATTTAGAAAAGCTAAATGTACACAAATCCATGGGTCCGGATTTAATACATCTGAGGGTACTAAGGGAGTTGGCAAATGTCATTGAGGAGCCTATGGCCATTATCTTTGAAAAGTTGTGGAGATCGGGAGAAATCCCGGATGATTGGAAAAAGGTAAATGTAGTGCCCATCTTCAAAAAAGGATGATCCAGGGAACTATAGGCCGGTCAGTCTTACCTTGGTTCCTGGAAAAATCATGGAAGAGATCCTTAAGGAATCCATTTTGAGGCACTTGGAAGAGAAGAAAGTGATTAGGAATAGTCAGAATGGATTCACAAAGGGAAAGTCGTGCCTAACCAATCTGATTAGCTTCTATGATGAGGTAACTGGCTCTGTGGACATGGGAAAGTCAGTGGATATGATATACCTTGACTTTAGCAAGGCTTTTGATATGGTCTCCCACAATATTCTTGCCAGCAAGTTAAGGGAATGTGGATTGGATAAATGGACGGTAAGATGGATAGAAAGATGGCTAGAAGGCCGGGCCCAGCGGGTAGTGATCAACGGCTCAATGTCAGGATGGCAGTCGGTTTCTAGTGGAGTGCCCCAAGGTTCAGTTCTAGGACCAGTTCTGTTCAATATCTTTATTAATGACCTGGATGAGGGGATGGATTGAACCCTCAGCAAGTTTGCAGATGACACTAAGCTAGAGGGAAAGGTAGATATGCTTGAGGGCAGAGAGAGGGTCCAGAGTGACTAAGTCAAATTGGAGGATTGGGCCACAAGAAATGTGATGAGGTTCAACAAGGACAAGTGTAGAGTCCTGCACTTGGGATGGAAGAATCCCAAGCATTGTTACAAGCTGGGAACCAACCAGCTAAGTAGTAGTTCTACAGAAAAGGACCTAGGGGTTACAGTGGATGAGAAGCTGGACATGAGTCAACAGTGTGCCCTTGTAGCCAAGAAGGCTAATGGTATATTAGGTTGCATTAAGAGGAGCATTGCCAGCAGATCCAGAGATGTCATTATTCCCCTTTATTCGGCTCTGGTGAGGCCACATCTGGAGTATTGTGTCCAGTTCTGGACCCCCCCCACACACCAAAAAGGATGTGGACGCATTGGAGATGGTCCAGCGAAGGGCAACCAAAATGATTAGGGGGCTGGAACATATGATCTATGAGGAGAGGCTGAGGGATGAGGGTCTGTTTAGTCTGCAGAAGTGAAGAGTGAGGGGGGATTTGATAGCAGCCTTCAACTTCCTGAAGGGAGGTTCCAAAAAGGATGGAGAAAGGCTGTTCTCAGTAGTGACAGATGGCAGAACAAGGAGCAATGGTCTCAAGTTGTGGTGGTAGAAGTCCAGGTTGGATATTAAGAAAAACTATTTCACTAGGAGGGTAGTGAAGCATTGGAATGGGTTACCTAGGAAAGTAGTGGAGTCTCCATCCCTAGAGGTGTTTAAGTCTCGGCTTGACAAAACCCTGGCCGGGTTGAGTAAGTTGGGATTGGTCCTGCCTAGAGCAGGGGGCTGGACTTGATGAGCTTCTGAGGTCTCTTCCAGCTCTGTGATTCTATGATTCTATTCAGAACAGACAGGAACACTTTTTTTATGGAAAGGAAAGATGCCAAGTACAACGGTGTACTCCGGCTAGGAGTTGAGTCTTTATCTCCTTGTGATGCATGGCTGGGTATCAATACACAATTGCCTATATGTAGCACAAGTAGGCTTTTTTTGCCAAATCATAATGCATTGGATACCATTTCTCCTAAGAATCACAGACTAAAGAAATAATGAGGATTGTCCATTGCCCACCTTTCTTGGTTTAGGGTTTGATCCGGAAAGGTGCTGAATATTTCCTCAAAGATGCAAGATAGAAAATTATAGGATAGGAGCAGAGTTGGTTGGGAAATGGAATTTCCATTTGGTGAGAAATGTCACATTTAACAATTTCCTTTTAATGCAAATCAGAGAAAAGGGTTGAAATTTCAAAATTTACCACAAAATGAAATTTCTGGAATATTTTTATTTCAAAAAAATATTTTAAATGGCTGCATTTTTCATTTCCAGTTTTTCTTTCAAAGTTTATATCTCATCAGGTATAAAAAGTCAAAATTATCAAGTTGAAAGGACTCATTTCAGTAATTACTCAAGACATTTTGACACCACCAATACATTCCTGCTCAATTCATCTCACCAATATTTTCCAATAGGTAAGTGTTCCTGAAAAATTTCAGCTATCATCATCATTCTAGGAGCTCCCTTTAGAGCAATTCTCAGCTTTTTCACATACAAGTGGAAGCAAACAGTTTATTATCACTCTTGCTATGATAACGGCTGATATTTTTTCAAAAGGGTACTACAGAATATTTACCCTCAGATTATACCAATTTGAATGTAAATCAGGATGACAGCAGCATAGAAATTCTAAAAGACACCATTTAAATAATTTGGGGCCAGATTGTCAGCTCGGGTCAATTCTATTTATACAATATTTAGGTCTTAATTCCTCCTCCATTACACTGAACACGTCCATAATGTCAGCAATGCATGCTTTTATGAGAATGAAGGATCAAACCACTAATGTAAGTCAAATTTAATGAGGCATTTGCTTGCAACAATATTAGAGAGGTTATATGATACTACAGCAAGAGAAAGGACTCCAGGGTTTAATCCCCAGCTCTGCCACTGAAGAGCTTTGACACCTCAGGCAAGTCATTCCACATCTTTTCCTTCTACTCTTGTTATTCCTCCCTTGTCTATTTGTACTAAAGTCTGGTCAGGATAAGAACGGTTTCTTACTATGTGCTTGTGCTGTACCCAAATAGAAGTCCTAACTGAAATCAGGGTCTCACTCTAAGGGTATGTCTACAAAGCTAAGTTATTTCAAAATAACAGGATTTATTTTGAAATAACTTTCCTAGCATCTACACAGCCAAACTGCTATTTCGAAATTAATTTGAAATAGCAGAGCACTTATTTCAAATTTGATAAACCTAATTCTATGAGGAATAACACCAAATTCGAAATAGCTATTTTGAAATAAGTGCTGTGTAGACACTTATTTCGAAATAGGGGGCCTCCAGCCTTCCCAGGGTGCCCTGGTGGCCACTCCAGCCTCAACCAAGAACACTTCTCTCCATCCCCACCCTCCCTGGAGCCCTTAAAGGGGTAGATTCTGGCCACAGTGCCTGTGCCAGCTCCAAACCTGCCAGCCGAGAGCCAGCAGTCACTGCACCTGACCCAGTGGCCCCAAAACATGAGCCAGCAAGCCACTGGAAGCCAGCCCTCCACCACTCCCCAGGAGCAGTCTGCCAGTACCCAGGAGCCTGCCAGGGCCTAGAGAAGGAGGGCACCTTCCTGGTCCAGGGTGGAGATCATGGACCTTATTCAGGTTTGGGGGGGATGTGCCCAACATCTATGATCTCCACACTAGACGGAGGAATGCAGCCGACTATGGCAGGAAAGCTGCAAGCCTGGCCACCAAAGACCACATGCAAACCCAAGAGCAGGTTTGCATGACAATCAAGTTGGTCCAGTGAGATCCCCAACTATGAGCCCTGAGCATCCCCTCCCCCTTCTTCCTCTTGCTTCCCCCTTCCAGCTCCCTCCTCCCTGGTTTCCTCTTCCTCTCTCCCACCCTCTCTTCTCCCCTCTCCCATCTCCTTTACCCAGTCTCACCAGAATTTCATCCCCCCCGTTTTGTTAAATAAATAGAGTTTGTGTTCCTGAAAATACCTGTATTTTATTTTACATCAGGAAGGCGGGTTAGGGAGGGGTAAGTAGAAGGACGTGAGGGAGGAATGAGGCACAAGCCCCCAGTGGGGCAGACCAGGTAGGCTTTTAGTGCTCCTCAGAGTGGAAGCTCTCCTGTAGGGCCTCCTGGATAGTGGCAGCCCCCTGATGGACCTCCCGGGTGGCAGCCTGCAGAAAGTGCAGTCAGACTCACAGCAACGTGTCCACGAGAAGCACCAGAGTGCCCCGGGGCAACTCTGGCTCCACGTTGCAGAGTGCTGTGGTGTCCCGATTGAGGGCAACTAGAGCACGCAGAGACAAAATGCTTTGCTGTCCCTCGAGGTAGACAAGCAAGCAGGTAAGCCTGGGAACTGGCTGTCCGGGAGGGGGGGGAGAGTCTCTTTAAGCACAGACCTCAGAGAGCCTCAGGCAGCAGTCCCACCCAGTAAGTCCTGACCTGGTGACCTGCTGCAACTTGTTCCGGCCAGCCTTAAAAGAGATTCAGAGTCCACTCAGTGTGGACGCGCTATTTCGAAATAGCAAAATGCTATTTTGAAATGCATTTTGTGTGTAGATGTGATATTTCGAAATAAGCTATTTCGAAATAACTATTTTGAAATAAGTTATTTCGAAATAACACTGTAGTATAGACATACTTTAAGTGTCATCATCATATTAATAAATAATAATATACAAAATATTTTAGTAAGTTTACATTTATCATGGGCAACATCACAATACTAAATATACCATTTTGGGAAAAAAGAATAGAATTGTTAGTCTACTTCAATGTGGTTTTGCATTTAAAATAAATGTTTGAAATTTTACTAAAATAATACCCTCTCAATAATATTCTGATAACTAATTGTAAACAAATATCATTTTATCATTTTTACATGGTAATGATTATAGGCAGTGCTAAAGAAGGCAAAGTCTTAATTTATAATGTTGCCAAGTGTAAACCCTTTTAGTTTAAATGGATTTATAAAGTGCTTGACACCACCTTTTCATTTCAACTGACCCGCGAGAATTGTTCAGGAAAAGGAACTGTAATGAGATCTTAACAGCATCGGATAAATGCGCTATGGTTAAAGTAAACAACAATCCCATTTGGTTTCTCAGCCTTTTGCCAAGCACATTGGCTCTAAATACAAACATTCACAGCCACGTGAGTTTACTTATCTCAGAAGAATTCTGCACCCTGAAACCAAACAACAGTCATGATATAAACAAGAAGTTTTTTTCTAACTGCATTTTTGAAGTTATAGCAAATGTAATCCCAATTTCTCATTCTTAGGGTGTGTCTAGACTACAGAGTTTTGTCGACAAACGTGGACTTTCATTGACAAAACTATACCTGCGTCTACACTACCGCCGAGTTCTGTTGACAGAACGTCGACAGAACTCGGCAGTTTTGTCGACGGTGGTAAACCTCATTCTACAAGGAATAACACCATTTGTCGACAGAGTTCTGTTGACACAAGGCATTATTGCATCTACACTGTCCTTTGCTTCAACACTCTTATGTTGACAAAGCGGCTTGCTTTGTCGACAGAACTGGCTGTAGTCTAGACACTCTTTGTCGACAGTATCTGTCGACAAAGACTCTGTCAACAAAAGCCTGTAGTCTAGATGTACCCTTACAGAGCTATTTAATTTAAATTTTGGTTTTAAGATGAGCCCACAGCTAAGAATCATAATCATAATATTGTAAATTATATGAAACAAGGAGAACATGATTAAAAATTATTGATAGCATTCTTATAGACCAGTGGTCCCCAACCATTTGGGGTTTCCGGGTGCCAGGGGGTGTGGCCGTTCGCCCGCCGGGCGCCCGGGGGCGGGGCCCCCTGAGCGGGCCCCCCTCCATAGCCGCATTCCTGGGGCCGGCGCTGGCGCTCTCTCCCAAGCGCCACGCGCCCGGGGCTGGCGCTGGCGCTCTCCCCCCCCCCCCAAGCTCCACGCGTCCGGGGCCGGCGCTGGCGCTCTCTCCTGCCCCCTCCCCCATGCGCCACGGGGGGTCAATCCACGGCGCCCCCAGGGCTGGCGCTCACCGTGCGCCATGCGCTCGGGGCCGCCTCCGACACCACGCATGCGCCACGTGCCTGGGGCCAGGCCAGCCCTGAGCACTTGGCGGGCGCAGACAAATGCCCCCGCGGGCGCCATGGCGCCCGCGGGCACCGTGTTGGGGACCACGGTTATAGACAATGGAGTTTTTAACTACACAAATTAGTATGTGGCCAGCTGGGGGTGAACATATAGTGTGTTTACCTGCTGCACACTAACTTGCTACATGGACCCTGCTCCACCCTCAGGAGTGCACTATGGAATGTTTAAATGTGTGGCAGCAGCACGCACACATCACCTAGTGAGGATCAGCCCAGTAAGCTGCATCTTCTAACTATGGCTTGCTGCAAACTCTATAACCATGTAGACAAGTCCTTAGACAGAAATTTCTCGTATGTATGCACAGAATCTTGCACAT
Organism: Pelodiscus sinensis; assembly: GCF_049634645.1. Lineage (NCBI taxonomy): Eukaryota > Metazoa > Chordata > Testudines > Trionychidae > Pelodiscus > Pelodiscus sinensis. The sequence goes on from NC_134718.1 coordinate 27,040,561, forward strand.
TGTGGGTGGCATGAGAAACTAGATCTGGCTGAAGCGACGAGGAGTCCTGTGGCACCTTATAGACTAACTGAAGTGTAGGAGCATAAGCTTTCGTGGGCAAAGACCCACTCTGATACTAGATCTGGCTGAAATTTGGAATTTCTCATTTATGTGAAATTTTAGTATTTTAATATTTCCCACAAACTTGGGATTCAGAAAACTTTCATTGGGTTTCCACAACAAATACCCCAAGATGCCTGGCAGCTGCTCAGTGAAATTGACATAATTCATATCAGCATAACTCCTACAGCCTGGGAAGCCAACTACCCCAAGAACAGGGCAGCCAGGGAACCAGTTGTCCAGAATATCCAGCACAGTGGCAAAAAGTCTGTGCAAGCTGGGGTTCTCAGAGCTTCAGGGGTATCTCTACAGTAGCCCTCTAGTTCGAACTAGGGAGGCTAAGGTAGGCATTCAAAGTTGCAAATGAAGCCCTGATTTAAATATCCTGGGTTTTATTTGCATCTTCCCGTCCAGGTGCCATTTCCCCTTAGTCCAAAATAACTGCCCGCGGCTACACAGGAATGAGGTGTAACAGTTAATTCGAACTAAGGACTTAATTCGAATTACCGTTTGACTGCCGCATGTAGCCACAGGCAGTTAGTTTGGACTAAGTGGATTTAAAAATGGCGTCCGGATGGGAAGATGCAAATAAAGCCCGGGATATTTAAATCCCGGGTTTCATTTGCAACTTCCAATGCCTACATTAGCCTCCCTAGTTCGAACTAGAGGGCTAGTGTAGACATATCCTAGATTTCCCACTGCAGTGGTGGAACCTTAGAAGCAGAGATCCCTGGGTTGAGGTTAGGGCTTGCTGAGCTGCCATGCTTTACAACACCTGGTGATGTCTGTTCAGCACCCAACCTCCCTTATCATTGTCTGTGGAGAGCTAGTATCTGGGCACTTCCCAGTCCTACCATGTGACAATGCTGCAGCACATTGTCATAACTCCATATGCATTAATGATATAAATATTTACCTAGAACAGTGGCTTTCAGTAAAACCTAACCTTTCCCCCGAGACCTCACTTTGACTCGGGATCCTTGGGACAGACTACATGGCAGGCCACATGGCTCTGCTGTTATATCACTGGAAGTCCTAGCTCTGCAGCAACCTGCTAGAAAGTCTGGCAGAGAACCAGACAAACTCCTGGAAGCGTGCATAGCAGATGAGGTTCAGTCAGATCCTGCCTGTGATTTGGTGAAAAATTCAGGTTCTGCCTGCATAAAAGTTGGTTGGCTCCAGGTGTCTTATGACATCTGCTTGACTTGATTGGTTCTAGAACATTCCTTATTGCTTTAGTCACTCTGGAAACAGAAAACTATTCATTCAATACTTCCCGTCTCCCAGACTACTGCAGACAACTGCTTTGGGGCTGCCACTGTATGTATTGCTAAGTGCTGAGTAACCTCAGCTACCTTCACAAACTCATGATGCATGTAGCAGGTTCAGTCCCAAACACAAGAGATCCCCTTTGCCAGGTGTTGGAATGAGTTACTTGAGCAGGAAATTCACATAAGTCTACAGGATTGACACATGACTCTCTACTCCACAGCAGATCTACAAGAGATGGGGCAGCTTCACAATGATGTCTCTGCACGTACCACATGCTGCACATGGTACTTTGCATTGCTGTGCAAGCATGGACAAAAAGCACACAGAAGCCTATCTGGTGACAACAGAGATAAATGTTGTATTAATAAGGGTTTTATTAGTGAAATGACATAACACTACAGACACAGCTGTACTTCTGAGATCGCCTGTGCCCTGAGACCTACTGTACTTACACTCTAACTACCAGAAACATGCCTGCTCTAGGTAGGACAGCACAAAGGGGATAATTGGAGTTAGCATGGAGAAAGGGCTATTGCATCTGCAATTACATGTATCCTGTAATCAAAACCAGTCAAAAACACGTTACTCATGTTTGTTCTGTATAAAGTTTATGTATTATTAAGGTACTCATTATAACTTGCCTTCGGTGCAGTGTGACAAATTTCCTCATCCCCCATTAAAGTAATCAGAAGTGGGTGCATCTCAGGTTCAGCCCTTCACAGAAATTTGCTCTGAAATACACTGCTTAATGGAATGATGCACAGCAGTTCCCACGGGGGAAAACTCAACATGTTCACCACACAATGATACTCGCCATGACTATTGGATGATCTTGGTAAAAGTCCCATAACTACCATTGTAACACCACCTGCTGACCAACTGCTTCTACTTTTCTGAAATTATGTCACAGCTTGGTTAGCTTTAATTTATGGGCTGTCTGATGGAGATTAAATATTTGAATACCAATCCATCACAAATCATCATTACTATGAATTACTAATGCAGAACCAAAGAGGTGCATGATACTTTAGAAGAGTTAACTTAAGGTAAGTTAAGAACAGGGTACTTGAGTTAGATGAGAGAAAGTACAATATAAATATATGGCCATGTACTGTTAATGCACACATCTAGATTTGTACATGAATTCTTATGCATCAAACAAATGTAAAATGCATTTGAAAAGTCTTGTTTTGTTTTCTACAAGTGTAAACAAACAAGAAAGGTAAATGAAAACACAAATCCATCCCAAGATATAGATTAAATTCATCATTAAAGTTGCAGCACGAATAATGATCATGATGATTCATATGATCATGATCCACATCAGTGATCTAGAGTTTTATATTGCCATTGCTTTCACACTCACATTGCAGCTTAACTTTGAAAAGATTCCATACAGGGGAATTGTACTGCACATTTCATTCAGTTTGTAAACCCAGTATGCTAAATATGATGCAAGGTTTTTCAATACAACCAGAAAGGCTCAAGGGTTTCCCAAAACTCGAGTTCTGGTTTTATTCCAGAATTTTAATTTTTTTTAAAAAAGAGTGAGGAAAAAAAGGTTTGATTATAAGATGTCTTTTTCTTCTCTAGGATAACAAAGCAGCATTTTTGTTTTTCTTTAAAATATGCTAAGCTTGATGAAAATTTTTGAGGAAAATTTACTATATGTGTATGACTCTGCCAAAAGGAATGTATTTATAATACTAACATCAAGAATGGAACAATTATTTACCTTGGGATTTTGCTCCTTTGAACACATCTTGTGTATGTTTCAGAATTGGTTTCACTAGCATGAGAATGGTGGAACTCCTTAGCACTTCAGTTTATTTTCACCTTTGAAGGCAGCAGAAGCATGGTTAAATATAAGCCAGCCCGCTACTGGATACAGCGTGCCAACTCCTGCAGACTATAAATGCCACGTTCTCACTTCCGCCTCTTCTTTTGGCTATTGTTTGTGACAGGGTGTCAGCCCCACACCGGCCCTTTAAGGGTGAAACCCAACCCTGGGATAGGGCTGAGAGCAAAGCGCCACAGCTGAAGCAGGTACTAGCTAATTAAGACTGAGCTGAAGGGAGTATAAATAAAGGTTCCGGGATGGGAAGAAAAACAGACTCTTGCCTGGTTGGGGAGCAGGAGGGACCTGGCTGCTAGGGAAGCTGGAGGCTGCCAGAGAGTAGTGGTGGGAAGTGGCTGCAGAGCCTGAGACAAGGCCTGAGAATACTAGGGCTCTAGTTAGAGCAGGGCTGGGGAAAGGCAGGCAGAGCTGGATAAGTCTGGTCAGGCAACCTCCCAGGCTACAGGGCCTTAAGCAAGGCTGGAGTGTACTAAGGCTGCAGAGAGGCAGCCAGGAGAGGCAAAGGCAGCAGGTCCACACCCCCTTACCAATGATGAGTTGCCTTTCCAGTCTGCAGTTTGCTCATGAGGTAAGAGGCCAGATGATGACTTACAGTGGATTACTGAAGCAAGCTGGGCACGGGGGGTTGAGAGTTCCCAGAGGGGGAAGACCCAAGAGTAAGAAGGTATTAAGATAGGGCAGTACCCAGAGGTGGTGAAAATAGGTAACTATGAGTGAGACACTGGCAAAAGGGGGTGCTCCAGCACCAACAAGCTAATTTCTGGAGGGTACAGCAGGAGGTGACTGTCACTATAAGGTGCTCCTGGTTACAGCTTTCTGGAATCTTAAAACTGAAACTGTTTCCATACACAGTTTTTCTCTAAATCACGAAGCTAAATATATTCATTTGTAGATTTTTTTTTTAAGAGTGTAGATGGTTTGCACCGAGTCTTTAATATACAAATAATCTTTGAATAATAGCCCTATCACTTTGAAAACAGGAAAAAGGCAAAAATTGGGTCAAACTGCCTTGATACTATCCTTTATCTACCCGGCCTACTGATCTACCTACCTGTATCAGCCGGGGAAAGTTCTATCTATACTAATTCAGGACAAATAATTTGTTTTGCCTATGTCTGGGCTCCAAATTAGAGCTGGGTACTCTAACTATTCAAATCAGATTGAATAGTTAAAAATATTGGAAGTTTCATAGCACTGAAATCCCTCATGTTTATTGTGGAAAGATAAATAGGTGAGATTTTCTTCAAAATAAAATGTGGTCTTTGTTGTCTCTATCTGTTCATCAGGAGTGTCCCACAAGAGCCAGTAACTCTTGAAAACTTGTTAGCTGCTGAATTAATATCATTTTATGGCTGCCCACTATTAAAAAGCAGCCATGAACTAACCAGACTGTTCTTGTCAAGTTATAGCCTACTGTGCAAGTTTCACAAGAAGTTCATAGAAATTGAAGCGTTTATATGAAAAAAATACAATTTCAGCAAATTTCAGCAAGTTTCATCAGAATTTCTATGAACAACTGTACTCAGTGTAAAATAAAATAAAGGCAAAAATTATCTATAATGGGTACATAGACCTGTGTTTCACAGTTCAGTAATTATTTATTTTTGCAAATTTTTTTTTAAATTACTGTGGCCATTGGAAATATATTGGGTTATACCTCTGCTTCACTTAAAGGTAGTCCTTGCCTCATGTCCAACAAACAGTCAGGTTTGGGCTAATCCTCATCTTCTGTGACCTTTTGATCAGCTGTCAAGAGCAGCTTTGGAAGAAAAAGTGTTTCATAAGATGTCTAGGTCCCAGACTGCTAAGGATTTCAAAGATGAAGAAAATGAACTGAGATTAATCAAGCAACCAATTTGTACAAACCTAGAGGATAATAAGATAAGTAACGATCAGCATGAATTTGTAAAGAACAAATCAGATCAAACCAAACTAATAGCTTTCTTTGACAGGGTAACAAGCCTTATGAATAGGGGGAAGCAGTACATGTGGTATATCTTGGCTTTAACAAGACTATTGATATGACCTTCTCATAAACAAATTAGGGAAATTCAACCTGGATGATGTTACTATTTTGTGCATAGCTGTGTGGAAACCATTCCCAAAGAATAATTATCAGTGGTTCATGGGAAAGTTGGATGGGCATAATGAGTGGAATCCTGCAGGGATCGATCCTGGGTGTGGTTCTGTTCAATATCTTCATCAGTGATTTGAATAATGGCATAAAGAGTACACATAAAGTTTGTGGACAACATTAAACTGAGAGGTGTTGCAAGTGCTTTGGATAGGATTAAAATTCAGGTAAACAGGATGATATTCAATAAAGACAAATACAAGGTACTCCACTTAGAAAAAAACAATCCACTGTGCAAACACAAAAAATGGGAAATGACTACCTAGGAAGGAGTACTGCAGAAAGAAATCTTGGCGTCATAGTGGATCACAAGCTAAATATGAGTCGAGTGTAACACTGCTGGAAAAAAAGCAAACATCATTCTGGGATGTGTTAGCAGGAGTATTGTAAGCAAGTCATGAGAAGTAATTCCTCCTTATAAGGCTTCAGCTGGAGTACTGTGTCCAGAGGTGGGCAAACTGGAGAAGTTCCAAAGCAGAACAACAAAAAATGATGCAAGGTCTAGAAAATATGAGGAAAGATTGAAAAAAATAGTTTGATCTGAAGAAGACAGTTGTGGGACATGATAAGAGTTTTCAAATGATACAAGGTTATTTCAAGGAAGATGGTGAAAAATTGTTCTGATTAACCACTGAGGATAGAACAAGCAGCAATGGGGCTTACACTGCAACAAGTTTAGGTTGGACATTAGGAAAATCTTCCCATAAGGGCAGTTAAGTTCTGGAACAAATTGCTTAGAAATATTGTGGAATCTCAATCATTGGAGGTTTTTGAGTATCTGTCAGGATGGTCTAGTTATTACTTAGTTCTCATGAGTGCAGGGGACTGGACTAGATAAATTACTGAGGTCCCTTCCAGTCCTACACTTCTATAATTTTATAAATTGCATCTGGAATTACATTAGAAGCCAATGGAACACTTTTTCAGTTTTTATTCTTTCTTCTGTCTTTACTCCAGTACCTATAAAGAAGCTGATTGCTGCATACTGCACTAGCTGGAGCTACTCTATGACCTGTAATTTCATCTTCAGGGAAAGTGCAGTGCAAAAATCTATTTCAGGTGAATCATGGTAGTTAGTTCATCACAAGGAGAAAGACTTCTGGGCTCATCATTAGTGTTAGACACACACAATACAGCAGTGATGAAAATTGCTTTCTTTCATGTTTATCTAGAAAGGAAAATAAAATCTATCACACTTTACATACTGCTCCTAAAACCCACTGTGGATTGGGCTGACAAGTTCAGAAAACAGATTAGCTGTGGACATCCACACAGGATTGTAGAGTCTGACACTAGAGCTAGACTTCTGACCAACTTATGTAGGCAATTTTAAACCTTTTACCATTTTAGGCTACAAAGGCCTTGTATGAGGCATGATTCCCTAAAGGGAAATCAAGCAACCAAGATTTATGACAGGCTATTTGTCCCTCAGTAGCAAAAGGTACACTCTCATCCTTGTCTGGATTATTTAATTGCCTCTCTCACTGCTATTTTGAAGGATATGGAGTATCCCACTGTGCCAAGCAATGGTCCAGCTAATATAAAATATAATGCTTCTGATATAAATATTTGATTGTTAGGGCTTAAAATTAAAATTTGACAATTCTCCTTATTGAACTAGTAGCTTATATTTTATTGAACTAGCCTCTCTCACTGCTATTTTGAAGGATATGGAGTATCCCACTGTGCCAACCAATGGTCCAGCTAATATAAAATATAATGCTTCTGATATAAATATTTGATTGTTAGGGCTCAAAATTAAAATTTGACAATTCTCCTTATTGAACTAGTAGCTTATATTTTATTGAACTAGTCACTCATAACCCTTTTCCATGTTGAGGGCTTCCATTCCACCTGGCCCCCAAGCTGAGGACAACTGCATTAAGCTAATCAGAATTGTTCCACTGACTACCTAGTCATTGCATCCTCTCCCACATATATCTTTTCTCCACCTGTTGCTGTCTGGTTCTCCACCTGTTGCTGTCTGGTTTTCTCCATCAAGTGTAAGCTCTCTGTGGCTGAGACTGTCTTTTGATGCATTTACTGTTTAATACTATAGGCCCTGATCCCCAAGATGTTAATGGAAATATAAACAAGTAGGAATAAGAGATCCTCCGGAAAAGGGCTTTATTCCGGAGGATCGCGCCAGTCTAGAAGCTCTTTTCCAGCTTTTCCCCAAGCCAGAAAAAAAGTGGCGGCCATGTTAATTTAAATCCCGCGGGGGATATTTAAATCCCCTGTGGATTTCCCTATTCTGACTTGCCTGCTTTGCATGCCTCTTCCGGAGAAGGGGCCAGTCTAGACGTAGCCTGGGAGCACCACTCAGCTGGGAGCGGCACAGCGTGCCATGGAGGGGGAGGGCGGAGAATGGGGGCGGGGCGCCACGCAGGGAGGGGAAGGGAGCGGGGCTGGCCAGAAGATGGGTGGGAAGCAGAGCTGGGGAGGGATCGGGGGCTGTAGCGGAGGATGGGGGGAGGGAAGCAGCGCTGGTAGGGGTGTGTGTCCGGGGGTCCGTGGGGCTGGTCAGCAGGAATAGGGGGTGGGAAGCAGAGCTGGAGGGGATCGGCGGCTGTGGGGCTGGATGAGAGGAGGGGGGCAGGAAGCAGACCTGGAGGGGGGGGTACAGCCACTGGCCTCAGCCGGACCTCAAATGGCTGCTTGCTGCCACTTGCTTCCCAACCACGGCCCAGCTGAGTGGCGCTGGCGCTGTGCTGGTCAGCTGAGCCCTGGTGGGACAGGAAGGGAGTGGGGCGGTGATGTACACAGCCACGGGGTGGGGCCATTTACATCACCACCCCCCTTCCTCCTCCCGCCGTGGCACTGTGTGGTGCGCCCCTCAGCCAGGCCACCGCGGGGGGTGGTGGTGACATAGACAGTCGTGCCCCCTGGCCATATACGTCACTGCCCTGCCTCTCCTCCCCCGCGGCGGCCCGGGTAAGCGCACAACGTTCAACAGAGCCGCCATGGAGGGAGGGGTAGGGGGTGGGGCGGTGACATACACGGCCAGTAGGCGGGGCCGTGTACATCACCGCCCCCTCCCCCTTCTGCTGTGGCACTCTGCTGAGTGCTGTGCCCCTCAGCCAGGCCGCCGGGGGAGCCAGCAGCGTAAGGGGCTGTTTGGGCTCCCCCAGGGTGGGAGGGGAAAGAAGGGCGGTGATGTACACGGCCCCGGCCCCCGCCGTGTACGTCACCACCCCGCCCCAGCCCCTCCCCCTCCCTCGCGGCCGCCCAGCTGAGCAGGCAGCACTCAGCCAAACGCCACAGTGGGGGGGAAGGGGAAGGGGAAGGGGGAGAGAGAGAAGGAGAGGGAGAGGGAGGGGGAGAGGGGGAGGGAGAGACTGAGACTGAGACTGACTGCCTGAAAATCCCATTTTATGATGGGCTAATTGGCTAGTAACTTCAGAGTTTGCAACTTCTAGCCCCCCTCTCTCTTTCCTTCCCACCTCCTGCTGCCAAGGAAGTTCTGTTTCCCAAGCCAGCCTCCATCCTAGCTGGGGCAGGGGAGGAACCTGGCAGCCGGGAATGGGGAGGGAGTGAAGCTGCTCCCACTTGGGGCGTGAATTTGTCTCCTCCTGCAGCCCAGCACGGCCGTGTCCTGCTGAACATGCACAAACATTACATCAACACCTACGGGGGGTATGTCTACACTACCCCCCTAGTTCGAACTAAGGGGGTAATGTATGCATACCGAACTTGCTAATGAAGCCCGGGATTTGAATTTCCCAGGCTTCATTAGCATAAAGCCGGCGCCGCCATTTTTAAAAGCTGGCTAGTGCGAACCCCGTGCCGCGCGGCTACATGCAGCACGGACTAGATAGTTCGGATTAGGCTTCTAATCTGAACTATCTGTACACCTTGTGGAACGAGGTGTACAGATAGTTCGGATTAGGAAGCCTAATCCGAACTATGTAGTCCGTGCCGCGTGTAGCCGCGCGGCACGGGGTTCACACTAGCCGGCTTTTAAAAATGGCGGCGCCGGCTTTATGCTAATGAAGCCCGGGAAATTCAAATCCCGGGCTTCATTAGCAAGTTCGGTATGCATACATTACCCCCCTAGTTCGAACTAGGGGGGTAGTGTAGACATACCCTGGGTGTGTGAAATCTAGAAAGATTCTTCCAGTGTCCTATCTCTCTTATGGTATAAAATTCTCACAGGTCATTCTGAAGTGTACTTACTGCTGGATACTTACTTTACTTAATGACCCCAATGATTTGTTAACTTTCATAACCAAGTTTTTCTTTTTCAAAATAAGATTCACTATTAATTCAAGATAAGAGTCTGGAACCAATGTCTCACACCTACCAGAAATGTTTCCTATTAGCAAAACTTCACCTTACAAAAAATAAACAACTGGAGATATTGTCTAGAATGATAGCATATTTAAAATGCAGTAAGGTTGTTACAAATTATTTCACACAGGGTGAAATTCATTCCTGTGCAGCAAGCCATCTCAAGGACTGTGCACTATTTGTGTCCCACTTCAGTCCTTATAGAATTCAGTACTACTTTGTTCCCAACATCTGCACAGGGGTGAATTTCATTCTTACTTTAAAAAAAGTAGTTAGAAATTAACATTGAAAATGGAATCTTAAAGTGTTTGATTGTTGGAAAGATTTGTTGGAAATGAATGTGAAAGAGTTTTAAATATGACCTTTTTCATCTGGAACTGTGCTGCCCCCAGGAAAAGAGCTGAGGAGAAGATGAATGGATCTCATAGTTATTTGTCTACTACAATTGATTCAGTCTTGCAACTTAACCAAAATCATCTCTGAAAAGAAGACCAGAATTTGGCCTATGATTTCTACTACACTGAACTTTTAAATAATAAAGGAGTCCAGAGAAAATGAAGGTTGATTGTTTCTTTAAAACATGATTGAACTGTTCTTAATCCTACATATTTTTCTCAGGGTATGTCTACATTAGCCCCCTAGTTCAAACTAGGGAGGCTAATGTAGGATTCAACGTTGCAAATGAAGCCTGAGATTAAGTCCTAAGTCATTAAGTCCTTAGTTCGAGTTAACGTTTGACTACTGCGTGTAGCCGCGGGCAGTTAGTTCAGACTAAAGGGATTTAAAAATGGCGCCCGGACGGGAAGATGCAAATAAAGCCCGTGATATTTAAATCCTGGGCTTCATTTGCAACTTTGAATGCCTACATTAGCCTCCTTAGTTCGAACTAGAGGGCTAGTGTAGACATACCCTCAGTCTTATATACTATATTTTCATAGCATGTGTTCTTGTAGTGTTCAACTTAAAAATATTTTTCAAACTCTTGTATATTTAAATGACAATTTCTCTATTACTACCAATAACTACTTTTTTGTTGATATCTACAACTCATGCCAGGGAGCACCCACAAATTATGATTCCTGCTGCATAGCTTATGGGGGTCCACAGAGTCAATGTGGAGCTATTAACCTTTCTTTTCAAAGGTTTGCCCTTTTACAGAGAGAGGCTTTTACCATATGAAGGAAGAGGACATCTATCTGAATCTGACCTCTTCTTACAAGTAAAAGATGTACCTCCAAAAAAACGGAACTTTCTCATCTGGCAACATCTGTGGTCTGGAAGGACCACAAATGCTCCTGTACAAGAGAGCTTGGGAGCCTAAAGGCAGGAGGGCCAACTGGGGCCAGGGGAATAGGATCAGCAGTCTGGATGGGGGCAGCATAGCAGCATGGGGCTGAATCGCTGCAGCAGACCATGGCAGCCCTCAGCAGCACTGGGCTGGGACCGAAGTCCCTTGTCAGCTCATAGCAAGTGGGACTGGAGCTCTGTGGAAGGAGCCAGAGCATGAGCTGTCCAGGGAGCCCACAGCAGCTGGGCAAGCAGCTCAGCCATGTTGTGGGGGGAGTGGGGGTGGTGAGAGGGGGAGGACAGGGAGACAAGACAGGGTGCCTGATGGAGAAGCCTGCTGGCAGCAGGCGATAGGTTTGGGGGCCGGTGGCAGGAAACCTCCCCTGGTCCAGAAAAGTCTCTCATTCAGGACTTGGCAGGTCCTGACGGTGACAGACCAGGGAGGTCCAATCTGTATATATGTCTCCAACCAGAGCTGTGCTGCAATTCACTTTTCCTGCAGCTACATATGATGGACTGATTCACTGCTGCCTGTCAACTTGTGTGGCCATTACTATAATGGCCACCAAATCAGAATGGTGGGTGGGGGTTTACACCCACTTTGCACTGGTATAAACAGCCACACAAGCTGCCAGACAATAGTCAATAGAGTCCTCAGAGTAGTAATCTTGGAGGCAGAGTAAATACTGAATAAGCTGCTTTAACTTGCCACACCAATTTCTGCTGCCTGCTTGCTGAATTTCCCAGAGAACATAAACTGTATAGTGGTTGTGCTCTGCTTCGCCTCCCCAATATGCCTCCAAATTAAACCTATGGAGCCTCATTCTCATACTATGCATTTTACTAGATGCTTCATAGGACCCTGTTATATAACCTCCGCTCGTCTCCTTCATGTCTCTCTGGCCTTTTGTGCCCAGACTCCCATTTCTTTCCTTCCTTCTGATCTATGCAGGAGAAGGGAGCAGCTGGCACACAGATAGTGTAAATTAATCATGTCACATACAAAAGGTCACGTAAGTCAAATAAAGCAATGAAGACAAATTGGTAGAGGTACAGGGCAGAGGCAAGTACTCTAACATTGTCAACTGTTTTCAATTTTGAAGTTGAAATGAAGCTGAAATGGGGAAGAAAATACGTAACAAACTGGATTTTAAGAGAAGAATTTGAATCACCAAATCAGCCTATAGTTTGTTATTTCTTTACTCAGCATATACTCTGTTCAGAAAATAAACAGGGTGATTTAAGAGCCTCAAAAAGAGTTGACTCTAAGTTTCATTTGAAGGAAGAAAATTATATTCTTTTTTCAAAAAAACTTAGCGCACAATCTTGACTTTGGCTATATCCATACCTATCATCACGAAATGAGAGCAAGGTGTATGTAAGTTTACATATTAAATGGAATATCCATATCACGAGGTGTTCCCCAATTCACACCTACCCTTACTAGTCAGTGCTGCAGCTTCAGATAAAATTGGAGATTTGAGTTTTATCAAAAGCTGCTGCTGGTTGTTCAAATACTACAGTATAAAGTGTAGCTGTTCTGTGAATATAAATTATTCTATATATGTGACAGAATCTACCCAGTAGAGATATGATAACTGACTAGTGCTGGCAACCTCTGCTCTAATCTCAACAAATCTATCAATAGTGTGGAAAACTGGAATGGAAATGATAAAAGAGACAGTGGGGGTAAAGGAGAAGAAGCAAGATAATTGGGAAGAAGAGAGGGAGGGAGGGAGTTAAGAAGAACATTGAAAAACAGTCAATGAGATTATCCTAAAACAAGAGAACAAATGCTGCACCTTGCATTACAGTGACACTTTTAACAAAGGGAGATGCAAGAAAGGGGGAGTATGCATCTAATAATAAACTTAAAATTGTAAGAGGTAAATTTAAATTATTTTAAATGTATTAAAAGTAATTTGGAATGTAAAAAGGGAGTTTAATATTTCCACCAAAAATGATATACAAAGGCAAAGTACCCAAAGCTTTCACAAAGCACACTGAATATCTTCAATAACATGCAGCATAGTAATTATTATGGATTAATTCACTTTTTTTAACACTGGAATCTTTTTGCCAACATTTCATTTGCTTTAAAAATGTCATCAATATTTTAATATAATTGCAATCTGTTTTGTAGGGGGCACTTGGCCCATCTCAGAACAGTTTCTGGAACCTGTTACTTCTTAAAAGATCACCTTTAAAATAAACACACTGTTAAATCACAGCATTTAGTTACAATCCTGCATCAACAATGACAAGGAGCTGTACCATTCTGAAGGGAGCAGCTCTTGAAGGCATTACTTTCCCCAGAGGTCCTGGGAAACACAATGAGTAGCTGGGCAACACCATTAAGTAAGGTACACTATGCACCAACACTCAGGCAACACTCTGACTCTCAATACTTTTCACACAGAGTAGTGCTAACGTAAGTGCTACCCTTATGGATTCCTTGCAGTGCAAGGGCTAAGGCATGGCAATTTATTTTTCTTTTTTAAAATAATGACAAGTCATAAAAATTAAGATTATTCCCCACAATCAAATTCTTTATTTCACTCTTTCATCAGTCTTCAAAATATATGATTGTTATTCTGGAAATTCAAAAAAGGAAACTTATTCAGAACTCCATGGGGAGCAGGACATTGATCATCACTATGAAGTGTGACATTGCCTTTCACATGCAGTTATTGGAAGTGCCAGTCATCTTTAGCTAACTTAAGCCCTCTTTACAGATATTAAAATGATCATTACAACATATATACACACTCTTTTCAGGCTACACTGAAAAAAATTATTTGCAGAAAATCAGTGGGAACATACATTTATTATTATAGGTTCATACCAGGTGAAATGCATCTTACAGCTCTCAGTTCTATTGTAAGAACTTCTAATCTGTTCTTGCTTTATTCTGTGACAAGTCAAATATGCAGCAATTTTAGTTGTAGGGCATCTGAAGGTTTTTACAACTGGAAGGACCAAAACTTACAAGAAGTTTGGTGCTGCACAACAAGCTTCAATGGCATTTAACAACAAGCTTCAATGGTATTGCCAAAGCTGCAAAGAATAGAGATATTCTAGCTATATGTCTATACAGTGAAATTTGTGTCTGTAGGTTTTTGTTTTATGCTCATCAGCAATAATTGATTAAAGTAAACATGGTGGGGGGGTTTAACTTTATAGAGTATTGGTATTGGACACAGATGGAGATGTCTCTGGGGACAAAAGACAATACCTATGATGCTATAACTTTCTTGCTTCTAGCAGTCTTCAGCAATTGCTCTAAGGAAAGCTCTGTGATAATTGGGCCAACAAATTTACCTAATAGTGAGATTCACATAAGAATAGTTAGATATCACAATAACCATTAACAACAAAGTATTGATTGGAAAATGTATGAAAGGGAAACAAAAACTGAACTACTCTAAATAAAAAGACCTACCGATATAACTCAAAGACGTCATAAGATCATGCTTAGTAAACGAGAGAAGTGTAGACCCAGAATGTCAGTGTCAGGTGTAATTGGTGGCCCACATAAAGGGGAAGGGCCTATCTGAACCACCATTCCATTTATGGTAGACAAAACGGTTATTTACTTTTCTATAACTGTTGTTCTTCAAGATGTGTTGCACATGTCCATTCCACTGTGAGGGAGAAAAAGCTCTCAGGGCATGTCTTTACAGCAGGGTTAAAGCCAAAATAAACTATGCAACTTGAGGTAGGTCAATTGCATAGCTTAAGTCGAAATAGCTTATTCCAGCTTTTGGCTTTGTCTGCACAGCAGGATCCGAGTTAGAGCACTCTTCCTCTGACTTCCCTTACTCCTCCAGCTCAACATTATTTTGACATTATGTCAAAATAACTGCTTGCTGTGTAGACATGGACTATGTTACTTTGGAATAACATCAGTGATTCCAAAACAATGCTGCTGTGTAGACATAGCCCCTGAGAAATTTTTTCCTATCAGCAGTGCATACTGGGGCAGCTTGAGCATCCTCTATTGCCATTGCATGCCAGTATAAACGGGCAGAGCTTCTCCTTGATCCTCCTCAATTTCTTCTTATCAGATAGATGTTGACAGAGAAAGGGAAGTGATGTACAACACAGTTCGTAAGACAACAGTTATAGAAAGGTAGGCAACTTTTTTTTCTTCTTCAAGAGATTGCACATGTCCATTCCACTGTTGGTGGCTCTCGAGCACATTAACATGAAGGCAGACTGGGAGCCCACCTGAACAGGGATTTCCAAACCTGGCCACATTAAGGGACTAATTAAGGGAAATGGGATAAATAGGAGGAACAGAGTGCAGTGATGACTTTGATGCTGCTTTGCAAATTTCTTTAATATATACTTGCATTACAAAAGCTGTGGAAGCAGTTTGTGCTCTAATCAAATGAACCAATTCTCTGGGGGAAAAGTGTGACATTTTCTAACTGGTAACATAAAGAGATCCAAGAGGAAATCTAGGAAGAAATCTTCTGACTGGTAACTGATAATCTTCTTCTCTATCCATACCTATGTCCATAAGGGTATGTCTACACTACAAAGTTAGTTCGAACTAACGGACATTAGCTCAAACTAACTTTAATAGGCGCTACACTAGCGCTCCGCTAGTTCAAATTTGAATCCAACTAGCGGAGCGCTTAGTTCGAACTAGGTAAACCTCATTTTACGAGGATTAAGCCTAGTTCGAACTAGCTAATTCGAATTAAGGGCTGTGTAGACCCTTAATTCGAATTAGTGGGAGGCTAGCCCTCCCCAGGTTTCCCTGGTGGCCACTCTAGCCAATACCAGGGAAACTCTATGCCCCCCTCCCGGCCCCGGACCCCTTAAAGGGGCACGGGCTGGCTACGGTGCCCGTGCCAGGTGCAAGCCTGCCAGCACCCAGCAAGCAGACCCTGCACCTGGCATGGATCGAGCCAGCCACCCGATGCCCCCCAGCCCTCTGCCTCTTCCCGGGACCAGGCTGGCGGCTCCCGGGAGCTTGCCCGGGACCGCAAGAGGCGGGCACCCACCTGGGCTAGTGCGGACATCGTGGACCTTGTCCACGATCTCCGCACTAGGCACAGGAAAGTGGCTGGCTTGGGCAGGAGAGCTGCCAGCCTGGCCACCCAGGAGCAGGTGTGCATGAAAATCAAGGGGGTCCACTGAGACCCCTGACCCTGAGCCCTGAGCTTACAATGGCCGTCCTGGGTCAGACCAAAGGTCCATCTAGCCCAGTAGCCTGTCTGCCGACAGCGGCCAACCCTAGGGACCCTGGAGGGGATGGACCGAAGACAGTGACCAAGCCATATGTCTCGTGCCATCCATCTCCAGCCTTCCACAAACCTTGGGCAGGGACACCACTCCTACCCCCTGGCTAATACCACTCCATGGACCCAACCTCCATGACTTGATCTCACTTCCCTTTAAACTCTGTTCTAGTTGTAGCCTTCACAGCCTCCTGCAGCAAGGAGTTCCACAGGTTGACTCTTTGCTTTGTGAAGAAGGACTTTCTGTTACTAGTTTGAAGCCTGCTACCCATTCCTTTCCTTTGGTGTCCTCTAGTCCTTCTTTTTGGGAACTAATGAAGAACTTTTCTGTATGCACCCTCTCCACCCAACTCCTGCTTTTAGAGACCTCTATCCTGCCCCCCCCCCCCCGTCTCCTCTTTTCTAAGCTGAGAAGTCCCAGTCTCTTTAGCCTCTCTTCATATGGGACCTGTTCCCAACCCCTGATCATTTTAGTTGCCCTTCCCTCTCCCAGCCTCTCTCTTTCCCTCTCCCACCTCTTTTTCCCAGTCTCCCCCAGTTTTGTTCAATAAAGACAGATTCCATTTTTGAACACAATTGTCCTTTATTTTGCACATCAAGAAAAGGGCCTAGAGAAGGGTAAGTGGAAGGAGGTGAAGGAGGAATGGGGCACGAGCCCCCGATGCGGAGGACTGGGCTGGCTCTGTGGGCTTCTGGGGATGGAAGCTCTCCTTCAGCCCCCCAATTGCCCCCTCTCCCCAGATGGCAGCCTGCGGCAAGTGCAGCCGGGCTGATGGCCGAGTGGTGTGATGTGCCCAGTGTGGGCACTCCGGGCACTCCAAGCCAGGACTGGTTTTCAAGCGGGGCACCCCTGAGAACTGTCTGTCCGGGGTGGGGGTCGAGACCCTTTAAGCACAGCCCTCGGCTAGCCTAAGACAGCATCTCCACGCTCTAAGTCCTCCCCTGATGCCCTGCCGGCACTGCTTCCGGCCATCCTTAAGCCCTGTTCAGGGTCCACTTAATGTGGACATGCTAGTTCGAATTAGCAAAACGCTAATTCGAACTAGTTTTTAGTTCTAGATGCGTTAGTTCGAATTAGCTTAGTTCGAATTAACTAATTCGAACTAAGTTAGTTCGAACTAACTCTGTAGTGTAGACATACCCTCAGTGTGTTGAAGCCGTAAAGAGTCTGCTGTGGTGTAAGTATAAGGCCAGGACTCTCCTTATGATCAACAAATGATTCTGTTCATTTGTATGCACATGAGTGTTTGGGGAAAAGGTTATCAGACAAATTGCCTGATTTATGTGGAAATTGGATACAACCTGGGTCAAGAATTTTGGGCGAGAAAAACTGTTTGAGAAGAGTTCTGAAACTAAGGCCCTCAGTTGACCTTCCTCCTTGCTCAGGTTACAACCAGAAATATCACTTTCATGGAGAGGTGTAAGAAGAAAGTCACAAAGTGGTTCAAAGGGAGGCCCCATTCATTGTGTTAGTCCAACTATGAGATCCTTTGGGGGAAACAGCTTTTTGTACTGGAAGATATTAGCTGTACAACTGAACAGAAATTTGATAATGATAGATGGGAAAAAAAGTGATGAACTATCCCCTGTATGTAGGTGTGCAGAAATCACTGTCAAATGTACAGCTTTTAAAATCAAAAGCTGGGACTTACTGTTTCAGGTGCAACTGACAATCCAAACATGGTTAAAGGAAGCCTTCAATGGAGAAATGCTTCTCTGCTGAGACCCAATAAAAACTTGCCTTCAGCTGGGCATATTTACCCAGCCAACTGGTTTCTGCAGTTTAGAAGCACCTCTGGTAAATTTCTAGTGATGTTAGGCAGGAAGCATCCATGTTGTCAAATGGAAGCCCAATAAATTGCAATGTAGCAGACAACCATGGTCCTGAGAAATCACGTCTGAATATAATGGGAGAAGCAGAGGAGGCTTCAGTAACGGTTGTAGTAGGATTATGAACCTGTGTTATCAAGGCAATGCTGGTACTATTTGTATGATGAAAACATGATTGATCCAGCTTGGCCTTGAATAGGATTCTGGGTGGCGATGGTGTCCGAGGACAGGCATGCAGCAGGGAGTTAGTCCATGATTGGAGAATTTGACCAAAATCCCAGGTCTATAACACACGTTTGAGCAGAACTGATGGCATTTCCTGTCAGCTTTTGTTGCAGACTTGACCACTTGGGAGTTCCCCAGAGATGGAATATGGGCCTGGCCACATTCAAATGTAATGACCATTCTTAGCGAGGAGAGAAAAACTTACCTGGGTGATATGTGATTGTGTTCTGCTCGCCTGCGAGGTAAGCAGTTTTGAGGCAAAAGCATCTGGGATGAACACTTTCCTGCCTATGTGTTTACCACAACTTTTGAATGTGTAGGGTTTTGATGTGAGGACCACAACCTTTGAAATTGTATAGGTTTGATGTGTGCTTCCTCAACTAAGAAAGGAGACATCTATGACCAATATAAGTGCTGTCTGCAGAGAAATGAAGGAAATTCTTATACAGTAAGCTCTCCATCTCGCATGGGACACAAAGGACCCCACATTAAATTTGATGAAAATGACTCTGAATCCTGCAATAATGATGGAGCTGAATCTGTGCGGTCAGGCAAGCCAAACGGAGAAATGGTGATTCCAGACATGTTAAGGACTGCTTTCATGTGTAACATGCCAGTCTCCTAGGTATCAGGAGTAGCATCCATACCAAATGATCTTGAGGAGCTGGCATATGGACTACAGATGCTGACAGGGATTGGAATCCTTTTCACCCTGTTAGAGAACTAGCACCAATAGGTTAAGTAATGCACTGACAGCACTGTATGCTTCTGGCCCTGTGTGATGTTACTGTGTTGTGATATGAACATACAGATCATTGTTGTAACCACTGTTAAATATTTGCAACAAATCATGTACAAAGTAAGGTATCTATAAAAAAGCTTATGACTCACTGGTTATATGTATGCCATTTGTATGTGTGTATCCTTTTTGTATTTAAAGTTTGAGTATTGGTGACGAACTTGTATCTCAAATGTTAGCTCCTGGAGTAATACTCACAAAATTGCAAGCCAGTATGTGACGGACCCGGCGGGGTCCGCACTAGAGGAGGGAGCGGGACTCCCCCCCCCTCGGGAGAAACCGCGTGCCACAAGCGGCGCGCCGACCGGCATCGTAGCCCCGGAGTTGGGGCAGCGGCAAGCCCAACCCGGGGCACCCCGCCGGGAGCAGGGGAGGGCGCGGGCCGTGCAGAAGCAGCCAGCCCGCCCGCCCCGGCTTGCGGCTTTGAACGGGGCACGGGCCCACGCTGGGGCAAGGGCGGGGGCGGCGGCAGCGCACGGACGGGGCGGAACGCCCGGACGTCACTCCCCGGCGCCCATAAAGATGGCAGCCGGGCAGACGGACGGGGGGGCAGGAGCGAGGAGGCGGCGACCCTGGCTTCCAGGGGCACCAAGGGCTCGGCCCCCGGGGCGACCAGGAAGGACGGAGTCAGCAGCTGGCGACTCGCGCTGGGACGCACCCGGAGACTTCGGCGCGGTGAGTGCACCCCAATCAGCCCCATCGCCGGGGCGGACAAGCAGGGAGTGGAAGGAGCCCGAGGCAGGGCCCTTTTGGCGCCCGTGGGCGGAGGAGTTGGGGGCTGCCGCCCCATCCGCCGTGGAGGGCGACGTTTAGACGCCAACTCCACTTAGGGCCTCGGGCTGGGACCCGGTGGTGAGGGAGGGCCCGGGTCCCCCACTCCCCCACCCTTCCTACAACCCTCACGAGCCGGAAGCAAGGCAGACGGCGCCCGCCGCAGAATCTGGCACGGGTCAGGACCACAACCCCCACCCCCAGAGACACCACGAACACCCCCCCCCCCCTCCGGCCGGAGGAGGGGGCCTGAACTCGGGGTTCGCCGAACCCTCTCGGCCACCCCTGGTCGAGAGGTGATCGCACCCCCTCCCCAGTCGACCCCGCCAACAAGCCCAGGGGCTGGGGACAAGGAGAATAAAGAAGGCGGTGGGTCCGCGGAGCCCCGCCCCCGGCTCTACGCTGAGCCAAAAAGAGGGGGCGCGAGGTGCTCGCACCCATAAATCCGTCACACAGTACATCTGGAAAAGACTATTCAAGTTGATTGACCCATCAAGTAGTATTTGACTGACAATGGGCCTTTGGAAGTGCCATTCCTAATCTTATGACCTTTCCTCTGAAGGTTCAGACTAGCATAGGCACAGTGGCTTCTACCTGTAAAGAACCGAATCATGCATGGCAGCTGACTTGCCAATGTTTCAAACTCCATTTTTCCACTGCATTTTTCCACTGTATTTTTTAGCTCTTGAATGATCTAAAAACCAAAAAGGAGCTTTACAAAATAAGTGGAAAATAGGTCAAAATACAAAGGATGAATATAAACCAATAGCACAAGGTTGTAGGGGCCAAAATTAGAATGGCAAAGGCACAGAATGAGCTCATTCTAATTAGAGATACAAAAGGTAACAAGACAACATTCAACACATATATTAGAAGTAAGGGGAAAACAGACATTCATTACTCAATGAAGAGAGAAAAACATATCAGAAAACTTGGAAATGGCAGAGGCACTTCATGACTTCCTTGAATTGGTTTTCACCAAGAAGTTTGGTGTCAATTCAATGCCTAATATAGAGAATGTCAGTGAAAATGGGATAGGTTCAGAAATAAAATAGGAAAAGAACAAGTTAAAAATTACTTTAAAACGATAGATCTCTTCAAGTCACCAGGGCCTGATGAAATGCATCCTACAATATTGAAAGACCTGATTGAGGAAATATCTGAGAAATTAGCTATCATCTCTGAAAAGTCATGGAAAATGGGGAAGATTCCAGAAGACTGGAAAAGGGCAAATATAGTGTCTATCTACAGAAAGGGAAATAAGAACAACCCAGGAAACTTCAGCCCAGTCAGCTTAACTTCTGTGCCAAGAAAAATAAAGGAGCAAATAATTATAGAAACAAACATCTGAAAGATAATAAGGTGATCAATAAGGCAGCATAAATTTATAAAGAACAAATCATGTCAAACCAAACTGATAGCTTTCTTTGACAAGACAACAAACCTTGTGCATAAGGGGGAAGCAGTAGATGTGGTATAACTGAACTTTAGTAACGCATTTGATATAGTCTCACATGACCTTCTTATCAATAAATTAGGGAAATATAACGTAGATGGAGCTACTGTAAGGTGAATGCATAAAAGATTAGATGACCATTCTCAGAGAGTAGTTATCAGTGTTTGACAGTCATGTTGGAAAGCCATGACAAGTGCAGTTCCACAGGTATCAGTTTTGTGACCAGTTCTTTTCAATATCTTCATCAACAATTTAGATATCGGCATAGAAACTATGCCTACAGAGTCTGAAGATGATACCAAGCTGGGAGGGGTTTCAACTGCTTTGGAGGACAGGGTCATTATTCAAAATGTCTTGGACAAACTGGAGAAATGGTCTGAGGTAAATAGGATGAAGATCAATAAGGACAAATGCAAAGTACTCCACTTAGGAAGGAACGATCAGTTGCATAAGCACAAAATGGGTAGTGACTGCCTAGAAAGCAGTACTGTAGAAAGGGGTCTAAGGGTCATAATGGACCACAAGCTAAATATGAGTGAAAAGAGTGACACTGTTAAAAAAAACCCATCATTCTGAGATGTATTAACAGGAGCCTTGTGAGCAAGATAAGTAAATTCTCTGCACTGATTAGGCCTAAACTGGGCTGCTGTGTTTAGTTCTGGACACCACATTTCAGGAAACATGTAGACAAATTGGAGAAGGCCCAGAGAACAGCAACAAAATTGATTACAGTTCTAGAAAACATGAGCTATGAGGGAAGACTGAAAGAAATGGGTTTGTTTTGTATGCAAAAGAGAAGGCTGAGAGGGGACATGATTGCAGCTTTCAACTACCTAAATGCTTATTACCAGGAGGAGGAAAAATAATTCTACTTAACCTTTGATGATAGGGATAAGAAGCAATGGGTTTAAATTGCAGCAAAGGAGGTTTAGGTTGAACATTAGGAAAAACTTCCTAAGTGTCAGAGTGATTAAGCACTGGAATAAATGGCCTAGGGAAGCTGTGGAATCTCCATCACTGAAGATATTTAAGAGCCAGTTAAATAAAGATCTGTCAGGGATGGCCTAGATGGAGCTTGATCCTGATGTAAGAGCAGGGGACTAAATTTGATGACCTCTCAAGGCCCCTTCCAGTTCTAGTATTCTATATTCTGTGATCTCTAATGAAAAATTTTATTGATGTGTTTGCCGTGGTACTATGCAGGCTAATATGTCTGTATATCAAATTTCAACCCCTGCCTAGCACTGTTTAATACTGGACAATGACTAGGTTATGTTAAACCTTTACCCTGTGTATTCCATCTAAATTAATACTATGGTTTTACCCAGAAATATTAACTTACAGAACAGCTAATCGTGGCCCTAGTATAATCAGAACTTTTGATTCAATGTCTATTCTGTTTTACCTTTGCCTCACAGTGTTGGTATTTCAGATTACTGTACCACACTAAGGCTACGTCTAGACTGGCCCCTATTCCGAAATAGCCATGCTAATTTCCAACTTTGGAATAGGGAAATCCACGGGGGATTTAAATATCCCTCCCTGGGATTTAAATAAACATGTCCGCCGCTTTTTTCCCGGCTTGGAGAAAAGCCGGGAAAAAGCGTCTAGACTGGCGCGATCCTCCGGAATAAAGCCCTTTTCCGGAGGATCTCTTATTCCTACCTACTTTCAGGTAGGAATAGGAGATCCTCCAGAAAAGGGCTTTATTCCGGAGGATCGCGCCAGTCTAGACGCTTTTTTCCGGCTTTTCCCCAAGCCGGAAAAAAAGCGGCGGACATGTTTATTGAAATCCCGTGGGGGATATTTAAATCCCCCGCGGATTTCCCTATTCCAAAGTTGGAAATTAGCATGGCTATTTCGGAATAGGGGCCAGTCTAGACGTAGCCTAAGAGTATCATATAATCCGAGGGAAAAAAGTTGTTTATCATCATCAAATACAAAACTTTAAGGTATAAACTATTAATTATTTTGGGCTAGACTACGGTCAAGTAGTTGCTCATAAGAAGCCCTTAGGATTCACTGGTGTAATTGACAATCTGATCCTTAGGAAAATAAATCTAAGATGGTTACAGAGTATTTTATAAACTATAGGATAGTTAAAGTTAAGAAAGGAATAGAAATTGGATTTGGGGCCTAACTGTACAGGGAAATTTAAGTTGCCAGTGTGAGAAAGTTAGAGATAAATTAGAGACTGACTGATTTGGAGAAGTAAGAGTTAGCAAGAACATGAATCAGAGTTGTGTTATTATGTTTTGATTATAACTGGTTTGAACTAGATTTGTAATTAGTATGTTTAAATACTGTGATTGTTTTGTTTAAAAGGTCTTTATATTGATAGTATGAACATTGGTGTAGATGAGAATTTAAATACTGTGTAACGTAAAGAGCGAAAAAAGTAGGTGGCAGAAATATAATTATGGTAAATGGCGTCTTAATGTTAATTAGTATTGTAACTGATTGCAAAATGAAGAGCCTTGCTTAACAGCAGGAGAACTCCAATTAACAAGAGAAGGGTACCGTTAGGTTCCAGGCCTATAAGGCTGCACATCACTTAGTTGTCAGTCAACTGATCGCTCATTGATAAACTAAATATAATTGGAATATTTTGTAAGTGGTAACAGCATATCATTTTGCTAAACTCATAACTTCTCTTTTAAATACAGTTTTGTTTTATCATTCAAAGTGTTGCTTACCAGTCCTCTTCTGCTAAATGTTTGTGTAATCAACCTAGCGACTCAAACTTGAAAAATATGTTGGATTTTATTGCACTTAAATCTGTTTAGCAACTTAATATTAATTGGAAACATATTAAGATGAAGGTTTCAAAAGATTACAAGGAAGAAGAGTTGGGGGGGGGGGGGGGGGGGAGAAGAGCCAAAAGAATATTTATTACATTGCCTTATCTCAAAGTTTCTTTGCAATTACATTGGTTTTCAAACTGGTATTTGAACAAATTCTGACTTGAAGCAGCAAACAGAGTCTATTGCTCAGAAAAGAAAAAAAATATCCATTACCAAAAAAAACTATGAAAAAGAATAACCAAAATCAGTGCTGTTTTTCTATGTCCAAGATCTGGCCCTGTAAGCCACAAGTTGCAACACAGTTTTTCTGAGTCAATCAGACCCCCAGGAAAGCACTTGCTGATCAGAAGAGAAAGAGGGTGCTTTTCAGCTGATGTAATTAAATTAATCAATATCTTGTTATGTGTGAAAAAATATTACCGTAGTCTCCTGGATGGTCAGCCATGTTTATAATTGATTTTGAGCATCCACCCTGTTTCTCCATGAATCAGATGTGCTAAGTCATGTTAGTTAAACGTGATCCCATCCTTCACTGTGCTGCCTATGTAAACAACCAGGTGAAAAACATTAGTATAAAAAAGGCTTAAGAGACCAGATGGTGAAAAAGGTCCATTTATTTACTGTTATTTAATAAGTGGTTTCTTACTGACATCTCTTTGGTAAAGCTGTATTCACATTAATGGCTGTGTCTAGACTGGCAAGTTTTTCCGCAAAAGCACCTGCTTTTGCGGAAAAACTTGCCAGCTGTCTACAGTGGCCGCTTGAATTTCCGCAAGAACACTGACTTCCTACTGTCTGAAATCAGTGCTTCTTGCGGAAATGCTGCTCCCGTTCGGGCAAAAGCCCTCTTGCGCAAATACAACGCGGTATTGTTTTGTGCAAAAAAGCCCCGATAGCGAAAATGGCGATCGAGACTTTCTTGCGCAAAACCACATCTAGATTGGCACGGACGCATTTCCGCAAAAAGTGCTTTTGCGGAAAGCGTCCGTGCCAATCTAGACACTCTTTTCCGTAAATGCTTTTAACGGAAAACTTTTCCGTTAAAAGCATTTGCGGAAATTCATGCCAGTCTAGACGTAGCCATTAAGTAAGCCATTTATAACAACATGTTCAACCCTTAAAAAAAATACATTTGTAGAGGTTATAATTAATCCATAATTCATTATAATGAATTACATGCAGATATAGTTATTATACTATTTAAACTATTTATAATGCATAATGGTAAAATGTCTAATTGTTCTGTTCTGCTGACACATTGCAAATGACAGTACCTATTCATACATTTATATATCCTATCTGTAGAATGTTTTGTAAATATACAATTAATATTCTCTGTGTATAGATCACTGGACTTGGATACAGGAGACCAGTGTTCTATTCCAGCTCTGCCACTAACCAGGTAGGTGATCTTGAATAAATCATCTCAATCCCTTAATCATTTCCCCTCCTTGTGTTTCAATTTCCCCATTTGTAAAATGGATGATAATCATGCTGATTTGTCCTTTGTAAAGTACCTTGAACTCTGCTGATGACAACCTCTATATAGGAGCTAGGGTTTTACATTAATTATTTATTATTATCATCATTATTTCTAAAGTATCCTTAATATTTAGCATTTCAGTCCTTAAGATGTAGTGTTGGAAATTTCCCTTTGACCTTTATTAACTTTTCCTGATGTTGTTTAGTTGAAGACACAGGTGAAAAAGTGTATCTACTCCTTGCAGTTACTGTGCAAAGGAAACATTGAGGGCTTGTCTACACTATGGAAATCAACCCTCTGGAGACTGATCTTCTTGCATTCGATTTAGCGGGTCTAGTGTAGACTCCCCAAATCAATGCTGAAGGCAGCCCCCATTGGTGTCCTGTACTCCACATTCTGTGAAGAGTAAGGGAAGCTGATGGGAGCATATTCTCTTGTTGGCCTCCATGAGTGTATACACTGTGGAGGCTCAGCTTAAGGAAGCCAAATTCAGCTACACATTCTGTATAGCTGGATGGCGTACTTTAAGGTGACCTGCTTAGTCCAGTGTAGACCAGGCCACAGTGAGTGGTAGTTACAGAATTTTTTTCAAAGGGCACATTTACACTGCACCGTAGCTCAAAATAAGATATACCATTTGAGCTACGCAAATTGGTATCTTATTTCAATCTTATTTTGAAATAGCTTATATTATGCAGACACCACCAAATTTCAAAATAATCCACTACTCTGAAATGTCCCTTATTCCTCGTGGAATGAAGATTACAGGGACATCCGAATAGCGAGCCCTTATATTTCAAAATAATAGGCTTGCTGTGAAGACTCAGGATAGCTATTTCGGGGTACTGTGATATCCCGAAATAGCATTGAAGTGTAAACGTAGCCAAAGTGAGCATGAAATAAAATATATTATTATATCTCAGGAAGTTAATATTTAATCTTAATTTAGTTCAAAGGTTAATAAAACATTCTGATTAGGGCTTGCCTACTCACTGACTGTGTCTAGAATGCATCCCTTTTTCGTAAAAGGGATGCAAATTAGACATATCGCAATTGCAAATGAAGTGGGGATTTAAATCTCCCCCGCTTCATTAGCATAAAAATGGCTGCTGCTTTTTTCTGGCTCTCAGCTTTGCCGGAAAAAAGCACCAGTCGAGACGTGGATCTTTTGGAAAATAAAGCTTTTTCCGAAAGATCCCTTATTCCTCATTTTAAGAAGGAATAAGGGACCTTTCGGAAAAGGCTTTATTTTCCAAAAGAACCGCATCTAGACTGGTGCTTTTTTCCAGCACAGCTCTGAGCCGGAAAAAAGCAGCAGCCATTTTTATGCTAATGAAGCGGGGGAGATTTAAATCCCCGCTTCATTTGCAATTGCGATATGTCTAATTTGCATCCCTTTTACAAAAAAGGGATGCAGTCTAGACACAGCCACTCTGTATATGGTATATCACTATACTAGGAAGGGTTAAAATGGCATGAAATGAAAATCCCATTGTCAGAGCTGGGTGAGTAAAGGAGATCTAATTATTTCATAACTGAGGTTAGCTTACAGAAAGCAACCATTTTTGAATATGCATTTATATATTTAGATATTGTAATTCAGTCTTAATCTTCTCATTTTAAATAGAGTTGTTATATTGCAAACACTAATCAAACCTAATTGTTTAGCAATTCCTGCCTACAGCTTCCACTAGTGGAAAATTTTAGAAATTGTAGTGTTTTTACAGCATTTGGAATACAGGGATAATATTTGTTATAATAACATGATTTTCAAAATAAAAGTTTCAAATGTAATCTGCCAGGCTAAATCTGCAGTACCCAGTTATTTCAAAACAATAACTCCAAAAATAATTATTTCAAAATAAGCTTATTCCTCTTCACAAGCAGGAGTTATTTCAAAATAACAAGCCCATTATTTTGAAACAACAGGCTTGGTAGTGTGGATGATCATCTTGTTATTTTGAAATAAGGGGAGTTATTTTGAAATAACTCCAGGTTTAGACAATGTGCCCAGAGAATAGCCTGCATGCTTACATTTCTGTCATATACATTTTATTAGAAGATTTACCCAGTGTTCCTTGGGTCCTTAACTCAATTAATTTTTGGTTTTCTTCATTTAAAGCATTGCTCTGGGGTGGAGTTAGGAATGAGGGGTTACGTATGTAGGCTGCTCCAGGGAGGAGTTGGGGGGCACTCCCACCCAGTCCCTTTTATGTGCCTGGTGAGTCTCTTTTTCTGTATGGTTTTATGCATCCCCATACACATGGGAGGAGGAGGTTTAGCTCCCCTCTTCTCCTGAACAACCAAACCCTTACCTTGACTTAAGTTATAAGAGGAAGCTGCATACCAAATATGGTTGTCCCTAGCTCTTACCATGTTGAAAGAGTTCTTGACTAAACAGACAGATGGACATACTCACTGACAAACTACTCAAATATACACTATAGGTTGAACCTCTCTAGTCTGGAACCCTTGGGACCTGACCGGTTCCGAATGAGAGTATTTTCTGGACCACAGGAAGTCAATATTGTGCTGTTAGAGAACATTTAGGGGTAAATTAAAGCTAAATAACAATAGAAAACACTTAGAGCCAGGACTGGCGGCTGTAAACAAACTTTATGGGACCACTGGAAACTTGGCCATACCTATATTCCTTCACTTTCAGTCATCAACAATTCTCTAGAAGAAAGAGTTCAGGTATCTCCCATTATTCAGGAACCATTTGGCACTTCCTCATGATGAGGAATTCTAGGACACTATGATGTGTTTTGCAGGACACCTTACCTTCTTTATTATTATTGTATTTATGCTTAGTATTACAGTAAAATATACAGGTCCCAAATCAATTCGGCGGGCCCACTTTGCTGGCTCTGTACAAACAGACCATCAGAGATATCCTTTTGTGAATATTTGTTCAGAGACTAATTTCAGCAGCATGAACATGTCTCAGCAATTTCAATGTATTCAAAGTGTTCATGCCATCAAATGTATGCCTTTGAAAAAGCAGCACATTTAGCAATGGGGAAATCATTAGAAAAACAACTGGTTAGCAATTAGAAAATACTCAAAGGAGGATTACTAGTAATAATAGAATTTCATTATGCAAAAAAAAAAAAAAAAGCATTGGCTGAATATCAGAAAAAGATCCTAATGGTAAATTCTGTTAGACTGTGTAATAGTTTCCTAAGGGAAGCTGTGAAAGCCCAATATTTTGTATTATTTTAAAAAGACTGCCTCTTAAAAATATCCTTTAGGGGAAACAACTCAGGCTGATGAATGTGCTGTTTTATAAATAAAGCTATATATACACACACAAATTACAGACATAAAAGATGCATATGCTATTTTATAAATAGCTATATTTGCTTAATAAATTTGCTTTTATACTCTGAGTTGTGGTTTTCTTGCTTCTTCGAGGTTTTTCTGTGGTCTGGAGGTTTGTCCCAGCACAAATCACTTTCAAACAAATGATAAACAGATGAATCCAACTATCTAGTCCATGATCTTTAGAGCTATCCTTATGATCACACTTCCCTAAGTCCTAGTCTACACTAGGGAGATATTTCAAAATAACTCCCCTTAATTCGAAATAACAAACAGAGCATCCATGCTACCAAGCCTGTTATTTCAGAATAATGGCCAGGTTATTTCGAAATAATAATAACTCCTGCTTTTCAGGAGGAATAATGCTTATTTTTTAATTGTTATTTTGAAATATCATGAGTGTGGGCACTCAGCTTCTATTTTGAAATAACTGGCCTCCAGAAGCCTCTCACAGCTGGGCTTGTGGCCACTCTGGCCACACCTGACATCTCCACTGCTCCCCTTCTCCTGCAGAGCCTTTAAGCAACAGGCTGCAAAAAAAGGGCTTGTGGCACATGCAGATCTCTGCCCCACTGCAGCAGCACAGGAACCAAGGCCGACCCCAGTGCTCCCTGTGAGCCCCACACAGCTGCCAGCACTCTCAGCTGCCCCTGGTCAGGAATGCAGAAGAGCACCAGCTTGGATTGATGCAGAGATTCTTGATCTCATTGAGATCTGGTTCACCTGTGTCTATATGTTAGACACCATTATATTATCAAACAACATTATTAAACTGTATAAAGATACAGAGTCAATGTTCAACCAAGAGAGTTTGCCTTTCTGAGCTTATGTAACATGTGTCCCACCTGGTGACTGTAAGGTGACTTACATTTCTAGAAAAATATCCTTCAGACATAGTGAGTCTAGCAAATCTTATAGTTGTTTATCTTTTGTTCCCTTACTTATGCAATAAAGACTGATTAAGGAGATTAATGAAAATGTCACCATTTGTAGCTTGAAGCTCAATTTAGTAATAGAAGAATTAGGCTTTGTTTGATGAATGACATCAAGGGGCCAAAATTTGCATTTTATACATTTTGATCTCAATCCTGCAAAATACTCTGCACTTGAGTTTTAATGCAGGAAATCCTGTACTTAATTTTAAGCACCCAAGCATCCGTTTTAGTTCAGTGGGATTAATCATGTGCTCAAAATTATGGACATGCTTAAATTGTTTGCTGGTCTATCACCAAACTAATAAGCATCCTTGCAAGGATTGAGTCTTTGCTAAGAAGCATGTCAGCAGGATTTAAATAAAACATGCAGGCACTTTCCAGAGTCAGAAAAATGGATGGGCAAATACCATGTTTAGCATTCCATGGCTGTTTATGAGTTCTAAACAGAATACTTAAAATAATGCTCACGTATATTAAATAAGCAACCACATGCTGTATTCTATAATTATATGGATATACTAATAGACTCATTGTGAGGGAAGAAGCCAGAAATATTTTTATTGTTAACAAATATCTTACCAGTGCCCTCAGGGGAGACTCAACATGCCCCCTGCCCCATGGGGGTGCCCACCCATGCTGATTGGTTCCATGCCCAGCACCCCACAGGCTGGCTCTGTCAATTGTATAGGATAAAGGCATACAAAGAGCCACATTTGATGGGGGAAGACCAGATTTCACTCTCCATGATGCATTTTTCATGACTTGTAAATTTGGTAGGACCCTATTCATAGCAGCAGCAGCATCTTCATACTCCGCATTGACAAACATAAATTCAAATTTGTCCAATGAAAGTTTGTATAACATTGCTCATGTCCATAAAAATTCTAAAACAAGACATATTTATAACTCAGAGGAATTGCTTTGCCTTTTAATCTTCAGCACCATTCTCCTGCTAATCAGCCTGGTCCAGATGCATAATCTTGGAAGCAACACGAGGGTGATGGTCTCACCCATCATTTTTTGATCACTACAACATTATTTTCTTTTAGACAAATGCCCCTGTCATATCCATTCAAGGTGCTGCTGTAAAAATCATTTTCCTAGACTGTTGTTTTGAGTATGCTGCCCTTCTTTTTGTACCCCTACTCTGGCTCCACCTTCTCTATCGTATTAAAAATAAGAGACTGATCCTCATTCTCAGGGCACAGAGAGAAAACTGTTGCTTGCCATTTTAACCAGACTGACCATTCTCTCAATGACCTTAAAACATGCATATTGCTTCAAAGAGATTTTAACTCCAGACTTCAAAGAGAAGCCTCAGAACTGTCATTCATGCTTAAATATGACACTTTGTGTAGGAGTCTTAACAAAGATACTAATTATCTCACCAATTACAAAGATAGCTTCCGCAATTATCGCCCCTAATGTCATTACCTCACTGACACTAACCTTCCTCCCTCACCCCTCCTCTATTCTTAAACCTGATTTGTCATTTTTATATGTGTTCACTTTTTTTTTTAATTGTATCCTGTGGTATATATGGTTGTGCCAATTTTCTTCCACATATTGATCTGACGAAGTGGGTCTGGCCCATGAAAGCTCATCACCTAATAAACCATCTTGTTAGTCTTTAAAGTGCTGTATAGTCCTGTCTTTTGTTTCAGCTACACCAGACTAACACAGCTGCATCTCTATCACTAGAGGATCCATGGCTTTGTTCTGGCAAGTCCTAGCACAAATTAAGCCCTGGCTGAGACCATTGCCTATCATGCTGTCTGATATTGCCTCATTGTTTTTTTGAACAGCCACTATTAGTCTGCATCCACCTGTTTCTTGTTTTAAATGTAGAAATGTAAGGTCTCTGAGACAGGGACCATCTTTCTGTTCTATGTTTATACAGCGCTTAGCACAGTGAGGTCCTGGTACAAGACTAGGGCTCCAAGTCCTATGGTCTATGGTAATACAAATTCATAAATAAATAATAAAAACCAAACTATGATGCAAAAATAGGACAAACCAGGAAATATGAAGCCAAAAAGCTACTGACAGTATTGACTGCATGCTTACAGAGGTAAGGATGACAACTGGACATATGCCATGCATACCTGAAGAACTCTGTGTGCCTCCAAAGCTATTCTGGCTGACCAACAAAAGTTGGTCCAATAAAAGAAGAACTCATTGTGGATCAAAGCTTGTTTGTCTTAGACACCCTGTGTCTCTAACTGGAAATCTCTCACATGTAAAACAGAAGAATAGCAACGACACTTCCAACCCCCAGTCTTGCATCTCATGCCTCAGGAGGAAGTTCCTCACAACCACAGAGCATTTAGGAACTAAGAACATGTCCTTGACATGATTAACATTCTTTTGTCTTTATCGTGTCCTCAGAGACAACACTACAAGATTTTACTAAGCCCTTCTCAGATCTTTAAAGTTACCTGAAATATTGTAATAATCTGACATGTTACTTGCTGTACATGATTGTTTGCTTTGTTTTATAAATCAACTAACATTTTTGGGAATAATTTACTGTGCCAAAGCAGTTTAAATTTAATATTTACCTGTATGGGCTGATATCCCATATTAAGCCACAATCCTGAAAGGTGTTGAGCATCCTCAATCCCATTGATTTAAATGCATGTTGAAGAGACTCAGTACTTTCCAGTAGACACCAAGCACTTTATAAAAAGATTGCTTAAAATGCAGTTTCAGTCTGAGTAAATACACTGTACCAGCCTTGGTCTGCCCCAGCAGCCTGCTTTTTTTTTCAGAATTAAACATTTTATTTATTTTTAAAGTATGCTTCATGCCCTTGCAATTGTGAAAATACATCTTTTTAATGTGAAGCAATGTACTGCTGTCTTACGGAGTCTACAGACAACCACAGACAATAGCAAGCCATAGAGTTCTCCACATTGTGTTTTGGAACTGGGCTGGTGCAGATGAGGGCTATGTCTACACTGCCCCCGTTTTGCGCAAAAAATATGCAAATGAGATGAAGCATGGAATATTGCAGCAGATCATTTGCATAATTAATGACTCCATTTTTGCACAAAAAACACTTCTTGTGCAAGAGCTGTTCTTCCTGAAAAAAATGTGGAAGAACGGCTCTTGCGCAAAAGCCTCTTGCACAAAAACCAAGCCTAGTTAATTATGCAAATGAGGTGTGGCGATATTCCACACTTTGCCTCATTTGCATATTTTTGTGCAAAACAGGGGCAGTGTAGACATAGCCTCAGAGAAGACAAAAGTTTCTTAAATTCTTTTTCTACTTGATCCCTAGTGAGTTAACCAGCTCAAGAGCTGGCCCAATATACATCCTTTTGAATCCAAATATATTGTTAAAAATGACGATTCATGCCATTCCACTTAGGTCTAGAGGCACATAAATAAGTTTTTAAATTCAAGACATACAGGACAGATTATTCCCCCCCCCCCGTACTTCACAGGGAACTATGACAGGGTGTATAAACCCTGCACGAGATTGAAAGGAGTTAATTTGGGCTCACCTGCTTCCCTCTCCCAGTCTTCTGAACCTGCAAGTTACATCAAGAGTGGAGTCAAATTTCAGAAAGGGAAGAAGATCACTTCAATGGCATGCAAGTCTGAGAGGACAGATTGCTAATCTCCCCAGTGTCAAGGGATAGGCCTGTTGAAAGGCAGAGCCTGCTCACTTGCTTTATAGATGATTATCCCCAAAATGAATGTCAGTTGGATTATACACTTTCTAATGGCTATCCAGAAAACACTGAGCCAAACTGTGGCTGAGCCAACACCTCTCCACAGGAAGAGAGGCCAATAACTCATCTAGGTCATGTTGTTTTATTTCCTTTTTCTGTTTGTTTCTGTTTTCCTGATCTTTTTGTTGCTTTTGTTGTTTTGTTCCTTCAGAGTGCTGAGCTCCAGAGGAACTTGGTTCAAGATGCCATCTCTGGCCCTGTGCTACTGATAACCCCAATATGCATGACCTAAACCTGAGTGGGTATCTAACCCAAAGTCTATTTATTTCTTATTGCTTATGAGTAGCTCTCATTAATATCAAGACTTGCATTCAACTCTGAAACTGGTTTCCATTTGAATAGCTTTCTATCAGAGCCAGGTTTAGAAAAGTTCTGATAGATAAGCTACTGTGCTTACTGTATTTGTTCTTTTGCACTATTATTTATTAAAATGTTCTGCACAAAGATTCAATTTCTTTGCTCTATATGTATTGTTTCACCTTTCCTGAGATTTGCAAATGTTTGGATAAATTCATTAATCTAGTCACAAACTTTTATTTGTAGTTTCTGTATTCTTTGCAGTATTATGGAGGTTCTGAGCTACATTAGCTTAACTCCTCATGGAAGCATAATAGATATTCATATGCCTCTTAAAGCAACACTATAGTAAGGACCAGTGTATCTACAATAAAAGCAATGATTTAATGAAACTGGTTTCTAAATCAGTGTAGTTGGCTTACATGAACACTCTCAAATCAGTTTAAGAGAGGCTAATTTTGACGTTGCTTAATTCAGTTACCTGTGTTTTAATCCAAGCTCAGCCCTTGATCTGCTATGTAACCTTGGAAATGTCACTTCACTTCTCTGTGCCTGTTTTCCCTTCCATCATTTATCTACCTTGTCTCTTTAGATAGCACAAGAGACTCTCAGCTGGAAGCTGGAAGTGCTACCAGAATGCAAACAGACTTGGAATTCCATTTCCTGCTGGCTGACTCAGCATGGAGCACTTTCATGGCATCTTCCCAGCTTATAAAGTGGGCTGGGGGAGCGGCCAGGGCTATCTGGCTATCTCCCTAAACTCTCTCCTGCTTGGACCATTATGAATCTTTTGGATCTTATCAGTATGTGGAGAGAGGAGTCTGTGCAGTTATAGCTGCAAGCGACCCATAGGAACTGGGACACGTATGGCCCCAGTTCCCAATCCTTGTGTGAGAAGTGGTATGATTGGGACACTCCACAGTGCACAGCAAAGACAAAAGAGTCTGATGCCATCATACCATACGGAGATGGAGGCAAACTGTTGTTCTGGCGCTACACCTGAGACATATTGTTTTTAGAAAAAAACTTGACGCAATCCTGGAGAGGGACCTGACCTCCACTGCCAAGAACCCTGCAGATACTACTGATGGTACTGAGTCAGCAGAAAGAGGTCTTATCCCAGAGGATAAAATTATACATGAGGAGGCACAGCTAGATGAGGGTGCAGGACTCTCAATGGCTGACAGTCAACAACTCTTCTCAATTCTCAAAGCTAATGGTGAGTCTCAGCAGCAGCTCAACACAGAGCATGAAGCAAGGAAAGAGATGCAATGTAAGTGGCTCTTCCTTGGGGAGGAGGGTCAGTCACAGAAACAAAGGAGGGTGGCTGTATTTCTGTAAGCTGGCTTAGCCCTGCATAGCTACATATTATGTCCAAGCAGGGTGTTGATGCACACCAACATGTAAATTGAATTCTGTAGAGAAACACTCTGGAAACTTTGCCTGAGATACTCCCTAATTTTTTCACAAAGACTCCATGGCAGTGCCATCATCACTCCCACCCCTCCCCGCCCATGGTATGATGCTTTCCCATACCATTCTTCAATTAATGCTGCAGGAACCAAGGAATGGGGCATCCCCTGCTGGCATCAAGAAGTAGAGTCCAGGTTTCCCTACTTACCCTGATGAATCAGAAATCAGAAAGAGTAACATCAGCCTGTGGACACGTGGACCATCATTAGAATTATTCCCATTCAAACCTGCTGCACAGGACAGGACTTTTCCTTTATTACCCTATGCACCTCCCTAATTCCCCCTGTCCACTTCTCCAACAATCACCACAGAGCCTGCAGAGATGTCTGTTTTGCTCAAGCGTCTGTGGGAAAGTGGCAGCTTGTGACAAAAGGTGCTTTTGAGTGAAATGTTTCAACCTTGTGTAGGAATTTTACAGTCCCTCTTTTGTTACATTCTGTGTTGCAGGAGACCTTGACAACTCAGAAAACTTTTTCCACTGACAGACTGCATCAGCTGAGGAGGAGACTGAGGAGAAATAGGGACAAAACTGTGAGGGAGGTGTCAACCCATTCCTCAATGCAAGCTCAGAGAAGGGAGGAGATATGGGAGAGAAAGATGAAAGATAGAAAAGATGCCACGGACAGTAAGATAAAGATCACCGGGGACCAAACTGAGATGCTAAAGTGTTTAATCAAGATTCAGAATGAACACAAATGGCATTGACCTCCTTTTTAACAGATACAAAATTCTCTGTCCAGTAACCCACTGCACTCTACTCTATCACAGCTGAGACTATGACAACTGGACCTGCAAGTTGTGAGGCTTTCCTCTACCCTCCCTCTCCAGCAAACATTCGCTCTAGCTGACGTGTGACCATCATTTGAAGTGATCGGTAAAGGCAAACATTTAACAGTACAATAACTTTATCTTTTGTTCCACAACCCATGCCAATTGCACAGGACTCAGTTGAAGGCTATCACATCCCTTGCTTTCTCAGGAACGTGTTACTCAGGATGAGTAGTGCAATGTAGCAGGAAAGCAACCCCAAAAGAAAGACATTTTAGAGCCATTCATTGTCAAAGTGGTTCCTCAAAGCCTCCCCAATGTTAATGACAGCCCTGTTGGCTCCTCTTACAGCCCTAGGCTACGTCTACACTGGCCCCTTTTCCGGAAGGGGCATGTTAATTTCAGAGATCGTAATAGGGAAATCCGCGGGGGATTTAAATATCCCCCGCGGCATTTAAATAAAAATGTCTGCCGCTTTTTTCCGGCTTTTAGAAAAGCCGGAAAAGAGCATCTACACTGGCCCCGATCCTCCGGAAAAAGCGCCCTTTTCCGGAGGATCTTATTCCTACTTCAACTCCCAGTCATTTAGTGCTTAACCAACTTAATGCTCCATGCAGAGACCAATGGGCAGTCAGTCATGGACAGGTGTCATGTGAGCCCCGAAAGAGCTGCTGTTTAGTAAGTTGCAAATTCTGCCATAAATTCAGCCTCTGAATAGCTGTCAAGTGTAGCCTCACCTGGAGTGCATTGCAATAATATAATCCTGATGTGATAAAAACATGCATAATAGTAGCAAGGTCCACACCTGAAAGATAGTCATAACCCCCTAGCTAGACAGAAGATAAAAGGCTCACTGAGTCATTGCTGTAATATGATCGTGCTGAATCCAGGTATGTTGTTACTCATCAAAGGTTAGAAACCCCAAGCTGAGTGAGAAAGGTTATTGGCCTATAAGAAGTTAAGTTCTTTAATATACAATATCACTGTCTGCTGTATTTACTTGCCAATTTGATTTAGCTCAATTAATGTTCTACATTCAAAGGAAATTCAACTGAAGATCGTCTAAAACCTTACTGCTCATATTTAAGAAGAACATGCTCCAACTAAAATGGAAACTATGTGAAATCATCCATTGATATTTTAATTATCTCTTCCAATTCCCATCTCAGAAGTTCTGCTGAGTAACTATATACACAGCTGGATCCTTCACCTTTACAAGTCCAAATATCTGTCTAATGTGTTTATACATGCAATTATATCTACTAGTCAGAACTCTTCAGTCTCTTGACAAGAGAAGCACTAAGATATAGTGAAGAGCAGGAGATGCTTTAATTAAATTCCAAATATGGAAGAGAAAAAGCATGAGATATCAGATGTTCTGCACAAAACAAAACACTCATCATTTTGTGGTTGAATAATAGCAGTGATATACATGATGAAAGATTGCAGACCACATCTTTGTGTTCTTTTACTGTGATGGGAGCAAGTGTATGGCCATTGCATGTGATCTAAGCCAGATGGAGAATCCACGCCGCAAATGGCATCCCACTTCTGTAGGACCCAGTTCTAGCTACCTTTGTAACTCATTTACATCAGCAAAGGAGGATATAGGAGTCCACAGCACAAAGTGGAATCTGGCCCAATGTTTTTCATTATGTTTATCTTGGAAACTTTCTTACCAATAAGTCTAGTCTTGCACATCCTTGTTCATCTTAGTAGATTTTCACTTATTTTCAATAGACATCCTCGCATAAATAAGGGCTACTCATGTGACAAAGGTTTGTAATGGTGGGCATGTGATTGATAAACTGTATTTTCTTTCAATTAACGATGAGGAAAGGAAAACTGACTTCTGTGAAATGTAGGTATTGATGCTAATAGTAATAATAAAAGAAGATCCCTCCACTTCAGAGTCCCACTGAAACTAAAGGGGATATAAAAATAGCTTCTGCCATCTCACTATTGCTGCATCAGGAGAAGTAATTAATGCAAATCATTATAGTCCATTGACATGAGTCCATACACTGTAAGCTGGAGATGGAATGCATTCCATGGAACTAAACACCCACGTCTACACTGGCAGCTTCTTGCTCAAGAACTCTTTTGCAGAAGAGTTCTTGTGGAAAAACTCGTCCACAAGAGAGCGTCTACACTGGCATGTGCTTTTGCGCAAGAGCATCAATGGCAGTGTAGACGCTCTCTTCCTCAAGAAAGCTCTGATGGCCATTTTAACCATAGGGGCTTCTTGCACAATATATTCATGTTGCCTGTCTACACTGGCATCTTCTAGAAGATCTCTTGTGCAAGAAGCTTCATCCTGAGAAGGAGCATCAGAGTTCTCGCTCAAGAAGCCCTGATTTTCTACAGTACAATGTCCGTTTATTTGCGCAAGAACATGCGGCCAGTGTAGATAGGCGGCATATTTTTGCACAAGAGCTGCTGTTTTCGCACAAGAACACACCAGTGTAGACACTGTAGGGCCCATAAGAATGTACTTTTGCCCTTCTGTAAGGTGGAAGTCTTTGTGGAAGCTATAATGGAAACACCTGCTCAGTGTGCAGTAGTGGTCAAATAACAAAACAAAGTATTAGGATATATATCAAATATGGGATGGAAAATATTGCTGAAATATATCATAATTCTACTATATTAACAAGAAAGTACTCCCTCACTGGAGATACTATATTCAAGTTCTGCATCTCTACACTCAGAATAGGATTAAACATTTTTAGGGATAATGGGAATGTCTATATTTTGTACTGCACTAATGCAGATATTTTGTCATTCACCATGCAGTCTAGCATGTGGCATATGGACAGGACGACTTCCATGGGCTTTCATACCTGGGACCTGGAGCTTGCCTGGACCAGCATTGTCCTCACTTTCCTATTGTTTGCCTTTATGATCTCTATCTTGGTTTTAGTTGTTTCTGTCTGCTGTATAATTAATTTTGCTAAGTGTAAGTCAACTAAGGTGGTGGGGTATGATTGGTTAGGTAGTTCTGTTACAGTATGTTATGATTGGTTACTAAAATTATACTAAAACAATTGGTTAAAGTATAGCTAAGAAGGATTCAAGTTTCACTATATAAACTGGGGTCCAAGAAGGAGGAGAAAAAAGGAAAAGGGGAAGGGAAAGAAGAAAGGAACAGCAAGAAGGAGGGACAACCTGGAAGAAGAATACACCTCCAAGACCCAACCTAAGACCAGAGCTGCCTGGACTTCTCTGCACAACCATGACACGCAACAGCTAGGATCCCAAGAGACTGACCTTGCCTGGCCAACTGGGGAAGTCTGCCTGCCTTCATCAGGCTTGGAGAGCATGACACTGTGTGCTTAGCATGGATATTCTGCTTGCTTGGTAATTGTTAATAAATAGAGACTAAGAATATTAATGTGTAAGGTTTTTTCAGTTGCAAAAGATCCACATCATCTGTATCTTCTGCCAAACTGCAGCAACAGTATCATATATTATTATTATTATTCAGGAGATGAATTACCAAACAAAATGTATGCATTTTTAGATTAAAAGCACTTAAGCTATTCAAAGGCAGAACACCGTGTCTGTGTATATCACTCTGAGTATTCACACCTATTCCAAAGAGATTTTAGGCTGATTGAAAGGTTTTTCTTTTTTATATGATACTAACACCTTATTTTTTTCTGCTTTGTTCTTTGCCAATGCTGCTGAAAATCACTGCATTTTTAATCAACTAAATCTGTTAATTTGAATGAAAAAGTCACCTTGTGGTAGTTTGTTTATGTGTACTTTACATCTAATATGCTACTGGTTGAAAAATGCAACACAGCTACTATCTAATTAATTTCCTGGAGAGTCCAGCAGTATTGTTTATAAAAAAATCTCTGTATATCATTAATCAAGGTGTTGTTCTGAGATGCATGTAAATACTTTAAACTAAAAAAAAACTTTTAAAGAAAATACCGTACTTTTATTAGATCTACAATAGAGAACTTTAATTTTATTAGATGACTTACCATGATGTTTATTTTTCAGTACCAGGAAAAAATAATTTAAATTTCAACAGTGTGCTAATTTGGAACTATTAATTCTTACAACAGGAAATTGAACTCTTCGTGCATGCTCAAATAAGCACAACAATTTCTCTGAGCATAGAATTATTTGAGATGCTAAAACAATTTAGAAATTAATCCCTTTGGAACAATATGTAATATCTATTATAAATACACCCAAATATATACTTACACGCTGTTCATTTACACCTACACTCAGAAAAAAACAAGTTTATTCTATATTAAAATCCTTTTTTAATCCTAATCTTTTTAATAAGAATCTTGCTTATGTCTCTTCACATAAACTATTTACCAAGTAATTCACTTATCTGAATATCTTTGATGTTCCCAGAACAGTTTGAGTAAATGGGGCAATACTGCGTATATAGTACATGAATCCAATACAAATATTATATTTCTTGCTTTAGTCATGTTTAAGTAGTAAGCTTTACAAGGTCACACTGATGTTTCAAGTTATTTATTGCAATAAGTTATCTTTGTAAAATTTTCTGCTATTGTCTTCAAGTCTGGATGTCTTTGTGAATGGGTAACTATAAAAGATACTACCATATACACTGGAAATCAGAAAACAAACAAACACTGTTTTTTGAAAAACACTGAGCTTTCATAACTGTTGTAAATTAACATGTGTCGCTCATTATGTGTGCGCACCACATGCAGAGTTGCTGGAAATTTTTCCCTTCGTGGTATCTCTCGGAGTAGCTGTCGTGCCTCCTGGATTTGTGTATGTGTGTACCAGTATAAGGAGTACCCCTGCTCAGCACCCTGTCAGTTCTCTCTCTCCAATAATTCTGACAGAGGGGTAGGATGGTGAGTCATAGTATGGATATGAACAGCAATAGCTGCTCTAAGAACAATAGCTATGAAAGGTTAGTAACCATGATGTCAGGGACAATGAGATGAGGTTTGGGTGAAGCAACTGGCAGTGGACTTATGAAATCAAGTTCAGTTGGCATGGGAGCATGAACAGAGCTGCCACTTAGAAGACCTGAAGCATGCCAAACAAAGCTGAAGCTATCAGGATAACCCTCATCTAGTCCTGCTTAATCATTAGGAGGACCTTGTGAATCAAGGGGAATGTGATGGGAAGGCTACAATAGATGGTCTGCCCACAACACAGCAAGAAGGCATCAGTGAGGGCGCTCCTGCTGAGCTTGCACAGTGAACTGATGGTAAAAGCAGCAAGGAATCTGGTGGCACTTTAAAGGCCTAACAGATCTTTGGATGGTATTTGATGTTCTGTCTGGTTGTCAAACAGAGGCCTTCATTTCTGGTGAGAGGATAAGGCCATGCTGATGTGACCCAACAGTGCAGTCTGGGCTCTCAGGAGATTTGATGACCCAAGTTGAATGGTGAGTTTCATGCAGGAGTCCCACAGTCAGAGTGTCCCTTGGTCCAAGACTGAAGATCAAGCTCTTCCCTGCTTGTTGATGTAAAACATTGAAGCCAGATTGTCCATTAGGATGTGTACTGCTTTACCTGAAATCTGCAGAAGAAAAACCTAGCAAGCCAAGCCTATTGACCTAAGTTACCAGACATTTGTATGCAAGAAAAATTCTTCCTAACACCAGTCACCCTGAATCCCAAGATTGTCAAGATGGGCTCTCCAGCCCAAGTCTGATGCATCTGAAACCAAGGTTACTGAACTTGCTATTGGAGTCAGGGTCTAGTGCTGGATGGGACAAAACAGTGGCTCATCTCTCAGACACCATTAAGTCGGAGAAGCAGGAAGGTGGCCCTGGTACCAGGGGAAATCCCAACAGTTTCTATTACTGCCTCGGCAGCAGTCAGTGGGTTGGTGGCCAAGCACCACTTGCGGAGCTAATACTGCCATCCAGTAACTTGCTACTTCTTCAGGAGGATGAAAGAGTCCAGCTTAGATTCTGAAAAGCTGCTTCCCTTGGAACGCATGTTGACACACTACTAACATCTGCCTCCAGGTGATGCTGGGGAGCTGTGACTGACAATGGGTCAGAGACCTTTGCAATGGGACCATGGAAAGTTTCCTATAGTTAGTACCATGATGTAGTTCACTCCTCGATCCTGTCTCCCGCCAGTCCTATTGACAGGACGAAGAGAAAAATCTCCAGCAGCTATTGAACATGGTGTGTGCACACATCTAGCATGGAAGGGACATGAGCAAACATGCGAGGAAGGAACTTGGATTTTTTTAACACTCAAAATTAAAGACATGTTGGAATCAGAGAAGTTGTGATTTTTGCCAATAATTTTCCCTGGTACCATGTACGAAAGTTAGGATTTCAGCACTGATTATTTTTAAATAAATCTACATTTGAAGGAAAAGGAAAATAAATGATGTACGGGTTGGGTTTTGCAGGAAGGCACATGTGTGTATGTGAGAATGCAAAGTTTTAAACAAGAATTTGAAAACTGATGAAAATTTAAAAAAATGTGTAGGGGACCACATAAACAGGCGTTGTGCACAAGCCATTCCTGCAGCAACCCAGTGAACAAAATACTACTTACACAAGCTGCAGAGCACAAGCACCACTGTGCAGCATGTAAACAAAGAAAACATATATTATTACTGAATTTAGCCATAGATGCATTTTGCTGACTCACTGAGTAATTATG
The DNA here is from genome assembly GCF_049634645.1 of Pelodiscus sinensis. Lineage (NCBI taxonomy): Eukaryota > Metazoa > Chordata > Testudines > Trionychidae > Pelodiscus > Pelodiscus sinensis. The sequence goes on from NC_134718.1 coordinate 27,083,305, forward strand.
TTATCAAATCAGATAGAAAAATGTAGTGCAGTATGAGCTCACTTATCACTTGCATTCAGTCTAGCTGCAGATCCATGAAACCTACCTCCAAAAGCCTATTGGTGTGTTCTTGAAATATAGCAGCATATTCCTTTATTTCCTTTTCTCTTCCATTTTTAGAAGCTTCAGTGAGAACTAGAAGTGGAATAGTAGTATCCAAGAAAGAGTCCGAGACATGATCTATAATAGCTTTCCGAAGCTGAAAAATAAAGCAGATTGTATTATATACTGTATTACAGACCACTACAGTAATTATAAAAACAATTATAATTGAATAAGATCAATATATAGTACAGGCAGTCCCCAGGTTACGTACAAGATAGGGACTGTAGGTTTGTTCTTAAGTTGAATTTGTATGTAAGTCGGAACTGGTACATATTGTAGGGGAAACTCTAGCCAAACATTTTTTTTAGTTTTGGATAGCATAGGGAAAGGTTAACTCCCCTCTAATGTTTGTTTTGCTGTCTGTTCCCCTGTTCAGAAGATTTCACATCTATTTCTGTCCCTGTGACAAACTCAGGACTAAAGGAGTAACTCATCAAATACCAAACAGCTCTGCACCATGCTTTGAGCTAATAGCTTTATTTCCACACACCACCCAGGTTCTAGGAGGAGGGTCCTTTTTTTGCTAACACAATGAGGCCAGCACTTTGTTTGATTTGGTGGAGTCTTTGTTTGCCCAGGGAGCCCAGCATGTATAGGGGGAGGAGGGGCAGAGAGGCTGCTTTTGTCTGCTGTTCCGCAGCCTGTTGCTCAGGGGAGGGGGCAGCCTGTTGCTGGCAGGGGGGAGGGGGGAGGCGTGCAGGATGCGAGGCAGCGGGGGGGGGGGGGGCAGCGGGCGTGGGGAGGCACTTTTCCTCTGCCCGGCAGCTCTGCGGGATCCCTGTTCCTGTGGCCAGCTGCTGCAGGCAGAGGCCAGTTGGAGCCGGCCGAAGAGGAGGAGAAGATGGATTCTAGGACCCAGGTGAGCGAGCCCCGGGGACGCTGCTGCGCTCCGGGAGCCCGGCCTGTATAGAGGGGAGGAGGAGCAGAGAGGCTGCTTTTGTCTGTTCGGCAGCCTGTTGCTCAGGGGAGGGGGCAGCCTGTTGCTGGCAGAGGGGTGGGGGGGGCAGCGGGCGTGGGGAGGCACTTTTCCTCTGCCCGGCAGCTCTGCGGGACCCCAGTCGGAGCTGGCCCGAGGAGGAGGAGGATCCTAGGACCCAGGTGAGCGAGCCCCGGGAATGCTGCTGCGCATGTGCGGGAGTTGCCTCACCTCGTTCGTATCTAGGGATCCGACGTAAGTCGGATCCACGTAAGTCGGGGACTGCCTGTAATTGAAATCTGAACTATAAATTACTAGTACGTCTATACATTTCTTTGTATCCGATAAAATGGGCAGTATATAAATGGAAATTATTGGAGCTACAGTTATTTACTTCAATCATACTTGTATATTTTAATATTTAGGGATAATTTTATTATAAAACATATTATTTAACAAACACAGAGTATTATGGTCCCATTTCAACAAGCATTTATGCATGTGCTTGAGTCCCATTAAAGTCAATGGAAACTAAACATGTACTTAATGCTTCATTGACTAGAAATGGACTGCTAAATTGGGTCCAACTGATAAATAAATCAGTAAAATAAATCTATTCTTGTGTCCTTTATATTTTCACTTAAAGATCAGACTTCAAAAAATGAAGATATTTTATTTCTCAAAGAGCACATTCGTACAATGATGTTCAGACTCATTTATACTCAGTATCTTCAACATCATGTATTTTCATAACTGCAAAATTAGCCAAATGTTTTCTACCTTGTTTCAGGAGCAACAATACATTTTGATTAGCTAAATTGTATATGGCATGGTAATTATACCATTGAGATCCCTGATAATATCTGACAATATATTAATACAGCAAGGAGAATGATAAATAAGTCTGGTGTCCAATTTTCTCTATTTGCATTAATTGTTCTTGAACTTCCATCTTAAATTATTAAACAAGTAGCATTCCAATACAAATTAGTTCTCTTAAATTAGATTTCACATAATCTTATAACTGATGGTTGGGAAATTACTCAGAGGATATTTTCTAGGTTCTAAAGCTAAATGAGTTCATTGTAATCATATAATAGACTCTAGGAAGTACACAAATCAAAGCAATACATGGAATATAATTAACATTATCAGTTGTACTATGTTTCCCAGTGCAAAATATGCACTTATTTCTTCTAACCTCTTTTTATCAGTACATATAAAAGATGCTGATAGTAATATAAAACACACTGATTGCAGCAGAAAAGAAAAAGCATCTTAAAACTAATATTGAAGTGAAAAGGCAATAATTGATTTGCTGCAAAAGGAAATGTTTTTATATAGCATTTTAGTTCCAATGTCCCTGTGTGAAAAACCTCAGAGTGAGTAAGCACGCCTACGGTTAGGCAGATATGAAAAAATGAAGTCATTCTGATGTTACTCTTCCTCTATTTGGGGGAGCATATATACCAACAGAGCTAGCAACAGAGAAATATTGTACTTGCAAGACAATTTCTGAATAAAGATTCCGCTAGAGGTTGCACCTATATAAAATGCTCACTCGTTCAGCAACATCCATGGTGTAGAAGGACCACATAAGTTTCAGGATCAGACAGTCTCAGTGCATTCTGCGGGGTGGAAGGGCCAGGAACATGGCACTATGTGGAGATGGTGTAGCTCGTGGCTTCCCTGGACTGTGGGGTGGAGGGAGGCAGCACATGGCTTAGATGGGGGGGGGGGGGAGGGAACCAGTGTGCATCTCAGCTGGGCTATGGGAGGAGGATCCAGGAAGCCCAGTGTGGGGGGCAAGATGGGAGGGCAGACAGCAGGGGGGGCAGAAATTACTTCCTGTGGTCTGTAAAAATTCCTCATCCTGGACTAGTGAGGTTCCGAGGGTGCCAGACCAGGGAGGTCCAACCTGTACTGCCAGAACATCAGGTCACCCTACACCCTCTCCACACTGCCAGAGCCCTCTCCTGCTACTTGAAAAGAGTCTGGAAGTGAGAGAGCTCAGCCAATTCCAGGGTTCTAGTGGCTTTTCCCAGAATGAATTGTTAGCAGGGAGAATCTGAAAATTTTCTCCGTCATAGCATGGATGCAGCCTACTTTTCAGTTGGACCTGTAGTTACACAATACATCCCACCACAAGCAGTGTGTAGTGTAGAGGTAGCCTTGGAGTTCAGTGTCAATATACCTATAGGAGTCCAGCTTATCAGATCACAATGCAATACAGGTTGAACCTCTCTAGTCCAGCACTCTCTGGCCCAGCCACATCTGTGATCCGGCATGATTTTAGTTAGCCAGAGGTCCACTTATCATGAGCATGGCCAAGTTTCCTGCAGTCCCATGAAGTTTGTTTACAGCCACCAGTCCCAGCGCTCAGTATTCTGTGCTATTATTTAACTCTAATTTATTCCTAAATGACTTCTAAGAGCACAGTAAACAGTACGAGTGTTGGTACTGCTGCTAGACAATATTGACCTTCTATGGTTTGGCAAATTCTCTGATTCAGCGTTGGTCAGGTCCAGAGGGTCCTGAACTAGAGAGGATCAATCTTTATTAGCATCTCCATTAGTACATTCAACAACTACATTTGTTTATTCTCCAGTTTATTAACTCAGAAAGGGGGAATAAGTTTCAACAGCAAGAGCAAAATATATAAACACCCCTATCCTACAAACACACATGCTTGATTTTATGCATGTGGATAGTGCCATTGAAGTTCAGTGGATCTACTCATCTCTTTAACATTAAACATGTCTGCATGCCTTTTAGGAATAGGATCTAAGCCATTACTATTTCAATTAAATACACACCAATCTACTTTATTATTTTCCTTATGAAGAAAGAGGTCCTGAACTTGCCAAATACTAATACTGAAAAGCCACAGCAGCATCATATACATGGATGCTGTTTCATTTCCTCTGACAGATTTGTTTTGGATCAGGTAACAGCCAAATCAAGCATATCATCTTAAAACCTGTGGAGTGCTCAAATTTCTCTCACATTGTACTAACGTATTCAGGAGAGCTTGATTTTTGCACTTATCAAGTCTTTTGCACTTACCAAGTAAAACACAAATCTCCCACTGATTTCAGCATTGTAGGAGCAGGCCTTTCAGAGCTTGTCAGATAATATTTTAATAGGTGAACACTTCATGCTATCATGCAATGCTGTACAAGAACACCATAAATGCCATACTACTACTAAGGCTCCAGTCCTCCATAGCACAGAACCCTGCACCAGTACAAAAGTTTCATTTTAGGAACAACTCCACCAATGTATCACATATCTGCAGAATCCAAAAGTTAAACCCAATTTTCTAATCAAGAGCTTATTTTAATCTCATGTTGCAGAACTCTTCTCTTTAGCTGCTTATTGGTTGATTAGTTTAATTAATCTTTCATATATGGAGGTTTTAGTTCTTGCAATACTTGGGTTCTGAAAAATTCTCTGTCCTGAAATACAGCCACTGCCATGTGATATATTGTGGTATATAAAAAGCTCTCAACTATTGTTGCTGATTTTCTTTTTGCGAGTTTTATATGGTACTTAGCTTTTATAAAGAGAATTCTTATAGCACCATAGACAGAAAGGAAACAAAATCATGAAAAACAAGGGATAAAAAGCTGAAGAGAAAAGAGGGCAAAAAGACCAAAAGGCAAAGTCCAAAAAATTATTTTGTGGTGTTTAAATTAGTATAAATGTCTCTTCAATATGATCATAGCAAGCAATTTTTTTCAATGGGTTTGTCATGATTATGAGGGTTAGCCAGCAGCCTGGGGATTAAGGGGTGAACTACACCTAGCCAGGTGGAGTGACCAATAAGAATGCAGGTGGGACTTTTCAAACTGGGACAAAGGAATTTGGGTTTTTTTCTCTTCTCCCTTTTGTCTCTCAGAGAGTTCTCTACAGAGAGGGACAAGCATGTCTCTCTCTCTCCAAGACACCATTCTTCATTTTCTGTAAGTAGGGTAAAGTTTAGGTAGTTAGGTTTTATTGTTTTAAGGATTGGGTATGGGATCTGAGATCTGGCACTGTGTAAAAGATGTTTTGGCTTTTCTTTGTAACTAAGTTCTAGGCCCATGTAGTTTCTCCATGAGTATATTTTGTTACCTCCCTATCTAGTCATTATGGTTGCAACAGGAATATTGTTGTAATAATAAAAGTTCTTTCTTTTCTTTTTATTAACCTGGCAGTGGTTAATTGTGTGCCTTGATTTTTATTTTAGGGGTAAGATTTCCCAAATGATCTTTCCCCTGATTTCTTTATCAACATTTGGGTGGTGGCAGCGGAAGTTTTATTCCCAAGATCTAGGTTTTTTAAGATCTTGGGGGGAAGTTTTATACCAAAGCCTGGTAGATAAGGCTTTGGGGTACACTTGCTGGTCCCCACTTCTGCATTTATCATGCCAGAGTGGGGAAGGAGCCATGACATGGTGTCTTGGAGAGAGAGAGACATGCTTGTCCCTCTCTGTAGAGAACTCTCTGAGAGACAAAAGGGAGAAGAGAAAAAAACCCAAATTCCTTTGTCCCAGTTTGAAAAGTCCCACCTACATTCTTATTGGTCACTCCACCTGGCTAGGTGTAGTTAACCCCTTAATCCCCAGGCTGCTGGCTAACCCTCATAATCATGACAGGGTTAAGGTGTCTCTTTCTAACTCTCGCACCCTATAAGGCAGAAACCATACTACCGACAGAAAGGACACATACAGACAAAGAAGAGCAGACACAATCATGGTGATGCTTGTTATTGGGACAGTAAATGTATTATAATATTATACAGTGAAAAGGAAAGATGTTACAGGTGCCATAAATAGGAGGCAGAGAAAAGGTGACTTTAGGTTAGATTTTTATGGCCATTTAAGGTGTAAGGCTTTCCACTCTATGACAGATCCAGACCAGCTGGTTGCCTCTCACTAACAGAGGGCAGATATGCAGGGTTCTGGGTGAGCAGTTTTCTATTCCCAGAGTAAAGAGGGCTGAGTCTAGTGCAGCAGCATCAGGCAGGTACCTGAGACCAATTAATGCTTGCCTGAAGCAGCAGGCTAATCAGAGCACCTGCAGCTCATTAAGGCCTGGGAGAGCTTGTTTATAAGGCCACCCTGCAGGGAGGGAAGAAGCCCAAGATGTGAGTGAGAAGGTGAACTGTGGGTTTGAGCTGAGGACCATGAACAAGGCAGAATGCTGTAGAGGAGCAGTTATCAGAGGAAAAGTATTGGGAGGGATCGTTCCAAGAAGTGGTGCAGGGAAAATACTGCCAGACTGGGAGTAAAAGAAATTCTGTTGCTGCTGCCTTATGGTCCTCTATAGCCTTGGCTGAGAGCCAGCTGGCTTTGAGCAAATAATTAAGGAATGCATCCACAAACATCTGGAAGCTAAGGTGATAGGTAATAGCTAGCATAGATTTGTAAAGAACAAATCTTGTCAAACCAATCTGATAGCTTTATTTGATAGGATAATGAGTCTTGTGGATGAGGGGGAAGTGGTAAATGTGTTATACCTAGACTTTAGTAAAACATTTAATATGGTCTTGCATGACCTTCTTATCAATAAATTAGTGAAATACAACCTAAATTAGTGAAATGGGGCTACTATACGGCGGGTGAATAACTATCTCAATAACCATTACAGCTAGGCAGCAAACCTCTTTTGAAGAGGCTTTTTTGAAAGGTACTTTTGAAAAAGCCTCTTTTGAAAAAGAGCATCTAGACTACAACCAGTACTTTTAAAAAAGCAAGCTGTTTTTTCAAAAGAGAGCACCCAGGCAATCTGGGTGCTCTCTTTTGAAAAAGCGCAGTTTGCATTACATAGTGCCTTTTTTCAAAAGAGCACTTTCGAAAAAAGGCATTCTTCCTTGTCAAAGGAGGTTTTCCGGAGTCAAATAAAGTCTGCATTCTTTCAATTTACTTTTGAAAGAACATGGCAGCAGTCTACACACTTTTTTCAGAAAACCCTGCAGTCTACACACACCCCTTTTTTCGACATGATAAAGGGGACATGATAGCAGTTTTCAGGTATCTAAAAGGGTGTTACTAGGAGGAAGGAGAAAAATTGATCTACTTTGTCTCTGAGGATAGGACAAGAAGCAATGGGCTTAAATTGTAGCAAGGGAGGTTTAGGTTGGACATTAGGAAAAAGTTCCTAACTGTCAGGGTGGTTGAACACTGGAATAAATTGCCTAGAAGGCTTGTGGAATTTCCATCAAGAGCAGGTTGGACAGACATCTATCAGGGATGATGTAGATGGTGTATGATCCTTCCGTGAGGGCAGGGGACTGAATTTGGGGTACGTCTAAACTACATGCCTCTGTCGGCAGAGGCATGTAGATTTGTTTCTTCAGCAAAGGCAAATGAAGATTTAAATGATCGCGGCTTCATTTACATTTACATGGCTGCCGCGCTGAGCCGACAAACAGCTGATCAGCTGTTTGTCGGCTCACACGCTAGTCTGGACGTTCCCCCTGTCGACATCAAAGCCCTTTGTCGGCAGCCCCGGTAAACCTAATTCCACGAGGAATAACGGGGCTGCCGACAAAGGGCTTTGATGTCGACAGGGGGAACGTCCAGACTAGCACACGAGCCGACAAACAGCTGATCAGCTGTTTGTCGGCTCAGCGTGGCAGCCATGTAAATGTAAATGAAGCCGTGATCATTTAAATTGCGGCTTCATTTGCCTTTGCCTATGTGTCTAATCTACGTGCTTCTGCCGACAGAGGCATGTAGTCTAGACACAGCCTTGATGACCTCTTGAGGTCCTTTCCTGTTCTAGTATTCTATGATTCTGGGCCAGGACACCTGGACTAGTGGGTGTGCCTGGGTTCCCCCCTCCTCCTGCCCCACTATAGACTCTGCTCCTGAGAAGGGAGACTAGACTAGAGTGGGGTTTTCATACCAAACTGTGAACTAGCCTATGATGAATATGCCTCGGTGGGCTGTGACCCTTGCCTCCACAAAAAGAAGAGGCTGTGTGGAGAGAGACAGAAAGCCATTGAGGCAACTATTGTCTGCCAGAAGTGCAGGACCCACAGGGCAGTCAGAGCTTTGCCACACATTACAAAGGATTTGGATTTGATTACTGGAATGTCACAGGAGGCAAAATAAACCTACGGAAAAGAACATTTTTAAAATCTGTGGTTATACTTCTTCAGGAGGAAAGAATGAGGGAGGGATGTGTGTGTGAGATGCTATTTGAATCAATGCTGTGATTAGACTGGAAAACTGCTTTCTCAAATGCAACATTGGCACAAGGCCTGATAATTATTAGCGAGAGACTCTCTTTTCCCTGTTTCAAAGGGACATTGGCAATGAAACCTGCAATGTGTGGGGAAAAAAGCTATCAGTGAGTAGGAGAAGGGGACACACATGGTAACATCAGCCCTAAGAACCCTTCCAGAAAATAACTAAACAATAACCACAGGCAAAACATCTGTGCAAAGCACAACAGATCAACCACAAGTATAATGGCAGAGTTAGGATGTGAATATTAACACCGGCAATATGTCAAGATACAGAGCAGCAGACATTGGAATGAGTCTGCCATCATCCCTTCCTTAAAATGTAAACAGTCCTGCTGGTGAGGGGAAGCACTGATCTCCGGCATGCTGCACATAAGTAACTACTATATATGGCACCATATAGATCTAGCTATATATATTTTAGAAAGTTTGTGTATCTGTCTGTCTGTTCATGAGTCCATCTGTCTGTGAGTCCATTTGTTCCAGAACTCCTCCAAAATGGTGAGAGCTAGGACTACCAAATTTGGCATGCAGCGTCTTCTTATTATAACTTAAAGGAAGGTTGGGGTTTGATTGTGCCAGGACAATGGGAGGTACACTAATTCAATTGTTTTCCATCACATAGAAAGGGAGGGGGCTGACAAGAGAGGCAGATACATTGCACAGTGACCACAGGGACAGCCGCACTAGCAAGAGAGTGGCCACCTGGGGCCAGGGTTCTCCATGTTGCTGTCCACTGGCATGTGGCTCCCCTGCCTCTAAAATATCCCTCCCCCCTGGTCCTCAGCCATAGTGCCAGTTGGGAGGGGAGGTAGCCTCACCAGCCAACGGTCCTACCAGCCAGGAGCCCTGCCACCCTGGAGATGCTGCAGGGTGGTGCTAGGTAGCAGAGCCCCAGTCTGCCCACCCCAGACAAGCTGGACCAAGTCCAGCCTGCTTAGCCCACTTCCCTTCCTGAGAAGCACCACCGGGTCTGGGCCCACGCTGTGCAACACCTTCTCCCTCCAAAGAACACTGCCAGAGCCAGCATCCCCCCCACCCCGAGAAGCACCACTGATACCAGGCTGTACAACAACCCACTCACACTCCTCCCCCAAAGAAGAACAACCAAGTCTGGGTTGGGCACTGAAGCCCTGGCACTCCCAAGAGGAGCTGTCGACTAGGTACTGCACTCCTGTCCCCCCACCCCAAAGGAGCTAGAGGCTAGTGGACACTGCAGCCTAAACCTTCTCAAAGAGCCCATCCCCAGAAGAGTCCCAAACCTCCCAATCCCCTGACCTGAGTCTCCTGGCCTAACCACCACTACCACCACCCCCCGCCCTGAATCCTGCCCTGTGTTCTGAACACCTCTATCTCCTTGCTCCCTGCCCTGACTCCTGCATCTCCACCCCCTGCCCTGAGCCCTCCATATACCCAGCGCCCTGCCCTGAGACTTGCTACATTTCCCAGTCCTCTGACATGAGGGCCCCCAACCTTGATTTGTGCACCCTCTACTACCAGCCCTGAAACCCCAACCCTTGCTCTGATGCCTGAACCCCTCACAATGCCTATTGCCTGCCCAGAAGGACCCAAGCAACACCAGGTACATCTTCTAGTGGAATGATAAATACAATCTCATGAAATATTTAAATGAATGGAATATACGATTTCAAAATGAGAGCTATCCACTTTTGCATCCATCTTCCCTATTTTGTTTTTCATTGAATTTGCTGGTGGGCTTGTGGTTCGTGATGTCCTACTAGCTGGCTCATGACTAGACCTATGTCCGTGGTGGATACATGTGCTATGTCTACATCACTTATCACTCATTAAAGCTAGATTCAAACATAAATTCACTGTGTCCAGTGAAACATAAATTCACTGTGTTCCCCTGTGTGGAACGTGGTGTACAGCTAGTTCGGATTAGAAGCCTAATCCGAACTAGCTAGTCCGTGCCGCGTGTAGCCGCGCAGCACGGGGTCTGAACTAGCCGGCATTTAAAAATGGCGCTGCCGGCTTCATGCAAATGAAGCCCAGGAAATTCAAATCCCGGGCTTCATTTGCAACTGCGGATGACTATACATTACCCCCGCTAGTTTGAACTAGCGGGGTAGTGTAGACATACCCCTAGAGACTGAATCTCCTTATGAAAGCCACACAGATTAATTATTTTATCCACTTCATAGGAGTATTGTAAAGCATAATTAATGTGTGTAAAGTGCTATGCAGGAAATGATTAAAGACACATATTGGTACAGACAGAACCCAAATTTAGGATTTCATGGCTTCCAATTCAAGTCTTATTCCTCCACTGTTGCAAAAAAAAGGCAAGTATCATTCTGGGATGTATTAACAGGCATGTTGGAAGCAAGACAAGAGAAGTCATTCTTCCGCTCTACTCTGTGATGATTAGGTGTCAATTGGAGCACTCTGTCCAGTTCTATTTGCCACATTTCAGGAAAAATGTGCAGAAATTGTAGAAGGTCCAGAGAAGAGCAACAAAAATGATTAAAAGTCTAGAAAACATGAGCTATGAGGGAAGACTGAAAGAACTGGGTTTGCTTAGTCTGGTAAAGAGAAAACTGAGAGGGGACATGATAGCAGTTTTCAAGTACCTAAAAGATTTTTTAAAGGAGGAGGGAGAAAAATTGTCCATATCCTCTGATGATAGGACAAGAAGCAATGGGCTCAATTTGCAGCAATGCAAGTTTAGATTGGACATCAGGACAAACATCCTGATTGTCAAAGTGGTTAACCAGTGAAATAAATTGCTTAGGGAGGCTGTGGAATCTCTGTCATTGGAGATTTGTAAAAGCAGGTTAGACAACACCTGTCAGGGATGATCTAAATGTTAGTCATGCGAGAAGTGCAGGGGACAGGACTTAGTGATCTCTCGAGTTTCCATCCAGTGCTATGATTTTATGAATGTTTGTGAAATTTCATCAAGCTTGAAAAAAAATGCATAAAACTACTCTAAATTTCCAAATGCCACGGTAAGAAACTTTCTGAAAAAAATTCTGTGCATACATACACACACAGATCCATTCTTTATGAACCTTATTCATAATGTTGGATCTTTACGGACTTACAGATTTGTAATATTAAATCTGCTCTGGATAAGAATTCCTCTCTTTTTAAAATTATAATCATATCAAAAGCAGGAAATAAATATAGATAAATCTGTTTTTCTGTTTTTCCATGATTTTGTCCCCAAGTTCTTTACCTGTTTGCGAAGGTCTCTTGTCTTCTTGCACATGCTATCTATTGCGATATTCAAGGCATTACTCTTTTCTTTCTTGTCAGCCTGAAACAAACATTATAGAAAACAAAACTGTTATGTATACAATGACTATTTACATGTTTTAATCTATTTCTCTGTCCCCAACCCAGCAAGGCACCTAAGCACTTAGATAACTAAGTATGTTTTTAAATCCCATTAAGGTCAAAGAGAATGAAGCCAGAGCTTAAATGTTTTGCTAAATAGATATGTGTTTGCATGTGTGTAAATCACCAATTTGCATTTTCAAGCATCAACAGCTGAAGAGTCATATTGAATTAAATATTATGAATATACACTTTGCTTATAGTACATGGGGAAATGATTATACAAACATCATGTATTTCATACTCTGAATTGTTGTACTATTGCTTTTTCAATGTTGGGATACATTCCACAGTACATTAGAAGCACTGCACTGAATGTCCACTTCATTATTACCACACCTATGTAAAACCCAAATCTTTGCAAGAAGTTTGAAAGGTTGATAGCTTTTAAGTTACTGTAATCTACAGTATTTTTAATAATTCTATAGAACTGCACTAGTGAGTTATTAAATGTAAAAGATGTACACTGCAAATTCAATTCTTATAATCTGTGCAAATTAGAAATGCCTTTCATCTGACAGCACATAATGAAAAAATCATTGGAGCATAGAATATATGGGGGAAAAGCCTTGAGATACTTTAGAGGGTACTTTATGTTTCAGCTTTGCACTTTTAGTATAGCAGTATTCTCATTTTTTTCTTTAAACTATTTCTGCTAGTGCAAAGTTGTTGGGTTATTTGAAATTTGAAACATTTGAAATTAATAGTTGATATTTTTCCATTTTTGCCAACACTTATTCTATATAATTATATTCCTAGTTTACAGTGTCTAATAATTCTGTCATATTATATATTTAAGATAATACATACAGTATGTGAGGGCTGCAAGTATTGTTATGAAATTTCTCGAATGCAATTTGACATAGTTTACCAACCAAAATTTTATTGCTCTAGTCCAAAAGACACCTCTATATTTTCCCTACTCGGTTGCTTAAAACATCATTAATACAGGCTTCCTATAATATGTGTAATATTTCAAGATTCAGAGACAGCTTCTGACTGATGTCAGTAGAGCTGCATCAGTGTACACGAGCCAAGGTTCTGGACCACAGCATTTGAAATATACCATTAGCACATTGGATCCAATTAAAACTCTATCTCACTTTAAAACATTGTAGGAAACAGTTTTATAACACCTGTGCATGATACCTACAGAAATAGTTATATAACAACATTATACGTGTACATAAACCTCTGTGTATAATATTCCAACAGTGTATGCAAATATAAATTAATGAATTTTCTATTACAAAAGAAACTATGCCAATAGAAAAAAGTGCAATGTTTAAAGTTGATCTGTTTTTAGGGAAGCCTATTAGGATCAAGTCCTACTATTTTAAATGTTGTCACTGGGTATAACAAATGCCTTGAAATAACTGTCATATTTGCCACTGATTGAAGGGAATAATTCTTTCCTCTTTCCAGTAAATAATCTATATTAGGACTGACATGGACATTTTTCATTATTTCCAGCTACTGCAAAGAGTGAATGATCAAAGGTAGCTAAAATGTCATAAAAGCAATGTGTCTTGATATTAATAGCAATGCCCATGTAAGTACCAAAGGAAATAATGATTCTTCTACTGCATTTAGCAATGCCACAATCAGTCCTGACAGCAAAATTAATCCTTTCCCAACTTCTAGTTTAAAAGAACCAATAAAAACATTTTGAATGGTATTTAGTTCATCATATATCTATGCATTTGCCAGCAATAGGGTGCAATAGCACTTCAACACATCCTTTAAAGATTTATATTCAGAGGTGATTTTTCTAAAGAGACAGAATCAATGTCAAATATTGGGATTGCTGAACTTTTCCAGTAGGATGTAACATCAGAGATGGTGACTAATGATGTAAACTGGCCCCCAAGATCACCTAGTTGTCCAGTATAGCTGCAGCTAAATATCTTCCCACATTGAAGGGATGGCATAAAACATAGTAAATCTAAACGAAGTCATTTGTCTGTGAATGCCTACCAGTTACTGTCAATGCCCAGTGTCTGGTAAACGAAGATAGTTCTACATAAATTACTTTTCACCTTCCCTATAAAAAGTAGGCTCTGATTATCTTTATAGAGGTTACATGAATGGTTATGCTCATTTTTTTTGAATGAATGAGGTTTACAGGATCTTTTGAAAAAGCGCCCTGTCACGGCTGTGGACGTTAGGGAGATTCCCAAATCTGCACTGTCCTTTGTGGGTGATGAATCTGAGGAACTGTCCCGGATTGAAGTGTCATTAGAGGAGGTTTTGGAACAAATAGAAAAACTTAATGTTAACAAATCTCTGGGACCTGATGGCATTCATCCAAGGGTTCTAAAATAACTCAAATGGGAAATTGCTGAACTATTATCTGTGGTTTGTAACCTATCCTTTAAATCAGCTTCCATACCTAATTACTGGAAGGTAGCCAACGTGATACCAATATTTAAAAAGAGCTCTAGAGGCAATCCTGGCAATTACAGACTGGTAAGTCTAACTTCAGTACTGGGCAAATTAGTCGAAACAATAGTAAAGAATAAAATTGTGACGCATGTAGAAGAACATACTTTGTTGGACAAAAGTCAACATGGTTTCTGTAAAGGGAAATCATGTCTTACTAATCTATTAGAGTTCTTTGATGGGGTTAACAAACATGCAGACAAGGAGGATCCAGTAGATATAGTATTTTCAGAAAGCCTTTGACAAGGTTCCTCACCAAGGACTCTTGTGTAAATTACATGGCAATGGGATAAGAGGGAAGGCACTGGTGTACAATTTTTTAGAAGTCGTCTGCTTCAGAGATAAAATGTGCTATTTATTATGTATTTTGATGTGCTGAATTCAAATATGACAATTAAAACAACTGATTGGCTACTGTTTCCAAGATATTTAAGTTTTTACATTTTACGTCTATGTATATTGTGTAGATAGTAGAGTTTTAATCATAAATTGTAAACCTAGGTCTTTTCATGTGTTTATGGTTGCTTTACATGATAATATTTCACCTGTCCTGTTTATGTAACACGTTAAAAATCAGCAAAAGGGTTATATAAATAAAATTTATTATGAAACAAAAGGCAAAAAACTATTATGTACATAATTTAGTCCTATTCAGTGTCTACTCGGCGCTTCTTGGCTTGTCTCTTGTATTCATTAAATGGAGCATCTCTTGTCACTGTCCAGCAATAGTCTGCAAGCATTGATGGGCTCCATTTGCCCTGATAGCATTTCTCCATTGTTGCAATGTCCTGGTGAAATTGCTCGCAGTGCTTGTCGCTCACTGCTCCGCAGTTCGGTGGAAAAAAATCTAGATGAGAGTGCAAAAAATGTATCTTTAGTGACATGTTACAACCAAGGCTTTTGAATGCCTTGAGGAGGTTTTCTACCAACAACCTGTAGTTGTCTGCCTTATTGTTTCCGAGAAAATGTATTGCCACTAACTGGAAGGCTTTCCATGCCGTCGCAGTGCATGGTCACATGCATCATCTCAAAGAAGTTCACAAATCTGAGGACCAACAAAGACACCTTCCTTTATCTTAGCTTCACTTAACCTTGGAAATTTTCCAAGGAGGTACTTGAAAGCTGCTTGTGTTTTGTCCATGGCCTTGACAAAGTTCTTCATCAGACCCAGCTTGATGTGTAAGGGTGGTAACAAAATCTTCCTTGATTCAACAAGTGGTGGATACTGAACACTTTTCCTCCCAGGCTCCAATGACTGTCGGAGTGGCCAATCTATCTCGATGTAGTGGGAATCTCTTGCACGACTATCCCATTCGCAGAGAAAACAGCAGTACTTTGTGTATCCAGTCTGCAAACCAAGCAAGAGAGCATCAACCTTCAAATCGCCACAAAGCTGCCACTGATGTTGGTCATAGTTTATGCACTTCAAAAGTTGTTTCATGTTGTCATAGGTTTCCTTCATATAGACTGCATGATCAACTGGAATTGATGACAAAACATTGCCATTATGTAGCAAAACAGCTTTAAGACTCCTCTTCAATGAATCAATGAACAGTCTCCGCTCATCTGGATCATGAACAATGTTCAGGGCTGCCATCACACAATCGATGTTATTGCAGGCTACATGGTCACCTTCCTTGAAGAAGAATGGGACAAGATCCTTTTGACGGTCACGGAACATGGAAATCCTAACATCACCTGCCAGTAGGTTCCACTGCTGTAGTCTGGAGCCCAACAGCTCTGCCTTACTCTTGGGTAGTTCCAAATCCCTGACAAGATCATTCAGTTCACCTGGTGTTATGAGGTATGGTTCAGAGGAGGAGGATGGGAGAAATTGTGGGTCCTGTGACATTGATGGTTCAGGACCAGAAGTTTTATCCTCTTCCTCTTCCTCGTCTGACTCAAGTGAGAATGAGTCTGGTGCATCAGGAAATGGCAGTCCTTCTCTGTGGGGTACTGGGCGTATAGCTGATGGAATGCTTGGATAATGCACAGTCCACTTTTTCTTCAACACACCTTTCCCAACTGGAGGCACCATGCAGAAGTAACAATTGCTGGTATGATCTGTTGGCTCTCTCCAAATCATAGATTTGGCATAGATTTCCTTTTCCTGTTCAACCACTGGCAAAGATTTGTTGCACAAGTGTTGCAGCATATGTGTGGGGCCCACCTCTTGTCCTGATCTCCAATTTTGCAGCCAAAATAAAGGTGATAGGCTTTCTTAACCATAGTGGTTATACTGCGCTTTTGTGATGCAAAAGTCACTTCACCACAAACATAGCAGAAGTTATCTGTACTGTTCACACAAGAACGAGGCATCTCTGCTCACTTTGGCTAAACAGAAATGTGTCCCTTTGCAAAATCAAACACTGACAATTAAGAGAGCATGACACTGTATGATTTCTAGAGCTGATATAGGGCAATTTGTTCAGCAGAGTGATGTAAGCTTCGTTATGATTGCATCATCCATGACTTCTAGCAATACCAGCTTCAGATTGCATCATTCATTTTTTTGCCTAAAAAGTAAGTTCTGTCCAAACCCAGTCATAGATTTATTCATAGATCCAGTCAAAGTTGTATTTTAGTAATTTCTGAGATCCCTTCCCTTTATAACTCACTTATCCTCTGCCATTCGCAAGTTAAGGGTCGTATATACTGACCCATTAGCATATCTTGAAAACTAGAGCCAATCAACAATTTTAAGCATCATTTTCGTTCTCAGTGACCCAGAATTAGTAAAGTTTGACTACATTTATTTCAGAAGCATTTTGGCTGTATAGCAGTGAGGTCCTTTCTTGGATTGAGAACTGGTTAAAAGACAGGAAACAAAGGGTAGGAATAAATGGTAAATTTTCAGAATGGAGAGGGGTAACTAGTGGTGTCCCCCAAGGGTCAGTCCTGGGACCAATCCTTTTCAACTTATTCATAAATGATCTGGAGAAACGGGTAAGCATTGAGGTGGTAAAGTTTGCAGATGATACCAAACTGTTTAGGATAATCAAGACAGAAGCAGACTGTGAGGGACTCAAAAAAGATCTCTCCAAACTGAGTGATTGGGCAACAAAATGGCAAATGAAATTTAATGTGGATAAGTATAAAGTAATGCACATCGGGAAAAATAATCCCAACTATACGCACAGTATGATGGGGGCTAATTTGGCTATGACGAATCAGGAAAGAGATCTTGGAGTTATCGTGGATAGTTCTCTGAAAACTTCCACGCAGTGTGCAGCGGCGGTCAAAAAGGCAAATAGGATGCTAGGAATTATTAAGAAAGGGATAGAAAATAAGACACAGAATACCTTACTTCCCCTGTATAAAACTATGGAACGCCCACATCTTGAATACTGTGCACAGATGTGGTCTCCTCACCTCAAAAAAGATATTTTGGCCTTGGAAAGGGTTCAGAAAAGGGCAACTAAAATGATTAGGGGTTTGGAACGGGTCCCATATGAAGAGAGGTTAAAGCGATTGGGACATTTTAGTTTAGAAAAGAGGAGACTGAGGGGGGATATGATAGAGGTATATAAAATCATGAGTGGTGTGGAGAGGGCGGATAAAGAAAAGTTATTTATTAGTTCCTATAACAGAAGAACTAGAGGACACCAAATGAAATTAATGGGTAGCAGGTTTAAAACTAATAAAAGAAAGTTCTTCTTTACACAGCGTGTAGTCAACCTGTGGAACTCCTTGCCAGAGGAGGCTGTGAAGGCTAGGACTATAACAGAGTTTAAAGAGAAGCTAGATAATTTCATGGAGGTTAGGTCCATAAAAGGCTATTAGCCAGGGGATAGAAATGGTGTCCCTGGACTCTGTTTGTCAGAGGCTGGAGAAGGATGGCAGGAGACAAATCACCTGATCATTGTCTTTGGTCCACCCTCTCTGGGGCACCTAGTGCTGGCCACTGTTGGCAGAGAGGCTACTGGACTAGATGGACCTTTGGTCTGACTCAGTACGGCCATTCTTCTGTTCTTCTTATGAAAGAACCATATCTAGACTGCGGTTTCAATTTCAAAATAGCACTTTTTTTAAATAGCGCCATTACGTGATTATTCAAATGAAGCATGGGATATTTAAATCTCAGCTTCATTTGCACTTTCAAAGCTCTTCATTTATATCCCTCTGCCAACAGAGGGATGTAGTCTAGATGTACCCTAGAAATTATAAAGATATAAAGAAACTCAAAAAGAAGGAAACTTCCTTTAGTGTCAGTTAAGATTGTGCTAATCAGTCAACTAAATCATAAAATGGAAAGAAATACAAATTTAAAAATGGAAAGGGTGTAATGTCAAGAGCTCATTACAAAATGCCAGAATGAACATTGCACAGGCAACTTGAATTCACCCACCTCGTGCATGTGCACTGTAATACAGCCTTTAATTACATGCAGAACTGACTTCTGTGAAAAAGCTTAGTGTAAATCACTTGCCCAACATCACATCAAAATTAGATTGCAAAGGTAGGGATAAAGTCCCAGACTCCTCAGGAACATTCAATTGCTCTATCCATGAGACCATTTTTTTCATCTTTCCTGCTTCATTTACTACAAATCTTTGAAGAGGCAACAGAATCCTTGACTATACAATCTCCACAGGAGATGCTTCTGGGGCACTAAATGAACCAGGGGTCCCATGTAAATAATTGGATAATTTAATTAAAGGTAGTATTATAATGCATGTATACAAGAGCAGCAAACTGATGTTGTATGTGCAGTATTCATTCTGATATTTCCTTAGATATGTCCTTGACTTCACAGACTTTTCATAGAAATATAGGGCAGGAAGAGACCTCGAGTAGTTGTCTAGTCTATTCCCTCACACTTATGCAAGATCAAGTCCTTCCTGACCAGAGTTCATCTAAACTAAATTGTTGTTAAATCTCTCCAGTGACATGAATTCCACAGCCTTTCTTGGTAACTTGTTCTATTACACAATTATCCTTATAGTTAGAAAAAACTTTCTAATATCTAACCTAAATGATCCTTGCTAAAAAATTAAGCAGAGCACTTCTTGTCCTACTCTCAGTGGACATTTTATCAGGTTCCCCTCAGCCTTATTTTCTTAAGGGTAAACTTGGCCTTATTTTTATCCTTTCTTCAAAGATCAGGTTTTCTGAACCTTATTTTTTTTTTCTTGTTTTCCTCTGAACTTCCCCAATTTTGTCCAAGTTTGGAGCAACAGAAGTGGTGAGGAAGGTAAGGGACCCCTAGTGAAAGCTTTCAGATGGGAAGAGTATAATGCAGGATGGGAGGTTAGAAGGAAGCAGCTGGGGACTTAGAAGAAGCCTCAGTAAAACGTCAGCAGTACTGGGGCTGGGAGGAGCCATATGAAGCCCCAAGTAGGGTTAGGAGGTGTGCAGTGAGCATCCCCAATCAAGGCAAACAAAGAGCACAGGAGGGATACTCCTGAGGAAACGCACATGGGGGCAACAGGAAAAGTAAATGATGAGTGAGGAGGACAGGGTAGTGCTTCCCAACAAAACCAATCATCATATCATTTCTACACTGCCACTTCCTATCATGCCCATCTCATGTCTTCCAGAGCTGGCTGCTGAAATAAGCCAGGAACAAATTACTAGCCTGTAAGAGCAAGGAGGACACAGGAAAAGAATAGTGACTCAGAAGTGAGTCATGCTGCCTCTCAGGGCTACTCCTGTCCTGAAACAGTTCACACAGCACCTCTTGCTCCAAGCTGTGCCTACTGTCACAGCCAAGCTCCATGGTAATGTCAATAGCATTATCAACTACTGTAACTTCATTTATAACACATTTTACAACACAACAGGGGACGGCAAGTGCAGCTGGTAAAGGATAATACAGTTTGTCACTGAACAGTATGTCTGCTGTTGTGCACGATCTGGGATCTATTGCTGTGTTCACTTTTCCCGTCTCTGCCCTCCTCCCCGGTTTAGAAATGATGGTGTTCTGCTGCCCACTGTGCAAATGTTTCTCCCATGCTATTTGCTGATTAGTGTCCAAATGAGTTCTCAGAGCAGCCGTTTCCATGAGGATACCTTCCTTCCCTCAGATACCTTTTCTTAATGAACTGGTATCCTTTCACTACATGGAATGAAACCCCGTGTAACTAATGTTACTTGCTCTCTGCTCAGATGGCCTGTCCTGCTCCATGTGTACAAAAAAGACATTTGAAAGCAAAATTTAAGTGTCTAGTGGCAGTAGTGTGGTAATATTGGCATTGCACATGGATAATGAGGCTTCCTACGTTATCCCCCTTCTGTTCCCCTCTGAGGCCCTACTTTTGCTGCAGGGCTTTTCATTTAATATGAGACTCCTCCAGACTGTCTCCTACAGCTCTTCACTAGCCAAGTCCACCATCCACCTCCTGCTGGCTCCTTCACTTGATTCTAGTCAAAGAAGAAAGACAGAGTCTCCTTCAGTGTCCATTTTCCCTTGTAATCTTTTTTGTCTTGTTTTCAGCTGAGTAATTCCTCAATTTCATTTCTGTGTCCCAATGGAAGAAAAAAGCCTTTTCTAAACCCTCTTCCTTGACACACAAGCAAAATTAAAGGAATGTGAAATGATTTTCATTCATTATTTACACCCATTTAGGAACCATTTTCCTTTCACATAACTCTGCAAAGCCTCCCTGCAGTAATAGAGTTTTTTCATTGTAGATGCAGGAACAAGGACCACACCATTTTGCCCTTTTAGACTGCCTGTCTTATCTCTCACAATGTTACAGAGCTTCTATAGCCATGACATTAGAACCAGGTCTCTCTTGATAAATGTGAACTGCAAAACTAAACAAGTAAACTGGAACTCATTTCCTTTTTCTCTTCTTGGTGATTTCTAACAAAAGGCTAGAGCTGTTATTTTAAAGTCATTTTCATCTTTGGGGGTTTTTTAATTAGAAATTTGAGTCTAGGAACATGAGAACTAGGAAGTAGAAGCAGTGCCTAATCCAAAGCCCATTGAACTGCATGGACAGGGTACCCACCACTTATGTGGTCTTCAGATCAGGTGCAAATCCAATGAAAAATGTCTTTCAGACTATTTAGAATTTTCTGGTTGCTTTTCCCACACTTGTTTTAGTTAAAAAGGGAACAAACATACAAAAATTAAACAAATGTAAAACAATCTCTGGTACCAAACCCAGAAAAAAACTATGCACTTGAGTGACTTCACAGCTAATCCCATTAATCTCATTGGGAGGATTCAGAAGCATATGAATATTTGACCCATTTACCCAGAGATTGAACAAAGACATTTCTTGGATGGGCCATTATATTAAACACCCAAATGACATCAAAAGCTAAGTATCGAGCACTTACAGCCCACTGTATTAGCCTCATTAGCAGTGTCACTGTAATAGTTTTCCCCCCTTTTTCCCTCCCCTTTTCCCCTCTTTTTCTGTTCATATTTGTACCCCTGGACTCCTAGCTCCATTCATCTGCAGAAGTGGGTTGTACCCGTGAAAGCTCTTGAAAAATCTATATATTTTTTGTAAGTCTCTAAGGTGCTACAGGACCATTCACTGTTTTTAAAGTTACAGATTAATACAGCTACCCCTCTGAGACTCAGAAGCATAGTTATTAACATGTGTAATTTTTTCAGGATTTGGGTCTCTCAGCAGCCTAATCCTTTTTAGTAAGTGCTAAGAAAGCTCCAAATGTAACTTCTTTTTTCCTCTAGGATGCTTTCACAAAAATGTTCATTTTTGTATGCTAAAAGCATGCAAAATT
The DNA here is from genome assembly GCF_049634645.1 of Pelodiscus sinensis. Taxonomy (NCBI): domain Eukaryota; kingdom Metazoa; phylum Chordata; order Testudines; family Trionychidae; genus Pelodiscus; species Pelodiscus sinensis. The sequence continues at coordinate 27,105,107 of NC_134718.1, forward strand.
AAACTAATCTGAAAGTATCCTTTAATTATTTTCTTATTTAATTTTATTAACATTGCTGCAGCAAGAGGGGAATTAATGATATGTAAATCAAACTCCCTCATTTTATCCATTATAATGCAGACTATGGCCTAACTAACAAAGCTTAATAAAAACATTAAAAAAAAAAGGCAGACCTGATCAAGAAAGACTTTGAAAGGCAATTAATTTTGGAGAAGAACTGGTGAGTGTATTCATACACAGAGGGAGGCCATGAAGAGGAAATTCAAGCCCAATTGAACAAATAAGGACTCTTTCACATAGAGAAAACAGAAGAAAACATATACATGAAAAATAGTTAATGTGAAGGCTTCTTTATACACCAGAAATAAGAAATAAAAATGAAATTCTCAAACTAAAGCAATCAGGGAAAATATATAATGAGAAATATTCTTTCTCTCATCCTGTCCCCTCTCACTTCTATATTGTCTGGACTATTTCAGGCAGATTCTGAAGCATCAGAATCAACATTACTTAAATAGGGATTTCATAGATTCATAGATTCATAGACTTTAAGGTCAGAAGGGACCATTATGATCATCTAGTCTGACCCCCTGCATAATGCAGGCCACAGAATCTCAACCACCCCTCTTAGAATAATCCTCTCACCTATATCAAAGATATTGAAGCATTCAAATACTTTGAAGGCCCCAACATGCAGAGAGTCCTTCAGCTGTGATCTGTGCCCAATGCTACAGAGGAAGGCGAAAAACCTCCAGGGCCTCTGCCAATCTACCCTGGAGGAAAATTCCTTCCCGACCCCAAATATGGCGATCAGCTAAACCCTGAGCATGTGGGCAAGACTCACCAGCCAGACACCCAGAAAGTTCCCTATAGCAACTCCTATCATCCCTCCATTGACCTATTTCCAACTGATAATGAATGGTCAATTAGTTACCAAGATCATGTTATTTCATCCAACCATCCCCTTATCATAGAATCATAGAACTGGAAGAGACCCCAGAAGGTCGTCAAGTCCAGCCCCCGCTCTAGGCAGGACCAATCCCATCTAAATCAACCCGGCCAGGGCTTTGTCAAGCCGAGACTTAAATACCTCTAGGGATGGAGACTCCACTACTTCCCTAGGTAACCCATTCTAATGCTTCACTACCCTTCTAGTAAAATAGTTTTTCCTAATATCCAATCTGGACCTCTCCCACCACAACTTGAGACCATTGCTCCTTGTTCTGCCATCTGTCACTACTGAGAACAGCCTCTCTCCATCCTCTTTGGAACCTCCCTTCAGGAAGTTGAAGGCTGCTATCAAATCCCCCCTCACTCTTCGCTTCTGCAGACTAAACAGACCCAAGTCCCTCAGCCTCTCCTCGTAGGTCATATGCTCCAGCCCCCTAATCATTTTGGTTGCCCTCCGCTGGACCCTCTCCAATGCTTCTGCATCCTTTTTGTAGTGGGGGGCCCAGAACTGGACACAATACTCCAGATGTGGCCTCACCAAAGCCGAATAAAGGGGAATAATGACATCTCTGGATCTGCTGGCAATGCTCCTCTTAATGCATCCTAATATGCCATTAGCCTTTCACAGAAAGTAAGTCCTCCACAATTTTTTTCCATGCTCTATAGCAAAGAGAAGAAAAGTATTGCTGAATATTTCGAATGTAAAAACTGAAGCCACAATAACTTATTTGAAAAAGTTAAGACAGACTTTATGCCTCATCAAGGAACCATAAAGGGCAATAATATTTTCCATTTGTATTGTAAATTTATTTGAGGGACAAGCTACAGTGTTACCCAGTGATGTTAAGAAGAGAAACATAATAATAAAATATTATAAAATATCTGTATTATTAAACTAAAACCAAGCAGAGTGAAACATAGTTATTGGCTTTAATTAAAAGCAAATTTCTAACTTCTGAGTACAGAAGTTTTCAATTGAATACCTGCCATTCACGAAAATAATTTTGGCACTTTCGCAGCAGTAAAATAGGCAGTTAGTTGGAAGAAAGCTCATCCTAAAAACAGTAGGATAAAATTCTCATGTGATGAATTATCATATAAGTCGCTTTAAGACTTTGGCTATGTCTAGACTGGCATGATTTTGCAGAAATACTTTTAATGGAAAAGTTTTTCCGTTAAAAGTATTTCCACAAAAGAGCATCTAGATTGGCACAGATGCTTTTGTGCAAAAAGTGCTTTTACGCAAAAGCATCTGTGCCAATCTAGACGCGCTTTTGCCATTTTACCCATTGGGCTTCCTTGCGCAAAAAATTAAGGTGCCTGTCTATACTGGCCCTCTTGAGCAAGTATTCTTGCACAAGAGGCCTTTTCCCTGAGCGGGAGTGGGAAAGTATTTGTGCAAGAAGCACTGATTTTGTACATTACAAAGTCAGTGCTCTTGCGCAAATTCAAGCGGCCAGTGTAGACAGCTGGCAAGTTTTTGTGCAAAAGTGACTACTTTTGCGCAAAATCTTGCCAGTCTAGACGCACCCTATATGTTTATGGGTGGGAGGAACCAGAGCGGGGAAAAATTAAAACACATTATAATATTACAGTTTGTAATATGACTTAGCAAGAAACTGCTTCCCATACCGACTGAGATTTTTATCAATAAACTGATGGAATTGTAGACAGGCAAAAATGTCCAGTGCCAAGTTACCATAAGTCTTCTTCTAGCCAAGAATTCAATGGCCTGGTAACAATTCTAAAGATCTTTTCTGCTGTAACAGAAAGCATCATTGTGTAGTTTTTTTTTTAAAGAAAACAGAAGAATCCCCATTGCAGTCTGAGTTATGAGTAGTTTAATGGATATGTACACTGGATGGATGAATTCTTGTATGTAGTTTAGAGTCCTATGACTATAAAATATATCTACACAATGCTAGATATGACACTGAAATGACAAATAGTCTCTGTAACATGTTACATATTTTCCTTCATGTGTAACTCTACCCATCCTAATCTAGTTCTGTGAAATCATTTTCAAGCTGTTTTGGGCCCATGTGAGTGGAGTCATGAGGAATTGTGCCTTGATTCCAGACAAAAACCATGTGAAAATGTATCCTTTTCCAAAGATCCTCATCCTGGCAAAATACAGTGCCTAAGTTTCATTTTATGGATGTGGGTTTGTTCAAACTCACACTTGAGAAACTCACACTCAGGCTGTGTCCAGACTCCATGCCTCCGTCGACGGAGGCATGTAGATTAGCCAGATCGGAAGAGGGAAATGAAGCCGCGATTAAAATAATCGCGGCTTCATTTAAATTTAAATGGCTGCCCCGATCTGCCGATCAGCTGTTTGTCGGCAGATCGGGAGAGTCTGGACGCGATGCCCCGACAAAGAAGCCTTTCTTCATCGGCACAGGTAAGCCTCGTGAAACCAGGTTTACCTGTGTCGATGAAGAAAGGCTTCTTTGTCGGGGCATCGCGTCCAGACTCTCCCGATCTGCCGACAAACAGCTGATCGGCAGATCGGGGCAGCCATTTAAATTTAAATGAAGCCGCGATTATTTTAATCGCGGCTTCATTTCCCTCTTCCGATCTGGCTAATCTACATGCCTCCGTCGACGGAGGCATGGAGTCTGGACACAGCCTCAGAGGGGTAGCTGTGTTAGTCTGGATCTGCAAAAGCAACAAGGAGTCCTGTCACACCTTATAGACTAACAGATGTATTGAAGCATAAGCTTTCGTGGGCAAAGACCCACTTCGTCAGATGCATGCACTTGACGAAGTGGGTCTTTGCCCACGAAAGCTTATGATCCAATACATCTGTTAGTCTATAAGGTGCGACAGGACTCCTTGTTACGCTTGAGAATGTAAGTCAAAGAGTAAGAATGCATGCAAACTGAAACCATAACAAAGACTGCACTGTACCTGCAAGGGGGAATGGGCACTGTCTGGCTTAATGAGGTAGAGGCATGGTCCATTATGGGAATGGGGTTCAGAGAAAGAAGGGCTCAGATGCTGATGCCAAAGAGGAGTGGGACAGCGTGGTGACACAGACCTCCTCAAGGACCAGAAGTGCTGAGGAGTTCATAAGGGGCAAGTGTAGCAGGAGAACCCCCTTTCCCCCAAACCAAGTGGAGCAGCACCCACTCTCCCTCCACTCTTTGAGATGGTCGGATACCAGGTTTGCTCAGGACCAGCTGTGGCCACCATGAGAGGCAGTAGACACCATCGCTCCATTCTAGGGGTGGTTGGGAAGAAATTTCTCCAATGCCACCAGAATGGCAAGGTGGAGTGGGGTGCCTTCCCCACAGCAGGCAATGGTATATAGGTAAGGCAGTTAGGCTATGATGTTACAACTTATTAAGTGTAGGGCAGAGATCCGTGCAGTTACTCTATAGTGAAGGGAACAGAAAACAGATAATTGGCTTGGTAAAGGACTTACCAACACAGCGGTTTGTTAAAAGAACAGAACTGGAGGAGTTCAGCACTTCTGTGATTGACACAATTGAGAACCAACCTCCTTGTAGCCCATCTTAGCCCTTATTCAAGGGGAGGTAGTAAGTTCCCAGCAATGAGTTGCTAGGGGACCAGGACAGAAAAATAGGGATAGGGGGCTGGTGGAAGCCCCTGGGTAGATGTCGAAATAAGATGGTGTTACCTGTACTGTACTCTTATCTTCCAGGCAGTCCCAGACATCTAATAATAAAGTTGTGACTTAATTAAATTATATCCAGTGTCTATTGTCCTCCTTTCAGTTCAGCCAGCCAATGTTTTCCACAAACTCAAGTGAATAAAGAACTTTACACAATTCTGTATATTTATCTGCATAAGGTATTGAAAAGGTATATAATGCTATTTCCACAGAATAACATCTATATTGGAATAAGATTTGTGCATCCAAGTGCCCAGGAGTTACTTAGAATATATTTAGACACCCTAATACAGGTGCTTAAATATTCGCACCTTAGTGTGTAAGACACATGCTCTTCAGCTGGGCACTCAGCAGAGTCTCATATATATACAACGAATTTAGGTTCTCTTGTTTCCTCTTTATATGCACTGTCCATATGGAGGACTAAAAGGCACAGAACTGTAATCTATTTTTTCAGAATTTCTCAAAATAAAGAAAGATAATTTGCCATATGAATGTGATATTTCTGACATTCTTAAATAAAGTACTGGTATTCTTAGACACCACAAGTATATTTTATAGAAGGAATCCAGGTTGTTATTTTAAGAAACCAGTGACTAACTATTTTCAATATCCAACTGTAATGAAAAATAAACTATTGTTAATTAGAAGGAAACAGTTCCATTATTGATAGTTTCTGCTATTCACACATATGCAGGAAAGATGATTTATAAAAGCTGACTTGAATGACGCTTACATAGTGATTGTCAAAAAAAAAGAGGCTGTCGCATAACCTGTTTAACAGGATGTAGAAATTGATTTGTACAGAGTGAAACAGAGTGAAACCTCAGCTTTACTCTGGATGTTGGCTTACACTCAGTGTGAGTCTGAAGAACCTGAGAGTCTTTGCTACAAAGAGAAAAAAGAAAGATAGTGGCTACATTTAACAAATTGCCCTAACCAACAGAGCAAGGGAGGATGTATGTGATGGCCTGCAGTGAAGACAACTAAAAATTGCAATGTCCCCTACAGGACAGGGATTTTCAAATCCTGTAGAGAATCAAAACGTCTGCTTTTCAGAGCATTGTCCTCTGTAGTACCTTGCAGGGATTCTCTGCAGTTTTCATCTATTTGTTTTCACAAGAGGAAAACCAGTCATCCCTGACAAACATTCAACCCATTTAGTAACTCAGCATTCTTGGGGACTTCAGTGGAAGGGCCAAATTTCAATGGAAGCTCCCTTTCTGTAGAATTTTAAATTATAGCCTTTAAAAGCCTATTTTATCAGATAAGATTTAAAAGATGTGTTTTTCATTTCTACTGAGGTACTTACATTCCTAATTAATCAATAGACTCACCAATTAACATAATAGTGATAGAAATGTAGCCGTGTTAGTCTGGTGTAGCTGAAAAAAAACCAGGACTATGTAGCACTTTAAAGACTAACAAGATGGTTTATTAGGTGATGAGCTTTTGTGGGCCAGACCCACTTCCTCAGATCAAATAGTGGAAGAAAATTGTCACAACCATATATACCAAAGGATACAATTAAAAAAATGAACACATATGAAAAGGACAAATCAAATTTCAGAACAAAAGGGGAATGGGGGGGGGGAGGTAAATATCTGTCAGCTAATGATATTAGAGGTGATATTTGGGGAAGATATCTTTGTAATGGGTAAGATAATTAGAGTCTTTACACTGACTCATACAGTTACCTACATGCTTCCAGCTCCCATCCAGAACACACCATACGATCCATCATCTATTGCCAAGCCCTTTGATACAACCGCATCTGCTCTAATCCCACTGACAGAGACCAGAAGCTTCAGGATCTCTACCAAGCACTTATAAACCTCAACTACCCACCCGGAGAAATAAAAAAGCAAATTGAAAGAGCCAGACGAATACCCAGAAACCATCTACTTCATGACAGACCCAAGAAAACCAACAATAGAACACCACTTGTCATCACCTACAGCCCCCACCTTAAACTTGTCCAATACATTATCAATAAACTACAGCCTATACTGGAACAGAATACTAAACTCCAAGAGGCTCTGGGAGACAGACCCATAGTCTCCTATAGACAACCACCTAACCTCAAGATGATTCTTACCAACAACCACACTAATACCAACCCTGGTACCTTCCTTTGCAACAAACCCCGTTGCCAGCTTTGTCCACATATTCACTCTGCTGATACCATTATTGGACCTAACCAAGTGAGTTATAAGATCAAGAACACATATTCCTGCGCACCCAGAAATATAATTTATGCAATCATGTGCCGAAAGTGTCCGTTTGCTATGTACATTGGACAAACACCTCAGACACTTCGCCAAAGGATCAATGCCCACAAAACAGATATTAGACAGGATCACAAAGAAAAAACAGTTTCTTGCCATTTCAACCAGAAAGGACATTGTCTCAACAACTTGATTACCTGCATCCTGCTTGAAAGGCCTTTTAAGACTGCACTTGAAAGAGAATCCTCTGAACTGTCATTCATGCTTAAATTCGACACTTTACACTTAAGTTTGAATAAAGACTCTAATTATCTTACCCATTACAAAGATAACTTCCCCAATTATCACCTCTAATATCATTAGCTCACAGACATTTACCTCCCCCCATCCCTCTTCTGTTCTGAAATTTGATTTGTCCTTCTCATATGTGTTCTTTTTTTAATTGTATCCTTTTCTATATATGGTTGTGACAATTTTCTTCTGCTATCTGATCTGAGGAAGTGGGTCTGGCCCACGAAAGCTCATCACCTAATAAACCATCTTGTTAGTCTTTAAAGTGCTACATAGTCCTGATTTTTGTTTCAATTAACCTAAGTCAGTGTGTAACGACTGATTAGGAAGAGGGTGTAAAACAGTAGAAGAGAATCACTTAATTGGAAGAGTTCATTTAAGAGGAGTAGTCAGCAAAAAAAAGGCAAGTTAAGAGTTGCACTATAGATAGCTATGAACAAAATAAATATTCAGCAACGGGATTAAAAGAAGAATATTCATGGTACAAATAGCATGCTGATGCATCATTAGCAATGTTGATGGCGTTAGTACAATGCTCAGGAAAGACTATCACTATATAGGAGGAAGGAAAGATTCCTTTAGATGCTTGGTAGGATTGTGGTTACTCACTTGGTAAGACTTTTGAGAATTTAAGATTTTCTTCATGTTGTGCTCTCACATTGCTTCTTGCTACAACTGTGAATGTGGATTGCACAATCATTCAATCTACCAGGTGACCAGCGGAGCATTTCCACGGAAGTAGCTGGCACTGGGATAATTTAGTTGGGTTTAGTCCTGCCAGGAGCAGAAAGATGGACTAGATGACCTCCTGAGTTCTCTTCTAACCCTCATCTTCCATTATTCTGACTGGGGCCAGCAGTGTAGCCTTACATAATCATCATGTCTCTAGACTGGCCAGCTCCAGAGTGGAGTTGATAAAGGCAATGCCATATAGTTCAGGACTGATCAGCACTGGGTGATAAGTGCTGAGCTAGCAGGCCATAGAGAGCAAAGGGGAAGCTGGTAAAGAGTCCTGGGGTTAGCAAATTTAAGGAATACAGAGTCAAGATCTCCAGGTAGACATGGCCAGTGAAAGCAGAGGCAAGATGAATGCTCATTAACACAATGCTAGCACTTGCACATTATACTAGCACATTATACAAAGATAATGAAATATAATGAATGGTCTGTTTGTTAGCTTCATGGACATCAGATTATTTCAGTTCCATTGCAAACAATAGATACATTGAGCTAGGTTTCATTGGAGAATAACATAATTTAAAAGTATCTTAACATTCCAAAAATTAGACTGAGAACAATGAAAATACCAGTGAATAACAGATGCTGTTTTGAAGAGAGGACCACATTACAACTTAGTCAATATCCTGTAGTACCACACCTTTTTGTGCATTCTTTGCCCACTTGATGCTGTAAAATGTACATTGGTACTGGTTCAAGTGGGGAGATGGACAAGAAACAGCTGAATGTAATGGCTAAGCAAATGTCTTGCCATCATATGCAACACTGCCATGTGGCTATTGACATAAAAAAGGTGAAGTGGATAGAAGTTACACATACACACGCATTTCTCACTCACACAGAGAATATTAAATAAATATTATTTAAGCAGCAAAATCAAAACCATTCAGAAGTTAAGAAATGCCACGACACAGTTGTCCATGCAACTTTAATTCAGCCCCCTTCTGCACCCTGTTCACTGACTGAAATTGAGGTCTTGTGGTAAACAAGTAAAGTGAAATCATACAATTAAAAATGCAGTCTCATGATGCATACATGAGGGAACTGGATTAATATTCCATAGGCAACAATCTTAATCATAGTGTGGTCTAAATTCCAGAGGTGTAGTGAGGGGGAGACAGATGGGGGCAGTTGCCCCCCAGGTGCCATGCTAAGGGGGGTGCCAATTTAACTGCCTGTGAATAGCCCCCACAGCACAGTCTTGGTGAGACAGTAAAACCCAGCTTCTTTTTACGCTGACAGCCTCTGTGTGAGATTGGAGCAACCCCACCATGGAGACCCTGAATTCAGGGGATTGAGGGGTAGCAGCTGGAGTTCAGGGCTGACTCCGACTTTCACCCTCTCCCAGTCTGGCTGGAGGCTGGGGTGCAGCTGCAGCCTGCGCAGACCCTGGAGCTACGAAACCCCCAAGAGCTGCAGGGGCAGTTGCAGGTGAGGGCTGATCCCTAGAACTGGAGAGAGTAGATACAGACCATGGCCAGCTCCTGGAGTCCCTTGCCCCTGGGAGGATCTGCCACAAGAGCTGCGTCACACTCACCACTGGTCAGCCCTGGTAAGCTAACCCTGCCTTCCAGTGCCCTGCCATGAGCCTTTCACCTGCCACTGCCATCCCTCACTCCTGCACCCTCACCCCCATCCCTGAGCCCAACCCTCAAACCCAACCCCTTGCCTGACTCCTTAACTCCCCCCGTGCCGCTCCAAACACCAACTCTCTGTCCCGAACCCACCTTCTGACACCGGAACCCCCTGCCCTTAGCCCCTCTACATGTCCCATCCCTCTGCTTAAGAACACGAGCAAAGCCATGGACATTGCTCACCGCTCTACAGAGACTGGCTCCCACTCCAGCTATGCTGCAGCGGCTGCTCACAACACAATGCCACCCAGGACCCACACAACAGTTTTAACCCTGGCCCCTTTGCAGCCCGGCCTCATCAGCCTCCTTCGAAAGCCCTGGGTCCCGAACTTCCCATGAGCCACCGTCGTACTGCCAGACTTAGCACGGACACACCGGATGAGCACAGTGAACAGCTCCCATGTGGAGCTCAATTAATTCTCCAGCCTCGGCCACCGATTTGGGTGTGATTCATTGTCACCCCAAACCACTGGGCCGTGCGCGCCTTGCAGGCTGCAAGCTCCCACTTCCCAAGCGGCTAATTCTGCACTTTGGCCAGAAGGGGGCATCAAGAAGGTTCCAAGCCAAAACTTGTTTGCATGTTCCCCTCCCAAGGTAGATTGGAACGTATAAAGTCCGACAGGTAGGAACAAATGATTGGGGGAGGGGCGCAAATTTAGGCTTGGCGCATAACACCCTCGCTTCACCTCTGCTAAATTCTCAAAGCTTTACTTTGCAACCTTAACATTAATCATTTTTTTCTTTATATAACAGAACACACATCAAGTAAATTATATAATACACAGTCTGAGTTATTGGTCTACACTCCAAAAATAAATGCTGAATGCTATTTAAGATGGAAATTTGAAAATAGGAATTGCACACAAAAGTGATGAACTAACATTCTGACAAAATATATTTGAAAGCCATATGTTCAAGTTTTGCAAATTAGAAAGCATATGAAACATTTCATTATTTGGAAGAGAGTTGTTAATACTCATCCAAAGCTGTGTATATAAGCATCCTGCAGTTGGAACAATTCACAGAATAACTGAGAATGAGATTTTGAAATATACAATGAGGTGATGATTACTAGATGAGTACATCTTACTCTTGCAGCAGTTTAAAGATACATGTAAACTGGAAAGTGCCCAAAACTGAATTACAGGTCATAAAGAAAAAAAAACAGATACATTTTCCACAACTTTTTCCCATTTTTTATTAAAAAGGTTTATTGGCTAAATTTTATACCAGCTAATTTTTAAAAAGGGTTAGAATTGGGTAATTTTTTGACAAATTATTTTTGCACCAAAATGCATTTTTGAAGACTTACTTGTCAAGTTTGATTTCAGGTGAAAAGCATTGAAGTGTGAGGACTTTTTGTTAAAACATTTCACTTTGATCTTTCAATTCAAAGAAGTATTTTGATTTCTAAACTGGCCAATTAAAAAAAAACCAACATAAAAGGGAGAATACAGTCAAAAGGATAAATCAAAAGGCTAAACTAAAAAAAAATGTTTCAAGTCAAATCAAAATCAATCCTTATTTAGTGGAAAAAAAAAGGTAGAAAAAACCTCACGTTTCAAACCAGAATTTCATTTGGAAAAAAATCATTGTTTGTCCAGCTCTAAAATGGACTCCGGTCAAAATCTAAAACTGAATAACTTAATAGTGAAACAAAATAGATTAAAAACCCCTTCATTGTAAATATAGCTTTGTTAATTTTATAAGATCCTTGAGACCATTGTGACAAAATTCCCCAAGGGAGCTAGAATGGGAACCAAAGTAGAGCCCTGAAACTGCTTCAACTTTTCCTGCCTGACACAAGACTGGCTTGGTGCTTGTAGAAAGCAGGCATTAACAACATTAAACTACCAAGACTTGATCTTATCCTTGGAGAATGAATAACCTGAGGACTCGGGAGGATCAGGAATAATGATTACAGCCTCATGCAATGTACTGTCTTTACTGAGCATAGCTGAAAACAGTCTTTCTGCTGTGTCAGCATTGGTAAGTAGCCATCACCTTAACTTTTTAGTTGACATGGGAGTTTCTGACAGTATCTTTCATAACCCAGACCCAAAGGCATCATTCTAAACATCAGGGAAAAGAGACATTGCTCTAGAGACATTTGCAAGTAACCTCGTGACATCTACCCTCTCTCAACCAGTGCCAATACAATTTGAGGACATCCGTAAGATTTATAGCTTTGCACTAGTCAACTTACTTGAAAACAAAATGTACTGGGCTCAAACTTCTTTTTGCTAGTGGCTATATTTTAGATTTAACTAACTGCTTGTTGTGTGTTACTCTCACAAAGATTTTAGATGCCAGACCCATGATGATCCTGAACTCACATGACATTGCAGTGCTGAACAAACTAGCTATTTAGGATATGTCTCCAATACAGGAAGCCTTCTTCTAAAGAGGGCCTGAGGCCTCTACTGAAAGTAAACCAATTCTACCTAGACAGAGATTAGAGAAAAGAAAACAAACTGCAGGGTTTTATTTGTTTATTATACAGGGCAACTTAATTCACTGTAGGAAGCACAGAACTAGATTTTTACAAGAAACTTCCTGGGAAGGGAAGGTGTCTTCTGCATGGTTTTTATCAATACCTTAAACTCATGTTCTTAAACAGGCTTTGTTTGTGGAAGAGTTAAGAGACACAGACTGCAGTTCAGCTGGGAACATGAACACAGACCCGCTTTGTTCAGATTCAAAAGGTGATGCCACAGCTGTGTTCAATTTGTTGCTGTTTTTGCTGTTAATAACCATCATTACTCAAGCAATAACAGGAACTATGTGCAAACTGTAAATCAAAACGGGTTGGAAGGGAACATAGTGAACCATGTGCTCATTTCTTCCCCAGTACAGAAATTATGCACTCTTAAAATCCATAACATTTCTTGATGGGTCAGAGGCTGCAACAGTATTTTACCTCTCTTGATGTCACCAATAGTATTTATGGGAAAATGTTGCTTTTTAAATATGGGTTTTACATTATATTTGTTAAAAAACCAAGATGTTCTCAAATATCAACAACATATAAGTATTAAGCTTTTAACACAATCTATCTACTGAAGAATCATCCTATATAATGGCATCCAAATACTCCCTTTGAAAGATAAATACATGTATATTCTACCTGAAAATCAAGTTCAAATAAAACAAGAAAACAAAACTGAAAGCTACATTATAATGCATCTGCAAAATGGGCTAGCAAAGTTAAATATACTGCAGGAAATTCTTTGTTGATAAAGCTAAAATAGTAAGTGAAAATAAGTTTCTAAGTAACACAAAGCAAGCAGTTTGCTTTCATTTTCATATGTAATTGGAATACCAAAGAGTAAAATACTCAGAAGCAATAAATAATATATGACGAGAACAAGGGAAGAAATAAAATAAAATACAATTAACTGCACTGTAAAAAACTAAGTGGGAGAGTATCAAATTGTGAGTCAGAGAAAAATACTGAGCCACTTTTTTCATAGGAGAAAGAAAGGCCAGATTTCAGTCTGTAATAGATGGAAATGCCATCTGTTTAGAATATTTAATTTTTGCTGATGTAAGCATTGATTCCGAAGCATACAAACAACCTTGGTGTCAAGTTCTTAGAACTGTAAGGAAAATTAAATCTATTAAAATTCTATTACTATATTGAAAACAATTCATCCTCATAAATAAATTTTCTTATTTTGATATTTGTTGCAAAGTAGCACATGCAGCACAGAAAGCTAAGGATTAAACTCTGAAACTGGAACATATCAAGGAAGTTAATCAGTGACCTCGTCAAGACCTTAACCTACATAGCAGTCAGTTTGAGTCATTCAGCACAGCTCTGTAATTCCAACCTCCAAAATTCTCCTTATTTTTTGGATGTATGCCAAAACAAAATTAAAGCATTTCTTATTCAATTTTGTGAACTAGAAGAACTCATTCTCATAAAGCTCAATGACTATAAGTTGATTCAACTGCCACTGAAGATCAGGGAATTTTGTAAAATATGTTTTCTATCAGCAGCCTGTAGTTAACTTCCTTTCTGCCTAATGACTATAAAAATGTTATGCTGTGAGAATTTAGACCTGCTTGGAAATGTCAAAAATCCAATCCACCGTTTTCCAGCATGCAGATTAAAAATGCTATAAAATTTTATTAGACTCTGCTACAGGATCAAAAATGAAGTTATAGAAGTCCTTTCCTCTCATTCCTTTGTGCGTTTATGAAAAGTTTAAAGCCTATGAAAGCTAAGCTACTACATTCAAAAAGTTACCATGAATTTCTATTACCATGTATCCCACACTAATCTATTGAGGACTGTGGCACTCATCTGTTTCTTTGTCCTTCTCATACACTAGTTATAATTCCTAGATAGATTACTGGAAAGCATTCTCTCAAGACATACCACAGCTTTGAGCCTTTGCCCCAAACAATGCCCATTCCTCAGTATGTTCTTCCTACCTCTTGTAGGTGTTGCTAGCAAAAGAGAAAATGACTGTTTCGACTTCCAGGGTCTTCAACAGACTTCTGTCTGGAGGACAGAACAGTGCAGGGTATGTTCTAAGCCCTCTGCCATGTGCTTGTACTAACTTTCCCACAATCTCTTCCTGGGGAATGGAGGATCATGAGACACTGCTCATCATTCTTTCCAGGTGAAGAATTTCCTGGCTTCTCCTCCCATTTGTCTCTCCCCTGAGAGTTTGGGAGTTTCCCATCCTTTTGTGACCCCTTTCCATAACCTTGTCTTCCTTATCCGTCCCTATATATGCTTGCTTACCATGTCTCTTTAACAAAAGAGTATGAGTGGAGAATTAATTGGGCCCACTTGTCAAGTATGGCGGAGGAAGAAAAATTGCTGTTGTCTTTCCCTGAGTATTCTCCCAGCCTCTGCTGCCCTCAGCAGCTGCAGCAGAGAGACTGAAGTAAGGGAAGAGGCAGCCTTAAACTTTGCAGAGCAGAGTCTGGATGTGGGTTACTACTTGCCCTGGACTTTTGCCAGAACTGCAGGAACCCAAGAATATTGAAAGCCATTGGACATCTGGCCAAACCAGGTCTTTTGGAAAATATAATTGGGTAGTACTCTTTTTTGTGCAGTGCCTAGCACCATGGGGATGCATTCTTGGCTGGTCCATAGGCACAAATGTAATAAACAAGGTTAACAAATAGCAGAATCCTCACTAGGTTGCTAGTAATCCTGTTTGTTACTACAACACATAAAGGAAATAGACCCGCTGCCTGCTTTCATAAGTTACTATCAATTCAATAGGAGTTTCATGATGGGTGACTCCTTTAAGAGGAAGCTTCTGAAATATTCTCAACTCACTGACACACACAGCAGAATGTTACTGTAACTACAACTACAAAAATTCAAGTAGACTTTTGGTAATCGGTGAGAGAAATTCAGAAATGTTATTAGATTGATAGCCTGATAACATTTAAACTATACATTTCTCCGTTCAAGATAGACAATTCACCTACATGTACTGGGAGGGCAATTACTGCTCATAAATTTTGCTATAGTACTAAATTGAAGCATTTTAAAACTATGGAAAAGTATGGCAGTTGTTGGGTGCAGGTGAAAACAAGCAGAGGATTTATTGGTTCACACAGCTGGTGGAGTACCCATCAGGAGTTAACCTGGTGAGCACTGACTTAACCAAAACATACATTAGATTATATAGGTAGCACATGGATGGAGAAGTGATTTGATAGGTCTAGCAGTGGAAGTGATATATGCACATAAGCCAATAAACTAGAGAGTTACACAGCATCTCTGCCCATTGCCAATTTAACATGTTATCACTAATACAGGTAGTTATTCTTAACAAGCTAAATGAGCCAACATAAACAAAGGCATGTTGATGGTCATTTTGTCGGCCGGAAATATAATGCATCTCCTGCGGGGATGGTATTGCCTTGGCGCGATCTTTGGGATCCAAGCTTATTTTCTAGGAACAAAGCAGACAATGAAAAACAATCCCGCATGATTGTTTGGTTGTTTGGTACCAGCCTTATCAAAGTGAGGCCCTTTTGGAATGTAGTTACCAGGGGAACCAGGATCACAGTAACTGCTGTACTTTATGCTTCCCAGGGCTGGCCTAATGATGAGATTTGAGTTTGTCAGTTGTCAGCTACTGCAAATGCAAACGTTAGGATAAGAAGAGAGCTGGGTTGTGTGTTTGGTCCAGACCTGCAGCTCCTAGGTGCTATAACAATACAGATAATAACTTCAGGTACCACAGTAAATTAAATAATGATGGCATTCAATCTGAAAGGCCATTACTTTTACAAACACATACAATCACAAGTTACTTTACTTACTTAAATAATCCCATTTAATTTGTGCATTAAGTGTGTGCTGGACTTGTGGCAAAATTTGATTTATTCAGGAAGAAATTATGGTGATTAAACTTGCAGAGAAGACTCTTCCTGAATAATATAAATAGTGAGTGATTCATGAAGTAGAGGCCCAACTGTAAATTGTAAGGTGTCACAACATGTTGGAGAGCCAAATACATGGATTCAGAAGTACAAACAATACTTTTATCTGCTTTCTCATTCTTTAAAGAAGAGACAGTGCTATGAGCTTTCTGAGAACTTCAGACATTGTTAAACTGGATTACACAAATTTATTATATGAATTATTCTGTTTGTGTTGTGAAGTGTACAATATAAGCTTTTTTTTTTGAGAATGCAAATATACTTCTTCCTGTTTCTACCTGATCGGAGTCAGATAAATCATTTATAAGTAGAAAATGATAACATTGTAGCCAAATGAACATTATACAAACTCTTCCAGCCATGGCTTTGTTAAGTACACAAGTCACTGAAGCAATATGAGATTCAAATGAACAGAAGGAACCAAGAAGTTTGTGAATAGAAGTTAAAACAAGGAAATGCAGCAGGAAGTTTGCACTGAGGAGTGAGTAAGTAAAGTCACTGCTTCAAGCTGAACTGCAAAGAGAAAAATAGGGTATGTCTACACTACCACCCTAGTTCAAACTAGGGTGGTTAATGTAGGCAACCGGAGTTGCAAATGAAGCCCGGGATTTGAATTTCCCGGGCTTCATTTGCCTATTGCCGGGCGCTGCCATTTTTAAATGTCTGCTAGTTCGGATTCCGTGCCCGCGGCTACACGCAGCACGAACTAGGTAGTTCGGATTAGGCTACCTATTCTGAACTACCTATTCTGAACTACCATGAGGTGTAACGGTAGTTCAGAATAGGAAGTCTAATCCGAACTACCTAGTTCGTGCCGCGTGTAGCCGCGGGCACGGAGTCCGAACTAGCGGACATTTAAAAATGGCGGCGCCCGGAATATGCAAATGAAGCCCAGGAAATTCAAATCCCGGACTTCATTTGCAACTCCGGTTGCCTACATTAACCACCCTAGTTCAAACTAGGGTGGTAGAGTAGACATACCCATAGAGCCAACCCAAAACCTTACCCTCTAATATATGTCAAATTTATTTCCAAGTTATGTTCAGTTTAGAGAAGTTCTGCTCAGACCCCTGCTCTCTACAACCTTCCTCCATCATATCCTACACGTAAATGCAATCTCCAACTCTGTCCTTGTCCATTGACACTCAAAAAACTTTGAATACTCCTCCACACACACAGTTAGAGAGTGATAGCTTTCTCCTTTATGGCAACCTGTCTGCTGGACTCCACAGCTGATTTTAAAATGCCTTGGTGGTAAGGGCGCTGTTTTGGGAGAGTGGGCGGGGGGGGGGGGAGCAGCCATGCATACCAGGATATGGCTTGCTTTTTTTCCCATTCCCCTGGTGATAAGGGAGCAAGGGAAAATTGCTTGGATTCCGTGAATTACTCCTCTGCCCTCTCCCTTTACCAGCCAAGAGTGAGAGCCATGCGTGAAATCCAAGTATTTTCATCTTGCTCCCTTTAACTGGAAGAAAAGAAAGCCATGTCCTGGTATGCATGGCTGCTGCTCCCCGCCCCAAATGGCGCCATCACAGACCTCTGAAGGGGCAGCCTCTTGCAATATGAGCTTTTAATAGATAGTTCAAATATGCATTCTAGAACTTCACCTCAAGAGCCCTTGTAACAGGGAGCTAACAGACTTCCTGAGCCCCAAAGTGTGGGGGTGGACAGTTCCATGCTCTCAGAAGGGTGGGGCCTCGGACAGAAGGGGAGGGACTGGGGACAATCAGCCCTCAGTGCTGCACAGAATGTGCCACTCTGGCACCTCCACTTCCCACCCAGCTGCGAGAGCCATCTATAATGCACCATGTGGCACTGCATCAGCTATTTAAAGGGCCCACGGCTCTGGCTACTGCTGCCATTCTTGCAGCTGTAGCAGTGCACACCAGGAGCCCAGGGCTCTTTTGAATTTCTGAGTCCCAGGGCAACTCCTTTTTTGCCACCTCCCACTCTGTCCACTGCCTGCCTTCAACATTAGGCTTTATTAGGGAAAATGCATTAAAACAGAAATAGTATTTTGTCCATTTTAAGTTTCAGCTTGATTTTTTAAACATTAAGGATTAGTCTACACTGCAGGATTTTTGTGCAAGAAGCCTTTTGTGCAAGAGTTCTTGTGCAAAAACTTCTTGAGTAAAAGCGCGTTGAGATCTCAAAGCGCATCGCAATAGTGATGTGCTTTTTCGCAAGAGAGTGTCCACACTGCATGGACACTCTTGCACAAGAAAGCTCTGATGGCCATTCACAAAATGGCCATCAGAGCACCTGTGCTTTTTCCGATAGGAGTTTCTTGTGCAAAAACCCCTCCGGAGCATCCACATCTGCCTTTTTGCGTAAGAGCTGTAGCTCAAAAAGGAGTAACTCCTCATGGGGAGAGGAATAACTCTACTGGCAAAAGCCCTCTGTTCTCTCAATTTGCTTGAGGAAAAACATGCTTGAGGTGTTTACATTCCACTAGTTTTTGCGCAAAAACCTTGTAGTGTAGACGTAGCCTAATTGTATCCTCATTTCTCTGGGCTACAGTAACCCAAATTCAGACTAAAACAACAGGCTAGATTCAAAATGCAAACTTTCCCAGATTTTCTTTTGTTAGTGGAGCAGAAAGAGAGAACAT
Source organism: Pelodiscus sinensis (assembly GCF_049634645.1). Lineage (NCBI taxonomy): Eukaryota > Metazoa > Chordata > Testudines > Trionychidae > Pelodiscus > Pelodiscus sinensis. The sequence goes on from NC_134718.1 coordinate 27,123,620, forward strand.
GCATCTCTGAAAATGCAGGAGGCAACTAATACACCATGAGGGCAACAAGTTAAAACAGCTAGCTTAGCCTTTTATTTTACTTAGCAGTAACACAAAGAACCTACAGCCTTGTATCCTGTAAAACATTTGCTTAAATGAAAATTATAGATAAAATGGCCCAGCCATTACCCTATATTTTAGGGAACTGAGAATAGCTTGATCCACACAGGGAATTAGTAAATAATAATACCAGGCAACTTCAGGAACACTGATACTGGATGGGGATATTTTAGGACAATCAATGGCAGATGTTAATCACAAACTTTCTTGAATAATGTATATGATAATGAGTTAAAAGGCATTAATATGTTAGCCTCCTGTATAAAGGCATCCCAATGTTATGAGAATGAGGAAGTTAAATTTGGACATGGAAAGCAGGGTACTTGAATATTCATGACAGTCCTTAGGCTCTGTAATACTACTATAGTAATAAGGATACAAAACTAATAAGGAAAATACAGTGGAGGTCATGGAGGACTGGAACAATCTGTTTGCATCAACTTTGTTGCTCCTTAGATAAGCTTTTCCATTTTGTTAGTTTTCCCATGGTGCTCCCCTTCATCCCTTGGTAAAATGGGAGGAGCAATAATCAGGTTAAGAAATGCTGAAGGATAAATACTTGGGACCTAGTAGACGCGCTTGCTGTTTTAAGACCTGTTGAAAAGCATTTCTTACAAAAAATACCAAAGACATTAATGATTCAGTATTGAAAGCCACACTATAAAAGCTGGGATCACTTTGAGATGTTTCATACTAATATCATTGCAATAATATTTTCCTGTAATTTTATTTTAAAATTTGTATCACTGGATCCTTTTATGTTATGACTATGGTTAACTCTCTGCCACTTTTGCTTTTGAGCATATGACACCAGTGGCAGGTATAAATAGGATAGGGCTATACTGGATCTAATAAGTTCTATTAGATCCCAAAGGCTTCTAATGGACCCTGTCCCTCTGTTTTCTGGCCTTCCACATGGCTCATTTATTCTCTGCTCTTCTCCTTAACCTCAAGAGAGAAATTCTTGAAGAAATAATGACAACTCATGGGTCATAGGCCATAGATACAGCATATAGATTGGAGTGGAGAACTGTTTTTGGGTCGGTGGCCACTGATCCCTCAGGAAAGTAGATTTTGTGTTCTCCAGCTCCACAGTGGGATAGGGTAGAGGGCTGGAATTCCAACACGAGCTCCCCAATGTTGGGAGGGAGCCCTGAGCCTCAGGGGCCAGATCCAGAAAGGTCAAGGATCGCAGGTTTCAAAAGTGACTAAAGGATTTTAGGTTCCTCGTTTTGAATAAGAACAGAAGAATGGCCATACTGATTCAAAATAAAGGTCTCTGTAGCCTAGTATCCTGTCTTTGGACATTGGCCAACCCCAGGTGCTCCAGAAGGAATTAACAGAACAGGTAATCACCAAGTTATCTATCCTCTGTCACTCATTCCATGCTTCTGGCAAGCAAACAGAGGTTATGGACACCATTCCTGTCCATCCTGGATAATAGCTATTGATAGACCTAGCCTCCAAAAACATATCTCGTTTTTTTATTTTTTATTTTTTTTATTTTTTAAAGGTCTGCTAGTGTTGGCCTTCATAACATCCTCTGTCAAGGAGTTCCATAAGTTGATAGTGTTTTGTGTGAAAAAAAAACTTCCTTTTGTTTGTTTTAAAACTGCTACCTACTTTCATTTGGTGACTCCCTAGTTCTTGTTTTATGAGGAATATCAACTAACATTTCCTTGTTTACTTTCTCCATGCCAGTAATCATTATTCGGACTTTTATCATTTCATAGACATATAGAAGATGGGGCTTGGAAGAGATCTCAGGAGGTCATTTAGTCAAACACCCTGCTCAAAGCAGGACCAACCCCAACTACCGTAAATAATTCCAGCCATTTGTCAAGCTAGGGATGTAGATCCCACCATCTCCCTGGGTAACCCTCTCCAGTGCTTCACCATCCTCCTAGTAAAACTCCAATATAACTTTTTAGAGATGAAGCAACCACATCTTTATTAGGTATTCAAGATGTGGGTGCTCCTTGGATTTATATAGAGGTAATATGATATCGTCTGTGTTATTATCTATCCCTGTTCTAATGATTCCCAATATTTTGTTCACTTTTTTGACAGCCATTGCACATTGAGTGGTTGTTGTCAGAGAAGTATCCACAATGACTCCAAGATCTCTCTCTTCAGTGCTCAACTCTATGATTTTCAATAAGTGCTAAGCATCTCCTCTAAAAACAAAATGCTTTAGGTTCTTGACAAGAGATGCATCATGCATTAACTCTCCTGCTCTGTTCATTCCCTCTGAAACACCTAGCATTGGGCACTGTCTGAAAACAGGGCACTGGGGCAGATGGACCATTAGTGAGACCTACTATGTCTATTCTTATATCCCAAGTTGTGCAACCAATATTGCTAATCATTGTTAGATGTTTGTTAAAACTCCAGAACATGAGTTTCACCAATCCATTATTTAACATGTTTATACAGTCTGTTTAATTATTAGTATCTATTGGGGAACTGTTGGCATTAGCATGTGAAGGCACTCAGAGCACATTTGACAGTGAGGTTACAACATTAAGAGTAAACAATAAGAAACAGGAGTATAAACATTAAGAAACCTACATATGGGAGCTGAACTGGTGAACAGAAGTGAATGCAAAACAAATGCATTGAAATTCTGAGTACTTATAACTAGTGTAGAATACAAAATCACCCTCCATATAAACAAGTGATATAAAAGGCAGTAAATGTACTATCCAAACAAAAAATGTTCAAACAGCCTCAAAGGAATAAAAATTTTCAGCTATACATTCCATCTAGTCTAGAGTCCAAATGTCCTATAGAAAAATATTTATAGCTAACTCTTCCACGATCATTCAAAACAGCATAGAAGTTGGAATTTAAAGACCTTCAGGGTCAAAAATATATCCTATACCTCTGTCTCCACAGAATAGCTAGCAATTCTACAAAATAAAAATGTCAGTGACCTCTGAATGTTCAGGCTTTTAAGAAAGGGAAAGAGAAGAGAAATAAGTGATTATTAGTGTTTTTAATGCTGTATAAAACCTGTGCTTGTGCAAGACTGATGGTGTTGTAGACAAAGTCCTTCTTTTAGCCACAAAGCATGGCCCAATGGAAATGCAATGTTTCTAACAGCACCATATTGGTATCTATGTAGGAAGAGACGCTATTTCTACTGATGAAGGAATGACTCAATCTCTATCATTAGTTGTTTACCTCTTGGCTTGTTTGTTAAAACTCCAAAATGTCTTAGCTGGCAGAGTGTCTTTGTGAAGCAAAATATTTGTCTACTAGAAGCTGGACAGTGACAAACTCATGTCACAGTCACAAAAATCACCAAACATTCACCTATTTGCAAACACATAATTACTACCAATTTCAGCCAGAGTTGAAGAACCAAAGTAACAAATATGTGAAAACACCCAAGAAAATCATTAGCTTCCCATTTTATGTCTTTTTTGTTTTTAAAATCACTCATTGGAAGCATAGTCCTGTTTTCTGAACACCTCAAACCTCATACATATCACTTCATGTGCAATCACTTTGATATTATGCTATTTAATATACAAATTCTCCTGATTATCCAGTTTCTGATATATAAAACTATGAGTTTAATTCAAATAATCGCTGTCTAGTTCTTTGCAGGACAGACATTTAATGTAAATAGCAAACAGTACAACTATAAAAAGGGCAAGAATAATATTGGTCATTTGTCAAGTGATGCTCAAAAATGTCCTTTCTAAAATCAGATTTTGATCTCAGAATTTTGACGCACATCCCCCTACTCCCATCCTTACCTCTAGATAGGAGTTTAAAATAGAAATATTTCAGAGGAAAAATGAATTGAAACAGATAGCCCTCTCCTCCTACTTTCCAGGGGGGGAAATGAGCAAATAGACCTGTAACACATGTATTTGGCATCTTACATGTGTATGCATTACTTCCATATCCCAGTTGTATGACTTTTAAATGCACTCTACTATGTATAATGCTTATTAATGTAGCTTCCCCCCTTTGGAGTTTGCCAGCTACTGGAATTCTAGACTGAGCCTCCAGGGCTATGTCTAGACAGAGCATAAAAGCAAGCTTCTCAGCATAGGTCAACAGGCTTGAGATAGTGCACTCAAATAGCTTTGTAGATAGTGCTTTGAAGTTGTGAATCAGGCAGGAGCTCAGGCTCTGAAGCCCACCCCACACTCTATGCTTCAGAGCATAAGCTTCATCTCAAGCCATGACTTCAAAGTGTAGCTATAGATATAGACAGGCAAGGCACAAGTATAAATTAGAACAGTTGCACAACAAACCCGCAAGCTTCAAGATCTGTAAACCAACAGCTGAATAAATCATTCGAAGCATAATGGCTCCAAAAGCCTTAGGCTATGTATACACTACCAACTTTACAGCGGTGTAGCCGTACTCTTACACCTGTGCCACTTTCAGGTCTCCTGCGTAGCTGCTCTATGCTGGTGGGAGAGAGCTCTCCTATCAGCCTAATCAAACCACCCGCAATGAGCTGTACAGGCAAGAGAGCTGTTCACACTGTTGCTTTTGCCAGTGAAACTTATGCTGGTCAGGGCATTGGTTTTTCACCTGCCTGCCTGACAAAATTTTTGCCAATAAAAGTGCTAATGTAGATGGGGCTTTAATGTAAGCAACTAACCAAGAGTTATCTTCAACATAAGATTTCAACCAATGTCTTGTGGTTACCTGTCAGAAGTCTAGTTATACCTGTTTATTACAGCATTCTACTTTGTGATATCAGCTTTAGATATTTTAAGTTAGGAATACCTGCAGGTGTCCAACCACAAGAATGGCATGATAACTAATTGACATATATTGTGTTGAAAAAAGGCCTAGTAACCTGTGAAAGAAGGGCACTCTAGCATTAATTGGTGGGGAATTACATATAAGGAAAAGGGAATGCAACCTCTGCTGCACATGCATTAGGCATAGTGGGCTTCACTGTAACACATTATAAAAAATGTATTGTGGCTTGCACGCTTTTGGAGATGTCAAGCTGTTGATCACTGGTGATGGAGATGAAGATGGGAGGATGATTAACACTTTGGTTTTTTCTTCAAGGGAGAGTCAGGACATATCTGTATTATTTCTAGCTTTTCAGGGTTGCTGCTCCATAGCACTATCATCAACAAAGTCTGAGGTTCATGCTGTTTGGAGAATGTAGGAGTAAATATACCCCGCCAAACATACAAGATGGGAAGAATATCAAAGGATGGAAGACACCTCAAATGCTTACAGAGGAGACTCCAGGCTCAAGAAATAGTGAAGGTCGGGTCACAGGGAAACTGAAAGAGAATGGTGGAATGTCTCTAGAGCCTGAGAGAAAGAGTCCAGCTGGGGTAGGATAGTGGACAGATGGTCCACTGAACTCTTATAGATCTAGGCTGATGTCCAGTAAGCTTCTAAAACTTCTAAAACTCCAAACCCAGCCAAGATTCATAGTATTTTCAGGGTTCTCTTCTAATGTTTTTGCATAGTCTTAACTGTTGTCTGCAATTCACATCGGCCGACAAAGTCTTCAAAGGCTAGCAACTTTTGATCAGCATCAGCTTGATGACCAAACAAGATCTGAACCAGTGACTTAGAGGAGTAAGTCCTCTCCATCCTAATATGACATACCATCCTGTACACCAGCACACAGCACAATGCTAAAAGAAATTTGTGTCTGTTCTCCCAGTATGGGTGTCTGACAGCAAAGCTGGTGCAGTTTTACTGGATAGGGAAGGCAGGAGTCAGGAGCTAAGCAGGGAATATGCATACCCTGTGTAGACTGGAGTTCAGCTACATAATGGCTCCCTGAACGCCAGGAAAGGAAGGCAGAACATGTGGGTCCAGAAAATCATCCCATGCTTCCCCTCTGAGAAGGTGCAAATAGGCTACTGTTGCATTGGGGCAGCAATGGGAACCACAGAGAGCCTCCCAAGCTACTTTGGGGCCTATCAAGAATTATTAATTCTCTCTTGGAAATCTCCCTAGTTGGGGATAGTTTAGGATGGAGCTTTGGGGAGCAGATTTTCCCCTGTGAGCACTAATGGTGAGACTAGACCACCCTCTTGTGCATTTATGCTTGATAAACATGGTGTATTAAAAGATTTAATATCCAGTTTGCACAATAAACCTTGGCAGTTCTGAAATGTTTATGGCTATCCCAGCCTTTGTGAACACCTAAATAAGAGAACTCTATAATATAGCATTTCATAACATGAAGCAATTCATGTTTTGCTGATCACACATATCTGGGGATTACAAATAGAAGTTTTTCGGTCAGATTGTGACTGGCTCTTGCATGGGTGTGAAAGAGATGAGGGTTTCAGGAAAAGGTGATAGATTTCCAGAAACACCTAGATAAGATATAAATTTAGCACTTCAACTTGTTCAGAGGGTCTGCTGGAAAACATTGGGCTAATTCAATATAGACATATTCCCCTCCCCCGCACATTCTCGTCAGTTGTATGTCAGCAATGACTTTAGCCTAATGTGCGTTACTTGCAATGGGAAATATTTGTGGGATCTCCTTGCAAAATTGGAAGGTCTTTTTAAATCCCTGTTTAAAGTTTTTTTTTTTAATTGTTTCAGCAAAAGGGATATAGCATTACAAGTGTATTACATGTCACTATGATATAGTGTCTTTATGGCAGCCAAGTTTCCCTTAATTTTCTCAGCTTCAAGGCCACAGCTATTATAGTGTTCCAAGTATATTTATTTATTTCTTATAATTGTTCCAGTTCTGCTTCTGGTATTAATTTTATACATAGAGTATTTTGACTTGGGCTTATAACTATGCCAGTTTGGATGAACAAACTGATCCTTCGTGGTCCTCTCTTCCTCCCCCCCCCCCCCCCCCATTATATACCTGACCATTGAGAAGGTCAGATCCATTTATTTTCCTTTTTCTTTGTTAAATGATTTGTACAGTGCTGGCCTAGTTAGCTGAATACAATGGTAGCACTTAGAAAGTTCATTTACTTTTTAAAAATTCTACTAGCTTGAGAGATTTCCCATTGTTAGCGTAGAGAATAATGCTAGAATGAATTAACTTTCTAAATCCACCCATTGCACTCTAACTGGAGGTATTACATCAACTCACAACTTCTGACGCGTGTTGTGGGGCACTTATTTTTTGATACTTTCAAACAACTTATATCTAGTATATACCAGCCAGTGGCTGACATTTCAGAATTTTGTTTTGCTTTTGTTTTGTGTGATTTTTCCATTATGTGCCCTGAAAATTCTGCTGTTGGAGCTCAAATTATCTGTTCCAGCCATGGAGTGCATACAGTTTAGGGGATGTTTTTGCAAATGTAACTTTAAGCCACCTTTATGGCACCCTCCCCACTGATCTTGAATCATTAAGCAATGATCCCACTACACTCCCTTTCCACCAGCTATATCCCCTCAATTGGCTGCATAAAGGATGGTGGAGCCATTATGGAAGCTCTGTGATACTCATCGGTCTTCTGCTCAGAGAATAGCCTACAATAGCTGACTAAGGCCACATCTCCACTTACCAAAAGATCAATGCTCTGGCAATCGATCTCCAAGTGTTCGATTTAGCCTATAGCCTATTTAGCCTATAGTCTAGTAAAAGGCCCACTAAATCAAACACTATCGTGAAGAGTCAGGCAAGTCAACGGGAGTGTTTCTCCTGCTCTGGAGATGGCGCCAACTCAGCTTAAGATCCATTGACTCCAACTATATTATTTACATAGTTGGAGTTGCGTCCCTAAACTGACCTTCTCCCTGCGGTATAGATCTGGCCTAAGGCAGATTTAGGTTGCTTTACGCTAAATGGAGTGGCACAAAACTTCTTTGACACTGGAAAGGTTCTGTTGTTTGGTATACACATTTCTTTGTTTCAAATAAAACACATTTTTCCCCAAAGACCTAACTCAATTCAATCTAAATTAGTATAAACAACACATTTTTCTACACTATTAAGCTAATTTTGAATATAATCCAGAGCAAAAACTGAGCATACCCAAGTCACTCATGTACAACTTCTAAATTGAACATGTTAGAGAATAGTTGTAAAGGTAAATTCTGAAATAAGAGAAAATGAGTTTTTACATTGCCCAATTAACCCCCTTTTCCTTGCTTTAATGTTAATGCCAAAGAACAAAGTCTCTGCTGCTTTGCAAGAAAAGGTCATCATTTCTCTTAAATACATTTATTGCACTTTTAATGGATACAGGAAGTAGATATGTCAAAGGAGCTCTCTAATGAGAAGAACGTTGTATGCTATTGTTTTACTAATATATGAAACGTTTTAGATGAATAGATAGCAGCTAATCTATAGCTTCATGCAATATAATGTTTTGGCTTCTTCGCCTTCCAGTTGCCAATACTACATTTAAAAATATATATATATATATAAAAAGAATAAACACTTCCATTATTCACAGTTCTCTGGGACTTTCTTGCTCACCCAGTGTTTGCTCAGTTCCCATATAAATTATTGCCTCTGTAAGAGTTCACTCTGAGTATATCACACATTTATTACACATTATAGAGAGTGGGCCTTCAAATCTCCCTTCAACTATACTTTTGCAACCTTATTGTAGTCGTAAGAGTTGACCTAATATGTTTAATATAAAAATTATCTGTTAAAAGCCCCTTTTGCATTCTGCTTATGTTCGTGTGCATGACTTCTACAAAAGGCCCAATAAAGTGTTTTATTTTACCCATTCCAATTCATGTAAGAGGGTGCATAAATGTTTGGCACTTCATAACGATGAACAGTCACTGAGCAATAATATGTGGCATTTGATATTTGCTATTCATCATTCATTACCATCTTTTAAGTCACTGAATCAAAAAGCAGAAATGGTATTACATGATCAATCATGAACCAGGAATACTGAATCAAATAGTTCATGTGGGGAGGCAAAGACTTGTTCATAAAATTTTGAACATCACAGATATGTCCATATCAACACCTGTTCATAAACAAATACAAAACAGAAATCCAAAGCTCTGTTAGCTAGATATTTCATTCAATATACAACTAATATATTGGTAGTGACACATTTGAAGAGTACCCAATTTCTGCAGCCTTCTCTCTCTCCCCACATGTCACATTCTTCTTTAGGTCACGACATGGTGATGTGTCAAATTGTGTGGATTGTAGCATCCAGTTGTCTCTGAACTTTTTCCTTTTAACCTACCACCTCTGGTGTACCATTCATGTATTTCAAGGCCAAAAGGGATCATCTAGTTTGGCCTATCTAGGTCATAGAACTTCCCCCAAAGAATCCTTTGAGTGTATTTTTTAGAAAAAAAACATGCAAACTTAATTTAAAAATGGTCAGTGATGGAGAATCAACTATGACCATTGATAAATGGTCCCAGTGGTTCAGTATTCTCAGTGTCCAAAAATAATGCCTTATTTCCAGTCTGAAGTTGTCCAGTTTAATCTTCTAGCTATTGCATTATGTTATTCCCTTCTCAGTTAGATTAAAGAGTGTATTATTGAAATATTTGTTTCAACTGTAGATATATACACACTGTAATCAAGTTAACCCTTAACCTTTTCTTTGTTAAATTAACAAGATTGAGCTCCTTGATTTTTGTCACTACAAGGAATACTTTCTAATACTTTAAATCATTCTCTTGGCTCTTCTCTGAACCTTCTCCAATTTACCAACATCCTTCTTCAGTTGTAGGCATCAGAATTGGACACAGTGGTAGGTGCATCAGTAGGCAAGCTGCTATCAGATAAGAGAAACTCCAGCTAGTGTTTTTCTATGTGCTTTAGATATTTAGAAAAATGTCTATGCAAACTCCAGCTTATTAAATCTCTTGTATCCTTCCTGCTTCCCTCAAGTCAAAACATCTCTAATTCACTGCTTATTGTGAGGGCATTAGAAGCCTTTTATAAATTCTGAGTCCACTTTATATACTCCTCTGTTTCTAGAATTCCCAAACTTGAGCAATGCTAATTTCACTGCAATGCTAATGCATCTAATGTATTTCTCAAACAACCTACCGTATTACCTATTTCAACACCTTCATACTGTGACAAAGTTAACTGCAATTTCATTATATTGTGTCCTTTTTTGGTAGTTGTTGGCTAGAGAATTGTTCTAATGCATCAGTGCTTCTCATTGGTATTTTTTCAGAAGGATCACTGTAAGTATAAAATGTTATCTTCCAGGGCTACCTCTAGACTTCCGCTAAAGCATTATCAAACAATATTTCCACCAATCTGACAATAAAGGGTCAATATAGCACAGTATACTATCGTAGTTTGCAATCATTAGTTCTGTCTTTCCCTCCTCTTCCCCCTCCCCCAGGAGCACTCTTACCAGAGTAAAAAGCTTACATGCAGATAGATATAATTAATATGTAGTTAATATGATATAGTTGCTCCAGTGTGTCTGGTAATCCTGGAAGCTAGAGTGCAAACTTTTAAATTGGAATTTTCAAATCAGGATAGGGAATTTAGACACAAAATTCCTGTTAAAATTAACTGGAGTTGTCTGTCTAAATCCCATAAAATGCTTTGAAAAAGTCACACTCCAATTTAAGTGAGGGTAGCTGTGTTAGTCCGTAACTTTTTTTTTCTCTTTTTTTGTCATCTGTAGCAGTGGGTTGTGCCCATGAAAGACCATGATACCTCTTACATTTTTTGTTAGTTTCTAAGGGTATGTCTACACTGCATCCCTCCTTCAAGGGAGGAATGCAAATGCAGATGAGTGAAATCACAAATGAAGCACAGATTTGAATTTCCCATGCTTCATTTGCATAATTGCATTATGTTGCTATTTCAAAATAGCGCTATTTCGAAAAAAGATACGCTGTCTAGATACGGTTATTTTGAAAGAAAACCCTTCTTTCAAAATACCCCTTAAATCTCATTTTATAAGGAGAAAGGGTTATTTCGAAAAAGGGTTTTCTTTCGAATTAACTGCGTCTAGACAGCATTTCTTTTTTTGAAATAGCGCTATTTTGAAATAGCGCCATAATGTGATTATGCAAATGAAGCATGGGAAATTCAAATTCGTGCTTCATTTTCAATTTTCCTCAAAGGAGGAATGCAATGTAGACATACCCTAAGGGTACATCTAAACTACATGGCTCCATCGACAGAGCCACGTAGACTAGTTTACTTGAAAAAGGAAAATGAAGCTGTGATTTAAATAATCGATGCTTCATTTAAATCAAAATGGTCGCTGCATTGTGCCAATCAGCTGTTTGTCGGCACAGCGCGGCAGATCCCGTAAGCCTCATTACATGAGGCATGAAGGATATGCTGATGAAGGGATTGTCAGATCCCCATCTAGACTGCCACACCGTGCTGACAAACAGCTGATTGGCACAGCATGGCAGCCATTTCGATTTAAATGAAGTGGCGATTATTTAAATTGCTGCTTCATTGCCCTTTGTCATCCTGACCCATCTACATGGCTCCATCAACGGAGCCATATAGTCTAGACACACCCTAAGGTACTACAGGAGCACAAGTTTTTTTAAGCTTTTTTCCCCCAAATTGTAAGAGGTTTAACAAGGCGGGTTTTAGATCAATAACTAGCAAAAGTAAATAGCTTCTTAAGATACACTTTTGTAAGTCACAAAATGTCAACACATTTCCTTTTTCAGATAGCCAATTCTCTGCAAGGTATTATCAGTGTTTATACCTTGATATGACTTTGCTTTTGCAACAAAACTTTCCTACTTTTAAAAATAGCTTTCAGACTTATTCACAGGGTAGAAAATCCAAATGGGATCTGGATTTTGTAGTTCCCAGCAAAATCTCATATTTTACCCTGAAGGGCTAAATAACAGCATTGTATGTGGACAAAAAAATCGAAAACAAATGGCAAATGCCATGGTAAATTAAGCTAGGAAAACAGAATGTTTCCAACAGATCAGTCAGTTACTACAGATATATTTGTTGGCATTCACATTTTTCTGAACCTTGTTCTTTTATGTGTAGTTATTTAACTGTCCTTTTGGTTTCACAATTTCTGCACCCACCTCGGAACCTATGGTTCCAGCCTAGAACTTGCACACCTCCTACAGCACAATCTCTGCTGCAATATGCTGCAATAGTATTTATTATACATAAAGTCACCAATACCATTTTAAATCCTCTCCAATTGTTATTATAAAAAGTATCTATAGGACTATAGAAAGCATGAATATTTCCAGATAGCACTTAACAATGCTTCTAACACCAGCAACATATAGGGTTGTCAACTTTATGTTCGCAGAAATTCTAACATCCTTGCTCTGCCCCTTCCCTGAAGCCCTGCCTTGGCACTAGCCCTTATCTGAAACCCCATCCCTACTTAGTCCATCCTCCATCACTTGCTCCTCCCAACCCATGCTCACTTGCTCATTTTCAACCAGTTGCAGTACAGGAGGAGATGGGAGGGTGGGGCAGGGCTTCAGGATGAGGCAGAGGGATTGGCATGTGGGGAGGGTACAAGTTCTGGGCTGGAAGTACAGGTTCTGAGATGGGAGCAGAAATGAGGAGCTTGGGTTGAAGGCTGGGTCAGGTGCTCAGGGTGACAGCTCCAGATAGGACTGGGAATTCTGGGGTGGGCCAGTACACAGAGGGACATGTTGGCTGCTTCCAGTAGCCACATGGCACCAAGACAGAAAAAAGTCTCTCTCAGTCCTGATGTATGATCAAGTGGACTTTTCATGGGCCAGTCAGCAGGGCTGATCAGAGCCACCAGGGTCACTTTTTGACTGAGTGTTCCAGTCAAAAACCAGACGCCTGGCAACCTACCAATCTACATCTGATTTAAAACATCCGAAGTTGTAAATCCTTTACACTGTAAGCCAGCCCTGACCTCAAAGCCCCACAGATTTGATCCATTTTGTCATCAGACCAACCACATTATCTCATACATACTATAGCAGACTTTTGCATTAAGTTTCCAGCTAGCATGTGTGCAAGATGTGAGAGCAATATTTGTACATCAGAAGTCTGCATTTTTTCTTGAGCAAGTTTTCAGATTGAATGCTTAATTACCTATACAAATATGTATTTTGCAAATGCAAACATAGATTTTTTTAATGGATGTCTATGTAAATTTTCATGCCTACCTCCGGGGAAACCTAGTAAAGAAATGGACCTTAATTTATCTAATTTTGCATAAATACATGAATATTCATGACTTGCATTTCCAAAGATTAAGAAAAAGGTGCAGTAAGATAATGTCATAGTGATGACCAGAAAAGTCAGAAGTTACCAATAGCTACCACACAATATTTATGTTTGCCACAATTTTCTCCTGTATTTAGAAAAGGAACTACATATGTTGATTTCTCTTTTGGTAATTGTTGATGCTTCATGCTACCAATATATATTTATAATATGACTCTTTCAGACACAGAGTACTAACATAGTTCTCATAAGATGATGTAATTTGATGTACCAAACATACTAGAATGGAACAAAAGTTGGATATTGAGATAAGCTGGCAAATGGATAGAAATTCAGAGTTAAGGATGAATTGTCTTCTGCCTTCTGCTTTTAGTGTTGTACCACAAAACTATGATGCTCTACTAATTAAATTTTCATTGTCTGAATTTTCTGTAAAATTAATTTCAGTGATCACCTGCACAAATATTTTCATAATTATACCTCGTTATGTAGTTAGGGTAAATGCATGTAATCAAATAATTGCACATTATAATTATTTCATGAAATGCAGTTATGTAAACATTCTTAACAAGAATACATTGCACAGTTGCTGCAGAAAGTTTGTAAATTTCTGCATCTTAGCTCAGTTACCTCCCTGTAAATGTTATTTCATATTTAAGGGTTTCATGCCTTTACCCTTGCTATCGTTATCCATCTCTGACAACAAGTTAAGGGGCAAGTAGATGACATAAGTAAGTGAATTTTACAAGGTCAGCCACCTCTAATTTGGACCAAAACCCTCATCACTGCCACTGCCAGAGCTCTACAGCCACCACTTCCAGAGCTTCACAGCCATGGTTGGAGCTCCACGGCTGCCACTGCTGTCCTCAAGCTCCACAGCTGACACTGCAGTCCCCAAGCTCCATCACTGGGGTCAAAGCTCTGTGGCTACCTCTGCCAGGCTCCCACTACCATCTGGCAGCAGGGGCTAGAGCCCCCTGCTCTTCCCCCTGGCTCCCAGCTGAGCCTCCAGGTCCCCCATCCCATGGCCCAATCTCCCTATATCTGGGCTCTGTAATCTAGGAATGTTGCCAGACCAGAGTCCCGGTTAAGGGAGGTACAACCTGAACTTCTATATCCAGCTCTTGTGTTCATACTTCAAAATAGATGATAAAGAGCTAAAGGAATTATTTTTGGTTTTTAAAAGATATCCTACACTCCCCTGTGTGACAGTACAAAGCACCATCTCCTCTCCAGCAATTTTGGGGAAGCTAGCACTGTAAGGCACGCTCTAGGAAGTAGTCTTTCTATTCAGAGAACATGCAAATGTAGCTAATGCCTGTGCACAATGGGAAAAAAATGATTGGTTGTTTCTTTTTTTGGGGGTGGGGAAGGAAGAAAAAGGGGATTACCTCTCTAGCTTGAGAACACTTATGCAAGCATTAACCTCAAGCTGGCCCTCACACACAATACTTAACGGAGTCCATTTTTGTCATAAATTACATTGTAACTACAAGGGTTTTTTTGTAAAACATAACTGCATTTCTATAGACAGCATGCAAGCATTGTACCTCTTCACATCACAATAGCACATTTTTTAATCTTTTCTAAAAAAAAGTTTCCAGTCACTGCTATGGGTAGGAATAGAAGCATACCAATAAAATATTACGTAAATAGAGAAAGAAAGATTCAAATTTACCCCTGGAAATAACTGCAGCTTCTGAAGTCAACAGAGTTATGCCCACTTATGTTATGGGTGGAGTTGGCACTGAACTAGAGAGTTGAAAGTGACTAAGCAAACAACCACAATTAACATACTGTAGCACACAAAGGTGTAAGGAAAGCATCTCATCAAAGCCATATGGATTGTTCAGATTTTCTGACTTACGTGAAGGAGTTTCTACAATATGCAGACCTGTGTATTTCCAACAGTTAATGCAAATTGAATGCTTTAGTTATTTGATCTACAATAACAAAGCATTAACTCAACATGAATTTCAACCAAGAACAGAAAAGCTATAAACATTTGGGGTTTTCACTTGAATTTACATTTAACAGCAATAATCACAACAAAACATTAACTTAATAGGAAAGGCAGCTCAACATTTGCTCTGTCCCTTATGAACTGGCCTCTATAGAATGCAGGAAGGTACACTTCAGAACAGAAATCCTGAAATATTAATAACTTGTGCCAAATACATGGTGGTAATGGGTAGCTTAAACTTTCTTTATTATCCCTTTAAATGCCCTAGAACTACATCTTCACTGCACCGTTATTTCAAGATAACTAGTATTATTTCAAAATAACAATGCACATGTCTACACATCCATTCTGTTATTTCAAAATAATTTCAAAATAACGGGCGACTTATTCTGAAATCTGTAAACCTCATTGTACAAAGAACAATGCCTATTCCAAAATAGCTATTCTGAAATAAGGTGTGTAGATGCTCCACTGCTGCTAATTTCTGCTGATGCACCCTGGCATTTAATTTCAAAAAAGGGAATTACACAAAAATGAGGAGGTTAGTTAAACAGAAATTAAAAGACACAGTGACTAGAGCCAAATCCCTGAAAGCTGCATGGAAACTTTTTAAAGACACCATAATAGGGGCCCAACTTAAATGTATACCCCAAATTAAAAAACATAGCAAGAGACCTAAAAAAGTCACCGTGGCTTAGCCACCATGTAAAAGAAGCAGTGAGGGACAAAAAGGTATCTTTTAAGAAGTGGAAATCCAATCCTAGTGAGATAAATAGAAAAGAACATAAACACTGTCAAATCAAGTGTAAAAATGTAATAAGAAAAGCAAAAAAAGATTTTGAGGACCAGCTAGCCAAAAACTCAAAAAGAAGTAACAAAATGTTTTTTAAGTACATTAGAAGCAGGAAGCCTGCTAAAAAACCTGTGGGTCCCCTAGATGATCGAGCTATAAAAGGAGCAATCAAGGATGATAAAGCCATTGCGGAGAAACTAAATGATTTCTTTGCTTCAGTCTTCATGGCTGAGGACGTTGGGGAGGTTCCCGAATCTGCACCATCCTTTGTGGGTGATGAATCTGAGGAACTGTCCCGGATTGAAGTGTCATTAGAGGAGGTTTTAGAACAAAAAGAAAAACTTAATGTTAACAAATCTCCGGGACCGGATGGCATTCATCCAAGGGTTCTAAAAGAACTCAAATGGGAAATTGCTGAGCTATTATCTGTGGTTTGTAACCTATCCTTTAAATCGGCTTCCGCACCTAATGACTGGAAGGTAGCCAACGTGACACCAATATTTAAAAAGGGCTCTAGAGGCGATCCTGGCAATTACAGACCGGTAAGTCTAACTTCAGTACCGGGCAAATTAGTCGAAACAATAGTGAAGAATAAAATTGTGAAGCATGTAGAAGAACATAATTTGTTGGACAAAAGTCAACATGGTTTCTGTAAAGGGAAATCCTGTCTTACTAATCTATTAGAGTTCTTTGAAGGGGTTAACAAACATGCGGACAAGGGGGATCCAGTAGATATAGTATACTTGGATTTTCAGAAAGCCTTTGACAAGGTCCCTCACCAAAGTCTCTTGTGTAAATTACATGGCCATGGGATAAGAGGAAAGGTCCTTTCTTGGATTGAGAACTGGTTAAAAGACAGGAAACAAAGGGTAGGAATAAATGGTAAATTTTCAGATTGGAGAAGGGTAACTAGTGGTGTCCCCCAAGGGTCATGGGACCAATCCTTTTCTACTTATTCATAAATGATCTGGAGAAAGGGATAAGCAGTGAGGTAATAAAGTTTGCAGATGATACAAAGCTGTTTAGGATAGTCAAGACAGATGCAGACTGTGAGGGACTCCAAGAAGATCTCACCAAACTGAGTGATTGGGCAACAAAATGGCAAATGAAATTTAATGTGGATAAGTGAAAAGTAATACACATCGGGAAAAATAATCCCAACTATACGTACAGTATGATGGGGGCTAATTTGGCTACGACAAATCAGGAAAGAGATCTTGGAGTTATCGTGGACAGTTCTCTGAAAACCTGCACGCAGTGTGCAGTGGCGGTCAAAAAGGCAAATAGGATGCTAGGAATTATTAGGAAAGGGATAGAAAATAAGACCCAGAATAGCTTATTGCCCCTGTATAAAAGTATGGTACACCCACATCTTGAATACTGTGTACAGATGTGGTCTCCTCACCTCAAAAAAAGATATTTTGGCCTTGGAAAGGGTTCAGAAAAGGGCAACTAAAATGATTAGGGATTTGGAACGAGTCCCATATGAGGAGAGGTTAAAGCGACTGGGACTTTTCAGTTTAGAAAAGAGGAGACTGAGGGGGGATATGATAGAGGTATATAAAATCATGAGTAGTGTGGAGAGGGCTGATAAAGAAAAGTTATTTATTAGTTCCCTAAATAGAAGAACTAGAGGACACCAAATGAAATTAATGGGGAGCAGGTTTAAAACTAATAAAAGAAAGTTCTTCTTTACACAGCGTGTAGTCAATCTGTGGAACTCCTTGTCAGAGGAGGCTGTGAAGGCTAAGACTATAACAGAGTTTAAAGAGAAGCTAGATAATTTCATGGAGGTTAGGTCCATAAAAGGCTATTAGCCAGGGGATAAAATGGTGTCCTTGGCCTCTGTTTGTCAGAGGCTGGAGAGGGATGGCAGGAGACAAATCGGTTGATCATTGTCTTCGGTCCACCCTCTCCGGGGCACCTGGTGCTGGCCACTGTCAGCAGACAGGAGACTGGGCTAGATGGACCTTTGGTGTGACCCGGTACGGCCGTTCTTATGTTCTTATGCTATTTCAAAATAGTCCCTCACCAGGGCCATTCGAAGTTGTTCCTCTCTAGTGCCTCCTGGAGCTCTAAATCAAGATAGCACATCTACATTAGGGAAGTCTGCGTCAGACTAATGTTGAGGCTTCCCTGCAGTGTAGACGTGCTATTTCAAAAGAAGCTATTTCGGAATAACTATTCCACAATAGCTAATTTTGAAATAAGTGTGCAGTATAGATATACACTTCCTTTCAAGGAATAGTACTTCCGATTACAAATAATACTTCACTGATTGCAATATGTAACTTAAATAAGAGTCATGAGCAAGATAGGGTTGATGACTGAGAGTTAAATTCAGATCACTTAGCCACCAGTAGTTATATTCAGGCTTCATGACATTGCTGGCATATTCTCTTCTTTTTTTTAATGAAACAAGAAATAGATATTTTAATAGTGTGGCCTTATCAGAACTTGTACAGTGGAGTAGAACAGCTGATGAGAAGGCCAAGAGCTAGTTTATAGTTATGTTATTTATCCTGCTACAACGTCAGCATATTTGGTTTTCTCACACATTATATATGTGAGGAAAATGAGGATACAGGTTGACCATTGCTAGTCTGGCATCAAACCAGAGAATCTGCTGAACCATTGGAGGTCAGTATTGTAGTGATAGGGTCTCTTTCCTTTTGGTTCACTGAGGTAAATAAATGGGACAGCATTTAATGTATGACTGTACCGATGCACCCTATACAAGCCCATGTATAGATAAAGTTTATCAGTTCTCTTCATAACAAATTGTTTTCTGTATTGGCACAAGGAAATCTACTCTATATTTGAAAGAGTGTTGCCTGATCTAAAATTATGTTTAATGTCTAATTACCCACTTTACAAATATAGTTTATTATTACAGTTAGCACAATCACAAACACCCCAATTTCATAAGATAGGGAATGTCCATCCATATATCCATACCATACCCTTGCATCATTCCTTTTAGAACAATCTTAGGTGTTAGCCCATCCTCTTTCTCATTATTTTCACCTTCCCCATCACCAGGGGCCATCATTCTGGCCCTTCCAAGGACTACATCTTCTTCTCCCTAACACCTTTAGGCTGGGGGCCCACTTCTATACTGTGATGCTGACATGTTTGATGCATATTCAGCAGGGGGTGTTTATAATGTTGAAGTGTCATTTTCCTGTAGATCAATGTATCATTGCTCTCAACTTATTGTCATATACGTCAATATATTACCATGGGACTTTGTGGTCATCTATCACATCCTGTGTCCTGATTATTCAACTCAGCCTGAACCAATTATTTTGGGACTTTTATATAATGATGCATCTGCTGAGTCTGAGGGAACTTTTCCTATTATCCTGTGTGGGAGAAAGGTCCCAGACATAAGTTCCCCTTTTCAGTCCCGGGAAACCATAAATAAGCTATGATGACCTGTATCAGGGTGAGTCCAAGTCTCATCCATGGAAAGCTGCTAACCTCAGCTTCTGCTGATTTTGCAAATGGCCTGTACAGCCTGGACCAAAGATAAAATATAGCCACATATTACTTGACCTGGACTGTGAGTTTATGTGTGTTTTTTTCCTTCAAGTGCAGCCCTGCTGTCTAATTGGCTGTAATGCAGTCATGGCATTCATTGGAAAGTGCATTCAGAGGCACCATTTTCTTATACCCTAAAGCAGGAACCACTGCACTGCAGGGGAACTCAATTCACCAGACAACCCGGCTGTGTCTACACTGGCATGAATTTCCGGAAATGCTTAAAACAGAATACTATTCCGTTTTCAGTTTTTCTGGAAAAGGAGCATCTACATTGGCAGGCTGGTTTTCTGGAAAAGCCCTTTTTCCGGAAAAGCGTCTGTGGCCAATGTAGACGCGCTTTTCCGGAAAAGAGCTCCGATCGCCATTTTCATGATCAGGGCTTTTTTCCGGAAAAGACTACTGGGCTGTCTACACTGGCCCTTTTCCAGAACAGTGTTCCAGAATAAGGACTTATGCCCGAGCGGGAGCAGAATAGTTTTTCCGGAATAGCGGCTGATTTTGTACAGTAGAGCGTCGTTGCTTTTCCGGAAATTCAAGGGCCAGTGTAGACAGCTCGCAGCTTATTCCGGAAAAGTGGCTGATTTTCCAGAATAAGTGGCCCAGTGTAGACACAGCCCCCTTGTGCTGAGCTGTATTGCACCCATGCTGCTCCTACGCCTAATGCCATCTGGACTGCCACACAGCACAGTTAGTGCATGGCACCAACAGAATTGTGGATGGCTATGGGGGGGCGGGAAGAAGCAGCATATGCACAGAGATGGGTATAAGCAGCAGGACCACAAATTTTGAGGCTCTTGCTAGACTCTTATTTACAAACATGGCCTGGCCCCAGAAAAAATGGCATGGACCTGTACCCAGGCAGGTCAATGGCAAAGCCCCCCTAAAGAATTGAGTGCTGCTGTGCTAGTATTCAGTGGGCCTTCACAACTGAAATATGCAGACATAAGGCCTACTGTATTACATCTAAAACCAGACTTCAGTGAAGCTAACACAAGGGGCCTGCGGGGCCTTGATAGGCTACAAGAGTTTGTGTGTTTGTCCATATGTTTGTCTTTTTCTTCAAGAACTCCTAAACTATAAAAGCCAGGACCACCAAATTCAGTCTACAGCTTCCTCTTATCATAACTTAAAGCATGGTAAGGTTGTGCCAGAAATGGGATTGCTTCTCAAAAAACCATACAGAAAAGTAACAGAATAACCAGGCAAGTGAAAGGGCCTGGCAGGAGGATGCCCCCATCAGAGACTTCCCAGTCTTGAGCATCCCACCCACCAGTCACCTTTTAGGGAGGGCTGGGAAGCTGAACCCTTCCCCCGTACTTGATGGGAACATGTTGGCTGTTCCCCTTCTTCAGGGAGTAAGGTCACTGTTTGCTGTATTCCTTACTCTGGCTAGGGAGCACAGGGGGCATACGAACCTGGACCTGCCTCAGTTGTGCCCACTAAACCTGCAACAGTCATGGAGAGGTGCTTCTCACCTGGCCTAAAGGTGCAGTGGTAAGAGAGGGCTGGGATATTCTTCTCTCCCCCAGGTAGCCTGCATACTGAACCCCTCATTCTCAGCCCCACCCCGTAGCAATGATTCAAATGAAACATGTACATTTTATTTTCCAAAAAACAAAAATGTACTGAATTAAGGATCTGAGTAACTCCGGGTAAATTTTCTAGTAAGCATATAAAGCATAAAAACATGCTTATGTTTAGCAGCCTTACCAGAACTTCCACTGTTTCCTGGTCTCTTAAGAGACATTTAGGGCTAATCCAGAGCTAAACAACAGCACAGAACACAGAGCCAGGACTGATGGGTGTAAACAAACTTTATGGGACGATTGGAAACTTGTCCATACCCATAATAATTGGACAACCGATTAACTAAAATCATGCTGGATCATGGATGTTACTAGATCAGAGAGAACTGGACTAGAGAGTTTCAGACTGTACTTACTAATAAAACACCTTGCAATACTGAATGTTGCTCTTTCAGGGTATGTCTACATTACAGCGGTATTTCGAAAAATCTTACTTCAAAATAGTTAATTCGAAATACGTTATTTTGCTATTTTGAAATAGTGCGTCCACACTGAGTGGATGCTGAATCGCATTTAAGGCCAGCCAGAATCAGGTTCAGCAGGGAATCAGGTCAGG
Organism: Pelodiscus sinensis; assembly: GCF_049634645.1. Lineage (NCBI taxonomy): Eukaryota > Metazoa > Chordata > Testudines > Trionychidae > Pelodiscus > Pelodiscus sinensis. Next base: position 27,145,271 of record NC_134718.1, read on the forward strand.
AGTTATTTTGTGTGCCTACTGCCTGAGGCTATCTGAGGCCTGTGCTTAAAGGGACCCCCTATGCACAGGTGGTTCTCAGCTTTCCCTGCTTGCTTGCCTACCTCGATGAGGGACAGCAAAGCATTTTGTCTCTGTGTACTCTGGTTGTCCTCACTCGGGAAACCATAGCACTCTGCAACATGGAGCCGGAGCCGCTCCTGGGTACTCTGGTGCTTCTCTTGGACTGGTTACTATGAGCCTGGCTGCACTTTCTGCAGGCTGCCATCTGGGAGGTCCATCGGGGCGCTGTCAGTATCCATGAGGCCCTGTGGGAGAGCTTTCACCTTGAGGAGCACTAAGAGCCTCCCTGGTCTGCCCCACTGGGCCAGGGGCAGTGACTGCTGGCTTTGGGCTGGCAGGCTTGGAGCTGGCACAGGCACTGTGGCCAGAGTCAATCTCTATAAGGGCTCTGGGGAGGGGGGCAGGAGGGAGAGGAGTGTTCTTGGTTGAGGCTGGAGTGGCCACCAGGGCACCCTGGGAAGGCTGGAGGCCCCCTATTTCGAAATAAGTGTCTACACTGCACTTATTTCGAAATAGCTATTTCAAATTTAGCGTTATTCTTCGTGAAATGAGGTTGACCAAATTTGAAATAAGCGCTCCGCTATTTCGAATTAATTTGAAAATAGCGGTTTTGCTGTGTAGACGCTTGTAAAGTTATTTCGAAATAACTTTGCTGTGTAGACATACCCTCAAACCTCCTCTTTGAGTTGCAGTATCGAATCATGACAGCTACAGACTGAATTATTTTATGGATTATTAAATATTTTGTAGTAATGCTAGGCTTCTTACAATCTTAGGGGATGTGTTTATCATACATTATATGAGTTGCAATTCCGTGTCATTTCAGTTTTCATGTCATAAGTATAACAAATATAAACTATGCTATATGACAAACATTATATTTATGTTTGAATTAAACCCAGTATTACTTGTTGATTAACACAAAAGCCTCCTATAACTCCAAACAAAGAATCAGCTTTTTGCTAGGTTTGTGAGTCCACATAACTTGCAGTTTTCTGCCAGAAGTTTTCTAATTATTTTCACTTCAAGAAACCTCTACTGTGAAAAAAAATTTGCTTGAGGTCTGAGATTTGCACCGCTACAAGTGTTGAAAGAAGTAATTGTAACACGCTCTTGAAAATAATGCTATTTTACAAGATGTCATGTCCAATAGGTGGGTTACCTTCTTCCTGAGTACAGCTTTGAAGCTTTAAAATTCAGCGTATCCTACCAGGGATTCCATGCCTTGCGGTTGCATTCCATTAAATAATCTTGAAATCCTTTAAATTGGGAGACCATTCCTTTCTGCAGGACAGGTAGAATTTCAAAGTTCTAAGACTGTGGTTTAAGTTATTCCATATACAGTCCATTATTTCTTACTTGACTATATGACATTTCATCTAAATTTCATCTCTACTGAATATCCTGCTCAAGTATTTATTCTCTTACTTTAGTTTATTTTACATTTAGACACTGCTATACAGACATAACCTACAGTGTGACCATGTTTTCTCTCTCCTCCTTCTGTTCTGAGGCACACATAGATCGTGATCCATCCTCAAGTTAATGAATCATGAAGAGGGCTGAGTCTCATCCATCAGGTCGAGAGAGAGAATGGAATGGGATATGAGCTTATGTTTCAAGAGACAGAATGAACCTGAGGCATGGGGAAGGGTGAGCAGAAAGACAGGGGTATTGTGATGAAGTGCACTCATTTTATTATTTGTTTGGATTTAACTACTAAAAACAGCTATACAAAGAGCTCTAGATACCTTAAAAACTTACAGCTTGATAATAAGCATCTGGCAGCATTAGATACTTACATACCAATAACAAGTTTACAACAGCACTAAGTAACCATGTGTAAGGAAGTAATAAATAACAGAGGATATAGTAGAACACTGTTTCTTAAACTTTTTAAGACCAAGGAATACCAAACAATAATTTTTTTATGGGCAACACCAAGGATTTTTTTGTTGAGGGAAAAAAAAAGCCCACAGGGAAAAGTTGTTAACCAAAAAAAAAGCCCCCAAAGAAAAGTTGTTGAGCAAAAACAAACAAACAAACAAATACATGAGTAAATGAATAAATAAACAAATAAATAAATAAAGGAGGCTTGTCCCTTTAAGGGAGGTCATTTTGAATTCTGTTTTCTCTGCGGCCAACCTCTGACTACCACAGAACACACTTTAAGAAATGCTGTAGTAGAACATAAAAAGGGCCCTGCTGGGTCAGACCAAAGGTCCATCTATCCCAGTATCCTGTCTGCCGACAGTGGCCAATACCAAATACCTCAGAGGGAGGTAACACAACAGGTAACACTGCTCTACAGCCAAAATGGTTCTGAAATAAATGTAGTCAAACTTTACTAATTCTGGGTCACTGAGAACAAAAATTATGCTTAAAATTGTTGATTGGCTCTAGTTTTCAAGATATGCTATTGGGTCAGTATATACGACCCTTGACTTGCGAATGGCGGAGGATAAGTGAGTTATAAAGGGAAGGGATCTCAATTTAAACCAGAAATGACTAAAATACATCTTTGACTGGATTGATGAATAAATCTATGACTGGGTTTGGACAGTATTTGCTTTTTAGGCAAAACAATGAATGATGCAATCTGAAGCTAGTATTGCATCATGTTATTCCTATAAGTTATGGATGATGCAATCATAACGAAGCTTACATCACTGCTGAAAAATTGCCCTATATCAGCTCTAGAAATCATACAGTGACATGCTCTCTTATTTGTCAGTGTTTGATTTTACAAAGGGACACATTTCTGTTTAGCCAAAGTGAGCACAGATGCCTCGTACTTGTGTGAACAGTACAGATAACTTCTGCTATGTTTGTGGTGAAGTGACTTTTGCATCACAAAAGCGCAGTATAACCACTATGGTTAAGAAAGCGTATCACCTTTATTTTGGCTGCAAAATTGGAGATTAGGACAAGAAGTGGGCCCCACACACATGCTGCAACACTTGTGCAACAAATCTTTGCCAGTGGTTGAACAGGAAAAGGAAATCTATGTCTTTTGCAGTGACAATGATTTGGAGAGAGCCAACAGATAATACCAGCAATTGTTACTTCTGCATGGTCCCTCCAGTTGGGAAAGGTGTGTCAAAGAAGAAAAAGTGGACTGTGCATTATCCAAACATTCCATCAGTTATACGCCCAGGACCCCACGGAGAAGGACTGCCGGTTCCTGATGCACCAGAATCATTCTCACTTGAGTCAGATGAGGAAGAGGAAGAGGATAAAACTTCTAGTCCTAAACCATCAATGTCACAGGACCCACATTTTCTCCCATCCTCCTCCTCTGAACCACACTTCATAACACCAGGTGAACTGAATGACCTTGTCAGGGATTTGGAACTACCCAAGAGTAAGGCAGAGCTGTTGGGCTCCAGACTATAGCAGTGGAATCTCCTGGCAGGTGATGTTAGGCTTTCCATGTTCTGTGACCATCAAAAGGATCTTGTCCCTTTCTTCTTCATGGAAGGTGATCTTGTAGCCTGCAACATCATTGATGGTGTGATGGCAGCCCTCAACATCGTTCACGATCCAGATGAGTAGAGACTGTTCATTGATTCATCAAAGACTTCTGCTAGCTGCACTTTTTGGCTGTCAGTGACCCACCTAAACAGTTCCTGAAATTGACATAAGTCATCCGTGGGTGAAGAGTCTCCTGAGAAGACAGCGTCATCATGTGAAGAGGAAGATATGTCTGCCGGAGAACTGTTTTGTGGTTCGTCTCTGTCTGACAGCTGTCTCTCTTCTAGTTCAGGCTGATCTGTTATGGCTGGCTAGTTCTCCATGGGTGTGGGTGGCCTCATTGTAGAGGGAGAAGGAGAGATTTTATCGTAGGTCATGTGTGACTAGCCACATGACAGTGACTTGCATGAAGAATGGTCTGGTGAGTGCGAATAATGTCTGCCATGATGGCTGTGCTTATGCCATCCGTCATAGTGATGCGGGGAGTATCTGTGGTGATACCTGCTTCTGTAGCTATCTCTGTACCTGGAACTAGTGGAGAGTGTGGGTGACCTAGAAGATCTGGATCTACCCTGTGAGTGTGCCAGAGAGGGTGATGGATACCAGAGCCAATGGTGGTATCTCGGAAAAGGAGATGCACTTGGTAAGTAGTGGTGAGCTCTGGATGGAAAGTGGCCTGAATGGATTGATGGAACTGGCAACAGTGAAGGTGGTTCAGGAGAGAACACAGCCTGTTCTGGACTCGGTGATGGAGTCGGTAGTTTGTGTGATTTCCGGAGTGCTTTGGTTGGTACCGGGAACTGCTGACTCAGGGACCATTGCCGGGGCCGCCTGTATTCACGATGCTGGGCTCAATGCCAATGTACTGCGGACTTGCTTCTCTCTGTCCAGTTGGTGGGCTATAGTTGTGCCCGAAGTGCCCGGTTTGTCTCCTGTGCTCACGTGGGTTGCTGGAAGGGAACAAGATGGAGAAGGCCTTCTTTTAGCATGCATCACCTTCAGAGAAGGTCAACGCTTGGCTCCTGGGAGCAATTGTGAATGGCCGGGTAAGTCTGTTTGTGGCTTGTCAAACAGCAGCATTTTGAACCGCATCTCCCGGTCCCACCTCGCTCGAGCAGTCAACTTTGAGCAGTGGGGACATTCTTGAAAGATATGTCCCTCACCCAGGCACTTTGTGCAAAAAGCATGCCTGTCAGGCATGAGAATTTGCTTGCGGCATTTGCCGCATTTCTTGAGGCCTCGTGATCCCGACGTGGCGTCATCTGGAAGTCTTATATATAACTTTTTTTAAGTGAACGCGCTGAACTATTGAATATAACTATTAACTAACTAATAACTAGGTGAAAACTGCTAACTATATATTATTTTTTCTTTCTCTTGATTCCAGACAGGATTAACACGAGAGGGAGCTCTCTCTGTCTGCACCCAAAGACGGTTAGGAGGAACTGGCGGGAGCCAGACCGCGCGATCAGAAATGGTGCAAAAAGCCATGAGATGGCCTACGCGTATGTGCAGCATATGACTGCTAAAAGATCTCTGATCTGCTGCACCAGGACAACCCTGACACCAACAGTGGAGCACCCATGGGGACACTACTCGAAGAAGTGGTGGAATTGGTATACCTAGACTTTAGAAAGACATTTGATATGGTCTCATATGATATTCTTATCAATAAACTAGGCAAATATAACTTAGATGGGGTACTATAAGGTGGGTACATAACTGAATGGATATCCATTCTCAGAGAGTAGATATTAATCCTTCTGGAAGGGCATAAAAAAGTGGATCTGTTTTGGAACCGGTTCTGTTCAATATCTTCATCAACAATTTAGATATTGGCATAGAAAATATGCTTATAAAGTTTGCAGATGATACAAAGCTGGGAGATGTTGCAACTGCTTTGGAGGATAAGGTAATAATTCAGAATGATCTGGTCAAACTGGAGAAGTGGTCTGAGGCAAATAGGATGAAGTTTAATAAGGATAAATGAAAAGTACTCCACTTTGATTGATTTTTCCTTCCTGTCTCACACATACAGAATGGGAAGTGACTGTCTAGGAAGGAATACTGCAGAAAAGGATCTAGGGGTTATAGTGGACCACAAGCTGAATATTAGTCAACAGCATGACACTATTGCAAAAAAAGCAAACATGATTCTGGGATTCATTAACAGGAGTGTTGTAAGCAAGAGACGAGAAGACATTCTTTGGCTCTACTCTGCGCTGGTTAGGCCTCAGTTGGAGTACTGCGTCCAGTTCTGGGCACCACATTTCAAGAAAGATGTGGAGAAATTAGAGAAGGTCCAGAGAAGAGCAACAAGAATGATTAAAGGTCTAGATAACATGACCTATGAAAGAAGACTGAAATAATTGGTCTTGTTCAGTTTGGGAAAGAGAAGATTGAGGGGGGACATGATAGCGATTTTCAGGTATCTAAAAGGGCGTCATAAGGAAGAGGGAGAAATATTATTCTTCTTGGCCTCTGAGGATAGAACAAGAAGCAATGGGCTTAAACTGCAGCAAGGTTGGACATTAGAAAAAAGTTCCTATCTGTCAGGGTGGTTAAACACTGAAATACGTTGCCTAGGGAGCTTGTGGAATCTCCATCTCTGAAGATATTTAAGAGCAGGTTAGATAAATGTCTATCAGGCATGGTCTAGACAGTACTGGGTCCTGCCATGAAGGCAGGGGACTGGACTTGATGACCTCTCGAGGTCCTTTACAGTCCTAGTATTCTATGATTAGGAAAATCTTCCCAACTCCCAGGGTGGTTAAACACTGCAATAAGTTGTCCGGTCCGCCCCGTCCCTATTTCCCTCCCACTCCCGAGAAGCCCCACTACCTACCTCCAGTGAAAATGGAGGTAGTGTAGGCTTCCCAGAGATGGACAGAAGTCCTGCAGCTTAGCGCCACTTCCGGCAATTCCGGAAGTAGTGCTAGCTACTCTGCCGGGTGTACTGCGGGAGGGAGCATTGGCTCCCTGCACCGCACAGGAGGGGTGAGTCAGCCCCGAGGGAGGCACGTGCATGGGGTTTTCCTGCACCGGGGGGTCGGCCCTGGGGCAGCCACGTGCGTGCGAGAGGCTTCCCTGTGCGGGGTCGGCCCTGGAGCAGGCGTGCCCGCGCAGGGCTTCCCTGCACCGTGGGTGGGTCAGCCCCAGGGCAGGCACGTGCTGGTTTCCCTCTGGGGGCAGGGGAATCCTGGGAGGAGGCAGATACAGGGGAGACTCTGACTCCACTGGCACCCCACTCTCCAGCTCCCACTCCCCAGCCACAGAACTCTGTCCCCACTCTCCTGTCCCCACTCTCCTAATTCTGTCCCTACTCTCATAGACTCATAGGCTACGTCTACACTGGCCCCTTTTCCGGAAGGGGCATGTAAATTTCATGAGTCGTAGTAGGGAAATCCGCGGGGGATTTAAATATCCCCCGCGGCATTTAAATAAAAATGTCCGCCGCTTTTTTCCGGCTTTTAGAAAAGCCGGAAAAGAGCATCTACACTGGCCCCGATCCTCCGGAAAAAGCGCCCTTTTCCGGAGGCACTTATTCCTACTTCCTACTTTGAAGTAGGAATAAGAGCCTCCGGAAAAGGGCGCTTTTTCCGGAGGATCGGGGCCAGTGTAGACGCTCTTTTCTGGCTTTTCTAAAAGCCGGAAAAAAGCGGCGGACATTTTTATTTAAATGCCGCGGGGGATATTTAAATCCCCCGCGGATTTCCCTACTACGACTCATGAAATTTACATACCCCTTCTGGAAAAGGGGCCAGTGTAGACGAGCCCATAGACTTTAAGGTCAGAAGGGACCATTATGATCATCTAGTCAAACCCCCTGCACAGTGCAGGCCACAGAATCTCACCCACCCCTCCTAGAATAATCCTCTCACCTATATCTCAGCTATTGAAGCCTTCAAATACTTTGAAGACCCCAAGCTGCAGATAATCCTCCAGCTGTGATCTGTACTCCATGCTACAGAGGAAGGCGAAAAACCTCCAGGGCCTCTGCCAATCTACCCTGGAGGAAAATTCCTTCCCGACCTCAAATATGGCGATAAGCTAAACCCTGAGCTTGTGGGCAAGACTCATCAGCCAGACACCCAGAAAGTTCTCTATAGTAACTCCTATCATCCCTCCATTGACCTATTTTCCACTGATAATGAATGGTCAATTAGTTACCAAGATCATGTTATCTCATCAAACCATCCCCTTCATAAACCCATCTAGTTTAATCTTGAAACCAGATAGATCTTTTGCCCCCACTACTTCCCTTGGAAGGCCATTCCAGAACCTCACTCCTCTAATGGTTAGAAACCTTCATCTAATCTCAAGTCTAAACTTCCTACTAGCCAGCTTATATCCATTTGTTCTTGTGTCCACATTGGTATTAAGCTTAAATAATTCCTCTCCCTCCCTGGTATTTATCCCTCTAATATATTTAATGAGAGCAATCATGTCCCCCCTCAGCCTTCTTTTGGTTAAGGTAAACAAGCCAAGCTCCTTGAGTCTCCTTTCATAAGACAGGTTTTCCATTCCTCGGATTATCCTAGTGGCCCTTCTTTGTACCTGTTCCAGTTTGAATTCATCCTTCTTAAACATGGGAGACCAGAACTGCACACAGTATTCCAAATGAGGTCTCACCAATGCCTTGCATAATGGCACTAACACCTCCTTATCCCTACTGGAAATACCTTGCCTAATACATCCCAAGACCGTATTAGCCTTTTTCACGGCCATGTCACAATGGTGGCTCATAGTCATCCTATAATCAACCAGGACTCCGAGGTCGTTCTCCTCCTCTGTTACTTCCAACTGATGTGTCCCCAGCTTATAACTAAAATTCTTGTTGTTAATCCCTAAATGCATAACCTTGCACTTCTCACTACTAAATTTCATCCTATTGCTATCACTCCAATTTACAAGATCATCCAGATCTTCCTGTATGATATCCCGATCCTTTTCTTAATTGGTAATAGCTCCTAACTTTGTGTCATTCGCAAATTTTATCAGGACACTTCCACTTTTGGTGCCAAGGTCAGCGATAAAAAGATTAAATAAAATTGGCCCCAAAACTGATCCCTGAGGAACTCCGCTAGTAACCTTCCTCCAACCTGACAGTTCACCTTTCAATATGACCTGCTGTAGTCTCCCCTTTAACCAGTTGCTTATCCACCTCTCAACTTTCATATTAATCCCTATCTTTTCCAATTTAACCAATAATTCTCCATGTGGTAAATGCCTTACTAAAGTCGAGGTAGATTAGATCCACTTCATTTCCTTTATCTAAAAAATCTGTTATTTTCTCAAAAAAGGAGATCAGGTTGGTTTGGCATGATCTACCTTTTGTGAAACCATGTTGTAATTTGTCCCAATTGCCATTAGCCTCAATGTCTCTAACTACTTTCTCCTTCAAAAAATTTTCCAAGATCTTACATACTACAGATGTCAAACTGACAAGCCTATAGTTACCCGGGCCACTTTTTTTCCCTTTCTTAAAAATAGGAACTATATTAGCAATTCTCCAGTCAAATGCTACAACCCCTGAGTTTAGAGATTTATTAAAAAATTTTGCTAATGAACTTGCAAGTTTATGTGACAGTTCCTTTAATATTCTTGGATGAAGATTATCTGGGCCCCCCGATTTACTCCCATTAAGCTGTTCAAGTTTGGCTTTTACCTTCGATATGGTAATATCTACCTCCATATCCTTAGTCCCATTTGTCATGTTACCATTATCCCTAAGCTCTTCATTAGCCTCATTAAAGGCTGAAGCAAAGTATTTGTTTATATATTGGGCCATTCCTAGATTATCCTTAACCTCCACTCCATCCTTAGTAATTAGCGGTCCTACTTCTTCTTTTTTTTTTCCTATTATATAGCTATAAAACCTTTTACTATTGGTTTTAATTCCCTTTGCAAGGTCCAACTCTACCTGACTTTTAGCCTCTCTCACTTTGTCCCTACAGGCTCTAACCTCAATAAGGTAGCTTTCTTTACTGATCCCTCCCATTTTCCACTCCTTATATGCTTTCTGCTTTTTCTTAATCACCTCTCTGAGATGCTTGCTCATCCAGCTTGGTCTATCTCAGCTGCCTATAATTTTTTTCCCTTTTCTTGGGATACAGGCTTCTGACAGCTTCTGCAACTTTAATTTAAAATAATTCCAGGCCTCCTCCACCTCAAGATCCATAATTTCTTTAGTCCAATCAACTTCCCTAACTAATTTCCTTAATTTATTAAAGTTAGCCCTTTTGAAATCAAAAACCCTAGTCTCAGATTTATTTTTGTTTATCCTACCATTTAATTTGAACTGAATTAGCTCATGATCACTTGAGCCAAGGTTGTCCCCTACAACCATTTCATCTATGAGGTCCTCGCTACTCACCAAAACCAAACCTAAAATAGCACCCCCCCTTTGTTGGTTCAGCAACTACTTGATGAAGGAATTCATCAGCTATCACATCTTCGAAAATCTGAGCCCTATTATTATTACTAGAACTTGTTCTCCAGTCTATATCTCGAAAGTTGAAATCTCCCATGATTACGCAGTTTCCATGAGTATTTACTTCATTAAAAACATTAAAGAGGTCTCTATCCATATCCAAATTGGATCCTGGTGGTCTATAACACACCCCAAGCACTATCCCAGGGGAGGATCTGATAGTTTTCTTTCCCAATGTGATTTTTGCCCAAACAGACTCTGTCTTCTCCATTCCATCACTTTTTATTTCCTTACAATCTACCTCATCTTTGATATACAATGCGACTCCACCACATTTACTCTTATATCTGTCTTTCCTAAACAGCACATAACCTTCAATATTGGCACAGTATTCTAGTGTGTGGTGTTCTTGGAAGATGTCTTTTCAAGCCAATCACACAGGAGATTTAGGAAGGTGTGGAACACCTGGGCTCCAGATATTCTGAAACTGCAAGTGTTGGGAGTTCTCCGGATCCTAAAGGGCTTGGTATCTTTGTGCTGTAGTGTACTTCATAAAATTTGCATAAGGGACGCAAATGAAAAAGGATGGTGTCAGAGTAGTGTGCGTGGGGAAGGCATTTAATTTCTTCAACTTTTATCCTCTTAGTTATCATCAGCAAGGCCCACTTCACATTCCTCTGAATGCCACAGATGCCAGAGGATAGAATTGAGGGGGCAAATGGCAGTAGGAGGATCTGGTAGTCAATAAGGTAGGGACTAGTCTTTAAATTGTCTAGATGTTTTAAAAAGGCAAGAGAAAGAATCATGCAAAATAAGGACAAAATAGACTTAGATGTTATAAAATGGTAATGAAAAAAGTGTGTTTATTAAAGTGTCAGGATCCTAAAAATATGTGAGAGAAACGAAGGTCAAAACCTCTAGCTGAGATGTAAGTGGGAACCAGGAAAGCATGCTCAGAGAAAATGTGTAACCTTAAAGGGCCAGGTCCAGAGAAAAGATGACCCCAGAAAAGAAAATAATTGTTTTTTCATTAGGCCTGTCAATTGACCTGCATTAACACCTGTGAATAATGCGTTAAAAAATTAATGCGTTAATTGCAGGCATTTATATTGTGCTGCCTCTTTGAAGTGCCGCAATTCAAAGAGACAGCGCATTAGAAGCCGGGGATCATCTGGAGTCGACTTGCACTGCCCTTTTGAAATGCTGCAGTTCTGCATGGAGAACTCCAGCTGATCCCAGGCACCATGCAGCGCTGCCCCATTGAAATGGCTCTGCGGCATTTCAAAGGGGAGTTGCATGCGATTCATCATGATTAAAAATTTTAATCGCTTGACAGCCCTAGTTTTGATAACAAAGAATATGAAAGAGAAACAAACATGAAGTGTTAAAAGACTCAGATATGTCCAGATAAATTTTGCTGCAGTATGCCAACTGTTGAAATTATTTACTTCAAAATTCCTAACATATAAGGTCTATAGAAATTATACATTTTCAGATGAGTAATTTTTTCAGTCAGTTTTGCTATTGACCAACTAAACAAATACCCACCTACACTCTAAGGATATGTCTACACTACAGCATTATTTTGAAATATCTTATTTAGAAATAGTTAATCTGAAATAAGTTATTTCGAAATAACGCGTCTACATACAAAATGCATTTCAAAATAGTGTTTTGCTATTTCAAAATAGCCCATCCACACTGAGTGGATGCTGAACTGCATTTAAGGCTGGCTGAAACATGATGCAGCAGGGCATCATGTCAGGAGTTACTTTATGTGGCTGCTGCTTGAGGCTATCTGAGGCCTGTGCTTAACGGGACACCCCTAGACAGCCAATTTTCAGCTTTCCCTGCTTGCTTGTCTACCTCGATGAGGGATAGCAAAACATTTTGTCTCTGCATGCTCTGGTTGCCCTCACTTGGGACACCACAGCATTCAGCAACATGGAGCCAGAGCTGCCCCTGGGTACTCTGGTGCTTCTCTTGGACATGTTGCTGTGAGCCTGGCTGCACTTTCTGCAGACTGCCATCTGGGAGGTCCATCAGGGCGCTGTCAGTATCCAGGAGGCCCTGAGGGAGAGCTTCCACCCTGAGGAGCACTAAGAGCCTCTCTGGTTGTGCCCCACTGGGGGTTTGTGCCTCATTCCTCCCTCAGGTCCTTCCACTTACCCTTCCTTAACACCCCTTCCTGATGTCAAATAAAATACATGTATTTCATGAACCCAAACTCTCTTTATTTAACAAAACTGGGGGAGAGAGGCGGGAGAAGGGAGAAAAAAGTGTGGGAAAGGGGAGGGGAAAACCTGGAGGAGGGAGCTGGAAAGGGGAAGCAAGAGGAAGAAGGGGGATGGAAAGCTCAGGGCTCAGGGTTGGGGGGGGGGGGGTTCACCAGACTAACTTGATTTTCATGCAAACCTGCTCCTGGATTCACATGTGGCCTTTGGTGGCCAGCCTGGCAGCTATCCTGCTGTAGACAGCCACATTCCTCCATCTAGTGCAGAGATCATGGACATTGGGGCCATCCCCCCCAAACCTGAATAAGGTCCATGATCTCCACTCTGGACCAGGAAGGCATCCACCTTCTCTGGGACCTGGCAGGCTCCTGGGAGCTGGCAGACTGGTCCTGTGGAGTGATGGAGGGCTGGCTGCTAGTGGCTTGCTGGCTCATGTTTTGGGGCCACTGGGTCAGAAGCAGTGACTGCTGGCTTGCAGGCCTGAAGCTGGCACAGGCTCTGTGGCCAGAGTCAAGCCCTTTAAGGGCTCTGGGGGAGGGGGGCGGGAGGGAGAGGAGTGTTCTTGGTTGAGGCTGGAGTGGCCACCAGGGCACCCTGGGAAGGCTGGAGGCCCCCTATTTCGATATAAGTGTCTACACAGCACTTATTTCAAAATAGTTATTTCAATTTTGGCGTTATTCCTCTTTAGGAACATCATGGAAGAAGTAACTAGGCGTCAGCCTTCCATGACGCTCTTCAATTTCCATTAGTGAATATACTATTCTTTATATCCTCTTTTCTGAAATCTTACCCTGTGTGAATGTTGTTCAGAAGCTTTATGAGAAGACTTAAAGGGGAGCAGAATTTGGCAGCAGACATTATTGATTTCATGACATGAAGTCCCCAAGAATTGGAATATATTTTGGCTGTGTTCCATGTTACAATGAATTTGCAAGAAATAATATAAGCTCTTGCCTGCCAAACTGATGTGCAACCAAAATACTAGTCTTTTTCAGCTAGTATTTATGTGTATACACAGAGGATAGCTCCCAAATATGATTACAAATGTTTATTATATTTCACATACACACACTTAAATACCACAACATTTCCTCTCATTATTGCCTTATTTAAGCTGTTATCTTAATGCTCTTAGGATGTGTAGCCAGACAGGAACCCCCCTGTAACATCCATTTTTGCTTGCCTGGAGCATCCAGGGCACACAGAGCAGTAAAAGCCTTGAACAGAAGGCCCGGATATACAGGCTGCTGTGACCCTGAATGGCTGTAGACAGAGATACGCCAATTGCTGACCAAGAGGCTGCCGAGGAGTGCCCTTGACTGAAACCCATATTGATACGAACACACAGCCATCCGCGGTGGGAGGAATCTCTTGCCCAGTAAAAAAATGCCAGTACTCACAATTTAGTTATCTCTCTTGCAAGTGTAAATTAACTTGAAACTCGCTTGTAAGAACTGGCGTCACAAAGACAAACCAGTACAATTTGGCATCTTAGATAAGAAAGAGGATACGGGCCCCTATGGGTATAAAGATGGGTCCAGCAGCACATTTACTCTGAGTGTCAATCTACTATCTATCTGCTGGTCGGGTTAGGTATTTGACCTCCTGAGGTTCTATGGGGACGCCCACCTCGTATCCGTCTTTCCTAGGAATTGAGGGACCGGCCCTGGCTTGACCCACTGGAGTCAAGAGGCACAGAAGGGGGTAAAAATTGTACCTGGATGTGGTCCTTTGTCTTAAGTGTACACATAGACTTAGAGCTCTTTAAAGATTAAGCTGTCACTTGGTACCATTATTTCTATTTTCTATCTTTATTTTCTTTGTAACCATTTTTAAGATCTATATTTGCTAGCAGTTAAGAAATAGAGCAATAGCCACTGTAACCATATGATTTATAAGCCTTTTTAATAAACCTGTAACTGTTTAAGCTTTAACCTGACTCCTTCAGTTGCTGTAACAGAACCAAGCACAATTTAAAAGAACTTCAGAAGGTCATAAGGGACAGGTATAGGGAGAGCTTGGGCGTTTTGGATCGTGTCACTTCTAGAAGACAGATCCGTTGGGGCATCTCTCAATCTTCCCTAGACTGCCCGCTGCGAAGCAATCCTGTGTCCTAGCAGTTGAAATCTGAGATGTAATAAGGTCTTCCTATAAACTCTGGGGCATCTGTCAGCCTCTTGGCTGCCCTCCGCGACGGGACCCCAGTGCTAGCGGTAAAGACATGGATGTTAAACTCTGGGGCGTCTGTCAGCATGTTGGCTGCCTGCCGCGACGGGACCCCGGTCCTAGCGGTAAAAGACACAGACGTTAAACTCCTCGGGGCGCCCGTCAGTCTCTCCTAGACTGCCCACTGTGATGGGGCCTTGTGTCCCAGCAATTGAAGACTCGGGTGTAACACACACACACACACACACACACTGCCCTGACCATCGGCTGACAGGATGTGACACAAAATCATCTCACACTCTCAACCACAAAATAAATTGAAAACAGCAAATATAAGACTCAATCACACCCCAAAACAGCCAATAGACATCAGTGTAGTAGAAAGTAAAAAGACCCTAACTTTATTTCTGAGTCTCTATTCTCTCGATAATAAATCTTGTCAGTTTGTATTATGCATAAATTCATAACTAATATGAAACAAGATCTCTAATAAAATAGGGAATTTGATTTCCCATAAGTGCAAGATAAAAATAAATTACAGTTTTGAATTATAGTACATATACAAAGGAATTTTCCTAAGCCAGTCTCTAATGCAATAGCCCCCTAAAACTGCTGAGATGAATACTCTAACCCTAAAAACTGCAACAAACCAAAACAGGTTGGCTACATCTGTCTATATTACTCTCTCTTGCACAAGACAATATGCAAATGAGGTAAAGCAGTGAGAATCAACACGCCTCATTTGCATAGTTAATGAGAGGACATTTGTGCCAGGGACTTTTGTGCAAAAACCCCTTCTTGCGCAAGAGCCATTCTGCCTGAAAAAACGTGGCAGAATGGCTCTTGCCAAGAAGGTGCTTTTGTGCAAAAAGGAGGCATGTAGATGGCTCCTTTTTGCGCAAAAGCCCCTTGCGCAAAATGGCGGCTCATTAAGTAAGCAAATGAGGTGTGGCGATATTTACCGCTTCACCTCATTTGCATATTTTCTTGCACAAGAGAGCACAGTATAGATGTAGCCCTCACCATCAGAAGACTGCAACCATCTTGTTATTTCCTGAGATTTAGTGACATAAGGTAGTCATGCTAGAGCTGACTAGAAATTTCTCTACATAAGATTTTTCATTGGAAAAGTCCCCTTTTTTAAATCAAATGAATACTGTCAAAGTTGAAATGAAATATTTCAGAATTATTTTACTAACCCAAACTTATTTTTTATGGTTTGTTTATGAAAGTTTGAGATTGTCTTTTCCTGCTTTACAGGATGGGAATGTTTATAGTATATATACACATAGTCACAACTCCTCATCCCATTCTTTATGAAAATTGGCTTTGGAATATGAATATGCATAAGATGTTTTAAAAACATATCGTTTTTAAAGTTACAATGTACTGAACATGTATATTCTATGTTTGTGCATGTATCATTTTTGTATGTGAAGTTAGAAATATGATGTGTGAATCTGTTTATAAATCTAAATGTGCTAATGAGGGCCATTAGTGATACCCAGGAAACTTAATAGCCCAGTGCTCAAGGTAACAATCTGTGAATGGTTTTGTTTTTCCTGTAAGCCTAGATTGTGGTTGGTCATGCCAGGACATGTGGCCAGAATACATTATGTTGGAACCCATTTTGGATCTGGTCCTTTTCCACTCAATGTGTGAAAAAACCGAACTGAGCACAAAGAATTCCTGCCTTGGGTAAAAGAGATATAAAGGGGGAGAACCAAACAATAGGAGGAAGAGCCAGACTTACCACCATGAATATCACCATGCTTCAGTTGCATAATTAATTAGCAGCTGTTTTTGCGCAAGAGGCTTTTGTGCAAAAAGGAGCTGTGTAGACGGCTCTTTTTTGCTCAAAAACCCTTCTTGCACAAGAGCTGTTCTTCCTCATTTTTTTCAAGAAAAATTGCTCTTGTGCAAGAGGGGGGTTTTGCACAAAAAGGAGCTGTGTATATAACTCCTTTTTGTACAAAAGCCTCTTGCACAAAAATGGCTGCTAATTAATTATGCAAATAAATCATGGCGATATTCTGCTCCGCGCTTCATTTGCATAAGCTTTTGTGGAAGAAGACTGCAGTATAGATGTAGCCTGGGTGACTACTCCAAGGGGGCTTCCATGAGCCTACCCATTACACAGATATTACACACACCATATACGCAAACAGTTTTCACAGGATACAAAAATGTTTTGCCAGCCAGATCTAACAAATAAATAAGGGGTTATTTAACAACAAAGCAACTCCTAGATATTAACCAACTTAATTTTTTCAAGGAGAAAGAACAGATTAGCCTATCATTAACAACACAGGATCATATTCTCAGCTAATAGAAAACTATCGCTCCATTAAAATCAGTGGACAGGGTGTCACTGATTTAGTCCAGTTGAGATTCTGATCCACAGTGCTATATGAGTAAATTACATTCTGCAAGCAATTAAATAGATGAGTTCCCTGCCCCAGAAGCTTACAAACTCAGGGTGCAATTCTTTAATCCTTATTTATGTGAGCATTCAAAACTCATGAAAAAATAGTCAAGAATGCTAATGAAAAAGGATTTACAGTTTTGTCCTCTTTTGGCTAAAGAGCTTTATAAAAATCCATGGTGTGTTGGTGTAAGAAGGTGCTGAGAGAGAGAGGTGTAAATGCAAGGAGGGAGATGATGTTCTTGTGGGAGGACAGACCCACTGATCACTGGCGGTTGATCATCTTTCACATTTAAAAAAAATTACTGTTAATTTAAAATTCAGTTATTGCAAGACTTACACAGGTACCCAAGATATGTAAGAGAAAGCAAAGAACCTGCCCTCTACATCCTTCCTTAAATGAACACACTCTTATTCAGCTTCTGTCAGGGGGCTGGATAAAACTCTGATCCTTCCTCTCCCTCATCTTAGTGTGCCAGAGCCCCCCTGAATGAGCAAGGCCATAGTCCCTCCCAGAGAGGTCAACAAAGATAGGAGAGTGAAGGGAGGATCCAGAGACTACAAAATAATCCAGAGGTAGCCATGTTAGTCTGATCTTAGTAAAACAAAAAAAGCAGTCATGTATCACTTTAAAGTCTTTCAAGTGCTACATGACTGCTTTTTTTGTTTTACAAAATAATCCAGTGACACTAGAGGGGAGTTGGTGAAGGCAGCAGTCAGAAAAGGATAAAGGGCAAAATGAGTCTTCCTTTCCCCTGAACTTTCCAAAGGGATCTGAGAGAGCCACTTTTGGAAAGAATGAGACAGGATAACTCAATTTCCCTCTGGTGACAAAAGGAATAAAATTTCTGCCAAGCTTATAGCAGGAAGAGAACAATTAAAAATGCTTAATGGGTCAATTTTAAGGAAGCCTTAGTTTTTTTTCCTGCCTGGTGGACATGATACCTTATTTAAGGTGTCAGTTTTAAAGCCTGTAATAAGAACTTAAAAGATAGTTCCCCTTAAGGAAAGGTGGAGGCTTTAATTAATGGAAAGCACCCCTTTCATCTAGACACAAAATGACAGAGCTCTCCTCATTATAATGAGTCCAGTCATGCTACAGCCTGAGATATAAAGGAACCAACAGCAGAGCAGGCTAACTTGCAATGAGTATATATTCTGGAAGTAGAACTGGACATTGTCATCATGGTGGGAGAAATAAAAATTCTCTTCATTGTTCTGTTAAGAGTCCCACAAGGTGTGGAGAGAAGCAGCAAGTCGTCTGGCTACAAATTCAAAGAACTTTTCAGGTAATCTTTTCAGAGACACTTCAAGACTGGTGCTGCTCCCCACCAAATAGAATGGTTTTAATCAGTCATCCTGCCAGACAGTTAGGGTATATCTACACAGAAGGGCAAAAGTTGAATTAAGATACACAACTTCAGCTGTGTAGCTGAAGTTGAAATAGCTTAACTCGGCTTTTGGCGCTATGTACACATCAGGAAGTCAAAGGAATAACACTCTTCCTTTGACTTCCCTTACTCCTTGTGAAATGAGGATTACCATGAGTTGGATTAAGAAGTCCTCCAGCTCTACATTATTTTGAAATAGAGGCTTTCTGTGTAGATGTGCACTATGTTATTTTGGAATAACATCAGTTATTCCAAAATAACGCTGCTGTGTAGAGATACCCTAAGTTACTTATATGGAAATCAGATGGTGTATGGTTCCTTGCTTTTATTTGTATTTTCTGGGACTGAAACACATTCTGAACAGTTTGGTAGGAGCTTGTTTTTAGGCCTTCCTGAAATTATGATAGCACTTTTTGGGGAACTTCTGGAGTTCAGTAAGGTAAAAGAAAATCATTTTCAAAGGGGAACTTTATTGAAGAATTCCCTCACTCCAAACAACACATTTCTGAATATATAACAAAACTGGCAGGCAACATTTTATATCATGTGTTAATTTCTTTTCTAAAAAATGGCTTTTATTAAAATGAGAGAAAAAGCCATTCAATTTGTTGGCATAATATGAAGCTTCACTTCCTCACCCAAATCATGCTTAACTCCCTGCTATTGAAACAAGGGTCTGAGTCACAGAAAATACATTATGTTGAACAGTGCATTCAATTTTCACACATTTTAAAGTACCTTGAAAAATTGTAAATGCCAATTTTCCAAACACAATGGCTGTTTTCATAACACTGAATTCCTTTTCAGCTATGTGAATAGGAGTTTTTCACTTTTTAAGAGTGTTTAACCTGAAGTGGGAATGGAATCCAGTGAAAACAAAAGTCACAAAGAGCTGATGATGTGTATATTGTGTCTGAACTATCTGATGAAAGGCTCTGAACATTAATTTTCTTTGGCAGCATTTATTATTGTTTCACTTATGCTTAAGTGGAACCAACAAGTATTTTGATAAAAAGATAATATTCTATCTAGTTTCCCATGGTTTCTGTAAATGCCTCTATATTGTTTAGTGAGACATTAATTTTTTAACAATAATATTCAAGAAATCACAAGAAGAACCTTCTCTTTGATACAAAGACTCCTAGATACAGATAGTAAACACATGGGTATATTAGAAAACTCTTTAAAGTGATTTGACTAGTTGGAGTACTTGATCTGATTTTGGTCAGCAGAGAAGATATGGAGACACTAGAAAGGCTCTGAAAGCAAGTAACAAAGTTGATCAAAGGGATGGAATTAGAGTTACCAACCTTCCAGGACTGTCCTGAATTATCAAGGAATTAAAGATTAATTAAAGATTGTAATTTGATGAAACCTCCAACCAATATTGGAAACCCTAGATGAAATGCAAACCACATGAGCCAAGTCTAAATGACCTGGGTATGTTTAGTTTCAAAAAGAGAAGATTGAGGGGAAACAAAATAACCATCTTCAAAATACTTGAAAAGTTAAAAAAAAAGGTGAAGAAAAGCTGTTCTCTCTTGCCAGAGAGGGCAGGACAAGAAGCAATGAATTCAAACTACAGCAGAGCAGATTTAGATTAACGCTATATCCACAATACAGTTTTTTGACAGCATAATTTATGTTGCTCAGAGATGTGAATAAACCACCCCGAGCAACATAAGTTACATAGACATAAGTGCAAGTGTGGATACCACTATACGGTGTGAGAGCTTTTCTCGGCAACACAGCTATTGCCATTTACAGGGACTGGAATAGAGCAGCTACATTAGAGTGCTTACAATGGTGCAGTTGTGTCACTGTAAGCTTTTGACTGTAGCCATGTTCAATGTCTCAGGAAAAAATTCCCAATTGCAAGAGCAGTAGAATAATGAAACAGACTGGCTCTGGAGGGTGTGGAAGTTCATTTGCTGTAGGTTTTCTAAAGGAGGTTGGATAGAGCCATCTGTCTTGGATATGGCTTAGACACAACACATTTTGTATCTTGGCAGGAGGTTAGACTAGATGATCCTTGGAGTCCTTGAATTCCCTAAGATTTTAATATATAGATTAGACAGAGTACAACATTGCACTAGAATCTTTTCCCAATAATGATGAACACTGCTGTGACTAATCAGGGTGTTGATTCTTTACTTCTACACTTAGGGTTCGTCTAAACTACATGGCTCCATCAATGGAGCCATGTAGATTAGTGTACTCGAGAAAGGGAAATGAAGCGGAGATTTAAATAATGGCTGATTCATTTACATTAAAATGGCTGCCGCGCTGTGCTGATCAGCTGTCTGGTGGCACCGCCCAGTAGTCTGGACGCTCCACGGTCAACAAGGAAAGTCCTTGTCGACCGCCCAGTAAACCTCATTCCATGAGGCATAACAGGGCAGTCGCGGAGTGTCCAGACTACCGCGCTGTGCCACCAAACAGCTGATTGGCACAGCGTGGCAGCCATTTTGATGTAAATGATGTGGTGATTATTTAAATCACCACTTCATTTCCCTGTGTCTAGAAACCTAATCTACATGGCTCTGTCGAGGGAGCCATGTAGTTTACACATACCCTTAGAGACTACTCTTGCCTTCTCATATGCACAGGACTGCTCATACTGTTCATTTCCATGGATCTATCTATGGGTACAATCGAACCCGTAAACTGTAGGCCTAAAAGAAGGTTAAGGGTGGTGAATTATGAGAGTTATGTAATTCAAACTATTTCACAGAAATGCGTCCTTTAAAACATATTTTTAACCAGTGAGGGTTCTTTCATGGAGAAGCAGTAGGTGGTTAAAATTTCATTATATATTACTCCATCCCTGTGGTACACTAATCATGATTAATTGGACACAAAAGTTCACCTTACGTTGTCAAACTGTGTTTTATTTCAAAGTTAATGAAGATGTGAGTTAAAGCTACAGTAATAGAGTGTAACTCTCTAGCTTCAGATGCAGATCTTCCATACTATAAAGAAACATTCCAGGCCCTTGCCATAAAAACCAAAAATCAGGTGTCATACTTATACTTACAAAAGGTTGGCCTAGCCTCTTGCAGTCTATTGGAATTGCCTGATGCCATCCCACTGGGCTAATCAGCATCAATGGAAATATGTGGCAAGCAAAAGAAGAGTATATAGAATTTACAGTGGCATTTTCTTAATACTCCAGAGTACTCTTCTGTTTGACACATTGCTATCACACATGTCTGCACCAAAACTAACATGTACTGATTCATGTAAACCTAATCCTGAGATATGGGAAACTCCAGGTCATACAGTTTTAATAAATAGTTTCCATCTTTGTTGCAAAATAGTAAGGACCAGGAAAAGAACTACAGCAAAGAAAGTTACTATTTAACATGTTTAGTTCCTACAAGTGGATTATTATTCCTGATGACTAGATTTAATCTTTCATACTTTGCTGAGTAGAAAGGGACACTGTGACTGTCGCATACAATAGTTCCTATCACTCTGTGACAGGATGCAAGGCTTGTGACACCAAGCAGATGATGACAAACTCTAGGAAATGATGGCAGAGACTAACCTGGTAGAACACTAAAGAGATTTCTCTCTCTGAACCATATTCTAGATGAAAGGTGGAGTGCTGGCTTAGCTATTGCTAATATAGTATTTGGGTTTTTTTTTCTTCCTGAAAACTGACCCAAAACAAAAATACTTCCTGGGTGACAATAGGATGTCCCATATCCAAGCCTGACTTTTAGAACACAGGATAATAAAACCAGTAAAATCATGATTTTTTAAAAAGTAAATGGACTAAGTACCTCTTTGCCTTATCAACCACTGTGAAAAATAATAAAAACAGAAGCAGACACTGCTTGTTTCACCTTGCATACCCTTAGGATTAATCAGTTCGAGGCTAGTGTTGCTGTCAGTGTTGTATCTTCGAAGTCCCCTTTATGTCAGTGCGACAGGCTTCTGGCTAAGAAGTTTGAGTGAGAGCTCTATCATGTCAGCTCCATCAGGAAAGGTTAATTGGAACTGACTAAGTCCAAACTTGAACGGCAAAAGGGGAACAGCTGCTAGCCTCATTAGCCAATGTCCTAGACAAAGCTGGCAGGAAGGAAGTGATGGGGGAGAGGAAAGGGTGGAGCCATGGAATGGAAGGCAGTGCTCCCCAACTAGCTGCAGAAGCTAGTGGTCCCTGAGGTGATAGGTCTGAAGTTCAGTAAATAGAAGGTAGTAGGAACAATCCCTGAGAATAAAGAAAGAGTGATTGCATTGAAAGAGAGCTCTCCAGCAGGTTTGTGGGCGCAAAGGGAGCTAAAGTTCAATGGGCATGGGTGCAAATCCTGTTGCAGTCAGCAAGTCAATTTGTGTTACTAATTTATAAAAAAGGCTAAAAGAAGGGATTTGTAAATAAGAAAACAGATAGAAACTTGTCAATGGAGATTACACCTCCACAATGAAATTCTTAAAAAAAATTAACTTTACTGCAAAAGAATTTCTTTTATAGTCAAACACTTCAAAAGATGACTATACATTGTACTAAATATAGGCATGAAAACAAGATTGGTATGATTTTTCTCCTCTCTGTCTTTTCCCTCTCTTTCTAGGGAAGATGTTTTACTTGCAAGATCTGTGTTTGAAGTTTACTAGCAATACATTCATTTTCACATGTTGCCTCATATCTTTATAGAATACAGCTGAACCACCAAGGGACCACTGTGTTTCCTGAGGAATCAGTGCATCACTAAAGATCTTCCTATTGAGACTGTAGTTGATGGCCAACTACTACAGGTAACAGGCTAGTAAATGCTTTCTACAAATGCAAGCACAACTGTAAATTGACTAGAGTGGAGTAACATGTTTAGGTCAAACCTTTTTACCCACCAAAGAAGGCAAATTTGGTTCAACCTAGACATTTTACAAACTTGTGCACAATTTGTCACTCTTTGACCAAGCAGTCCCCCTTTAAAAAAAAATAATTTCTCCATTCCAAATTATTAGGGCTATCAACTGACCTGCATTAACACCTGGGATTAATGCAGGACAGAATTAATGTGTTAATTTTTTTAATGAGTTAATCACAGGCGTTAATGCTGTGCTGCCCCTTTGAAGGGGCAGCTTCTAATGCGCTGCCCCTTTAAAGCACCAAAATGGCACTTCAAAGGGGCAGCAGAAGTGGAGCTAGGGATCAGCTGGAATTCCCAGCTAATCCCCGGCTCTGCTATTGCAAAGCCCCTTTGAAGTGCTGCTCTGGCACTTTAAAGGGGCTTTGCAACAGTGGAGCCGGGATCAGTTGGAGTCCCCAGCTGATCTCAGGCTCCTACTGCGCTGTCCCTTGGAAACATCACCGCAGCGCATCCAAGGGGCAGTGCTGCATGGAGCCCAGAGTCAGTTGGGTACTCCAGCTGATCCTGGCCTCCATGCAGGGCTGCCCCCATTGAAACACCACCGATGCATTTCAAAGGGGAGGCTCGCACAATTAATCACGTGATTAATCGTGATTACATTTTTTAATCACTTGACAGCCCTAAAAAGTTATTTTTCATTTCAAAGATTACTTCAATTGAGCTTTAAAATAAGCACAATTTTTGTCATGGATGAGTTTTTCTTCAACTTTTTTGTTCACCAAAAAATTTAGAAAAATTTGTTTCAGGACAACTTGAAATAAAGTTTACCTATATTTTTATATTGTCAATGAACCAAAAAAAATCAGTTATTTATTAATTATAAATTCCTGTAGTAACATAGGAAAGATCTTTATATGAACAAAGCACTCTTCCCTGACTTCTTTTCTAATTATGCCAACTAAATTATGTCCATTTAGCTGAACATATTATAACATCTCCCACAGTTTTCTTTGCAAATTATAATCTGGAATTGACATTTCACTAAGGAGGCACCAACCAGATTCACATTTTGTGACAAAAAGTTTATACCCGGAATAATAGCTGTTACTGGTGACTTTTCCCAAAACTGAAAAAAAAATCCTCCAAAATATGCAAAAGTAATTAAGATGCTTTTTGAAATTAGTGCCTTCTATAATAAAGAATGGCTGTAGATCAAATTAGCCCCTGGAATCTGTGTCACATTATTGCCTGCACAGTAGGGAGTAATGTATGGTATCTAGTACTTGAATAAACACGTCTACAATACATTTAATGAAAAAAACAAACACTTTGGGGAATCTAATTCTGAATGGCAAATATCACAATATTTATGGTATCCAATTTTGTTAAAGAAAAATTATATGGATGTTCTTGAAGGATGATCTATAAAATAACTTCTTTCATGCATGGATATACCTGTTCAGTTAACAGATGCTCACTTGAGTTTAAATCATGCAGGAACAGAACACAGAAATTGCCATATCAGATTATATCATTCACTAGTCCATCCCCCATTTGCTTGACAGAGAAGCCAGTACCAGATATTTCAGGGGAAAATGCAAAAAAACCCTAATAGTGAACAATGATGAACTAACATGCCCATAGTTTTTCCGTAATGCCCTTCAGATTTTATCTGAAGTGCAAGTTATATGCTGTAACTTTTGTTATCCAATCTAAACTAACTCCATACACATCTAAGGCTAGATTGAGGTTTTTAATCATATCGTCTGTTCTATCAACTTGGATGGAGCAAATTGTTCTCCTGTGCACGTCCTGCTCTCCAAGCCAATGCATAAGCAGCACGGGAGAAACATGATTCTCAGGCCTTCTTCTCAGATCAACCTGACCCCCTGTTTAGAACTTCGTTCTTTAGAGAGAAGAATGAGAAGCTTTTTGTGCTCCTGACAGTACTGTTTCCTACTCTATGTATTACTATGCTAATATATTACGTTATGTGAAAGTTGATGGAAGTTAGGTGCCTCAGAAGTGATTTTGTGAATCCCACTAGGCACCTATCTATGTATTTAAGCACCTAAATACTTTTGTAAACTTGTCTCTTGGTCTCCATGATATCTTGTGGCAATGAATAAAGACAATCGTGTATGAGCTGCCTTCAATTTCTTTTTCTCCACTCAGTTCATTTAAGGAAGTGGGTTTTGCCCAAGAAAGCTCATGATGCTGTATTATATATATTAGTTAGTCTCTACAGTGTCACAGAACTGCTCATTTTCAATTTTTATAGAATTTAAAAGGAAGCTTTGTGTGTCACAGCTCCTAACAAAAGTGAGAGCATCACAGGAAAAGAAGGAGAGATCATTTTAGTTTGAGTGGAAAGAATTAGGAAATGTGACAGCAAAGCTTCAAACATTAAGGTCACAGACATTGGGTAGGACGATATTTACTGAAAATAGCATATAGGAGCCAAGAGTTATATAAATTCCAGTATTAACATGAATGATCTTTATATGAACAAAGTACTCTTCCCTGAGATCCTTTCTAATTATGACAACGAAATAATTTCCATTTACCTGAAAATTTTAAAGCATCTCCCTAGTTTTTCTTTGCAAGTTACAATTTACATTTTAATAGTTTATATGGCTAGAACAAGCTTATTGTTAAAATGGGAGTATTAAAGGTGATAATAAAATGAAAAACTGAAAAGCAACAATTTTCTACTGTCCATCCTCTTAATAGTGTGAGAGGAGGAAGTGGAAGAGATAGAGATTAAATCTCCCTAGTCCACCACACTCTGATCCAGCAACATAGTTGGTCCAGCATTATTGGAGTTAACTGCATGTCCCTGTACCATGGGTGTGGCCACGTTCCAGAGGTCCCATAAAGTTTGTTTACAGCCACCAGTCTGAACTCTCAGTGTTCTGTGTTATTTAGATCTAATATACCCCTAAATATCTTCTAAGAGCCCAGTAAGTAGTGTAAGTGTAGGTGATGCTGCTAGACAATATTGATCACTTGGGGGGGGGGGGCAAATTCTCTGCTTTGTCTTCAGTTAGGTCCAAAGATGCTGGACTAAAAAGGTTCAATCTGTGACTATAAAGTGTCCAGATTCTGTGGACAATTAGAGACTAATATATCAGAGATCTGACCATTTTAGATTGTAACATGGCAAGAGACAGTGTCATATATTACTTCTTTTAATTGGGTTCTGTATTTTACTTGTTTCCCTGTACACCAGATAAATAAGATGACAACATGAGTTTTAACAAACCAAAATAAATCTGCAAAGACTAAGGTTTTTATTTTTTAAATGAATTAGACTGGGAGTCTGTTTTCATGTAAGCCAATTAGCTATATTGTGCTTTAGTTTAATCGCATGGAATTAAACAGTTGAAAAACAACCTAGATCATTTTTCTTGGATAGGAACAACTTCAGTGAATGACAAGCTATAAATCATGTATATCACACAGTTTCTTCAAAGCTCCTTTACCACATTTGTTCACAGGTTAAGTGCACAAGGGAATCACAATACTGGATAGCTACTGAAGAAAGCTCTTGTCTATTTTTTAACCAAAATGCTCTTGTATATCCTAAGTAGCTAATAAAAGAGTAACACCTAACGCTATGTAAAAACAGTTTACAAACTAATGAACCAACCATAGCTGTTGGTATAATTAAGATCCTCAGCTATTCCAAGAACACCAGTTTCTAAAACTAGAATATCTAGCAACCACAGTAACTACGATAATTGAAAGCAGCTTCATTGAGTTATTAAAGACCATAGAAATTCAGTAAAATTCACTTTGATGAGACAGAACAAATATTTTCTGCAGGAAAATGCCAAAAAAAAAAAGGTTTGAGCCAAGGAAGGAGGTGACTAAGAAGGCAAATATAACCATCTGAATAAATCATTTTAATGTTAGTCATAGTGTGAATGAACATAATTATGTGCTTCTCCACTGTGTTCATGTTTTTCTCTTTCAACTGCAAATCTACTCAACTGTCATGTGTAGTCCTCAAGGTGTTACTAACACTTAATGTGGTAACAGATTATTCTGCCCGTCTGTGGGCTTTGGAAATGACAATAACCTAACAGTTCAAAAGTACCAAAGCTTGAGGATTAGTAAGGATTTTGATATGACTAGATAGAAGCATTTTTCTCTTTATAGTTTTTAAGGAATAAAGGGATACAAAGAGAAATTGAAACTGATTTTAAAATATTTTGATAGGCTAAATTAAATGAAGATATACTGTGCTCTTTAATTGCTTGCACCTGTATGTCTGTTTATGCTGAAAAGCAATTAAATGACTAAAGACCTTGTAGATCAAACTAACAAGTGGGGTGGAAATAGAAAAGAAAATTATTTCTACCTACTAATTTAGAGGCTGATTTAAAATAGGCGCTAAACACCTACAACTTCCATTGAAGTCAATGGGAGTTCCAGAAATATAGCACCTCTCAGGAATAGGCTTAGGGACTAGTCTTCTCAGGCTAAACTCCCATAGAAATAAAGACATGAGAAAAGCTCACAGAATTTAGCCCTTACTGTATCCAAAACTTTTCACTCCCTTCCAATTAAATATATCACTTTCCTTATGGGAAGATATAGGTGATTTGAAATAATATCCCAAACTCTGCACTGGTATAAGACACTATAACATGCCATACTAATATATCATCATTGTATCATACGACATGCCCTCCAAAGCACCCTAATATAGGCCTGGGCAAAATACCTTCCACAAGCCAAATCCTGACCACCAAGCCACCAGATCCAGCCTGTGGACTCCCTGCCTGTCCCCCATACACTACTGGGAAATGGAGCTGTTTGAACAGCTGTGAGCCCCGAGGGAGGGAGGAAAGGGTTCATGCGCTGCTCCTGCCCCCAGCACAATCCCATTGGCTGGTTTCCACCAATGGGAATTTCCTGTTGTCAACAGGCAGCTTATGAAACACCCTTCCCTCGTGCTCATAGCTGTTTAAAAACCACATGGCCTCCGCATCCAATAAGTATGCTTGGGAAGGCTGCTAGGTGGGAGTGAAGCAGATCAGTCTACCAGCCATTGCCTGCCTCTGGCACCCCAATTCTTTTCTCCTCTACCCCATATAACCCAAACCGTCTGCCCCTCTCCTGCACTCATATCTCCTCCCAGATCCTGCACCCCAATTCTCTGCCCCAGGTCACAACCAAAACCCCTCCACCCCTCTACTGTACCCTAGTCCCCTTTCCCAGGTCACAACCCTCTCTTGCCCAAGGTCACAACTCAAACCTCCACACCCTAGTCCCCTAACCCAGGTCACAACTGCCTCCTTCACCCAAAGTCCCTCCGAGACCCGACATCCTTTCCTGCACCCCAATCCCTTACTGCAAGCTCTCTTCTGCACCCCACCTCTATTGCAGACCCCACACCTCCTCCATTAATATGCAAGAGTGTGGCTCTTGACCACTTTCCAAATTCTTGGGTGGCCCCCCATTAAAAATTATTGCCCACCGCTGCCCTAATATCTCCCAGTACACTACCCAAGGAATCCATCTACCATAAAAATCCTGGTTTCCACACCCCCCTTCAATTATTTCAAATCCATCAAACTATCCATCCAGAAAAGTTCACAGAAAAAGTGGAGACTTGCAGTTTGTAACAAGTTTATCACCAGAGCCTCAATGGCATCAAAAACATAATATGTAGGACAGTAATGAATGAAGTCCAGAGCATGGAACCTCTTATGAAAAATATCCTTCCATTAGTCACTTTCTTTAAACACTGGGAGCAGCCAACTTGACTGTCACTGTTGATTCCATCCATGAGGCAAGAGATCACATACATATTGTTTGTGGTTACATATGTGAAAATCCACACCTTAAATGCCATCCAGCTACAAAACAGAAGCCAGTGTCCTAATGACTGCAGAACACTGGTGTGATGTGGTCTCATAAATGTGCTTTTTTCTATATAGGAATCACTATTCAATAATCACTTAATTCTGCCACAACTGTTCACACTTCACTCTGTAAGCAGTCCCTGGTCAAGTAAGATTCTTTTCAGCTTGAATTAGGGTGGCTGAGTCAGGTTCTAAATGGGTGGCCACATTAAAGATAACTGGATACAATCTCCCCCAAACAGGGATTAATGCTCAGGAAGTCAATAGAATACACACCACTGACAGCAAGGACTTGTTACCATTGAGAAGGACAAAGGAAAGAGAAGAAACAAAACATTAATACTTTAAAAACACTTTATACAAGTGGTATTAATGAAACTCTCAAACTGGTCACCATACCAACTCCATCTGCACCATCGTGAAACATTATATTTCTATTCATACCACCTGTCTCAGGGGAATAGTTGTGTTAGTCTGTCTGTATTTGCAAAAAATAATGAGGAGTCCGGTGGCACCTTTGGGTATGTCTACACTATAGCATTATTTCAAAATATCTTATTTCAAAATAGTTATTTCAAAATAGCTTATTTTGAAATAACGCGTCTACACACAAAATGCATTTTGAAATCGCGTTTTGCTATTTCGAAAAAGCGCATCCACACTGATAGGATGCTGAATTGCATTTAAGGCCAGCCGGAACTGGGTCTGGCAGGGCATCAGGTCAGGAGTTAGTCTCAGGCAGCAGCCACACAAGGTACCTGAGACCTGTGCTTAAAGGGACCTACCCGGACAGCCTGTTCTAAGGCTTCTCTGCTTGCTTTCCTACCTCACTGAGGGTATGTCTACACTACCCCGCTAGTGCGAACTAGTGGGGTAATGTATGCATACCGAACATGCAAATGAAGCCCGGGATTTGAATTTCCCGGGATTTATTTGCATAAGCCGGCCGGCGCCATTTTTAAATGCCGGCTTGTTCGAACCCCGTGCCACGAGGCGTACAGATAGTTCGGAATGGCTTGCTAGTCCGAACTATCTAGCCCGTGTCGCGTGTAGCCGCACGGCACGGGGTTCGAACAAGCCGGCATTTAAAAATGGCGCCGGCCGGCTTATGCAAATAAAGCCGGGAAATTCAAATCCCGGGCTTCATTTGCACGTTCGGTATGCATACATTACCCCGCTAGTTCGCATTAGCGGGGTAGTGTAGACATACCCTGAGGGACAGCAAAGCATTTTTTTCTCTACATGCTCTGGTTGCCCTCACTGAGGACACCACAGCATTCTGCAGCATGGAGCTGGAGTTGCCCTTGGGCACTCTAGTGCTTCTCCTGGATGTGTTGCTGAAAGCCTGGCAGCACATTTTGCAGGCAGTAACAGTCTCCCTGGTGTGCCCCACTGGGGACTTGTGCCTCATTCCTCCCTCACATCCTTTCACTTACGCCTCCCAAACCCCACTTCCTGCTGTACAATAAAAGACACGTGTTCATTACAACAAAGCCTCCTTACTGAAAAAACCTGGGGTGGATGGGGAATGAAACTGAGGTGAGACTGGGGAAAGAAGGTGGGAGACGGGAGGAGGAAGGTTGGGAGAAGTGAAACCTGGGAGGAGGGAGCTGGCAGGGGGAGCCAAGGGGAGGAAGAGGGAGGAGAAGCTCAGGGCTCAAGGTTGGGGGCCTCACAGGCCCAACTGTCTCCCAGCACCGTGGGTGTGGGGGTCTCAGTGTCCCTGGGGGTATGGAAAGTGTGGGGAGGAAGAAGCAGGAGGTGGAGAAGGATTGGGAGGAGGAGCAGTAGCTGGGGAGGCAGCATGGGCTGGAGGAGCAGGAGGCAGCAAGCTCTGCCCCAGGGTCGATGACCACCTGGAGGGCACAGACCATCCTGCCCCCCAGGATGTGGTCCATGGCATCAAAATAGGGGCAGGTGTCTGGATATGCTCCTAGTTGGGAGCTGCTCCCTGTGGCCCTCATATACATCTGCCGCAGCTCCTTTATTTTCATGCAAACCTGCTCCTGGATTCGCATGTGGCCTCTAGATGGTTGCGTTCCTCCATTTAGTGCAGAGATCATGGATGTTGGAGGCATCCTCCCAAACCTGAATTAGGTCCCTGATCTCTGCACTGGACCAGGCAGGCTCCTTTTCCAGCTCCTGGGAGCTGGCAGATTGGTCCTGGGGAGCAGTGGAGGGCTGGCTGCCACTGGCTGCCTGGATCATGTTTTGGGGCCACTGGGTCAGGTGCAGAGACTGCTGGCTCTCGGCTGGCAGGCTTGGAGCTGGCACAGGCACTGTGGCCAGAATCTACCCCTTTAAGGGCTCTGGGGAGGGAGAGAGAGAGAGGAGTTTTCTTGGTTGTGCCCATAGTGACCACCAGGGCACCCTGGGAAGGGCTGGAGGCCCCCTATTTCGAAATAATCATCTACACAGTGCTTATTTCGAAATAGCAATTTTGAAATTGGTGCTATTTGTCATGGAATGAGGTTTACCAATTTCTAAATAAGCCCTCCACTATTTCGATTTAATTTCGAAATAGCGGTTTGGCTGTGTAGATGCTGGTAAAGTTATTTCGAAATAACGGTTGTTATTTTGAAATAACTTTGCTGTGTAGACATACCCTTAGGGTATGTCTAGACTACATGCCTCTGTCGACAGAGGCATGTAGATTAGACTACCTGGCATAGGAAAATAAAGCGCCGATTTAAATAATCGCTGCTTCATTTAAATTTAAATGGCTGCCGTGCTGAGCCGATCAGCTGTTTTTCAGCTCAGCATGGTAGTCTGGACGCTCCACAGTTGACATCAAAGGCATTTGTCGACCTCCCAGATATGCCAAATGCCTTTGATGTTGACCGCGGAGCATCCAGGCTAACGCACTGAGCCAACAAACAGCTGATCGGCTAAGCGTGGCAGCCATTTAAATTTAAATGAAGCAGCAATTATTTAAATCACCGCTTCATTTTCCTATGCCGGGTAGTCTAATCTACATGCCTCTGTCGCCAGAGGCATATAGTCTAGACGTACCCTTTGAGACTAATGGATTTATTTGGATATAAGGTTTCATGGGTAAAAAACGCTTTGACAGATGCATATGACACAATCAAACACTACATGTATCTGTCAAAGCGGTTTTTACCCATGAAAGCTTATGCCCAAATAAATCTATGGTACCTTAAAAACTAACAGGACTCTTCATTGCTTTTTTCATAGTGCCTTAATTCATTATAGTCTTCCACTAATTTGGAGGACTATTTGGAATAATATACTGTGTGAAATACTACAGCAAACTGACGTGGAAGGTTAGAAATGGGACATTCTTAATCCGAGCCATATTTCTACTAGAGCTGAATGGAAAATGCTATATATTTTCTTCAAAAAAATTCTAGACAAAATTAATTCATTTTCTGTGGAAGTTTTTTTTTTGGGGGGGGGGAGGTTCCAAATGTTGGGGCTGGATTTCTTTGTGATTCTGTCCTCTGAAAGAAAGAAGTATTGAGATGAAAGGGGATTTTCATTTTTGAAACCGAAGGGTCAAAGAAACTATATATAATTGAGAAGAAAAAATCTGTATCTTTATCTTTAAACTACATATGTAGTACCCAGAACTTGTTTATTATTATGTCCTCACCTGGGATAGGGAGACCCCACCTGAGCACATTATCTGAGAAAAGATTCAACAGAAATAAAAGAACCTGAGAAGAGGGTGACTTATTCCTGCTCTTGTCAACATAGGATAGGAACATAATCCAGACTCACCCATTCTGCTACCACAGTTAAATCTCTGTAGCATTCACTTTATGGCAATCTGGCTCCTCAAGAAGTAGGTTTGTCATGCTTTGCTACTGATAGGCATACAGCAGTAGCAGCAATCTCACAGCAGCCTAAATCAGATACCCCTAAATGAACTAACTGGAAGAAAGACAGATCTTCTCGGGCATGTCTACACTAGGAAATTATTTCAAAACAACTCCCAAAATAACTGTTTTGAAACAAGCTCGTTTCCCTAGGAAAGCAGGAATTCAGATTTTGAAATAACCAGCCTGTTGTTTCAAAATAACAGGCTAGGTAGCATGGACACTCTGCTTGTTATTTTGAAATAAGGAAGTTTTATTTTAAAATAATTCCCTAGTTCAGACCAAGGTCTAGATAGCTACCACCAAGTTCTGAAGAACAAATGGGAGGAGTGCACACTTTCCGTGTAACCAGACAGCAGGCACTCTTCCAGTAACCACTACTAGGGACCTACACTGGGACAGAGGCTGAAGACAGAGTTTCACATTCACAGAACAGCTTGTATGCAGCAGAGCACCCACAGAGACTTCTATCTTCCATCCACAGTGCACACTACTGAAGCAATATTTGCAATTGCATAAATCCCTACATCGTTTGGCATTGTGCACAAGCGTGCACAGAGAACATGATGTCTTGCATAGCCCTGTGTAGTAACTGTTCATGGAGAATATTGTAACCCTTCTGCCAGGTAGCACTGGCAGCAACCAGGGCTGAGTTCAATATCTAGGGGTTCCTTTTCACCTATCTCACACAGAACTGGCTCGAGCCCCCACCCAGTAGCCTAGGAAATTCACACACCCCTGGGCACCTCTGAGAAGTAATGCTTCCCCACTCACATGCACAGAGTCTGAGAGCAGAAAAGAAACTTTTAATGAAAGAGGGAGAGAAGTAACATGGCATTAGCTTGGGAAAATACCACAAACAGAATTCATAACCAAACCATGAGTAAACGACTCAGCTCAAATGGATTGAGCACCGTCCTTTGCCTATCAGGCTCACAAGTCCAACAATGTAAGTATCCCATTCACCTACCCAAACTTCCTCCATGCCCCACTCACAGTTGTTGCCCTTGGTCAGGGCAGATCAGAGCTCAGCGGTGATTTTCAGAGCTCACTTCCCACCCTTGGGTGGGGGGAGATAGGAGGCATCTCACCCACTCTGTTGCCCACTCACCGCTGCTCCTGCCAGCCACTCCTGCCAGCCACCCCGCTGGCCACCTGCTCCTTCCAGACACCCCGCTGGCTACATGCCTCTGCCAGCTGCCCCTCTGGCTGCCTGCTGCTGTTCCTACCTGCCACCCGATTGTTTCCGCCAACCACCCTAATGGCCACCTGATGGCTGCTCCCACCAGCCACCCTGATGGCTGCTTGCTCCTAGCAGTTACTGCTTTCAAGATGGGTCTGGCTCTGAGCCAAACCTAGTGATTTCAGCTCTTTGTTAGTTTCTCAGTGATTTTAGCTCTTAACACACCTACTACGCTGGCCAAAAAATTCAACAGTTGAGCAGTATTTACTTATCAAGAGTTGAATACCTTGCAGGAAAGCTGGCTGCATTGGAAGCAGTGATTCAGACCCTGCTTACAATATGATAAGAACATAAGAACAGCCATACTGGGTGAGACCAACAGTCCATCTAGCCCAGTATCCTGTCTGCCAACAGTGGCCAATACCTGATGCCCCAGAGGGAGGGATCGCAACAGGTAATCTTCACATGATCCCTCCCCTGTCACCCACCTCGAGAAACAAAGGCTAGGGACACCATTTCTACCCATCCTGGCTAATACCCTTTGATGGACCTAACCTCCATGAATTTATCTAGTCCTTTTTTTAACCCTGTTAAATTTCTAGCCTTCACTGCATCTTCTGGCAAGGAGTTCCACAGGCTGACTGTGTGCTGAGTGAAGAAAAACTTCCTTTTGTTTGTTTTAAACCTGCTGCCTATTAATTTCATTTGGTGATCCCCACTTTTTATCTTGTGGGAATAAGTAAATAACTTTTCCTTATTCACTTTTTCCATAACAGTCATGATTTTATAAACCTCTATCATACCTCCGCTAGCCTTAGTCTCCTTTTTTCTAAGCTAAAAAGTCTAAGTCTTAGTCTTTTTAATTATCAGAGGGGTAGCCGTGTTAGTCTGAATCTGCAAAAGCGACGAGGAGTCCTGTGGCACCTTATAGACTAACTGAAGTATAGGAGCATAAGCTTTTGTGGGCAAAGACCCACTTCGTCAGATGCATGTCTTTTTAATATTTCTTCATATTGGACCTGTTCCAAACCCTTAATAATTTTTGTTGCCCTTTTCTGAACCTTTTCCAATGCCAATATATCTTTATTGAGATGAGGCGACTACATCTGTATGCAGTATTCAAGATGTAGGCATACCCTGGTTTTATATAGAGGCAATAAGATATTATCTGTCTTATTCTCTATCCTTTTTTAATGACTCCTAATGATGCCTTACCAAGCCCTGCATGGAATTGAGGAAATCCTTGGGGTACACAGTGGCCATTGCTAACAGCTGTGTGTAGCAACCCCAGTGTCTTCTGACAGGCACTCAAAAGCTCAGAGGCTGCATGCAGTAAATGACTGGCACAGAAGGAGCCTGGCTCCCCTCCTGCTTTCACCTCCTCCACAACCTGCATCTCCGGATGATTTAACCCTCAATGAGGACAAGGAATTTTAGCCTTACAAGGGACACTCTTCTTTGGAAACTGAACCTCCCTTGCCTAACCTCGCCTTTATCTGAGATTCCTCATTATGTGTAAGCTCAGATGTCCAGATACTACACTGAAGTATCACTTTGATGCCCCTCACATTTGTTGCTATCCCCATGTGCCTGATCCCTGTATATGAATCCTGACTTTTTCCCCATCTTCCCTTTGCTTCACCTGAACTCTTTCCTAAACACCTACTTTTCCTTTACTCTTACTATCAACCCTTGACAAATCCTGTCTGAATATGTCTGTCCCTCTCACTGGCCCATGCTCAGATATTTATGTTCAGAGTTTATCCCCTGTTTGGTGTGCTCAACCAGTCCTGATCTTATCCTCAAACTACAGCAGGCTTATTTAATCAGTCCCTCTAAAAATGATGAATTCATTTTATTACACTTATGTACCCTTAACTGAACAGTAGCCACACATTCCAGGATGATTTAGAACAGGGTTGGGCAATAATTTTTTATGGGGGACCACTCCAAGATTTTGGAAAGTGGTCGAGGACTGCACTCTTCCATGATATTAATGGAGGAGATGCAGGGTCTGGAATTGAGGTTGGGTGCAGAAGGGAGCTTGGGGTAAGGGACTGGGGTGCAGGAGGGAGACTGGAGTCTGGGTGGGAGTTGGGATGAAGCAGGTGGTTGTGACCTAGGGCAAGGGACTGGAGT
This sequence comes from Pelodiscus sinensis, assembly GCF_049634645.1. Classification (NCBI taxonomy): domain Eukaryota; kingdom Metazoa; phylum Chordata; order Testudines; family Trionychidae; genus Pelodiscus; species Pelodiscus sinensis. The sequence continues at coordinate 27,181,314 of NC_134718.1, forward strand.
GCAGAGGTTTGGGATGTGACATAGGATAGGAGGGTATTGTGATCTGGGGCAGGAGTTTGGGGTGCAGATCTGGGAGGGGTATGGTGTAAGAGGTGGACAGAGGGTTTGGGTACGTTGAGTGGGGGGGGGAGCAGAGAGTAGGGGCAAGAAAGGGCTGGGGTGCCAGAAGCAGGCTGTGGCCAAGAGACTTACTTGCCAGCTGCCAAACAAGCCCGCCTGCCTGCAGAAAAATGTTTCCCAGCCAGCCTGCCTGGCCAGCCATATGCTTCATGAATAACTGAGCCCAGGAGAGGGGGCGTGATTCTTCTTAGCTGCCTGTTACTCTAACAAACAGCTCCCATTGGTTGGTTTCTGCCAGAATCCAGCCAATAGGAATGTGCTGAGGGCAGAGCAGCTCCTAAAACTTCCCCTCTCTCCTCCAGTTTTAAAACAGAAACGGAGCCCTGCAGCTGCATTTCTGCACAGCGTGCGGGGCAAGCAGGGGAACCTGCCTGGGCTCCCCTGCTGCTTCTGCAGGCCATTTCCTGTGGCTTGATGGGCCGGATCTGTCCCATGGGCTGTATTTTGCCCAGGCCTGATTTAGAATGAATTATGATTGCTAACCCTCTTGATTCCTATCTTCCTTATTACCAAATGCTCTGTAATAAAAGACATACTTTGCTACTTGCATCCAAAGAGAGTTATGTGAGAATATTTTCCAACCATAGTTCTAAACAGGTATGTATGCTTAAAAAACAAGCAAGTATCGTCAGACACTGCAAGCATATTTCTGGTTACAAAATCTAAATCCAGAATCCTACATTATGAGATTTGTGCAGTAAGAAATGAGAGTGATGTGGTGGGAAAAGATCATTGTGGCTTTTCAGAAGATGAAGTAATCCATAGTCTGGGGCCATGGCATTCATAGCAGCCTTAAAGAAATAAAAACATTTTTACCAAAAATTCATTCTGACCAAATGCTTCATCAGAAAGAGATCACCTCTTACATAGAAGCACACTGAAGACGGAAGCTGGGATCCTGATGATGACACAGGAGAAAGTGAAGTTACTCACCTTCGTGCAGTAACTGTCATTCTTCGAGATGTGTGTCCCCCTGGGTACTCCACATTAGGTGCTGGGCTTGCCCCGGCACCGCAGGACAGAGATGTTTAAAGCCGTAGTCAGCTGGCCCGCGCATGTGCGGGAGGGGGGAGGGCGTCTCGTGGCATTCGCGCTCTCCCGCACTGCGCAATCCGGTCTCAACCAGTTCCTCAGACACGCCTCAGGATCTGTGAAGAGAAACAGACTCCGAAGTGGGGAGGCCAGCTGGGTAGTGGAACACGCATGGGGACACACATCTGGAAGAATGACGGTTACTGCACGAAGGTGAGTAACTTTGCTTTTTTCTTCGAGTGATGTCCCCGTGGGTGCTCCACATTAGGTGACTGAGAAGCAGTACCCACCCGAATGAAGGAGGTTGGATTTGGATGTCACTATGTTAGTAGAGAAGAGAACACAGCGGGTGCTACGGACATATCCAAGACCCATCTAGAGTGAATGGCGTAGTGTTTGGCAAACGTGCCATAGGAAGACCAGGTGGCAGCTCTACATATATCAGCAAGGGATACACGTTTGAGGAAAGCAGTAGAGGTAGCTACTGCCCTAGTGGAATGGGCCCTGAGGCATTGTGGAAGGGGAACATTTCATAATGTATAGCACTGGGTTATACGCAAGACAATTAAGTTAGAAATTCTCTGGGATGACAGGCGTTGTCCCTTGGATCGCTCCTCGCCGGAAACTAACAACCTATCAGTTTTGCTAAAGGGTTTAGTACGCTGCAAGTAGAAAGCTAAGGCCCTGCGTATGTCTAGTTTATGGAGGGTTGCCTCACGTGGAGATGCATGAGGTTTTGGGTGAAAAGCAGGTAGAACTATCACTTTGTTAAGATGAAATTCAGAACAGACCTTAGGAATAAAGGCTGGGTGATGTCTCAGAATAAAACTACCCTTGTTAAAGATAGTGTAAGGAGGTGGCGCCATTAGCACGGAGATCTCACTCGCTCTATGCGCCGACGTGATGGCAATCAGGAAGACCAGCTTTAGGGTGGGAGTCTGGAGAAATATGGTGGCTAGAGGTTCGAAGGGACGTGTTGTTAACATGGAAAGTACCAAGTCCAGATTCCACAATGGAGTGGGGGTGCAGAGAGGAGGGTTTAGATTTAATAGACCCTTGAGAAACCTCTTAGTGAGGGGATAGAAATGTAGCCGTGTTAGTCTGGGGTAGCTGAAGCAAAATGCAGGACAATGTAGCACTTTAAAGACTAACAAGATGGTTTATTAGATGATGAGCTTTTGTGGGCCAGACCCACTTCCTCAGATCAAATAGTGGAAGAAAATAGTCACAACCATATATACCAAAGGATACAATTTAAAAAAATGAACACATATGAAAAGGACAAATCACATTTCAGAACAGGAGGGAGATACGGGGGGGAAGGAAGGAAGGTAAGTGTCTGTGAATTGATGATATTAGAGGTGGGGAGAGTGGGATGTTTGTGAGTTAATGGTATTAGAGGTGATAATTGGGGAAGCTATCTTGATAATGGGTAAGATAGTTCAAGTGTTTGTTCATTCCTTTTTGGAGAGTGTCGAATTTTAACATGAATGACAGTTCAGAGGATTCCCTTTCAAGTGCAGATGTAAAAGGTCTTTGTAGCAGAATGCAGGTGGTTAAGTCATTGAGAGAGTGTCCTTTCTGGTTAAAATGTCAAGAAACTGTTTTTTCTTTGTGATCTTGTCTGATATCTGTTTTGTAGGCATTAATCCTTTGGTGAAGTGTCTGAGATGTTTGTCCAATGTACATAGCAGACGGACACTTTCGGCACATGATAGCATAGATTATATTTCTGGATGCGCAGGAATATGTGTTCTTGATCTTATAACTCACTTGGTTAGGTCCAATAATGGTATCAGCAGAATGAATATGTGGACAAAGCTGGCAAAGGGGTTTGTTGCAAGGGAAGGTACCAGGGTTGGTATTAGTGTGGTATGTCCTGAGGTTAGGTGGTTGTCTATAGGAGACTATGGGTCTGTCTCCCAGAGCCTCTTGGAGTATGGTATCCTGTTCCAGTATAGGCTGTAGTTTATTGATAATGTGTTGGACAGGTTTAAGTTGGGGGTTGTAGGTGATGACAAGTGGTGTTCTATTGTTGATTTTCTTGGGTCTGTCTTGAAGTAGATGGTTTCTAGGTATTCGTCTGGCTCTTTCAATTTGCTTTTTTATTTCTCCGGGTGGGTAGTTGAGGTTTATAAATGCTTGGTAGAGATCCTGATGCTTGGTAGAGATCTGAGTGAGGGGGTGAGCAAAGAGTGAAGTTCCCTCTATTGGTTGACTAAACGCAGTCAGTGCTGCGAGATGGACTCTTATAGTCGCTAAGGCTAGTCCGTTCTGTTGCAAGTGCATCATATAATCCAGAATGAAGGAAATTGGGACCATTTGAGGATCGAGGTTGCATTCAGAGCACCAAGAAGTAAAACGTCGCCATTTGGAAAGGTAAGTGAAACGTGTGTTTTGTTTCCTACTGTCTGCTATGTCCATAGCAATCTGGAGACTGGTTCAAGTAGCAGCATAACCTTCCTGAATCACTGATTTAAAGGGTCTCTCAGCTTCAGGAAGCGTTTCCATAAGATCAGTGAGCTTTGCATAATTATCGAAATTGTGATTTGATAAATGTGCTAAGTAATTAGCAATTCTAAAGAGCAAAGTTGATGATGTGTATACTTTCCTCCCAAACAAATCTAGTCTTTTTGAGTCTTTGTCAGAAATGATTGGCTTGTACTGAGGAGCTTTGGCTCGTTGCTGGGCTGCATCGAATACCACAGCGTTGGAATGAGGGTGGGAAAACAAAAATTCCGACGCTTTTGGAGGCACAAAATATTTTTATCAGCCTGCTTGTTAGTGGGGGGGACGGAGGCAGGAGTCTGCCAAAGTTCATTAGCAACCTCCAAGATAGTCTCATCCAAAGATATGGCTAATTTAATAGAATGGGTAGTCTGCAAATTTTTCAATAGACGGTGTTGTTTGTCCTTAACTTCGGTGAGTTGGATTTCTTGAGAGACTGCTACCCCATTAAAAAGATCTTGAAACTGCCTCAAGTCATCTGGTGGCGAGATGTCTCCAGGAATGACTGCGTCATCAGGAGAAGAAGACTGATCAGTGGGAGATACTTCAGGGAAATATGACTCTGTGGTAACCTGAGGCTGTTGGTCTTGAAGGAGTGGCAATGAGTGATGAGGTGACAAATCTCGAGCAGAGGGCAGTGGGACAGTATGTGGAGAGTGTCTAGAGGAAGAACAGACCGTTATGGAACGTGGAGGCGATTTGGGTGAATAACGACTACCACTATGATGAGGTGAGAATTTCCTATGATAGCAGGAGTCGTGACAATGATCCCGATAATAGTAGGAAGAGTGGGATGGAGAACACACATAACAATGGTGCATGGTATAATCGTAGCATGAAGACGACCTTCTCAAACGAAGAGACAGAGAAGGGGAGTATGATCTACGCCGGAGTGGTGAAGGTGAAGCAGAGAAGTGACGAGAAGAGATTCAGTGATGTCTAGGAAGCATCAGAAATGAAGATGAAAATCTGTCAGGGGAATATCTCCTGGAAAGCCCTGGTGATCTCCTACTTGATGGAGGAGGTGGAGATGGTGATGGAGCCAGCGAAAATTCTGGTGACTATGAGGCCACGGATGGGCTATGAATATGGTGAGTCTTCGAATGTGCTTTGGCCACTGTGCGCTCCAGTGCTGAGGCCGGTGCTGACCGAAGGTGAGTGGCACAGGAATCGCAGGTAGGCCGCGTGGATGCCGATGCCGCATGTATTTGTGTCGATGCCAGTGCTTCTCGGGCCGGCGCTGCTGCTTCTCGGGCCAATGTCGGTGTTCCGTCCCTAGTTCAGGAGGGTGCCAAACGGTCACGCACCGAACCCGGTGCCGTCTGCTCTTGTGCCGAAGTTATTCGGTCCCCTGAAGAGGAAGACGATGAAATGGATGTGGCACATAGTGGTGCCAAGAGTGCCTGCAGTGCCATTGGCAGAGTCGGTGCCGATGACTTCAGTGCTGAGGGCGATTTCGCCACTGGGGAAGTTTCAGCTGTGTGGCAAGATGCCAGGGGCACACTTTTAGATGGTTTCGCGGCAGGACGAATACTTGAAACCAAAGTGTCTACGTTAAATCTCGAGGTTGTTCTGCCATGAGAAGTTAAAGGCAGAGATCTACTCGGCGATGGTCTGGGTCTCTTAGGAGGAGCCCTAGACGGAGAGGAGGTGCTCCGTTTCTGAGGCTGGTGCACAGGCCAGGTCGGGAAGGCTGGCGCAGGTGGCTGGAGTGCCTTATCGAAGAGGATCATCTGGAGCCTCATTTCGCGGTCTCGGCAGGCCCTCACTGTAAGTTTTTAGCAGTGTACACATTTTTGTGGTACATGGCTCTAACCGAGACAGCGGATGCACGTGGCATGGCCATCTGAGGCAGGCATAGAGTCCATTTTTTAAAACCGGGGGAACCCGGCATCATGAATGGCAATGCTGTTCCTTGACTACTACGCAACTTTTTTTTTTTAAAACTATGTACAAGATATAACAGGGAAGGGTAGGAATGTGGGAATAACGGACTAAGCTAAGAAGAAAAACTTTTTTTTACAAGAACATTAACAGATATAACTATAGATAATTATTATAAAAGAACTGAGGAATTATAACTAGGTTTTTCTCACAAAAGGTTGAATAAGGAGAGATGATTGCTCCGTCTGCAGCCTGAAGCTGTTGAAGAGTAACTAGTTGAGACCGGATTGCGCAGCGCGGGAGAGCACAAATGCCACAAGATGCCCACTCCCCCCACACACACATGTGCGGTCCAGCTGACTATGGCTTTAAACATCTCCGTCCTGCAGCGCCGGGGCAAGCCCAGCACCTAATGTGGAGCACCCATGGGGACATCACTCAAAGAAGAATGTTTATTGTTGTTTGGGTGTGGAAAAATCAATTAACCAGTGACAACACTTCCCTATGCTGATACAGTCCTCGAAATATTTTTAACTTTCTCCATTTGTCCTTCTTCTCCTTACCTGTGGGCCTCATAAATCATGTATTTCTGTGCTGCCTTCCTACCTACATCTACTGCCAAATGGCCACAGAAAATGCTGGCAGCTGCTGCCTGCCCCAGCTGTTTTTAACGGGCCTGAAAAATTGCAAGGACTTCCTTTCTGATTGTATTTCTGCCCACTGCCCCAGTTCCAAACCAGCTCTATGGAGGCCTCCCAGGCTGGCTTTCACAAACCAATAAAAAGGTGCTTGATTCACCCCTGGACTATGCCAGCTTCCACTAATGTGAACCAAGTTGCTGGACAGCTGGTAGTGGAGCATCTTGCAAAGTGACCACTTACTTTGCTCCAATGAGAGCTTGCAGCAAACCAGCTTTGTCCCTAAAATGTGTTGGGTTGGCCACATGGGAAGTGGAATCCCTCTTGTGGGAGGACAGAGTTGCTTGATCCCAGTTCCCAGAACTAACTGTGTCTTGGAGTAAACCTATTCCTGTTGGGTCAGAGGCATGGTGGGGGCTGCAGTTTGCATATCCTTGTCTGCAGTTTGCATATCCTTGTGTAACTTGCAGTGTCAGCATTATGGCAGTGTTAACATTCTCTAGGCAAAAAACCCCCACAAAAAAGAACATATTGTGTGGCAGCTTGACCACTTTTGCTCTCAAGTTAGAAGTGATATGTTGGGTTCAGAGAAAGAATCAAAACAAGAGGCAATCTGGCAAAATAAAATCAATTATTCAGCCAGCTTTACTCCCAACACATTTTAAAATGTGAGGGTATGTCTACACTACCACCCTAGTTCGAACTAGGGTGGTAATGTAGGCAACCGGAGTTGCAAATGAAGCCCAGGATTTGAATTTCCCGGGCTTCATTTGCATCTTGCCGGGCGCCGCCATTTTTAAATGTCCACTAGTGCGGACTCCGTGCCGCCGATGGCAGCCCAGCTGAGCAGCAGAGAAGTCAGCCGAGCATCACAGTGGGAGGGAAAGGGGGCGGGGCAGTGACTTACACAGCTAGGGGGCAGGGCCTGTCCGTGTACATTACCACGCCGCCCTGCTTCGTGCCCCCCTTCACCTCCCGCCGTGGTGCTCGTCTGACTTCTGCGCCACTCAACCGGGTCGCCGTGGGGGAGCCCAAATTGCCGATTGCTCCACTTGCTCCCCTGTGGTGGCCCAGCTGAGCAGTGCAGAAGTCAGCCAAGCGCCATGGTGGGAGGCGAAGGGGAGTGAGGCGGTGACGTACACAGCCAGGGGGCGGGGCCTGGACGAGCGTGCATCCCCGACAGAGACAGAGGAGAACTTAGAGAGAGTGAGAGGTAGGAGAGGGAGAAGAGAAAGAGAGAGACAGAGAGAGAGAGGCAGAAGGCAGAGGAGAGCTGAGAGAAGAGGGGGAGGCCATTGGAGGAGGAGAGAGAGAGAGAGACATGGAGCGAGAGACCGGAGGCTCAGGAGAGAAGACCGACGTGAAGGAGAGACCTGAAAATCCTGTCTTATTACAGGCTGATTGGCTAGTGTATAAATAATAGGAAATTCAATTCACAATGAATTTTTCAAAATTTTAGTTACTGTACTTATACAAAGAAACTACTGTACTTCAGATACCCCAAAATTGCAATAATTGTTCTAACATATAGATCATTATTATTACAAAAAAGGAACATAAAAGCGAAGAAAACCAGCATGTAGAAACAGAGTCAACCAAAAAGTTTGGGTCCAGTTTGTTTCTGTTGTATAAATTGGGAGGTAACTCCATTGACATATGTGATGGATAGCAGGAGTGCTGGCCAGCACTCTGTGACTAAAGGGTTAAACTCAGATAGCTAAGGGTGTTGGCAGGGGGCCAGAAGAACCAATGGGATACAGTGCTGAAATATAAATATTGTTGCCCTCTCTCTTTGTGTGAGTTCTAAGTTAGCAGCTGAAGAAACAAGATGAAATAATCAGCCAGAATTACCATGCCTACAAGAAATATTGGCATGGGAATGATCTAGACCTTGAAGTATGGATCAGTACAGATCATGAGTAGAGGTTATGTTTCTTTATTTTGCTGTTTGGTAAAACTTCTCTGTGTGAAATCCATGTGCCTCCCTTGCCCCATTCACTACATCCCCAGCTGTGCCCAGAGATACCCTCTTATCTGTGTTTTAATCTGCTCTTTTCTTAGTTACTCTGTAACACCTAGCAACTAAGTGTGCTTTTTCAAGCATATCTTATTTTTTGTTAACAAAATCACCCTTTTTTAAGGTAATGATTTGATTCTTGTGGTCTGGAAGGTAACAGGAAGTCTATGTGTGTGCCTACCTAGACTGAAGGGCCAGCTATCCAAATTATACTTTGTTCCTGTGTTTGTTGTTGTTGTTTCTTTTTTCAAGCTCTCTTGTGGCAAAAGAGCTTGGGGTACTCCTTGGGAAGAAATTCAAGTATTTCTTCCTCATTTCAGGGATTAAATCAGTTGATGGTGGCACCTACCTCCCCAAGATCAGGAAATCTGAGACACTGGGAAGCTTTTAAGCAGAAGCCTCTAGAGGCTAGGTATATGTTAAGGTTCCTTGCAGGCCCCCACCTCCTGCACTCAGAGTGCCAAAGTAAGGAACAGCCCTGAATACATCATTTTCATTATATACCAGCGTCAATGGGATGTGAAGCAGGTCAATAATGTACAAATTTTCATAGCTAAGATATAGTCAGGACTTTGTTTAAAACCTCTGATTTTCAAAGTTTGTAATTTGGCTATAAATTGTTATGTTGTGCTGAAACTTGGTATAGAAGGTCTTGTGCTGAAAGTAATTTTGGTCACACAACTTATACAAAATCTGCTCAGCTGTCTGAGGATGCAGAAATGCAAGTGAAGAAAAAATGGTTACCAGATACTGGCACTTTTTCTGCTTGTATAATTCAAAAAAGAAAATTGAACTTGACAGGCAATTAACATCCTGTTCCACACTTGCTCTGTTCAGCAATGTCTCATCACTATTTTCTACTTTATAAAAGTGAAAATAGCAGACCATAATAGGATTGCATACTCTTTTGTTTGTGCGCCCTATAGGAAATCATTAAAATCGTGAAAGTAAAAAAGGTTGCTGAAGTTCTGCTTATTTTTGGTGGCAGAGTCGACTCTTTATTTCAACCAGAGAGGTTTGGCAGGTTTCAGAAGGAATGTTATGTGAAGCTGTAATGCTTTCCTCTAATTGTAAGTCACAAGGGGCTACATTGTGACACAAACCACAGCCTGTTATAAGGCACAAAGTGTACAGCCACAGAAGCCAGTGGAGCACTGAAAGGGTTCTGCCTCTGAACTCTGAGCTCTCTAGTTGCATTTGGGGAAAGTAGTCAGTACCACCCTTTTAAAGGATATGGCATATTCCTCCTCTCCTATAACTTAGTCCTGGAGCCATTTGTTCCACCTACTCTCTACCATCTTTCAGACTTATTCTTTCTTGAGGGTGATCATTTCAGTAGCAGCTCCTGTGGTCTAATTCTATCCTGCGGTGCACTGACCATGCAAAAGAGAAAAGGAAGGCTCTTTGCTCCAGCTGGTCACTCAGAGAGTGGAGAATGGAAAGGAGGTCTGACACGTAAGAGTTGGCCACAAAACAATTTTATTTTCTTTGGATTGTGCAAAAGTTAAAAAAAAAACTTTATAAGTTCCTTAATTACAGTAAATACACATAAAAACTTTCCTAAATATGTCTTTAAATAACATAACAAAATCAATGGGGCCAGATTCTATGGCTCCTTTCCTCACAGGACTATTTTAAATTAAATCTAGTTTGGGTTCCAAACAGTTAATATTGTGAAACAAAATGATAGCAAGCTATGAAATAAAGTGATACTTTTATTCCCAGCTTCCTTTCCACGGTGTTCGTTTTTAAAGGAGAAAGGCAAAATGTTAGCCCCAAAATATTTGTCAATATATAAATAGTCTACCTTTGTGAAAATGCTGGATTACAAGCACACTAAGTAGTAAGTGCTGCATTAAAAAGTAGTGAGTTATTGTGCATAGCATTTGTGAATGTAAAAAAATCTTTGACAGTGGCAAGAGACAGATTTCAAAATATTTCACTAGTTTACACTGATGCTGACCACTTCACTCCCATTTAGTTACCCAGAACAATCACATTTCCCATCAGAGTTTACTCATTTGCAAGATAAAAAGAAAGATATTTCTGCACATGCCCATAACATTCTTCACCACTGGGGGCAGCTATACATAAGACTGCATTCACTGAAACCAAAGCAACAGTCGGAGAAGCTTTCAGAATGACAGTATGCAGAAGTGAACAGAGCTTGTTCATTGTACAGTGTTATTCTGTTATTCTGTGCTCCAATACAGCTTCGTAGCTGGATCGGGTGCTAACTACAATAATTGCAGTACTATGGAATACCGATGTGTGAATTCAGATAGCTGAATGTTGCTTGGAGGAATCTATCATGCTTTCATATAAAGAGAGGTTTTAAAAGCCAGGTTTTTAACTGTAAAGATGCAAAACCGTAATATCCATGAAGATCCTATTACCTAGGAAGAATTTGACATTTTTCTGTGAATTGTGTGTTGGGATTTATTTATTCTTGGAGTGTTCTGCATGGCTGGCAAAGAATAATGTTCCAAAATCAGTCCATCTCCCAAGGGGTCCAATTTTTCTTCCTGGGTGTCAGCAAGCCCTGACTCACAACAGTGCAGCTGACAGGGACTGTCATGCTTGTGGCACCCTAAGCAAAAAACAAAAGACCTAAGGACGACCTTTGAACAACACAAAGGATGGGTATGTTTTTCATTTAAAAAAATATACAGCATGTAGCTTCTGCATAAATGCTGTTTTAATTATTCTGTAGACTTACCTTGATATGGTTAAGGATCATAGTTAAAATATCTATTGATTATATTGTTACTTAACTATTTTACAATATTGATAAAGACTTTTTTATATTGGATTAAAAGAAAATGTGCAAAGTAGCTGTCAAACTAGAAATGTTTTTTAAATGATTTTTTTTTAAAAAAAGATTCTTAATGTGATTTTAAAAATGACTCATCTTTTGGGGGGATAACTTTTCTAAGTTGTTTTTATTTCCAGGTTTCAATGTAATTAGGCTACTGAGCGGATCAGCTGTAGCCCTGGTAATAGCCCCTACTGTATTACTGACAATGCTTTCTTCTGCTGAACGAGGATGCCCTAAGGGATGTAGGTGTGAAGGAAAAATGATATATTGTGAATCTCAGAAATTACAGGAAATACCCTTGACTATATCTGCTGGTTGTTTAGGTTTGTCCCTTCGCTATAACAGCCTCCAAAAACTAAAACATAATCAATTTAAAGGTCTAAATCAGCTCACCTGGCTGTATCTAGACCACAACCACATCAGTAATATTGACGAAAATGCTTTCAATGGAATACGCAGACTAAAAGAGTTGATCCTGAGTTCCAACAGAATCTCCTATTTTCTTAATAATACCTTCAGACCTGTGACAAACCTCCGTAACTTGGATCTGTCATACAATCAGCTGCAGTCTCTGGGATCTGAACAGTTCAGGGGCTTGAGGAAGCTGCTGAGTTTACATTTGAGATCCAATTCCCTAAGAACAATCCCTGTTCGAATATTCCAAGATTGTAGAAACCTTGAACTTCTGGACCTGGGTTACAATCGCATCCGAAGTTTAGCAAGGAATGTCTTTGCAGGCATGATCAGGCTGAAGGAGCTTCACCTGGAGCACAATCAGTTTTCTAAGCTCAACCTGGCACTTTTTCCAAGACTAGTCAGCCTTCAAAACCTTTATTTACAGTGGAATAAAATAAGTGTGATAGGACAAACTATGTCCTGGACCTGGAGCTCATTACAAAGGCTTGATTTATCTGGCAATGAAATAGAAGCTTTCAGTGGACCTAGTGTTTTTCAGTGTGTGCCCAATTTACAGCGCCTCAACCTGGATTCAAACAAGCTTACATTTATTGGTCAAGAAATTTTGGATTCTTGGATATCCCTCAATGATATCAGCCTTGCTGGGAATATATGGGAATGCAGCAGAAACATTTGCTCTCTGGTAAACTGGCTAAAAAGTTTTAAAGGGCTGAGGGAAAATACAATTATCTGTGCTAGCCCCAAAGAGCTGCAGGGGGTGAATGTTATTGATGCAGTGAAAAACTACAGCATTTGTGGCAAAAGTACTACGGAGAGGTTTGAATTAGAAAAAGCTCCCCCAAAGCCAACATTTAAACCAAAACTCACCAGGCCTAAACATGACAGCAAGCCCCCTGCACCTCCAACTATTGGAGCCACCGAACCCAGCTCAGAACTGGAGCACGACACAGAACACATTTCCTTTCATAAAATCATAGCAGGCAGTGTGGCCCTTTTTTTGTCTGTGCTTGTGATCCTGCTGGTAATCTATGTCTCATGGAAGCGTTACCCAGCCAGTATGAAGCAGCTGCAGCAACACTCTCTCATGCGAAGGCACAGGAAAAAAAAAAGACAGTCACTGAAGCAAATGACTCCAACCACACAGGAATTTTATGTAGATTACAAACCTACCAACACTGAAACCAGTGAGATGTTGCTGAATGGAACAGGACCCTGCACATATAACAAATCAGGCTCCAGGGAATGTGAGGTATGAACCATTGTGATAAAAGAGCTTTTAAAGGCTGGGATAGAGTGGTGCTTTATTGAACTTTGGTGACTATGTTTTTTTCCCCATTCCTTTGGCACAGTACTTCCATGTCACTTTTATTGTACATTCATAATACTGGTCATTTTATTCTCATACATAATCAACACATTGAAATTTAAATATCACAAATAATGAGAATTTTCAGCTCCAATATAATACAATATCTATTGTACAGACCCTCTACTGGCTTCATTAAAATATCACTTGTTTTTAAATAGAAAACTTCTTTCATGACTAATTCACCACATCTGCAGTGAGCATGCATGTGTTTAGGTAGAAAATTATAATGAAAAGAAAAGTGTTTTGAGGTTCACTTTTATGAATTAAAGTCACAGGTACTAAGGCTTCATATAAATTCTAGGAGTTGTTTAAGCTTAAGAGATGGTGCAGGAACAGCCCTGTAAGAATGCCTGATTTTTGTGCAATGCAAGGCAACAGCCAGCACTAAGTAAAAGCTTCAGAAGATCAGTCTGAGCCATATAAAGCTAGAGAGAGAAAAATCTAGGCTTAATAAAGAAAACAGAAAAATGTAGATTGCAGTTGACTGTGTGAAAATAAGAGTTTCTAGAGCTGATTACTACTAACTGAAACCTGTTCAATGTGGCTTCATACAAAAGGTGCCAGTGTTTATCCCTTCTTACATCTACTTGCCTTTCAGAAAGTAGTCAAAAGGCATTCATTATACCAGGCGCAGAAATTCCTTATTGATGTAATTAGAGGAACTCAAATGTGCAGTAGCAAATGCAAGACCATTTCCTGCACACATTTGTTTGGGTGCTCATTAGAAATTCTCTTTTCAAGACTGTCAAAGACATTAATGTGGTTAATCAAACCATTAATTCTGTCATTTTCTTCAATTTCATTTGTGGTCTTTGCTCATTAGAGTATCTGGACATCCTTTGCACATTGCCTATGCTATAGCTATTTAGAAAGCCAATCAGGGTACATTTTAGAAACACCAAAGCAACCGGAAAGAGCTTACAGTGAAAACTGGGTATTCATTAACCAAAAGGAAGAATGCATCCAAAATGATCTTTTACAATGACAAATAATGTGTTTCTATCACAACCCTGCTGACATTACAGGAATTCATATTAATTTTTAATGTGAAGTCATTCATCAGTATGTTTCTGGATAAACCATGATGGAGATTTGTAAACTAGATCTTTGTCCCTCTCTCTTAAAATCACTGCCAAAATTGTTCTTATTGCAGAATATACCATCCCTATATATTAAAATGAATTATAAACTTCACATATGAGGCAAAAGGATCTTTTAAGCTCTCTCTTTTCTCATCCTTCAAAAAGAATAGCATTAGTAAAAGAGCTAATCAGTAATTTCATTATCTCTATTTTATAACTTGATTTGGTGTAGTAAATTGCACATCTTTGACCACTTGGGGGGGGAATGTTTCTATAACGCAGTTTCACTGCAGCAGATCAGAAAAAGCAAAATCTTTTAACAGGCTATTCGTGTGCATTCTTGGCTTACTGTGGAAAAATAATCATAACAAATCACCTTGAACTATGCTAGATACATTAAACAAGGCTAGAATGCATCATTTAAACATCATTAGTGTATTTACGTTCATTTTAGTGTACTGAAATTGAATTTTCTTTTTTTAAGGTCTATATAGAGAAGATAATCGAGTGGCCTATTCATAATATACTGAATCATGTAATTCTGGTACCATATGTTTACTGAGTGCAAAGAGTCAGATTCCATCATGATTAATAATGCAGGTGCTTGGTGCACTTTAAACTGTACTGCTGAACACAATGTAATTTCCCCAAGCTGTAGTTTTGAAATTTATATAAAATGTCAGTAAAATGAATACATCTAAGTCCATTAAAGGACTACATTTGCTACTAACGAAACATTGCCTATGAATAAACTGAAGAATTAGACTTTGCCTGAAATACAAGCTTAAAAGGCATCACTATACTTTTTGGTTTTGCCAATGTCTGAAATCGTGACTAACATTGTAAGCATCCAAATTTTACATTTAACAAAAATTGAAAGGATAAAGGAAGCTATTTTGGGCTGATTCATATACCTGGAATATATACTGAATACTACTAATCCAGAATAATTCCTATATAAAAATATTCAGTACTTGTTCTAAGTAACTTTGTGTCCATAGTGGACTATGATGTTGAAAGCGTTAAAAATATTTCAATATTGATTTTATAATGTGTTTTTCAATACCTTATTAGGACTACACATAAAGAAAATACTGAATAGAAAACTATCTACTATCACTAACAGAGGAAAATACAAACTACATTAAAAAAAAAAAAACCCTAAGTATGTCTATGTAAAAGAAAGACAGGTACAAAACTCAGGTCACCTATGGAGTCTCCTCAAATACTAGTCACTTAAACCATTATTACTAATACTTCAGCATAAACAGTTACGATAATAATGAAAATTCAAGATGGTTATATTAAAGCATAGGCATGATTTGAAGGGCAATTTATTCAATTAACATGTGAAAGCTGCCTAATAGTTTATATTTACATTTCCACATATTTTAGTGATAAACACAGATGGATGGGTAAATATTGCTACCATTATTTGGTAAAGAAATTGCTGGCTGACTGTGCAGAAGATAAAGACATGTGCCAACAGTCCCCAACTGAACAGCTAAGAGGGCTGAAGAGAGTGAAATAATATTTATTCAATCTAGTTGTGGTGACAAGAAGTTATAAAGTGGTTTAATCTAGTTTCAAACTATGTTGTATACAGATTAAAAAATCCATGTTTAATCTAAGTAGAGTCCTGTGTTGACCAAACCATGTTACAATTTAGCTGCACCACAATCAAATTTAATAACTGTATTAAATCCACTGGTTTTCCTATTTATACAACACGGGCCTATTGTCACAAATCCTAATCATTGTGATTTCTGGAACTACAGGGTGAATTCCACTTAACTACAGTAGGTTCCCATTTAAAATACTTTCCTGAAGACCAGGCCGTGTTTTTAAAGATTGCAGGATCATGTGATCCTTCTAATTGTCTCTCAATTATGAACATTAATTATGATCTTGGTCCAGATTTTGCTTTAGGGCACCTTTGTGGCACTCTGCCACAAAGCCACCTTAAAGTTCCATGGCAGGAGGATCTCTCCTATGTATAGGAACCACAGGTGTTGTACAGCAGCCATAGGTCCCTTTTATGACCCACTTCCCGATTGCCAGTATATGCACGGCTGAGGAAGGGGGTATGGACAATATACCTTTATATGCAAGTGATCCCCAAGTACCATTATTTTATAGCTTGAACTTGAAAAGTGTCAGGACATTCCAGGAATAGGGGAAACAGCAAGGTTGCTTGAAGCCAGTGATACCCTCTCCTATTCCTCCTCCAAAGAGTTCTTGCCCAGAGGCCCTGAGGCCCTTCATTCCAGATATAAATTTTACTATATCCCTGGGTATGTCTACATTTAAAAACACTAGAGGGGTACAGCTACTCCTGTGCCATTATAGCACTTCAATATGGACAGTAGGTACGCCAACAAAAGGGGTCCTCCCATTGGCATAGATATCCAATATTCCTGATTCTTCTATTAAGCTAGCATTATCTACCTGGGGAGTTAGACAATATAACTACATTTTTCAGGAGTGTGGATTTTTCACATGCCTGAGAGTCCTAGCTATACTGATATATTTTCTTAGTAACGGCCAGGTCCCTATCTACAGGTTTTTGTTCTCTTTTATTTTGCAATGGATTTATGTTTTATATTTTTAAGTGGTACAAACAGAAACAAAAAAAAATCAACACATCAGAAGCCCAAAATAAAGTTGGTGGACATTTTTTTTCCCAGTTCAGCCAGCAAAGTGAAAAAATCAGGGAAAATATTGGATTCAACTCCAAAAATATTTAGAAATGGCTCACAAATTTGAGAAGTCAATTTCAGGCCAGCAAAGTATCAGAAAGAGAAGGTAAGACCACAGTTCCTCCTTTGTAACCTTTAGCCCAGTGGTTAGATAGTTGGCTTAGGATGTGACATTCCTAGGTTTGAATCCCCAATCTGAACCAAGACTTGAATTTAGTCTGAATCATGCAAAGAGAAGATTTGAATCCACAACTCCTACTTCATTGATAAGTGTCCTAAATGACAAGTTATAGAGTCATAGTTTCTCTGGAACATTTAAGTAGTCTTCCTATGTGGAACAGCTTTAACAGGAGAGAATGAGAACAGAGCAGCCTATATTGTAGCTTGGTACTTAGCAGAAGAGAAGATATGAGTCCAAGACTTTGCTCCACTGAATATTTATGCCAAGTGGAACAGTTTTAAAAAGAGAGACTAAAGAGCAATCAAACCCAACATAGCTTTTCACATAGTGGTTAGGTCACCTACCCAGGAGGGAGGAGCTCTGAGTTCAAGAGCCTCTTCCAGAGCAAGAATTCAAACCTTGGTATCACACAGCCTAGGCAAGTGCTCCAAACACTGGGCTAAAGGTTATAAAAGAAGGGAGAGATGGACATGTCGTTTGCTAGCTCCAGTGAAATCAGATATAAAAATGTTATTGTACTGTACAACTTTCCTGAAAAGGCAATTAGATATTTTGACAAAGCTTACAACATTCTAATTGTTTGCATAAGAGTCAATCCCCCAACTCTAGATAAATATTCTTTCAGTTGAATTTGTGTGGAACAATAGTGACATCCAGTGGCTACATAGATTAATCACAGGAGTCTCCCTCAGTTCACACTCATTTTGGCTTTAAATTAGGCTTTAGCTATACATCATGATAATAGCATATAGTTCCCTTCCAATTCTGTATTATGCTAAGTATTCAACTGCACTGTAATTACTTTTATTTCACATTTCCTCATATGAGTCTTACTCTAAATTAATTCTGAGTGAGTGAGTGAAGAAAGTAGCAGCATTATAAAAATGCTGGCAAGAAATGTGCAGGGTTGTAATTGTCATTACGTATTATTGCATATCTAGCAATTAATGAGTTAGCAAAGAAATGTTCATATAAAACAAGAAATGCAAAGCGCAGACAAGAATACAGTACTAATTATTATTATGTACTTATAAAGCACCATTAACAAGTATTAAGATGTATAAAAAAACCCCTCAAAACATAGCAGTACATTCAACTTCAAGAGAGTAAAGAAATATTTCAAATGCAATTTTAAAATATTGGAAACTTAAACAGTTATCAATTGGAAGGGTATTCTACCAGCTTGATGACAAGTCAAAAAATGCCAATAGTTGAAAAATGCAAAAGGCAGAAAAAAAACAAGCCAATTATCAGACCAGGAACATAAGGACCATGCAGTAAAAAAAAACAAACAAACAAACCCCCCTAAATTATCCACCTTGTCTCTCTCATATCTTGGTTGAGGCAATACTTTGTTAGGGAACATCTACACAGTAAGGCAAAAGTTGAACTGAGATACTCAACTTCAGCTATGTCAACTGCACAGCTGAAGACGAAATAGCTTAATTCAACTTTTGGGCAGGAAGTCAAAGGAAGAACATTCTTCCTTTAGCTCCCCGTACGCCTTGTGAAATGAGGGTTACAGGAGTTGGAGTAAGAAGTCCTCCATGAAAATAATGGCTTGCTGTGTATATGTGCATTTTTGTTATTTCAAAATAACACTGCTGTGTTGATATAGCCTTAGAGCTCTGTGAGGTTGAAAAGTTTGTTTCTTCCATCAAGAGAAGGTGGTCTAATAAAATAAAGTTTTACCTCACCCAATTTGTTTCTCTGATATCTTGGGGCCAACATGTCAACAACAATGCTATAAGCCAACACTGTAAACTTACTCACTACATTAACTTTTCCATGTTCGTTAGTGCATATGAAAGGAGCTTTTCAAACATTAACTATTTAATCTAACCAAACATTTATTTGTCCCAGCCAACACTGAAATGTGGCAACCTCTGGGGTAGAGTGCATCACCTTTTTATTAAAACTCATAGCAACTCTGCCCAAAAACATGAGTACTTTTAAAAAAAAATATGGGTGAAATCTTGGCCTACTGGGGTCAACGAAAGCTTTGACCTGGACTTCAATGTGACCAATTTAAACTACAGGAAGAATTGAAGTAAACAGAAGTGAGAGTGAATTTTCCCAGGATACCAGAGTCACTATTTATAGAGGCAAATGGAACAAGTTATTTAACGGTCAGAGGGTGTCGATGACTGTGATTTTCTATCTCCTCTGAAAGATAGCAAATTTAGAGGAATATAAATAGAGAGGTAGCCGTGTTAGTTTTTCCTTTTGTTTTAGCAAGATCAGACTATGTAGCACTTTAAAGACTAACAAGATGGTTTAATAGGTGATGAGCTTTCATAGGCCAGAAGTGGGTCTGGCCCACGAAAGCTCATCACCTATTAAACCATCTTGTTAGTCTTTAAAGTGCTACATAGTTTTTCCTTTTGTTTTAGAGGAATATAGTAAACTATGATGACAAGTACATACGCAGGTGTTTGTTTTCAGATGTGCTATTACGGCACTGATTTCACACCTTGATTTTTTTCCCCATCTCACCTTGCTAGATGTGATGCTACCACAAAACAAGATTACAAGGATAAATGTTAACCTCAGGCTGACAGCAGCTAGTCTAACTAGTGGTATAATGGCATGACATGAGGGCATAAGGGTATGGAAAAGTTTAGTCATATGATTATCCTGAATCAGGCTCGCCGATGGAAAGAGGGGGCAAAAAGGGCAGTTGTCCTGGAGCCTGGTGATTCAAAGGGACCTAGGGCTCCTGGTTGCTGCTGCTCCTACTGTGGCAGTGGCGGCAGTGGAGGTGGGGGCCTTTAATTCACCACTAGAGTGCCAGGATGAGTGCTCCAGGAAGCAGTAAGGGCAACGAGGGGTGCTGTGCTCTGGGTGGTACTGAAAGCTGCCTGGTGGACGGTGTAGTATATTCAAGGAGGTGCTCAGGCCTCGCTGCTGCAGGCCTTCCCCTTCCATCCAAGGCTCCACCGCTTCCAGGGGGTATGCAGCCTGAACCCCTCCCTGACCCCATACATCCTTTCCCAGAGGCCTATAGAAGTTGTTGGCATCCCTGTCCTGAATGGTTTATAAACAGGCAATACACGAATTTAGAATATTCTGGCAATGACCCGATATTGTGATGTCCAATTGTGGACCAACATTTTAACTAAACAGTACAATTAGAAAACTTCACAACCTAGAAACTTAGCACAACCTTGTTAAAGCAATGAATATGTAACAGTCAGCAGCATAAAGTCAACATTTTCTAACAGTTATCATGAATTGTCTCTTGGCATATGGCAGCATTGTTTATGTTTGTAATACGTTATAACTGTGGTATAGTCAATACCTCGGTGCAGAAATCACTGATACATTTTTATTTTTCTCATTGCTGCTAGTGCAGGTACCACCACATAATATTACTTAAAGAATGGAGCTGTATCAGTCTTACAGTCCTAGTAAAAAGTTGTGGGTACATGTTCCATTTCACTCACTGGTGACACGTTTAAAGGATGGAAAGATTAAGTAAAAGGAACCTGGGTTCTTATTCGCAGAAAATAGATTAGTGCATTTCTGAAAATATTGATATATTTAGATTTTTATAATGTTCCCAACTAATACTCTAGGGCTGTGTCTACATTGGCCCCTACTTGAAAGTAGGAATAAGAGATCGCGTCCAGACTGGTGCTTTTCTCCGGCTTATCTACAAGCCGGAAAAAAGCGGCAGCCATGAAAATGCAAATCCCGCGGGGGATATTTAAATCCCCCGCGGATTTGCCTAGTCCCAAGTGCTACATTAGCATCCCTATTACGGAATGGGGCCAATGTAGACGTAGCCTAGGTATATAAAACCTTAATATTAATCTTCTACCCATTTTTACCTCATATGTGTCTTAAGTGTGGATAAGAGCTATTTTCTGGAGATGTTACAAGATATCTGCATGGAAATCTGGTATGAAATGTTCTGTGAATAATTTAAACATTTTGCACTAAGCTATTTTGTTACCTTCTGCAGAGCAGTTTTTAGTACTTCTAGCAGCGATGTCACACTGCTAGTTATGAAGAATCAATGAAGTTATAATATTATCCCCAGGTGTGCCAAGGTTCAGAGCTATCAATTCTGCGGTTAATATCAAAGTGGCAGGCTGTCAGATACCACATATAGGAATTACAAGGTTACTCACTGAAAAAAAAGCTTTTCAAATACGTTCATATTTTTTCCTTAAACACCGACACCACAATTAGTGCTGGGTAAATCTCTACAGTTTCACATTCTACCTTTAAGTATAAAGCCATATTTTTCTAAAGATAAGAAGGCTACACATTTATACTGAAAACAATCACAAAACCAGGTTGCTTCCTGAGATTTTCCAAAGACTTTTGCTTCTGCTGGTCTGGCTGCAATTGAAAGGTTCAAATGTACACAAAGCAGGAAATATTCAAAGGCAGAAATGGGGTGCCTACCAGCCTTTGCAATGCTCCTTCAAAATTAAAAGCACCCTGATTTTAAAAAGGGAAAGTTAAAGTGTGCTTAACTGGGAGGAGAGCTAACACTAATAATATATTAATGTCATAATTACTGTATCACTAAAAACAATATGCTATCAGTAACTGAACCAGACACAAGATTTTATAACTGTTTATTCTGATCTTTGCAAATATTTTTGACTACATTAGGTGCTAAGTTACATTAGAGTGGACTATATAAATCAGATGGGGCGACAGAGCAGTGGAGAATAGGCAAGATCCTTTTCCTTTTGATTTCCATGCATTCTAATATTTGGATTTTATTTGAAATGTGTAAAACTGCATGTAATGGTATTTTGAGGATGCTAACTGGGTTCCTATGAGAATTTTAATGAAGTGTTTTTGTTTCTTAATTCCCATCTCCCTTTAATATTTGTATTTAGTTATTTATATGAGCATTAGAAAGGAAAATTTCAGACTAGAAAACTAGGCACCCAGCTCCCACTGACTTTCAATTGGAGTTTACTACCTAATCACCCTTTGTGTCTGAAAGTCTAGTCTCCACTGGAATTTGGTAGGTATATAATGTTCCTTCACAAGATGGGATCCTTTGCTCAGATGGTCTATATGAGGTCCATCTAAGAAAGGCTACCTTGCTGAAGACTTTGTCAAGGAAGTCAGAGAGATGTATTGCAGTGGAATAGAAGATGGTGGAGTGGAAGTCTTCCCTGCTTTAAAGGTTTAACATTTCATTTATAAAATTAAATTAAATAGACAAGAGTTTTTGCTTTTTCCTATCCCTTCACCTACTTCTTTATATCAGTCCTCCCAATCTCCCTCAATGTACTTCTGTACTACAAGGTACCTTCATCCCATCTACCATGCCCTGCCTGTGTTCTCTTCCCATATATCCAGCTTCTCCTTATGCCTTCCCCCTACCCATTTCTAGACATTACAGAAATATTTTGAGCCAGAAAGAGATATGAACTTCAACTAAATGTCCAGGGCACCATGGGCAAGATCCTCATCTACAGTAAACAGAAATAATTCACTATTTATACCAGCATTTCTGATTTTAACCAATTTTCCTAGAAACTCTAAGTACACAAGAATGGCCATACAGGCTCCGACCATGGAGGGTCCTATTTTCCTGTCTTCTCATTTGGAATGAGATGCAGAAAATTTTCAGGAAAAATGGTTGCTTTTTTGAAGTGAGAGGAGGATTGTTGAAAATAAACTGTAAAATCGGAAGATAGCTGCTGCCTTATAAGGACTGGCTGCTGTTGATTCTTGATACATATTTAAAGTAATTGAACTTATTTGCACCTAAGACAAAAATTTTCTTGTGTCTTGGTTCAAGTGGTTGACAAAGGTCCAGAAATTCTTATTTTAACCAAGCTAATTAGTCCACCACTAATTGCAAATCACAACCAAAATATTTAGTGATTGAGAATAGAGTCCTCACTCTCGCTTCCTCTCTCTCTAAGGCATATCAAGTTCAGTTTTATATTCTAGCACATTAGATTTTTTACAGACATCACAAAAAGTTACTCACAGTATATCTTTCCACATCACAATCCTATATCACTATAGTAATATGAGTCATATTCTCAAAGCAGTACATTTGGTTCTATTCTGTATTGCCTTATACCACCTGCTTCTTCTCATCTGCATGGTAATATACTGGATACAAATATATACCATATATTACCATTCACAGGTTAGGTTCACATATGGCAACTATGATTCACATTACATTATATCGTCTTACAATTTCAATACCATCAGAGAGTTTGCAGTATCAAGCAATAACTATGCCAACCCAGCGGTACAAGTAAATATTTCTTACTGGTACAGGAGGGGTGAGTACACCAGCTAAAGGGAAGCCATTTGACTCTCATGTGACCTTGCACCATTCCCAACCTGGGACCTCCATACTCCTCCCTTCCCCAGCCCATACTATTTGGCAAGGCCTGGGGGCCCTCTGGCAGGAAGAGGAGCTGCTGGAAGTTCTGTTCCTTTCCCCCACTGCCCCTCCAAGCAGGGAAAAAAGTAGAAGTTCCAGCTCTGGCCCCTGCCACACCACAGAATTGCCATGTTTCTGTGTACAGGGAAGGTGCGAGGGAGAAAAGATTGGCAGTTCTGTTCCTTTCCCCATTGGGAAAGGCATCAGAGAAAGGAGCAGAATGCCGATAGCGCCTCTGGCTGCTGTAGTGCTCCCAGGCCCAACCCCAGGCCTGTACACACAGACAGAGCAGCCAGTGGAAGAGCTGGCAGGGAGTCTCTGGTATGCCATACTGATCAAAAATAACTTGCCAATATGGCATACTGGGCTGGCCCACAAAACCAGCCCTTAAGTGTCTCTACATTTGTGATTACTTAACAGAGCAAAAACTAGTCATTTCTTTATTTGCGTTCAGATTAAATATTAAGTGGAAGATCACACTTGACATAGATGTCAATGTTATCATGGGCACGCAGCAAAATGTACCTGGCAGTGTTAATAATTTAAGATCTTAATACTGTACATAGCTTCTTGCACCTAGTTTATTTGTCCTTGTTTAAAACATACTTCCCGTCACACTTCTATCCTTTTGGGTAATTGGTTTCAACTTATCTTAGCACAAATGGCCACATGAAACTGTTTTGTCATGAATAGTCCAAAGCTACAAGAATGTGTGATAAAAGCATATGTGTTTTCCTTTAAATATAGCCCTACCATTCAGGCTTTACAAATTCTAAAACTTCATTATAGGTTTCATGTTTTCAACAATCAGAATGTTAAAAATAAAAATAAAGCTGCTATCAGGGAACAGTTCTGTGAAGCAGTATGTATTGTCTGGTAAAGCCCATTCCAGACTGAAGGTTTTGAATTTATTTCTGAACTTTTATTTTTTACCTTAAGGAAATCTAAATATAAATACAGTCTCTCAACATTTTGAATTTCTATAACTAATGACATTGTAGGACAAGAAGTTATTTTTAAATAAACTATTGCTTAGTTGATCAGACGGCAGTGACTATGTAGTGGAAAAGATAGCTGTGAATTGACTATCTTAAAATAGTCTGTAGCATAATCCAGCAGGATTCTGGGGAATGTATTTATTAATGTTTTAATAAGAACATAATCATAGAAATCTCTCTGTTGTAAAATGGAAGTTGTCTTTTTTTCACCTACTACAACATACAATCAATCAGATGGTCTGTTTGAAGTAGGAATAATTTTTATTGTAACAGAGTAAAATAATCTTAAATCCTAGCATAAAAGGTTGAATATTCAAATCTGAGAGTATGATTTATTTGTATTTGAATAGTATTTTGAATGAAAGCCACTCCATTTTGGTAACTCTACATAAATCTCTAATTTCTTTCCCTTAGTCCTCAGAAATAGTGATTTGTATAGCTTCATGTATAAACTGACATGGCAAATACCAAATTTAACAAAGACAATTTCTTTTAAAGCCTCATTGCACTAATTACATCTATGCAGGGTGTAAAATACATTTTGTCAGTAAAGAACAAAGGACTTCAATTAACTTTAAATCCTTATTCAGCCTTTGTAAGCTTAGTGATTCCAAGTCATTAATGAGGTGGTAAAAGAAAATGCTCCTGGATACGGACACCATACTAAGAAATCATTACAAGTATTCATCATTTCCACTTAGTCCATATGCTTAAGACAGTAAACCTGTATTCATTTGAATACCTTGTTTATCAAAAAAGGAAGAAGATACCAACATAAAAATTTCCCTACATGTATTAACAAAACCCACACCTTTTGAAGAAACGCCTTTTTTACCTACCCCCCTGGACTTCCAAAATACTGAATGTAGTATTCTCTTTGACTGCTAGCTTCCTGGAATGACAGCATTGATTAAAACTCAGACAGCCACTGCATGGAGCTCACTGCAGCCTGCCATCAAGCAACATTATTTAAACATTTGTTTGAAGCTGGAGTCAGTCACAGCTGCTAAACCTATGAAACACCCAACTCCTCCCTCAGGCAACCAGCAGACAGAAGGGCTCCAGTGGGAAGCCATGCTAGAGCAGAAACCCAAAGGTAGGAAAACTCTGCCACGGAAGAACATGAGGTTCTTTATATAAGTTTAGTTCTCTGTACTTGTGCAAGAGAAAAGGTCTTAAGAAGAACAAAAGGATGGTGTCAATATTTTACTTTACAGCAACTGGAGCAAGTTCTGCTCATCCGATTTGGAGGGAAAAGCAAAAGCAAAAAAAACCCCAAACTGGCTTACTTGTAATGGTAATGGCTTACTTCATTGTAATGGTAAAGGTAGAACATGCTTGGGATCATGCATTTTCACTATGATTTTGAAAGTCCACTCTGGGTTAGCTCCTTTATAATATCCATGGAAGGCTGTGAAAAAAGTAGGAGGTTCAACCATGTGGGATGGGGGAGGCAGACATGTCACATTACCACCCACAGTTTACTCTCTGCTCCTTTCAGTGTGTCAGCAACAGGACCTATTATTAATTTTCACCCTTGTTCTCTACCCCAACAGCTTTTTAATGCTGCCATGCCCTTGGGGAGGGCTACGTTACAGTGAAAGAATTCTATAGTCTCCGGTTAGGAGGATCTAAAAAAATTATTCAGGTTAGGCCTATTTTTACAGGAGAGTAAAATTTCTCTATCAAGCTTTTCTACTTCTTCATAATCTTTGCTGTTTTAATGTTTTACATCTCAGAAATGAGAGAGAGTCCAAAGACTATTCACGTCAACTTCTCAGAAAGCCCTAGATTCCAATTCAGCAAAGACCGTTCTGCCTGTAAAGTTCTTTGCTCCAAAACAGATGCCCTTCCGATTACAAAGGAGCTCTGAGACACAACTAAATGTTAGTTAATTTTGTAGCAAAGGGCAATATTCTTCATCTGACTGTATGCCACAAGGGCAAGAGTTGGACGGGAAAGTATATTTCAGCAATAGAGATTTTAATTTTCAATTTAATTTTTACTGGTAACAAGAAAGGACCATGTGGGGAAAAGCGATGGCAAAAGATAAAGCAAAAAAGCAACCCTTATCCTGTCTCTCCAAACACAAAAATAAAGGAGTAATGGTGGCCACATAGAAAGAAAATAAGAAACTCAATGGGCAAAAAGAAATGTTGGTTTCTCATTGCATGCATATGTAATGCACACAGCTTCTTGGTGTGGTACACCATGTAGTAGCACTTAAACCACTTAAAGACAGTATGAATGAATTTGCCATAGCTGAGAACCAGCTGTCTGTCTCTCAGTCCAAGCGGTAGAGACTCATGCATGAAGCTTCAGAGATCTTAGGTTTGGCTCTATCTGTTGGTGTTACACATACACACTTTATTTACCTCCATTTACCATTTAGACCCCTTAATCCAAAGAACCCAATTGTATTTGCAGTGGAGCTGCATTGCAAAGAAGAGGAAAAGAAGTGCTAAGGACACAGATCCATAGCATCATTACCACCTCATCCAGCCATAGCCTCTGCAAGGGACAATGCTGACAACTGCAGCACAAATGCACACACCCATACATCTTCTGCGGGTGGTGTATTTCCCACCTACTGACACTGAGACCACTAACACAGAGAATAACAAGTCTGAGTTAAAACCTTAATTACCGGGCCAGGGCTTTTGGCTCATGTGGTAGAGGCTCATGCTCTGAGGTCCCAGGTTTTGTTCCACCCACAGACAACCAGGGTCAGCCGCTGTTACATACAGACCCATCAAGTACAGTCTTTGAATTGCTAAAAGAGGGAACTTCCTTCACCTAGAGCAGTTTAAGTTGGCCACAGCAACCTGTGTCTGGGCTAACTAAGATATTAACAGCTTTCAACACTTTAGTTAGATGTTAGTTAACATGACAGGTGAATATTTTTATTCACAACATATTCAGGAGTTTGCCTATATTTGAGAATTTCATTGAGAAATGGAAGTCAGAAAAGGTGTTTTGACTTTAATCAAATTCAAGCACAGACACAAGCAAACTCCCAGCTGCATAACTTTTTTATGTAAACAATAGGTTTTGAATAGTTGACATATACATAATGTTTAGTAATCAGTAAATGAAATTTAAAAATTACATCCAGCCTCCCTGTAATATGGCATGTGTGTACCTTCATAAGTACAGTGCTAACTGGCTTAAGAACCATCCATTAATAGTTGCAAGTCTTGGCTTTGTGTGCCTGGGTGGGTGATGTGGCCATCTGGTGGTTGGTCCACAGAGAGGAAAAGGTACTTACAACCACCTCCTCCACATGAATGAGATGTCCTTTAGTTTCAGTTGTAGAGGCATTCTTTATTAGGTAAATGATCAAGGGTCCTGTTCTCAGTGTAACCACCACCAAGTGGATTTGAACCTGGGATTTCTGGAGCTTAGTATAAGAGCCTCTACCCTTTGAGCTAAAAGCCTACTGACTCTCAGCCCATGCTGTAGAGGTATCTTGTTCTTATCTGTTGCTGTGGTCTAAGTGCCACTGCATGGGGCAGTGAACTACACTAGGGCTATGTCTACACTGGCGGGTTGTTGCGCCAGAGATATGCAAATGAAGCTAAGTGTGGAATATCGCCAAGCCTCATTTGCATACCTAATGAGACGCCATTTTTGCGGAAGAAGCTCTTGCACTAGAAGGAGTTTTCTATACTGCCCCTTCTTGCACAAGAAAAACCCTCTTGCACAATGCCATTATTCCTGAAAATAATCAGCATAGCAGCATTGCTCAAGAGGGTTTTTCATGCGCAAGAAGGGGCAGTGTAGACAGCTCCTTCTAGCACAAGAGCCTCTTCCGCAAAAAATGGCGGCTCATCAGATATGCAAATGAGGCTCGGAGATATTCCACACTTAGCTTCATTTGCATATCTCTAGCGCAAGATCACGCTAGTGTAGACATAGCCTAAGGGTATGAGTTACATCAGCTCTGTGGTCAAGTGATTTATATTGTACATTACTTCATTACAGCAGCATTTTATAGATGCTCTTCCTTTATTACAGGTTTCAGGTGTGCTCCACAACCCCTTTCCTAATATTAACTATCACACTGGTCTCATGGTCAACATTATGAACCTTTTAGTTTCTGTCTTGGATAGTATCTTTTCTTTCTAAGCCAATATTGTTGACATCATTTAAAATCATTTAGTCCTGGATTATTTTTCTTAGTTCTCTCTTTAAATGGAGAATTGATGTAAGATTGAAACTTTTGTTTCTAGTTCAAGTAGAATAGCGTTGGCCTTGTAATAAGAGACACGTGAGCTACACCAATTCCCACAAAGCTAAAATCAAACAACATTTCCAGAGTCCACAAGCTTTTTTCTGAAACACATAACACCAACCCAGATAAGTTTTACATGAAAAATCATCACAATGCGCAAAGAAAAGTTCTGCACTTGAAATCAGTGTGTAGGTTATGCCTGAGTTACCAGCCTCACTGTACCAGCATTCTAATTAGTTTAGGAGAAGGCATTTGGTTTCCTAAATCTACTTTGTATTTTGATAGTGCTGCCATTGTCAGGATTTTGAAGCAGTTTCACATTTAAACCAAATTGATTTGTAATGTTAATGTCAATGATTTATTGTGGTACTACATGTATATTAGAGCCAAGACATGTCTTTACACTGGAAAAAGGCAGCAGATTTGCCTAAGGCTAAATTCATAGTGGTTTAATTATTTAAAAAAAATCCATTTTTTCTATGTACTTGAAAAGACTTGGGGAATGGCAACCTCGGAAAAAAAAGAAGTCCTCTATTTATTGATGGGGTACTTTATAAGGCAGACAGCTACACTGCAGTATATAGACAACATTTCTTCAGCTGATCTAGTTAATTAAAATGCATGGTTATAACAGGCCCTCAGAGTTACAGCTGAATAATCTGTGACTCCTTTTATCCCCAGTGCCATAATGCACTTTGGGTGCATTTAATAGAACTATTTCAAGACCATTAAAGCAAAGATTTATAACCTGCATCCTGGGACAGAGAGTCCTTCCTTTCCTGTAAGATTCCATATGAAAGCAAGAACAATTTTGATAGATAATCCCTTGAATATTTGTAACTGTGTTCTTGCCAGTGCTCCTCTTTCAATACAATGAAATCACTGAACCCTATTTTGTATCAACACTGAAAATGATGACTTGAGCCTCTCCATCTCAAATAAAAGCAGCATATTTGGGAACTGACAAAGTGTCTTTACACTAAATCATTAAGTATACTTTTTCTGAATGAATTTAGAGAAGTCTGGGAGGAAGAGATGAAAAGGGGGACAACTGCAATGTCAATAGAAAATCTATTCCAGGGAGTTGATACAGCAGCATTGAAAGTGGAGTGAAAATTTACATTTAATTTAGCATTTGCAAATATATCATGATGATATACAGCACCAAGATAGCTGGAGGAAATAGGGAGGAGATTTTCAATGGCGAATTTGCTTTCCAGGGCTAAAGGGGATGAAGTAGGATGTGAAACGGTCTAGAATAAAATTATAAATAGGTCCCAAATTCAGCATCCATATTGGTGAATAATTCAGAATCTGGCCTTTACCTTCCCTGTTTCTCAGTTTATCCATCTGTAACAGCTACTGGGATACTCATTCAATATTTGTAAAACATTTTGTGTTCTTGGATTAAAGGTGCTACCTGGACTTGATTTCGATTTCAATATGCTTGGATCAGTCCTGCTACTCACACACATACACTGATTTACCCAGCATTTCTTGGGTTCTTCTGGGCTGAGGATGGGGTGCAGAAATCAGGGCAAGAGATTAGGAAGTGGGGGAGGATCTCTGGAGAAGGGGTGGGAGTAGTCGGTGTGGTTCCCCAGGGTCAGCCCAGAAAAGGGGGCCAAGCTGGCTGGCCAGCAGCTGCTCTGCTACTCTCCAGGGCTGTGAGGGATGTGCTTGCATGGTCAGTCTAGAGCATAACTATCTCTGCTACCAGATCCCTCCCTTTCTGTTTGAGGAGAAACAGTTACCTTCCACACACATCCCATTGTCCTGGCACAATCAAACCATGACCTTGCTTTAAGTTAGGATGAGAAAAAAGCTGCATACCAAATTTGGTGGTACTAGCTCTTTTCATTTAGTAG
This sequence comes from Pelodiscus sinensis, assembly GCF_049634645.1. Classification (NCBI taxonomy): domain Eukaryota; kingdom Metazoa; phylum Chordata; order Testudines; family Trionychidae; genus Pelodiscus; species Pelodiscus sinensis. Next base: position 27,211,564 of record NC_134718.1, read on the forward strand.
CAGTTCTTGAACAAATGGACTCACAGACGGATGGATGCACAAACGCTTTCATATATATCAGTATATTTAGATCCCCTCTATTTTTGGAAGTGACATGTCAGCCTGGAATCAAGCAATTTATTTAATTTTTTCCACTGAGCTCCTTTGAGGATTTAGAATTATGTCTGCTTCCATAAAGTTGATTTTTTTCTTTTTATGGGGAGATTTCTTTTCTGTTATTTCAGACCTAACAATATTCTTAGGTTGTCAAGGAGTCTGCTGGCCTCATAGGTAGGAGGCCCTTCTGATAAATTTCATAACTATCCTCATTTATATTCAGATGCCCAATAAAATTAGCTGCTCCAGCTACACCCTCTTTCTTCCTGGACTCCCTCAGCTCATATCCTATGAGGAGGATTGTAATTTGGTGGCTTTGCACTATACAGGAAAACCCATGCACAAAAGCTATTCCACCTGCTGGTAAATCCATTATCTTTACTTTCCCTTTATGAAAACAGAGGGGAATTGGACAGTTAAGAATCATTTGCACTGGTTTTATTCTGTTTCGATTCTGTTTAATGGAGAAGACAGTGTGCCCTTTGGGTTTTTCCAATACTATCATTAGCTTTCTCAGGTTAACTATCAGCACAGAAACTGGCTGTTCTTTAGGAAATGCTGTTTTGCTTGACAGTAGTAATATTGAATATGGCAATAACAAGATAATAGCAACAACCTATATACTTTCCCAATCCTATTAATTTCCAGAAATCAAAATTTGTGGAGTCCATGGCATGGAGCCAATAGACACATCAGTGATCATTAGCCTTCCCTTTATTTTCTTCTTTTTTAACACTTGGGAGTTTAATTCCAATCTTGTAGCCTACGGGCTGCAGAGTTGGAATTGCAACAAGACACAGCATAGAGCAAATGAACACGCGTGATGCTTTAAAATTACAAAGACAAAATTGCAGTGGTAGGTTCTGACTAGTGAGGCAATGGAAGGAAATCCCTGAATCCCAGTCATTTAACTGATACTTCTAGAGACAACACCCTTCCTCAACCTTCACTTATCTCCCCTAGCCAAAATACAAAAAACCACTGAGATAAAGCGTTCAACATATTTTCTAATACCTTTGAAGAAGTTTATCATTGTATTTTCCATATGTCTGTACACAATGCTTATCATGAAAATAATGTACATTGTTCCTATTATCAAGTTTAGAGTAACTCTCCAAGAGCACGTCTACATAGCAGGGCTAAACGCAAAATAAGCTATGCAACTTGAGCTATGTCAATTGCGTAGCTTAAGATGAAAGAGCTTACTTCAACTTTGGGCACGTTTACACAGCAGTTATTTTGATATAGAGCACTCCTCCCCCGACTTTCCTTACTCCTCATACAAGGAAGTTTACAGAAGTCAGAGTAAGAAGCCCGTTATTTCGAATTTATTTTGAAATAAAGGACTTGCTGTGTAGACACGCACTATGTTATTTTGGAATAATTGACATTATGCCAAAATAATGCTGCTGTGCAGACATGCCCCAAATGAGTTAGAGAAGCAGTGATGGGGAGGCAGTTATGTAATAGACCTTCAGGGTTGCAATTCCTTGTTAGCAAACTGGGTGGTTCAGGGTGGGGATTTGGCATAGACACTCTTTATTGTTATGTCAATGACATATATCCAGTTAAATTTTAGGAAACTCCTGTGACAGGTTAGAAAATCTCTCACTCATGAATCAAAATGCTCTCTCATACATTTCACTCTAGTTAGCTGATTAGATAGCGAATATTAACCAGCAATCCTTCAGAAGGTAAATGTTCCATGAAAGCCAAAAGCGATATACATGAAGGTTACAAATATTGTGCACATACAATGGATGTGTTTACCACAAAGCCTAAGATGTGTTTAATCTTTCTACACATTTGTGTATTAAGATTTTCAGAAAAGGAAGCCTAAGAATTGTCTAAGTGATTTTACATAAAACTGACATATGATGCAGTCTGAGGAGATTAAACACCCAGAAATTCAGGACAGAGAAGCCAAGCAGTGGGGAAATGTGGCTAAGTACTATCATTTCCTCAATGAAGAATGGATGCAGATATGGTTGCAATAAGTAAGTTGGCCTCTGTACATCAAGAGGAGCATGACTATTGGAATCTGATAAGGGTCAGGTTACAGATGCTCAGTGCACCATGTTCCCCTGTCAGTACAGTCTACAGCTCAAGCTGGAAGGATCAGAACAGCAATAACTTCCCCTCCATGATCTTCACACACTTCAAAGGTGGTATGGTCAAACAGGAAGCTGGAGGATCCAGAACATGGCAATAATCACAAACTTTGCACTCAGTGCTGCCAATGGTAAGGGCATATGCCAGGGACATACAGCATGACAGGAGGACTTTGTATATTGCCTGAGTTTTCAGGGGACTTTACATTTATCAACATTTCTGTGCTCCTTTCACATAGAAACAAGAACATAAGACTCAGCATTTTTCAGAGTACGTTTACCATTGGAAGTGTTACCAGGTCCTTAAATTGCATCATACCACTCATGATAGAAAGAGAGCTCACAAAACATGGTGACTGGGCAACAAAATGACAGATAAAATTAAATGTACATTGGGAAACATAATCCCAACTACACATATAAAACGTTGGGCTCTATATTAGCTCCAAGAAAAGAGATCTTGGAGTCATCTTGACTAGCTCTCTGAAAACATCTGCTCAATGTTGGAAATAATTAAGAAAGGGACAAAGAATAATTCTGAATAATTATATAATTGAATAATTCTTCCCTCCTCAAAAAAAATATGCTAGAACTCAAAAAGGTTCAGAGAAGGCCAATAAAAACAATGAGCAGTATGGAACAGCTTCCGTATGAGGAAAGATTAATAAACTTGGGACTTTTCACCTTGGAAAAGAGATGACTAAGGGGAGATATGATAGAGATCTACAAAATCATGAGTGTTGTGGAGAAAGTAAATAAGGAAGTATTATTTACCCCTCATAATGCATGAACTAGAGATGGTCACCAACTCAAATTAATAGGTAACAATTAAAAAAGGAGGTTCTTTACACAACACAGTGGCATTCTTTGCTAGAGGATGTTGAGAAGGCCAAGATTATATCTGGGTTAAAAATAAGTAGATAATTCGTGGAGGATAGTTTTATTGATGGCTATTAGTCAGGACGAGAAGGAATGGTGTCTCTAACCTCTCTTTGCCAGAAGCTGAGAATAGGCAACAGGGGATAGATCACTTGATGATTACCTTTTCTGTCCATTCACTCTATGGCACCTGCATTGGCCACTGTGTGAAGACACAATACTGGGCTAGGTAGACCTTTGGTCTGACCCATTATGACTGTTCTTATTTAATACAGTGAAACTTAGGCAAATTCAGTCAGTGAAACCCCTCACTAAGGCCAAGGGAATAGGGGAGTATGCCCCTTTTCATAGTCTCCTCTCAAAGGCCATAATGGATCAGAATACACTGATTGCCTTCTGCACCATTCAAGGCCAGACAACCTGTTTAGCAAAGAGGATGACTAAAGTCTTTTTTCTCCTCTTATAGGATGCAGCTTTAGGGTCTCAGGCCATGTTGACCTAAAGGTCAAGAAATGCTGATAATACCCACGAGGTAATGTCCCAAAGAAGTACAAGTTTAGTGACCATTATACAGCCTAAGGGGAGAGGATGACTGTTTTTACAGTCTCTCTCAAAAGTTTTTATGCTTCCAGAAAAATTAAATATTCAAGGCTAAGTCCTTGGACCACTGTCCTTACCGCAGAATATCCACACATGAATAAGAAAAAGATATATGAAACATGATGACTTATGAGGCACCCCTGCTAAGAGGAGAATTTAGGCTTCTGTGTCCTTCATAGACTTCCTGCTACAAGGCCCAGGCAGCCAGTGAAAGCTATTTTTATTTACACTGAATCACTCTGCCCCCTGCCCCTATTCAAAACCAGGTTTGTTTCTTTCATGTTCTCCCTTGTATTTTTTTACATGTTTTTTATCAGTTGATAAAGGCACAAAGACACAAATTTCCTTTGCATTGTATTTGGGGGAGGGAGAGAGAGAGAAGAACTACATATTTTTTGCTTTACTTGGTGTAATGAATAATACTTTCTGGAGTGACCACTTTTATTTTTCTACAATTCATTTCTGTATCAAAGAGAAAAAAAAAAGAAACTGCTAAAGGAAAAAAGCCAAGTTAAAAATTCCTTCAGTGGTGTTGACATTGAATTCTAATTCAAAGTAAAACCTCATGAAGTCAGCTATTTATTAATTCCTTTAGACTTTTTTAATTAAAAGAATTTAACCTTTCCCTCTAGGGCTACATAATAAAATACATTAGTTGTAATTAGAGATCAATGTTGCTCCTCAATATAATTTTAAACAAGAATATTGTGTCACCTTTCATTGTAGAATTTCAATGCTCTTCACACAATGGGATAAATACTATTAATTATGTATATACCCATCTGTATGGGTGTTTTCTAGCAGCAAAAGCACTGTCACTGTTTTGTTAGGTGCTTTGTGATGTGCTGAGAAGCCTCAAACTTGCAAAATGCCAGGGAAGTATGCACCTGAGTTCCTAATGCCAGCTCTACTCTGCTGAAGCTTAAAAGGTCCGCAGAGTAATGGATTCCTCCTTCAAACTTACTAAAGATAGCACCTTAGGCTCAAGATCTCCACTTCAACAGATCTGCTCAAGCATCTTTTTCTCCATCTTATTGGATGACTGTCATCTCCACCCTTTAAAACCTCCATCCCCAAAATCCACACTTCTAACTCCAAACTTTACTGAAATGTTTAAAAAAATACCACATGTCTTTTACACACATAGATCAAGTTGAGTCAATGACATGAGTCAGATTGGTTGCCAATGAGTGAAAAAATGGATTACAAAGCTACAGGGACCGAATAGATCATTTTCTTGTCCATTTGCAGACACTGATTTTTAAAAAGATGTAGAATTTTGCAATTGTTTTGAAGTGTTACCTGACCCTTAACAGAAACATTTTCCACCTTAACTTTTTGTAGTTGAGAGTTTTTTTGTTTTTCTTTGCTTGGGAATATATGTGTGCATACACACACTATTACATTATACACAGAACTGATTTTACCTGAGAAAAGAAGAGTGAGACTAAGAGGAGTGGGAAGGGGAAAAAATAAGGATGCTGTCCACTTTTAATTCATAAAGAAATACTTTCAGGTGTGTTAATTTTTATTTTGTAATCATTAGAATTATGTTGTGATGCAAACTGTATTTTTAAAGTATAGCTTCAAGAGCTGCAGTCCATCAGCACATAAAATAAAATGCTTTCTTTTAAACAATGTTCCTAATCACTATAGAAAGCCTGTAGGCCTGAAAGATTTGGCAAGCTTTCTTGATAGCTTGTCAAATATGATGCAAATTAAGGTGGCTTGAAGAGATTCAGGGTAAACATATTGCTCTGAATGCAAGTCAGCAGAACACTGCTGACTTGGAGTGTTCTGTATTCTTTTCATTAGAGTAATGGAATAAAACTCCCACAATATCCAATACAGCAATTATGACCAGCATGTCAATAACCTGTGTTTCTAAGTAGAGCATTTCTAGAAGAAGACTTACCTAACATAGCTTGGATCCTTCAAGGCAGGGGGCCAAGAGCTTGAGGGTTGAGGAGAGGCTCAGGACAGGGGGCTAGAGCTGTGGGGGAGTGCTGGAGTAAGAATTGGTGTGTGAGGAACAGCTCAGAGCAGGAGGTGCAGGAGTCAGAGCAATGGGCGAGGAGGGCCTCAGAGTTAGGGGTGGGAGTGCAAGAGGCAGGGCAGGAGACTGGGCGGAGGGGAAGTTCAGGAGAAGGGGTGGGCATAGCTGCTGACTTCTCCTGGAGGCAGCCCGGAGTGGTGGGGGATGTGCACCCCTGCCTCCTGGCTTCTCCTCGGAGTGGGCCATGCACCCTGCCCTCCAGCTTTCTCCCTAGAGTGGGCCTGAGGGAAAGAACTCACTCAGGTCACCAGCTTCTCCCTGGAGGTGTTCGGGGGGGGGGGGCACAAAAGCCTCCTGCCAGGGCAGACCCATGGCAACCAGCAGTTGCTTCCCGGAGCAGGCCAGGGTGATGGGTGCTACCAGCAAGCAGCTGCTCGGTGGGGCACTTGCTGATCCTGTGGTCATTCTTTTTCCTATCCTTGCTGCCCGCCCTGTGATCATGGTTGAGTATGACTCCATGCTCCCACATCCCTCTCTTTTTCTTTGATATCCAACAATTGAATTCCATGTACATCCCATTATCGTGGTACAAACAAATCCTGACCTGCCTTTAAGTTATGATAAGTGGCTGCATACCAAATATAGTGTTCCCAGCTACTGGGGTGTGTTTAAACTACATCCCTCTGTCGGCAGAGGGATGTAAATTAGACACATCAAAAGTGCAAATGAAGCAGGGCTTTAAATATCCAGAGCTTCATTTGCATAATAGTGGCCAACGCTTTTTTTTTTTTTTTTTTTTTTTCAAAAAAAACCCAGCAGTTTAGACGGGGCATTTTTGACAGAAATACCCCATTTTGAAAGATCCTGTACAGGACCCTGAATATTAGAGAGACAAGAAAGGTAATTTATTTTTTTTTACTGATTTTGGTCCAATAAAATGTATCATCTCTCCTCCTTTAGTCCAGTTTTCTCCTTTTAAATCTAGGTTTAGATCTGGGAAAGGCTGACTCTCAGTCAGCTAGATTTAAAAATCAGTTGCTGTCTCCATTAAAAATACCAGATTTTGGGGTTTCTAACATTAGGCCTACATGACTAGGATATTGTTGATTTCAGAGATATTGTTTCCCAAAGCTTATGCTGGCAATTAATAACAAACCACCAATATTGATCCCAACAAATATGACTGTATCACAAACAATGGGGAATTGAAGCTGAACTGATCCTGACCAACCAGTGAATGGGCTAATCTCAACACCAGTGAATGGGCTAATGAGATGAACAGGCTACTACCATAAAAAGGCAGAAGTTATGTTAACCTAACATGCATGTAGTCTGTAGGGCCAGAATCTTTCCCGCGGCTTAAGAAAACAGGACAGTATTAGGAAGCTGGTTAAAGTCTCTGAGTCTCAATCTGTCCCAAAATCAGTTAGAATTATTTCAACGTACATCTTGTCCTGTTACACCCACCTCCCCAGTATGCAGGGATTCTAGTATACAAGTCAGCTCTACTCAGCTTTTTTATTAATTAAATCTCACCTCCACTGAAGGAATTTTTAACTTGGCAGTTGTGTGCAGACTCTCGCTTAATTGTGTCACACAGATATGACTCAGGAACTGGACTGCAAATGAGAATAGGGCCAGAGAACAACTCAAGAAACTCAAACTCAATTCCTTCTGTTGTGGGTGTACACATCACAGAAGTTCACCAATAATATGACCTATTGCAAAATAGACACATTAAAAAATTGGGACCCAGCGATGGGCCTGTGAAGTTGGAAAAATTGATAAAACCTCTGAAAATGGCTGTATTTGTACACCACAGTTAGATTAGGTGATATTTATTATTCCAGCTGAACTGGAGGAACCACAATTCCTGAAACGTTTGAGAGTCATCTCTTAAGCACATAAGAGTCTTAGGCACTGGCTCCAGGGTACTCTGGGGCTGTAGCACCCAAAGAGAAATATTAGTAGGTGCCGAGCACTCATTGGCAGCCAACCTCCTCCCCACGTCTTCCATCCACTGGTGGCCTTGTTGACTCTCTCCTGATCTCCCCTGCTCTCCCAGCATTTCCAGAGATCCACTATCTGTTGATTCTCAGTGTTCAGGAAGCTCTGGGAAAGAGGAGGAGGAGCAGGGACAGGGCACTCACAGGGGAGGAGATGGGGAAGAGGCAGATTGAGGACTGGGAAAGAGGTGGATTAGAGGCAGGGACAGAGGCAAAGATTGGAACCCAAGCACCCCCAGCTGGAGGGGACGTTGGTGCTTAGGCATAAGACATAGGAAAAACATACTAGATAAGACCAGTAGTCTTTCTGAATCTAGTCTCTCTGTAAAGGCTGGCATAACATAGCTGAGAGCAAACAATTATGGAATAATTTGAACATAGCAGAAATGTCTTCCTAACCTCCTACAGTTGGTTGGGAATCATTGTTTAAGCATATATTCCCTGGAGCACAAGAGCTGTATTCCTTCTAATCTTTTTAATTCTAACATAATTGTGGATGTTCTTATTTTTCATTTAAATAAGTGATCCTTTGGAGACACTATTGAGCTTTTAGCCCCATGATACCTTATGGCAATAAATTCCACTGATTAATTATATATTGTATATAAAAGGATTTGTCATTTTAAAATTCATTGCCATTATTTAATATCCTCTTGTATTTCTATTATAACAGAAGGTAAATAGGATGACCATTTTACCTTCTTTATGTCATACATTATATTTTATACCTACATCATGTTCTCTCTCAGTCATCTCCTCCCTAAATGAATCAGTCCTAATCTTTCAATCTTATCATAGGAAGTTCTTCCATGTGTTTAATTACTTTATTCACCAATCTCTGTATTGTTTCTATTTCTGTTAATCTTTCTTGAGATGGCTAGCCTGGAACTACACATAATATTCCAGGTGAGGGGATACCATTGATTATATAGTAGGAATTTAATATTTTCAGTTTAATTTCTATTCTATTGATTATACAAGCTAACATTTATTTAATTTTGTTTTGTTGTCACTGTACTTCGAGCAAGTGCTTTCACCGAGCTGTCCATAAAAATGTTATAATATTTTTCCTGAGGGATTACATTTTACATAGAAGCCAACAATGTTTATGAGTAGTTCAAATGATTCCTTCCAATGTGCACTATTGTAGATTTGTCAACCTTAAGTTTCACCTAGCATTGTATTAACCATTTCTGTAAGGCTATTAGGCTTTCCAATTTCACACAGTCTGCTTGAATCTTAACAAATGTTTATTAAACTTCATATTTTGCCATTTTATCATCCATCCTCTTTTCCAGAGGACTTCAAATATACTATGCAACACAGGTCTTCATACAGAACCTTAGGCTTCCTTACCTTTACCTTCTGCCATGTGGAAAACTGACCATTTCTTTCAACTTTTAGTTTTCTGTCTCCTAGTCAGACTACTTTACCTTTCACCATATGGCTACTTTCCTCAATAAACTTTTGTGAGGGACTTTTTGAAAATCCAGACAATATTATCCAGCGTTATGAAATCACTAACAATATGACTTTTAGGGATACTATTACTTGTAACATTTTAAGGTATGGCAGTTATAGGTCCTGATATGTCCCTGAGATACTGGCTTGGGTATTTTGGAGATCACCACAAAGCAGGTAAGGTATATTTTAGGAATCTCTCTCATCTGCTGGCAAGAATGTGGGGAAGCATTTCAAGAAATAGCTCTGAAATGTTTACCTTTGTGAACTTCAGCAAAACATATAGTTACCTTTATATTTTTTCTTATTGATATATTCTCACTACTGAATTCTAACAGTATGTGCATGTAGCTAACGATACTACAGAGCACTGAGGCATAACAGCGAAAACTGACTTCAATCACTTTTATTCAAATGCACTGAATAAAATCTAGAATAGATTAATAAATCTATCATTCTGCAGGGAAAATACACTCAATAGCTCTGTCAGTTTCCCCATAGAAATCAATTAGATAAGTATGAGAACCAAGACTTCTTGTGCCAAAATTCCTATTCTGCAATGAATGTAGAATTAAATATGATTAGAGCATTATAGTGTAAGCTCAAACTCAAAAATTAAAATCCATTTGTTTTATGCTTGGTATAAAGAATAGTACACAATGCTAGACACAGATAGCATGCAAGTTTACAGGACTTAGAAAAAAGGAAAGTTATTTCAAAGTAATGTCTTATTCTAACAATCCACATACAAATACTTCTCTGCTGGATTTATAAGTAGTAATTATATTACTGCATAAAGGAATAGATTATACAAAAGTCATTTTTTATATCACATTGATTCAACATTCTAAAAACAAGGCTGTCATCTGAGCTTTTTTAAAGTATTTTTACATAAAAATGTCCATTTGCCTCATCTTACAGCATAAATATAGCTAAATAATAAACTTTTTATAGAATCTGGTAATGGTAGGAACAATTAAATACTAACTGTACAGATTATATAAATGGTTCTTCAATCCAAGTCGTTCTTTATTTCTTTGAATGCTAAATTAAAACAAAAAAAAGCCAAAATGTGTGCCTATGGTTAGACTCTTAAAACCATATTTGACATCATGGTTCACATTCCAGAAGGTAGTTAAGTATATGTCTAATTCTAAGTATGTGTGCAATCCTATTATGGGAGATATTCACAAGCTTAATGAAAACTCATTGTTTAGAACTTTCCTGAATAGGTGACTCAGATAAAAGTACCCTGATTTTTCAAAGATGTTGAGCACCTGTTGTTTTTATAGACTTCAGTGACAGTTGGGGTTGGCTCAACACTTCTGAAAGTAGGCCACTTCTCATTAGTTATCTCAATGTGGATTTAAACACCTAACTGGGGCATCCAAGTTCAAATAGGGTTGTTACCATATCTAATTTCTTAATTTTTTCCCTTTTTAATTTTTATTTTTTTATTTCAAAATGTAATTTAAAATATATTCATGTTCCCATTTTAAAAAATTACTTACACACTTGATATGTAAGTCACTTATAACTGTAAAGGCTGTAATGATGGGAAGATGGATATTTTATGCAAGTGATTAAATATTTGAATTTGCACCCATCTTTACATAATTGAGAGGTCACATATATCCCTGTAGTAGAATTTCCCCCTTTGTAATTTTTTTACATAGATTTATTAGACAGAGATAAGCAGTCTGCAGTTAGATTGTAGCTGGGTATTGTTATTTCTTTCATTATCACAGTTTAAGCACATTTGTGTTTTTTAAGTCACAGTTCTTCCAGTCTTGTAGAAGTTAAATGTTCTTTCATTTCTGTACTGCTTTAATGTCCTCTGCTTGCACATAGACTCTTCCTTGTTTATACACTAATCTTTGTAAAACTGAATGTGAGGAAACACTTGATTGTCCCTAAAAGCTGGTGTCCACTTTTAACTTTAGTATAGATGTAACTAAGATTTAGAATCATGTGTCAAGTGATATTTTGACTTACTCTGCTGCTAGAATAAAGCTGAAGCTCTTCTCAAAATATTTTTTAAAAAGTTTAGGCTCTGAAATTTTGACATATTGCTCTTGGGATGAATTGATTCAGACCAATTCTAGAGCACAGCAGTTTGGAGAAGCATATAACCCAGTGCTTTGAAGAGTTACTCTTCAATCTAGGGAGTGTAATTAACTAAGTCCTCACTAAAAGTGCTGTCCCAAGTTTTCCATTTATCCATTCTATCACTGGCCCTGAGGCTGCAGTGAGAATGTCACTCAACATCTCTTCACTGTCCAGCTTTCAGAGGAGCAAGGCTAGAAATTTCCTGTTTAATTTTAAAAAAATAAAAGAACTTACAGGTCCTTAGAAGGGCCAAAGTCCCACTGGCTGGTTTGCCTGAGTAATGATTGTAACATCAGGCCCAGCCTTTGCTTTCTTTAAATACAGTTCAATGCAGAGTCACCAGTGCCAACCAGCAAAGTTAGAATAATAGTTAACTGATGGAAAATTTCGATGACAACTTCAAGTTAATATATTCAAGGTAAAATGCTGCAACTTCCCCATCTCATGGCTGTGACAAATTTTCTAATTCTATGTAAGTTTTGTTGCACATATAATACATACACGGTTCAATCAAAATCTAAAGTTTTTCTACAGGTGGCCACTTCGTTTTAAACACCCAGATCAATCTCTCTATCCCTTAAATAGTACTTTCAATTTGTACACTAGCGAAAGAAATAAAAAATACTGTATCATAAAGATTTCTGCCACGGTTTGGCTCTGTTTTACACTAGATCCTGCAGCTCTTACTCATTAACTGAAAACTAAGATGGGGATCTCATTCTCATTTATACTAAGTCTCTTTAGCTGCTAATACATCATTTACAAACCCTTTCCAAACTATAGCGGAATGTAAAGCTCTGTAACGGGAAGGGCTAGTGCAGTGTTTCTCAACCTTTTTTTTAATAAAGTGCCCCTTTTTAAAAAAAAAAATGATAAGTACTCCCAGTACCTACAGTTTTCAGACACACAAATTTTTTTCTACCATTGCAACACATTCGTTTAAACAATTTAATTGTAGCCAGGCAGGCGATGAAATTTTTGTGTGTAAAAAGTACAAAAATAATAAAACACTGTAAAACTTAAAACAAAAATTCAGTTTTCTCCAAATTTCAGTTGTGTTGATGTACCCCCATATTTCTCTCGAGTACCCCTAAGGATACTCGTATCAGTGGTTGAGAAACTCTGGGCTAGTGTATGAAGGATTCTTCCTTATATATACAGAAGGCAGAGAATGATTATTCCATTTGGAAAACCAGTAAGGTCCCCAAAGTACTGAGTATTTTCTTAGAATTGCCTCATTGCAGCTCCATTGCTTAGTGTGAGTCAAAGACAGGCACCCACTTTACATAATTCCTATCTGATCCAAGAAAATGGATGAAATTAGAAGCTTCTCCTAGCTCTGTATTTCAAACTACAGTATAAATAGCAGCCTTCTCCCTATAACAAATGTGAATAATTCAGCTCTAAATATTCTATATAGTTTTAAAAAATAAAATTAAACATCAGGAATATGAAAATATGATAAAGAGAAGCAGCAAGGTAAATTTTTCACTACAAATATATGGACATAAAATGACATTTCTGTGTATGTTTTCTTGGTTTACAATGTTAAATTCATTGTAAGGTAAGGACTCAAGTTTTCTTTACATTGGGTCGTAGCAATGTTAGTATATTTTTAAAATAAATGGACAAAACAGTCAGCTATGAGCAGTTGATTTCAATGAGATGAAGGTTTCACAAAGTCAGCTTCTGACTTTATTCATTAATATTCATTTATTCTCTTTATTCATTAATAGCTGATTTTAAACACACAGGCATAAATGACTGCCAATAAGCTGAATAGCTTCAGAGGGGAAGCCGAGTTAGTCTGTACAGGATAAACTTAAAAAACAACAAATATTCTGGTAGCACTTTAAAGACTAACAAAACACGTAGATGGTATCGTGAGCTTTCGTGGGCACAGCCCACTTCTTCAGATGACCCTGAATATGAACTATTCTTGTTAAAGCAAATGCCAAATCAGTTTGAAAGCATGTTATTTTGTGGGAGCACTTAACATTTGAGAAGATTTTGAACAAATAACAGGTACGATAGAAAGCCTTCTTCCAAGAAAACCACAACCAAGCGCAAGCAGACCAGGACCACAGCTTTGCTCAGTATACAATATTTTAAAGGTGGATTTAGTCCCTAATGTGTGTGACATATTCCCCTAGGATATTATCGTAGTCTCCATTAGAAAGTCAATGTTTACCAACATTGTTTACCAAAAAGAACAGCATTATTTACCTTTACTTAGAATAGAAAAATAACTGCTGCATCTTAGTTAATTTAGTGTTGGTAAATGTTGATTTTCTAATGACAAGTCCACTGGGATACTGCCACCAAACCACAGAAAGGGGAAGAGGTGCCTAGTCACATAGCCTGAGAGTCAATCTGGCTCCCTCCATTAGCCTGTGCTATTCCTATAGCCAGTGTAGATTATTTTCCCAGGCATGATGTCTCAGGGTATGTGTACACTAGCCCCCTAGTTCGATATAGGGAGGCTAATGAGGGCGACCGAAATTGCAAACGAAACACGGGATATTTAAATATTCCGTGCTTCATTAGCATGTTCCCAGTCGGTCGCCATTTAGAAATTGACTAGCCCGAAGTAACTGCCCATGTCTACACACAGCAGTGAAACGGGATTCCAAATTAAAGCCCAAACTCGAATTAGCTGTTATTACTCCTGCAATGAGGTTTGCCAGCTAATTCGATTTAGGGCTTTAATTCGGAATCCCATTTCACTGCTGCGTGTAGACGCGGGCAGTTACTTCGGGGTAGTCAATTTCTAAAATGGCGACCGACTGGGAACATGCTAATGAAGCGTGGAATATTTAAATCCCGCGCTTCATTTGCAATTTCAGTCACCCTCATTAGCCTCCCTAGTTCGAACTAGGGGGCTAGTATAGACATACCCTCGGAGTGCTGGACAATGCACCATAGGTGGAGTGGATAAAGCCAGTGTTCTGCCCACTCTCTCTCCATACACATGTTCTGCAGTAGGAGTACTACTCCCAAAAGCTGTTTCTGCCACTTCTCTTGTTCTATGACCCAGTGGGTACCCCAATCTAGAAAGTAAGGGGGCACTGTTCTATCTTTATCTCTTGCACAGTCATGTAAGGAGCCCTATATCTTACAGCAGGGTTCTCAAACTCCTGGCCTACAGGTCTATCACCCTCTGGAACAGTTGCACAATCCAGCCTGGGAGTCTCAGCAGGCGGGAAGGAGAGGTAGTTGTCCATTAACATCCCCAACCCTCACCCCTTCCCACCACTGCTCTGCACTCTCTCCCCTTTGCACCCTATCACTGGGGAGGGGACCACTGAGCTCTGCATCCCTGCAGCTTTTGCCACTGCGGGGAGTGTGTGTGGGGTGGGGGTGGGGGTGGAGGGTACCCACAGTGGCAAAAGCTGCAGAGAAGCAGAGCTCAGTGGTCTCCTCCCCAGTGATGGGGATGGGGTGCAAAGGGGAGAGAGTGCAGAGCAGTGGTGGGAAGGTGTGAGGATTGGGGATGTTAATGGAGAACTACCTGCTTCTGCCCCAATGAACCAAAAGCCAGGGATGAACCAAAAGCCAGGGATGACCCACAGGCCAGGAATTTCATTTTGTTAACATAATTCTGCCAGCATAAAAATGATTGAACATTTTTTAAATAATGTATGTCTCACAACCAATGCTGCTTCCATTTCATAAGATTTCTACCACAGAAGAGAGCTGTTGGGCCAGGTAAATTGGAGAGAGGAAAAGTTAAGCTTGGCAAGTTTTTCAGTTCAAGTAAAAGAGAAGCAGTTTCAGTCCTGAAAAAGGCTCTGGTAGGAGATGATTAATGTTAATTAGAATTGTGGTATTTCAACAAACATACAATTTTTGTTGATACAGTATTAATATTCATAGAGGCAGGGTGGTTAATTATTGGATACCTCAAAACAAAGTCAGCCAAGTTACAGGATTGAATGTTGATAATGCATATGTCTTCCAGGCTTTGAAAAGTTATGTGTACTACTTTTTTTTTCCTATTTAAATTCAAACCACCTTCCCCGCACCCCTCCTCCCCATCCCCATGGATGGCAGGATTCTTCTCTTGAGCCACCGGGGAGTCAACAGCCACAGCAGGACTGGGAAAGATGAAGGTAGGCTGGCTCCATGTTCCTGGAAGGGTCCAGGTCTTGGGCAGAAAGGGCAGGGCCAGGGCAGCTGGCCCTCAGCACTCCTGGGAGTGCATGATGCTAGCTCCCAGGCAGCTCTCAGCATTGCCTGAAGCACAGTGTGCCCCCTCCCCACTCCGCCCTTAGCGCTGCCCAGAGCACACAGTGTGGCACTTCAGTGGTGATTTAAACATCAGGAGGCTCCTGTCATTGCTGCTGCCACAGCAGCAATGTCCAGAAGCCTCTGACTCCTTTGAATCACCAGGCCTTAGAACAACTGTCCCATTTGACCCCCAAACTGTCAGCAAGTAACCTATCCGATGTTGCTGAAATTCTAATGGCTCTGTGGCTCTCTATTAACTCCACCAATGAGTGACGTTATAGTGGGATCCGGAGCACTAAGACTGTAGAGAGGAAACTTAGAATCAAGCTCAAGGAGGAAATGTAGGATGAGGTTTTATTGTATTGTTTTTGCGTTCCCAGTAATGTTAAACACAGAGCAGAACACCACAGGTGCTCAACTCACTCACAGTAACGCTCCAAGAAACTAGCCAAATACCCAGCTTTGCACACAAAACCGATTCTACATTTTTCAGCAAAAATTAGGGTCACACAAGTTCTGCAAAACATTTTCCAAAACCCAATCATTTTAAATGAATGTATAGCCATTTTCGACTTTTTTTGTATTCCCCTCCCACAAACTTCAGTGATTACCGTATATACTCGAGTATAAGCCGAGTTTTTCAGCACAGTTTTTGTGCTGAAAAATGCCCCCCTCGGCTTATACTCGAGTCAGCCTCCTGCTCGCGGGCGGGCTCAGCACGTCTCTGCCGCCGGCCGGGTCTAGACGCGTGAGCCTGGAGCTCCGGCCCCCCTGCCCCTGCCCTCCTGGCCCTTCCAGCCCCTGCCCTCCTGACCCTCTCAGCCCCCAGGTCCCCTTGTCCCCCCCAGCCCCTGTCTCCTCGTCCCCCCCAGCCCCTGCCCTCCTGGCCCTCCCGGCCCCCCTGTCCCCTTGTCCCCCCGAGCCCCTGCCCTCCTGGCCCACCCAGTCCCTGCCCCCTCGGCCCCCCAGCCCCTGCCCTCCTGGCTCTCCTGGCCCCCCAGCCCCTGCCTGCCCGGCACCATGGGCCCTTGCCGCGTGGGAGGAAGGGCGTTTGGGGCCGTTCGCCATGACGCTCGGGTGCAGCGCTGAGCTCGGGAACAGCTGGGCCAGGAGCCGACTCGGCACCATGGGCGTCTGTTCTGGAAGCGCCCGGTAGCCCTGATCACGAGCTTGGGCGCGATTCTGGGGCAGGTGCACAAGGACCAGCTGCTGCTCCCTGCTCCCGCTCCCCTCCCCCCCCTCCCATGGTAAAATCCAGCCAGCACCGGCACCCGCTCCCCCCGCTGGCTCACTGGCCCATCGACGCCCGGCCCAGGTCTCGCACAGCCTCCCCCCCCCCCACTGGCTCATTGGCCCATCAATGCCTGGCCCGGGTCTTGCACAGCCCCCCCCCCCCCCCGCTGGCTCATTGGCCCATCGATGCCCGGCTCTGGTCTCTCACAGCCCCCCCCCGCTGGCTCGTTTAGAGGGGGCTCGTTGGCAGGCGAGGGGGCCGGAACGTGGGGGCTGCGGGGCGGGGGCGGCGGGGGCTGAGCTGTGGCCGTGCCTGCAGAACCATATTGTTTTTGTTGACCCCCTTTTCCACTTACAGAGCTAGGTTATTGTTTTTCTTTGAAATAAATATTCATGTAATTTTATTGGTATCTATCTTCATTTTTTACATTTACCAGTAGCTGCCTCATTTCCTACCCTAGGCTTATACTCGAGTCAATATTTTTTCCCAGTTCTTTGGGGTAAAATTAGGTGCCTCAGCTTATATTCGGGTCGACTTATACTCGAAAATATACGGTAGGTTCTAGCAGCACTTCAAAATCAAATATATCACTTTTAGTATATAATGCACAGTCATCTGATCTGGAAACAATTTTTTCCACATGACTCATCCGACTAATCCAAATTCTAATATTGCTCCAATTTTGAATATTGAGCCTCAAGTCAGAGTGAGGAACTCACATTAAGCAGCAAAGCTGAAAAAAGGGTTTGTTTTTTTTAAAATCCCTCTCTAATAATTGAGTCAATCATGTTCTACCTGCAAATATTCCATAACAATTAAAGGTCTAGGTTAACCAGATAAATAATTTATTGAAAATTATTTGCTATATATGCAGTTAGCCAGGGCAGATGTATCCCTTCCTTAAACAGGTTTTAGCTGTTTATAAAAATAATGCTTAAGGGTCAGACTGTGACCTTGTTGCTTGCATTGGTAAGCACTGGTCACATGAATGGTTCCTCTGAGTCACTGCTCACTAATGTGTATTAGGGATTTCTCAATCTGGGTTCATACATTTAATCAATAAATTGCATAATCCACTTATTTTTAAGCAAGCCATTAAACTCATTGTGCATTTTCTCTGCCCAAGAACTACAGAATGAGGGCCTGAGTTATATCCCTTTTCTAGTTTATTGGTATTAATCTTTACTATTCCTTAACAAGATTTTAACAACAATAAGAGCTGGTCACAAAATATTTCTTTCTACGGGGGGATTAGGTAAACAAAATAATGTTCATTTTAGTGAAATGTTTTCAATAGAAAACTGACTTTTCATATAAAAAAAAAATCAAAACTCCAGAATGTTGAGATTTTGGTTTTCCCATTGAAAGATAAACGCTGAAAGCAGACTCTGTAGAAAAACTCTATTCAATATCTAAAAGTTTTGATGGAACAGTTTTGACCAGCCCAAATTATAACTTTGTTTAACTCTGTGGTATATTATTTTTGAGAAATAAAACTACATCCTACGGGTCAGCATCTGTCATACAGCCCTTTCTGCGACTACTCTGCTGAGAACATGTCTGGCAAAGAGGCCTGGCTCTTTCGTTCAAGATACAGAGACTTACACTGAGATCTAGAGATTTTTGGCATTGGCTATAATGTTAGCTACATAAAAACATTTATACATTCTAAGTTACAAGATGTAAAGTTAACTGTTTTTGTTAAAATATTCTAATATTTAATGCTTCCTGTTTTTAATGTATTAACTATAAAATTATACATTGAACAATTTTGTTAAACAAAGTAATTAAATATCAGGCTTCGTTTGTTAAATAACAAATGTATTAAGTCAGTTCTATAACTGGTTAAAAGATGGTAACAATATTTTGAGAACCATTTTGAAACTTTCTTCAGCAAACAAACTCTGGAAACACTTTGGGTTTTGAAACTGGTAATTTTGGGGACTTAGTGTTTTTTCTTTCTTAATTTTATCAATTAAAAAAGAGGTGGGGATGGGATTGAGAGGAAGGAAAACACTGTGGCTGTGTCTACATTGGCAAGATTTAGCGCAAAAGCAGGTGCTTTTGCACAAAACCTTGTCGCCTGTCTACACTGGCCGTGAGTTTTTGCGCAAGAACACTGACATTCTACTGTATGAAATCAGTGCTTCTTGCACAAATTCTCTGACGCTCCCGCTCAAGGATAAGTCCTCTTGTGCAAGTGTTCTTGCGCAAGAGGCCAGTGTAGACAGGTAACATTAATTTCTTGCGCAAGAAAGCCCGATGGCTAAAATGGCCATTGGAGCTTTCTTGCACAAGAGAGCATCTGCACTGACACGGATGCTTTTGCGCAAAAGCAAATCTTTTGTGCAAAGGCACATACCAGTATAGACGCTATCTTACTCAAATACTCTAACACAAAACCTCTTGCGTTTAGAATATTTGCGCTAAATCTTGCCAGTCTAGACATAGCCTGTATGTCTACACTGCGTGGGTTTTCCGGGATCCTGGACTATCCCAGAAAAACTCCGCCATATCCAATGAATGCGTTTGCTCTTCAGCGTTTTTTTGCAGAAGAGCAAACGCACTCTTTCGGGGAGCTCTGTATTCCTCATTCTACGAGGGCCAAGGGCTTTGCCAAAAGAGGAGGCTTTTCCACTATTTGGCCCCGTCTAGACAGGACCAAATGGCGGAAAAGCCTCTTCAGGAAAAGCGATCGGAAAAAGCTAGGCAAATTGCGGAGCATAATTTACGTAGCTTTTTCCGAACCCCCTCCCCCAGTGAAGACCTAGTCTCAGAGAAAGAAGAAAAGGCTGATTACTGGAAAACAAACAAAAATGTTTGTTTAGTTCCTCCCCACTTTCTGAAAAATAGGAACATTTCCAACAAAAAGTCATCAACATTTTCCTCAAACATAATTTTTTTGGGCAGAAGGCCATTTTCATTGAGATAATGTTTAAACAGAAAAAAAATCACCCAGAGCTTTTATTGGCCTGTCTTGGTCATGACTATGCAATATCTGACTAATAGGACAAAATTCCATTTGTTATTTGTTTTTGAGCATTGAGAGTCATTTCCTGCTGACGTAGAGACGGTGCATATAAACCCCATCTCCATTTGCAATTAGAGCTGGCTAGAAAAAAGAAAAAAAAATCTTTGTAAAATATTTAAATATTTCCAAATTTGTTTTTCTTCCACAATGGAATTAAAATAAGTCCTTTCAATTTTTTTCTATGGAGACTCGCCATAGCCTAATTGTTTTGCCGGGCACTGGGAGACTAGGGTTGAAATCCTTGTTCTGCATGATTGGGAGGGGGAAAGTGTGGTGTTTTATTTTTATCCCTGATCACTCGTTTACTCAGAATAGAGATCTGAACTTAGTTCTCTCACATTCTGGGTAGCGCCATAAGTATGCGAATCTGGGTAAGCTGCTGCTGTAGTTTAAAATAGGTTTCACAACCTCAGCATCATGCAGCGACTCAGAAGTCTCCTCCTATTGCTTTCTCCTACCTCTGAAGTTGCTTATTGATAGTCATGGGTCCTACCACTATCTACATGCCCGTCAAACTTGCACTGAAGAGGGTTCAAACAAGCACTCAGTAGTCTAGCCTAATGCATAGTGTGTAATAACAGACAGACATGATACAAAGGGGCTTTGGGGTCTGATTAATCTATTGGCAATTGAGAGTTGTTTTACTAAGGTTTTTGGATTTTTAATATTTTTTTCCATTCCTTATTTCATTAGTTAAGTAAAGTACTTAAACCTACTACATTTTACCATCCACTTACTTATGTTTTATTGGCTGTTTAGTTTGTAAACGCTGCTCCTATTGGTATTAATTATTCTAGATTTTCTTGTCCAGTTTCCTTGTGGGAGTAAAGCCTTAGACATGGTTTATCCTGTTACTGGACTTAGCCTCAGAGTGCCCTCATAAAGTTGTAATAAACTAATATCTCCAATTTAAAGTCTGATGACTACTGACTGGAAGACCACATCTCTACATGGATGCAAATGGCTAGAGTTCCCATGAGGGAGGCATTGCAGTTAATCTATATGAGGAATTTAAAAAAAATCAAAATTACAACAATCTCAGTTTCTGAAAACAAAATGTAATAATTGAAAAATAAAATGAAATTCTCCCTACAAGCAGATTTGTCCCTGGTATTATTTTGTATAATTAGTCATGTACTTCATTTCACAACCCTCATAGGCATCCAGTGTTTGGAGACCACCTTTGACTTTTATCAGGGTTACAGAATAGAGGGAACACCTCAAGGAACAGATTTTTCCCATTTTTTAAAATTCTCTTGTAATTATTTAGCCATTTATGAGTCACTCTTTTCTGCTCTATTCCTGAGTTTGCTTGTTTTTAACAAGGTCTACATCTACTTTTTGTTATATTATTTCTATTTTTAAACTGGTGAAATTTTTTGAGACTTGTTTTGAGTCATCCACAAATCCTGCAAAATCTCAAGAGCCTTTGACACAGCAATAAATGTGTTAATTTAAAAATAATCTTTGAAAATTCTGGCTATATACCTAAGATTCTTCTGGAACTTGATCCAAAGCCCATTAAAAATCAATGGAAGTCATTAGTATCTAGACCAGGATCAAAGTAATTTGATAGAGAGGGTTGAATTCCCCTTTTACAGACCATGGACCATAATATAAATTTAGAAAGACATATTTTCCTTTATCCACGTCAGAACATCCACTCATGACAATGAACGGTTTCTATAAAGATTGAGGGTAGAATCTAGTTTTTATACAGTAATAGATACTATTATTTATTAACCATTTTATTTTCACCTGAATCATCACTCAATGGCAATCCCTTCTTCTCACCCCCCACAACACATTTCAAGGAACTGTTTCAGTTTTCCAAAGTTACTTCTTACTCTGGGCATATCACTCCACTGACTTGAATAAAACACCAGTAGATATCAGAAACCTTTACATTCCACATACTGAATGGCCCAGACAAATGACAGCAACAAACACTGTATAGTGCAGATAGCACACAACTTTCTAACCACTCTGGAATTCGATATTTATTCACTATTATCCACTGAGTATACCATTATCTCATCAGTATATTTTCTCTCATCTGCTTTATAAATTTTCCTGAACATTTACCTTTAATTCAGAATATGTGCCTATTTCAAACTTCAGGTGCATGTACATAATTTAAAAATTATGGAAATTAAAACATCACTTTTCCAGGTATTCTGAGCCCCTGTAGGTTCCATGAAGGAGTCCTGTCACATCCTAAAGACAAGCATATTTATTTGGGTGGAGGCTTTGATGGACAAAAACCTGCTTCTTCAGATGCATCTGATGAAGTGGGACTTTGCCCACAAAACGTATTCCCAAATAACTGTCTTTAGGGTGTTGAAGGACTCCTCAATGTTTCCACAGCCATAGACTAACATGGCAACCATTCTAATGGATGTAGGTTCCATTGTTTTAACGCTCAGCACTTCTGAAAAAAATCAATATATGAACTCAAAAAAGATCAATCTAAAGAAAATTTCAAGAAAAAACAGTTCTCCAATTGCAACAAAAAAAATGGTTGTCTTATAATTTGCTCTTAATCAAAGGCTTACACAGAAATATACTGGATATCTTGCAAATGCCATGAAGGTCGAAAGGGAATGGAGGTCCACAATTAAGGATCTCCACTGAAAAAGCCCTGGCTCCAACCCTACACATCTGGGGACTCTAAGTATATCTCAGTTAATATCATCTGTTGGGCTGCAATGGAAGAATAGATGACATCTCAGAGATAACCATGACTTTATAAATAAAAATGCCATATGGAGCAGCACTGGAAAAAATGTGTAGCCAAATTCAATCTTCAAAACTAGTGCAAAATGTTCCTTGTCAAAAGCCCTACTTAGTATATGGATTTCACAGTAAATGTATTGTATTATATTATATATATATCCGAGATGATAGCAGAAGGGCTCAGATATATTTGGAGACAACACAACAGCCTCCAAAAGGGCTCACAGAAACTATCTGAAATAATCTGGACTAGACATTTCACTTAATGTTATTCTGCCTTTCATTTTACATATTCAGTGTTGCAGTAGCTGTGACAGTCTCACGATAGGAGAGAGAAAAGACAGACAAGTTGTGTGTAAGCTTGAAAGCTCGTCATCTTACCAACATAAGGTGGTCTAATAAAAGAATTACATCACCCACCTTATTCCTGTAATGTATTAATTACTTATGCCCCATTCTATAATGTGACCTCTGCCTCATCTTTCTCACCATGCTCTCTGGTCAACTCCAGCCATACATGTGGCTTGGTCCACCAGCCAATTACTTGAGGGAGTTCAACCTGTTCTGCAGTGGAACAATGTTTTAGAAAAAGTCCAGCAAAAGTAAAGAAAAGGGGAATTTTCATCCCAGTCAGATTCAGCATACAACTCCCCTCCTTACTGCCTGATTTCAGCTGCAATAGTGTCTCAATACCCACCAACAAGTACCTAGGCTTTGATCAAACCTCCAAAGGTGTCTGACCAAACAACAGTCTGCAAACAACTCCTGATCCTTAACCAGACTTCTTGTCCCCACGTAAGAACCATCATTCTGTTCTCCTCCACATTTAGGATTTAACTGCTAGACTTTTCTCTTTTGCAGTTCAATTCCAAGGGCAGGGTGAGGACAACTGAACAGAGCTGACTGGCCTCAAGCCTCCTGGCTCTTAAAGTGGCAGGCTGTCCTGCTAAAAGTGTCTAAGCTTCACAGATTCCAGCCAGGTGGAATTAGCTTCTCCAACATTCAATAGTCCTCTATTGTCCTGATATGCAAGAATCCTCTCCAGCATAGCCACCAATTTGCATCCATGGAGCCCCTTTCCTTGTTAGAAAGAAAACATGGAACATTAGTTGCGGGTTACTACCACTGTTTGATTATTGGCCATCATGGAATTGCATGTAGAGTGGAACCTGGAAGAAAAGTCTCTCACACTTCTCCAAATTCCCTCCGATCAAGCACTCAGACCCTTGAAATAACACAGCTGATCAAAGCTCCAAATATCAGAGTCACACAGCCCTTACACACACACACACACACACACACACACACACACACACACACACACACACCTTTCTAGGCTGCTTACCTGTGGTCATATGACCCAGTTCCAGAACTGTCAAACAACCAGCCCACACAGACCAAACACATGCTCACCAAGTCCTGCTACTTCCAGCGAGTCTGTAACTACTCTCTTTTGGTAGTTTCTGCTTGCAGCCCTCACTTACCCGGTAATTTATCCTGATCATAAAACCCAGAATCTTCATTATAATTCTAAGCAGAGGTCCAAAAATTGAGTGGACATGCAGACTGAGCCATCTTCTCTCTCTTAACACTTTCTTTACAGGGATAAATTCTAAGATCTAAGAGATGATGGGCAATTTATTAAAGCATACACATTAACTGGCTAAGCAATAATTGGATAATAAAGGAGGATTTTGGACTCTTACTAGCCACTAAGCACCTTTTACTTAAAATTATATCAGCACACCCTGGATTAAGGCTACATGAAAAAAAATCCATATTATTCATGACAGTCAATTACTGTATGTAGAGCACATAGTACAACAGAACACAAAGGACATGTTTCACAATACTAATGAAAATTAGTGTTTTAAATAACACATGGAAATAAAACACTCATGTCAGATAATTTTCCAATCTGCAAAATCAAGTGAAATTTAGTGCAGCATACAGATTTATGTAATTAATTATCACGCTTCTCTCAGAACTGGCCAAAACAATCTTCTTCATTATTCTTGGGAGAAAGCCAGCTGGGTGCAGAAGCTTGTTATATAAAGTGGCATGTGAGAGCAGACAAAAGTATTGTCCTTGCTATAGTTATCCCTGTGACAAGTTGACTCACAGAAGTTCCCTTGTAGTTGTCCCCAATGTGCTGATCATGCCACTGATGCGCACCTTCCTGCCCTCTGAGGGTATGTCTAGACTACTTGGCTCCGTTGACAGAGCCATGTAGATGAGTTTACTACACATAGGAAAATGAAGCGGCGATTTAAATAATCACCACTTCATTTACATCAAAATGGCCACCGCGCTGTGCCAATCAGCTGTTTGGCAGCACAGCAACGCAGTCTGGACGCACCGCAGTCGACAAGGGAAGCCTTTGTCAATCGCTCCGGTAAACCTCATTTCAAGAGGCATACCGGAGTGGTCAACAAAGGCTTCCCTTGTCGACCGCGGCGCATCCAGACTGCCCCGCTGTGCCACCAAACAGCTGATCTGCACAGCGCAGCAGCCATTTTGATGTAAATGAAGCGGTGATTATTTAAATCGCCGCTTCGTTTTCCTATGTCTAGTAAACTCATCTCCATGGCTCCGTCGACAGAGCCATGTAGTCTAGACATACCCTGGGTCTTCCCACCACACTGTCTTGCTGGGTCAGATCATCTGGTCTCCCCCAGACAAGGCACAGAGTTGGAGTTACCACCCCTCTGCAGAACAACAGACATTGAACCAGTTCATCTGTGGGAAGGCTGAGCTGTAAGGGCTCAGCATCTAGGAAACCAACCCCAAACAAACCCATCGTACATTGTATAAATCATTTACACGGAGAAAGCTCATAAGGAAGTTTTCCCACTTTATCACTGAAAGTTTTCCCACTTTATCAAATGGCTGCTCCCCCCAAGTACCAATTATTTACATTGGACTTGATAATAAACAGAAGTGTTTTTATTAAGTATAAAAGGTAGAATTTAAGTGATTGCATTGCAAAACCATATCAATATAAATTATTAAATTAAAATGAACAAAAAATGCTAGCTAGTTCTAACCCACTAAGAAACTTGTTAGTTGCAAATTCTTACCCTAAAGCAGCTATTCTTATATCTAGAAGCTTCAAGTCAGAGTTGATCTTTACTCTGGTCTGGATCTACAGCTTCTTCAGAGTTCTTTTTATCCTCTTAGGGTGGGCTAGGCAGTTTCAAGGCCAGCTGAAGACAAAGCACTGATGTTTCCCATTGCTTAAGTAGACTTTCCCCCCAGGGCAAGAACCCTTTGTTGAGCACTCTCCATCCCCCTGGAAAAAAATACCAAGTTTAAGATAGACTCTGGTTGGTATTACAATCTTTCTGAGACCAACCACAGTTTGAACTTACAGAACAAACAAGATTATTCACAAGTAACTTCCAAGGAACCAGAATGGCTCAGTGCTCAAGTCATCAGTAAGGCTATGGCTGCACTACCGTTTTTTTGCAGAAGATATGCAAATCTTGTATTTGCATATCTTCTTCCAATTCTTTCTGCGGAAGAGGTTTTGCCAATAAAAAGCCCCGTGTAAACTGGGCCATTTGTCAGAAAAAAAACCCTCTTTCATAAGATCCCTTATTCCTCAAAAAATGAGGTTTACAGGATCTTGTGAAGGGGGGGGGAGGGGTTTCAACAAATGGCCCCGTCTACATGGAGCTTTTTATTGGCAAAACCTCTTCTGCAAAAAGAACCGGAAGAAGATATGCAAATGTGAGTGCAATTTGCATATCCTCTTCTGCAAAAAAAGGCAATGTAGCCGTGTCCTACTGGACCTAATTAGCACATTTAGAATTATAAACAGATTCACACTTCATATCCCTAACCACACACACAAGAACAACACATGCAGTAAATAAGATATACAGATTCAGCAGAATGTAACTGTACATTTTATATGTAAATTGACGAGTTTTACAAAAACCATCTTTGAGTTATGACTATCCCTATCCATAAGCAATTTTCATAAAGCATGGGGGCCATCCCTTCTTAGATGATGGAAATATAGTAATATGTTTAAAGAACTAAAAAAAGAAAATTAGAAAACTCCCCCAAAGCGGGCTTGCTATGTGCCTCCATTGCTTTTTTATGTTTTCTTTTTAGTTTCACAGTAAAATGCCAATTAGAGCCTCAGATGATTGGTATTAGAAACATTAACCTTCCTAGGCCTAAAATCATGGATGATGCTTCTATATTCCTATAGCACAGTTGGCAGAAGCCAGTGGGATTTGTTTCTTGCAGAAGTTTCTGAAGCTGCCTGAGTTCGCCATGAAATCTGTAAGTGGTTGGCACACATTTAAGCTGTCAGCTCCTTAAAATTATAATTACCGAGCAAGTTTTCTTCCTCAGCTTGTTTTAAGAAATGAAGGTGCTGCCAAATAATTAGATTTTCGTCAATTCACTTAATTATGATGACTTCATAAAATGGAGGATTTTTTGAAACTTACACCTGAAGTTGCTTTATATATATTCAGTAGCTTACTCCAAGTTGAGTAACTAGATCCTTTCCTTGCCTACTGTACAGTGTAACTACAATTAAGCATCTGCTACAACATTTTGTTACCCAAATGTGACAGATAGTAGCTAAAAATATCTTAATGGCATAGTAACAGAAAATATAACTTTTTAAATATTGAGTTAACAGAGGCAATAATGGTGAGTTGTGCAGTGAATAGTTTGTTTCCTCCCACTTAAAGAAAGAGATATTTTCCTGCTGTGAATATTCAGATTCTTCTACTATGAAATTCCTTTGCAAGAAAATCACCTTGCAAGTACTGTAGAAAAGGTGCATAGGACATAATTTACAAAAATTATCCAAAGCAGTTAATTCTGCACTATCAAAGGTGAGATACATCAAAAAGAAACTTCTATGACAAAGAGGTTTCATATCAAGAGAAAACTACAGGTTTTAAAAAGACAGTGAAAAACAATATTCTTGCTTGTGCAACAATATATTCTACAGTTAAGCATCAGAGCTCTTTGCTGACTAAATACATCCCATGGGAAGCAATAGTTGATTACACTGTTGTAAGAAGCTGAAAATACAACGGACCAAACATTGTCACAGTTTAATTTGTTATAATGTAAAATTAATTGTCAAAATATGGTAACATTCACTAACTAAATGAGTTCAAAATGTAACTTTTTAATTTAAAGAGAGAAAAACTAAATCATACTCATCATTTGTGTCTCAATGCAGGGACTCGAATTACTAAAGGTCTGACTCTTAGGGTTTCCATGTGCATAGTTCTCTTTGATCTCCATAAAAAAAATGCAAGCAAAAAGCACCTCAGGATCAGGCCTTGTGTTTTGGATTTATAATGCAAGTAAGACTTCTGTGTGAAGAAAAAACAGTTCTCTTGTGTAATGTTTAAAAACATATTAATTTTATATGGTACACACATACCATTCTAACAAGAAATTGCTTTCTTATACATCAGTTCCACTTGTAAGACACAGACAGAAACCCTACAATCCCACAATACATGAACACTAAACTTAACTGACTACAGTGGCAACCTTGGAGAAGGAAGAAATATAGCCCAAAGTACAGGTGAACACCTATCACAGGACAGTGAAACCTCAAGCTAAATAACATGGATGCTCTGTGAGTCTAAAGTAAGTCTAAACTACAATAACAACACCCACAGCCAGCCCATGTCAGCTGAGTTGGGCCTGTGGGGTTTGGACTGCATTGCTATAAAATTGCAGTGTAGATGTTTGGACTCACACTGGAGCCTGGGTTCTGGGACCCCATGGGGGTAGGGGGAAGGGTCCCAGCCCCCAGCCCAAACCAAAATGTCTGCTTTGAAGCCTGAGAGCCCAAGGCAGCTGACATGGACCAGGTGTGGGTGTTTTACTGCAGCATACAACCTACTCCCCACCAGGTCAGTTCAGGAGTCACTACTACAGCTACATGAAAGGAAGGAAGGATACTGCTTAGCTATTGTTTTTTTGCCCCTTCCAAAAA
The DNA here is from genome assembly GCF_049634645.1 of Pelodiscus sinensis. Classification (NCBI taxonomy): domain Eukaryota; kingdom Metazoa; phylum Chordata; order Testudines; family Trionychidae; genus Pelodiscus; species Pelodiscus sinensis. The sequence goes on from NC_134718.1 coordinate 27,240,042, forward strand.
TGAGATCATCCATTTTGCACATTCATTGCCATTTGTCTGTATAAATTTGTGGGTTGGAAATTCAAAGCCTACATTTGCAAACTGCAGGCCAAGAGAGCCACAAACATGATATACCACATGAAGATCTCAAGTAAGCTGTATGTGTAGGTGTAAAGCAGAAACAGTATTTTAAAATGTTACAGCTACATTCAAAAGAATTGGCCAAACAGACTGTATGCGTGTTTGAATCTCATCTTGCTACTTAGATAGCAAAACCAGATGTGTCCTAGGTGATAGGGTCCATAAACAGGACAGGGAACTCTTCAGGTTCTATTTGTGGTTTCCTCCACATTATTTTCTCAGGCTCCTCCCTCACTGTCAGGGGACAATGGGTCTTGAACCTGGGGCGACAGAGCACTTCAGAACTAATAAGTATCAGCCTACCACCCAGTGACTGCTAATGGTCATCAGAATAGAAGTTGAACTCCAACAGAAGGCCACTTCTGGACTTTGAGTGGCACACTATTGGACATCCTGATGGGCCACTTCTATATAAAAACCAGCATAGCAACAGGAAGCTGTTTGTGCAAAGTTCTCCCTAGTTTAGACTGCTTCCCTGGAGATACCTACTCATAGCGCCTGCTGATAATCTAATAACCTGACAATGCCTGCCTCCTGACCTGAGTTTGTCCTCTGGCCAGTCTCAGACTCTGACCTCATGATTCCCATCTCTGCTACAATTACTATATAAGACATACCACATACCATTCATAATACCAACATACAGGGAAATACGCATGCTTCAATGGATGGTGAGCCTTCTGTGGAGCATCACTGAAGGAGAATCCCACTGCTAAAGTAGCTTAGTAAGGTTTCCCCTCAGATCTGTGCATGATTCCCAGGTGTCAGGTGAAAACAGGCCCAAGCCACAAATACTTCCTCCACAAAGAAAACAAGTAGATATAATTCATTTGAACTTTTAAAACAACCTTTCATAAAATTCATAACAATAGGCTATTAAGGAAACAATAATGATGAGTTGAGAGATTTGTATACTGTCACAGATTATAAGTGCCTATGAGATGGAAAACATAGTCAATTTTCAACATGACAAAAGATTAACAGTTGGTATTCCACATCATGTTGCTTTATACATTTATGAAAGAAAAGTATTAGATAGGAGACACAATGATCTAGCTTAGCGCTGAAAAAAACAGACATATGGTTTCTTCTGTCTTTCATCATATCACAAGCCAAGCTATTGGAGCCGAAGGACACATTTCCACATAGAGAAAAAGATATTCACTTAAAACTACCAAATATTACATTTATAGTCATCTGCCTGAAATTGAGCCTCCCCATTTTACTCCAAACCTGTAAGCCTTTGGTTTTAAGCAATTTTCTCTCTGTAATTTGGGACTGATTCTCAGAACAGCGTTTTGTGAAAGAGTTTATGAAAAGCTTGTAAGTTGTATTTTACTGCTTTTTTTGGAAAATTCTGAGTGCATAAAAATGTTTAGGTCCTAGCAGAGGAGTCACTTATGTTACTATCTGCAAAGTAGTATTTTGCCCAGCAGTGGGCAAATATCAGCTCGTGGGCTGGATATGGTCCACCAGGGTTCGGTCCTGGCAGGCCCCCACACCACCGTATTTACCCGTGCCTCCGCAAGTATGGGGGAATCGCAGCTCCAGTTAGCTGTAGATTGCTGTCCCCAGCCAATGTGAGCTATGATGGTCCATGCTTGAGAAGGCGCAGATAAATATATGGCAGCAGCCCACCAAAGCTAAGCCTGATGAACAGCTGCTGTTTTATTACCCACCCCTGGACTAACCTATTAGAACTGCTGATTTCCTCTGACAGGGAGTGATGCAGTTCCATCAATGTAATTCTCTGACTAGGCTAGATTTCTGCAAGCAGGTAGGGGTGTCATTCTCTATGTGCTATTATTTTCCCACAGAAATATCCAGTCCCTCAGTATTAGGTTTAGTTTGGTTCTCTACATGACCATCCCAGTTGAAACTAGATTTAGAAAATGAATTTTCACTTTAAATTATAGTGGACAACTCAATGTTTTTAAAATGGTAACAGACTTAGTATGTAAACAAAAATATTAAAATGTTTTTGTATCTATGATTGTACAATACCCCAACCTTAATTTTTAAGGGGTTTAATGGCTTAAATAATTTTAACAGAATCACTTGCTTTTAAAAAAAGACACTATCTGACATGAATAAAGATGGCAGAATCAATGAGGGATCTGTCTCATTCCACACAGAATTATGTTTCCACTACCACATTGTTTCCACTAACCACATGGTAACAGATAATAATTTTCCTTTGACTTTCCCTATGCTAGTTTTTGAAGTGGATTTTAATTAACTCTTTTATTCATTAAAGCATGTTTTGTTTAACTTTTCCGAAGAGTTCCAGTAAAGAGCTGTGTAACACCCTTTTTCCTCCCCGGGTTACTCGGGAGCAGGTCACACTCACAGGAGTGCCTAGGCGCCTAATGGTTTTAAAATAAAATAGATCCTGAGTACCCCAGTGGTGATGTTGTTTAATTGGGGGAACCCTATCCACCCCCTTGCTGCCATCCCTTACTCATAAAGAACAAATAATGGCAGTGCCTCCACCTGGCTGACCCTGTAACACACTTACTGATGTGCCTCCTGGGATGAGGTATACCTGGGTGTCGACAAATACCTTTGATGTCGACACCCGCGCGTCCAGACTAACGCGCTGAGCCGACAAACAGCAGACCAGCTGTTTGTCGGCTCAGCGCGGCAGCCATGTAAATTTAAATGAAGCGGCGATTATTTAAATCGCTGCTTCATTTTCCTATGTCTGGTAGCCTAATCTACATGCCTCTGGCAACAGAGGCATGTATTCTAGACGTACCCTAAGTGTGCTGTCGATGATCAATGCCAGGCAGTCATTTTCATGAAGCTGAAGTAACAGTTTTTAATCAACAAATATATCTAGTTAAGTGCAAAAAATTGCATTCATCTTTGTGGGTGTAAAATGGAAAGTAAATGTACATTTCTTACTTTAGGGTATGTCTAAACTAGCCCCCTAGTTCGATCTAGGGAGGCTAATGAGGGCGACCGAAATTGCAAATTAAGCGCGGGATTTAAATATCCCGCGATTCATTAGCATGTTCCCGGCTATTTGCCATTTTAGAAATTGACTAGCTCAAAGTAACTGCCCACGTCTACACGCGGCAGTGAAACGGGATTCCGAATTAAAGCCCTTAAATCGAATTAGCTGGTAAACCTCATTCCAGGAGGAATATCAACTAATTCGATTTAGGGCTTTAATTTGGAATCCCGTTTCACTGCCGTGTGTAGACACGGGCAGTTATTTCGGGCTAGTCAATTTCTAAAATGGCAACCAGCCGGGAACATGCTAATGAATCGCGGGATATTTAAATCCCGCGCTTCATTTGCAATTTCGGTCACCCCCATTAGCCTCCCTAGATCGAATTAGGGGGCTAGTGTAGACATACCCCTAGGGATCAAACCATCTGTGCCAGCTTTTCTTGTTTTTAAACTCAGTTTGCCATTTGTTTTGTCTGGGAATTGGCAGAGGAAAGATGGCTCGCCTGGGAGCACATGTCCATGAAGTGGGAAATAATCAGTGATGTAATAAAATTGGGAGAAGAAGAAACTGTCCATATTAACAAGTGGGCATTGGGAGATATTCAGGTAGTTTCTATAATAGGAAGGTAGAGGGAGGAGAGAGGTTATGTTAGAGATGCAGGATTCAGAATCTGAATATACTTGCTCTCAAGTGCAATGAACTGAGAACCAAAATAATCATGTCTTCCACTTCAATAATGTCTCCCATCAAAGTGCTTTCCAAACTTTGATAATTTACAGGGATGCTAATTCATCAAAGATTCATATCCAGTCTGTAAATGGGCAACATGAGGCATAGAGAGATCCAGTGACTAGAGCACAGATTGAAACTAAGTTTGTGACAAAGCTGAGACTCAAACCCAGATTATCTGGCTTCATTTTCAATGTCCTAAGTTTATACTAGAAGAAGAGACATTTTAAACCAGTCGCTCTTGTAAATCACAAAGTCTATTTTATTTGACAATCCCCCTACCATACTATTGTATGTCACCTTCCTTTTTCTCCATTTCCATTTAATACCTAATTAATGTACAGGTATTGCTTTTTGGGGGCCCTATTTCATCACAGATAACATTAAATCTCTCAGCCCCCTTCCATCTTACTGGTCACCTATAGAACACTTGGAATGGCAGAGTTAATGCCCTGAAAAAGGCATTACACTGAAGTGTTGGTCTGAAGAATTTAGATTTTTTAAGGTTATTTACATCACAAACTACTACTTAATTCATTCAGCATGATCAGATCTTTTCTTATATGAGATCAAGGTCTGGAATAGCACAGTTTTCAAGCTCAGAACTGAGATGTATTAAGAACTGTATTAGCAAGTTTATACTGTGTGTTTCTGTACCATGCCTGCTGCTGATAATGCACTGCTTTCTCACTTTCACAAATGTGAAATTCATACAATTACAATAAATTCAACATGCTCATTTCTCTAGATAACCACTTTTACTCACACTCTACTTTGATGAGATGCACAGCAAGTCACATTCTTCAAGTGCATGTGCATTTATTTTGTGCAGAACATGGGCATATTTAAAAAAAATCTTAGACATGACTCACCTGCAATGGCAAAATAAGCCTTTAAATCTTCACTTTTCCAAATAACATTTAACTACTGTAATTTGTCTATCATTTTAGAATACCATCTTAGAATTCCTATATAATCCTGACTATGCTCTTCAATATTTCCTGCATTTCTATATCATATTGTATATGACAAGTACACTACATATATTTATCTAAATGTAGCCTTTGTAGTTCACTGCATTACTTAGAATGATATCCTTTGACTTCAGGTAGGGTCTTCTATTTAAGTATCCCAGAACCCTGTTCAAATGTTAGGAATTAATAAACTGAGCTCTGCTTTGTTGGCCATTGTAACTTGTGTGTCATACTGATAGACCATACTTGCTCTAAACACTGGAAAACTGTATAGCAAACATTTTTGCCTTTTATATTTTGTATGAGTTACTCTGTTGCATTATTTGGGCCTTGATTTAGATCAATATAGCAAAAGCTTTATTTCTTTGTTTCTTATTAGCGAGATGCCAAAAGAAAGTGAGAAGAAAAGGAAGAGGCAGAGAGAAACTCCAAAGAATGAAATTGTACCCAGAGAAGTTCCACTTTTAAGGCTTGATTCAAACCCATTGATGTTAATGGAAAGGCTTCCCACTAGGTTCAGTAGGACTTGGACCAGGTTCTTACAAAGTAAATAATTGGTTTCACAGTTTTGGCACCATAAAGGAACACGGAGGGCCCGATGCTGCTGTTGTGCTGCATCACACACCCCAAAAACTGCATCCTCAGGAAATAGGGTGCAATGGACAGAAAGGGCCGGGGCAGTGGTGGAAAGGGGCAGGGTTTAGGAATGGTAATGGACAGTCCCCTGTCCCCCACCTTGCTCTCTGGGACTGTAGGTCTGGATTGTACAATTGCTTCAACCAGGGATGGCCCGCAGGTCAGGAGTTTGAGACCCCTGATTAAAAGGACCATCAGTTGAAGTTCTATGTAGAGACTGAAAGTAGGAGACGTGGGCTACGTCTAGACTGCAGTGATTTTCCAGGATACAAGAGGTATCCCAGAAAAGCAATGCCGCGTCCAAGGAATGTGTCCGCTTTTCCAAAAAACATTTTGGAAAAATGGATACGTTCTTTCACCATCCCTGTAAATCTCGTTTTACAAGGAAGAAGGGATGGCTTGAAACAGCAGATTTCTCTGAAATTTGGCACCATGTGGAGGCACCACATTTCATAAAAGCCTCTTTCGAAGGAAAAGAAGAAAAAGAGTGGTTCACAATTTGCATATCTTTTTCTGACTTTTCTTTGTAGTCTAAATGTAGCCATGTTAGTTGAAGGTTATCCTGAGCATAAATCACCCCATATCACCATTAGTTATACAACACAGAACCCAATATTACATTGATAATGACTCTAAACAGAAGCACCCCAAAGGGTATTTGAGGCATGGTCTGAACACAGAAACTAGGTAGCTGCTGCTAATTCCATTTATAGCTTGGGGAAGTTACATAATATACTCGTTTATAAAATGAGACTAGTAAAATTTAACTTGGAAGAGTACATGAAAACTCATTCATATTTTTACACTGGCTTGGGGGTAGGAAGCACTATCTTCCTACCTCAAAAAATCAGGGTGTACTCTCTTGCATAGAGAGAGAGAGTGAGAGAATTAATTTAGGAGATTGATAGTACCTGGAAATTGCAGACAAACACCCTTTTAATTACTGTACATGAGTCACTGACATTCTAAAAGATATTATAGTTCTTGCTCAATGGCTTGGTATTGACACTAGCATATATTTAAGAGAAATGAGTTACAAGAATATTTGTGAGATGAGAACATTAGTTTATCTATAGTTGACACACGATGTAGCCATGTCTTTGACACAGCTAAAATGGATGCATCCATCTGTTATTTTTTGTCTCATGCCATTGCACCATATCTAACTGGTTAAAATGATCCAAGAAATTCAGCCTGGCTATGTCTAGACTGGCATGATTTTCCGGAAATGCTTTTAACAGAAAAGTTTTCTGTTAAAAGCATTTTCGGAACAGAGCATCTAGATTGGCACGGACACTTTTCCGCAAAAGCATGTTTTGCAGAAAAGCATCCGTGGCCAATCTAGACACGCTTTTCTGTAAAAAAGCCCCGATCGCCATTTTTGCGATCGGGGCTTTTTGCGGAAAACAAATCTCAGCTGTCTACACTGGCCGTTTTGCGCAAAAGGGACTTTTGCCCGAATGGGAGCAGCATAGTATTTCCGCAAAAAGCACTGATTTCTTACAGTAGGAAGTCAGTGCTTTTGCGGAAATTCAAGCAATCAGTGTAGACAGCTGGCAAGTTTTTCCGGAAAAGCGGCTGAGTTTCTGGAAAAACTGGCCAGTCTAGACACAGCCCCTGTGTTTAATGCTCACCAACTCATCATTTCAGACAGACACAATCAGGTATAAAAGGAGTGGCACTATACCTAATATTTCTAAAGCATTCATGGCCAGATCCTTAGCATAGTTCAATGGACTTCAGGTAAGTTCAGATGCTTTAAAATGGTTGATTTTCTGGCTTCCAAATTCTAAAGCATTACTGGATGATAGTTTTTTTATTCTTTTTTAAATGGGAACCACACTGAAATTATACTCATTGCTAAACTGCAAAAGATCTAAAATCTTGTTCTTAGCAGTTAACAGCTATATGCTGCTCTCCAGTAGCATCAGACATATTCCGAATTATCTTAGAGTTAAATTTGGAGGACATAAGCAATATAAAGCAACAGAAGTCAGTATGACCAAATGTTAGTTTGAGAAGTCTGCTTAGTCAAAAAGCTGCATGGAGTCTGGCTTTGAATCACTAACCTACCAGAATTGTTTGAGCAGAAGCCTTAGCTGAGGGATGCAGTGTTCCCATTGGTTAATCTGTAACTTATTAGATGTTATAACTGGGACTTGGACCAGTAGAGTATATGTGCATTTTAACCAGTGCTTTCGATGCATCAGTTGTTTGGGTTTGATCTTTTGGATCAGACTATTGTATAACCTTCAACTTATGACCTGACCAGTCAACCACACACGACATTTGGAACCGGAAGTGCACAGTCAGGCAGCAGCAAAGAAAAAACAAAAAACAAATACAGTACTGTACTGTATTAAACAAACTACTAAAAACAAAGGAAAAGAGCATTTTTCTTCTAAATAGTAGAGTTCAAAGCTGTATTAAGTGAATGCTCAGTTGTGAACTTTTGAAAGAACAGCCATTACATTTGTTCAGATTTACCTCGGAAATGGTGGTGGTTTGTATGTGCAACACAGAATTACTACTGTATTTAGCGGAGTGGTTAGATCAACATTTCAAAAATGTGCATTATTTTTGGAAACCTAATTTGAGATACAGATTCTGGTCATCAGAAATATTGTCCAACCTTAGATCCTGCAGGGATGATGTGGAGATCCTGGTGCTCGGAACCTCTAAAAAAAATCAGTCTTCTGTGACAAAACTAAGGCACCCAAAATTAGTAAAAGCGGCGAGGAGTCCTGTGGCACCTTATAGACCAACTGAAGTGTAGGAGCATAAGCTTTCGTGGGCAAAGACCCACTTCATCAGATGCATGACGAAGTGGGTCTTTGCCCATGAAAGCTTATGCTCCTACACTTCAGTTAGTCTATAAGGTGCCACAGGACTCCTCGCCGCTTTTGCAGATTCAGACTAACACGGCTACCCCTCTGATACTTGACACCAAAATTAGTAGGCCCTATTGAAAGATCTATCCTGATTGACGTGCTCAAGATCATACATTGGCTCATATGTTGGATTAGGCCAGACCTATACCTAACATTAGAATACATCTCTCTCTGAACTCACTGCTGCTGAATATAGGACATCAACAACATCTCACTTCAGTAAGTATCAACTGACTTTTACATCTGGGCTACGTCTACACTGGCCCCTTTTCCGAAAGGGGCATGCTAATTTTACAGGTTGTAATAGAGAAATCCGCAGGGGATTTAAATATCCCCCGCGGCATTTAAATAAAAATGTCCGCCGCTTTTTTCCGGCTTTTAGAAAAGCCGGAAAAGAGCATCTACACTGGCCCCGATCCTCCGGAAAAAAGCCCTTTTCCGGAGGATCTCTTATTCTTACTACTTCAGTATGGCACTGGGCAAAATCTTGAAATCCTTCCTGTACCTCCTTGCTTCTTACTTATGTAAACTCTCATTGAAATATATTTTTCATGAGTAAGAACTTTAGAGTTTGGCCAATTGTTTGTGGCAGACATTCTGATATAAAGGCTGTGTCAAGTGAACGAACTTGCCAGTGGAGGCCTTTGGTCAACAAGAGTAAGTCTCAGGTCCAACACTGGGTTCCCAAAGTACAAAGGACGCCATACAGATATCTGTCAAACACAAGTAGTTTATTTCTTGACAGCTAGCAGCTGTGCCCCATAAATGGAAGAACAATGTAACAAAGAAGCGGCATATCTTACGTCCCTTCCTGCAAGCCTGGGACCCTGGGTAGGCTGCGGACGAAGTGGGAGGTTGTCTCAGCTTCCGAGGCTCCGGTACCCAAAGCCCATCGGTGAAGTCCGATTTGCTAGGCTCTGAGGCAGCCTTAAATACAGTTTTGCTTGCCTTGTTTTGCAGTTTGGAAATTTCCATGGCTTACTCATTACATGCTGATGCAGGGCTTAGCTGTTAGTTATCGATCTGGTTCTGATCTGGATCTTCTTGTTCTTTGGCCCTATTTACGTGATCAGTACGTTAGGGTAAACAGAATTGTTTATGCGTTCGTGCCCTTTACCCTTATCTCATACTTGTTCTTGCTATACTGGCAACAATGCTTATCTTAAGTGGCGTATGTCCTCAAAGACTTGCTTCTGGCTCATCAGATATCGGGAAAAGGGAAAGGGGGGAAGGAATGCAGGCCTCACCACCCCTAAACTAACACGTACAAAGTTCTTCCACAATTGACCACTACAAGGCCTTCCCATCCTACAACTGCCCTCTGTTAAATTTTGAACCTAGTATTCTGCCAGTTCTAGATTTGGAATCGAACATCTTGATCTTTGGCACCACTCCACCACGTTGCCACAGAGAAAAAGCATCCTGTTTCATGTAGGCTGTTTTATTCTTTACTTCAATTTTCTCAACCTTGTATAATATAGTATATACTTGAGACAATGCACCATAAAAACAGAAGAAAGATGAAAGGCTTACTTAGATTTCTTCTTTCAGCAGCTTTCTAAAGCCAATTTCTAACAATGACGATAGGCTCAAGATCAGGAAGAATAATTTCTGAAAGCATTTCTGCTCTGCACATAGATGTGGGAGTTAAAGTGGGAAGCTCTGTCTTTGATACAATTCTTCAATTTTACACTAATTTTAACAGAGTATTTTTAGAGATGACATCAAAGAAGTAATATGAGAGACTGAAAAATAAATGAAACCAAACCAATGGCTGTAGATCACTTAAAATTCTGCTGAAAGGCTCTGTGGTTGAGAACGCCATTATTAAGTTACTTGCTTCCACTTTAAAATTATGGAGCAAACGTAAAATATCAGCATTTTCTTTGACCGGTGCCAGGTTTTTGGTTTTTTTTTTGTTTCTTTTTTAATTTGGAGAGATCAAAACATTTATGAGCTAACCCTTGGAAGGTGCACACACCATCAAGGGATTCCAAACAGAGGAGGCTCACTTAATTTTCAAACTATCACAGACAGAAGCAGATTTTATTGCTACAAAAAATGCAGGTATTTCATCCAGAGATAGAACAGACTTTTTCTGTGTCGTGAAATCAATGCATTTTTCACTACTCCTTACTTTGTTCTCCAGAACTCTCAAATTCCTTGGCACACACTTTCTCTCCAGTCTTTTGTCCTAGGAATATTCTCAGATTACTTTGAGAAAAGTATTAAAATTATTGACTGATACCTTCTCCAACTCAGTTGATTCTTATTCTGCCATACAAACAGAGCCATTTTCTCCTTTGTGGCAGACCAAATGTAGTGGTGATGGCTGTGGCTTTGAATAGCTTCATTACAGCTATGTACCTCTGGCTACATCTAGACTACACGTCTTTTTCAAAAGAGGCTTTTTCAAACGTATCTTTCAAAAAGAGTGTCTAAATTGCATTACGTGGATCGAAAAATTGATCCGCTTTTTCGAAAAAGAACGTTCAAACTACTAGATGCTCTTTCGAAAAAAAAAGGCACCCAGAATTGCTTCTGGTAGGGCATGGGGGCAGCCTTTACTTCCTGGTGCTGCTGCATGCACTTTGCAGAAACGCATGTGTGACAGGGCGCTCTTACCCCGCACTTAGGGAAGGCCTGAACCCCACTGCGGAGAGCAAGCGGGGGGTCCGGGAAACACTGGAGAAATGGCAAAACTGGCCGGGTGGGGATTGGCTGGGAGGGAAAGTGGGGCGGTGCAAGGGGCGCGGTAGGCACGCCGCCAGAGATGTCTGTGGATGACGTCACCAGCATCTCCATGCTGGTGATGTCAGAAGATGTGTCTGGGGACACGGGGGAGATGACGTCCCCAGGTGTCCCGGCAGGGAATTTGAAAGGACGCAAGGACCATGGGGGGGGGGGAGGGAGGAGCACAGGAGAGGAGAACCAGAGGAAAGGGGAGTACAGGCAAAGAAGCCTGAGACGGACGCCCGAATAGAAGACTCCGACAGGGGTAAGGCAAATGGTGCATCCTACCCCTTGTCGAGCAGGAACTTTTACCAGCGATGGCAGAAGAAGTTGCCCAGGGCAGGGCCATGGAACCTGTGGGTGGATGGGTTTAGGGGTTACATCCCCATCCACTGTGCAGGGATAGAACTCCCTGCCTTAGGGCCCTGGGCTGGGGCTCAGAGTGAGGGTGGGCCCGAGCCTCTTTTCCCCATCACCGGGGCGAGTCGTGAACCCCTTGCCGAGGGGTGGTCTAGAGGGTGACCGACTGCCTGTCTGGACGACTGGGATATGATAGCACGAGTAACAAGGAAGTGAAAAATACTGAGACTAAACTCCCAGGTATAAAGAGCCGGGAGACCAGGTACACGATAAACAGTATCGGGGTGACCACCGGTTTCCTGGGGGGGAGATTTTGTACAGCGTGCTTAAAGGGATACCCCTGGACAGCCATTGCTCTGCTCCTGCTTCTGGCTTGCCTACTTCCTAGAGGGAAAGCAAAGCTGCTGCAGTGCTTGCTCTGGTAGCCCTGCTTTCTTGGACACCACAGCAGTTTATTTTCTGGGGGTTTTTTTTCTGCTTTTCACTGGGGTTTGGCTATGGAGCCTCAGCTGCCCCATACTGCCGTACTGCAGCTTCTGCTGCATCTTCATGACTCTGTCATGAATCTCCTGCTCCATATGGACCCGGACCAGACCAACAAGACCTTTCTGGGATGCAGGAGCTCTGTCCTTGCCCCAAAACTTTTTTGGGGACAGGCAGATTTGGAGGCAGGAGACGAGTTCGGACTGGTGTGACTGGCTCAGCATGGAGCTCTGGGATGACAACCACTGGCTCCGCAACTTCTGGATATGGAAGGCCACATTCCAGGAGCTATGTGCCTAGCTCGAGTCTGCTCTGCAACACCAGGGCACCCACCTGTGGCCCACCATCCCCCCCTGCAGAAGCAGGTCACAATCATCCTTCAGAAGCTGGTCACCCCCGACAGCTATTGCTCCGTGGGACACCAGTTTGGCGTGGGGAGGTCTATCGTCGGGGCCATTTTGATGGAGGTAAGTCACTTTCAGGGGACAGGCCCTGCTGAGTTGAGAAAGGGGGACTGCCAGGCAAGGGGAAAAGGGAGTAGGGGATGGAGTGGCACTTGGAGGTGGCTCCTTGACCAACCCTGCACTGATGCGGGGGAAGGGACCATCCTGACAAGGGGATAGGGGTTCGGTGGGAGGGGGGGTTCGGTGGGAGGGGGGGTTCTCCTCCCAAGCTCTTAGGTAACCTGTCTAACTCCCTGGTTTCTGTCTATTTGTCTCTTGCTGCAGGTGGTGAGGGCCATCAACGCGTAGCTGCTAAAGAGGCTCGTCCATCTCGGGGACCTGGACAACATGATTGCCGGGTTTGCTGCCCTTGGATTCCCAAACTGCGGAGGAGCCCTCGATGGGACAGACATCCCAATCCACACACCGCCCCATTGAGCAGCCCAATTTATAAACAGGAAGGGCTACTATTCGATGGTGCTGCAGGCCCTGGTCAACCACCGGGGCCTTTTTATGGATATTTGTGTTGGGTGGTCAGGGTGGGCACATGATGCCCACGTATTCCGCAACTCCTATCTGTACCGCAGGTTGCAGACAGGAACATTTTTCCCCCAGCAGGACCTCGCACTCAGGGACATACAGATGCTGGTGTGCATCGTGCCCTACCCCCTGATGCCGTGGCTCATGAAGCCCCACACCGGCCACCTGGATGCGAGCAAGGAGCTTTTTAACATGCATCTTAGCCAGTCTTGCATCCAGGTGGAATGCGCATTCGGATGTCTGAAAGGGAGGTTCCATTGCCTCCTAACATGCCTAGAGATGGGTGAACACCACATCCCGGAGCTGGTGGCCGCATGTTGTGCCCTTCATAACCTGGTGAAGAGGAAAGGGGAGGCCTTCCTGCTGGGGTCGGGGACAGGTGCTGATGGTGACGGGGAGGCAATTTGAGGAGCCCCAGATGGCTGCCATCCACCAGGCTCTCCAGTCTGGTGTCTGAAGCCGAGAGGCCCTGAGGGAGAGATTCTTAGAAGGAGTCCACTGACTCTCCCCAGGACCTCCTCCATGGGGAGTTTGGCCTGGCCCACCCCTACCTGTCTCTCCACTATCCTCAGCCTCTTCCCATAAAGAAGACATACACACCTGGTTTTCTTTGTAAACAGACATTGTTTTTTTTATTAGAAACAGTATCAGTAAGGAAAATGTGCTGTTTAAAAAAAAAAACTTTCTCTTTTTACTGTTCAAATGTTTATATACAAGGTAAATCTTTCACTCAAAAATAAAGATTTTTTTCTATAACTGAAATGTCATTTAATTGCGGTGGTAGGGGACTGAAAACCTGGAGGGAGCAGGGGAGCTGAAAACCTGGGCTGTCTCTAGACTGGCAAGTTTTTCCGCTTTTGCACAAAAGGGCCAGTGTAGACAGCTCAGATTTGTTTTGCGCAAAAAAGCCCCGATTGCGAAAATGGCGATCGGGGCTTTTTTGTGGAAAAGCGCATCTAGATTGGCACAGACACTTTTCCGCAAAAAGTGCTTTTGTAGAAAAGCGTCCGTGCCAATCTAGACGCTCTTTTCCGCAAATGCTTTTAACGGAAAATTTTTCCATTAAAAGCATTTCTAGAAAATCATGCCAATCTAGATGTAGCCCTGGAGTGGGGAGGGGGCTCAAGCAGAATGCTGCTTCCCTGACCACAGGGTTCTACCGCCTTCTTGTGTCCGGGCACCGCTATGGCCCTGGGCTTGGGTGGAGCAAGAGCCAGTCCTGGCCTGGGCAGGAGCAAGGAGACAGCTGTTGGGCCTGTGAGGGCTTGGAAGCAGGGGGGGCTGGGGGAGCAGGGTCCTGGCATGCAGGAGAAGCAGTGCCTGTGCCGGGGGCAGGCAAGGCTAGGACCTCCCACATAGTGGCACAGAGGGCAGTACGCTGCTTGACCCAGCTCATCCAGCAGCCTGTTGTGCCACTCGGCCTCTGCTTCCGTCCTCTGCTGAAGAGTCCTGTGGAGATCCTGCAGGGCCACTACGTGCTCTTTCAGCACATCAGTGTAGACACATCAGTGCCTGTGGGTGCCACGTGTCTGGAATAGTGGTGGGGCAGGTGTGGTGCTCCCCTCTTTGGTGGAGGGTCCGGCTATGGAGGAAAAGAGGAGGAGACAATCAATGTATGCGTGCACCCCTGCTGTCCCCGAGGGCATGCTGTCACTGTCAGGGGCTCTCCTTTGGACAGGAGACTCAGGGGTGTTACATGTGACACCATGTGTGAGTTGGGCAGCAGCCTGAAAGCATCATGGGGGCCCCAGAGTGGCAATGGGACTAGATGGCCCCCCACACTGCCAACCCCTCAAAGCACTCACCTGATGTTCCCTCCTCAATGTCCACGGACACCTGGAAGGCTTCTGGGGTCTGGAGGACAGGCTCCTAGGAGAGGGTCCCTGCTGTCTCTTTCTCCTCCTCCTCCGGGTGCAGCTTTTCTGTCTCTCCTTCCTGGTTGTCAGCCCTCAGGGGTTGGTCCATAATATGGTGAGGTAACCAGGACTCCACCACATGCAGTGGAGTCTGGGCTTCCCTACCTCCCAGAATCTGCTCCAACTCTGTATGATATGGGCAGCTCTGTGGGGTTTCGGGCCTTGGCATATCCCTGCTGCAGCTCTTTCAGCTTGGCCCTCGCTTGGTCCATGGTGTAGGGGTGATGTCCTTTCTTGGCCAGCCCCTGGGCTATGCGCTCATATATGTCCGCATTCCTGCGGTGCAGCTGCAGGGCCTACAGGAATTCTTCCTGTGACTAGAGCTCCCGGAGGTTTTTAATGTCTAGCTCTGACCAGGCTGGTGCCCGCCTTTTGGTGCCCCTGGGTGGGTTCTCCTCGCTGTCCCGAGAAGGGTCAGGGGGGCCTTGAGGCTGGGACATGGCTACACAGGTGCTCTGGCTGGCTTCCTGGCAGCAATGCCAGTCTGGGTGCCTGTGCCTTTAAGAGGCTGCAGACAGGAACCATAGGGATGCTCAGCATGTAAAGGATGGACACAGGTACAGTTTTTTTGAAAAACCCCTGCAGTCTAGACACATCCTCTGTGTTACAACATGCAGCTGCAGAACTCAATAATCCACTGCAGTACCTAGGCCCCCAATTGTCACAGTTAGAAATAGTCTCTCTCTCAACTAAATTGTAACTAAGTTCACTCATCACTAAGCAGCCCCTTGTGAAGAGGCCCGGCCAGCTTCACAGCCCTCTTACTAAGCTAATGCCCCCTATGGTCTTGATGCTTTTTCTGCCTGGATTCTGGGGCTACATCTACACTATGAGTTTTCTTGTCAAAATATGCTAATGAGGGACTCATTTGCATGAGTCACGATTTCATTTGCATATTTTCTGCTGATCCATTTTTGCGCTAGAGGATTGTGCAAGGAATGTGGTTGTGGGTTTTTTTGCACAAAACCACCTTTTCCCGCAAGATCGGTATACCTTCTTTTTTGGAGCATAAGGATCTTGTGGAAAAAGGAGGGTTTTGCGGAAAAAAACCCACACCTGCACTCCTTGTTTTTGCACAAAATCCCCTAGTGAAAAAATGGATCCACAGCAAATAGGCAAATGAGATCACAACTCATGCAAATGAGTCCCTCTTTTAGCATATTTTTTGCCGAGAAAACTTGTAGTATAGACGTAGCCTGACTGAGTTCCAAACCTTCCGCTCTCTCTGTAGCACTTCCTCAGCTAGTTTTCAGCTCAGTCTGCTGCTCCATTGCTAGGCTCAACAATTCTTTCAAGGGGCACATACTCCCTCTTCTAGTGGCCACTAGGAAGAACCCAATCCCACCCCCTCTACTAAAGAGCTTTATTTGTACTGCAGTTTGTCCTACCTCTCATTTCCTTGGTTAGTCAGGGTCACTCTCATGCTGCTCAGTCTGAATAGCTTTTCTTCTTGCCTTCAGCTTTCTTGCCTGCTTTGTTCCTCACTGACTTAGAGCCTTGCAGAAGCCTTCTTGCTCCCTGCAGTATCTGAAAACTCAGCTGCAGGTGCTTTATACAGAAATCAGGTGGAGCCTATCCTGTAATCAGGGTACGCTTAGCTCTAGACACTCTAGCACACAAGGCAAGCCACCCTGTTACACATATTTCTGCTCCCATGCTCATTCTGTTTTTTCACAACCCATAACTGTCATTCTTCCCGCTATATCTGTATTTTGGTGAAGCAGGAAGTTCCCATTGTGCATGCTCTACATTTTTTGTAGTAGTACTTTGACAAGAATTTCCACCTTGCTTTCACAGATCTCCTAATAGTGACCCTCCTCTTCTAAAATACATGGACTAATGAGAGGACTGTAGTGAACTATTTGATCTTTTTCATACTGTCTGACAGCATGTGTTCTCTGGACATGTATATACTATATTCCTCTGGATATTCATGTGCATGATTTGTATAGCTTTTCTTCTGATAGTGGCCTACATGAATTGATTTGACAGCTCACAGAGAGGTATTTCCCTACATTAACTCTGCCTTTCCCCCCTCCATTAGATATAAATATAAACCAGAATAACATTTTCTGTTTCCATGGGGATTTTAAAGGCTAGATTTTAAAAAAGCATTTAGGCATCTAAAAGTGCAGTAACCTTTTAGTGGAATTTGCCGTACTGCCCATTTAGGGTGGGTTGTGAATCCAACTAGGCACCTATTCATATCCTTAGCTGAGGATTTCCCTATGTTGAAGGAGTCCTAAGAGGTCTATCTTTACAGCTAATTTGCACCAATGGGTAGCAATACAATGCAACTACAGGATGGCTAATAATCTGATTTTCAATTTTAATTCTTTTTCACATTTTAATTAAGTGAAAGATGAGTCTGACAGTAAAACCTTCTAAATCTCTTGAATCCCCTGGATGATTCAATAACCCTATTCCTCAGTCACAGACTTGATTTTAG
This sequence comes from Pelodiscus sinensis, assembly GCF_049634645.1. Lineage (NCBI taxonomy): Eukaryota > Metazoa > Chordata > Testudines > Trionychidae > Pelodiscus > Pelodiscus sinensis. Next base: position 27,257,275 of record NC_134718.1, read on the forward strand.
ACTAAAGAATATTATACTACAGCTAATGATCATACCAGTAAAACACAACTCCTAAAAAGCCTTTCCAAGCCATAAAGGATACTGGAAATTAGCTATAATCTGATCATTTTTACACTAGAATAAACCCAGAGTAACTCCACTGAAGTCAGTGGACATACTCCAGATTTACATCATTTAACAGAGATGAGACTCTGTCCCAGAAAGATGTTAAATTCAAAAAGACAAACTTTGGTTGCTTGGAAGAAATATTGGGTAAAATATATTTTTTTCTAGCATTTGTGCAAAATTAGCAACATCTGCAATGTTTTCAAATTTATCTATTATGTTAAATTTTTAGCATTACTCTGTTTCAGATCTCTAATAAGCATTCTTAATTAAAGCACCAATCCATGAGCTTTGCATGCTACCCTGATCGTGTTTATTCTATATCCTTCCCAATGGAAATCTATATAGCAGTGTTAATGAAAAGACACTGAAGGTCACCCAATTAGCAATATCTACTTTAGAACACTGACTAGATGGTACTGATCGTACTGATCACTGCTGTGAAAAATTTAATTCAATATAGTCATTTATCATGCCAACAAGTTAAATTATTGTTTTTTTTGTTTGTTTGTTTTTGTTTATTTTGGGGGAGGGTTACAATATAATTATTTTAAGCATGGATTAAATAACATTTTACATAATTTTCCCTTAATAGTATTATAAATCATAATCAAAACACTGTCGTTTGGGAGCAACACTATCTCTGGGATAAACCTAATCCACATATAAGTTGTTTACCCATAGGAAAATGGTGAATCCACAGGAGCCAGAAGTTTCCTTCAGAGATGTGCATATCAGTGGAGTTTTCCCATTTTAAACTGGCAGAAACTGGCCTTAGGTGATTAACATCAGAGTAGTCCATTTCAGAGAGGTTTTGTTGGGAAAATAACAGGAACTTGTGGGCTTCCTAGCAAGATACTTGACGACAGTGATTTCAGACTAACCCTTCCCTCATTCCTATCCTGTTCTCCCAACATGTTCCATCTTCTCTCTACTGCCATTTCACCTTTCACTCCAGAAGCAAAGCAGCAGGGCTTAGAGGTAGAGACAATGACATGATGCCAGTGGAGGAAATGTTTCTGAACAGAGAGGATGGCTGAAGCAGAACAGGTAACTAAAACAAGGCCAATATTAAAATAATGTGCAGACCAGATTTGCAGTAGGAAGTTGGAAATGTATTGTTAGAGAAATAGAAACAGGAGAAGGAGGAGAGGCGAAAGCTATTTTTGCTGCTCTAGTCTCATCCTTCCTACAAAGATCTGATTTTCTTTGCTGTAGTTCTTCAGCATAAGCAGTAACTCTCTTTCTTAACATTTGTTCCACACCATTTCCTTTCTGAAACCCCAGGGATCACAGGGTATGCCATTTGCTTCCTGTTGCCCTTGCTGATGTCAGGATATTGAGACAACCAGAAAGGTTTAATCACCTCTCCAAAGTTCCTAAATAAAATAGACTTTCAGGACTTGATCAACTAATAAGAATTTGGCCTTGGAATGTAATGTTTTTCTCCTGTGCTTAATTGGTTGAGTGTTTTAATTTACAAAAGGAGTATAAAGCATGTGGAGTTCTCGCATAAGCCAGAAGGTTCCACAGTTTGATCATGTAGTGCCCATTAAGCTTGTTTTAAATTAGCTCTTAATAAAAACAGCTGTTATTTTTTTCTAATTTGCTTTCAGATTCTTAAATACTGTTACCCCAAATACAATTGGAGTGTATGATTTCTCTGATGTAAAAGCCATAACGTTTATGGGGCTATATCTAGAAATATTTTACATTTTAATTAAAGGGCTCATTTTGTCACCCACTTGATCTGTTCCTGCACTTATCACATGAAGAAATGGACTCAGAATATGCATTTCAATGCATCTAAGATTAAATTAACAAAATACAGTCATAGCATGTTTAGCTTTATAGAAGAGTGAGAAGGCAAGAATCTAATCTTGGAGTTTTCAGTCTAAACAGAGATGTGCATATCAGTTTGAATAAAATAAGAACCTTCTCCTACACAGAAAACATTTTCTCATTTTTAGAGCTGAATCTTTATTGATGTTCTGAAACATTCAAAAAATTTGCAGTAATAATTTCCATCCAGGACCAAGATCAAATCTAGATGTTGCAAAACTACCATGAGAATGACTGTTCTTACAATATTTCCATGACCCACATATAGAATTCAAGGACAAAGAAACCCACTAAATTAGTAAAGTTGGGGAGTGAGCATTTTAGCTTTTCCCTTAAAAGGAAAAGACGGTAGGGGCCTTGTTATGTCCATGAAGAGGAAGAAAGAAGTGTAGTCCTAACTGATCATCCCAGAATGCTATCTATTAAAAAGGGATAGGCCAGAAATTGTGTCAATTTTTATGGTTCCGAAACCTACACAATATCAAAAGAAATTGCAGCAGTAAAGGATTGTGAAAGTTAGAACATGACTTTAATCCATTTTGTGGTTTGTGAATCAAAAAAGGTGGCACTTGACGGGTGGGGGGCTGGTGTACTCTTAGAGTGAGAGGATTCTGTAAGGTGGGAAATGCTATTAGCACCTCTCAGATTCTGACCCTTCCCCGAGTCTCCATGTTTTGGACTACCTGTGGGCTTTTGTCTCCTGCTTTTGTCAGATCAGGTTTAAAGACGGCCTCAGTATGTTAGCCAGTCTGTATTCCCCTTCTTTGATAAGTGAACCCTATCTCTGCTCAACAGTCCGTCTCAGAACAGTATCCTACGGTTGAGGAAGATAAGGCCCTTCTGGCATTCCATCCATAAAACTGCACTCATCTCAGGAACATCGCGCTCTCTCTTTCTCCTCCTGCAGAAGACTGACCTTTGCCCCCAACTACTTTACTCCCAGAGCTCTGTCATCACTTCTGATCTGCTCAGGGATACACGCTGCAGGATCATTAGTATCTACATGGATGAGAAACATAGGGTCACAGAGGGCTGCATAATCCTCATCAATCCTCTCATAATGTCTTGGATACAGCCCCAACTGGCAGCATACCTCCCAGGATGCCAAGTCAGAATGGCAGATGGCTGCCTCCATCTCCCTTAGAAGAAATCATCACCTACCATTCCCCTTTGTTTCCTCTTAGGAGTGGTGGCCATGATCTTTCCAGTCATGGGAACATATGACCTGTTCCATCATTGTCAGGGTAGCACAGTGCTTTTATCATCTTTATGTATGGTGATTGGGAGCAGGGGTCGAGTGCTGCTTGCTGCCACAAGTAACCAGCAATCAGCATCCTTCTTGTGAAGGAGTCATTTCCTGCTCTCTTGGTGGTGCTACAGGAGGCTCTTGAGATGTGACCACCCAAGTTCTGACCCCCTGCATTTATAACCATTTTAGTAAGTGTGGAAGGGGCCAGAAACTCCCGACTTACATCCTCAGCCAGCATTTACCACAATGCACGGCACCTACCGTAAATGTGGGTTCGAGTTAAGACACCCCCGACTTGCGACACTCCTCTGGAATGAATCACATTGCAAGTCGGGGGCCTCCTGTACTGCATTTTTCTCTAGCTGGAATGCTTCCTTGGAGATTGTGATATACGTATTTTCTGTGAATTCCTCTTGTGCAGGGATACTCCTCAGCCTAGCCACCTCCTCATGTAGTTCTCCCACCTGCTATCTGAGAGATTCTGCCAATAGGCACCCCTTGCACTGGATGGTCTTCCCAGCCTGGCTTTCAGTAATGGGAAATGAAGGACACAGTCTCTGCAAATCCACACCAGGGCCTGTGTAGAGGCATCCATGGTTGGAGTCTCTGCCTGGATATAGGTGTAAGTGGAAAAGCCAGGTGCACAGACCCGCCAACAGGGGACACAGGGTGCAACTGCTCCAGCGCCTGGCAATTCAAAAGGGCCCAAAGAATTCCCAGTCATGGCTACTTGCAACAGCAGTGATGATTGGAGCCCCAGGCCCTCTAAATCACCATCAGAGCCCCAGGTGGTGTTGAAGGACTCCCAAGGGAAGGCTAGCCTCCAGCTCTGCCCCTTTTTCCTGAGGCCTCACCCAGTGTTCCCTCTAAGCTGCACTGCCGCACAGCTTCACAGGTGATTAATCAGCCCCGCCCAGCCAGTCAGCTCAGAGCACACTTAGAGGGAACACTGGCCCCACCTCTATACACCTTGCCCAGGGGCCCAATAATCTTTTCAGCCCCCCTGCAGGAGCAGTGTTGTCACTGGCTATGTGGCCTTTCCAGTCCATGCACATTTTGTTCTCTCTCCCTCCTAGAGCTTCCTTATCAAAGCCCTCAGTTTGCTAGCTTCCCTTCATCACTTAGGGGTGTATCTCAAAATAAAGCAGGGCTTTACTCAAAATAAGCTACGCAAATGGAGCTACGGCAATTGTAGCTTATTTCAAAAGAGCTTATTTCGAAATTGGGAGCATCTACACAGCACTTATTTTGAAATAGAGCACTCTTCCCCCTACTTCCCTTACTCTTCATACAATGAGGGTTAAAGGAATCAGAGTAAGATGTCCTCCAGTTTGACAGTATTTCAACATTATTTCAAAACAACTGCCTGCTATTAACGCTAATAACTCTAGTTATTTCAAAATAATGTTACTGTGTAGATGTACCCTTAGTGTCTGGCTGTTAAGCGCTTCTCTCCTACATCATCCCTGGCTCCCTCATTAACATGCAGGTAAAGGGTAATCACAAGGATGACTAAGGATCATAAGGAAATGAGGCTAGAACCCTCCTCATGGACATTTAGCTTGTAGGCCTCTAATTCCACCTCCTGCACAGTCCCAAAACACACAATCCCCAACAAACCACATTATATGAAATGCAGACTCCCACCAGCCCCACCAGCACCACATTGAATTCTTCAGTGAATCATTGTCAAGAACATCAGAGTCTGAGGATTCTGAGTGGCTACAAGCAGTTCTACATCCCAGGTTCCTTGTTTATATGATCCAATTTGAGGAAAATTTCTGGGTCCAGCAAGGCTTTGTTCTATAGATCTTTGCCCCTGGACAAGCATCTCATTCCCCAGGATGTGTTTAACAGTGTTTCATGCTCTGGCATAGCTTCCAGATTTTCAGCGTCAAACAGGATATTCATACTGACCTAGTTTGATTGCTTAAGGCACTATATCATTATAAGGCAGCACTCTATATATGTGCTTTTGTTTATGAGAAACCTCCAGCTTCTGACTGATGCAATAAACAATTTAATTGTGTAGACTGTCAGGCACTTCTGGCACTCTGAGTGCAGAAGCTGGGGGGGCCACAAGGACTTTAAATATACCCTGCCTCTAGAGGCTCTGGTTGCAAAAACTCCCCCAGAGTCACAGATTCACTGACTTTGGGAGGATGGGAGGTGTAATTGCCACCATCGAGTGATTTTATCCCTAAAACCAGGGGCAAACACTTGAATTCTCCCCCCAAGGTATGCCCCAAGCTCTTTTGCCCCAAAAGAAAAGAAAAGAAAAGAAAAGAAAAGAAAAGAAAAGAAAAGAAAAGAAAAGAAAAGATGAAAAACAAGCTGCAGTCTCTGGTAGCTGACTTCCCAGTCTCAGGCAGGCAGTACACAGACAGACAGATAGACCTCCTGTACTTTCCAGGACACAAGAATCAAATCATCACATTAAAAAAGTGATGTTTATTACACAATAAAAAATATACTTGATAAAAGCATACTTGATTGCTAGATGTTACAGAGCAACTAAGGAAAACAAATTAAAACACAGAGAAAATCTCTGAGAACAATTCTTAGGTGGCAAATAGGGAGGGAAGGCAGGTCAAACCAATCCACAAAATAAAGAAATACCGTGATTGTGACTAGATTCACTTTTTTCCCTTTACTTACTCACAATCTTCTCTTTGTTCAGTCCTCTTCCATGCCCCAAATTCCTTAGAGGCATGTTAGTCCTGTCTAGGTTTAAATCATTCAGTGTCTCTCAACTCCTGGTTTAACTCTCCCACACAAAAGAAAGCAGGCAGGGTATCTATATCCAATTCAAATTTCAGCACTCTATCTCTTGATTGGTTCTCCTAGCCCCCTTGTCAACACCCTTGCTAGCTACCTGAGTTTAACTCCTTTGTCACCGGGTGCTGGCCAGACTTCTCCTATCCATTACATAGACAAAGGAGACTCCACAGACTGTCTTTAAGACATCTGTCCCAGGATTTCTGGCAAGTGTTCCTTCACCATCGCAAAGACTAACCATGTAACCAGTGTTATATAAACACTTGCTTTCCAGTCAGTTACACATTTTCTTTCATCTAGTAAAAACCCCTGAGATAATAAGTATCTTCCTTATAAAACAATCAGAGCTCCAAGAAAGTCCAGCAGTCTTCTGTATTCCTCTAATGACAGAATGAACAGATATTACCTCTTGATACATATTTGTTATGGATTCCCTCTTGGAGTAGGAATGCTTAAGGTCAAAGTTTTGGCTTCTGTAGAGAATTCCAGACAATCTAAGCTGACAGAGGGTAGAAAAATCCATTGTAATCATTTACCAACCCCCCAAAGTCCTTAGCAAATGCTCTGCAGGTAAAATATGGAGCCCCTGGAGTTCTTCTGACTTCATTGTTTCAGAAACTAAATAGAAAATCTTTGTTAATGCCAGGGATCTTAAGAGAGAATGACAGGTCTTAATAATGGAAAATACTCTTGAGGAAATGCAGATGCTAAATACCATGACTCTCCTGAAGTACTATGCTTTCCTGAGGAATCTTAGGAATTTATTAAAAGTTTGAAAGTATGTGAATGCCGCGGAGGCTTTGCTTAGATCAATTGTTTTTTAATCCTTTTTAAGTCTTTCATACTATGGGGAAAGGTGAGCACTAAATTAAAAAGTTTAGGGTACTACAATTTGAAATAGAACAGTTAACACTTGAGGATTATGACTATGGATGTTATCCATTACCCTTGAAAGTTTCTATTCTGTATTACTTCTAATACTTATGGATCTGCAGTTGTAATCAGTCCTACTCTTACCAAGAGGGAAATATCTCTGTCCATACTCAATTGTGAAATGTGATATTGTAACATCTAATTGGAATCAAAGAATTTTAGCACGTCGGACACTCACATTAGACTAGATGGAGATTTTAACACAAATCTACCCTCAATAGTCTCTCCAAAGTCTCCATAACTATATTGTTATACCAGTGTTCTGCAATCAGCATGTGTTATTTACATACAAGAGGTCCTATAAGGTATAGTGATGTGAAAATCAAATATAGATCTAACTGTTGTAGTTCAAGACTATGTCTAATCTTAAACAAGTCAATCATAATGTACACTAAACTCATGTATTTGGAGAAAGCTTTCTCTAATTATCTTTTACAAAAATCAGAACATGAATAAGATCTCCTATTTTCCTGTGCAATCAACCTTTCTCTAGTCAGTTGAGAGATTATTTCTGCAGCATACAGATACAATTATTCACCATAATGCTCACTTACTACAGGTTGGACCTCCAAAAACCAGGACTCCATTGTCCGGCAACATTCATGGTCTGGCAGGACCATGGCTGTTCTTAGACCAGGGAGTCCTGGCTAGGAGCCCCAGTGGCAAGAGGGCTGCTGGCCCCAGTAGCAGAGCCAGGGATGCGACAGCCACAGCAGCCCCCGTACCAGCACCAGGGCTGAGGCTGCAAAGCCATGGCAGCCCTGGTAGTGGGGCCATGGCTGGGGACATGCAGCCATGACAATCCTGGTAGTGGGGCCAGGGATATGGCAGTTCAGGCTGCTGGGGTCACAGCAGCATGGCAGCCCAGCAAGGGTGGGGAGCCTAAGGCTCGCAGTGGGGAGGGGAGACAGGCTGGGGGGCTCATAGCAGGGGACCTCCCCTGCTCCAGCAAATTCCCTCATTTGGGATTGGTCAGATCGCAAGGGTGCTAGATGAGAGAGGTCAAACCTGTAGTATAAAACACCAGTAGTCAAGTTTTACTTAGTTCTTATTTATATTACCAATGGGTATGTCTACACTAGCTCGGTAGTTCGAGCTAGGTAGGCAAATGAGGGCAACCCGGGATATTTAAATCCCGGGCTTCATTTGTGACTCCGGTTGCCCTCATTTGCCTACCTAGCTCGAACTACCGAGCTAGTGTAGACATACCCAGTCTTATTTGTCAAATCTGTTTGCTGGTGAAAAAATGAAGTAAACGCTTTGCTTGTTGCTAAAATAAGAAAATTGGGATGAAAATGATATTAGACACATCTTTTGCTAGTGTGCAGTTGAATAGCACCCCAATTACACTGAACATAACAACAGGTATTAGCTTAGGTTCAGCTGATATTACAGAGCCTGCCAAGTCTATGGTGGATATTCCGTATTAGTGGGTATCGACAAACTTTTTAGTTTGCCATTTCTTCTTTTTCACTATGTTTGACAGTATCATTTCAGATTAAAAATCTACAGCAATTGGTAGGATAAATGGGAGTTCAGAGATGTATGTTAACCAAAAATATGTGCTAAATGATACCTTTGGCATTTATCTCCCACCCCAAAAGAAAAACCCCAAACTCATGTCATGGTTAGGTGTACACAATTGCTATTTTTAAGGAATTTTAAGGCTTTGCCATTGCTTATTTAGTTTGGATTGGACTTTAGGCACTTGATTTTCCATATTTTGGAAACAGAGAAATATAACATCTGTAGTACTATTTGATGATGTATGTATGTAAAGCAAATTACTTGAATCAATACCAAATACTGCATAGCTCTGAATGTTCTTTTGTGGAATATTTGCAAAAATTTAACTTTATTACATGACAATGGACAAAATTTTATACTTAGAAATGGGAAATCCTAAGCCATAAGAAAAGGTTATCACTTCAAAAGAAATTATTTAAATATACACTAAAGACCATAGCTGGAGTTATGTTTATACCTAGCTCTGAGACATTCCCAAACACACCTATGGCTTTATATCATAGGGGATAGAGAGAAGAGGTTCTCCAGGTGCAAATATCTGCCATACTTAGGGGACCTGAGTATGGGCAAAGGAGTGGGGGTAGCCCAGAAGGTACAGAGCCTCAGGCAGAAGGGTTGGGAATGGGACAGCCAGCCCTCAGTGCCACCCAGACCATGCTTTGCCCCCCCTTACTCTAGCCCACAGCACTGTCCAGGGAAGTGATTTTAAAGGGGGCCCTGCAGTGTGTCAAGGGTGTGACCGCTCAGGTTTTGCTATTTTGAGGGGATCCTCAAGGAATCCATTTTGAAGAACTTTTAAAAGGGGAAAGCGAACAGGGAATAGTCAATATGGATTCACGAAGGGCAAGTAATATCTGACCAATCTGATTAGCTTCTGTGATGAGGTAACTGGCTCTGTGAATATGGGAAAGTCAGTGGATGTGATATACATTGACTTTAGCAACGCTTTTGATATGGTCTCCCGCAATATTCTTGCCAGCAAGTTAACGGAGTATGGATTGGATACATTCTATCTAGGATGGATAGAAAGCTGGCTAGACTGTCGAGGCCAACAGGGGTCAAACGGTCAATGTCAGGTTGGCGGTCAGTTTCTAGCGGAGTGCCCCAAGGATCTGTTCTAGGACCAGTTTTGTTCAACATCTTTATTAATGATCTGGGTAAGGGGATGGATTGCACCCTCAGCAAGTTTGCAGATGACAAAAGCTAGGGGGAGAGGTAGATATGCTGGAGGGCAGGGATAGGGTCCAGAGTGACCTGGACAGATTAGAGGATTGTGCCAAAAGAAATCTGATGAGGTTCAACAAGGACAAGTGTAGAGTCCTTCACTTGGGATGGAAGAATCCCAAGCATTGTTACAGGTTAGGGACCGACTGGCTTAGTAGCAGTTATGCAGAAAAGGACCTGGGGATTACAGTGGATGAGAAGCTGGATATGAGTCAACAGTGCGTCCTTGTAGTCAAGGAGGCTAATGGCATATTAGGGTGCGTTAGGAGATCTAGAGAAGTGATTATTCCCCTTTATTCAGCTTTGGTAAGGCTACATCTGGAGTATTGTGTACAGTTCTGGGCCCCCCATTATAGAAAGGATGTGGGCTCATTGGAGACGGTCCAATAGAGGGCAACCAAAAATGATGAGGGGGTGGAGCACATGACCTATGAGGAGAGACTGAGGGATTTGGGTTTGTTTACATCTGCAGAAGAGAAGAGAGAGGGGGAAATTGATAGCAGCCTTCAACTTCCTGAAGGGAGGTTCCAAAGAGGATGGAGAAAGGCTGTTCATAGTTGTGATGAATGGCAGAAGAAGGAGCAATGGTCTCAAGTTACAGTGGGGGAGGTCTAGGTTGGATATTAGGGAAACTATATCAATAGGAGGGTGGTGAAGCACTGGAATGGGTTGCCTAGGGAGGTGGTGGAATCTCTATCCCTAGAGGTTGTTAAGTCTCAGCTTTACAAAGCCCTGGCTGGGTTGATTTAGTTGGGATTGGTCCTGCCTTGGGCAGGAGGCTGGACTTGATGACCTTCTGAGATCTCTTCCAGCTCTATGATTCTATGATTTAAGGAGCCTCTTCAGCCAGGAACAGGTATCCTAAATATGAAGTGATTTTTAATTATCTTCATTTTGCTGCAGCAGAAGCCAAGTTAAGTCTTTCTGGGATCTCTTCATTTTTATTCACACAATTATGGAGTTGGTCTCATCAAACTGCAACAATCCTAATCCATTTTTCATTTACATGAATCTTCCTTAGTCAATTGAATTCTCTTTCACAATGTTAGGGTTAGAGTATGTGTTTTTGTATGTGTATATCTGAAACCTCTGTGCTATATAAAAATAAAGCTAAATAGTGAAGCTAATAATTACAGTAGTCTGCCATACTGAGTATATATGCTAATACAACGGTTTTCAGACTCTGAGTTGCGGCATGTAAAGGGAAGCCACTAACTGGCTATGAGATGCTTTGTTTACCTGTGCTTCCGCAGATACGTGTGACTGCAGCTCCCACTGGCCATGGATCGCCATTCCCAGCCAATGGGAACTACAAGAAGTGGTGCAAACCAAGACATCATTTCTCACAGGTCCCATTGGCGGGGGATGTCAATCCGCAGCTAACAGAAGCTGTGATTGCCCGTACCCGCAGAGGCACAGGAAACAAAGCATCTCATAGCCATCTAGCAGCTTGCCCTTACAAGCTGCGACCCAGAATTTGAAAACCCCTGCACCAATACTGCCAAGGTTACCTTAGCTCAAGCATGCACATTATAAACTTTGTTAGAACACACCAGTATACATTTTCAATGTATTGTGCAGTGCTTTAGCTATGTGACTCTCACTGACTTCCACAGGAATTCTGTGCCTAAATCCTTGTTCAGTGTTTTGACAATGAACCTCATCATGCATGCCTACTTTTTTGCCTCATTCTATTGCAACCAAATATGAAAAATCCCAGTGTTAATGGTGTGTGACATAGTTTCTGAAAAAGATTTGCTTTGCTCCTTAATGACAGCATTTTCAAAATAAGCTGAAAAAATGAAAAAAGACAAATCCCCTTACCCGAGGTTATTGTTTTTCTAAATATTAAAAGGATAACTTTTATTTGCCTTAACTGCCTTCTAATGCCTTAACAAGAGCTGTCACTGCTGAATACAATGCAATCATTCAATGTACTTTAGCAGTAATTATACCATATGTGAATGTGCATACAGGGTTTCACAATGTTTAAACCAGCACATTTCTGCTATAGGATTACTAATGTTATTAAAATTAATTCATATTCTAACATCTGTGGACTAGCAGAAGCCTGATATATAAAACTGGGCTCTTACTATACTTTTAAATTGAATTTCATTCAAGATTTTTAAATAATATTCCCTATTGATTAGACAGACTTCAATTTATAAATATACAAGCAAAGACTGAAAATGTAGATAGGAATTTTTAAGAGAGACTAAAGAAATTGGGTTCCTAAATGGGAGTTGGGAACCTAATTCCCTTTGGCTACTTTGTAATGCCAAGCCTTAAATTTATATTTAGAAATGCATATCTGAAACCTCCCCTACCCCAACATATCCTACTTAACAAGGTGGCTAAGCACTGGAACAAATTGCCTAGAGAGGTTATAGAATTGCCATCACTGGATATTTTTAAGAGCAGGTTAGACAAACAGCTGACAGGGATGTTCTAGATCACTGGCTCCCAACTTATTAGACATCATGGATCGGTAAGTGCTAGTAGGACCCCAGACCATGAACCCCTACCCCAACCCAGAGTCCCTTCCAGCATCCAAACTTGCTCTCAGAGCTCACACCCTGTACACCTCTCATCACTACCACCTGCCCCTGCCCAGAGCCCTTTCCTGGACTCCAAATCCCTCAAACCTGGTCCCACCACATACTCCACAACCTCAGTTGGAGCCCTCATGCTCCCACTCCAATCCCCAACCCCAACCCATTAAGTTTAGTGGGGGTGGCAGACAGAGTATTGCAGAACCTTTGGCCATTAGCTATGAAAACTTGTCAAGATTAGGAGAGGTTCTGGATGACTGAAAAAGGCAAATGTAGTGCCCATCTTTAAAAAAGAGACAGACAATCCAAGGAACTACAGACCAGTCAGCCTAACCTTAGTCACCAGAGAAATCATGGAGGAGATCCTCAAGGAATCCATTTTGGAAGAGGGGAGAGTGATCAGGAATAGTCAACATGGGTTCACAAAGGGCAAGTCATGCCTGACCAATCTGATTAGCTTCTGTGATGAGGTTATTAGCTCATGGATTTGGGGAAATCAGTGGATGTGATATACTTTGACTTTTGCAAAGCTTTTGATACGGTCTCCTACAATATTCTTGCCTGCAAGTTGAGGAAGTATGGATTGGATATATGGACTGTAGGGTGGATAGAAAGCTAGCTAGATTGTCAGGCTCAATGGATAGTGATCAATGGCTCAATGTCTGGTTGGTGGTTGGTTTCAAGTAGAGTGCCCAAGAATCGGTTCTAGGGCCAGTTTTGTTGAACATCTTTATTAATCACCTGGATGAGGAGATGGATTGCACACTCATCAGCTGTGTCTACATTGGCCCCTATTCCGTAATAGGGATGCAAATGTAGCACTTTGGAATAGGCAAATCCGTGGGGGATTTAAATATCCCCCGCTGCATTTGCATTAACATGGCTGCCACTTTTTTCCGGCTTGTAGATAAGCTGGAGAAAAGCGCCAGTCAGGACGCGATCCTCCGGAAAATAAGCTCTTTTCCGGAGGATCTCTTATTCCTACTTTCAAGTACTTTCACAACTTTCAAGTAAGGCTCCCGGGCAAACGAGCAAAGCCGCCCAGGTGGCGGCTTTGCTCTGGTGTCCCTGGTCTGCTGGGGGGGTCCAGCGGCTTTGCTGGACCCCCCCAGCAGACCAGGGGGACAGGAGCAAAGCCACGGAGCATGCCCGCAGCGGGACAGCCCGTGCGTGCCCGGGCTGTCCCGCTGTGGGCGTGCTCTGTGGCTTTGCTCTCTGTCTCCCTGGTCTGCAGGGAGACGGGGAGCAAAGCCTTGGAGCACGCCCGCAGCAGTACAGCCCAGGCGCGCCCGGGCTGTCCCGCTGCGGGCGTGCTCCACGGCTTTGCTCCTGTCCCCCTGGTCTGCTGGGGGGGGTTGCAGCTAGTGCCCCCCCCAGCAGACCAGGCTTTTCTTGCCTACCCTTGGGGTAGAGCAGCTGGGGGCTGCCAGGTTGGTCCCGCTGCGCTGCTCCGGACCAACCCAGCAGCACCCCAGCTGCTCTGCCCCAGGCGTCCTGATTCAGCCACAGCTGAAACTGACCAGCGGCTGACTACAGGAAGCCCAAGGCAGAGTTGCTCTGCCCCAGGCTTCCTGGAATCAGCCGCTGATCAGTTTCAGCAGCAGCTGACTTGGGGACGCCTGGGTTTCTTAAGTTGAATCTGTATGTAAGTCAGAACTGGCATCCAAATTCAGCCGTGGTGGAAACTGATCAGTTTCAGCAGCGGCTGATGCCAGTTCCGACTTACATAAAGATTCAACTTAAGAACAAACCTACAGTCCCTATCTTGTGCGTAACCCGGGGTCTGCGTGTATATGTTTCATTTCATTTTTATTAAATGTTTGTTCTCCAGTGTAATTCACTTAGGGTATGTCTACACTACCCTCCTAATTTGAAATAGGAGGGTAATGTAGGCATACCGCAATTGCAAATGAAGCCCGGGATTTGAAGTTCCTGGGCTTCATTTGCATAAGCGGGGCTCCGCCATTTTTAAATCCCCGCTCGTTCGAACCCTGTGCCACGCGGCACGAACTAGGTAGTTCGAACTAGGCTTCCTAGTTCGAACTACCGTTACTCCTCAGTCCAAATTTCTGTATTAATAAGAAGCCACTGATCCATAAATAGCATATTGTAGTACTATCTGCATTAAGCACCTTCTCTCCATAATTAATTATCCCTTGAACTATTAACATTAAGAGGCAGATAAATAGAAGGGCAATTTATGCATACACATAATAAAACATTTAGAATAGATTTGGAAATAATCCTGAATATTTAGAGAATTTTTTTACAATGGTTAGGTGGTGGACTGTATAATAAGATCGATTTCTTTTCCACCTCTGACTTCTAAAGTTATTCAGTTAAATTAATCTGGTCTCATGTCCTAACAATTAAAGAGTAATTTATCTATTTTAAATATTTTTTTCATTAAAAACCTTTTCTTAGCTGGATGGGACTTGTTTCCTTCTTTGGTTCAATTTTACAAATGGCAGCATGTTATAAAGCCATTCCAATGTTGTGTATTCTTACTAATTTCATATTTAAGAATATTCTCTTTGGGTATGTCTATACTGCATAGCTATTTCAAAATAAGCTATTCCGGAATAGTTATTCTGACATAGCTTATTTTGAAATAGGGCATCTATACTGTAGGGAAACCTCAAAATTAGTCTGAGGCAGGCTTCCCTAATGTAGTATCTCAGTTTTGAACCCCAGAAAGCACTGGGGAGGAATAACTTAGAATGGCCCTGATGAGGGGCTATTTTGAAATAGCAGCAGTGGAGCATCCACACATGCCTTATTTCAAAATAGCTATTTTGGAATAGGCATTATTCCTCGTAGAATGAGGTTTACAGTTTTTGGAATAAGCTATCTGTTATTTTGAAATTATTTCAAAATAACAGAATTGCTGTGTAGACACTCACATTGTTATTTTGAAATAACTCTAGTTATCTCGAAATAACAGTGAAATGTAGGCATGCCCATAGATTATGAAATAGTGTATAACTTTCTACCACTCTATCTTGACTGCCGTCCAGAGCACAGACTTTTTGCAGGCCCTCCCTACTTGAAAGAAGAACCATTGAGAGCCATTAATTCCCCCTTTCTGTGTTTTGAATGTAGTCTAGCAGGCAGACTGCAAGAGGCATGGCCTCCCTCAGAGATGGACATGGAAGGATGAATACACCTGGTTACAACTGCCTTTATATAAATTTTCATCATTGGGAAATTACTTTGGCCACCCTTTTGTAGATAATAACAGAACAACAATCTAAGGCACTGGAGTGGGATTTAGGAGTTCTGGGCTCAATTCCCAGATCTACACAGATTTGTGTGCAGTCTTGAGCAAGACACTTGATCTCTCTATGTCACAGCCAATAACACTACTTAGTTTCTCCCATCCTTCATCTACCTTTCCTACTTAGAGAATGAACATTTTGAAAGGGACTGCCTTTTATTAGGAGTCTGCAGTGTACCTCAAACTGTGAGACCTAGATCTCAATTGAGGTTTGAAGTGCTGCCACAAAATAAGTAACTATTAACATATACATTTTACTTTACTCAGCAATTATGTGGAATTTCACTTGTTTGTCCTGAGTGATGTTTAAAGTATAACATCTTCAATTTTAGTTCAAACACAAAACGGCTGCTTATGAAGGTGGCTACTCTTTCATTCATATTTAATTCCCCATGTTGTATAACTCTATCATAAGGACAGTCATGCATGAGATTAAATGACGTTTATGAAATAAGAATGTAATTTGTTTAATTTGGATTAAGTAATTCATTTCTAGTGCATTTAACAACATAATTATGTTAATACTAATACTGCTGCTGAACTCTGCTATGTCAAGAAGTACTGCTCTTAAGAATGCATCTAGGTCACCTTTCCCCACAAATCTTTTAAAACCGAACAACCAGACAATTTAAAACGCTGTCAAAAGTGGGGAGAGAACAGATTTATATTAATTCGTACACTCTAATGGAATTAAAGAATTGTCCCATCTTAAATAGATGACAACTTTAGGAAAGTTTAGTACAGTATCTTGTTGAACATGTAGGAATATTAGAGGCATTCTTTAAAAAAGCTACAATTCTTTTTATATCATGTATTAACCAAAAAAATCAGTTCTTTGGTAACTATTATTGAGTGCTGGACTGAAGTAAAATGTGATGTGAGGAAAAGGGATATTCTTATTGTCCCCTGGAACAGGTTTGCTGGTTAAGGCGGTATAATTATTATTTTGCTAATTACTGTTAAATAATATTTGTGAAGTTTTGAAAGAGATGTTTCAAAAGGCATTGTTTTTTAATTATTTCTATATTAGTGACTTGGGCTCAATACCGCAATGAGCGCCACATGAATGGACTCCTGGACTTCTACAATGCCTCATTTCAGTCAATGTGGTTCAATGCAGGCTTAGGGTTGTACCTAGACATGTTAATTTCATGATCAGTGCCTTCTTGTGGACTTATATACAGTAGGTTGTATTCTGGTTGTCTGTGATTTGGGGCAGCAGGGTTGGTTTCAGTGTGGGACGTTATTGTACATCTTCTATATGTTGAATTGCATACTTTCCTTAGTACAGTATTTATTAATGTTAAAAATTGTTGGAGAAATTTTGGAATGAATAATCTGTGTATTGTAAAGGATCCGTTCCCATTGCTTTCCTTTTCTTCTTTTTTCATATATCCATTACCCATCTTCACCACTATATTATAAATATCTGCCTCATGCATACGGATGTGGTCTCCTCATCTCAAAAAAGATGTACTGGCATTAGAAAAAGTTCAGAAAAGGGCAGCTAAAATGATTATGGGTTTGGAACGGTTCCCATATGAAGAGATATTAAAGATACTAGGACTTTTCATCTTAGAAAAAGAGTCTAAGGGAGGATATGATAGAGGTATATAAAATCATGAGTGGTGTGGAGAAAGTGAATAAGGAAAAGTTATTTACTTGTTCCCATAATATAAGAACTAGGGGCCACCAAATGAAATTAATGGGCATCAGGTTTAAAACAAATAAAAGGAAGTTCTTCTTCACACAGCGTAGTCAACCTGTGGAACTCCTTGCCTGAGGAGGTTGTACAGGCTAGGACAAAAAAGAGCTTAAAAAAGTGCTAGATAAATTCATGGAGGTTAGGTCCATTAATGGGTATTAGACAGGATGGGTAAGGAACGGTGTCCCTAGCCTCTGTTTGTCAGAGGCTGGAGATGGATGGCAGGAGAGAGATCACTTGATCATTACCTGTCCAGTTCACTCCCTCTGGGGCACCTGGCATTGGCCACTGTCGGCAAACAGGATACTGGGCTGCGTGGACCTTTGGTCTGACCCAGTATGGCCATTCTTATATTCTTATGATCCCTCAAATTCAGACCTTCAATAGTTAGAAAATTGCACATAAGGGTAACCATGACCAGCTCTTTCCTATACCCATACTGTCAATCATGCTAGTTTACAAGCATTAAAACACAAATTGTTAATTAAAATATAGATAAGCCAACTGTGAGTATTCATGGTCATACATTGTGGTGGCTTCATTCTGCTCTTAGCCCACTCTGCTTTTAAAAACACCTAACAGAACCTATTCAGCAGTATAACAAATAATAGATTTTTATTGTAAAACATTAAATCAAATGAATGAAAAAATACAGCATATATATATATATATATATATATATATACACACACACACACACACACACACACACACACACACACACACACACACACAAAGGACATGTCCTTATTTCTACTCCAGAAATTTTTCTTACCAAAAAGAAAAAAAAAAAAAAAAAGAGGAAATTATAGGTGAAGGGGGGAACAAGAAACTTTTCTAAACAGCTTTGAAAGATTTCATAGCTTACATCTCTAGACAATATCTCTTGGAACTGCTAGTTTATATAGGTCACAAAGAAGACAATCTTTCTTTCATTTCATGGTGATGTATGTGTAAAACTTTCTTTGTAATTGCTAGAGGAGAAATTCTTTGATTCATAAGGATAATATTTTAAAGAAGACCATACTTTTTTTTAATTCCATCATTGGGCAAGAAAGATTAGTTTAATTAATCTGAGGTTCTGGAACTACTCTATTTCTACTTTTCTTTTGATCCAGTTATAGGTGTTAACATGCTGTAACTCCAGGCAGGCAAAAATTATGCACAAGTTTCTTTGAACTTCAGACTAGCTTATTGAACCCTTTAAACTCAATTTTATCTGTAACTTAGTAATAGTATAGTTCCACTCCTCCCTTCCAAAATACATTTCCATTTATATATGAATATCATTTCATTACTTCAAATAACTTCCTGTGTAACTCCCATTCCGCTGGTCAAATGTGATCAGATACTTTAGGGAAGTTGTGAGACTGTTAAAGTAGGTTGGCGTTAACAATGTATCCAGTCACAAAGTTTTCTGTAGCCTGATCTCCTGTAAAGATTGCTTCCAAGTTTAAGAGAATTTCATCACTATAATGATAATTTGATATGAAAAACTGGAAATGAATCTCAAGTTTTCTATTATAGTCAGCATAATCCCCATAGAGGTCTTTTAGAGAAAATCACACTACTTATCTAAAAATTGGCCTATTAGAATGTGTTACGTACTAGAGATGTGTGGGCAGCCAATCAATCCTGTCTGAAACAAGAGACAGACTTAACCGTTCAGTTTTGACTAAAAGCCGATGCAGTACTGGTGTTGAATATACTAGTAGAAACTCTGGATAGAATCATAAAGGTTACATTATCTATGATGCATCGTGATCAATGCAGAACTACAACAGAGAGAAAAATAGTTGCTGTAATGTGATATGATGCAAAAAATGCTTTTGCTATATGGTCTTTTGACACATTCCCAAATCCATTGTCAAAAATAAAAGTTAGTGGATGGAGATGCCTAATGAGTAGAAGCAGAGGCCCAACCTGACCAAAAAAACCCCACCCTTCCTTATATAGGGAAGGTTATTGCTTACCCAGCAGGTGTCATGGCACTTATACTTGTCCTCAAGAGAGTAATTCCTACTTAAGTGCAGATGCACCTACAGACATATGAATGGAAATTGCACACACCTCTGTACCCGCAGCCAATTCAGAACCACTATGTACCTCAGTCTTACTAGGGTGTTATGTTGCCATAATGGTGGAGCTAAAATTGTAACTATTTAATATTTTGAAATATTAAAAAGGTCCCAAAAGCCTTCCCTCTTACTTATGATATAGTGCAGCGGGCTGCCAACCTCTCTTTGCCAGGCCAGGCCCGCAGCTTTTATTTAAACCTGCCCACTGTGGTTCCCCAGGGAATTCTCTTCCCTCCCACTTACCCATGCAGCAGCAGGGTGAGCGGGACAGCGGGCAGCTGGGTGTGCTGCAGCTGGAGCCAGGACCATGCTGAGACTGTCCCTACTAAACAGCTTCACCATGGCCCCAGTTCTAGCAGCTACCACATGGCCAAACCAGCGGGGCCATGTGGAGAACAGCTGCCCCAGCAGGTGGGGCCAACCACCAAGTAGAATGTGGCTGCCCTGACAAGCAGGGCCAAGCGCCACGTGGAAAGCAGCTGCCCCGGCCAGTGGGACCAAGTGCTCCGTGATGGGTGGCTGCCCCTGCAACTTTACTCTCTTCCCTCTCCGCTCAGCAGGAACCTCCCCCTGGCCTCTAGCTGCTCCCAGTCAGCAGGTACACACACTGTTATTATGCATCATTAAGTACATAGGAAAATATGAATGCGAAGAATGTGTCAGCACTGTCAGACCTGTTAGTTCTGCCTCTTTAATTCTGTTGCAATTGAGGCAAAACGTATGGACTAGACAATACACTTTAGCAAGTATTAGCAACTATTTTATTGTTTTTTTAAAATATATGCCTGCAACAGTTTTTCAAATTCTTGTTAACAATCACGTCCCCTCTCCTCTGATTTGCCTGCTATTCCATGGGCTAAAATTACCACACTGAATATGAAAATATTTCAGTGCTGGTCCACCAACTGTTTTTTAATGTGTTTGCCAGTCCCTGGTATAAAAATGGTTGGGAACCACTGATATAGAAGACTTTTTTTCTTAAAAGCGTAGAGCATACTAAAATAGAAAAATGAAAAAACATCTGCAGACCAACATCTACAAAGAAATTCCTCCATTTGAAGAAAACCACATGGAAGGAAGAGACTCAGATAGAGTATATGTAGTTTGCGGGGCTGATAACAACCCAAAACATTTTCCACTAATAAGTCTGAGTAGGTGTCTAATTTTCACTTCCTTTCTAAAGATCAATGGTTAATAGCCCTTCAAACCTTTCAGATCTTTTATGAGATGTCAGCAACAGCGTTTGTTCAACAATGTTCCTATAGTAGCTCAACTCCAGTACTGGAAGCATAGAATCACAAATAATGAGTAGTCTAATGCATCACAGGACTACTCGTTTTTAAAATTACAGACTAACATGGCTATCTCTCTAGAATCAGAAATGTAATACTGAAAGAGACCTCATCCAAATCTAATCCAGTCCTCAGCAATGAGACAGGACTAAATATTATCTACTGGGCAAGGCTGTAGAATGGCTGTATGAATAGGCTGTATGAATGGCTTTCCTTCATCTCAGTAGGCATCAAGATTGTCGTAACCAAGACAGTCTCCCAGGAAAGGGTAGTTTTGCTAACTGCTTGCATACCTAGAATTTGTGGGGCATGCTGATTTGTTCACTAGCCCAGTAAGAGGTTTTTCAGCATAGTAGAAGTCTTGTGACTTTTTTCACAACTCAGACTAGGCCTCAGACTTCTTTGTGTGCTCTGTGTTGTGTGTCAGTGTATGTGTATCTGAGACCAGAACCACTTAGACAAACCACAGGGAACTTGCTTTATTCTGTAAAGAACACAAAATAGTATTACAGTTCAGCAGCCTCCCCGCTGCTTGTTACCTACATGCTCCCAGCTCAGTCAGTGCTGAGACCCTGATGGGGGCAGAAGGTACATCTTGAAAGTTCTCTCAGCTTGCTTCTGAAGCACACTTGTGATTCTATGGGCTACTCCTGAAGCACACATTGGACCTTGGACTATACCCTGCCCCTACTTAGGGAAAAACAACCTCTTCTTTCCTTGTCAAAAACCTCTCCAGTTGAATATTACATGCCATCCCCTTTTTCATATATTTCCAAGAGCTTCCTACTGCACATCATCCCACAGCAGCTCTAGACAAACCCCCTGCTCTGTACTTTTCTTTCCTCAAGCAGCCTTCTGTTCCAAATCAAGTGAGACATACACCCTGCACTGAGCTGCTTAGTGTTGTAGAGCTGGTGAATTACCTCTAGTCACCTCTTTGGTCTGATTCCACTCTGTCTGCCCTTCTCCAATTCGGTTAGATCCATTCAGCCACTCCTCAGTTTGGTTGGCCTTTTCTGTTGCCCCTATGGACTGGGCAGGCTCCTCCAGATCAAAGTAATGAGGTCTGTGTCAGAATGATCTGGGTTGATTGGATGCAGAGGGAACTCATGGCTCTCTCAGTCAATATTGTGTGCAATCAGCACACACTTCATTTCCCAGGCCCTTGCTTTATGTCAGGGGTGGGCAATAATTTTTGCCCGGGGCCACTTCAAAAATTTGAGAGCCCCTTTGGCCCCCCTTCCCACTAGGCACCCATGCCCTGGAAGAGACTTGGCATGCTCCCCCACCCCCAGGTCAATCAGGAAGCCTCCTCCCACCCTGCGAGGAGCACATGGAACTTTGAAGTGCCGCAGGCTACTCGCAGGGATGGGGGAGGGCGAAGGAAGCTTCACACAGCTCCCCCACCCCCAGATCCTAATGGGCCTGGGAGCCGGGGAGCGCACAAATCCCCCTCCACTCTCCCCCACCCTATAAGCAGCGTGTGGTGCTTCAAAGCACCATGTACTCCTGGCAGGGTAGGAGGAGGCTTCATGCACTCCCCCGCCCCCAGCCAATTAAGGCCTGGGGATGGGGGGAGCGGAAGCACTGCATGCTGCTCGCAGGGCAGGGGCAGAGTGGAGAAGACTTCGAGCGCTCCCCCGCCCCAGGCCGTAATTGGCTTGGTGGGGGGGAGCAGCAGGGACTCTGTGGGCTGGATCTACCTGCTTGGCAGGCCAGATGAGGCCCGCGGAGGCCCTTTTGCCCACCTCTGCTTTATGTGCATGTCACATTAGTAGTAGGAAAAAATACAATGTTGACAGAAACCAGAGGAATCTGGCAACCCTGTGCATAGACACCAGTAAACAAAACATCACATGGGTCACATATAGAACCCCCAATGGGCCACATGCAGCCTGTGGGCAGCAGGTTGCTCACAATTGATGTAGAGCATTTTTCACAGGAGTTTTTCTAACCTGCTCTTTAAAACCTCCAGTGACAGAGATTCCGCAACCTCCTTAGGTAATTTGTTCCAGGGATTAACTGTCTTTACAATTAAGAAGGTTTTTTAATCTAACAATCTTCCTTGTTACAATGTAAACCCATTGTTTGCTGTCGGGCCCTCTTTGAATAAGAAGAACAATTTATCATCCTCTTTGTAACAACCTTTCATGTAACCTTTCATTGCTCTGTGTTCTTTTCTCCAGACCAAGTAAGCTCATTTTTTTCAAACCTTCATTCAAATTATTTTTTTAAACCTTTAGTCATTTTACTTGCTCTCCTTTGGACTTTCTTCAAGTAGTACAGATCTTTCCTAAAATGTGGTACCCAACCCAGAACTGGACACAATACTGCAAGCTACAGCCTGATAGGGCTGTATAGAATGAAGAAATTAGTTTGTGATTTGCTTACAACACGTCTGCTAAAATATCCTAGAATAATGTTTCTTTTCTCCCAACAGTATTAATTATTGACTCATATTTAGCTTGTGATCCCTGTAAGTCCCTGATCCTTTTCTGCAGTACTCCTTTTTAGGCAGTCATTTCCCCCTTTTGCATTTGAGCCATTGATTATTCCTTCCTAAGTATAATATTTTGCATTTGTTCTTATTGAATTTTATCCTATTTCTTTCTGGCTATTTCAAATTCTAATCTTGTCCTCAAAAATGCTTGCAACCCCTTCCAACCTGGTGTTATCCACAAACTTCATAAGTGTACTCAGTGTTATTATCCATATCATTTATGCTACGGTCACACATTACATTTATAACCATTATTTCTAAACCACTAATTATAAGCATAGAGTATGCAATGCCTAAGCACACACAAGCTAAACTAAAAATCCCTTGAGAACCTTAAATCAGCACTTACTTGTGAATTAAAATCAAAATGCTATGATTTTATGATAATGGTAATGATAATAATACCATTAGAGTTTGAATTAGAGAAGAGCCTCAGAAGTTTCTGCAACACTCACTTTTACCTTCAGAAACCTTTTATTGGTTTATATATGAAAAACCTTCTAAAAAGTACCTACTGTTTCATTTTGGCAGTTAATTGTCAAGAGTAAGTATCCTAGTTGTTATCAATATGTCTTCAAAACTGATGACAAAGTAATATTAGCAAAATGCAATATGTAATATTAACCTCTCTCAACTCCATTGGTAATCTAATTTTCCTTTCTCTCCAACTAAGTCTGTAGTCTAAGAACAAAGAAGTCCATAGGCCAACGATATCAGTCTTTGAGATATGTAGTGCATTCACTTGAGGAGATGGCATTAAAAGTGGCCTTTGCCATTTTGCCAACCAAAGTGAAAAACATTTTCAATGCCCCCATTCCCACACCTCCACTCAAAAACGAAACACAAAGCATACCACACAGACAGTCTCCCTTGCCTGCCTCCGCTCCCAAGGCCTACTTTTTAAAGGCACCTCTAGCCTTCTATTCTGAGGCTCACCTCTGGGTCTGAATTTGTCTCCCTCTACAGCAGTATGTTGCACTACCATTTTTAAGGAGACTAGGCTTTGCTAAGTACTTTTCCCCACCTCTCCTGTGATTAAAATAAAAAATCTCTGTTCTCTTTTGGTGAAAAGAAGACATAATATAACCTTTCCTCTGAAAAGCAAAGAGTTGGTTATTATTCACTTTAGCAGAGTCCTAACATTAGCACCATACTTAAAAAGAAAACAATAGGTGATTTTTATGAGAAAGGGCTAACTAGGGTTGCCAGGTGTCTGGTTTTGAACTGGATAATCTGGTATTTGAGCTTTCTATCCAGGAAAAAAATTGAGAAAATACTGGACAGATAAATGTCCGGTATTTTCTAATTAAGTAAGTTTTATTATTATTATGAGTATCAGTATGTAGTTGCGTACTGCCTGACTGGTAGACATGCTCACACTGCATGAGCATGTCTACCAGACAGGCAATATGCAACTACTCAGTAGGGAGCAGGGCCAGGGTGGGATGGAATCCCCAGGGCCAGACTCGCCCATGCGTTCTGCCGGGACTGTGTACAGAATGGACAGCACCCTGGGATCTGCGTGCACCTGGGACAGCCCTGCTCCCTGCCAGCCAGTTCTTCCCAGCCAGCCCTGCTCCCTCTGACCCCCTCCCAGCCAGCCCTGCTTCCTGCCAGCCCCCCTTCCCTCCCCCTCGATCTCCCTCAGTCAGCTTCGCTTCCCACAGGCCAGTTCTCCCCCTGGCCAGCCCCACTCCCCCCAACCCCTTCCCAGCCAGCCCTGCTTCCCTCCGCTGGTCCCCCCCCCCATTTCCTCCAATCAGCCCCACTTCCCCTGGCCTCCACCTGACCAGCTCCCCACTCCCCCATATCCCGTTCTGAGGTCACGTGTGTCCAGTATTGTTTTGAAACCCATCCGGTAATCATAGGGCTAACACTGGAATTGTTTGTTTTTTCCTTAATGCACATTCTGTATGAAATGGCATAACAATGCTGAGCAATGAAAAAGACCGTCAGTAAGAGCACTAAGCAAGCTTTTAATAATGAGGAGCCATATCCTGGCTGTCTTCATTCTAAACATTTTGCTGTTTAAGCAACCAACTGTTCCATCAGGTATAGTTGGCCCGGATTGAGAGACAATGGTTAAGAAAATGAAAATTAGTGATCTTCCAAGAATAAAATTGTGCATAAAATGGGGGACAAAATTCTACACTGTTTCTCTCAATCAGGCAAGCATGGCAATGTTTGGGAGGAGGGAGAGGAAACAAACCTTTACTAAATATATTTTAATTGCTGTAAGTAGTCAAAACAACTGGTGTAATTCTGTCCAGGAAATATAATAAGAACAGGCAAAACTCTGGCACTCTCTATAGAGCTTAATCCAAGCAATGGAGATTTTATAAACAAGAGATGCTGTTCCCTGGCTGAGTCTGTAGCAGAGTCACAAGCATACAAAGGAATTTGGGCCTGCTGAGAGATTCCTTGCCAAACATATCAAAAGGCATCTATTTGACAAACTACAAGGGTGCTGCACAGAACCCAACATAATATAGCCACACCACAAAAGGTAAAGTAAAGGCTATCTTGACCAAAGAGAAAAGTGCTAAGGCTGGTGTATCAATATACTGCAAAAAACTTTTCAAAAATATAGCACTTATCAAAAATAGTTTTTGATGACTGATGATATACATATGACCCTCTGTATAGGACACTTTCCAATGACAGAATTAACAAAAAGGCAAAAATTAGAATCTAGCTAGCATATTATAATAGTGACACAGACTTGTAAAAGTCAGAAAACCAAAATTAAGGCTCATAATTTGTATTCCTTTCACAACAATTTGTTTTTTCACAGCTAGACGAGAGGTGGCAGGACAAACAGCTTTTTTCTTCCCTAAGTCTGCCTGATTCATGGTTATCTGTTGTTCCTTACATAGTGATCCTGTTGTAGCAGCATTGTATGCTTGACTTACCTTTGCTAAGCTGCTGTTCCCTCACCTTAATTCACTTCTCCTAACAAGTTGCAAGAGTTAATGATATTTTTGTACCAGTTATATTTCTTCATGGCGAAACCTGGCTTTATTCATGAGCTACCGATCAATGTCATTCAGATCTTGGGAGCTGCTAAAAGGTATCAGTGAAGGAAATACAGTAAATGCAGCAAAAAGAGCAATCCAGTTTCTCCTCTTATTTGCTCTAAAAATATTATAGGGCAGAGACTACATACTCATTGATGGGAAATGAAGAGATGATGTAAAGCTGTGGCATGAGTTGCTCCATGTTTCCAGGGGCAGGGAAGAATAAAAAAGAGGACAGATGATTGGATACCTGATTTGGCTATATGTGAAGATACCAAAATCTTTGTTTAGTATGATGCTCTTTCAACATGATCTTTAACAGTTGTCCTCACATGATAAGAGTTTGGCCAGTGACTTGACCTTCTGATAGTTTGACTGAGACACAAACAATTCCGGTTTCTGTGGATCTCTTTGTCTTCTTTGTTGTGGTCATGCAGCCCTGCCATTAACTTGCTTGCTGTTGAAAGTGTGGATTATAGGCCATTCTTTCCCAATTTGGCAAGATCTTTGAAGTGATAAGTTCCCTTTGTTTTGACATTAATGACAGATATTTTTCCCAGCACCACATAGGGATGACATAGACTATGAATCCTTTGACACCAAGGGTGTGTCTAGACTAGAGGGTTTTGTCAACAAAAGTGGACTTTTTTCGACAAAGCTATACCTGCCTCAACACTGCCGCTGAGTTCTGTTGACATAACGTTGACAGAACTCAGCAGTTTTGTCAACGGCTGTAAACCTCATTCTATAAGGAATAACACCTTTTGTCGACGGAGTTCTGTCGACAGAAGGCATTATTGCATCTACACTGTCCTTTGCGTCTACACTGTCATGTCGACAAAGTGGCTTGCTTTGTCAACGGAACTGGATGTAGTCTAGATGCTTTGTTGACAGAAGCTTTGTCGACAGTATCTGTCAACAAAACTTCTGTCGACAAATGCCTGTATTCTAGACGTACCTCAAGAGACCCTAAAGCTTTATTAGCACATACAGCATGAGTACTGTTTAAGTCTTGGGCTTTCTCACCACCTCTTCCAGTGATGGACTTTGCTATTTCACAATTGGAAATATCACCCGTAAGGACGAAGATTTTGTGGGGAGTGCTCAGGTGGATTTTGAGCCACATATTCACTGAGCAATTTTAGAGGTGATGGCTTGTTGAGTATCCACCAATCACCTGATATTTCTTGCATCTGAACTTGTCTGCTTTCTCTTCTTCCACTCATTCAATAAGTCTACACGAAGCCCAAAAAACATACCATTCCATGCTGTCTGCTGTTCAGGGTTCCATTAACATTTACAAGTTTATTAAGATTTTCTCTGATTTGGGCTATCATTTTACTATGCGTGGAAGTTAAGCACATAAGGAAGATCATATTTACTACATTTCCATGCATTAGAAATCTTCTTTTCATGGTTTTCCCTCTTCCTGCATCAAAGTCAGGGGTTAGACACATCTGAAGCAGTGCCCCCATTCCCTAAGATCCCCTGCAAAGTCAGGATCTGCTCACAGGGAAACACATAAAGGGTGTCCCAAATCAATCAGAAGGAGGCCTCATATCATTTTTCTATTGAGTCTGGAGAATTTCTGTGTAAAAGTAATTCCATTTGGAGCTCTGTTCATAATTCTGTGGAGCCCATTCCACACTGGTGCACAATCTTCTTAGACAGATCCTTGGTTCAGATATAACCAATTCCTGGCTATTTTGATTTGCAGAATGCTGGCTTTCAGGCATATGTTCCTGGTGACCTGGAAATTCATCTGATTTAGGAATAACCCCCAGAGCTTCACCATGTATCCTCAGTGTTTTCACCACATAAGTTAGTGAACTGTCTTGTTACCATTGACAATAGCCTCACTGCAGGTAGCCATATTGGTTCAACAAAAACATTATATGAGACTTATAAATGTCTTGTTACCATTCATGAGGATAGAGGAATTACATGTGAGCAGATATAGCGCCCTGATTAAAAACCTATTGTCCATTCCAATCAATTTCTCTAGTTTCTTGGCAAAAAGACATTAAAAAGGAACCATGCCATCGAGAGAATGGCAGATTTCAGTACTAACCAGCTGTGTTTCTAGTTAGCTCAGCTGGATCATTCTCTTTTCATTTATCTTTAATGTAGGAACACACTATTGTACTCAGTAAAAGCATAAACAACAAGCAGTTTCCAAAACAAGAAAGGGAGGCCATATTTACCATGTAGTAAAGTAATATAAAACATCAGATTTTTCTATAAAATTAGCAACATTTTTAAATTATCCTACAGACTTTGATTTTTGTAAAATTTACACTTATAATTTCCAGTGAACTTTTGTTAAGTTCTCCTCTCCTTTGTTACATTTTTCAAAAATTGACAGCATTATTTGTAAAAATGATATTAAAAGTGAATTATTTCTTTGTCAGTATAGGATAAAATGTTCCAGTTGGGAATATAGGTTGATGTTTTCAAAGGAAAACTAAAAGTCTCTCTAAATCCATAAGACTGCTTTTGAAAACCTCAACTATAAATTTTACTTGAAGCATTAAGAATTTCCACAAGGAATATTTCAAACAAAGAACATTGCCCTTAAACCAAAAACAACTTTTCAGAGGAGGAACCAAGGTCTCAAGGGGCACAATATGGGCATTCATTGTCTGTCATACTGTAGGTATTATAGTAATCAGAAGAGTAATTCACAGTGACTAAAGAAGTAGAGGAAACAATCTATATTTCCAGAGGCAAGGGCTAAAATAAAAGAAATGTGAATCCAAAAGGAAATGAAGAGCATATGTGTATATGTATATTTTTGTAGAAATGTACTTCCAATTATTCCATGAAAAAAGAGCCATATGTCAATAAATAAATAAATAAATAATGATAAATATTAACTGGCATATGTTTAAATACTAATAAATATTTTTATGGGTAATTGGCAGCTATATACCATAGCTGAAACTTTATCAGAGTTATGTTAACTTATGTAATTCACAACCACTCAGACTAGATGAAAAGTAATTCTAGGTTAATGGTAACCAACATAAATGAAAAGGGAAATGATCAACCCCCACACTCTGTCACAAAACAAAACAAAACAAAACAAAACCCAGAAGAATCAGGGGCACTTCAGCTCTCTTTGTGTAAGACAATCATCAAAATCCATTATTAGTCATACTGTGAAAGGAAGGGAAGTGAACATGGCTGCACAATGTGTAGGTAGAAAAGTTAGTGGCATGTAATGATCTGTAATGGAATGTGTATTGAGTACTGGTTTCTTCGTGTGGCTGGATACAAAAAATGAAGATCTTCTTCCCTGATAAGTTAATTAACTCCCTTAATTAGTCCCACAATCACTAAGCACTGTATTACTGCTACTAGTAACTCAGTCTGCTGATGCTGGATTGCCTTGGACTCAGATCCCTTTAACAAGGTGGGACAGTATACTTTGAGAGGCCTCATCACATCAAAGGATTCTGTCCTTCACATGGGCATTGCCCCTTCCCACTGTTTTTATGGCACAGTTGGAGCTAGTCTAAACTTTTCAACAGAACACTTTCACCTGCAAATGCCAGATCATGGACCTCAAAACTTTCTATGAAAACCTATTTTAACAACATGTAATTTGAAATAATTGAAAAATAAAAGCATTTCTCTGATAGGCTCATCACTGAAATATTTAACAGATGGTCTCTAATTGTGCATACCTTAGTTCTGGGTGCCCAGCATGGGACCTTGTGATCTGATTTGCAGAAGTGCTGAGCACTCGCAACTGCTACTGCTGTACTTAGAACAACTAATGTACAATATAAGGCTATGTACTCTAAAAAATCCTAGGTGTCCCAAACTGGGCACAAAAATTAGTGGAGCCTAAATTTGGCATCATTAAAACTCTACTCATCTCAAAATCAAAATAAATTCATTAAAGTTGATGATAGTCATGCTGTACTGAAAAGCGTCAGAGAAAAGCCCATGAAGGCATCAATAGTTCTGTCTTCAGGGTAATATAATATAGAGTAAATAACTCTTTTGCCTAGTCTTTCCATGCTTGACCCCTTTTTCTATGTCCCCTCTCACCTGTCTGTGTCACAATCTTGTTTCTACCCCACAAAGGGTCCTTGTGTGCTCTGTGTTCTTTGTCTTAGTTCCTTTGTCCAGCCATTCCCAGTTCTTCCCCTGTACTGGCTCCTTATTAGACCTGTCTCACACCCTTTCATATCCTTCCACCCCAATGGTGTCAAGGCCAAAACTCCTTGCCTGGCTAGTGCCAGACATCTTCCCCGGCTCCTGTTCTATGCTCCTCATCCCATTCTAATACCCACCCTCCTACATTTGCAGGGCTGGCCTTACCATGAGGTGGCCGCCTCAGGTGCCAGACTGTGGGGGGGCACCACTAGGACCCAGAGTGTAGAAAATTGTGTATGCTGCTGGTGCATATGTATTCTCTCTGCAGTACCATGAGAGGAGTAGAGCAGGAATAAGGCAGAATTGAGACCTTTCAAAGTTTTGGCCCAAGCGGGAGAACACATTTGAACTCCCTACCTCAGGTGCCAAAATGTTATGGGCCGGTCCTGTGCATTTGAATCAATCAGCTTCCTCACCCATGCTGCCAGGTTACCAGAAGACTGGGATGCTTATCATTTACAACACAGGAGATACAGGCTCCCAGTTCTCCATTCTAGTGCTTAGCCCCATCTACACCTAGAGCAGCTGACAGCAACCATTGCGAGAAAGTCCAGCATTAGCCTTGGCTCAATTGCTCTATAAGAATGTCTCAAAGATAATCTAACCACTACTAGGAGTGCTGAAAAATAATGTTTTGTTCCCTAGCTTTGTTTCAGAACATGGCTACGCTATTTTGGCTGAAATTCCTCCAAAATAATCAGCCTGTGCTAAACTCCTGGCATAAGAAATATCCGCTCAAATGGCGAAAGCTTTACAAAGTTATGAGCAACTGAGCACAGTGTCTTAAAATGCTAGTACAGGGCAACATTAACAATGGCCTCAACCTCACAGTGATTGAGATCTTTTAGCAGTATGTAGCTCTTAATTGGATGACTTTTTTTTTTATATCTTCATGCTTTAGTAATATTTTCTTCTGAAGTATAAAGGTTGAGTTTGTATTTGTTTCTCTCGGCTCTTCTTATCAGACTGGAGGAGCATTTCAGGATTTTTATTATCTCTGAATGTACCTTTTTGTTTTGTCTCTCTAATACATTCAGTCCAATACACTCTACCTGCTGCTGTGCTGCTGATTAAAGAGACAATCTGAAATTATAGAATGTCAGGACTTATCAGGCATCATTTGATCAGAAGCACAGAAGTTGTGGGAGATATGCCAGTGATGGACAGACTGAATAGTTATGATATTAGACTCAATATATAATAAATAATTATATATTATTTATTATAATTTAGTTTAGCCTGTGCTAAACTTACTGAATCCT
Source organism: Pelodiscus sinensis (assembly GCF_049634645.1). Classification (NCBI taxonomy): domain Eukaryota; kingdom Metazoa; phylum Chordata; order Testudines; family Trionychidae; genus Pelodiscus; species Pelodiscus sinensis. The sequence continues at coordinate 27,288,786 of NC_134718.1, forward strand.
CCACTGATTTATTGATAAATACCCCTACCTCTTTGGAAGACACACTTAGGCTAGCTACAGCATTTTCACTGAGGCTGTTGTATTGCAGGCCTGTTAGTAAAAAAACAAAGCTAAAAGAAAAGAAGCCTGTAGAGTAAAGGGAAGAAAACATTTTTTTTAAAGGATGCAAAAGATCTGCTTTGCCTGATAGCAAAAAAAGAGGAGAGAGGTTTTCTCATGCACAAATAGGAGTACAGGATCTTTCGAAAAAATTGGTTTTTTTTCCGAAAGAATCGCGTCTAGACAGCGGTTTCACTTTTGAAATACCCTTTTTCAAAAGACCACTGTGATGCGATTATGCAAATAAAGCACGGGATATTTAAATCCCCGCTTCATTTGCACCTTCGATCTGCCTAATTGACATCCCTCTTTCAAAAGAGGGATGTAGTTTGCACATACCCATAGTTGAATGCAAATTTCTCCCATAAAAAAATTCTGGTAACAATTTTGCTTTAACACATAGGGTACGTCTAAACTACATGGCTCCGTCGACGGATCCATGTAGATTTGTTGTTTTGGCAAAGTCAAATGAAGTCGCGATTTAAATGATCGTGGCTTCATTTAAATTTACATGGCTGCTGCGCTGAGCCGACAAACAGCTGATCGGCTGTTTGTCCGCTCAGCGCGCTAGTCTGGACGCTCCCCTGCCGACATCAAAGCCCTTTGTCGGCAGCCCCGGTAAACCTCATCCCATGAGGAATAACGGGGCTGCCGACAAAGGGCTTTGATGTCGGCAGGGGAGCGTCCAGACTAGCGCGCTGCATGGACAAACAGCTGATCAGCTGTTTGTCGGCTCAGCGCGGCAGCCATGTAAATTTAAATGAAGCCGCGATCATTTAAATCGCGGCTTCATTTGACTTTGCCTATGTGTCTAATCTACCTGCCTCTGCCGACAGAGTCATGTAGTCTAGACACAGCCATAGTGAGTGGAAGGCGTTTTACCAAGCTTGATTTACATTAACATACCCAATGATCAAGGCTTGATCAAAGCTTGCTCTGCAGAGTTCTCACAATATCTAGGGAAGGATGCATAGAGAAGGGAAAAGTCTTAGCCTCTGAGCTCTAACCATGCAATCTGGGTGTCAGCACCACCGAAACATGTAAGAGACAGATTAGTTCTTTTAAAAAAAGTGAGTTGCAGGGCTGTATGTACCCTACGAATAGAGCCACCTAAATGCTAAGAATTCATTTGTGGTGAAATAAACAAATTTTTGTCAGAATCTGTAAGCCTCTATTCAAAGTTCACTTATCTCTCTCAGGACAGCTGAGCTCTAAACTCAAACCAGAAAAACTCTTCTAATTCAGGTTTCATTTCACCCTCCAACCAATGGCAGATTGAAATTTATCATTTGTAAGATAAACGTGATATGAATTCTGAGAGGGGTAGTTTGTAGTTTTCGGTGTGGAAGTAAGGCAAAGACATCAAGTTTTCGTGGATTTAGATATGCATTTTGTTTGAAGTTTTTACTCATCTACACCTGAAATTCAAAGCAAAACTACAGTGACACAAATTTGTGAAACCAGGGAAGTGAAAAGTTTACTTGTATCCCTACATGTCAAAACTGATGAGCTTAGCACAGCTGTGCTTAGCAAGTTATTTAATTAGTGCCTTCTCTTACTACAATATAGCTTCTGGTTTGAAATGTGAATATATTATTTTGGTATGATTACAAGCAGCTACTTATAGATATTAGTATTCTGTTAAGGTTCCATTCAATTTTTCTGCAGTGATCTTTTTCTTTAAAATCTATAATTATGTGTTGAACTTACTCACTGCAAGTGCTAATGTAATTGTAATTACTTACCTCTAGAGAATTTTATGAAATTACACCATTAGGCATAAATAAAAAATGTTGCTTGCTATGTGGCAAATTTCAAGAACTAAGTATGCCATTTCAAGTATTTTATTTGAATTTCCTTAAAGTTTAAGTTCCGCAATATTTAAATCATCAGCCATTATAAGCAATTTTATTTTGTTTAAATTGTCCAGTCCTACCAGAACTGTCAGAAATTCTTGCTTAGATATTTAATTAGAACATCAGTTAGGATTCTCCTTTCCCTACAGATATGTAATTCCTATTAAAGTCCAAAGGATTTACATACACAGAGAGAGAATAAAGGAGGATAATGGTCCTTTCAACATTTCAGATGTCTCTTTTGAAACATCATTTTGTTTCAAATTAAGCTAGCTTTGCTAAACCCAAAAAAGGCAGAAAGATGCCCTGAAACAAAAACCTCAAAAAGACAGGAGGGAAGTGATTTATTTCAGATTGATCTGAAATATAATTTGGGGTCATTTTCAGCAAGAAAAAAAATAAAAAAACTCCAACTTGATTCAGATCAAATGCGGTTTTTCCTCCCAATTTTTATTGTTCAGCCCCCAAAATGAAAAAAATATTTGTTCACTCTACAAATACAGCACCATTAATATTCCTCTGATGGGATGGCAGAAGTCTTAATTCATAACTGGAGCTGCACTAGGCTATTGTTGCCCTTTAAAGGGAATGTTAGAACACATATAGTTGTATATATAACTCGTTTTGTTCAAAAATCCTGGAAAACACCAATAATATGACTGAAAGCAAGAATGGATATGTGGAATCCTATGCCCCAGATACTAATATCTAAAACTAGCATAATAGTAGAACATTTTATGTGGGCAATACAGCATGCCGTGTTTATAAGGACATCCCTTGCTGGAATAAACAATCCACCTGATCTTTTTTAAATGTTCAAACCCCGAGGAACTGTCTGCTTATATATTACTTTACACATTTTTTAGCTAATTGTAATATCCAGATGCAAAGCCCAGCACTTGGAGACATCATCTGGATTTAAGACATACATTTCTAGGGACTTTGGGAGCCATAAACCAGCAAACAGATTACACGTATGTCAGTGTAGGTTTTTCAACTGACAGCTATACCTGCAGTAGTCATTACAATATTACTCATTCTGCATGTTGATACAAGTTATGAAAGTCACTCAGAATTTAGAATAATGACCCATACTCTCCATAATACACCCCCACTATACACACTTACTTCACTGTATCACTTACAGTAGTGCGTGAGCTTCTGATGCGCTTTGATCTGAGCTAGATTGTTAGCACAAATTCTCTACCATTTCAAATACTGGATCACTACCAGTCCATGATTTTACCTGTAAAACTGTCACTGGAAGTGTATCAAGATAGTTCTTGAGTAACACTCTTTCTGGGGCTTTGGTAAAGGCAAGACAACTGACTTGAAGCATCTGCATTTCCCAACTTTGAATACGATAGTATATTCATAGACTGTTAGGGTCTAGACTACATGGCTCCGTCAACGGAACCATGTAGATGAGGTTTCTAGACATAGGGAAATGAAGCAGCGATTTAAATAATCACCGCTTCATTTATATCAAAATGGCTGCCACGCTGTGCCGATTAGCTGTTTGGCAGCACAGCGCTGTAGTCTGGACTCTCTGCGGTCGACAAGGGAAGCCCTTGTCAACCACCCTGTTATGCCTCGTGGAATGAGGTTTACCGGGGAGGTCGACAAGGGCTTCCCTTGTCAACCGCGGAGCATCTAGACTACCGCGCTGTGCCACCAAACAGCTGATTGGCACAGTGCAGCAACCATTTTGATGTAAATGATATGGCGATTATTTAAATAGCCACTTCATTTCCCTATGTCTAGAAACGTCATCTACATGGCTCTGTCAACGGAGCCATGTAGTCTAGACATACCCTTAATGTCCATCTTTGGCTCTTGGGTAATGCCATCCATGGCACAGCTTTCATCTCTTTCAATAATGCAATCAGAGATTTCTAATTAGTGCAAATTAAAACATACATATTTGTGAAATGTCTGTACTCTAATATAACAGTTAATCTTTTCTGGTCCAGCTATGAATAACTATCATAGACTCATAGAATAGTAGAACTGTACAGGACCTCAAGAGGTCATCAAGTCCAGTCTCCTGTCCTCACAGCAGGACCAAGCACCATCTAGATCATCCCTAACAGATGTCCATCTAATCTGCTCTTAAATATCTCCAGTGATGGAGATTCCACCTCCCTAGGCATTTTGTTGCAGTGTTTAACCACCCTGACAGTTAAGAAGTTTTTTCTAATGTCCAACCTAAACCTCCCTTGCCACAATTTAAGCTCATTGCTTCTTGTCCAATCAGAAGTCAAGGAGAATTTTTTTCTCCCTTCTTCGTATAACATCCTTTTAGGTACTTGAGAACTGCCAGCATGTCTCCTCTCAGTCTTTTCCAAACTAAACAAACCCAATTCTTTCAGTCTTCCCTCACACGCAAGGTTCCCTCTCAGTTGCACAGCAGCATGGGGGTCAGGACTTCAATGCACAGAGCTACCTGCTGGGAGCAACTTGCTGCTCTGTCCTCAGCAGAGAGTTGCAGCTGTAGCTGAGGGAAAAGTGCCCCTCACCCAGCCAGGCAGTTCTGTTTGTGGCAGTCCTGAGCCCCTAGGAAGGGCTCATTTAGCAGCTGCGGGGCCATGCTGCCGCACAGCTTAGAGATAACCTTACTAATAGGTTATGTTTTCTAGGCCAATAACTATTTTTGTTGTTCTTCTCTTGACTTTCTCCAATTTCTCCACATTTTTCTTGAAATGTGGTACCCAGAACTGAATACAATACTTCAGCTGAGGCCTAATCAGTGCAGAGTAGAGCGGAAGAATGACTTCTCGTGTCTTGCTCACAACACTCCTGTTAATGCATCCCAGAATCATATTTGCTTTTTTTGCAACAGTGTTGCAACTGTTGATTCATATTTAGCTTGCGGTCCAATATGACTCCAGATCCCTTTCTGCAGTGCTCCTTCCTAGACAGTCGCATCCCATTCCGTATTTGTGAAACTGATTGCACCTTCTAAAGTGGAGTACTTTCCATTTGTCCTTATTACACTTCATCTTGTTTATCTCAGACAATTTCTCTAGTTTGTCCAGATCATTTTGAATTTTGACCCTATCCTCTAAAGCACTTGCAGCCCCTTCCAACTTGGTATCATCTGCAAACTTAACAAGCGTATTCTCTATGTCATTATCTAAATCATTGAAGAACAGAACTAGCCCCATGACTGACCCCTGAAGAACCCCACTTGTTATGCACTTCAAGAATGACTGTGAACTATTGATAAGTACTCTCTGAGAATGGTTATCCAGCCAGCTATGCACCCACCTGATAATAGTTTCACCTAGGTTGTATTTCCCTAGTTTATTGATAAGAAGATCATGTAAGACTGTATCAAGTGCTTTACTAAAGTCTAGGTATATCACATCTACTGCTTCCCCTTCTCCACAAGACTTGTTATCTTATCAAAGAAAGCTATCAGATGGGTTTGACATGATTCGTTATTTACAAATTCATGCTGGCTGTTATCTATCACCTTATTGTCTTCCAGATGTTTGCAGAGAAATTCCTTAATTATTTGCATATCTTTCTTGGCATAGAAATTATGCTGACTGGTCTGTAGTTTCCTGGGTTATCTTTATTTCCTGTTTCCTTATTACATTCAGCAGACAATGACTGTGGGATACAAATACAATTGGTTCCTCCAACATCTTCCATCAGATGAGTTGTACAGAGCTCCAATTCCATAAGATGATGCATCAAAAGTCAAGATCAATTCTTTGTCAGCTTGGACTAGAACTTCTGAAGATTGCAGCAATAATTTATAACTTGCTCCTGAAGTGACTTCCAATACCTTGAACCCGCTTTTTAAAGAACATACGCAAAAACATTAGAAGTGTAGGTAAGTTTGGCAAAAACTTGCTGTAGTAATTCAGCAAATTTAAGCAATCCTTCAATTCTGAAATATTCCTAGGTACCAGGGTATTCCTAATTGCTTTTACTTTTTCTGTTACTGGTTGTCGTCCCCTGACATCCATCTTTTTATGTGCCAGGAAGGAACACTTATCACTTTCTGGGCACAGACTTGATTCCTTTAGCACACCACTTCAAATTTTTGTAAATGTTCGGTGCCTGTGGTTAGTAGATTATCCAGATATACTGCCTCATGTGGAATTCCTTGATGTAATCCCTTGATGGTTCCTTTGTGAGTGGTTGGAAGATTCCAAGCAATCTGTTTGTAGACCTGACTCATGTCTAACTTTGTGAACAATTGCCCATCTATAAAACTGTAAACAGATTTCAATTTTTGTAATTGAGTACTGTTTTAATTATGTGACCTTAGTCAACATCACCACATATGTGTACAGAGCTAGCTAGTTTCAGTGTTGGTGCTTTCGGTACAGCCCATTCAAAACACTTTACAGATTCAGTAATAGCAGTTGCCTGCTCTCTTTTTCACTAAATATCAACTTTTTGTTTCAGGGCAAACGTACAGGTGAGAGATTTGGGTTTACACAGATTTTAATGCTTTTTTAAAGTGCCCGGTTCACCTTCAAATTCTTCCTTATGTGCATTTAAAATAGTTTCCAGAACTAGATCATCTTCTGATTTTAAGTGAGGCACTTTTCCTTTCCATTCCAGTGCAAAATCTGCCCGACACACTGTACTGAACAAGATAGAGACTGTTCTTCTGTCCACTGGGAATGCTTGATGTCTTACTTGGCTCTGGGAGAAATCCTTCATATCGGTGGCTGGAGAATTGCTACTGCTTTTCTAGTATATGGTTTTAATTTTATCTTGCATTTCTGCAATAGAGGTGGCTCACTATCTTTGCACTTGTCCTTATTCACTTCTTGGCTCACAATAGTTACACTCATTGTCAAGCTCAAATCCTACTGTGGACAGTCCAGTATGAATGGGATCTTCTGTAAGAATATTTGTTTCAGTTATCCTATAGATAATATAAGCTACTTTCTCATTTTTTCCACTCATTCTCTCCTCCAGTTTATGAAAAGCACCATGGCTCTGAAGCTATTTTTTATTATAGTTTTCTGTGTCTGCTTTTCAGGGAAGGGGGTTCTACACACTCTGCTTACATGCCGTATCAGCTTGCAAATGCGACAGTTCTCATTTTTAAATCTGCAACCTATCAGGTGATGTTTGTCTCCCCAATGATAAAATGTGCTGCTAGCTGCCTGGATCAGTTTCCCATGTTGCCCTGCAATTTTGTGTACTGTACCTTGTGTTTCCTGAGCACTATTTCCATCTCCTCACCTCCTGTGGTTTGTGTTTATGTCCTGTACATATTTATCTGCAGATTACAAAGCATAGGCAGTTTCAGAGCTATTTCAAATGTCAGCTGTGGTTCAGATAGTATTCTCCTTTGCACTTTGTCATCATTAATGTTGCAAGCTAATCTGTTTCTTAGCACTGGTGTCAGGGTCACACCATAATTACAGTCTTGAGAGAGCACTCTCAATTCTGCCACAAATTCTGATACCATCTTCCCCACCTTCCTCTATCGAGAGTTAAATTTTGGGTGTGTAAGCGTTTGCACAAAATCTTGCCAGCTGTCTAAACTGGCTGCGAGAATTTGCGCAAAAACACTGAAGATCTAATGTAAGATTGTCAGTGTTCTTGTGCAAGAACTCTGGCACTCCCACTCGGGAAAAAGCCCTCTTGCACAAATGTTCTTGCGCAAGAGGGCCAGTGTAGACAGGGACAGGAATTTTTTGCGTAAGAAAGCCCGGATGGCAAAAATGGCTGCCGGAGCTTTCTTGAACAAAACTGTGTCTATACTGGGCACAGATGCTTTTGTGCAAAAGCAAATCTTTTGCGCAAAGGCACTTGACAATATAGACACTCTTTTGCGGAAATACTTTTAATGGAAAAACTTTTCTGTTAAAAGTATTTCCGCAAAATCATGCCAGTCTACACGCAGCCTTTAAGTATTTGTAACATTTCACCATGTGTTGCATCAAAGTATTTATTTAAACAGATTTACTAGCCCATAAAAAGTTTGATATAGAAGCTTTTCAAGGATTAACAGGTTTCTCATTGAACTTTTCGTCTTGGCCCTTACACTGCTGAGTATGATAGTTTTTCTCCTTACATTCCTTTATAGTATCTTTCACAGTGAAAAAATATGATAATATTTTGCAGTACTCTTCCCTACTTTGGTGTTGCAAATTAAACAGTGCAATAGTCTCAGAGGTTGCAACCACTTCCCTGGTGTTTCTAGATGTTACTTACAGAGGACTTTCCAGACCTAATTTTTTCTCTCGTTTTCATTTGTGTATGTTTAAGCTCTTCCTTATCACCATGGCTACTTCTAGACTGGCATGATTTTCCACAAATGCTTTTAATGGAAAAGTTTTCCATTAAAAGCATTTGCGGAAAAGAGCGTCTAGATTGGCACAGACGATTTTCCGTGAAAGCACTTTTTGTGGAAAAGTGTCCATGTCAATCTAGACACGCTTTTGCACAAAAAAGCCCCAATCGCCATTTTCGCGATCGGGGCTTTTTTGCGCAAAACAAATCTGAGCTGTCTACACTGGTCCTTTTGCGGAAAAGGACTTTTGCCCGAACAGGAGCAGCATAGTATTTCCGCAAGAAGTACTGATTTCTTACATGAGATTGTCAGTGTTCTTGTGGAAATTCAAGTGGCCAGTGTAGACAGCTGGCAAGTTTTTCCACAAAAGCAGCTGCTTTTGCGGAAAAACTTGCCAGTCTAGGCACAGCCATATGTTTTATTGTGAAACCACAAAAGCAGAAGTGTCTTTCATTATTAAAAATTTTAGTTGGGTAACACACATTTATGTCTGAAATGGCTCCACAGGCCCCCGCTTCAGGAAGTTGCCAATAAGGAATCAAAATAGGACAGCCATCCACAGATGGCAGGAAGTATATTTGGAGGAAGGTTGTACCCACACTCAGCCCTCAAATCCTCTCCTCCCCAATTCCAATTCCTTCCCTTTCCAGTGTTGCCAAGAGAGTAGTGGAGCAGGCAGGCTGGATCCAGTGCACACTGGATGGGGCCATTCCACGCCACCTATCCATCCACATGGCATTCAGGGGCTGGAGATATGGGGAGGAGGCAGACAGCGGCCATGGTGGGCAGTGTGATCCAGCCACTGGCAAGCGACGAAGGGTTGGGGTCTCAGATACAGTAGGAGATGCCAGTGGCTAGCCTCCTTCAGTAGTGTATTCACCCATTGCCCATGAAGCCTCAGATTTCCTTGTTTAACTGTCTACTGCCTCTAGTGTCTGGTCTATTATACACATTATAAATATCTATTTTCCACAGTTTTTGTCAAATATTATTTTTCCCTGATGTTATAATATACTACTACGTAGTCAACATTCAGTTCTGTTCTGTCAGCTAAACAAATATCTGAGAAGTCTGTTCTGGACACTTGGAGGCAGCACATAGTTAAAAAATAAGGGTGATAACTGCAGTGTAACCTCAATTTTTCTGAGCTCACATTTAATTCAGACTCTTAGTTATATGAAAATCAGATGAGATCTTTGAAACTTGACTTCATCTCATACTTGGATATACTTAATACTTTATATACTGAAATCCTTAAACTTGCAGGAGTAAAGAAAGCATGGTGCATTAAATTCTCACACTTTCAGCCATTCTCTTCCAAAGCTAAACATTTGAAGGTTCCCAGACTTACAAGCTATATATGCAAATCCTAGATTAGCCAAATGAACGTGATGTTCCCCCTACTCCCACCTCCAGTCCATTAAGATAATTAGGGTTATCTCTAGCAGTTAACTGAGCCAGCATTTGAGACATACAAAGTCAACTGACACAATCCACACAACCGCTGGAATTTTTAATTACCAATTCTAAAACTTAATTCTCAAAATACAGAAGAAGTTGGTATGGAACTTTCCTCAGGATTTAAAAAAAAAAGTCACAGAGTTTCCATACTCTCAGTCTTGAATGCCTGAACTTAAGCGTTGGAACCTAGAAAACAAACTGGCTGATTCCTTTTGTTGTTGGTATCTATGGGGAGATGAAGATGGACCAATTTAGGACTGGGGAGCTGGATTTTTATATGGCTTGTTTGCAAACCATTTAGTAAAGCCACAACTGGAAAGGCAGTGGAAGAGATGAGTCATGTGCAGTCAGCCAACATAAAAATGGTAAAAGGAAGAGGGGATTTCCACCTTACTTGCCCTAAATACCAGCATAGTTCAGAGACAGAAAAGAAGGGAAACAATGTCTGTAGCAGATACACTGGAAAGGTAAGAAGAGGGAACATGAAGGATAAAAGAAAGGAAAACAGTTTGTTCCACACAATCAGCAGCAAAAGCATCTAAAGATAATGGGGAGAGTTAAACTTCAGTGACAGGACCAAGGGGCATCTCAAAAGATCACTTTCAGTGCAGTGAGCTAAAGAGAGAGAATAGATGAAAGAGGAGATCTAAAGGAGCAGAGCCTAGAATAAGGGTACGCCTACACAGCAACATTATTTTGAAATAACTAAGGTTATTTTGAAATAACAGTTTGCATCTACAGAGCAGGCAACAATTTCAAACTAATGTTGAAATACAAGCTGAAGGACTTCGTATCCCGACTCCTGTAATCCTCATTGTACAAGGAGTAAGGGAAGTTGGAGGAAGAGTGCAATATTTCGAAATAAGTGCTGTGTAGACACTCCCAATTTCAAAATAAGCTACGTAATTGATGTAGATCAATTTGCATAGCTTATTTTAAGTTAAACACTACTGTAGAGATGCACCCTAAGACAACAGACAATTATGGGAGAGGAAAGAGTCATTCAAACTGAATAGAAAACAGAAAAATAAGACAATTATGAATGAGAGAGGCTTCTTAAAGAAAGGAAGGGTAAAGACAACAAAAAAAATAAAGAAAATAGTTGAGGAGCAAAGAAAACGAGATAAACCAAAGGGATTGTGGGGGGAGTGGGAGTAAGAGGAAATACTTATTTAGTGTTTCAATGATTTTAATCACAAATCTCATGATATTTAGTATTTTTACTTAATACTCCAGCTCTTGGAGCCATGAGAATCTCAGCTTTCATTTTAAAGAATAAGCTTCTAGCCCTCATAGTTGCAGGGAAAAGCTAGAAATTCTGATGAGTGTAACCTAAAAGTTCAGAAACCAGAAAAAAAATCCAAATGTGATATTTTAAAAGTCTCAGATTTTAAAGCCAGTCTTCTGATTTTTCAGCGGCCTAACTTATGCTTTCTTAATGCCTAGGGTTGGCACTTCTAAAGCTTTTAGTTAATGTTATTCAATTTCATGCTCCTATTTTATTTCTTAGATGATATCTCACATCTATCTATGTACAAGAAAAAGCCACAAGATGACTTTTTATAGCACTTACAATATTAACATGTTTGGCTATTTTGGTTTTTAAATTAAAATAACAGAAGAAAAAGAAATTAATCAGAATGTGCACAAGACCTCCCAGTGGATGGGGACCTAACATTTGAAGACTTGTTCCTTGAAAAATATTAAGTATCAGCAATTATGTTCAGACCCCAGAACAATCTACAACTGAACAAAGGATACTAGAGGTAGCTCTTGGTAATTTTTTAAATCTAAAATGAGACTCAACTTTAAGAGCCCAAAAATGGCACTGGTGGAGAAGGAGCTGATTGGGCCAAACATAAACTTCTATAAATATATTGTTACCACCATTATTATTTGTAGGGCAGCTGCACTTAGGAATCCCAGTCATAAACATTGTGTTGGGCACTGTATAAACACAGAATAAAAAGATGGTCCTGGCCCCAAACAGCTTACAAATGAAATTTGTCATTTAAAAAAATGTTTTACTTATTATATGATAGGATGAAAAAACCCACAAAGTTAAAGTTTATTTCCAAACCAGATTTGTCAACATGTGCAAATTCCAATGTAGATTGAGTGGCCTTACGCACTAATAGCATAACAACATTGTGTGAATGCACTCCTCAGAAACACTGTGCATTCTGCATCATTCATCTACATTAACTACATGTGAAGAGACCAAATATTCCAGTTTTAAAAGATGAATGTGAACATATATCACAGGTCTGGAGACTCCCCTTTAGCCTGCAACTTCCATTTTCCTTTAATAAAAATCAAGATACCAATTTATTTCCTTCATTCCTCTGGCTAGGTATTTATACTACACTCATCACCATGCTACTTTTTCCCACCATCAAACCTTTCAAAAACACCCTGAAACAATACCTCAAACTTAGTACACATTTAAAAAAAAAATCAGGAGTCTAGCCACAGGAAATTACAATAATTCTATACGTGTTTTCATCCTAAATGAAGAAGAAGTCAAATTATCAAAATATTCCATGGAACAAAAAGTTCTGAAAAATTCTGTTGGGAAATGTTGGCGCGCTTTTAGTTTTGAAGTGGGATGGCATCTACTTCAGCTTCCAGGTGCCTCATGGGGATTGTTGTTTGCATGCTCAATCTCCTTTATGATGCACTATTTTTATGTTCACCTCAACCAGAGGAAGAGTGCAGCCCTTCATGAGAGAACTAATCCAGTCAGAGAGCACAGCCCTTAAGGGAGAATGGAAATTAAGTCCCCGAACAACTCCAAAGAGGTATCACGGCAACTCAGACACAAACCATTGAGATAATCTGACATTTTCCTTCAGATTTCCTAACTGAAAAGCAAAAAGTTATATCTAAAATTTCCCCCACTGAAAATTTCAATTGTGCAGAAACTTCATTTTTGGTCAAAATAAAAGCAAAACAAATCTCACAACCTAACATTCCCAACCATCTGTATCAGAAACTGACCATACGGTTATTGGGCCCCCAAACACATAATATTTGAAGAAAGAGGTCCAACTCCTTACTATGATGTTTCTCTACTCCTCCTCAACAAGGGTACGTCTACACTACAGCGCTAGTTCGAACTAACTTAGTTCGAATTAGTTAATTCGAACTAAGCTAGTTCGAACTAACGCGTCTAGAACTAAAAACTAGTTCGAACTAGCGTTTTGCTAGTTCGAACTAGCAAGTCCACATTGAGTGGACTCTGAATAGGGCTTAAGGATGGCCGGAAGCAGTGCCGGCAGGGCATAAAAGGAGGACTTAGAGCATGGAGATGCTGTCTCAGGCTAGCCGAGGGCTGCGCTTAAAGGGTCCCGACCCCCACCCCGGACACACAGTTCTAAGGGGTGCCCCGCTTGCAAAGAAGTTCTGGCTTGGAGTGCCCTGAGTGCCCACACTGGGCACATCACACCACTCGGCCATCAGCCCAGCTGCACTTGCCGCAGGCTGCCATCTGGGGAGAGGGAGTAATTGGGGGGCTGCAGGAGAACTTCCACCCCCAGAAGCCCGCAGAGCCAGCCCAGTCCTCCCCATCGGGGGCTCGTACCCCATTCCTCCCTCACCTCCTTCCACTTACCCTTCCTTAGCCCCCCTTCTTATTGATGTACAAAATAAAGATAACGTTTCTTCCAACATTGACTCTGTCTTTATTGAAAAAAAACTGGGGGAGACTGGGAAAAGCAGGTGGGAGAGGGGAAGAGAAAGGCTGGGAGAGGGGAGGGCAACTAACATGATCAGGGGTTGGGAACAGGTCCCAGATGAAGAGAGGCTACAGAGACTGGGACTGTTCAGCTTAGAAAAGAGGAGACGGAGGGGGGACAGGATAGAGGTCTCTAAAAGCAGGGGTTGGGTGGAGAGGGTGCATTCAGAAAAGTTCTTCCTGAGTTCCCATAAAGAAGGACTAGAGGACACCAAAGGAAAGGAATGGGTAGCAGGCTTCAAACTAGTAAGAGAAAGTTGTTCTTCTTCACAAAGCAAATAGTTAACCTGTGGAACTCCTTGCTGCAGGAGGCTGTGAAGGCTAGAATTAGAACAGAGTTTAAAGGGAAGTGAGATAAAGTGATGGAGGTTGGGTCCATGGAGTCCTATTAGCCAGAGGGTAGGAGTGGTGTCCCTGCCCAAAGTTTGTGGAAGGCTGGAGAGGGATGGCACGAGACAAATGGCTTGGTCATTGTCTTCGGTCCATCCCCTCCAGGGTCCCTAGGGTTGGCCGCTGTTGGCAGACAGGCTACTGGGCTAGATGGACCTTTGGTCTGACCCAGTACGGCCATTGTAAGCTCAGGGCTCAGTGTCGGGGGTCTCAGTGGACCCCCTTGATTTTCATGCACACCTGGTCCTGGGTGGCCAGGCTGGCAGCTCTCCTGCCCTAGACGGCCACTTTCCTGTGCCTAGTGCGGAGATCGTGGACGAGGTCCACGATGTCCGCACTAGCCCAGGAAGGTGCCCGCCTCTTGCGGTCCAGGGCAAACTCCCGGGAGCCGCCAGCCTGGTCCCGGCAAGAGGGGGTGGGCTGGGGGGCATCGGGTGGGTGGCTCTGTGCCGTGCCAGGTGCAGGGTCTGCTAGCTGGGTGCTGGCAGGCTTGCACCTGGCACGGGCACCGTAGCCAGCCCGTGCCCCTTTAAGGGGTCCGGGGCCGGGAGGGGGGCATAGAGTTTCCCTGGTGTTGGCCAGAGTGGCCACCAGGGAAACCTGGGGAGGGCTAGCCTCCCACTAGTTCGAACTAAAGGGCTACACAGCCCTTAGTTCGAACTAGCTAGTTCGAACTAGGCGTTAGTCCTCGTAAAATGAGGTTTACCTAGTTCGAACTAAGCGCTCCGCTAGTTCGATTCAAATTCGAACTAGCGGAGCGCTAGTGTAGCGCATAGGAAAGTTAGTTCGAACTAACGTCCGTTAGTTCGAACTAACTTTGTAGTGTAGACATACCCCAAGAGAATAGGACTAGAGGCCCAAAGTTCTCATCATCCGTGGCTTTTCCAGGAGTAGCTCCTAAGGCAACCCTGCAGATGGCCACAGGTGAGGCCTGGAATGGACCCATAAAGTACTATTGTGGGCCAGGCTCTATAAACAGGTACCCAGCTTTTACAATTTTTAGCTTTTAAAAAAATCATAATTCTATATATGAATCAATTTAGCCCACTTCTATTTTAAATCTGTAAAACCTGTGTCTAGATTGATGGACTGTTCTCTGGATAAATCCTTTTGAACTCACTAACAACAACTAAAACAAGACAAAAGAATGACAATCTGTTTCATGTATTATTACCAAGAAAAAATATTTAGATTGCTTCATTTGCAACAAATGTTTTCTAGTACTTACTTTGATCTGAATCTAATATTTATCCAACACATAAAAGTTTTAGTTCTGTTTCATCATATAAAGATCATTATCTTGTTAAAGCCATACTTCCATAATTCGCTTTCAACAGATATCAGATCTGGTTTACAAATGACTAAAAAAATGAAAAGGCTAAAAGTTACTTCCTCAGAAATATGGATGTAATTTTGATAATTTATTAAAATTGCTTAATTGTTTACTACATTTTCTGCTGTACATTCAAGCAAATAAAACATTTAAAGAGTAATTTGTTAGTCAAAACCATATCCTATGCTAATCAGAATATTCCCATATTTAATGTAGATTCCCATTTCCTCCGTGATACACTAACAACTCAGTGCCCTTCATAATGGTGATTGAAGTGTATTAACATCAGATCTACCAAGCAGATAAAAGATCTACATAACAGCAAGAATCTTGAAATATTCTGGCAGATTCAGCCACAATTCCTCTAGAGGCAATGGGTATTGCATACATTGAGGGGGTTCAAATGGTATTTCCTTATTCAAAAGCCCCAGTCCACAGAGCCATATCTTCACTATTACTCCTTCCACCCTTTTTGGGTGCACTTTGATCCCTTTTTCTCTCTCAACTTTTCCATTTCATAACCATGTAGAACCAAGACAGACCCATCTGTACATGGCACCTGCAAAGATACAAGCAGGGAAAAGATATAAATCCATAAAAGGCCTATTGGCCTCGTTCTTACATATACTTTATTTTTTCCTTAGAAGTGATGGGTAAGTTCCACTGAGCTTAGACTTCCCCACTCCTGTGCTGGGAGTGACAAAGTCTCTGTAATATTCTGGCTCTGAGGTATGTCTGCACTATCAACAAAACAGTGAGTGTGTTCACACTGCAATGCAACTTTTGTCAGGAAAAACACTGTTTTGGTGCCAAAAACTTCCACCTCTACCAGAGTTTTTTCTTTTCTTTTCCCCCTCACTTTATTGCTGTTTGTTTGGACTATAGAAATGGCGTCCGCCAGTATCCCACAATGCCTGTCCTGATGACCTCGCTCAGTATTTTGTAATCTCTGCTGCCCTGCAGACATGCACCCCTCCCGTTTCAAAACTCTGGGAAGTATCTGATAGTTGAGTGAGCTGCTCATAACAAAGAAGAAATCATTGGACTGCTTCTGTTATGACCTGCACTAAGAATACAGTGGCAGTCAGACTGTTGCTGCAGGCAGAAAGGTACAGACTGCTGTGCTGCTGTGAGAGCACTGAGAGTTCACAGAGCTACTCATGATGCCACTCCCAGCAGCTGAGGAGGCTCTGGGAGAACTCAGAGGGAATCCAAAGATGGTCTGGAATAACCTCCACCTTCCCACAATACTGCACTGTGGGATACATACCCAGGGGGCTTTGCTCACACTGTTGATGGTGACCTCAACATGGACATTGTCTACTGACAGAGGGAGCAAGTGTGAACACCCTTTGGCAATTTTTGCTTTTGAGTTCTGACATAAGTTTTTCAACAAAACTTGGTAGCGTAGACATCTGAGTAATTTCTAGCTGCTTCTCAACCTCTCAGCCCACTTCCCCCTAGACCACTGACTTAATGGTTGCAGTATGCCTTTTGATCCAAGAGTCGGGTCTGGGAAGAATAAATCTTGCTAGCCTTGTTACCAGGCAAGTGAGTATTTTCCACCTAATGGCTTCCCCGTTGCTTCCTCAAGTACCTTATCTCTGCCATTGTTTTATTTCCTATTTGTTTTCCTCTAACTGACTCCTTTAAATCTTTGCACTCTTTACATAAAAATAATACAGATTAATGCCCAGCCTCATTCTCCAAGTCAAATTACCACTAGATTCTCTCAACCTCTATGTTAAAAACAGGAATTCTCCTTTCCTTGACACATCTGTGCTGAACCATAACTTGTCCTTAGAAAGTAGATGAGCATAGATACAGTAAGCTGTGTATGTGAATTCCTTATTCAATGTTTTCTGAGAAACACGGGTGATACCTACTAGGTTCATCCCTTCGCAGAATAGTTCCTTGTACAGAAATGTTTTAAAATCAATATTCTGCCACAAGGAGGTTAAACATTTTTTCACCTTTTGGTCCTAAGACAACCTCTTTATTCAGCCATGACCTTCAAACCTTCGCTATTTCCTCTTTTCACCCTGTTTCTAAGATTCCTGCCATTTCAGCTAAAAAAAAAAAAACTCAACCAATACAAAAATCTACTGTCTGAAAAACAACCATGTGTAAAGTGCTCAATATCTGAATGCTACAAATGTTTATGCATATGCGTAATTATTTGCACGTCTTCAAAGGAACATCTTACATGAGCAAAACTGTATGTATGCAAGTGGTACAAGTGAGAAGCCTAAGGCTATAGTGACAAAATAAAGAAATATAAATTCAAGGGTACAGGCTTCCGTCAAGCTACTCTGGTGCAACTGGATCAGTTGAATCATTCCAAAGTAAATGATATCAGAAGTTGGCTCAATACATATAGTTTTACCTTTTAAGAATATACTAAAGTATACTTTATACATTTGGCTTGATCATTTAGAGTGAAATTGACCCTCATTCAAACATAGCTCAAGCCCTAGACACCAATTAAGTCCCTATTAAACCCTCAAAATAGAGTTTAAGTGGTGTACAAGCCTTGTGACAATCACTCTTCATGATTTATAATTTTTCTAGACCTATATATAGTATGTATTAAGTGAACTTAATGATTGGGGCTATTCACATTCAGAAAGTTTGCTTCACAACCAGAAGGGTTAGGAACATTTTATTATATGCTTAGAGGAGGGTAGTTATTGGTTTTGTTTCACATTTTCCCCAAAACAACTGTAATTTGCCTTTGGATTGACACTCCATGGCTGAAAAACTATTTGAGAAAGTGTCAGCTCAAAGTCACCCTACCTTCAGGATGTCCCTTATATCCTGTGTTGGTGGTCCGATGGCTCCCAAGGTGGCGCTAAAGACCACCACCCTCTACTCCCCAGGCCAATGCCAATAAATGATTTTATTCTATTCATGCTTTGCTTTTTCCTTTTAGATACATATAGTAAGCAAGCAGACATATAATTGATATTATTTCTTTTACAGATTTGGTTTTTCTTGGGACTAGTTTGCAGTTTTAATGTTAAAATTGCAGCAAAGATGTTGACATCTTAAAAATTCAAAGTTATGATTATATAACTGTGTGTTTGACATGGCAACATATTAGACATTTTTGCATATTGTTCCTAAATACAACTCTCATAAAATCTGTAGAAAAATTTAAATATATTTTTGCTTATTCTCAAAAGGCATACGAATACTCAGTTCTCCAAGGCTGAATTAATTACTATTGATTAGTATTCTATATATTGGTAGAAATTAATCTACTATATATTTGAGAATAGTGATAGAAATGTAGCTGTGTTAGTCTGGTGTATCTGAAACAAAATACAGGACTATGTAGCACTTTAAAGACTAACAAGATGGTTTATTAGATGATGAGCTTTCGTGGGCCAGACCCACTTCCTCAGATCAAAGGTTTGATCTGAGGAAGTGGGTCTGGCCCACAAAAGCTCATCATCTAATAAACCATCTTGTTAGTCTTTAAAGTGCTACATAGTCCTATATATTTGAGAGAATTTGTCTGAGTAAGTCTGTCTGTCTGTTCAAGAACTCCTCCTCTGAGACTTGTCTTTCTAAATGATAAGAGCTAGGACCAGCAAATTTGGTATGCAGCTTCCTCTTACCATAACTGAAAGCAAGGTCAGGGGTTGGTTGTACCAGGACAATGAGTTGTGCCTGGAATGTGATTGTTTCTCATAACACAGAAAGAGAGGGTTCCGCTGGCAGGGAAAGTTATATACAGGCAGTCCCCAGGTTACGTACAAGATAGGGACTGTAGGTTTGTTCTTAAGTTGAATCTGTATGTAAGTCGGAACTGGCGTCCAGATTCAGACGCTGCTGAAACTGATCAGTTTCAACAGCGGCTGAATCTGGACGCCAGTTCTGACTTACATACAGATTCAACTTAAGAACCCCAGGCATCCCCAAGTCAGCTGCTGCTGAAACTGATCAGCGGCTGATTACAGGAAGCCTGGGGCAGGGGCTTCCTGTAGTCAGCCACTGGTCAGTTTCAGCAGCGGCTGACTTGGGGACGCCTGGGGCAGAGCAGCTGGGGTGCTGCTGGGTTGGTCCAGTAGTGCCGCCGCTCCTCGGCGCTACTGGACCAACCCAGCAGCACCCAAGCTGCTCTGCCCCAGGCGTCCTGATTCAGCCGCTGCTGAATCTGACCAGCAGTGGCTGAATCAGGACGCCTGGGGCAGAACAGCTGGGGTGCTGCCCGGTTGGTCCAGTAGCGCCCAGAGCGGCACTACGGGACCAACTGGCAGCGCCCCAGCTGCTGTACCACAGGTGTCCGGAGCAAAGCCACGGAGCATGGGGGCAGCGGGACAGCCCAGACGCGCCGTGGCTGTCCTGCTGCCCTCGGGCTCCGTGGCTTTGCTCTGCTTTGCTCCCCGTCCCCCTGGTCTGCAGACCAGGGGGACGGGGAGCAAAGCGGCGGAACACGTGGGCAGCGGACGTCCCAGTGAGAATGGCTAGTGGCATTCTCATTCACGTACACATCTACTAATGTAAGATATGCCATCATGTGCCAGCAGTGTCCTTCTGCCATCTACATTGGACAAACCAGATTGTCTCTACACAAAAGAATAAATGGATACAAATCAGACATTAAGAATAAAATAGCAACATCCAAAAGACAGTGGAGAAGCACTTTAACCTCCCTGGGCACACAGTTTTGCACTTGCAAGTTGCCACATTCAGACCAGGTCTGCACAACAGCCAAAGGCTGTCTTAATGTATGCAGTTCCAGCTACATAAAAACATAGCTGGAGTCGACATACTTTAAGTCGAGCTTCAGTGCCATTCTCACAGCCCACGGTCAATGGAAGAAACATGCCCATCAATTTTCCTTACACCTCCTGAGGAGTAGGACTTCTGGCATTGACAGGGGCATCCCTCGACATATGATTTAGTAGGTCAATATTAGACTTGCTAAATCGAATGCCAGAAGATCGATCTTCTCTGTAGTCTAGACATGGCTTTCAAAACAGAATGCAGAGAGAAATTGCTGAGCTGAAATTCATATGCAAGTGTCACAACCTGAACCAAGGTGTAAATAAACATGTGGGCTGTGTCTACATTGGCACCCCTTTCCGTAAAAGGGATGCTAATGTAGACTTCGGAATAGCAAAATCCGCGGGGGATTTAAATATCCCCCGCGGCATTTGCATTTACATACTTTCAAGTAGGAATAAGAGATCCTCCGAAAAAGGGCTTATTTTCCGGAGAATCACGTCTAGACTGGCGCTTTTCTCCGGCTTATCCCCAAGCCGGAAAAAGCAGCAGCCATGTAAATGCAAATGCCGTGGGGGATATTTAAATCCTCCGCTGATTTTTCTATTCCGAAGTCTATATTAGCATCCCTTTTCCGGAAAGGGGTGCCAATGTAGACACAGCCGTGGAGTTCTTCTTGAATTACAATAGGTAATTTCCCATTCAGGTGCTCTCACCTTTTCACCTCTGTTGGATATGAGCCACATCCATTCTGATTTAATTAGCACTGATGTCACACTCCCATCTTCCTTCCTTCCTTCCTTCCTCATCTGAGGAAGTGAACTGTAGCTCACAAAAGCTTATGCGCTAATACCCGAATAAAGGTGTTAGTCTTTAAAGTGCCACTGGACCTGTTTTTGCTGAAACAGATTAACATGGCTACTTCTCTGAAACCTAATACCTAGCAGAGGAGATGCAATCTCGTGACACTATTTTAGAGCCCTAGTTTACTGCATGGGAGGAAAATGAGAGCAAGGTTAAAGTCTTTGGTATTGGATGCAATAAATAGATATATCCAATAAACAGAAAAACGATGTAAACAAATAGCATTCAGGCTAATGCAGGCCAATGCTCAGAAAAGACTATTCAAAATCTTTACTGTGGAATTATTACCCTGTCATCAAGTCAACCTGAATGACAATCTTGTTCATACACACAAAAACCCATAGGTCAAATTGGAAAAGTTTGCCTTCTATACTAGAAAACAATACAAATTCTTCTTCATAGAAAAGACTATAAGTACAATGTATTAAAGGAGCATTCCTAATATTGCAATTAAGCTACTCACAATTCTTGACTCCAGTGTTATTTTAATCATTTTCCCACTGAATATTAGAGAGACAAGGTGAGTTAAGTAATATCTTTTATTGGACCAACTTCTGTTGGTGAGAGATACAAGGTTTCAAATAGTATCAAGCTAAAAGCTCTGTACAGCCCAAAAGTTTGTCTGTCACTAACGGAATATGGCCTGATAAAAGATATTACCTAGCTCACTTTGTCACCTCTTGAAAAAAAGAATTATGTATAGCTTGAACCATTGTAAATCTTTTATTATAAAACAGAAAACAATTCTTTTTCTTTTTCTAGGTACAATTATAGTTGGGAGAAATACACAAAAAGTTTTCTGACAGTTATGCAAAGTTGTTCTCCAACTGATTTAGTGTAATTTACACTTTTCCATCATTTAGAATTTTTACCTTAAAAAGCTGTAAATACAGAGAGATTAAAAAATACACCAAACACAGAACAGGAGACAGTGGTTATTCTTTCAGGCCAAGATTTTTTAAATTGATCAGTGATTTTGGGGTACCTGAATTACACATTACAATGGTCTGATTTTATGCTGAGCCATCTACCTGCTAAAAGTCAAGCCTCTGTACATGTATAAAACCGCACAGCTACAAACTGAGATGTTCAAAAGCAACTTTGGTGTTTGCCCACTGGCCTAATAAGTTCAGCACAGGCTAAGAGTGAAGAGTCTCTGAGTTTTAGTTCCACTTCAGTCACTGGCTTGTCTTAATATTTTATACTTATGCAGAACTTTCTAACTGCAATTAAGGCCCTAATCCAGGGCTACACAACAGGTGGTCCATGGGCCTGCCTAATCTCACCCCTACTTTGTCCCTTTATATCCTTCTCACTTGGCTTTGTGTTATCTTTTCTGACACTGAAAACAGCCTCCTTCCTCTTGTGTGCCAACTAGTCTCTTTCTATAAATCCTTCCTGATAAAACATCCCTCACAAAGCCTTCTCACATTGATCTCCTCACCAACAGTCTGTACTTCCTTTTCTGCTGAAATTTCTGCACTGTGCACACATACACTTACTCTCCATCCAGAATGGACTATTGTAAGACAGTGAAGAGGCAATAGGAGAGTGGCACAAATTCCAGTGAGGATAGGGTGGAATCTAGCCTTGATAGAGGGCTATAATGATGGAAGCTGGGTGGTAACAGATTCCAGCAACAGGATGGGCCAAAGGGCTTGTGGGGTATGTGAAGAGGACAGTTCTCAGCAAGAAAAAAATGTAGTCAATGCAGGATGATAGATATAAGCAAGGAGGGACATGGGATAATTGTATACAGATGTGATGGCCAATTTTCCTGCGGTCCCATAAAGTTTGTTTACAGCCCCCAGGCCTGGTTCTCAGTGTTCTGCACTGTTATTTAGCTCTAGTTTACCTCTAAATGTCCTCTACAGGCCCATCTACACAGCAGCATTATTTCAGAATAACTGACATTATTTTGAAATAACATAGTGTGCATCTACACAAGCCATTATTTTGAAATAATGTCAAGCTGGAGGACTTCTTACTCCTCCTCCTGTAACCCTCATTTCATGAAGAGTAAGGGAAGTCAAAGGAAGAATGTTCTTCCTTTCACTTCCTGCCAAATTCAGCTATTTCAGCTTATGCTACACAATTGACATAGCTGAAATTGCATAGCTTAATTTGACTTTTGCTCTGCAGTGTAGACATGCCCTAAGAGCCCAGTAAGCAGTGGAAATGTCATAATGCTGCTAGACAATATTGATCTCCTGGGCCTGGCAAATTCTCTGATCAGCACTGGTAAGGTCCCAAGGGTGTCAGACTTATACAGTATATACAGGATTTGCCAAGAGTTTATGAAAAGAGCAACTAGTGATGGTGGATTGTAGGGAGGAAAAGATGAGAGAGAGAGAGAGAGAGAGAGAGAGAGAAAACACAATGTGTGACACGATATGGGCAGCAGACAGTTTCGAGTAGGGCCCTGAGAGTACAATGGATAGAGTATGGTGGTGGGGGAGCAGTGAGAGGAAGACACACAGATCTGGAAGGGGGCAGGGAGAAAGGTATAAAATCAAGGTACATGGGGTGGAAATGGGGCCATATGAAGTTCTAAGTGAATGCAGGAGTCATTCAGGGTACGTCTACACTAGCCCCCTAGATCGATCTAGGAAGGCTAATGAGGGTGACCAGAATTGCAAATCAAGCCTGGGATTTAAATATCCCACGCTTGATTTGCATGTTCCCGGCCGGTCGCCATTTTAGAAATTGACTAGCCCGAAGTAACTGCCCGCGTCTACACGCGGCAGTGAAATGGAATTCCGGAATAAAGCCCCTAAATTGAATTAGGTGGTAAACCTCATTCCACGCGTGTAGACGCAAGCAGTTACTTCGGGCTAGTCAATTTCTAAAA
Organism: Pelodiscus sinensis; assembly: GCF_049634645.1. Lineage (NCBI taxonomy): Eukaryota > Metazoa > Chordata > Testudines > Trionychidae > Pelodiscus > Pelodiscus sinensis. The sequence goes on from NC_134718.1 coordinate 27,312,384, forward strand.
TGGCGACCGGCCGGGAACATGTAAATCAAGCGTGGGATATTTAAATCCCGGGCTTGATTTGCAATTCCGGTCACCCTCATTAGCCTCCCTAGATCGATCTAGGGGCCTAGTGTAGACGTACCCTCAGAAAGTTGTGTTGAGAATGGGAAGGCTGACAAAGCAGGTAATATGTGACAAATAGGAAGGAGTGGTCATTGTGTGCTAATATGTGTAGGTTTGCAGAGTTTTAGATATAAAATTTGTGTCTGCATCTGCCAGTGATCCATAAAAACTGTCCACAGACATCTGCGTCCACAGATGTGAAGATGGATTTGCAGAGTTTAGTGTGAAATTTGGATCCACATCCATCCACCACCTATAGATGCAGATATCTATGGATATAAAGTGGATATTTGTGTATTTTGAGACCTCAGAAGATCTAATAATGTGACAGGTGGTGGTGACCTATTAGACCCACTAAATTGGACCCCAGAGAATCGATCGCAAGACCATTGATCCTCTGGCAATTGCAGACTTGGCCTAAAGAGGCCCAAAGATCATTGAACAAGGGAGTGTCAGCACAGCCACATGGTTCTCCCTCTCCCTGGATCCAAAGGTGCCTTTCCATGGATGTTCCTTGTTGAATGGGATGTGCATGTTAAGAGGGAGCATGCTACAGCTGTAGTCAGTAGGGCTAATATGTCTGCTTTTTTCTGCTTCATTCCTGATTAACCATACAGAGATTTTCAACGAATTCCTGCAGGCCCTGTTAATATTAAGATAGTTGGTCCCTCTAGTACTTATTTTTCAACTTGTCTCCTCTGTTCAGTGCCCTGACATTTACTGAAACTGTTGTAGATTCTGGGTCAGATTATATAAATGGATAATTCTATTGGGCCTTACTTTCCTCCAGTAAGTCTTAGGGCTTGCCTGCCCAGAGACACCATTACAAAACAAGTTAAGGGTATGAATTAAAAGCAGAATAGTTCTTTCACCCTCTCCCATAGATGCTTGTTTTCCACTAAGTGGGTTCTATTGTGTGTGTTTTTTTGAGGGGGAGAGGGTTTGGTAATTTAATAATCCATTTCCAAAGTATAGCTTAAGTTATGGAGTATCACACAAAGGCATTCAAAGTATGTCTACACAGCAAATACTGCATGGGCTGCACTACCTATGCTAACTTGAATCCAGCTAGCACAGGTACCAATAGTGAAAACAGTGCAACACAGACTTCAGCTGAAATAGTACATCTCAATACCTACTGTGAAGTCTGCCCTGTATTGCCTTCACTGCTATTGCAACTTGTGCTAGCTGGATTCTAGCCTACATCCATGTACAGCTTTTTCTGTGTAGATATACTCTTAATGCAGGATACAAATATCCAAATCAGGAACTAGTTAATTATTCTTGGTGACTATTTATTTATGTAGACAAGCCCTGAATAAGTCAATCAGGCATTAGCAGAGATTCTGGAGAGGCAGACAGTGAGGAGGAATCCTCTTCCTAAAATCACAGATTGTCAATAAGACAATATATAGCTTCATCTAAAAAATGTGGCTTCTTCAGCCTCTATATTCCTGTTGCCCTCCACAAAGTAGCAGATCCTCCAGCCCAGTTGTTACAAACTGCTTCACCAGAAGCTGTAACCCATAGCCCATGGATACCCACAAGCTGCAGAGGTCCTTAGAACCTTATCTGTTGGCACCAGAACCACAGCTCTTCTGCTGTGCTGAGTGACTGCTCCCAACCCCTGGAGGATGTACTGCAGATCTGATGTTTAGAGCTTTTGTCAAGAATTATAACTGGTCTGATAATTCCATGCCATTTTTACTACTTCCATAACCAATTAATAGCTCTAATTATCTTGACTTAAGTGTTGCGATTTTCCTTATGAATCATTTAGTGAGGAAGGCCATGAATGTTGATGGGCATTAGCATTTTGGTCATAGTATTTTAAAAGTTAACACAAGCTGCTTGGTGCCACTGCGGCAACACAGCATGTATTGTTGACTCCTCACTAAAGGAAATTCATTCAGTTACTACAGCATATCAATCTACTCATATCCAATGGTACAGAACTGGTAAAGAGAATCCACATTGTCAAGGAATCAGTAGAGAAATACTGGCAGAGATTGCTAACTAATGTAAGATGAGATCATTAGCACAGAATAAATAATGAAAAACTGTGCAGAAGTCCCAGCAGTGTACCGGGAGGTGTTGAGCCTCAGAGAGGCACAGTACCTCTCAGGATCACTGTTAGAGATGGGAGTGAAATTACACTTAAAGAGGTATAACATACTTTTCCCATGAACTCACAGCTGTTCAGCAGATCATGGCAGGAATCATGACTTTGCCTATTCCTTAACCCCTTGCTCTGAGGGATCTGCTTATCACTGTTCATAGACAGCTATATAAAGAGGTGTTAGGGAATCCTTTGTCCCTTCTTCTCCCTACAGTGGCACATAAATTGGAACATAATCCATCCTTACATGATTTATAATTAAAAGAAGAAATAGGTGACATTGTTAAAATGTATCTGACACTTGAAAATTTCAGTCAGATAGCTTAGACATTGCAAACCAGATGCTGTGGAAATATTGTAGGAAATAGATTTGATTTGTAAAAGAGAATGCCCAATATTTTAATTTGAAAAGCAGATACTGTGCATTTTGATGGAGAGGCTATAAAATGCTCAAGGGTCTCTTCTTTGCTCATGACATTTGCTTCAAAATTCCCCAGTGCCTCTCAAGGTAAATTCAGTTCTATAATTTTAAGAAAAGCACACAAAGCTTTATACAAAGTCCTACCAAGAATAAAAAGGTGGAGATGGCTGTGTGAAAAGTAAAGGTGATTCATGAATTTTTCTGAGTAAATAGATATGAATAACCAACCATTTACTATGCACTATAGTTTTTTCATATTTAATAAGAATTTCAAATTCATTGGTAAGAAAATATATAAAAAAAATATAGACTACAAAAAATATAACTTTGCAATGGATTTTATTGTTAGCCTTCAAGCTGGTAGAGTATGATCACATTTTCTCTTAAATATACCCATCTTCTACAAGAAATGTTAATCTAAATATTTGGATGTACTTATGCTATACACATTTCATACACATACAGAAAAAGAAGAAAACATATATGAACATTGTATAAACCTTCATATATCACTGCAGGAAAACCTTAAAACACCTACTTGAAAACCATATATGATGCTCAAAGCATAAGAAATTATTCACCTATAACTTCCTCATTAACAGCATATAGAATCTTCATCAGTGATAGAGAATAATACACAACCAACTTTACCATTCGGTATTGCTATTAGTATCAACTGCTCTCTGCAACTTTTCCCATGTGTATACCGAATCTTAAACCATAAAAGAACATCAGCTTTGTAATTAATTAATCTTTCATAAATACAAAACAAACAAGATACATATGATTTACATTCTTGTTTTTATGTTAATGTTGATTACTAAAATTTCAATATGTTTGTTCAAAACAATGAGTATGTGGGATTTTCAGTTTTATATTAATCGTTAAGTAGCTTAAAAAATGTTTCTAAATCTAATCAGTATGCCACTTAATACTGAAAGTATTATTAGGAATGATTGAACAATTATGGTTCACTTCTAAGATCACTTACTTAACACATCAAAATTATTTTGGAAAAACAGCTGTTATTCCAAAATAACTATGCAAGCATCTACACAACAATTCAGTTATTTCGCAATATCTGAGAAATAATGAATGACTTATTCCGACTTCTGTAAACCTCATTCTATGAAGAATAACACCTATTCTAAAATAGCTATTTCAAAATAAGGCACATCTACATTAGGGAAGCCTACCTCAGACTAATTTTGAGGCTTCCTGCAGTGTTGACATTCTGGAATAGCTTATTCCAAAATAACTGTGCAGTGTAGACACAGCCTTAGTGTTTACCTGATATTTTACACGATGGAAGAAATAAATTCACTTCTGCCACATAACACGAAAATAATTCAATTCTTGATTGAATTTAAACATGTGCTTAAGAATTTATAAATTGAAAAATATTTTCTAATCTTAATGGGTCATATAGAGAAAAAATAAGAATTTTCTGAGATAAAATGCAATTCATTTAAAAACTCAAATATAAGCATTAAATACTCTGCATGATGGCTATTGGGAAGATCTGAATTTCAGTACAGTAAACGTCTTCCTTCAAAAAGGGGTATATAATCACTTTTATAGTTACAACAACCATAATTGTAGAATAGCAAACAAACAAAACAAAACAGAAAAGTCCTTGTGCAATATTATGTACCCTAAATCTACAATTGGACCTGTGTAGCATGGGTGGAGGAGTGCCTCTCCACCCATACTAAGGGGCTCCATTCATATGGAGCCGGTAATAGCATCAAGGCCTTAGAAAATATTCTCCTTAATAGGTACTTAAAGGCTAAATTATTCTAGATGAACCTTCATGAAATGTGAAGCAAATAAACAATCCGCTGTTTAAAAGAAGCAAAGTAAATTTACTAAAGAATGTAGCAGTAAATCTGATGTGATATTTTCCATTTCTAGTGAATAAAACATGCACTTCTCCAGAAAGGAGGCCATTCAGATACTCTAGTGCTATAGAATCTTGGTTCTTGACCAATTTTGTCTTAGTGCAAAGCAACTGGACACCTTGATCATTCAGATATATATTTGGGAGTATGGAAGAAATAGTCCCTTCCAGAATCTGCGTATCTTTTTCCGACTTTTCCCTGCAATGTAGACATAGCCTGAGAGGGTGCTCCAGTTGATGTTGGTAGTCCTGTTTCCACGAGGAGGAAGGGAAGTCAAAGGGGGAGAGTGCTCCCTTCAACTTCCAGCAGTGTGGACAGTGCAAAAATTTGAGTTAAAATACTTTGATTTAAGCTACGCAATTAAGGTGGACAAGTCTGCATGAGTTTATAGAAAAGAAGGAGACAACCTGAAATCCATTTAAAAAGTGTTTGTAAGGAAATTTCTTCCCTCTACTCCTTTCAGTGATGGAATCAGTCTTGGGAACTTCCTAAAGTTTCTGTACTTTGCAAGTAGAAATCTAAGATTTGAGAGACATGCCGAGAATGGTAGAGTGAGGTTAGGCTAGAAAACACATAAATGAAGGACATGGTTTATGTGGAATTGGGAGGCAACCTTCTGAATGAACTTGGGATGTAACCTCAATCATACCTTAACCTTATGAAAAACTGTGAAGGCAGGGTCCACCATGGGGCAGAGGTCACAGCAATCAGAACAGCCACTGCAGAATGATAGTGAAGGTGTGAACACTAGGTAGGGTGACCAGACATCCCGTTTTTAAGGGACAGTCTCGTATTTAAGCCTTCTGCAGATGTCCTAACTTTTTCTTAAAACCGGACAAACTTCCCTGTATTTTTTCTGTATATCACCCCCCGCTCTTCCATTAGTACTGACAAATCCTGCTGCTGTCCAGATCCCTGCTCACCAGCCACTTGTCCACCAACAGTGAGTGAAGTGGGGGTCTAGGGGCTAACAATGTGGGTATAATGCTGGTGGCAAGGCAAAGCTGCAATATATGGGGCCAGCCACTCCCCCTGCTGATCCATCAGTGCAGCCCCCATTGCATGCCAGCTCTCAGCAAGCAGGATGTTGCTCTGTCCCACCTCCAGCCAGCACAGGCTGCATGCTGTGAGCTGCAACAGCTGGTGAATACAGGTAGGCATCAGATGACAGTGTTGTCTTTGCTGCCCCCCATCCATCCTTTACATGTTCCCCCTTTTATTTTCCTCTCCTGGATTTGTCACAAATTCCCCCAGTTCTGCTGCTTCTTCATATCCTCTGGCAGGGTACATCCCACTCCCAACGCTATGCAGAGAACCAGCTGCTGGTCAGAGCGCTCAGCTCACTACCAGCCAGGCTGGCAGGCTCCTTTCTTCCCTCACTGCTTTTGAGACCAGGATTGGAAGGAAAGGTTTAGAGAGGTGGTATGTGCCTTCCATTACGCAGAAAGTACTGCTATTTCATTTGTTGACAACTGGCGGTACATGTATACACCTGGGCTGTGTCTACACTGGGCCACTTATTCCGGAAAATCAGCCGCTTTTCCGGAATAAGCTGCGAGCTGTCTGCACTGGCCCTTGAATTTCCGGAAAAGCAACGATGCTCTACTGTACAAAATCAGCCGCTATTCCGGAAAAACTATTCTGCTCCCGCTCGGGCATAAGTCCTTATTCTGGAACACTGTTCCGGAAAAGGGCCAGTGTAGACAGCCCAGTAGTCTTTTCTGGAAAAAAGCCCCAATCACAAAAATGGCGATCAGGGCTCTTTTCTGGAAAAGCGCGTCTACATTGGCCACAGACGCTTTTCCGGAAAAAGGGCTTTTCCGGAAAAGCAGCCTGCCAATGTAGACGCTCCTTTTCCGGAAAAACTGAAAACGGAATAGTATTCCATTTTAAGCATTTCCGGAAATTCATGCCAGTGTAGACACAGCCCTGGAGAAAGCAGTTTGTGGCTCTCAAGGCACAATCACAGATGCTTAAAGTCAGAGTTGCTGAAATAGTGCTGCAGAGAGAAAGAGAGTATTATTTAGAGTGGCAGAATTGGGGATACTATAAAGTAGGCCCTCCTCAGAATTAGTGATTTTGATCTCAATTAAAGGAGCTAGTTGCATGATCAGAGGAAATGAAAGACAGAATAAAGGTAATTCCTTTAGCTGGGTTCCACCTGAGCCAGAGAAGGCTGATCATTCCTTAAAGCACAGGAAGGGGATCAATTAAGCCAAGAGCTTAACAACATTCAAAAAAGGATTAGACATGTATAAGAGAGTAAATGCATCCACTGGTATATAGGATAATTAGGATCACAGCACTGCACTAGTAATGAGAACCAAAAAGAGCAACACGGGAAGCATATGATTTTCATTAAAATCTAATAGGTGATGAAGACATTTTTATTCAGATTCAATTCCATATCTGTGTTTTACACTTTAAGGGTGTGTCAAGACTACATGGCTCTGTCGATAGAGCCATGTAGATGAGCTTACTAGACATAGCAAAATGAAGTGGTGATTCAAATAATTGCGCTTCATTTACATCAAAATGGCCGATGATCAGCTGATCCGGCACAGCGGAGCAGTCTAGATGCACCGCGGTTGACAAGGGAAGCCTTTGTCGACCGCTTCAGTATGCCTCGTGAAACAAGGTTCACCGGAGCGGTCGACAAAGGCTTCCCTTGTTGACTACGGCACGTCTAGACTGCCCCGCTATGCTGGATCAGCTGATCATCAGCCATTTTGATGTAAATGAAGCTTATTATTTAAATCACCACTTCATTTTGCTATGTCTAGTAAACTCATCTACATAGCTCTGTCTACGGAGCCATATAGTCTAGACACAACCTGTTACCTATCCTTTAGGGAATGGAGAATATGGAGAGTTCCTTGAATTAAGTTTTATCTATGTAAGGAACACAAGTTCAGGTTAGTGACAGAGTATTAAAAATGGGGGAGGGGGCACTCTCTTCAATAGTAAGAATTACTTCTGACTGAAGAATAAATACTATAAATTGATAAATAGTCTAATTTTTGCCTGTTTTCCTAATGCTATGTAAATGTTGAGGAACTCATTGAAGGACCATTCCTACTTCACTATTCCCAACATGGAAATTAAAAAAAAAAAAAAAGACTGAGCTATATTGGCCCGTAAATAATCAGGTTTTAAGCATGTTCTTAAATGTTTTAATGAACTGGAGCTTGCATTTTATGGTCAGCATCAAATCCTTACTCAAATACCCATTTACAGGAAAGCGAGTAACTGCAGGATTTTATCCTTGTTTTTTTAAAAAAATATAATTTCTACCAAAACTTTTCAGTGAAAGAGAAAAATATTGTACCACAGGTCATAATAGATGACTTGAATTAGATTTAAAACTATGTTTAAAAAGAGACTTAGTATTTTGATTCATTGAATTCCTTAAAAAAACATTTTTGTTAGTGATAAATTACATTGCCCTAACCCATTAATGTGTTCTGAACCCCGTCCTTTTGTTGAAATTATTTTAAAATACAGCATCTCCAGTATACACTGCAAGGGAGAAACATTCATGCTTTTTATTATTTCTATCATATAATATCTGGAATGCTTTTAGAATTAAAAAATGAAAAAATATTCGACTCAGTCAATAGCAGCAATCATTAAATATAAGTCTCTGTGTTGAAATTACCTTTATATTTAGTTCTATGAAGTTCTAATTGAGTTTTAAAATAGGTTTATTTTAGAGCAGCAACAGAACAATAAAAGTGACAAATCTAAAAGCTGTTCTCTGTGGCATATAAAAACGCACGCTGATAGCTGACAATCTTTTTTAAAAATACTATACATGTGTGACTCACATCAACCATTTTAATATAATCTTTTTTGTATTTTTCATCCTTCAGATGCATACTATTAGAGAGAGAGAATTGCTGGTAGAAATGTTTATAATTAAGTTTATATTCTCTTCATCTCTGGTTCTGAACTGTATTTGTAATATCGACATATTCTTTAAAAATTTTTGAAATCCTCCAAAAAATAGAGAAAAATTACATCCTAATTTATATGAAACTAGCAGATGTACCCGACATTGCTAGGGTCTTTAATTGAAGTTATTTTTTTAAATAAATGAAAAATGTGCATGCTTTATTCAATTATTGGTTTTGTTTGTTTGTTTGTTTTTAGTGAAGGAGAAAAGCTGGAGTGAGCGTTTGGAAGTAAGGAAAGGCAGGGGCTAGGGGCCTGAGGGCAGGGGAAAGGAGGTGTGGGGCTCAGGGAGAAGGTACAAGGGTACATAAGTCCTGGCAGACGGGAGGTACAGAACTCAGGGCAGGGGGCTCAGAACAGGGGGCTAGCAGATGGGGGAGGACTTACTGGGGCCGCCCATGGTGGCAAGGGTGGCATTGCTCCAGTAGCGGCTCTTCCTAGGGGCTCTTGGCAGTGCTTGCTCATCAGTGGTTTCTCCTGAGAGACCGGGGTTGCGATCCTCATAGGGTGACCTGGAGATCCAGGGCTGCCTGCTTGTCAGGTGGAGGTAAGGGCTCTGTGGGCCAGCTCTGGCCTCCAGCTGCCCTCACCTAACCTGTAACCTACCAGGGGGGAGCCCCAGCCTGTCTGGGAGGCCACTTCAGTCTGCTGATGTACCCCTACCTCACAGGTGCTCCAGGGGGGCTTGCTTGGGGAAGTGGTGCAACTCTCTTTAGGCTGTCCCCAGCTTCCATCTTCCCCCCCAAACACACTTCAACTGGTATAGGGGTGCCTTGAGCAGCCCCCTCCATCCTTCAGCCTATTTGGGGAGTGCTTTGGGGGGATAGCCGGTCTGGGAAAAGACAGGCTTCAGGGGCTGTTCCCCTTCAGTGGCCCTCCTCCTCCTCCTGCAGGCTGACTAAGGAGGGGCTAGGCTATGGGGGCTGACCCCCTCCTCCAGCAGGTCCCCCCTGCGGGCTGTAGGCTGTTGCGGGGGGGGAAGCCCTGCAGGCTGCCCCCTATCAACCACCCCCCCATGCCCTGCAGGCTCTCCATGGGTGCATCCCTTTTCTCTGAGCCCTTCCTTTTTGTATCCCACTGCTCTCTGCCTCCTCCCTTTTTCCATGTTATCAGAAACAGTTCCATTCCCAGCACTTCCATGTTTTCTGGGCATAACCAAATCCTGACCTTGATTTAAGTTAAAGTTAAGAGAAAGTGTACCAAATGTGTTGGTCCTAGCTCTAACAATTTAGAAGGAGTTCTTGAAAAATGGACTCATAGATACACAGATTCACAGACAGATGCACTCTAAAAGAGATTAGATATAGATATAGATATAGATATAGATATAGATATAGATATAGATATAGATATAGATATAGACAGGGCTCAACAAATCAGTGAATCTACTCGCCCGTGGTGAGTAGATTTCAGCCGGTTGCCCCGTTCACCGGCAGCGCGCACACGTGCAATGCGGGTCTTGCGCATGCGCAGTGCAGGGCTAGCAAGAAGATTTCGCCGCGGTTTGTCAAGCTCTGGATATAGATATAGATATAGAGTGAGGAGGGCCTCCAAATGGAGAAGTAAAAATAATGAATTATAGCTATTTCTTCAAACATGATTTTTTCTCTTGGAAATCAAATCTAACCTTAGATCATAAATAGTAATAAAGTGGTAATCTGTAGTGGATATTTATCCACATTGTAAAGTTAACACAAAGTATGCTATAGTCTGGAAATGTTCAATAGTCACTTAGGGTATGTCTACAGTGCACCCTTCGCTCAAAATAAACTGCAATTTGAGCTACGCAAATTGTGTAGGTTATTTCAAGTCAATTTCAAAATAGCTTATTTCGTAATTTGGCGTGGTCTACACAGCACCAAATTTTGAAATAGAACGCTATTATGAAATGACCCTTAATCCTCAGGAACGAGGTTTACAGGGATGTTGGAATAACGTGCCCGTTACTTTGAAAGATATCCCGAAATAGCACCACTGTCTAGACATATCCCTTTATCTGCAGTTGGGCAGCTAGGTAAATCCCACTTAAAATAGTCTATATATCTTACACGTTTGGTAACCCATCTTCCATATCTCCTATGCATTTTGTTTACATTTAGCATTTGCTGAATATATGTTATGAAAGATTATTTGCTTTGGTTTGCAGCTTTAAGATACTTTTGTGGCTTCTCAACCATACACAAATTTTCACAAACAAATCCATAGGTCCAACACTAGGCATCAAAGATGATACCAATAAGGTTTGAAGAGCATTGGCAAAGATGTAAGGGGAAGTTCTTACAGGAGTGACTACTTCTGGCTCTGGACATGGTTTTTAGATTATTTTTCATCACCATCAAATTCACATCACAAAAATTATGTTGTTTACTAACTTACTATTTTTCATATCCTTTTTTCCCCAGATACCTTTATCTATGAATGTATCAACATTTCTCTCTTATGACCAACCCACCGTAAGCTACTGTGGGGTACATCATGAACTCCTTGCTCATAAGCCCTATGAATCTAATACACAGGATGAAACAATGGAAACACACCTAGAGACTGATCTGGACCTCAGCACAATAACAACAGCTGCAAGAATCGGTGAACACAGTCAGCCGCTAGCTTAACTGATTTCATTTGTAACAGAAGGCTGCAATCAACCTGTTAACTTGAAGGACAAAATGTGGAAGATGTTCTGAAATGGTTTCTTAAATCCCTGTCCAATTAAAAGAAAATCAACTGTTACACACGAAGACATGAATTGTTTCAAGTCTACAATTTGTAATTAGCTAAGTTGTGCAGTATTTTTGGCATAAAGCAGAGTATGACCCTCAAAGCAAATCTTTTTTCAAAACTCATCCTATCTACCTGTAAAAACTGTACAGATCTAATGTATTTTTCATATTGTGAAATTTCAATTACTGAGAACAGCTGGTATGTACGGTATCAGAACTGAATGACATCTCACTTTACAAATTTCAGTTTCTGAAGTTTCAAATTAACAAAAATATTCCTTGTGTTATTCAGTTACTCAGTTTTGTAGGGACTCTTTTGTTACTGCTTTTGTGCCCAGAAAACCCTGAAATTCTGTGCTGTGAAGAACATGCACAATTTTTATCATGCTTACTGTGTAGAATTTTATCTACTTGTACCAGAAATAATACATTAACTAAAAGAAGGGTTGAATTGTTCAAACTTGTAAGAAGTTATTCAATTACACTGACAAGTTTTTCATATAAAATGACAAAAAAAATCACAGCATTTTTTAACAGTTCTTCTCAGACTTAACTGATGCCTTGAATTAACAGCCTGTGAAAGTTAATTCTAAAGCAGTGAAATGTAATGATAAAGAAGGATATTTTAACAACACATTTTGGAATGACTCGTTTTATTCCTTTGTATTGTACTGTATTAAAGAAAAAAACTAACCATGGATAAAACAACATTAGAGACAAAGGCAGTAACCGCAGCAATGGAGCTTTATACATTTAAAAGATGTGGTTGTTAACTGACAAGGATACAGTTTTGTTAAGTGTCTTTGTACTGCGGGATAAAATGGGTGAGCCACCATAACAGTCAGCTGTCTGTTTACAAAATTCATGCTGAAAGTAATCAACCATCACTTCAGGTGCTTCTGATTTTATTTTAAGATTTCATTCTACACATTATGATTCACTTTCAAAACTGTCTTGAAGATGAGGAACACACACACATACACACACACCAGTGCTTTTCTTCTTGCTTTCCACAGAATATTTGGAAATGCAGAAGTTGACAAGCAGTTTATTAGTGCCAAAACCTACTGCCAGTGAAGTCAATTACCACTGACCTCAGTGGGAGCAGGCGCTCTATTATTAGTCCTCTCTGTTCAGAACTATATGACTATTCACATTTTCTAATTGTTAAAGTGACAAAATATTCAAAAGCAGAATACATCCACTTTGTTAAAAAGATAAAATAATTTGGAACAAAAGGTTAAGATAAATAGCCCTTCAATGTTATGACAGATCAAGTTAAGAAAAATATCTTTAAATATAAATAATCAAAGCTATAATAATTCCATGAGCCCAGATTATGTCCACCATTTAATCCATAGATTAAAGAATGCGTACATCACATTCTTTCATTTTAAATCTTCAACGCTTCTATAGACAACACTGTTCCACTACACTTATATTAATCATTAGAGATTACATAAATTAGAAAAATCATATGCCATGCTGACTCAGTGAAAAATAGAAAGGAATGCAAGAGCCTTCCAAGGGTTAAAACAAAAGAGTTTCATATAGTTGCAGCAACTTTTTAAAACAATAAAGAAAAATGATATAACCATAAATCTATTTTTGGATGTTTCTCCCAACATATTTTAATGTGGCTTCACAGAATAAGATTGAAATTTAAAATTGCAGTTCACTTGTTTTACAAAAGAACAAAGAAACTATTATAGTAAAATGCCTTTTGTATATTGTATACAAAGGAATCTACATTCACTATCTTTTAAGTGGAAACAAAATGTCAAAATAGAATGCACTGTATCAGTAATTTATTTAGCATCTCAGATTTTGTAACATTTGCATAAATTATTTACTATTCAAAACATTTTATCTGTCATTTTTAAGACTCATGTTAACCTTCATATATTTTCAGTTTCTAATTTCTTTAATGCATTGACATGGCAAGTTCCTGGATTTCTCTATTTTGGAATTTTACTATGCAGAGTTTGAAATTATATATTCAGCTAATTATAAAAGGGAACAAAAAAATTAGCTGCAGTCCTAAAATATTAAAATTACTTTCCGTTACATCAGTGTTGTGGTTTTAGGTTTCATGTCAGCTTTTGTTCTGATGACTGTGGGTGGTCTAACTGGTTAGGATAAAATAAGGACTAATTTGGGTAGAGGGGTAGACGCTCAGTTACCCTCTTACTCTTACTGCTATCTTCCATAATCCTCTCGTACATCTTCTCCTTGATCTTTTATGGGACAATTGTGGGGCTCAGGCTGTTGCTGACACTATTTTTAAATTGCTATATGTTCAGAAATTTCATGTGCTTCTGACTCTCAGCATACCAGACAAAATAATAAGAAAACATGGAACACAGATGGAGGATCTGTGTACATGAAAATGTAGTTCATAGCAAATTGGGATGTGAATCTATCCAGCTCTGACCTACAGTGCTCCGTCTGTCTGTCTGCGCGGACCTTGTTGATGCAAATCATCCATTAATTAATGCACTCTGATAAACATTTAGGCCCAGATGGTCTCTCAATAATAAGGAATGGGACACCTGATTTTCCCATGTCAAGAAAGAGGAAATCATATGAATGGAAAAAGCTAAGCTCAGAAAATATTTTGGGTCCTTTTATCTTCTGCCCTAAGGAATGGAATCATGACTCACTATTTCTGCAGTTTAACAGATAATCCTCATAATTTGAATGTGATGTTAGGACAAGGGTATCAGCAGAAAAATTATTTTAAATGTCTGATCAAAACGGGGCCCAATAGCACCAACCAAACAGTACAAGAATGCAGCCTAACAGTTAGTATTTCAGCATCAGGAACTACAGTGATGAATGTCACCATTTTTGACCTAGCTGGCAATCCCAAGGTCAATTCACCCTATAATTTCTTGCTTGCCATATAATTAAGGCAGCCACAACTCCTCAATGGCCTGAGAAGCTGTGGCACATCCAGCTGGCCCCAATCCTAGTTCTGAAACAGAGGTAGCCAGGAACACCTGGACATAGCTGTTTCAATTGATTATACCCACCTGAAAGCTATCCTGGAACAGATGGACGTCTATTAAGAAAACTACAAGGGAAATTTCTGAAATGAGAGGCAATCCAATCAGAGATCTGCTCTTCCACAGTAATGTCTTCCTAACAAGAACAGAGAAACCAGCTGTCTCTTTCCTTTTCCTCAAATCAATGACTTAACAAAACATCAAATCTATGTATTTTAATTATCATTTGTCTTACTAGAGCAAGACAAAGCAAGTCTTTTTTGCATAGCTGAGTTAGCAATTTATTTGCATCAAGTGTGATTTACCTGTAAGTTTGTGCTCAATGCTTTTTTTTTCTTACCTACTTGATCAGTGGCACTCTCATTCACCATGATTAAAGCTGGTGAGTGCATGAAAGATAAAAATGTTCTCTGGAGGTATTAAGGATCTCACAGTTGCATGTGACCTTCCAAATATCTCTCCAGAGTATCATGAGATACTTAGATGGGAAGGTAGCACAAATGTCACAAGACCCATATATCTAATCTGTGAAGAGCCTGGATATTTGGGGAGGTCACAGGGCTGTCATGACAAGTCTTTGGTCAATTACTTTGGAGAGTTGGAACAGTTTAGACAGCATCATTGGGCATTCAACCTACCAGGTACTCATGGTCATGATGCAGACATACTGGGGAAGTACGACTATAAAAGTATCATAAAGTACTCTCACTAAACTTGAGGACATGGATTGCAGAGATGAAGAAGGCAAGCAGATGAGGAAAAGTCCAGAGATATGATTGAAGAGGAACATAGCCAGAAATTCTTCCAGGGGGAGAGGAAAAGTACACTTACTATAAATTTGATTCCTAAATGGTGTTGCCTCCTTCCCTAATTCTAGCTCAGGAAAAGTGTTTAATTTAAAATAAATGAAAAAATTTTAAAGCCGCACAATATGTAAGCTACTTTTAATTGTTATAGTTGACATCTAGTGATTGCACTGGGGGGAATGGTAGATTGAATAAGGTATGTCTGACAAACCAAAATTTTAGATTTCATCCAAACTAAATCCAACCTCTGAACAGCTATGGATTCATCACTCACTATTAGAACTCCTTTGTGGGATGTTTATAAATTTTAATGCACCACAAAACCAAAACATGTACTTATCATTTTTGTCAATCCCACTATACCAATCAACATGAAAATGATCCCTTTTGCCATAAAAAACTGCCATATATTTGTAACATACATTTGAAAGGGAATTTTTAATACTAGCAAGTGCCAGTATGTGCAAGAAACTCCACAGTCTCTACAGGTTTAACTGCTTAATCCATATATAAGGAATATTCTTAAAATTCCTCAAAATGTTTGTAACGCTAAACTGAACTGACAGTATTATATAAAGTAACTAGGTCAAAGTCTTTTTTCCTGGTGTAGTTAATTATGAGTGCCAATTAATTTTAAAATTTCAGAATAAATCAACATGATTAATGTTATTTTAATGGAGACCAAAGGAATTACTGTAATTTGATGTTTTGGTGCTAGAATGTTGCTGAGAATTTTTATATAAGCTGAAGTGCAGTGAGTTCAACTGTCAAAGTCCCATATGCATATTCTACTTTATCAACATCAATTTTTACATAAATAAATCAGTTCTAAAAACTGTCTCTTTAGATGGTTAGTTATAATGGAGCACAGGTTGTGTGGCGGTAAATGAGCCTGCAACATTGAATTAATTATAACTAATCTTATTACATTAAAGACCTAATACATTTATAATAATGGACACTTTCAAGTGCCACCAATTTAGATATTACATATGCAAAAGTAATAATTTATGAGTGAAAATTAATTACTGTTAAATTACCATGGAATTTCTATGGTTATACATTGCATTCTTATTAATGTCAAATAACTTCAGAATGACTTACAACACTGCAATAAACAGGAAAAGAATTCAGGACATTTAGTTATCCTATGCAAGTGATTTTTCCAAGCTTCAGCTATATAATATATATGTAAGAGCAGTTAGACACACTTTTTATTCAGTTAAAATAAACTCTTTATGAAGACAGAATTTAACAACTATTCAATCTAGAGCCTAATCACAAGATGATTGCACAAAGAAAATATATTTCAAAGCTAGCTAGTTTAAGATTTTAGATAAACCAATGCTGTGCTCCTTTGAGAAGGAAAAACTCTTCAATTAGAAAGAATACTCATTAATAACAAATTAACCGTCACTCCAGCACTGTATACTTCAATCTCTTCTGTAGTTTTATACCAAAGTATGTCAGAAATGAGGCATGAAAAGCTATTAACTGAATCATTCACAATGAATAGATTTTGTTTCCATCTTGTTCTTTCAATAAAAATAATGAACTGAGTTATTTCCCTAGTAATTATGATAATATAACTCCCATTTTGCCCTTTTGCATTTTTGTTATTGATAGCTTTACTTTACCACGCTCAGATTTTTAAAGTTATTTATGCATTGCCATGCTCACCATTGAAATGCCTAACTGATTTAGCCCTGGTCTATCCTACAGAATGTGCATACCCATATGTTAGTTACACTAACTACAGCATAGCTACATCACTCAGGCTACGTCTAGACTGCAAGCCTCTTTCGAAAGAGGCTTTTTCGAAAGATACTTTCAAAAAAGCCTGTTTCGAAAAAGAGCGACTAGACTGCAAGCAGTACTTTCAAAAAAGCAAGCTGTTTTTTCGAAAGAGAGCACCCAGGCAATCTGGATGCTCTCTTTCAAAAAAGCCCTGTTTGCATTCAAGAACGCCATTTTTCAAAAGAGCACTTTCGAAAAAAGGCATTCTTCCTCGTGAAATGAGGAGTACCGCCATCGAAAGAAAAGCCACGTTCTTTCAATTTAATTTCGAAAGAACGCGGCTGTAGTCTAGACGCAGGTGAAGTTTTTTCGAAAAAAGGCTACTTTTTTTGAAATAACCTAGCAGTCTAGACACAGCCTCAGGGTGTGTGTAATCCACAGCCCTAAGCAACAGTTACACTATTTTATGCATGGGTGTAGACAGCACTATGTCAGTGGAAGAGCTTCTCCCACTGGCATAGCTACTGCCTCTTGCAGAAGTGGATTAATGATGCTCATTGGAGAAGCTCTCTTCCATTACAGCATCTTCATTAAAGCGCTACAGTAGCACAACTGCACTGATGAAGCATTGTAATTGCACTTCTGCCTTTAGGAAAGGATGTGGCATTTTCAAAAGGGATTTAGTCACATAGGATGTGTCCAGACTACATCCCTTTCTCGAGAAAGGGATGTAAATTAGCCATGTCCATATTGCAAATGAAGCCAGGATTTGAATTTCATAAGAATATAAGAACAGCCGTACTGGGTCAGACCAAAGGTCCATCTAGCCCAGTATCCTGTCTGTGGACAGTGACCAGCACCAGGTGCCCCAGAGAGGGTGGACCGAAGACAACGATCAAGCGATTTGTCTCCTGCCATCCCTCTCCAGCCTCTGACAGACAGAGGCCAAGGACACCATTTTATCCCCCGGCTAATAGTCTTTTATGAACCTAACCTCCATGAAATTATCTAGCTTCTCTTTAAACGCTATTATAGTCCTAGCCTTCACAGCCTCCTCTGGCAAGGAGTTCCACAGGTTGACTACACGCTGTGTGAAGAAGAACTTTCGCTTATTAGTTTTAAACCTGCTCCCCATTAATTTCATTTGGTGTCCTCTAGTTCTTCCATTTAGGGAACTAATAAATAACTTTTCTTTATCGGCCCTCTCCACACCACTCATGATTTTATATACCTCTATCATATCCCCCCTCAGTCTCCTCTTTTCTAAACTGAAAAGTCCCAGTCGCTTTAACCTCTCCTCATATGGGACCCGTTCCAAACCCCTAATAATTTTAGTTGCCCATTTCTGAACCCTTTCCATGGCCAAAATATCTTTTTTGAGGTGAGGAGACCACATCTGTATCTGTCTTACCTATCCTAAACAGTTTGGTATCATCCGCAAACTTTACTACCTCACTGCTTACCCCTTTCTCCAGATCATTTATGAATAAGTTGAAAAGGATCGGTCCCAGGACTGACCCTTGGGGTACACCACTAGTTACCCCTCTCCAATGTGAAAATTTACCATTTATTCCTACCCTTTGTTTCCTGTTTTTTAACCAGTTCTCAGTCCATGAAAGGATCTTCCCTCTTATCCCATGACAACTTAATTTATGTAAGAGCCTTTGGTGAGGGACCTTGTCAAAGGTTTTCTGAAAATCTAAGTATATTATATCTACTGGATCCCCCTTGCCCGCATGTTTATTAACCCCTTTAAAGAACTCTAACAGATTAGTAAGACAGGATTTCCCTTTACAGAAACCATGTTGACTTTTGTCCAACAAATTATGTTCTTCTATATGCTTCACAATTTTATTCTTTACTATTGTTTTGACTAATTTGCCCGGTACTGAAGTTAGACTTACTGGTCTGTAATTGCCAGGATCGCCTCTAGAGCCCTTTTTAAATATTGGTGTCACGTTGGCTACCTTCCAGTCATTAGGTACGGAAGCCGATTTAAAGGATAGGTTACAAACCACAGATAATAGCTCAGAAATTTCCCATTTGAGTTCTTTTAGAACCCTTGAATGAATGCCATCCGGTCCCGGAGATCTGTTAACATTAAGTTTTTCTATTTATTCCAAAACCTCCTCTAATGACACTTCAATCCAGGACAGTTTCTCAGATTCATCACCCACAAAGGACGGTGCAGATTCAGGAATCTCCCCAACGTCCTCAGCCATGAAGACTGAAGCAAAGAAATCATTTAGTTTCTCCGCAATGGCTTTATCATCCTTGATTGCTCTTTTTATGGCTCGATTATCTAGGGGACCCACAAGTTTTTTAGCAGGCTTCCCGCTTCTAATGTACTTAAAAAACATTTTGTTATTTCTTTTTGTGTTTTTGCCTAGCTGTTCCTCAAAATCTTTTTTTGCTTTTCTTATTACATTTTTACACTTGATTTGACAGTGTTTATGTTCTTTTCTATTTATCTCACTAGGATTGGACTTCCACTTCTTAAAAGATACCTTTTTGTCCCTCGCTGCTTCTTTTACATGGTGGTTAAGCCATGGTGACTCTTTTTTAGGTCTCTTGCTATGTTTTTTAATTTGAGGTATACATTTAAGTTGGGCCTCTATTATGGTGTCTTTAAAAAGTTTCCATTCAGCTTTCAGGGATTTGGCTCTAGTCACTGTGCCTTTTAATTTCTGTTTAACAAACCTCCTCATTTTTGTGTAATTCCCCTTTTTGAAATTAAATGCCAGGGTGCTGGACTGCTGAGGTGTTCTTCCCACCACAGAAATGTTGAATGTTATTATATTATGGTCACTATTCCCAAGCGGTCCTGTAATGGTTATATCCTGGACCTGATCCTGCGCTCCACTCAGGACTAAATCGAGAATTGCCTCTCCCCTTGTGGGTTCCTGCACCAGCTGCTCCAAGAAGCAGTCATTTAAGCCATTGAGAAATTTTATCTCTGCTTCTCTTCCTGAGGTGACATGTGTCCAGTCAATATGGGGGTAATTAAAATCCCCCATTATTACAGAGTTCTTTATTTTGGTAGCCTCTCTAATCTCCCTTAGCATTTCAATGTCAGTATCTCTATCCTGGTCAGGTGGTCGGTAATATATCCCTACTGCTAATTTCTTATTATTGGAGCATGGAATTACTATCCATAGCGATTCTATTGAACATGTTGATTCACTTAATATTTTTATTTTATTTGATTCTACATTATCTTTCACATACAGTGCCACTCCGCCACTCAGCCAGCCTGCTCTATCCTTTCTATATATTTTATATCCCAGTATGATTGTGTCCCACAGATTTTCCTCATTCCACCAGGTTTCAGTGATGCCTATTATGTCAATCTCCTCATTTAATATGAGGTACTCTAGTTCACCCATCTTATTAGTCAGACTCCTAGCATTTGCATACAAGCACTTTACAAATTTGCCACTGCTTATTTGTCTGCCCTTCCCTGATGCATTGGATTCCTTTGTATGCGGTTGTTTGTCTGCTCTGACCCATGGTTTGCCCTCTCCCCTCCTCTCTTTCTGACTACAGCTTAGAGAATCTCTATCAATGGATTCTCCTCTAAGAGAAGTCTCCCTCCGATTTACGTGCATCTCCGCACCAATCGGCTTTCCCCCATCTCTTAGTTTAAAAACTGCTCTACGGCCTTTTTCATGTTTAGTGCCAGCAGTCTGGTTCCACCCTGGTTTAGGTGGAGCCCGTCCTTCCTGTATAGGCTCCCCCTCTCCCAAAAGTGTCCCCAGTTCCTAATAAATCTAAACCCCTCTTCCCTACACCATTGTCTCATCCACGCATTGAGACTCTGAAGCTCCACCTGCCTACCTGGCCCTGCGCGTGGAACTGGAAACATTTCTGAGAACGCCACCATAGAGGTCCTGGATTTCAGTCTCTTTCCTAGCAGCCTAAATTTGGCCTCCAGGACATCTCTCCTACCCTTCCCTATGTCATTGGTACCTACGTGTACCATGACCACCGGCTCCTCCCCAGCACTACACATAAGTCTGTCTAGATGCCTTGAGAGATCCGCAACCTTCGCACCAGGCAGGCAAGTGACCATACCGTTCTCCCGGTCATCACAAACCCAACTATTTAAGTTTCTAATGATCGAATCTCCCGCTACTAACACCTGCCTCTTCCTAACTGGCATTCCCTCCCCCTCAGAGGTATCCTCAGTGCGAGAGGATACCGCAACATCCTCTGGGAGGCAGGTCCCAACTACAGGATGGTTTCCCTCTGCTCCCATTGAATGCTCTGTTCCCTTGAGACTTTCATCCTCCTTAAGAGCACTGGGGCTCTCAGACTGGAGGTGGGACAGTACTACAGTGTCCCAGAAAGTCTCATCAGCATAGCTCTCTACCTCCCTTAGCTCCTACAGTTCAGCCACCCTGGCCTCCAAAGCCCAAACTCGGTCTCTGAGAGTCAGGAGCTCCTGGCAACGGATGCACACATACGCCACCTGCCCACAGGACAGGTAATCATACATGTTACACTCGACACAACAAACAGGATAGCCCCCTCTCTGCTGCTCGGCTTCTGTCTCCATTTTTCTAATGAATAAGTTTAAGTATAAACTGGGATTCTTTTTAAACCTCTGGAATATAGATTATTTTAAGAGTTATGATTTAAAGAAGGTCAGAAGACACTAGTGTCCTCTAAACTCCGTCTCCAAACTCTCCTGTTAGCTGTTCCTGGTCCGCTCTCCCTGGTCGCTGAGTCACAGGTTTATATAGCTATGGTAGCCCCTCCCCATGACTGAGGCTCAGCCAATTAACAGAGGCTTCTAGATTTTAAACCTTTTAGAAGCTCCTTCAAACAAACAAAGCAAACAAACAAACAAACCAAACAGACAAACACAAGCTCAGCACACTGCAAAGAACTCCCCCCCCCCCCCCACGCAAACACACGCTCCAGACAGCCACTTACCACAGGGTCCCGTTTTTACTCCTCTTTTACCTGGAGAACTCCCTCTCCAAACTCTCCTGTGCTTCATTTGCATAATGGCGTCTGCCACTTTTTTTCAAAACGGGGCTTTTTTTTTAAAAAATGACAGTTTAGATGGGGATCTTTAGAAAATAAAAGCCTTTTTTGAAAGATCCTGTACTCCTCAAAAAATTAGGTTAACAAGATCTTTCGAAAGATCCCCATCTAAACTGCCGGGGGGGTTTTTTGTTTGTTTGTTTGTTTTTCGAAAAAGCCCTATATGCAAATGAAGTACGGGAAATTCAATTCTCGGCTTCATTTGCAATATGGACATGCATAATTTACATCCCTTTCTCGAAAAAGGGATGTAGTCTAGACACACGCTTAGGGACCCCAAATCCCATTGATTGTCAATGGGATTTAAGCTCCTTTCATAGAATACTAGAACTGGAAGGGACCTTGAGAGGTCATCAAGTCCAGTCCCCTGAATATCTCAGTAGAGAGTGAATTAACCATAGAAAGCTGGGCGAGGTCTATAAAAGCCAAAGGGAAATGATACTTTTACAAACTTCACTGCAAATGTTTCCAACGTTTAAAATGTGTAGATGTACAGGCATTTTGCATTTAAACATGGATAGCTGGCAGCAAAACAACTGTGAAGACAAGAATAGCATTCTCACTACATAAAAGCACAGACATTTAAAATTAGATAATGCATGGACACTCAAATTGAGTTCTGAGACAATGCGAATCTGCTGAGTGCCTAAAACCCTTTTGAAAATGAGACTTCTGTCCCTGAGTTAGGCATCACAGTGGTGAATGCAATAATGCATGAATACGTTTAAATTTTAAGCACCCTGTCTTTAAACTCCATCATTGAAATAAACCCTACACATAGCATCCCTAAAAATTGTTCTTTACAGGAAAATCAAAAATACAGCTGTTATTTAGACACAACAAAACCAAATTTAAATGTGCAAATGAGATGCAAGGACTTTTTTCTGATCTATCACTATAATTTTATTAAGATGGCTTATATTTCTCCTTGTTTCACTTTCAAAATTTGTCTCCTCTTTTAAGCTTTCACTGTCAACTAGGAATTCTGGAGAGGAGAAATTCAGATGGGGCTAACACAGCCAGAAAAATATACAGTTAATTTTCAACTGTCCTTTTCCAAACCAGAAATGTTTTGTTCCCAAGTGAGCACTCTATAGTTTGACTGACCCAGATGGCAATTTCTTCACAATATAGGTTGGACCTCTCTGGTCTGGCATTGTTGGGACCTGAGTGGTCCCAAATAAGGGAATTTGCTGGATCTGGGGAGGTCCCCTGCTACCAGATCCCCAATGCAGTCCTAGCTTCATTCACCCTCGCCCATTGGGCTGCCATGCTGCTACAGCCTCGGCAGCCCAGACTGCCATGTCCCTGGCCCCGCTACTGGGGCTGCCAGGCCTGCTGCATCCCTGGCCCTGGCCTTGGCCCTACTAATGGGGCTGCCATGTCTCTGGCCCCACCTCCGCTACTGGGGCTGCTGCAGCAGTGCATTCCCGAATCTGGCCCCACTACTGGGGCTGCCACAGCTCCGGCTGTGCTTCCAGTTCTGCCAGCCCTCTTGCCCTGGGGCTCCCAGCCAGGATTCCCTGGTCCAGGAATATCTGTGGTCCTGCCAAACCATGCATGTTGATGGATGAGGGAGTTCCGGTTTTGGGAGGTCAAACCTGTATCACAAAGAAATCCACAACAGAGTAAAATAGTTAATTTTTGTACCCTTTTAAAATAAAACTAAAAAGGTGGCAGTACTGCAGAAAAGAAAATGAGGGCGATAAGTGGATCACAAATTACATGTGAGTCAACCAAGTGATGATATTGTAAAAAACTCAAACATAATTCTGCAATGTATTACTAAGAGCCTCCTGGGTCTTACCTTTCTAATTGGTAAGACCCAGGAGGTAATTGTCCTGTTACATTTGGCACTGGGAGTCCTCAGCTGATACACAGGCAGCCCTCCCTGTGAGATGGATGGCTGCACAGCTGCCTAATAAGCCTCGTCCAGGGGCTCAGAACTGCTGCACATGGAGCTGCCATGGCAAGGGAACAGATGCACTGCTGCAGTGAGGGGAGAGGGAAGAAGTGCACTCCTGGCCCCAGCAGCAAGGCTGGACAAAGAAAGGGGCTTTATGCGCTGCAGTCTAAAGCTCCTGTATTTCAAGCCATCCCTTCCTGTCAGATGTAGGGAGGAAATGGCTTCATGCACTAAATCACTGCGAATGCCAGAATGTTCTGTCCCTACACTGCCCTCACCTGGAGGCTCTGACCCCACAGCCAGCATTGTGATGAAAGGTATCTGAGGGGGATGGTGCATGCAGGGGGGGCACCTGGTGCAGGAGGTGCTAGGGTCCACCTGGCCCCCCACCAAATAGCAGCTGCTGCAGATAAGCACACCCATACTCCAACTTCCTGCCCCAGCCCTGAGCTCCCTTCCACAATCTAACTCCCTCCTAGACCCCACTAAGCTGCCCTACCCCAGCCCTGAGCCCCTCCCACAAGCTAATTCCCTCTCTGACCCAGACCCCAATCTAAGGAAGTTGTGGAATCCCTGCCACTGAAGGTTTTTAAGACCAGGTAAAAGAAACATCAACAGGTGAGAAAAACATGAGGGAATGGATTAGATGACTAGTCAAGGTTCCTTCCAGCCCTGTTTCTAGACTTTTAAAACCACCACAAAAGAAAGTTTTCTGCTTTTCTGTTCCACACACAAAACATACACCTCATTCACCTCTATTCACAAAGCCTTTAATACTTCAGCATGAGTGTCAGCTGGTTCTAATTGTCTTGGCCCACTGCACAGCAAACAGCACGAAGACAATTGACATCAGCTAAGGATTTGACCCTATACATTGATCAGTATAGAACATCTAGTTTAAAAAAGCTATTACAGATCATTACTGAATGGAAACTTTTTATGATGTTGGAGTGGAAGGCAAGAAAGACTGATATTTTGTAAGATGTGGGATAGGTGTCTTCACAGTTTGGGTAGATGCTGAGTTCAATTCTTTGTAAGTCCTTTAAATCTTTGAAAAACTGTTTTAAAAGTATTGAAGCATATAGTGAATGAAACCTAGTGAAGCTTTATATTTTTGATTTAGCAGAGTTTAATTCAGGTTCTAATAGTACCTTTTATTCAAAAAGCTTCTGAAAGTTCTGTCTGATAAGAATGAATGGAACGGGAGCAACTTGCACACCAATTTTTCTGACGCTGCCCTGTGTACATATCTCTAGTCTTGGAAGGTGTTTTTGTTTGTGGTATTGTTTTTTATGAATGTGTTGAGGAAATATCAAAGAAAAGACAACATGTGGATATGCAGAAGGCAATGCAGTTGCTCAGTTCTGACTCTGGAAATCAGAGATTTTTTTTCAAAGGTGTTTTTTTTAAAGGTTCTTTGCAGAAGTTCTGAAAATTAGGCTGCAGGTATTGGTGTATGACCATCTTTCACACCATAACTTTAGCTGAGTGTTCAATCCCTGAGAATTTTAAAAGTGCATCTATTCAAGTCATAAATGTTATATACCTTCTGTTATGCCCACTTGTGCCAAACTTTTCCTACACTGCTCTGGGCCCCAATCTCTGATCAGGAAGCCAGACAGGCTCCACCCAGTTACCAATGAATAATAGAAAAGATCTTTTTTCTATATCTGGTGATCGTGAAGATGTGTTACTCTTGTTCATTCCATCTTAGATGTGAGTGCCTGCCAAATACACCAGAACTGGAAGACTTTCCCTCAGTGAAGTCCATCAGGGACTGGCTCTGGCGCCCTCTGGAATGGCATGGTATAAAAAGTGCCTCTGGCTTCCTTTGGCCTTAGTTCCTTCCTGCCAGTAACTCCAACTGTGGGAGAGAAGGGCAACCATGGAACTGACATAAGCAAACACATCTGGAAGAAACCACAGAAAAGGTCTTTTCTTCTTCAAGTGCTTGTTCATGTTATTCCACGTTAGGTGACTCCCAAGCACTATCAAGGGAGGCAGGTAGTAGTTCATGGATGTGTAGATTGCAGCACAGCTCTGTTGAACCCAGTGTTGTTTCTGACCTGTCAAGTGACGGCATAATGCAACCAGGAGACTGCAAACAGGAGAGTTTGAGAGGGAAAAAAGGAGATTTTCCCCCTCACCTCCTTGAACAAAGTGTGAGTACTAATCTTGGGGTGAGTGAGTTTGCTTGACTGTTTGTTTGCATTTTTCTCTCTCTTTCAGGTTATTATAGTTATTTCAGTTAGTAGGTCAGCTGGGATTGTGGGTCTGGAGACTGTGTGAGCCTTTGATCAGGCTCAATCAGCTTTATGACCACCCTCCCCCGTGTGAGTAATGAGAGGGTAGGGTTGACCTGCAAAAGAAGGCCTTAAAAGCCAGAGACTTAATGGCCAGGAGATTGCAAACAGGAGAGTTTGAAGGAGGAAGTTCTAATATATCCAGTATGACTAGGAAGGTTCAGGTCACCTGTGCCAACAATGCTTCTGGTAGTGTGTGTGTCCTGGGAACAGGGCTGGATTAAGACCTTTAGAGGCCCTAAGCACTGAAAAGATTATGGTGCCCCTCTTCTCCCATATGTAATTCAAAATAAAAACAATACTATACCATAAAATCTTTTTTTTTTTATTGGTGTCCCTGCTTTGCTGGTGCCCTAAACACATGCTTAGTCTGCCTATTGGGTAGTCCAGCCCTGCCTGGGAATACCCCTATGTAGAAGTATGCATCCTTCAGATCATTATGACCCCTACATCCATTTCTGCAGTATTCCTTCTTGGACTGTCATTTCTCATTTTGTATGTGTTAAACTGATTTTTGCTCCCTAAGTGGAGTACTTTGCATATGTCCTTATTGAACTTCATCCTATTTAGAAATTATAACCCTATCCTCCAAAGTACTTCAACCATTTCCAGTTTGGTATCATCTATAAACTTTATAAGATTATTCTCTATGACATTATCTAAGTCATTGTTCAAAATATTGAACAAAACTGATCCCTGTGGAACCCACCAGTTATGCCCTTCTTGAATGACTGTGAACCCTAAACAATTACTCTCGAGAGTAGTTATCCATCCAGTTATGCACCCACTTTTAGTAGCCCCATCTAGGTTGTATTTCTCTAGTTGATTGAGAAGAAGGTCATGCAAGATTGTATCAAATGCTTTACTAAAGTTTAGGTATACCATGTCTACCACTTCCCCATTATCGACAAGGCTTGTTAGAAAGCTATCAGATTGCTTTGACATGATTTATTCTTGATAAATCAATGCTGACTCTTACTTACTACTTATCTTCCAGATGTTTGCAGATGGATTCCTTAATTATTTATTCCACTATCTTTCCTGGCACATAAGTTAAGCTGACTGGTCTGTGGTTTCCTAGGGTGTCCTTATTGTTCTTTTAATAGATGGGTACTATATTTGCCCTTTTCCAGGCTTCTGGAATCTCTCCTGTCTTCTATGACTTTTCAAAGATGATCGTTAATGGCTCAGATACCTCCTCCATTAGCTCCTTAAGTATTCTAGGATGCATTTCATCAAGCCCTAGTGACTTGAAGCCATCTAATTTGTCTAAGTGACTTTTAACTTGTTCTCTTCCTATTTTAACTTCTGAATCTACCTCCTTTATTGTAGGCATCCTATCACTACCAACCTTCTTGGTGAAAACTGAGACAAAGAAATCATTAAGTACCACTGCCATTTCCATATTTTCTGTTATTGTTTTCCCTCTTCACTGAGCAGTGGGCCTACCCTGCCTCTGGACTTCCTCTTCTTTCTAATATATTTGTAGAACATTTTCTTGTTACCCTGCATATCTCTAGCTAGAATGAACTCATGTTGTGCCATGGCCTTTCTAATCTTGCCCATTCATAGTTGTATTATTTATTTATGGTCATCCTTTGTAATTTGACCCACCTTCCACACTTTTTGTAGACTCCATTCAAGATATCCTGG
Source organism: Pelodiscus sinensis (assembly GCF_049634645.1). Taxonomy (NCBI): domain Eukaryota; kingdom Metazoa; phylum Chordata; order Testudines; family Trionychidae; genus Pelodiscus; species Pelodiscus sinensis. Next base: position 27,340,066 of record NC_134718.1, read on the forward strand.
TCAAGCCAGAGTGGTCTCTTTCCATACTTCTTATGCTTGCTAATCAGTGGAATAATGTGCTCCTAAGTCTTTAATAATGTCTCTTTGAAAAACTGACATCTGTCTTCAATTGTTTTTTCCTCTTAGTCTTGCTTCCTATGGGAACTTTTTTACCAACTCCTTTAATTTGCTAAGGTCTGCCTTCTTAAAATATATTGTCTTTATTTTGCTAGTCTCCCATCAACCATTCCTTAGAATTATGGACACTATCATTTCATGAACAACAAGGAGTCCTGTGTCATCTTGTAGAGTAACAGATGTATTGGAGCATAAGCTTTTGTGGGAAAAAACCCACTTCGTCAGTTGCATGTAGTGGAAATTTCCAGAGGCAGGTATAAATATGCAGGCTAGAGATAACGAGGTTAATTCAGTCAGGAAGGGTGAGGCCCACTTCTAGCAGCTGATGTGGAGGTGTGAACACCAAGAGAGGAGAAACTGCTTTTGTACTTGGCTAGCCATTCACAATCTTTGTTTAATCCTGAACTGAAGGTGTCAAATTTGCAGATGAACTGTAGCTCAGCAGTTTCTCTTTGAAGTCTGGTCTTGAAGGTTTTTTTGCTGCAAGACGGTTACCTTTAAATATGCTACTGTGTGTCCAGGGAGATTGAAGTGTTCTCCTACAGGTTTTTGTATATTGCCATTCCTAATGTCTGATTTGTGTCCATTTATTCTTTTACATAGGCACTGTCTAGTTTGGCAGATGTATATAGCAGAGGGGCATTGCTGGCACATGATGGCGTATATTATATTGGCAGTTGTGCAGGTGAATGAACCAGTGATGGTGTGGCTGGTCTGGTTAGGTCCTGTGATGGTGTCGCTGGTGTAGATATGAGGGCAGAGTTGGCACCGAGGCGTATATTATATTTGTAGATGTGTTCATTCAACTCTGATATTTCATATCATTTCACTCAAGCTGCCTTCCACTTTCACTAAGTCCTGTGCTTTAAAAAATGATTTTATTTGTTGTTTGATGATGTTCGTCCATCGTGTTCGAAGAGGACCTTGACATCTAACGAGTTGTGGGCTGTCCATGGTGTGTCAACAAATGGCTGATAAGGCCAATGCGGGCATGAAATGTTTTGCCACATGTCGGGCAGATGTGTAATTTGTTGTTTAAAGAAAGCCTCATCCACCTATTCTACCTGGGTAGATCTGCTATAATAGACCTCTACCATATACATCTTGCTCACAGAGTGAGCACTTCCCATTTCTACAGGCAGCATTGGAGGTGTATAGGAGTATGTATGCCACCAAGTACAGCCACTTTCCAACAATTTCAGAATTCCTCCATTATCTCCAATTGTGCATGTTGTACCTCTAAGTAAACTACCCTTCCTAAAAACATTTTCCAGCCCAATTAGTGTGCCTTTTTTCAAGTTCTCCATTTCTCTTTCAAGTGACATCTCACAATCCATCCACTTTCTGAGTGAGTATTCCTATTACATTCTCCTGTTTGTCAACTTTATTATTTAGTAGGCCCAAGAAGCCTGGCACCTATAAGTGTTTTCCTCTGTGAGCTCATGAATAGTAACAGTGAGAAGTAACATAGAAGCTATTTATTTTTATTTAGATTTATTTTTAAGGAGAAATGTTAATTGTACTTCTCTAAGTACTGAGTACCAGAGACCTACACCTATATTGGCTTTCACAGACAGCATCACAATAGACCTGACATAGCTCTGGTGCCCCTCCATTCTTCCTGGCAGCAAATTACAGCTTGCTTGCTGCAAGCTGCTAATTTCAAGTCAGTCTCTCAGTTCACTGATCACTTTCCCCATCCTCTCTGTAGAGCAGATCCTTTAACAGGCCAAGGGCCTTTTGATCTCCTTATTCTCTGCGTTGGAGAACAATCCTGTCACCAAGGTTAAGAGCTGAGCAGTCCATCTTCACAGTTATAAACTTTCCTATTACATTTGAGGGGGAAATATCTTCTATAGTTCAGTTGCTTTATCTGTCCTATCTGCTTTCCTTAACAGCTTGTTTTGAAGTAACTATTAGAATCACAGAGCTGGAAGAGACCTCAGGAGGTCATCAAGTCCATCCCCCTGCCCAAGGCAGGACCAATCCCAACTAAATCAACCCAGCCAGGGCCTTGTCAAGCCAAGACTTAAAAACCTCTAAGGATGGAGATTCTACCACCTGCCTAGGTAACCCATTCCAGTGCTTCGCCACCCTCCTAGTGAAATAGTTTTTCCTAATATTCAACCTAGACCTCCCCCACTGTAACTTGAGACCATTACTCCTTGTTCTGCCAATCGTCACTACTGAGAAGAGTTTTTCTCCATCCTCTTTGGAACCTCCCTTCAGGAAGTTGAAGGCTGCTATCAAATTCCCCCTCTCTCTTCTCTTCTGCAGACTAAAAAAACCCAAATCCCTGAGGGTACGTCTACACTACAGCGCTAGTTCGAACTAACTTAGTTCGAATTAGTTAATTCGAACTAAGCTAGTTCGAACTAACGCATCTAGAACTAAAAACTAGTTCGAACTAGCGTTTTGCTAGTTCGAACTAGTAAGTCCACATTGAGTGGACTCTGAACAGGGCTTAATGATGGCCGGAAGCAGTGCCGGCAGGGCATAAAAGGAGGACTTAGAGCATGGAGATGCTGTCTCAGGCTAGCCGAGGGCTGCGCTTAAAGGGTCCCGACCCCCACCCCGGACACACAGTTCTAAGGGGTGCCCCGCTTGCAAAGAAGTTCTGGCTTGGAGTGCCCTGAGTGCCCACACTGGGCACATCACACCACTCGGCCATCAGCCCGGCTGCACTTGCCGCAGGCTGCCATCTGGGGAGAGGGAGTAATTGGGGGGCTGCAGGAGAGCTTCCACCCCCAGAAGCCCGCAGAGCCAGCCCAGTCCTCCCCATCGGGGGCTCGTACCCCATTCCTCCCTCACCTCCTTCCACTTGCCCTTCCCTAGCCCCCCTTCTTATTGATGTACAAAATAAAGATAACGTTTCTTCCAACATTGACTCTGTCTTTATTGAACAAAACTGGGGGAGACTGGGAAAAGGAGGTGGGAGAGGGGAAGAGAAAGGCTGGGAGAGGGGAGGGCAACTAACATGATCAGGGGTTGGGAACAGGTCCCAGATGAAGAGAGGCTACAGAGACTGGGACTGTTCAGCTTAGAAAAGAGGAGACGGAGGGGGGACAGGATAGAGGTCTCTAAAAGCAGGGGTTGGGTGGAGAGGGTGCATTCAGAAAAGTTCTTCCTGAGTTCCCATCAAGAAGGACTAGAGGACACCAAAGGAAAGGAATGGGTAGCAGGCTTGAAACTAGTAAGAGAAAGTTGTTGTTCTTGACAAAGCAAATAGTTAACCTGTGGAACTCCTTGCTGCAGGAGGCTGTGAAGGCTAGAACTAGAACAGAGTTGAAAGGGAAGTGAGATAAAGTGATGGAGGTTGGGTCCATGGAGTCCTATTAGCCAGAGGGTAGGAGTGGTATCCCTGCCCAAAGTTTGTGGAAGGCTGGAGAGGGATGGCACGAGACAAATGGCTTGGTCATTGTCTTCGGTCCATCCCCTCCAGGGTCCCTAGGGTTGGCCGCTGTTGGCAGACAGGCTACTGGGCTAGATGGACCTTTGGTCTGACCCAGTACGGCCATTGTAAGCTCAGGGCTCAGTGTCGGGGGTCTCAGTGGACCCCCTTGATTTTCATGCACACCTGGTCCTGGGTGGCCAGGCTGGCAGCTCTCCTGCCCTAGACGGCCACTTTCCTGTGCCTAGTGCGGAGATCGTGGACGAGGTCCACGATGTCCGCACTAGCCCAGGAAGGTGCCCGCCTCTTGCGGTCCAGGGCAAGCTCCCGGGAGCCGCCAGCCTGGTCCCGGCAAGAGGGGGTGGGCTGGGGGGCATCGGGTGGGTGGCTCTGTGCCGTGCCAGGTGCAGGGTCTGCTAGCTGGGTGCTGGCAGGCTTGCACCTGGCACGGGCACCGTAGCCAGCCCGTGCCCCTTTAAGGGGTCCGGGGCCAGGAGGGGGGCATAGAGTTTCCCTGGTGTTGGCCAGAGTGGCCACCAGGGAAACCTGGGGAGGGCTAGCCTCCCACTAGTTCGAACTAAAGGGCTACACAGCCCTTAGTTCGAACTAGCTAGTTCGAACTAGGCGTTAGTCCTCGTAAAATGAGGTTTACCTAGTTCGAACTAAGCGCTCCGCTAGTTCGATTCAAATTCGAACTAGCGGAGCGCTAGTGTAGCGCATAGGAAAGTTAGTTCGAACTAACGTCCGTTAGTTCGAACTAACTTTCTAGTGTAGACATACCCTAAGTCTCTCCTCATAGGTCATGTGCTCTAGCCCCCTAATCATTTTTGGTTGTCCTCTGCTGGACCGTCTTCAATGTGTCCACATCCTTTCTATAGTGGGGGACCCAGAACTAGACACAATACTCTAGATGTGGCCTCACCAGTGCCAAAAAAAGGGGAATAGTCACTTCTCTAGATCTGCTGGCAATGCTCCTCCTAATGCAACCTAATATGCCATTAGCCTTCCTGGCTACAAGGGCATACTGTTGACTAATATTCAGCTTCTCATCCACTGTAATCCCCAGGTCCTTTTCTGCAGAACTGCTACTTAGCCAGTTGGTCACCAGCTGGTAACAATGCTTGGGATTCTTCTGTCCCAAGTGCAGGACTCTACACTTGTCCTTGTTGAACCTCATCAGATTTCTTTTTGCCCAATCCTCTAATCTGTCTAGGTCACTCTGGACCCTATCCCTGCTCTCCAGCATATGTACCTCTCCCCTTAGCTTAGTGTCATCTGCGAACTTGCTGAGGGTGCAATCCATCCCCTAATCCAGGTCATTAATAAAGATGTTGAACAAAACCAGTCCTAGAACCAATCACTGGGACACTCCGCTAGAAACCGACCGCCAACCTGACATCAAGCTGTTAATCACTACCCGTTGGGCCCGACAGTCTAGCCAGCTTTCTATCCATCTTACAGTCCATTTATCCAATCCATACTCCCTTAACTTGATGGCAAGAGTATTTGGGGAGACCATATCAGTCTTGGGGACAGAGTATTTCCAAAAAAACAAATATTTCCCAGTTCCCCATGCTTGTAGTATTGCTCATGAGGAATATTATGTTATCAGTTTCCCCTTCACTGTGGCTTTAGAAAGTCTTCCAAGCAAATGGAGACTGCAAACCATCTTATGCTAGGGGTCTCTCTACAGTCTTTTAGAGGGGCCCTGTGGGAAACAAGTGTAGTCAGTGACCCTGGCAGACTGAAAGTGTGTCTGTGTGTCACTCTCATCACAGAAAGTATGATGACTTACAGAGTCATAAGCCAGGGATAGGAAACATATTTGGGTTGGGGACCGCTGACCCACAGAAAGTCAGTCAGTGGCCATACAAAAGTGAGCAGCAAACCTCCCCAAATAAATATACCCTCACTGGTGTGGCACTCTCCTGAGAAGGAGAGAGCCATTCCCCACATTCCTCTTGCACACCAGAGTGTAGGGGGGCCCAGGCTAGTATATTTTGCATGCTTCAGCCCCACAGGAAGATGGCAGAGGGACTGGAGTACCAGCAGGGGCTCCCCAGTGCTGGGGATAGGGAAGTCCCAAGCCTTGGGTGCCGGATCCAGGCAAGCTAGGGGCCGCATCTGCGAAACTTACTCTTCTAACACATTCTATGGTAGGCTACAGTGACTGGGGCACCCTCTCTGTACATACACATAGTTGGCAATGCAAAATTCCATACTCCCTCCCTTCCATTATGTTCCCAGCCGGTCACATGCCCCTCTTCTGTTCATAGACAACTGCTTGCTCTCTTTGTATCTCAGAGCTGCTTTCATCCTTCTATGCACAAAGGTGCATACGTGCACATGCATAGTTGACAGATCAATGCATGGATTTTGGCTGTGCCCCTGTAATGAGGCATTATTGGAAAACTCTGGGAGGTGGGTGGGCGTAAGCCTGCCAACTCCCCCAGCATTCTGGAGGGACCACTGGACTTGGGTTCCAAATGATTACTTGGGACAACTAATGGAAAAACAGGTTCAGAGGTGCAGGTCAGAGTTTCAAAATGAGGGAACCAGAGGGGGACATGGAGCAGAGAACCTCGGGCAGTGCCAACTGCTCCTCTAAGCAATGTATGGAGTCAGTGGATGCCACACAGAGGAACTCTGCCTGGATTCATGAGAATAGGGAGGAGCAGAAATTGGCCCTGCAGTTCCAAAAGAACCCTTAGTCCAGCATTCTCCTCCAGGTGTTGTAGATACAGGCCTTAGCCAAGGCCAGGAGGAGACTGAAAAAGGACGTATCACAACTTTGTATTTGGATAATTTTTCCAAATAATTTAAGTTGTAAGTAACTTTTAGACAGTTGCCATGGATTATTAAAGAGAGAATACAATTTTGTTTTATACTGTGACGGGGCAGCGGGACCCCACACTGCTGGGGAGCCACTTGAAAAAGCGGCCCTTCCAGAAAGCCACAGCCCCACCAGTGCGGAATCCAGAGATGCAGTGGTCAGCACAGACTGGGGGGAGGGAGAGCCAGATATGGCGCTAAGCCCCAGCATATGTGCGGAAGCAGGGGCCAATCCCGGGATGCAGGAAGCTGTTCCTGAAGGTACGGGATGGCACGTGGGGGTAGGGAACATTGGGGATTGGCTGGGGGAAGATGGGTCAACTCATCAGAAGGACGCGACAGGCATGAGTGAGGGGCTGTCATCAAGAGACGAAGGCAAGGGTGTGGGCAGACAGGGTAGCTGGTCCGTGGAGAGAATCGCTCCCGATTGAGAGCCTGGAGGGGGTGAGGAAGCAACCCAGGGCAGGCAGCTGAAGTTCTGCTTGCGAGCTGATGAGTTGCAGCAGGCATCCCCATCAGCCAGGTGGGGGGGAGTCCCCCCCACCTTAAGGCCCTGGGTTGGGACTCGGAGAGAGGGCGGGCCCGGTTCCCCTTCACTCCCCCTTCTGGGCGTAGTGGAGAGTGCATATTGTTGGGGAACAACCCCAAGCAGGCATAGGATTCCAAAAAGGGGGCGTACCCCTGGGGAGGGGCAGTCCCCTACTCATGGTGGAGAATGTGGCATATATGGTCCAACCCTGGATTTAGGGTAACCGAGAGCAGGCAGGCCCTGACTTAACTAAGAACGTGGTTTTGTTTGGACGAGACATGGATGTATCAAAATTACTGGAATGGCTGATGGAGAATCAGTGCCAGCAGCAGATACAACTCGTGCAACAGCTGGCCTCTCAGTACCAGGAACAGCAGCGGCAGTTGATCCAGGAACTAGCCAAGCAGCAGCAGGCAACTGGGAGGACCCGGGCCGGTGGGGAGCTGCCACTGAGAGGTGAGGAGGGCCTGGGCTCAGGGTCTCAGTTGCCAATAAGGCTGGCCAAGTTGGGACCTGAGGATGACCCCGAAGCATTTCTTGTGACATTTGAAAGAGTGGGCACAGCTGCAAAGTGGCCAGAGGAACACTGGGCCACCCTACGGGCCCCCTATCTGACAGGTCAAGCCCAGTTGGTGTACCGGGGCTTGTCCATGAGAGACACTTTACATTATTACAAGGTAAAGGAGGCCATCTTCATTTAGGGGTGATCCCGGAGATGTACCATCAACAGTTCCATCAGGAGCACTATGGTATTGGAGAAAGACCATGGGCGGTCTCACAAAGATTGCGAGAGGCAAGTTTGAGATGGCTGGAGCTAGAACCCAAGACAGGAATGCAGGTGGCGGAGGCGGTTATTTTAGAGCAATTCATACAGATCCTGCAGGCTGGGGACCAGAGATGGGTCTGGAGTCACCACCTGGCCACTCTGAATGAATCAGTGGCCTTGATGGAGGACTATTTGGCCATGGAGAGGGCCGAGGAAAAAGATAGGATGCCTTTGGGAGCTCCCATGGTTAACCCCTCTCCTCCATATCGGGTGCGAGGGCTCTGCGGCAACTCAGAGAGGAGGGAGACTGCAAACTAGGGGCAGGTGGAAGAGAGGAGGCTGGCACCAGTCTGGCGGATGCCCTGTCTGAGGTCAAGAGTGAGAAAGTACCCCAGGAAGAGGAAAAGGAGAGCGAGCGAAAGGGGGCATCCCCGGCTAAAAGTGTTGGTTACCAGTGTGGACAGGAAGGGCACTTTTGACCTGATGGATTTCACATTTGGCCGGGTGATTTCAGCCAGCTCTCTTCCCACTGGGTCAGAGAAGACCAAGGCAATGGTGAAAATAAAGGTGGACGGGTGACCGGTGGAAGCGATGATAGACTCAGGCTGTGGACAAACCATGGTAAGAGCAGACCTGGTGGAGGGAGGCCACATGACAGAAGGGCCCATTTGGATGCAGTGTGTTCATGGTGACGGACAGCCCTATCAGCCAGGTGTGGGAGGAGTCCCCCCCACACACACACACTAGGGTCCTGGGATGGGAATCGGAGAGAGGGAGGGCCCGGGTCCCCTTCATTCCCCCTTGTGGTCATTGTGAAGAGTGCATATTGTTGGAGAACGACCCCGAGCAGGCATAGGATTGCAAAAAGGGGGTGTACCCCAGGACAGGGGGGGCAGTCCCCTACGTATACATAACTATAAAATCAATATTTGTGTGCCTTCTCTTTGTATTACAATATAAATAATGGTTACATTTATGAGCTTTTCAGTGCAGGTAGATTTACAATCCAAATTCTCTTAGTATGCAAATTCAAACTTTAGTAAAAGTTTCTTAATACCCTTTGGAGAAGCAGGAAGGGATGCTGGAAAACATAGCAGAAGAAATTAAATAAGAACTTTCAATTCTTCATGGACTACAAGTGAGACATGCAAAGGATGACTCTAACAGTTCATCTACCCATGTACACCAAATTCAGAGAAAACCTATCCCTAATTAATATCCAACTGCTGTTTCATTAATGTGTGTTCATTAAAACATAAAATATTATAGAAAACTGTGCAGAATATTACAGAGTGCAATATATGCAATCGCTTTCAATGTACCTTAACTGAACATTAAAAAAAAATCCAAGTATATATTTTAATGTTATAATACTAGTACTAGTAGCTTAGCTCTTAAATATTATCCAAATAGTGGAAAGAATCCAGAGAAGTGCAATGAGAATAATTATGGGAATACAGGATTCATCTTCCAAGCACAAGGTTCATGGGCTTAAATGCTCTGATGAATAAGAAAAGATGACAGAAATAATACAATCATAGTATACAGCTACCAGAGGGACATATTAACATCCAGAATGGAACTTAGCTTCAACCATGGCTTAGTTTGAACTAACAGAGAAAACATTTAAGATTATATATCAGGAAGACCTGGAGGAAACAGCAAACCAACTGAAACAGAGTACAGAAAGGATTAAAGATCTTTAAATCTCATAAGGGAAAAGACTTAATGGCAAACAGCATCTAAGCATAAGGAAAGGCTTGTCCTGATATAAAATGTTCATATTTAAATACACCTTTGAGTAAAACATTTTATTTCAGATTTTAAAATGTTTATTCCATTGTCCGTAGCACTGCCTAGTCTAAACAGTCTTGTGTATACATTAGTAATGAAGATGACACATTGTCAGAGACAAAGGTTTTTTGAAAAGGTGATTGAACAACTGACATTACATGCAGAAATTAAATATAGGTCGAACCTCTCCAGTCTGGCACCCATAGGACCTGACCAGTACCGAACCAGGGAATTTGCCGAACCATAGGAGGTCAATATTTTCTAGCAGCATTACCAACACTTCCACTGGTTACTGGGTTTTCGAAAAAATTTAGGGGTAAATTAGAGCTAAAAAATAGCACAGAACACTGAGACACAGGACTTGTGGCTGTAAGCAAACATTATGGGAAACTTGGACACAGCAGGTTGTCTGTTTATCATGGGTAACTAAATCATGCCCAACCATGGATGCTGCTGGACCAGAAAGTGCCAGACTAGATAGGTTCAACTTGTAGTCCCAATAATTTACTGTAGAGATATCTTTAAGGCCAGCGTAGCTGAACTACTAACCATATGATGCAACTTACCATTAAAAACAGATATTATTACTGATGACTGAAAGTTAAATGATATTACACCTATCCAAGATGCTAAGAGTGGTTCTGGGAATTATAGGTGGATGCGCTAAGATTCCAGGACAAACAAAGAAAAAGTCATTCACTCCAGAACTATAAGGCATCTAAATTTTTGCAATACAAATAAGAATATAGCATGACTTCTGTAAGACTATCAAACAATCAAAGATGCTGGAAATAGCTCTCCCATCCCCCAGCTTCCATTATAACTAGGGTTTGCAGTTCGGTTCAGTGGCTGTCAGCATTCCATTATAAAATTCATTGCAACACCTTTGCAAGCAGTAAGGGAACACAATGCCACTAGCCATGAGCTGTCAAATAACCAGCCCTTCTGCATTTTTGTGATCCATGTGGCACATTCAGATTTTACAGAATCGAAGCTTGCATTAGAAAATAAAGTTTCTATCTTTCCTGGTTGTAAAGGTAACCTTGGCAACAGAAAGTGAGTAACCAGTGCAGTGTTTTCAACATGTGTATTGTGGGAGTATCTAGAGGGCAATTAGGTCAGGACTAGACGTGGTGAAATTTTCAGACACTTTTCCCCCCCACTAAAAATGCAGATTCAGCTCAATTAAAATATTCTACTAACTTGTGTTGATTTCAGTGAAATATTTCCTCTGAAGCAAAGAAGAAAAAAGAAATTTGGAAATGTTTAGGTGAACCATTTCAACAATATCAAAAACACTGATTTTTGGAGCTACATCCACAGGGGTTTCAAGGAGGAGGTCATGGCAACAGACATCTATCCTATAATCTAGTGGTTAGATCCATCACCTACGATGCAGGAGATCTTGGTTTAAATCCCTTCTCTGATGTGGAGCAAGAACTTGAACCCAGGAAGACCCCTCAACTTCCGAGATAAGTATCCTCATAATTGGACAATAGCTTGTCTCTCTGGTCCAGCATCAGTATTAAGTATTTTATAAAGCTAATGCTGATTTATAGAGTGAAACCCATGAGGGAGTGGAAGATCTCAGAAATACTGTGTCACTCAGTCTTCTTAACCAGGTATAGGTTTGAGGATTATATTTTAATATAATATTTATATATTTGTGATAGGAAAAAAAAACTAAACCTAAAGTTAATTTAGACTATCTAAAATTTTAACCAAAACTTTAATGAGCAAGATAAGTCCTTTGCCATCTGGAAGAGAAAACCACTACAGGAACTAGGGGAAAGAACTTGTAAAAGGACTACTCAGGAGCCAGTCAGAAAAACCAGATTATATTTTGTGTATACACACCTCTTGCCAAGTGTCACTCTTTTAGAATAAAATACATTTGCCCTTTCAATCACTCAGCTAAACTAAAAATCAGCAAGACTTCAGGGAAACATCATTCATTCCCACAGTAGTTCTACCAAGGAATGTCTAAACTAAAGAGAAGATCGAAGCTGCTGCTGTCAATCTTCCAGGGTTCGAATTAGCGGGTCTAATTATGACAGCTAATTCAAACTAAGAGGGGCACTCCAGTCAAGGCCGGTAACCCTGCTTTCATGAGGAGTAAGGGAAGTCGAAGAAAGTGTGTTTTTCCTTCAACTTCCTGCAGTGCAGACAGCATCCAAAAGCCTAGTTAAGCTACTTTGAACTCAGCTACACAATTAATATAGCTGAAGTTGCATATCTTAATTTGACTTTGCCCCATAGTGTAGACATACCCCCAGTTAGCACAGTACAGATTTTGCCTGTACTGTTCTGATACAACATTGTCCTTTTCTCAACACTATATTCTGACTGGATGTGTCTAGACTGCATCCTCTTTCCGTAAAAGGGATGCAAATTAGACATATTACAATTGCAAATGAAGCGGGGATTTAAATCCCCCCCGCCTCATTAGCATAAAAATGGCTGCCGCTTTTTTCCAGGTCGGAGCTTTGCCGGAAAAAAGCGCCAGTCTAGACGCGGATCTTTTGGAAAATAAAGCCTTTTCCGAAAGATCCCTTATCCTTCATTTTAAGAGTATCCCTCGCATCTTTCGGAAAAAGCTTTATTTTCTGAAAGATCCGTGTCTAGACTGGCGCTTTTTTCCGGCAAAGCTCCGAGCCGGAAAAAAGCAGCAGCCATTTTTATGCTAATGAAGTGGGAGGGATTTAAATCCCCGCTTCATTTGCTATTGCGATATGTCTAATTTGCATCCCTTTTATGGAAAAGGGATGAAGTCTAGACACAGTCATTAAGTATACAAGTATACTGTTATTATATAATGTTAGTATATAATGTTATTAGATTTCACTCATGATCCTGGTTACTAAAGGCAGTTCTTGGAACTCTCCTAAGTATAATTTCTCTCATCCTCCTGAGCCCCGTACTTCTGTAAGAATTCTCCTTGCGGGTCAGAAACTACTACAGTCAGGAGGAGATGCAGAAAGCAGAGAGGAGATGTGGAATGGCCTCTCCCCTGTCTTCCATTTTGATTAGCCACAACCTCAATAAAACCCACTGCCTCACTGATCCCAAAGCAACAATGAGGAGAGAGATCTTGTTTTGATACTCAACCATATGCACAGGGAAAGAGGTATCAGAGGAACAAAAGATGATAGGCAAGGAAAGGAACAGTTCAGGGAAAACCAAAAAGAATCGCATGTATGGGACTGTGAGGAGAGAGGACCAGGATACTGCAAAGATACGCACGGAGAGGAACAGTAGAAAATAGTAGTAAGAGAGTATGAGACAATAGTTGGGAACAGGAGACAGGAGACCAGTAGGACTGAAAAAAGTAGGAGAGAAATAAGTAGATAGATATAGATACAGAGAGTTAAAAGGAACCAGAAAAATATTGTGCACTTCACTGATTCACATCCAGTTAGAGCAGGGATGGGTAAAATATGGACAGAGGGCCGCATTTGGCCTGTCAAGCTGCTGGATTTGGCCCACAGCCCAGTACCTCAGCCAGGCCCCCAGCCTGTCCTGCCCCCACACTTTTCCATTATATTATTATAGGAGGGGCAGGGTCTGTGATGGAGGTTGGATGCAGAAGGTAGGTTGGGGTAAGGGATTAGGGTACAGAAGGGGGTGTGGGATCTGTGATGGCATTTGGGTGAACAAGAGGGTTATGACCTGGGGCAGAGGACTAGGGTGCAGGGTCTGGGAGGGTGCAGGAGAAGATTGTGACCTAGAGGAGGGGTGCAGGAGAGGGTGCGGAGTTCACCCAAATTTCGTCACAGATCCCACACTCCCTCCTGCGTCCTAATCCCTTACCTCAAACTACCTTCTGCATCCAACCTCCATCACAGACCCTGCCCCTCCTCCAATAATAACATGGAAAAGGGTGGCCCTTAAACACTTGCCAATTTTTTGAGTGCCTCCCCCACCAAAAACTATTGCCCACCCTGACTGAGAAAGATACTTGAGGCATTACACAGAACATGGCATCTATATAAAACAAAGAGTAGTATGCTTACAGAACTTGGGGCTGAGATGAAATGTACAAATTACGTTTACAGATGGACTTAAGACTGGAAAAAGGTACTGAGGAAATGCTTAAAAAGATGAGACTGTAATAGAATCCTAAATCATATTATACTACTTCACCACTAGGTGGCACTGTTTAAAATACCTTCTCAAAACAAACCTCAGCTATACCTAGCAAAGTATTTATTAAAGGACCTTAGGACAACAACATCTGGCATGCATAGGTAAGCTCTGTGACCAATCCATATCTTATATATGAACATGACTGGTATCGGCCCTGTATAGGCCGAATTAAGTCCCTCTTTGGTTAGAGGGTATGTCTAGACTGTGTTGCTCTTTCGGGATACCGAGAGTATCCCAAAGTAGCAATGCCGGGTCTTTAAAAGCACCCGCTATTTCCCGAAATAGCAGGCACGCTATCCCGGCATCCTTGTAACCCTTGTTATATGAGGGTTAAGGTATTTGTCAGAATAGTGCCTTATTTTGAAAAATGGTGTTGTGTAGACATCACCAAATTTCAGAATAAGCTCTTTCAACTTCAACTCGGAATTTGCGTAGTGCAAATTACGTAGCTTATTCTGACAGAAGGGTGCTGTCTAGATGCACTCTTACACTGCTAATATAAGTGTCTGCAACACAGGTGTGCCAGCTAACACAAATCCTGCAATACTAATGTAAAATCATTTGAGCCATAACTAACATTTTTATTGTAAACCATTTTGCAATAATTGAAGTTGAAGTTTCAGGAATTCTTGTGGACAGAGAATGTGTGGGCACTCTCAATATGACTTAGCCTATTTCTCCTACCAGGTATTTCAAAAGGTTAATATCAAGACAGTGGATAATGGTAACCCAGTGAACATAATTTAGCTCTTCAAAAGAGTTTTGATAACAGCAGCCTATGAGGTGCTTTAAGTAAATTTGTTAATTAAGAGGCACAATATTATATTTTATCATGGATTAAAAACTCATTAACAGGAAACAAAAAACAGGACCAAAATAAATGTAAACAAACATTCTCAAGCTGTGGAAAGAGGTTTATAGTGGAATGCCTAGATATAAGGACTATCAGTGCATTTCAGTAATAATACCTGGGCAGAGGGCAATGAATGAGGAGGCTAGAAAAACTTAGAGATCACAGAATTATTTAAATTTGCCAAGATGAAGTATTGTGAAGAACTCCAAAGTACCTAACACAACTAGATAATTGGGCACTATGATGGCAGATTAAACTGAACATAGACAAGTGAAATGTAATGAAAACTGGAAGGAACAATCCAAGCTACTCACATATGCTGATGCATTCCAAATTAGATGTAATCTTCAAGGAAAATGCTCTAGATGTCATTGTGGACAGCTTAATGAGATGTCTGGCTCGTCTGCAGTGTTGGTAAAAGAAGTGAATAAGATGCTCCACTACATCATATAGCTAGTTATATATAACGTTTTAGAGTGTGTCTGTCTGTCTGTCTATCTGTGAGTCCATTTGATCAAGTACTCCTCCTAAACAAAAAACTTAAAAGATGATTAATGCTCCTGCAGCACCTTAGAGACTTTGGGTATGGCTAGACAGTAGGGGGGTTTCAGGATACCGCAGGTGTTTGCTCTTCCCTTTTTTGGGGGGATGGGTGCAGGAAGCAAACACACTCTTTTGGAAGCCCCTGTATTCCTCATTCCACGAGGAAAAAGGGGGCTTTCGAAAGAGGGCTTTTTTTCCTTAACTTTGGCCCAGTCCAGATGGGCCAAATTTTGGATAAGCTTCTTCCAACAAAAGTATCAGAAAAAGATATGCAGGATGTGAAGCACATTTTGCATATCTTTTTCTGATAGATGCTCACAGTCTAGCAGTACCCTAAAAAAAAATGTAAACAATATAATGAGCTTCCTGGGGCCATCAAATTTGGTATGCAGCTTTCTCTTCTTCTAACTTCAAGGTCAGGGTTTCATTGTTCTAGGACAACCAGAAAAGACAGTTGTCCATAACATGCAAAAGGGAGGGGCTGCTGTTCAGGGGGATGCTATATCACATGACCACTGGGGGCAGTTACAGTGCCAAGGGAGTGGTCAGCAGGGCTGGGACTGTGCCATCCTGCCTGCCTACACACGGGTAAGTAGCCCTCTGCCTCACCCGGCCCTTGGCCACAGTGCTGGGGGAGAAATCATGTGGCTGGGGAGAGCCTTGGGTGGCTGGGTGGGTTCTCGGTGGGAGGAGAAAAGGCCACCTGGCAGCTGGAGAGGAAAAAACAGGCCCCTGGTGGCTGGGGGGGACCTGGAGGAAGAGAACAGACCCTGGTGATGGGGGGGATGGGAAGCGGGGAGGGAACAGATTCCTGGCAGGCTGAAGGAACTGTGAGTGGGAGAGAATTTTCCCTGGCGGGCTGGGGAAGGGACTGGGAAGGTAAGAACATGCCCCGGCAGGTGGTGAAGACCCCACCCTGAGCCCCTTCTTACCCCTAACCTTCATTCTTGCACCTTTCCCTTGCCCCCAGCCCCTTGCACCGCCTCCGCCCCAGCTCCACATGCCCAACGCCCTGTCCTGAAGGATCTGGACAACACCAACTAAGTCTGATAGTATAAAATATATTATAGTGTTGCTATCTTAATTAATGATCCCTCCTTATCCTGCAGTCAATATTCATCATCTCAAAATTGGCATAGCCCTGACAATCTATCCAAAAAAACCAGTCTTTTACTTCATAGCAATACTCTTAAAAATGCACCAACCAAAAGCAACATCCGTTACCTAAAAGCACCAAAAAGAAACATGCACTAGTTTCCTCCCAATGTTCTTATAAAAATAATAGTTTTGGTATATGATATCTTGGATCTAAGAATGATGGAATAGATTTTGTGGGCAGGGGTACCCTATAAAATCTTTGTTCATTTTTGGAAGGTGGGAATCCAGGGAGAATTGTTAAGAGGAATGATAGAATATGTTGCTTCTGAGTAGTAAGGCTTCCATGCAAGAAGAGGCTAAATAGACTGTTATTAGTTGCACACAGTTTGATATAGGAAGAATAAGAGGCTATGATAGTAATAAACAGAGAGTAGACCCATTCACACCACTTTTTTAAAACAAATGTCTGATGAAAATTTGGGGAGAGCAGTGGGATGGCTTTCTGAAAATTTTCATGAATAATTTTTTCCTATTTTCTAATTGTCTGTAAGAGGGAAGGCCAGACGAGAATTCCTGTTTCCCCTTCTACATGTTACTTGAACATCGAGCTGGGTTTGAGTTGCTTTTTGTCTAATGGGAGACATTTCTGTCCTGCATGGTGAGTTGCAGTACAGGGAGTAAGCAATAGGTGAGCTATATGAAGACAGTTTGAAGATAGGTAATATCAAGAATACAATTTAACTACATTTTCTATGTAGGAGAAGCAGTAAAACAGGAAATCAAAATTGTATTTTACCCTTTATACAAATCTTGAGGTATATGTCTCAGAAAAACAGCTTGTGAGCTATCTCCATTCAAGCTTTCCTGAGGAAGTGGGTTTTGCCCACAAATACTCATGATACTATATCTATTTTTGTTAGTCTCTAAGGTGCCAAGGGACTACTCATGAGCTGTGTCTACACTGGCACCCTTTTCCGTAAAAGGGATTCTAATGAGACACTTCGAAATTGCAAATTCCGCGGGGGATTTAAATATCCCCTGCGGCATTTGCATGAACATGGCTGCCACTTTTTTCCGGCTCAGGGTTTTGCTGGAGAAAAACGCCAGTCTAGATGGGAACTTGCGGAAAATAAGCCCTTTTCCAGAAGATCCTTTATTCCTACTTTCAAGAAGCCTTACTACTCAGAAGCAACATATTCCTTTCAAGTAAGAATAAGGGATCTTCCGGAAAAGGGCTTATTTTCCACAAGATCCCGTCTAGACTGGTGCTTTTCTCCGGCAAAACCCCGAGCTGGAAAAAAGCGGCAGCCATGTTCATGCAAATGCCGCGGGGGATATTTAAATACCCCGCGGCATTTGCAATTCCGAAGTGTCTCATTAGCATCCCTTTTACGGAAAAGGGTGCCAATGTAGACACAACCATGGTTTTTAAAATAATGTTACTCGAGTGTCATCAGTGTCCAAGAAGGAGACAAAATCCTGTTAAACATAATGTCTGAGGATGCTGACAAAATCATCCCAACATAATGCCTTAGGACAGATCTTACCATTCAAATGTCTAAATAAATAGGTATATATTCGTCCATTATGATAATGAAATTAATAATACAAAAATGACAAAAATTTAAAAGATGCTATACCTCCATATCATATCTCCAAGCCAGAGGCTGTATTTTCCTAAATAAAACTTAAGTGTGGAGAGGTTTTCACCTTAAGTCAATGTAAGTTTTGTCATCAGCTTTCATAGAGCCAGGATTTCACCTTTAGAGTTTAAGTCAATGAGAATTTGACCTTAATAAAAATGACAAGGATCAATGTTGTAAAAAAAAAAAAGTGTATAATGCAGCAATATGAAAGAGACAACACAAAAGCCATTCCTTTAATTTCCGATTGCTTGAGCTAATTAAATAATGAAGTATTCATTTGAAATATTCTGAGATATTCCCTATAACAACTCTGGTTGCTATTTGGCAAGATGGAAAGTGTTTCCTTCTGACAAAGAAGGAACCAATTGACCAATGTCAAGACACACATTGGATTCACCATTATACTATTCTGGTACAGTTTTATGTTCTGATAGTGGCCTCAGAATTTATTTTTTATGATTCATTCTGAGAAACTTTAAACTTTCCCAGAAATACAAGAGTCATAATTTACAGAACAATTGATGGATCAAAAATGTTTCAGTAAGTTAAGCTTTTCTTTGTAGTACTTTCACTAGCTCCAGGTTATTTTCTAGCTTGCCTTATCAGTTGTTTTAGCAAAGGCAAACATGTATTGAATCAGAATCCATTAGGAGCTGGTCAAGTGTAAACACTCCATCAATCACTTTTATTTCCTTGGCATCAGCAATTTTAATATTCTCTCTGGGGGGAAAAAACATGTTTAAAGCTGTGAAATACATCATTTTTATTCTATAGATTACTTTATTATATTCCCCACTAATAAAATCCTGATTAATGTTTTAGCTTCAATGTAAAAAATAGTTGTGACGTATAATGCATTTTCTTTTTAATAGTACTTAATTATATAAACAATCATAATTTTACTAAACTTATTTAACCAGAATAAAGAAAATAAATTGCAACTTGATTAAGGAGAAAAATATCTGATTTTTGAATAAAACTGCAGGAGATATTTTTTAGGAGGTTTCCACATATTGGTAATGATTTATTTTTTGCTGAAAATTATTCCTCTAATGAATACACATATCATGGGTTTTCTTACGTTCATTATCTCAAATGTCAATCAGTAAATATAAAGAGACTTTTCTGCTTACATGAACTATTTATATACAACAATCATAAGCCAGAGAACAGGACAACGTGGGATGATCTTATCAGTGAAATGGGAAGTGATGAAAACTCATCTTTGACCATCTTCTATTGATGTATGCTGCTCAGGAACACTTTGACCTTTTGGCTTTATATAGGTTTCTAACTTGACCAAAATTGTGCTATAAAAGCTTGAAATGTGCATCAACTACCTGACATTCTACACCTTTGACATATGAAGAGCAGTATCATATATGACCTTCTGGAAAATTCATTCTCCTAATCATTAGGACCTAATGCATTACAAATGTGATCTAGGGCAAGACTTCTTAACTAGTAGATTGTGATTCCACCTCCATCATGCCAACTAGTAGATTCCACCTTCATCACGCCACACTGTAATAAGTGCAGTGATAAGAAAGGACGAACAATATAATTAGAGCAGTGACTTAATTAAGTTTTCCACAATGTGTTGTATTTGTAATAGTCTGAAGTCATGTATTGAAATTGTACAGATCTAAAATTAGGACACTTTAGACAGCAATAGAATTTTTTCAGGAACAGAAAAGGCAGCAAAAGTATCAACATTTGGGAGCATGTATATTCTAGCCCCTAATCCAGGAGATTATATATAATTTGAAGAGAGACAGTTTGAACGTCACACAATGTACAGACTAGAGCTAATGAAGATGTACTTTCGTAGATCTATGGATGATCACTCTAAACCTGGACTCTTTGTTCTAGCAACATCCATTGTCCAGCACAGATATTACAGGACCAGAGAGTCCCAGTGCAGGGCCAAGAGCAGGGAGCTCTGTGAGACTGGCAGGGCAAGAGGCTGTCTGCAGCAAGCTGCTGGAGGGATCACCCAGAGGAGCTAGGAGACATGTGGCTACCTGTTGGGGTGGGAGCCATGGTGCACGGCTACCTATTGGTACCCAGAGCTGTGGCATACAGCTGCCTGGTGGGCCAGCAGACCCAGCATATGGCTGCCCAATGGGACCAGGTGGCTGACCAGCAAGGCTGGCAGCAGATGGGGAGCCGGCCAGACGGCTAGTAGGCTGAGCTGAGACTGGAGGCACCGGTGGCAGGGGAGCCAGAAATGAACTCTCTGGTATGTCAAAATCCCTCATACAGAACCAGTCAAGTCCCAAGGGTGCTGGACCAGGGAGATACAACTGGTAATTTTAGAAACTGACCTTGTGTTGCAAATGTTGAGATAAATTCAAATGCTGACAAAGCACACACGGCAGATGGTGTGGCATTTTACTCAGGATAAAATGATGTCACATTTCTATTAGATACTGTGTAAAGAACTGCTAGGAAAAGATTTGTTGTAGAAAACAAGCATGCACAATTTGAACTCAATTCTGTGAAATGCGGGGCACCCTCAATTCTCACAAACATCATCAAGGGGAACAAAGGACATTCAGCAAATCACAGGTAAACTCCACTCCTTTCAGAATCAAGCATTTAAAGATCAGCCAGTAAAGAGCGCCAGTGTCCAATATCAAGTGTTTGTACTCTTAGGAAATGAAACTCTAAAGTAGGGAAATACACCACAGAGTTCAACTGGGACCTATGCTCCCACATAAGGAGGAAAAATCCCAGTGGTGGTGCAGGGAAGCAGATGCCGGTGTCTTTGGAGCAAGGAGGGAGCAATGAATGAGTTGTGCCTCTGTAAAGTAGGATTCTGTTGTTGTGTCACAGCTACATGTCCTTCTTCCATTATATACGAATACATCTGAAAACCTGATCCAGCCCAAGGTGTTTGCATTTATCCAGTTTCAGATTTCACAGTTATACAAGCAAAAAATATGTATCTTTCTAACGTAGTTCCTTATGCATACAGGAATAAGAATACTATAGAACCTTCACACAAATCCAAACTATCCCTTTATAATCCATTCCAAAGGAATAAAAACAAGGCTAAACTTGAACAATATTAAATATTGCTTTTCTCGCATTATTACTTATTCAGAGTGGATTAGCTTGCCAATAATTTGATGATATGCTTTTGGAGAACTACAAAGGTTTCCTCCAATTTAACTAATGCACAAAAGATGTTATCTGTAGCAAAAGATGTGAAATGTGCAGTTAATGATAAAGGACAGTGACAATATTATATTTGTAATAGTCTGTATAAATAACATCACTTGATTTTAGACAGATGGGTTATCAAGAATCATTTATCATGCTAAGCCAGGTGATTTTGTGATCAATGATTGAAACTCTGTAGGAGTCCAATTGCCTTATAAGAGGCAAATACAACAGTGAATTATGAGCTAACGAGCCAGAGACAGATTGCTCCCTTTGCCTATTTTACAGAGCTAAGCAATGGCAGAGAACTACTAATTTTAGTCCATACATTTGTAATGTTTCAGTTTAAATTATGTCCGATATAAATTTAAAGCATAATGATGATTCTTGGTCACAATTCTATTTCTTTATTTTATATATCACATTTCATGGGCGTAGGGTGGAAATCACCACCCTGCATCTTAAGCTGAGGGATATTTTTCAGGCTGTCTGGAAAAAGAGATTCTTGATGGCTTGGGGGAGGAGAGTAAACAATTCTTAATGGCTTAGGGGAGGGGAGGAGATGTACAACTGTTGGATAGGGAGCCACAGTGGTGGCTGACTAATCACCCAGGAAGATGTGGGGGTGCCAGGTGCAGCACTCCCCCAGGTGTGCTAGATTATCAGCTACAACCTACCAGGCTAGAGGTGATAGGGGCACCAGGTGCAGCACTCACTTGCCCAAGTTTGTTGGGTGATCAGAAGCGGCCTATCAAGTAAGGGAAGAAGGGGCACAAGATGCAGCACTCATTCAACCAGGTGAGCTATGATTGTCTGGTGGGGGATGGGGGGGCAGTTAGCATGGATTTTATGCAATTTATTAGAATTATTGTGTCTGAGATTATTTCCACAGCACTACAGGCTGTACAAAGGGGAACAGGTCTCTCAGACCCAGGACATCCCACTCATGTGATTGCAGGAGGAATGGTAGCTGCTGAGGATATAAATCTGAGGATTTTGTGGACTGACACCAGAACCCCGCCATGAACCCAGGTGAATGTCATTGATAGTATGGAACTTTGGTGTAGGATAGTTGTCAGTACACCATGCACATGGCTGAGCTATGAGAAAAGTTTTAATTATTTCTTACAATTTCAGGAATGACAAGACCCAGTAAGCAATATGGCCCATTACAGAGGAACAGGTGCTGTAGTACATCCTGTCATTGGCAACCCATCATCTGGTGTCCTCCACAATCTTGAATTGACTTTTGGCCATTCCCTTTGTCAGTAAGCCAGATCCTTGTTTCTTAGGGCTTGTCTGCCCTCCGGAGATCAATCTTCTAGCGTTCAGTTTAGCAAGTCTAGTGTAGATTTCAAAATCAAAAGCGGAGGATAGCCCTCACCAACGTCCTGTACTCCTCCTGCATTCTGTGAGCAGTAAGAGAAACTGATGGAAGCGTGTGCTCCCCTCAACCTCCCAGTGTAGAAACTGCAATGTCTCAGCTTAAGGTAAGCTGAATCCAGCTATGTATTTTGCTATTCAAACAATTGAGCAGTGGCATTCTACTGCATACCAAATGTACATGACTCAGGGAAAATCAACATTTGTCTGTTGTGTTGTCATTTCAGATGTTCCAGAGCCAGCTATGCATAAGGGTGCGAATCTGTGGTCACAATATTGTCTTTTAGAGAGATGCTCAGTAATTGAGTGAGCTGGGGATAGTTTGGAACTCCTATGACTGCTCTGGCGTGGAGCCAACCCCCAATCATTATAGTCCATCTTTCCCCTCCTATGAGGGGAATGGTTGGTAAGGTTCACACAATGGACTTGTTGGAGGAATCTGGATAGAAATGGGGGGAGTTAACTGAAGTCCCCAGCGATGGTAAGATCCTGGCAATGAATCTGCTTGAGGGATATGGGTGGCAAAGGGGTGTGCAGAGCTAGTAAAGGCACTCCTCCCCAGTCAATTATGGGAGAAAACAAGGTGGGATTATTTCCACTGTACATGTTAGCTGCTGAGTAGTTCCAGACATCTAATAATAAACTTGTGGCCTGATTAAACCCGTATCAAATGCCTCCTCTTCTTCTTTTAGGCTATATCTATACATGTTTTTCAGTGGTGTAGTCCTTACTATAGGTTGAACATCTCTAGTACAGCACCCTTGGGACTTGACAAGTGCCAAACGAGAGAATTTGCCGAACCACAGGAGATCAATATTATCTTGCACCATTACCAACATTTCCTCTTCTTGTTGGGCTCTTACAAGATATTTAGGGGTAAATTAGAGCTAAATAACAGCACAGAGCACTGAGAGCCAGGACTGATGGCTGCAAATAAACTTTATGGGAGCACAAGAAACTTGGCCATACCCATGATAAGTGGATCTCTGGCTAACTAAAATCATGCTGGACCATGGATGTTGCTGAACCAGAGAGTAACAGACTAGAGAAGTTCACCCTGCAGTAAAGTGTTGAAATCTGTGCTGAGCTATACAGCATCAATCCTATTCTGGTCAGTGGGAGTTTATGGGCTGTAAATCAGTGCAGAATCTGGCGCACTGTTTATTTTATATACTTATATATACATGTGAACATACTAGTTTTATTAGTTTATCTAGTCAATGCATGGTTTACATTTCAAATTTTGTAATGGAAAATTGCTAGACTTTCATTCTCCATTTCTCTTCAGTACTCCATTTATAGTTTTGATTTTATAGAGATAGAACAGAAATACAAGAAGTATAAATATAAATAATTACTTAACTAGAAATGCTTCCAGCACACAGACAGAATGGTGATAGGGCGTGTAGGTACTGTTTGGGAAAAACCTTAGTAATCATGTTTTGAGGCAAAGAATTACCATGCTGAGTTTTGGGGGATTTTAATTAATTGCCTCCAGCAGCACAGAGTATCTTACACTTTCCAAGTTTTTTCTGTTCACTTTAAACTGTGATTAAAACACCGCTTGCTTACACAATAATAAAATAAGAATATAAACTCCAGGATTCATGCACTCAGACTTGTTCACACACATTAACACATAGCAGCCAAAAAGTCAGTCTAAACATTGCTAAATGAGTCTAAATATATATTTGAAAAGAGCCTTAGCATTGAATAATTATACACATATGCATTATATACAGGAATAGACAAAATGCCAGTAAACATTGCAAGAACATACCAAAACAAATCTCCCTACTTACTGCCATTTTCTTGAGCTAGAAGAGAGAGACAGGGTGGTCTAGTGCTCACCACCTACTCTTAGCTTTTAGTACTTGGCTAGTTCACATCCAGTTCTACCACATCTCTTCTACTCATTTCACCAGGCAGCCACCCTGAGACTGCTGACACAAAATGCACTGTACTATTTCATAATAGGATTCATTATGCCCTTATACTAGCCAACATCTCCACTCATCTTCACTGTTGTGGTTTTAACTCTTAAATCACTCAGAAGGTGGTAAGTTTTTGAATTTGCTTGCTGATAGTTGATGCTATCCTACTCATACAATGGAAAATTAAGAAACTTACTGCATACATTTTTGCATTTTCTGGAGGGATTTGTTCAAATAATTAAATGAGTGGCTGTATTTTCTTTTTAAGGAAAAAAAAAGACACATGTATATACATTAAAGATTTAACTGGAATACTGTTATAGAATGGTACAGGTTGTTCAGGAAGGACAGGAAGGAAAGAAGGAGGCCTTATATATTAAAAATATATGTACTTGGACTGAGCTTCAGACAGAAACAGGACACAGACTTGTTAGAGTCTTTGGGTAAGAATAAAAGGGGTAAAAAAACAAGGGTGATGTAATGGTAGGTATCTACTACAGTCCCCCTAACCACAAAGAAAAGGCAAATGAGGCTCTTATAAAAAACTAACAATCATCCAAAGCACAGGATATGGTGCTGATGGGGGACATCAAGTACCCAGACTTATGATGGGAAAATAACACAGCATGCTACAGATTATCCAACAACATCTTGGAATGTTATTGGAGACATTTTTGTATGCCAGAAGGTGTAGAATACTACAAGAGGAGAGACTCTTTTGGATTTGATTTTGACAAATAGGGAGGAACTGGTTGAAAATGTGAAAGTGGAAGGAAGTCTGGGAGGAAGTGATCATGAAATGGTAGAGTTAATTATTCTGTGGAATGTGAGGAGGGAGATCAGCAAAATAAAGGCAATAGATTTCAAGGCAGTAGATTTTAGCAAACTCAGGGAACTGGCAGGTAAGATGCCAGGGCAAGCAAGTCTAAGAGGAAAACAGTTGAAGTTAGTTGGCAGTTTTTCAGAGTGACTTTAGTAAGGGCACAAGAGCAAACTATTCCATTGTGTAGGAAAGCTAGACATTATGTGAAGAGACCATTATGAATAATCTAAAAATATAAAAGGAGTCCTAGGAAAAAGTGGACTCAGTTAAATTACAAAGGACGAACATAAACAAACACCACAAGTATGTACGGGCAAAATGAGCACAAAATGAGCTCAAACTAGATAAAGTAGTGATAGGCAACCTAACTAGTCAGTGGACTGCATGAGAGGTCCTCCATCTCAGTGGGCTACAAGATTACAGTAACTGTGCTTGCATACCCAGCATTTGCAGAGGGGGAAGGGACCATTTTGCTTTGAGTGGATGCAGAGGAAGCACACGGCTTCCACAGTCAATGTTGTGTGCAATCAGCATGCACCTCACTTCACATGCCCTTGCTTTACATGTGTGTCACTTTAACATCCACAGGGGAAAAAAAACAGTAGGGATGGGAGCCACCAGAATCTGGCTATCCTATGCATGGGCAATGGTAAACAAAATGTCTTGCAGGCCATACATAGAATCCCGGAGGGTCACATGTGCCCCACAAGCCTCAGGTTGCCCATCATTGAGTGAGAGACATATACAGCACCAAGAAAACATTCTACAAATACATTAGAAGAAAAAGGAAGACAAAGGACATGGTAGGTCCAATATTCAATAAAGAGGGAAAAACAGGAAAAACAGTAACAGAAAAATGAGAAGTGACTGTCTAGGAGGGGGTACTGTGGAAAAGGATCTAGGGGATCATAGTGGACCACAAGCTAATATATGAATTAAGAGTTTAGCACTGTTACCAAAAAAAAAGTAAGCATCCTAGAATGTATTAGCCCCCCTGAAGTTGGGGAAGCCCAGGGTGCCAAACCCCTCTATGACAGGCAGGACAGAAGTAGTTTTTCCCCTCTACTCTGTGCTGATTAGACCTTAACTGGAGTACTGTGTCTAGTTCTGGGTACCACATTTCAGGAAAGATATGGCCAAATTGGAAAAAGTCCAGAAAAAAAAAAGCAACAAAAATTATTAAAGGTGTAGAAAACATGAACTATGAGGGAAGAAATAAATGTGTTTATTTAGTCTGCAAAAGAGTAGACTGAGAGGGTAATGATAACAGCTTTCAAGTATCTAAAAGGTGTTACAAGGAGGAGGGAGAAAAATTACTCTCCTCTTGACTTGTGATGAGAGGACAAGAAGCAATGGGCTTAAATTACATCAAGGGGAGTTTAGGTTGGACATTAGGAAAAACGTCCTAACTAACCGGATAGTTAAGCTAAATCGAAATAAATTGCCTAGAGAGGTTGTGGATCTCCATCATTAGAGATTTAAGAGCAGGCTAGACAAACACCTGTCAGAGATGATCTAGATGGTGCTTGGTCCTGCTGTTAGTGCAGGTGACTGGACTGTAGACCTTCTGCTGTTCCTTCCAGGTCAATAATTCTATAATATAGGCCAATTTCTCTGTTGCTTTCTATGTTCCTTTCCCACACCATCAATTTCTCTGCAGCAACAGGAGGTTTTCTCAAACCCAGATGATCCACAACTACTATAACAGCCATTTTTGACCATTGGGAACTTGATTAAATCCAACCTAATCTAATTTACACCAAAAGACTCAGAGTGTGAACAGTGCCAGACAGCATATACGCCACTTTTGATACCACTCAATTCCTGAGGGTATGACTACACATCAAAGTTAATTCGAAATAACAGCCAATATTTCGAATTAACTTTAATAGCGTCTATACAGGCAAACCGCTATTTTGAAATAAATTCGAAATAGCGGAGCGCTTATTTCGAATTTGGCAAACCTCACTCTACAAGGAATAACACCAAATTTGAAATAGGCATGGCCCTTTTAAGGGCAGACATTTTGATGTCTGCACTGGTGTCCCATGGAGACAGAAACATGCTGCCCCTTTCAGAGCCCCGAGCCACGTGTACAGGAGCTGCAATTTTTTCTTTGAAGAGCCACATGCGGGTTGCGAGCCGCAGGTTGGCCACCCCTGTCTTATTGCCTCTGTATAAAACCATGGTACGTCCACATCTTGAATACTGCGAAGAGATGTGGACACCTCATCTCAAAAAAAATATATTAGCATTGGAAAAGATTCAGAAAAGGGCAACGAAAATTATTAGGGGTTTGGAATGGGACCCATATGAAGAGAGATTTAAAAGATTTGGACTTTTCATCTTAGAAAAGAGGAGACTAAGAGGGGATATGATAGAGGTCTATAAAATCATGACTGGTACGGAAAAAGTGAATAAGGAAAAGTTATTTACTTATTTCCACACTATAAGAACTAGGGTCACCAAATGAAATTAATAGGCAACAAGTTTAAAACAAACAGCGCACAGTCAACCTCTGGAACTCCTTGCCAGAGGATGTGGTGAAGGCTAGGACTTTAACAGGATTTAAAAAAAGAGCTAGATAGTTTCATGGAGGTTAGGTCCATCAATGGCTATTAGCCACAGTGGGTAGAATGGTGTCCGTAGCCTCTGTTTGTCTAGAAATGGGTGACAGGGTAGGGATCACATGAGGATTACCTGTTGTTTTCTCCCTCTGAGGCATCTGGTATTGGTCACTGTCAGCAGACAGGATACTGGGCTAAATGGACCTTTGGTCTGACCCAGTATGGCCATTCATAATGTTTTTATGAATGCAAGCATTTTTCAAAAGCTTCTTGAAGCATTAAGGCAAATATTCAGGTTTCCTTTCTGAACACCAACCTTGTCCCATGACAACATTTACAAATAATAAAAGGTTTGCTTCTCCAATTTCTGTTGTAGCATTACTCTGGCAAAGTGGTGGCATTAAGTCAGGTGAAAATCAATATTATCAATGTAATGTTTATTCCAGAATATCCACCAGAAAATAGATAGTTGACCACAGCATAATACATTTCATTCTTCAAGATAAAAACCTATGTAGTCCCCTTACTAAAGGGGCCTCTGTTTTATTCTAAAAAGACCCTGTGTCCTACAATCCAGACTACAATTCCCATGAGCCCTTGGAACAAAAGAGGGAGGAGGGACTCTTGTGAGAGAGAGGGGGGCTCTCTCCATGTG
The DNA here is from genome assembly GCF_049634645.1 of Pelodiscus sinensis. Lineage (NCBI taxonomy): Eukaryota > Metazoa > Chordata > Testudines > Trionychidae > Pelodiscus > Pelodiscus sinensis. The sequence continues at coordinate 27,368,311 of NC_134718.1, forward strand.
CTTGAAGAAGAGGCGTAGCAGTCTGGGACTCTGCCTTGCAGTTTGGAACCAAAGGGGGAGCCAGGCTGCTGCCAAGAACATTGACCCAGTGCAGGGGCTGTTGGAGTGCAGCTACTACATGCCTGTTAGAACTGGGAGTTAGCAGGCTGCTTCCGATAGGCACAGCATGAGGCAGTAAGTTTGGGCCTTGCTGGAAGGGTGCTGCCTGGGACAGAGCTGCTGTTTAGCCTGGACCAAATCCTCACTACAGCTGCAACATCAGCGCACCAACGCAAGCAAGTGTCTGGGACTGAGTCTAAGGGTGTGCACACTCTGGGGTGGAGTAACTGTTGTCTAGCTATATAAGCTTCAGTTATTGTTATGTGTTTTGTTAATGCTATTCCTTGCTAATCTGTTAATCCCTGTTTAGTTAAGTAAAGATGGTTTATTTTAAAGTATTCTATTAGATGTATATGATTTGTAGTTGTTCTGGAATTAGATCCAGCTTTATGTTGGAATGAGTATATTCCTGGAGGCTCTCAAGGCACCAGTGTGTGTACAAGGCCAGCCAGGTGAAGGCACTGCCACTTTACATTCATTGCCAGCAAGGGACTGCAGGAAGGGGGTGGATAGGGCTTTCCCCAGCTAAACACCATCAACACTGGGGTACTCAGGATCTCTTTTGGGTTAAAACACCAGGTGCCCAGGCACACCTGTGAGTGTGACCTGCTCCCCAGTAACAGTAAAGGGGGTTAGAAATATTTATTGTATGAGATACCATACACTTTAGCACTAATGTGGAAAGGAAGGACCCTCATCTTGCAAGAATATTTCTTTGATAAGGACTTTCATTCAAGTGTTACTTTTAGGGCTCAACACAAGAATCCTTTTTGCTGCCTCCTGTTTTTCTCTTTTCCTGTGTTCATTTTTTGAGGAGTAACATTAGTTCAAACCAACAGGTTTGGTTCGAACTAATGCATCCCGGTGTGCACTTTCACTTTGAAACCGCTGTTCAGAGGAGTAACGCGCCGGCGAGATCATGCTAATGAAGCGCAGGATATTTAAATCCCCGCTTCATTAGCAATTTTGGTCGACTACATTTGCATCCCTAGTTCAAACTAGGGTGCAAGTGTAGATGTAACCTTAGAGACTTATAGTATCATGAGCTTTTGTGGGCAAAACCCACTTCTTCAGATGATCTGGAATGGAAAAAATGGGAACCCAGAATTTATAACAGAAAAAGAAGGGGGGGGGGGAATACCTGTCAATTGTAGAGCCAATGCCAATGAGGCTAATTGAGTGGACCGGAAGTTATATGATATTTCTTCTTGACTTTAATAATAGGATCTTAACAGTGTTCCCTCTAAGCTTCAGAGCAACACAAGCTTCACAGGTGATTAATCAGCCCCTCTTCCACAGGTAGCTCTGTGCATGGATCCCTGAGCCTCTGACTGGGTGGGGCTGATTAATCACCGGTGAAGCTGTGCTGCAGAGCAGCTTCCAGGGAACACTGCATGTTAACTGGAAGATTTTCTGTTCACCCATGTTAAAAATGCAAGTCTCTGAGTACTATAATACCACAACTTTATCTTTTCTTTGAACTTAGAATGGAAAAAAAAATGTTCCCTTACAAGATCTCTCTCATTATGCAATTGCTATTTTTCCTACATTATTTTTTTTTTAAATTAGATATTTCTAATTAACAGAAAAGTATTATGTATTAGTGGGTACAGCTTCTAGTTAGGTTGTTGAGTTCTTTCATTCCATCATTAATTTTTATACTGGTAATGAAACAATAGTACTAAAAAGATTAGAATAATCTACAATATCAAAGATTGTTTCAGTAAATCCATAGTTAGAAAGATTTTTTAAATTAATGTAGTCCATTAAGCTCTCTTGCTGTCTTAGTTAAAACATTATTTTCTTCCCTTCACTGTTTCACACACACAGAGCAAGAAAACATGCCAGTTGGCACCACAGGCTTAGAAACAACCACAAGAAGTAACTGTTGAGAATGGATAGCCTCACCTTCTTGATATGTGTTTTGATAAATCAGTATCAGCTACAAAAATAGCTTCTGCCTCTGGTAATGCTACATTGGTTAAAATAATATTTTATATGATTGAACTAAATGGTCAACCACAGTTAAAAAAGACGACTAGCACTTAAGGCAGAGAACAACTACTTGAAGCTAAACCACAGGAGAAAGGGTTGAAAGAAAAGAGATGTACCAACACATGTTGTTTACAGCTGGAGACATTCCTCTGTTTTTAGTCATTAAGCTATTGTTTTTATTTTTTTTTTACATTTATAGAGAAATAGGACTGAAATGCAAAATTTGGAATCAAACACTCTGTCCTTCAACTTCAACGCTCTTTGAAGATTTCATGAGCTCTGAAATTCACATCAAGAACTGTTTCCCCAGCACTTGGAGCATAAGACTCCAAGTTGTTAGTTCAGGCCCAGCTTTAGAACTTCGTGGTCTGGAGAAAATATATAGTTATATATTTGAGTGAAGAGAAGCCTTGAAAGAAAATCCCAAGTAACTACAAAAAGAATACCAAACATAAAAGTTTAATTTCTTGAAACAGAAGATTTTAAGCTATTTATTTGTAATGATATAACTTGGCTATATCCTTGGGGAAATATATTGTTAGCTAAATTAATAGAAAATTTATTATTCACATTTCAGTAATCAGAACATATTTAAAATACACAATTAATCATCTAATTCATTGTAAGTTATCTCTAAGTTAATAGAAATATTTTAATGAGCTGTATGACGTTACATTTTAGAAGAGTAACTGAAAATAAAACTCCTTCAGAGTAAACCTCACAGCTTTAAGAAAAAAGCTCAAAAAAGTAGCTAACAGATTCATCATTTAAAAAAAAATTCCCAAGCATTAAAACTAACTAGCCTGAAACTACGGTATGTATAAACACACACACTATGAATTATAGCTATGTTGTAATGGAAAATCTATCAGATATGATCACAAAAGCTATTTCACATAGCACTCAATTGTTTGTTTATTGCTAAAAGTGAGGGGCATTAGCATAGTTTCCAACTGGCCTTCTTCAAGTTAGGAGAGATTCATGATGTTTGAATGGGTTGCTGAAACTGGCTTTTGTTACTGTTAAGTACTACTGTAAAGATATTCAGCTCAAATTAATACTCAAGTATCAATTTTCATGTATTTGCCTTTTCTTTTTAAATAATCCAACTGTTCATCTCCTTGAAGATGGCACTGAAAAATGTAAGACCTCCACCATGTCACATCAACAACAGGTCCACCAGCTTAAGTATTCTGACTCTTTGCAAGCAGTTCACAATGCAAAAGCTTTGGGGGAGTAAAGAGCAACCTCTTCTCAACCACTGATAAAGATGAAAGGGCAGCTCACCCGGTGGGGTAAACTGGCATAGTTCACCACCATTAGCATGGAAACTTGGAGGCAGATGTTACTAATGTTACTAGACCTATTAGCTGCCTCCCATACCACTCACCACAAAGGGCAGGTCGCTCACGCACAATACAGACATAAATAGTGTTGCCTTGAAGTGACTTCAAACTTCTCATTCAGAAATCCCACAGGGCAGTTTTGAGCAACTGCTTTTCTGTTCTAAGGGCTCAGTCATAAGGGCTCCTCAGTATTATGACCCCATTACCCTTTTCGGTTTAATGAGGATAGGGATTGCCTCAGGAAATCTACATCGAAGAGTTTTCAATATATTGATTACATTCAGGTTTTTTCATGACCAGAGGATGCAGCAGAGTATTTTAAGTGTATGGCAATGATTGGGGGAATAAATACAAGTGAGCTGCCTAACGATCAGCTCACAGAAGACTGAATAGTTAGCCAAATGGGAGATGAAGTCAGAGGCTATAGATAATTTCTACCCTTCCCTCCAGAAATATTTTTCTGCTGTTTGACAGTCAATTTAGCAATCTGAGGGTCAGAATTTATGCTGGATAAATTTTTCAAAACTTGTTTCAGTGAAAAATGCAGATTTGACAACACTAAAACATGTACTGATCTGTAGTAAATTTTAAAATGATTCAGCTGAAAAATAAAACCTAAAAACACTGAAAAAAGTAAAATGTTTTGCTTCCACGTATTTTTAAAAGTTCATTTTTTGGCTAAAACGACTTTCAAATTTGTATTTTATTGAAACAAAACATTTTAACACTATTAAAATTAAAACAATATTTTATTTGACCGAAAATTATTTAAAAATTAACACTTTAAAATTCACCAGATTTTTTTAAAACTTCTGGTTTCTTTCATTCCATTTTTTTTTTTTGCATTTTCAAAATAGTCAGTAAACCAAACAAAATGTTATTTGCACATCTGTAATGATGACAGATTCCCAATAGCTGTTACACAGCAAGAACTGCTGGTGTTTTCTTCTTCCTAGGTGTGGTAAAGAGACTATAACCTTGTTTCTTGGGTACACAGCTTTCTATTGTTCTCTATACCTTTATCACTGCAAAATGAAATGAGTTTGATTGCAACTGCACATAGTATCTCTGGGGCAATACTGTATGTGTCTCTGTAGGCCAAAGATCTATGCACATCTAAGGGGAAGGCTATCACAGTTAATCCATGGACTAAACAGCCTGGGTGGTGTTTCAGTATTTTAGACTGTAACAGATTCAGTTTCTATGGTACTTTGCATGTACTGGTTCATCCCAAGTTTTCCCAGAGACTAAGAAACAAAAACAGGGCCTTTTTGTATAAGAGGAGAAGCATAAGCTGACTCAGGATCTGCATTTTGGTTCAACAAATGAACGGAACCTTGAGTCTTAGGGGAACCCCAACACTTAAAAAAAGACCGGAAAGGCTTAAGATTACTAGGGCTCCATAAAGACTAACTGGCAATTTCAAGTACATTTAGTGTGAATTTAAGCCTGTTTTTATATGTTTTCTCTGTTATGTTTTTTTCCCCATAAGAATAAAATACTTTGCTTTGGAAGAGCTGAGTAGTCACTGTAAAAGTATTGTTGTTCCTAGAGAAAAAACAATGCACAGAGGGTAGCCTGTAGGATGATTAGCTTACTGAGAACATCACAACGTATGACATGGGGCTGTGTAGCCTTACTGACCTATTGGTCAGAAGGGAGGGACACGCAGCTCTCTGCCTACAAGACCTTGGCTGGCAGTCTGAAATCTTAAATGGGTGTCCTCAAAGGACCCTGGAGGGAAAACACAGATGCAGTTACCTCTGAAACTGACAGTTTTACCTTAAGGATAATTGAAACACTGAACAGAGTACAAGAGACAGTGTGCATTTGTAAAAAGGTATTTCTGTCCCTATGAGTCTGATACCAGTATTCCAGAATCTGCACTGGCTACTTCTCAAGTGTTTAAAATATTATTTCTGACTCACTACAGTGCATAGTTCCCTCAATGGCTTGTAGTACTGGCTACTAATAGTGTGTTAAACAACGTTATTAACATTGCATAAGAAAGAGCTATTGTTGGTAGTGCTTTCTGGATGATGTCCGCTAAGTCGTGGAATTTATACTCATCTTTTATCTGAAACCATCTCGTTTTGCTGACCTTTAAGGATGTTACAGTGCTCCCCTATTTCCGCATGTATTTGGGGAAAGTAAATGGTGGTAGGAGACTATGAATATTTATTTCAGGATTAAGTTTTTTCAGGAGCAGAGTTGGGAATATTCTGGTTTTGTGCATTTCATTCTTTTGTGTGGAGAAAAGTTGTTGATTTTCTACTGTTATTTAGGTCTCCGTTTTTACTTGTCAGTCCCCAAAGCCTGGGATAAATCTTTTTTCTACATGTAAATATTAATGTGAAAAAGATATTAAACACAAACGTAAATACCTAATCTAACTTTGTACAGAAGGGGAAATTTAGAGAGACATACAGTCACAAGTACATGGTAAGACAAGAAAAAAAACAAAAAGGAATGCAAGTTCCAGTGTTATGTTTATAAGCAGTGATTAGAAATGGCATATGAATGTTTAGAAAATTGGCTACAATCTTTGAAGTCCTTTAAAAAAGAATGAGGAAAAAAATCAATTAAAGTGAATGCACTATTTACACTACATTCCTGACTTTCTAAAAATCTCATTATTGACAGTAAATTTGTATGAACTGAGGAAATAATCCTAGTGGATTGAAATGCAAGCTAGATGTTTAATCAAGAAACACTTCTAATATTTATTTCTGACCCTTGGTTATTACCATAATCAAGGATTTAGTCTACCTTGAAGAGACAGAATATGCCACTTTGTTGAAGGTTTTTCTGGGGGGAAAAAAGTCTTTAGCTGCCTAATACATTTCAAGCACTGTTAAGTATACCAAATGCAAATTACTGACTATTGTACTGAAACAGGTTCTCTAGATCCATGAGTTGCCCATCACCCTACATTATTTTAGTATGAGCCAAAGTAAGTATCGGATTAATGCTGAAGTGAATCGGCTCAGAACTAACAAATGAAGAACAGGTCTTCAGATGAGAAAGTCTTTAATTATCTGTCTCTAACTCATGTGCACAGCTCCCAGTTTATTGCTAGTCTATGAAACTAAATAAACTAGGTAAATTTAGCTGCAGCTTATTTTTCTACTCTCCATCTACTTGTCTTAACACTAAATACATTCTTTTCTTGAATATTTCATAATTAAAATGCACATTAAAGCTAAATGTCTCATAAAAATGACAATAGTAATTCTCAGTTACACTAATTTAGTGAATGAAATTTAAGACAATCCACTGTAAGATTATTTAAAGTCAAACCAACCAACTAGCTGTGCACCATTATCGGATGCCATTGTAAATCCAAACAATTTCTGTATAAATGCCAGTACAAAATGCTATCTATCTCTGATTGTTTTGGGGGACAGCTACTCATTCCTAAGGCATGATACCATGGCAACAAAGCAAAAAATGTTAATAAACATGTGAATTAATTCTTCCCATCCACCACACTTACCGTCATATAGTGTACACCTATATTTATATCACCCTTGAATGAGTCTGGGAATAATATTTTTGTTTGGAGGAGTAAGTGCTGAAGGAACACAAATCAAAAGAGATAATTTGATTTTTCTATACTATAACATATCTGTTTTTAGAGCAGGAGCACACAAACCACAACTTCAATATTTGTCTGTAGACTCTCCTCTAATGAGACTGTCACAATACCAACATAGAAATGTTTATCATCTTAGATTAAATTTAGTAAGAGAGACTCTCAATAGTTTAAGTCCCTAGCTGTAAGCAGTAGTTTGGAATATTTAGTGTTCCAAAAGATTTCATGTCAAATGGGTAACTTTGAGAAGGACAAAGCTGCAACAAAGTTATATTCAAATTATGAAATGCCATGCATACGTATTGTATTATATGTCATAAATCCTACACTAAAAAGAATTTTTCACATTCAAAGATGCAAGTGCTGCCACTGAGCCAGCCCTCTCATAATAATGTCATTGTGCTTGAAGAATTTTTTGCAACCTATTTTTGACGTGAAGTTATAATATCCAGAGCCTGCCAGACCCTGTGACTCATAGCTGGGTCAAAGTGTTGGGATTTGGAGCAGATGCAGACTCTGGACAGCATTTATCTCAGATGGCTCCCAGAAGTGGCCAGTATATCCCCATTGCCCATAAGTCCAGAAACAGCCTTTGGAGCTGCAGAGGTTGCACTTTGGGGTGGGTGATATTCCCTGGCCATCTCTGGGTATGTCTACACTACATGGCTCCATCGACGGAGCCATGTAGATGAGTTTTGTAGACATACCAAAATGAAGCGGCGATTTAAATAATTGCCACTTAATTTACATCAAAATGGCTGCTGTGCTGTGCCGATCAGCTGTTTGTCGGCACAGTGCAGTAGTCTGGACGCTCAGCGGTCGATATCAAAAGCCTTTGTCGACCGCCCCGGTAAACTTCATCCCACGAGGCATAACGGGGCGGTCAACAAAGGCCTTTGATGTCGACCGCCAAGCATCCAGACTACTGTGCGGTGCTTCCAAACAGCTGATCAGCAAAGCGCGGCAGCCATTTTGATGTAAATGAAGCGGCGATTATTTAAATCGCTGCTTCATTTTGCTATGTCTACAAAGCTCATCTACATGGCTCCGTCGATGGAGCCATGTAGTGTAGACATACCCAGAGATGGCCAAGGAATATCCATGTAGGGTAGACATACCCTCTGTGCCTAGGGGTATGATGGCCACTTTTGGGATCTGCACGGAGTCAGGGGTGGCAGGGAGCCTGCCTTAGTTCTGCTGTACAGCTGACTGGACTTCTAATGGCCCAGTCAGTGGTGCTGACCAGAGCCACCAGAGTCCCTCTTTGACTGGGTATTCTGGTTGAAAACCAGATGCCTGGCAACCTTAGCAGGGTTTGAGGCAGAGCTAGGGTCAAGCACCCTTGGCAAATTAGAAAACTGGCATGGCTGCACTTGGGCTTAGTAGTGAGAAGCTGGACACCTGCCTAGAAAAGGAATATACATGTCTGGAGACAGACATACCCGAAGGACATTTTACAGCAATAGATATCTGATTTTAGATTCCTCATTTTTAAAATCAAGAAAAGCTTTTAATGACTATATTAATTGCTTACTTTTCCATTTGAGCACTAAAGGTAAGGACAAAATCAAGATAGTAATTTGGAACACGTTTCTAAATCATCTCCAGACATTTTCATTATTGTCAATAGTCTTTACTTCTCATTAATGTTATCAATATTTTTGAAGGCTATCCACAACTTTTCTCATCTGAACACAGGGATTTCCTCTGCTTGTCACACTGAAACCTTTTTTTCCTCTTTAATTAAATATGTAGCCCTCTAATGCTTTATATTTGGAAGCATGGGACTGTGTATAATAGAATTTCAATATTCAGAGTGCATGGGTTGCCACCTTATCCTGTTACGCTTTTTATACTGGTACAACCTGGGGTTTTGATCGTACAAATATTTACACATATGCTAAGTTTTAATAGTGTGCAGTCCCATTGAAGTCAATGTGACTACCATCATAAATTAAGTTAAACACAAATGTGTTTCTAAGATCAAGGCTTTAACTTCAACATCATCAGATGTCCTATTTCCACATCGCTTCAAATATACTTATTCATCAAGACTGTATTCCTAAAACAGTAGGTCAATGGAATTACATAAGGGTTAATCTTAGTAACTTGAAAATGCTCTTTTCTGAGTTTATACAGTTCCTCTGACATGGTACATGATTTGAGCCTGCCATTCATTGCCCCCATACTCACAAAATAGACTTCCCTGTTATTTAATGGTATATACTGTATAAATATGTACATTTTAATATCCATAAGTATTACATTAAGTAAGTTAGAACATTAATAATTCAGCAACAATTATTGAAATATTGCTATACTTGAAAGTTATCCTTTTTTTGCCCTACTTTGCAATTTATTATACATCTGCTTATTTTGTTTGTTGCCGAATATAAGCTCCTCAGGGCATGGACAGTGTTTGCATTATCTGAATAGGGCAGAACCTCATTTCAGCTCTCTAATATCATTTTGAAACACTGTACTGATCCATTAATCTTCTTTAAAAAGTCTAGTGATTGGTCAGAGTGTTACAAATTCTTTTTATTATCTATAATTTAATGTTTGTATATTTATTGGAAGTGATAAAGCATGAGATTTCTATTGGAATACAGTTTGACATAAATTCTGTCCCTTAGGCTTGCTAAAACTGATTTCACTGTTAGTTATACAATTTTAGAAATGATGAATCTTAAAAATAAGCAAGTGTATTCAGAATGTGTTAAAGCAAACAGACTCTGCAACACTTGAAGGGTCCCCTCTAATTTATGTTTGTTTTGTTTAAACCAGTATCACATATATAGCAGGTTCAGAGCTTCTAGTGAAAGCTATTACAGATTAAGCCTACACCAACATCCATCAGAAAAAGATGACTATTTTTTAAAAAGAAAACATTTTTATATTTCTTGAATACACAATGCTGGATATAAATAACTGCAAAACCATGCTGCTAATTATTCCCATTTTGCATAGACATTCTAACCAACCTATTATCTAACGTAATAGATATTCTGATATGTAATGAATATTTATGAAAAAAAAGTTTTAAAATTAAGATTTCAAATATTCAAGTGGGATTAGTGGAGTATTGATATAGTTTTTTTTACCGGTATCATGTGCTTAGTGGAAGGGATAATTCTCACTCCTTTACCATAATCAGGACCACAATAAGGAAGCTACAATATTTAAATATTTTTCTACTAGTTCCTCAACTAATGTATTGCAAAGTGTCCTAATACAATTAGGACTGCACCACAATTAAAGCAAGGCAAACATTGGTTGAGCTTGCCAAAGGAGGACGGCTCTGCTGCACTGATTCACCCTCCCCACAAGAACAATAGGGCATAAGTGCAGAAAGGTACAAGCCTTGAGTGAGGAAAGACTCTTTGTTCTATACAGCAGCGATGGCCACCCTTTCTTCCCTATATAATAAAGTTGCAGCCTCAAAGTCCAGGTCAAGTGTCTCCTGTCCTTTTGTCAATATTCCCAGATAATGAGATGAAGAACCCCCATGAGCAGCTGCCAAAAACAGAATTCCATAGCGCAAGTAAACATTCAATAGTTCATAAGCATGGTGGATCTGTGTTGCTTGGAAGAGAACACAGTGAGAAAGGTGATGCTCATTTCATGTGTGGTGTAAATCTGAAATTTTTGGTAACTTTTGAAGTATTATACAACTGTTAAAATCAGTTTATATACATATTCATATTAGTTAAATTTAAAATAATCCTAAACGTAACATTTTTCAATTAAAAAACCTGTATTTTAAACATTTCTGCACATTACAGTTCACAACCAAGTATTTTGCTATATAAATACAGTAAAATATTAAAAAGAGGACATTTCACAAAGAAATAAAGATTTACATCAGAAATTTAGAAAAAGGAAAAATAAGAATTAGATAGTGTTGGTGGTGGTGTTCCAAACTAACATTTTACTTACTTAGAATACTTAACAATAGTCTGTGATTCATTTTACTCCACTGACTTCTTATGTAATGAGCATTACCTGTTCGGTGGGACTTCTTGCGGAGTCAGGTACTATATCCAGTGTCAGTAAGGCAATCACAATGTAGTCCTCAAATTATCCTGTCCTAACAAAGATCTACCGAATTGTTACATTCAATTCACAGTCATGTCTCTCTGGCTATGTCTATACTGGAGGTTTTTGCCTGCAGAGAGCATGCTAATGAAGCGCTCAGTAGCATTTGTTGTACTGTCATTTGCATATTCTCTGAAAATGCTTTTTGCTCAAGACCTTTTTGTGCAAAAAAAAGCAGTGTAGGTGGGTTTGTTTTGCACAAAAACTCCCTTTTGCTCAAGATCCTTGTACCTCCTTTTTGAGGCATAACGATCTTGCGCAAAAGAGGTTATTTGCACAAAACGGACCCATCTACACTGCTGGTTTTTGTGCAAAAACCTCTTGCTCAAAAAGCATTGTCAGAGAATATGCAAATGACAGCATGACAAATGCTAATGAGTGCTTAATTAGCATACTGTCTGCCGGCAAAAGTGTGCAGTATAGACTTAGCCCTAGAGATTAACAAGGAAATCTAGAGGCTTGTGAAAAATTATCACTTTCCTCTAGATTTTATATTCTTCAATGAGGTGGATTTGTGAAATGAGCTACTTGATAACTGAAAAATGTGTTAATCCATAACTCACTAAGGGCCATAAATTGTCCTTGAATAGTGCTCCCCCCAAAAAATCAATATTATAGCCTACACACAAAAAGAACATAATATTACAACCATGCACAAAACAAGAACAATTTAAGAGGCTATTAAAAAAACCCTTTTATATGAACTCCTTTCAATTAGACAAAAAAGTGATAATGAACACCTAAGTCTTTCAAACCTATTTCCCCCTACTTTCTTTTCTTGGGCTGCTGCCTTTCAGATGAGATGTAAAATCAAGAAATAACCACTTATGGTAATAAAAGATCTGATGACCTTTTTCAGAAAAGCAGGGATGTTACTTTCTATCCTAGCAACTTTGAAATGTGAGCAGTCACTTATTTACTCCCTACAATTCCCTTTGCATTTGTAAATTGGATAAGGTGCTCTTCAATTCCTGTCTCAGGCTCATACACTTTGTTTAAAAAAATCACATTGTTTCACCTATGAATTGTCATCTTTTCTATTCTAGAAAAAATAACCCTCATTTTGTTAATAGACTAAAAAGGACATTATGATCATCTGGTCTGATCTGCCTAATAGAGGCCACTGAACTTTACCACATGGCTACTGCAGCAGATTCATAATTTCTGGATGATCTAAAGCAAATCATTTCAAAGCACCATGATTTAAAGATTTCAAGTGATGAAGGATCGACCACCTCACTAAATAAGTAGTTCAAAGAAGAAGTTACTCACCCTGTGCAGTAACGATGGTTCTTCGAGATGTGTGACCCTGTGGATGTGTCTAGACTACAGGGTTTTGTCAACAAAAGTGGACTTTTGTCAACAAAACTATACCTATGTCTACACTACCACCGAGTTCTGTCAACATAACGTCGACAGAACTCGGCAGTTTTGTTGACTCTGGTAAACCTCATTCTACAAGAAATAATGCTTTTTTTTTTTTACAGAGTTCTGTCAACAGAAAGCATTATTGCATCTACACTGTCCTTTGCGTCTACACTCTCATGTCAACAAAGCGGCTTGCTTTGTCGACAGAACTGGATGTAGTCTAGATGCTCTGTCGACAGTATCTGTCGACAAAGCCTCTGTCGACAAAACCCTGTAGTCTAGACGTATCCTGTGGGTGCTCCACTCAGGTCTTGGTGTGTCCTCTTGCCACTGATTGGAGGTTTTTGGTGTGCAGTGCCCCTCGCACCGCGCCTATGCACCCAGCGTCTCGCATCCATGCTGTTTGCTGAGTGTGCGTGCGGCGCGAGCCCCATCTGTTCCTTTTCTACCTGAAGTCCCTTAAAGACTCCAAGCAGAGGGAAGGATGAGGAAGGAGGGTAGTGGAGCACCCACAGGGACACACATCTCGAAGAACCATCAGTACTGCCCAGGACGAGTCACTTCTTCTTCATCAAGTGGGGTCCCTGTGGGTGCTCCACTCAAGTGACTCAGTAGCAGTACCCGCCAGTTGGTGTTGGGCATTGGAGTAATTTATGAAGAGGAAGGAAGGACCACATCTGCCAGAGATGTGGAGGGTATTGGCCCTTTCTGTAAGGCATAATGTTGTGCAAAAGTGTAATGGGAGGACCATGTAGCTTCTCTACAAATGTCTTTTGAGGCTTTGTACCAGCACACAAGTTTGTTCACCCAGAACTCCATACAGCCTGAAGCCCTTACTTTGCATTTGACTATATGGGTGTGTCTAGACTATAGGGTTTTTTTGAAAAAAGTAGCCTTTTTTTGAAAAAACTTTACCTGCATCTAAACTGCAGCCATGTTCTTTCAAAAGTAAATCGAAAGAATGCAGCAGTTTTTTCGATCACGGTAAGCTTTATTTTACGAGGAATAAGACCTTTTTTCAAAAGTACTCTTTCGAAAAAAGGCACTATTGAATGTAAACTGTACTTTTTCGAAAGAGAGAGTTTAGACTCTCTTTTGAAAAAACAGCTCGCTTTTTTGAAAAATCTGTTTATAGTCTAGACGCTCTCTTTCGAAAGAGGCTTTTTTGAAAGATTCTTTCAAAAAAGCCTCTTTTGAAAGAGGCTTGTAGTCTAGACATAGCCTAAGAGAACAGACTAACAGGACCGTAATAATTTGAATAAGAGGCTGTTTCTATCATCATATCCTGTGGTAACAGGCTCCAACATAATTTCTGCTATAATATTGAAAATAATAATAAAACAGGGCAATTATTTTTATATATTTAAATAATTCACTGTTAGAATTAGTGACAATAAATCTCAAATGAATACTTAGCTATTTTTAGAGGGGGTCACAAATATTTTAAGATTATTTTAAATCTCTTGTGCTTTTTGCAATGATTATAATTAAAATTGAGCTGAAGAAAGAAATATTGTATTTCTTATTCACATTCAGAAAGTACTGCCAGAGAGGCCCACGATTCATTGTAGATTCAGGCAAATTAATGCTGATGGTGAAAGGAATCAGAACTAAAAGCATCTTTATATATATTCAAGCCTGCAATATCAAGTTCTGTTCACAGACATTAATTTAAGATTGCTGTAGATTCACACCCTTGGATAAGATTGACTAGCAGTACCTACAAAAAAGAAAACAATTTCAGCTCCCATAAGGAGAAACAAATAGCTATATTACACAATTATCCCCTCAAAGGTTGTGTTCATTATCTTAGGGCAGCTTTAGATAAGATCAGCATGTCTGCAGAAAATGATGGTGAAGTTTCCAGACAAAACACATGATATTAACACACAGTCCCCATATTAATGATGATATCTGTCTTACCACCTTTAGTTTTTGTGACTGGCAGTGCACTTAGCCATGTATCTAACTAATTGCTCAAATCTAAAAATCTATCTAAAAAAAAGATAAAAACTGTATTACTTTTTGAAAGATTTACCACAGACACATTATAAAGCATGCCAGGAAATCAGATTTCTAGATTTACTCAACATTTCTTGCACTACAATTTTGCATTTAGAGGCTCTCAGTATGTACTGCTTGTTGTTCTTATATTGATCAGTCGAGAGGGGACATAATAGCCATTTTCAGGAATCTAAAAGAGTATCACAAGGAGGAGGGAGAACAATTGTTTTCCTTGGCCTCTGAGGATAGGACAAGAAGCAATGGGCTTAAGTAGCAGCAAGGGAGGTTTAGGTTGGACATTAGGAAAAATTTCCTAACTGTCAGGGTGGATAAACACTGGAATAAGTTGCATAGGGAGGTTGTGAAATCCATTTATCAGGGATAGTCTAGAATATGGTACTGGGTCCTGCCATGAGGGGACTAGACTAGATGACCTCTCGAGGTCCCTTCCAGTTCTAGAGTCCTAGGATTCTAGGATTCTAGGATCCCTGAGTATTTATGTTAAGAGTACATAGAAATGAACTACTCAGATTTTAAATAAAACAATAAAACAAAACATCATAAAATTTGCTGCACATTGTAGAAACAAGTGTAAAATCCTAGCATTCCCACTCTTCAAATTCTAAGAGACAGACAGGAAGAAAATTATAAAGGAAGTCCCTAACATTCAAAGGAACATGCTATCTCCGTCATTTCACAGAACAAAAAGTTTGTGATATAGGATATTTCACAGTTTCCTGAGACAGGCTAATTTTGAAGACAAATAGTTGGGTTTTTCTTAACATGCGAATGAAGCTGAGCAATGCTGATTTTTCATTTCAGTGTCTAACCAAAAAATCTAAGGGGGGGGAAATAATTTCAGGTCAACCAGAAACAGGATTTTTCTGTTTGTTTTATTCATTTTATTTCATTGTTAACAGCATTTTTATCTTTGTTTTAAATGCATCAGGATAAAGCTTCAAACAAAATTCCATTTCAAAATTTTAAAAGTCAAAACACTTCATTTAGAAAACTTAATTTGAGAAGTGGGAAGAAGAACAGGCTAACTATTTATTCTCTGAATTAACCCAGTTTCACAAGTAGTTTTGGTGTACCTGAAACAATACTTTTTGATGAATAAACAATTCATCCAAAAAATTTAACCAGCCTTATATACCATATACATGTCTGAGTACAACTTTTGGCTCTCTAATAAATACGTAAGTAGGCTGCATTATTGAAACTAGAGTAAAAGGTCAAAGGGCATTCGTGATTACCAGACTGATTATAAATAATGCATGGAAATGTAGAAAATGTGCTTTGAAGCACACACAAAAAACAATAGGAAAGAACTGGTCACTTACATTATTCATGTATTCAGACAGAAGATCTTGGAGAGCTTGGCGGATGGCGTTGCATTCTGTGATTATTTGTTCTCTATGAATGTCACGAGTGCAGGAAGAGTCAGCTAACAGTGCTGCTCCACTGATAATCCCTTCCAAATGTTTCTCTAGTGATGGCCTTATTTTTTCTTCATTCATTGTAAGTGGATCCAATACGATTAAACTCTAGGAAAAAATAGACAAAATACAAATACTGTCCATGTTTTGATCATCTCTTGCCTAGTTAACTGTAACATTCTATTTTCCTGTCCTCTCACTTGCCACTATGTTCCCATTCAAGTATATCCAAAATAATCATGCTCAATGCATCTTCCCTTTCCACCATTCTGACTATACTCATCTTCTCCCTGAATATTTTCAGACATGAACATTCAAAATATTCAGCTTCCCCTTTATAATTCCCATTCTAGCTATTGTTTCTTCCCTCCTAGTCCTTCAACCTTTGGGTGAAATGCTATTTATCTATTCTACATACTCATATGGCCCTCCTCCCTGTCGTGTCTGAGCATACTACATGGTACTTAATATATTTATCCAAATGCCTATGAAGTAAGGAAGTGCTATTATCCACATTTTGCAAATGGGAAGCAGAGACACCAATTAAGTGACTTGCTCAAGGCCACATCAGAAGTCTGTAGCAGAGCAGGGTACTCTATCCAACCTGCTAGATTCATGCCAAGCAGTAGCAACTTAGACCATACTTCCTCTGGAAGTTTTGCCACTGACTTAAAGAGTGAAAAGCTATTCTATTTGTCTACTTAATTTTTCTCTACTTTCTCCAGAAATATAATCTATGCTATCATGTGCCGAAAGTGTCCGTCTGCTATGTACATTGGACAAACATCTCAGACACTTTGCCAAAGGATTAATGCCCACAAAACAGATATCAGACAAGATCACAAAGAGAAAACAGTTTCTTGTCATTTTAACCAGAAAGGACACTCTCTCAATGACTTAACCACCTGCATTCTGCTACAAAGACCTTTTACATCTGCACTTGAAAGGGAATCCTCTGAACTGTCATTCATGTTAAAATTCGACACTTTCCAACAAGGACTTAACAAACATTTGAACTATCTCACCCATTACCAAGATAGTTTCCCCAATTATCACCTCTAATACCATTAACTCACAAACATCCCACTCTCCCTACCTCTAATATCATCAATTCACAGACACTTACCTTCCTTCCTCCCCCCCCCCCCCCCCCCGCATCTCCCTCCTGTTCTGCAATGTGATTTGTCCCTTTCATATTTGTTCATTTTTTTTAATTGTATCCTTTGGTATATATGGTTGTGACTACTTTCTTCCACTATTTGATCTGAGGAAGTGGGTCTGGCCCACGAAAGCTCATCATCTAATAAACCATCTTGTTAGTCTTTAAAGTGCTACATTGTCCTGCATTTTGCTTCAACTACCCCAGACTAACACGGCTACATTTCTATCACTATTAAATATTTAAAGCATCTATTCAAACAAGTGAAATCTTCTATGGCTTTTCTAAGCATAGACAACAGGCAGAACAACCATAGCGAAAAAAGATGGCAAAAAGACTAAAATATAAACTATTCTCATTGAGAGTACTCTTTATAGCAGTGTCATTGTCAACTTTAAAATATTGCTATGCATGCAAATATACAATTCCCATACAGGTCTCCAGAAAGCAAAGGTGTTTAAACTGGAGAAGTATTTTTATTTATGAAAAACCAAGTGTGACATAGTCAAGGGTGGTTTAGTGAAGTCTTTGCATAAAGAATTTATGACATGGCATGTCTGACAATACTGCTTCTATGCTATTTGACCTTTATCTTAATTATAATAAGTCATGTTGTAAACACTTTTCAAACTTCAGTTCCTAAATCAAGGCACCTAAATAAAAGTGACTTGATTTTCAGAATAAGCACCCATATTTTGTGTCATCTTTAGGGGGAAGTTGGGTATCCACAGTGGCAGATAATACAATCGTACACAATATTTAGGGACCGTATTATATTACACTTATGATAGTTTGTGTGTAATTTTGTGCTATTCCATGCAGCTCCCACAGGAATTAAATACATTGGGAGATGACTAATTGAAAATAAACACCTCCAGAGAAATAATCACCCCATCCAGTGGTTTCCAGATACTGGTTCCAGGTGTGTGCATGACAACTGAAATATCTCACCTCCTACAACATCCTGACTTCTAAATGGTTTCAGACCTGGGATGGCTTTACATAGAGAAACAGTGCCACTGCTGGCATTACTACTGTATCCAGGGCACTGACAGAAGCTAAGCTGCAGAATGACCTAGCAATGTGCTGACAGAATAAATCAATAGAGTCAAATGCTCATAAAGAAGCAACTTCAAAGCAAACAGAAAGGATTCCTTCTCACAGAAGTCTTCTTGGGTTTTGGTTATATAACAATACCTAAATGATCTGATTATACAGATCCAGAAATTAAATATTGGGCAATAACAAACAAAGGGATTCAGGCTTTGGTTTTAATTCTTCCAATAATTTGGTTAGATATGTATACTCTCTTCAACAGTATAGAGAGGCTCAAAAGAACAGGCAATATCTCCCAGTCAGATGTATGACAAAGAATATGTAATCAGCTGGTTTTGCCTTACTCAGTTCTGAGGTAGTGACAGGTAGAAGAATCAACACAAATGAACCAGAACCTACAAAAGCAGAGAGATTGAGCAGTTACAGTTTAGATTTGCTAATGTGTCCTGCCTGAATGTCTTTTTCTGCTACTGAATTAATGCAGTGAGCAGTAAGCAAAACAAGCTTGAAAAGAAAATGAGTATTTAAATTGCATAGTTAGGCCCAAATTCTCAGCTTCACTGAATTTCTGCTCCATGGAAAAAAAGAGAGATGGGAGCTATGTGAAAGCTGTTTATAGCACCCTGAGTTTCTGAGCAGATTTGTGCCATCCTGAGTTCTGATATATATTGAAGCTGCCTTTGGGATTCTCTAATTTTTGCCACTTTGGTATGGTTTCCATGGGACATCATGCCTATTGCATTGCACTCTGGCTACGCCCTGTATGCTAAGGCCAAGTTAAGGAGTGAAGAGGTCAGCTCAGGAAACAGACTTACACTACGTCTACACTGCAGGTTTGTTGCGCACACATTTTTTTGCAAGAGATTTGGCGCAAAAAAATTCTTGCGCAAGGGAGCATCCACACTGCATGTACCTTTGCACAAGAGAGAACGTCCACACTGCATGGACAGTCTTGCACAAGAAAAGCCTCCTGGAACCACTCCAGGCATGGCAGAAGGTCACCAGTTACTTCCGAGGTGCCGGAGCCTTGCAGAAACACGTGCTTCAAGGGTCCCCCCCGGACAGCTGTTTCTCTGCTGCTGCCTGCTTGCTACCTCTGTGAGGGACAGCAACGCTTCAGCAGTGACTGTTGTGGTTGCCCTGTGCTTCTTGGGATGCCACAGCCTTTCTATTGCTGCCATGGAGCTGGAACTGCTCCTGGGCATGTCCTGGCCCCACACAGCCATGCTGCATTCTGTGCTGCACTTGATACACGGTGCCATGCTGCTCCTGCAGGAGCTTGACTGTGACGACACTTTGGAGTCCCTCTCCCAGAGTGCGGAAGCGTCACTGCTGGACCCACAGTCCATTGTGGAGAGGCAGTTCTGGAGGCTGGACACCAGTTTGGACTGGTGGAACCGGCTGCTCATGAAGTGGTGGGACGACCAGCAGTAGCTCCAAAACTTTCACATGAGGAAGGACACATTCTTGGCGCTGTGTGCCTGGTTCACCACTGCCCTCTGGAGATGCCACACTCACCTGTGGCCCACCATCTCCCTGGAAAAGTGAGTCACCATGACCCTCTGGAAGCTTGCCACCCCAGACAGTTACCGATCGGTGGGCAACCAGTTTGGCATGCGGAAGTCCACCGTTGGGGCCCTCCTCATGCAGGCAAGGCCCTCTGGGGCTGCAATCCCTGCACGGAGGCAGGAAAGGAGTCCTGGCTGTGGGGGGTGGAGTGGGGGTGAGGGGAAGCCCCATCCTCCAGGGAGTTGTGCTGTCCCACCCTTGCACAGCCCTGCTGCTGGGAGGGGGCAGAGTCATGGTGGGGCTCCTTGGGGGTTTGGAAAGAGAGGAGATGGGAAGGGGGGCAGGCACCTCCCAAGGACTCATGCTCCCCCTCTTTCTTATTCTCTGTGTGTGTTTTCTGTTTCTCTGTGTACTTCTACAGGTGGTGAGGATCATCTATCTGGATGGGAGATCTGGATGCGACCGTGGCCGGATTTGCTGCCATGGGGTTCCCCAACTGCGGGGGCACCACAGATGGGACCTGGACATCGAGCTGCCCACTTCATCAATCGAAAGGGCTACTTTTCCTGGTCAACCACCGTGGACAGTTCACAGACATTTTTGTGGGGTGTTCAGGCAGGATACACGACGCCCACATCTTTGGAAACTCCCACCTGTACTGCAGACTAAGGAGGCCACCAGGAATTTGTTGGTTGGAGATGTGCAGAAGCCACTGTGCATCATGGGGGACTACCCCCTCATGCCATGGCTCATGAAGCCATACACTGGCCGTCTGGACCCCAGCAGGGAACAATTTAATGCCCACCTCAACTGGACCAGGATCCAGTGGAATGCACCTTCGGCCATCTGAAGGCGCACTTCTGTTGCTTGCTGACCTGCCTCAACATGGGGGAGCACAACATTGCCGAGTTATACGCAGCATGTTGTGTCCTCCACAACATTGTGGAGAGGAGGGAAGAGGCCTTCCTACTGGGCTGGGGGGCAGATGCCAGCCAAGTGGGCAGTGCATTTGAGCAGCCCTGGACAACTGCCATCCAGTAGGCCCACCAAGCGGGGTGTGCATCTGGAAGGCCCTGAGGGAGAGGTTCTCACAAGCACCCCACTAACTGTTCCCAGGGCCTCCTACCAAGGGGCCC
The DNA here is from genome assembly GCF_049634645.1 of Pelodiscus sinensis. Taxonomy (NCBI): domain Eukaryota; kingdom Metazoa; phylum Chordata; order Testudines; family Trionychidae; genus Pelodiscus; species Pelodiscus sinensis. The sequence continues at coordinate 27,389,115 of NC_134718.1, forward strand.
CTACCTTGCGGTCACATCCCTTCCCCCACCACAAACCTGCCCTTTCCCTCTTCCCTGATGTCAACAAACAAGCCTCTTTCTTTTGCAACCAAAAATAAACTCTTTTTATTTTACATGAATGAAAGGTGAGCAGGAGGAGGAGGCTCTAAAATTGGAAGGAGGACTTATGTTTCCAGAGGGGGCTCCTGTGCCACCTCAGGTTCAGGGGCCTCGTCAGCCTTGTGGCTGGGTGGGTGAGGGGAGCATAGGGAGGTGGTGAGGATGGGGGGCAGAAGCAGGGTCAGGGTTGGCAGGGGGCAGAAGGAGGGGGCATGGGCATGGTAGGAGGACAGGAGGGTGGGAGTCACGGGAAGCAGCATGTGCCATATGGGCCACCATGCTGGCTATGAGGTCACCAAAGCGATCGCACCACTCCATGAACTGGTCCGAGGCATGTTGGCGCCATTAATGGTTGGTGCAAACCTTCTCTGCCAGAATCTGCTCCATGCACTTGATGGCCATCACATGCCGCCGCCTGGATCCTGGCACACCTGTGTGTCCCCTGGCCTGTGGCAGCTTGTAGCGGTGGACTGGCTGGCCCCTCACTCCAGACTGGTCCGGCTGTGAAGAACACGCAAGAGGGAGAGGGGGTCAGTCATCTCTGCAGACACTGTCCCTCAGGCTGTGCCCTCCTCTGTGAGCAGCGACCGACATTCCATGGCCCAGAGGACTGCGCTGTCCACTTCCCCCCTGCCAGCCCATGGTCAAGCAGCCCAGGCAGTGTGGCCACAGGGGGATTCCCTCAGGGGCTACAGAAGAGCTGGGAGCAGCCTGGAGCTTCCTGGGGGCCGCACACACAGGGGCATCTCACAGCCCTGTCTATGGGCATGTCTGCTGTCTTGCATGGGCAGGCATGGCCACGTAGTCTGTGCGGCACTCCTTGGTGTGTGTGGGGTCTGGCGTGTGCCCTTGTGGCTAGCCTGCTCCCAGCCAGTGCACCCCACTCCCATCCTGCAGTGGCAGGATGTGCATGTCCAGCAGGATCCCAGGCATGCTCAGGGGCTGCCTGCTGCATCCACGTGCCGCACTGTAATGCAGCACGAGGTTGCACGTGCATGAACCCCAGCACGGCGTCCAGCCAGAGCAGCTCGAGCGACACTTACTCCCCACCCTCCCGCCCTCTGAGTGAGTGACAAAGAGACCACTCACCAGAAGATTTGTCCCCAGCATCCGAGGCAGCCTGGGAGACATCCTGACTGGCAGCCACCAGCTCCAGGGGCAGGGTCACAGTGGGACTGGTCTCCTCCTCAGCTTGCCTGGCCGGCTGGCCCTCACCCTCTTGCTCCTGCTCCATCTGGACGACAACAGGGGTCCACAGGCCAGTCTCCACAATGGGGGATGAAGCATCATCTTCCTCATCTCCTAGGATGCAGTGTAGCTGTGTGTAGTAGGCGCAGGTGTGGGGTCCTGCCTCCGAGGGGCCACTGACATAGACCTAGGACAGCCACAGCTCCTTGGCCTTACACTGGACCTGTTCAAAGGTCCAGAGTGGGTGCTTGCTGTTGTCCAAGATCTGCTCCATCCAGTTATAAATGTCTGCATTCCTCCTCCTGGCCCTGGGATCTTGCTGGGCCTCCTCCTGTCACCACAGCTCCAGGAGGGCCTCGACCTCCAGGCCAGACCAGGAGGGTGAGTGCCTTTTTGTGCACCTGGGACAGCTCCCCATGAGGACCAGGGAGGTGTCGGGGGGCTTCAGGGTCAGACATAGAGAACTCCTGAAGCCTGTGGCAGGGAGAGACTCGTGGTGTGGTGTTGCTGTCTGGGATTAGCTTCTGCCATGAGGCTTCTCCAGGGGGCTTGCACCTTTAAGGAGGGGCCAGCAGACAGGAACTATAGAGCTGTGATGACTTGCATGGAGTGTCCACCAGAGCACATGTGCTTTTTCTGGGAGGCCAGTTCTTGTTCAAAAACCCCCTGCTGCCCATCCACACACACCTTTTTGAGCAAGAGCTCTTGAGCAAAAAGGCTTATTCCTCATAGAAAGAGGAATAACTATTGCACAAAAAGCTCTGTCTTCTGACAACGTACTGTACTTTTTCTTGTGCAAGAACGCACTTGTAGTGTGGACACTCTTGAGAGTTTTTCCTGCAAAAATGACCATTTTGGGACAAACACTCTGCAGTGTAGACGTAGCCTTAGTGGCACTGAAACAGCTGTGAGCTCCCCTACACTCTGGTGATGCAAAGGTCCTGAGAAGGCATCAGAGAATCTGACCCTGCATGTTCTTTTAAAACAGTTTTTAACATGTAATTATTAAGAACCAAACACTTCTTTACTCTATGTTTAATTATGAATGCCATAGGAGTTCTATGGAGTTTATTGTGGAATTCTTAGTACACAAAAATTTAGGAGGGAAAATATTCTAATTCTACCTGTTTTGGTCTACTATAAATCTCTATTTACTTCTACACTGCCGGTTGTGTTTGGATGAAAGATATTACAAAGCTCCTGGACAGTATTTGTTAAGTAAATGCCGTGATACATTTCCACACAATGAAGATTTAATGAGATATTCTTCCAACAGACTATTTATTACAGCAATTCATGGCACAACACTGCATATGCAAGAACAAGAGTGAAGATTACTGTGGTTCTTTACCATATACAACTTCCTGTAAATAAAGCACAACCTTTAAATTTATTAAATTCATTCAGAACAGGGACTGCTAACAGGGAGTTTGGAGAGGGAGTTCTCCAGGTGGAGAAGCAGCTAATACAAGACCCTTGAGGGAAGTGGTTGTCTGTAGCATGTGTTTGTGGTTTTGTTTGGGGGTTTCTTGCTGTGTGCTGAGCTTGTGTTTATTGTGTGGTGTTTCGTGGGGGGGGGTTGATGCCCCTCTTCCCCACAGAGCGTGTGCTATGGATGGCAGATGGAAGTTGTGAGCTTCTAATCACGGTTTGAAATCTAGAAGCCTCTGCTCATTGGCTGAACCTTAATCAGGGGGTGGGGCTATCAAGCAGTCCAGGGATTTATAAAGGAGTGACTCAGTGACCAGAGAGCTTACGAACAGCGAGTTTAGGAAGGGAACGAGGTATACTTGCCATTCTTTAAAATTTTTCACTACACTCCTGCCCTTCAAGGAGGCATTTAATAACAACTGAGGAATTCTCTCAGAAGGAAGGCAGGTATGGATATTGACAGAGGGATGCAGTCTAGACATACCCAAACAGAGCTCTCCCAAATATGTGTATACAAGCAGGGGAATCACATCATTAGTTTATAGTCTATATGTAGCTTAAAAGTAACACAGGTGGATTTTTTAAAAATTTTCCATGTGCAGAAAAAGCTAAAGAGAGAGCAGCAAAGACAAACGCCCAAAATAAACTGCATGATTCAGTGTGATTTCTACTGTTAAAGCCATTCTCTTATTTTATATATTCTGTAATGTGTGCTCACCAAACCAGCAGAACTCAGATGTACAGTGTGCTGGGATATTTCTAGTTTAGGCAAGAAAGGTTTGTCACCCATTCAGAAGTTATCCCTATCTCCTAATAACCAAATTACACTGAACAGTGTTCTTTTCATTCTGTGAGAACACTGGCAGCAGATTTTGAGCCAAACTGTGCAAGGTAGAGCATTCCTGTTAACATTATAGGAACTGAGCAAAACTTACTAGATCAGGCCCATAAAGCAGAATTAGTGATTCCTTACTAGAGGGAACGTATGTGCAGAGAATAAATTCAAGTACTAGAAGAAATGGTAACAACAAGAACAACAACAGCATTATCATTATATATCTAGTTTTTATATCGCATATTCATCAGTAGATCTCAAAGCACTTTACAAAAGAGGTCAGCATCAGCATGCCCAATTTGGGTATATTTAAGCTTTGATTTGACCATAGTCAATCAGCAGACCAGTGGCAGAGCTGGGGCTAGAACTCTGGTCTATTAACATCAAATAGATCAGGTGAGAACCAGACATGGAGAGAGAAAACCTGTTTCAGATCATTCAGAGTTGTTTGGGAGACGACATTCCTCAAAATTATTTTTAACTGCTGAAAACAAAAATAATTTTTGTCTAAGCATATGAGTCATATCATGCCTGTTGATTTAATGATAGTTTGTAGTGCTGTTGTTGTTTTGTTGTAGCTGTACTGTTACCAGGATAACCTGAATAAGAACTCTGTAGCCATGACAGAAAAAGAGCATAATTCCAATCCTGAACTCTTCAATTATGTTACATGTGACAGGCATCAGGACAGAGACATTTATTCCAATACAGGCAGTCCCCGGATTACGTACAAGATAGGGACGGTAAGTTTGTTCTTAAGTTGAATTTGTATGTAAGTCGGAACTGGTACATATTGTAGGGGAAACTCTAGCCAAACATTTCTCCAGAGCTCAGTTTTATTCTCCCACACCTCACTTCCCTCAGTCCTTTATTCTCGAGCTAAGGTGTCTGCTGAGAAAAGCTGCTCCGCGTCTCCCTGGTCTGCTGGGGGAGAGGGGGCGCTAGCTTCGCATCTCCCTGGTCTGCTGGGGGGAAGCAGCTAGTGCGGGGGTTCCTCATTTTGCTGGAAGTGGTCCCACCAAGCTCTGGGTCAGTGCACTTTATAGGAAAGCCTATGCTAATATTGCCCACTCTGAAAAAACAGAATCTCACTTTCTAATGCTTTCAGTGTCACTTTTAGCAAGTACTATATTAATTTAAAATAAATTAAATCATTTTCCAGAGCATGGTGCAATGGTACATGTTTACATATTTACCTACCTCAAGCTCATCAAGTGCACTTCCTAGCATAGCTGAAGGAGATGTAGGATGAACCTTTTGATTTCTAATTCCTTGAGAAGCATTAGAAATGACACTGACAGCGCTCTGTATTTCATTGAAAATTGAGTCCTTGTTGGCTGTAAGGGATCCAACATCTGAATGTTCCAAACAAGCTGAACAAATTGAATGTAGGAGAGATGAATTTTCCTTTAGAGAAGCACGTGCTGCTGCAATTTCATCTCGTTGATTGCTAGATTTCAAATCCTGTCAGCAAAAGAACAGTTTAAAGCACACTAAAATTGACAAGTAATGTAGAAACAAATTATTCCATTCTGTACGATATTTGCTAAAGGATACGTGTACTTAAAATTTCAACAAAGATTGATTTACTATAACTTTTTTCTTTTGCAGCACTTTATTGCTTGTTTTTAGAATAACTTAGATGAAAGCAGAAAGTAAACTGAGTGAAAGGAAGAGGAACAGGAAGAAAAAGGGAGTTTTAGAATAGTTGATGCTCCTGCTTCTAGTCTCTGTTCTTTCAAACTGTGGGCAGACGAGTAAAGTGAAAAGCACAAGAATGAGTGAGAAAACGAGAAGGAAGTTGCTGACAGCCTGAAAGTCAACTGAAATGAGCAAGGCCCTGTCACTGGGTGGCTGGCCTGCTCCATAACTGAAGGAGCTGCAGCGTCCCTATGCCATAACAGGTGCTCTCAGTTGGCCTTATTTAATGGATGGGGCTGCACCTGGAGCTATAAAGGCTCAAAGAGAGCCCCAGGGAGAGAGAAAGCTGCAGAAAACACACAAATGACTCAGAGCCCCCTGAAAGGGGAGGCTGCAAAAGTCTGGGGTATAAAAGGGAACTAAGGAATTGCTTACGTTTAGACAATAAAGTTATCTTAAGAAAAAGACTCTGAAGGCAGCAGGGAACCCTTAGCAAGCTAATGAGACACTCTGGCATGTGACACAATTCTTCTATTCACTTTACATCTAAACACATTATTTTAAAAAATGCAGCAACCACTTATTCCCCCATCTGATGATGGCTGGAAAACGACACTTTCAATATTGAACAGAGCCCTTGTTTTAACCCATATTTTTGTGTGGGCTGGAGAACCACCAAACTGGATCTTGCTTCCTTGAGATAATTTGGAAGACTCAGGGTCAAAGTAACGAAGAAGGAGCTTAAATTTAAGTTGATCACTGCTGCTCTCTGATCCTTTGCTTAGCATAAATTGAACTATTTTTAATGTCTTTTTAATCATCTGGAGCATCTGGTATTGGCCACTGTTGGCAGATAGGATACTGGGCTAGATGGACCTTTGGCCATTCTTATGTTCTTATCATCGATAAACCATTGTATACACAAAATCCCACACTACAGAGCTGGGTTCTTTCATGCAACATGAAGCCACCCTAGCATTTAGTTGCAACTTGTGTCTTTGCAAAGTGTCTGGTGACTATGCAGCAAGAACATTATTTCATACAGAGCTGTCTCTTTTGTTTGGCGAATCGAGGTGAGTGATCCAGGCCTCTCCCTTCAGTGTGTCACGTGGCGCTCAGGCTTAGTATCCAGAAACAGCAGCCATAGGCCCCCAACTCCATGGTTGCTCCAGACCTGGAACATCCATGGAAAAAGTAGTGGATGCTTAGCACCCACCAAGCAGTCATCTATCAACACTTCTCCCTCCCCCAGTGCCTTCTCCCACCAGTGGGCCCTATGGATCAGAACCTCCCCTACCTTCCTAGTACCTACTACTAGCTGCAGATCAGCTTTTTCACAGCCTTAGGAGGCACTGGTGGAAGAGGGGAGGACTGAGGGAGCAGGGCACTCGGGAAAGGGGACAGAATTGGGAGAGAAGATGCAAGATGGGAGGAGGTGAGACAGAGGCAGGGTGGGGAAGAGGGAAAAGGGGAGGGGCCTGGGCAGAACTGGAGGGGGAGCACCCACTGGGAGATTATAAAACACAAGCTGATTTGTCCGGATCCTCAGACCTCTACGGCTTCCCTAGTGACATCCCACATTGATAATAAATGTATATAAACATTATGAAAAAGATTGGAAAGCAAAGGCTCTTAATCTCTGGGTATCCAATAAAGTTATTAAGTTCAAATAGTTTGTGATGTTACCTTTGCCTATAACCATATGCCCATAATCCTCCTGATATATGCTATCTGCAGAGGGTCAAAGAGCCTGGAGTCAATGTTACATCGATCCAACGCTCCAGTTAGTTGGATTTTTACTATTTACTATTTTTACTATTCTTATTTTGGGTACATTTGGTCATACCTTATATCAAGCCAAATCCTTAAGTCCTTCCCATAGCAAAATTCAAGGAGGTTTGTGTCTGAGTAAATAAAAAACCATGCTTAATAATCAACTCAACACTGGGCATAAAACTAACATGGTGACCCATAAAGCCTGAGTTAGGTTCCTAGGCTCCTAATACACTGAAAAAGGAGAGACAGGAACATAAGAATGCAGTGCACAAACCCAACACACAAGCTGGAGTAGCATAATTTAGCCAATAAAAGCTGCTGACCAGAATGGCATCTATCACATAACAAAGGTCTGAATGTTCAGGATACACATGCCTAGGCACCCACAGTGAGGCTGCAGTGTGCATGCATAGAAGCTGAGGGAATTTATGCTCCAACAGGTTTAGGACACTGTTGAATGAGAGTTGTATGCATCACAGCGATACCTAACATAAGACTTGTGCGCCCTCAAAATGGTAGATAGGCATCAAACATCTTTGTGGAGTCACACCCTAAGTCTACTTTGATTTAGCCCTTGCTCATAAATTTAAACAACTTTCATTGACAGATTACTGTGTGGTTGCCACATAAATATATTGGTGTATATTCAGCTTATGTCTTTTCTGCAAGTCACCCCCAAAACAGATTTCTATTATTTTAATTTCCATTATGAGACAATCCTAAAGTTTCCACAACATTTCCAAGTGTCTTTTATAATTTAGTCATTCTCTTTGAGTTAAATGCATTTGCCTTACTTATATATCTTAGAATACCATTTGCTTCTTTACATAATGAATACACTGTCACTGACCTTTTCCTCTAGTCCCCTTTCTTAATTTTTTCCTACAGTTGTAGTCCTTGCACATATATTCTCTTTCATTAGGTCTATATGCATGCTTGAAACACTGACCCACTTCCGTAATCTAGTGTTTATTATAATTTGCAATTTCCTCAAAAAGTATTAACTTGCTTCTTATCTTAAGGTTATCAAGGAATTTTTAATCACTCAAAAACTTTAATAATCTTTTAGATCTTTCATGCAATATTAAATAAATTTAGTCTCAGCAGTGAGTTTTGCAGGACACAACTCATAAGCTCCTTGCCTTTTCACTTGGTAACACTGGATATAATCCTCTGCACTCTTGCATCCAGCTAGCTTGTTATGCAGGACTCATTTTAGTATTAATTTCATCTTTCGTTATTATTTTAGTACAGTATCACATAGAGGATTCAAACTGAGGCCAGTACACTATACAAAAATATAGTGTATCCTCAAAGTACTTACAGGCAGATTTTTAAAGGTCTTTAGGCAGTTAAAGATGCAGATTGTCATTTTCAAAAGCCCCATTAGTTGTCTGTCTTTAGATACCTTTAAAAATCTGGCCCTTACAGACTAAGTGGTTAAGACCAACAAAAGTGGGAAGGGAAACAGGAACACAGAGTAGAACTGCCTTGTCCAAGATCACACTGCACATCAGCAGCATAACCTTGTCTTGTCTCGCCCATTCTAATATTGGATCCATTGGATCAAGCTGATCCCACCTTCTAAAATGTGAGGGGAGTCTCCAGATACAGAAATCTCAATGTGATTATTAGAGGTGGGAAAAGTGAATACAGAGATTTTATTTCAGAAATGCTAATACTTTTACTTGAATAATTTGGAAGTAGTTCTTTTCATTGTGACATCTAAGTGCATGGGGGCTATGCAAAGAAGTGGTACAGAAAAAATATAGCAAGAAGGGAAAAAATGAAAAACAGAATGTGAAATTGCAAAGTAATATTGACTACTGTTTTATACTATTCTTTCCCGTCTTTCTACTTTCTAGTAGGATGAAAAATTCAATAAAGTAGATGAAACAAACATTTAGATTTTACGTATAAATTTTAAAAATAACTTAAGGAGACATTATGATAATGTTAAGATACTCAAGGGCCTACTTTGTGGCCATTAATGAATACCTATTGTGATAAAAACCACTGAGGAAATTACTAACTCCACAAGACACCACAAAACATAATACTGCTCACTTCTAACATACACTGGCATACTACCTAAGAGAAAACTCAAAAGTTGCTATCCATGAAATGCAAATACAGGCAGTCCCCAAGTTACGCGGATCCGACTTATGTCGGATCCGCAGTTACGAACGGGGCTTTTCTCGCCCCGGAGGACGGGAGCGGTGGAACGCCCAGATGATCCGCGGTCCCGCCGCCCACGTCCTCCGGGGCGAGAAAAGCTGCTCCCCGTCTCCCTGGTCTGCTTGTCAGACCAGGGAGACGGGGAGCAAAGCCTCGGAGGATGCCCGCAGCGGGACAGCCGCAGCGCGCCTGGGTTGTCCCGCTGCGGGCGTCCTCCGCGGCTTTGCTCCCCGTCTCCCTGGTCTGCTGGGGGGGGGGGCGCAGCTAGTGCCTCCTCCCCCCCAGCAGACCAGGCTTTTCTGCCCACGACGCCTGGGGTAGAGCAGCTGGGGCGCTACTGGGTTGGTCCCACAGCGCCGCTCCTCGGCGCTACTGGACCAACCCGGCAGCACCCCAGCTGCTCTGCCCCAGGCGTCCCCAAGTCAGCCGCTGCTGAAACTGACCAGCAACTGACTACAGGAAGCCCGAGGCAGAGTTGCTCTGCCCCCGGCTTCCTGGAATCAGCTGCTGATCAGTTTCAGCAGCAGCTGACTTGGGGACGCCTGGGGTTCTTAAGTTGAATCTGTATGTAAGTCGGAACTGGCGTCCAGATTCAGCCGCTGTTGAAACTGATCAGTGTCAGCAGCGGCTCAATCTGGACGCCAGTTCCGACTTACATACAGATTCAACTTAAGAACAAACCTACAGTCCCTATCTTGTACGTAACCCGGGGACTGCCTGTATATTAATTTATTTTGTTTGCTTAGAGCTTTTAACACAAGATGCACTTGAAATCATACTTTTTACTCTATAGCTAAACAACAAAATATTCTCTCTCTCTTATTACACCTTCTTTCATTTAGATACCGTATTTTCCGGCGTATAAGGCGACAGGGCGTATAAGACAACCCCCTAATTTTCTAGTTAAAACATAGGTTTTCGTCTTATACTCGCTGTATAAGACTACCCCCCCTTAAGAGGCCAACCGGCAGCACCCCAGCGCCCCTCCGCCTCCCCGGCTTTGCTCCCAGTGTCCCTGGTCTGTTGGAGATGGTCCCCAGCAGACCAGGGGCACCGGGAGCAAAGCCGAAGCAGCGGCGGGGTGCCGTGCTTCTGAGGCTTTGCTCTGGCAAAGCCTCAGAGGCGCGGGACCCCGCCGCAGCTGCGGCTTTGCTCCCGGTGCCCCTGGTCTGCTGGAGACAGCCAGAGCAAAGCCTCAGAGGAGCGGGACCCCTTCGCCTCCCCGGCTTTGATCCCGGTGCCTCTGGTCTGCTGGGGACCGTCTCCAGCAGACCAGGGACACCGGGAGCAAAGCCTCTGAGGACGCCGGCAGCAGGACAGCCGCGGCGCGCCTGGGCTGCCCCACCGCCGGAGCCCCTCCGCGGCTTTGCTCCGCGTCTTCCTGGTCTGCAGACCAGGGAGACGCGGAGCAGCTTTTCTCGACCCAGAGTACACAGGCGGCGGGACCACGAGGTCCTGCAGTCCGTGTTCTCCGGGGTGAGAAAAGCCCCGTTCGTACCTGCAAGTCGGGGACTGCCTGTATACCCGGCGTATAAGACGACCCCCGATTTTTGGGGGATGTTTTTTAGCATAAAAAGTCATCTTATACGCCGGAAAATACGGTTTTTTATATCATTACTGATTTTAACAAGAGGTTTGGAATATCCATAAACATCTGTAACATGTTCCATTTATTAATACCTACTAAAGTTAATAAAGACTAAGTACTGTATAAAGAATAAAATAACTTTCTTCTTGCAGTTTCTTTTTATTTATGGTTTCATTTGGAACTATTATACTATACATTTTTTCACAAATAACAGAATGTAAATATCATTAAGTAATGAAATGCATTTAACAACACTGATAGTATTAACACAATGTCTCATTTCTGTTTTACCACTATTTAAGGAATCTTGTTTGTTTTATGTGCAGCATATATATCTTACTTTCAGTGTTGAGCATTAGGTCACCACAGAAATCTATTAGTCTTTATTCCTCCCATAATAGTTGGGTTTAAACTTTAGAATATTCTTCAATACCTAAAACATTTTACTTCAAACACTTTATTTTCTCTTTTGTCACTAACAACAAAAGCAATACCCCAAGCCTGGCGTCCCTGAAACCTGGCACCTTAGAAAATAATTGAGGACACAGCTACATGAGCACTCAGTACAAATGAAGCTGGGATGTAAATCTGTTACAGTAACTCCAGTGTGTTATACAAGGGCAGAGTTTCGGGAGAGCAGTGGGGGGGAGGGGTTGAAAGTAGTTGTGCACTCCAGGATGCAGCTTGCTTTTCATCCTGTTCCCCAGACTATCAGGATGTAAGGGGAAAGTACTTGCATTCTTTGCATGCCTCTCACATCTGGATGGTGAGCTCCCTTCATCAGCCAGACGTGATAAGCATGCACAGAATGCAAGTGCTTTCCCCTTGCTCCCTGATAATCCTGGAGAGCATGGCTGCTGCCTTCCCTGACCCTCCCAAAACTCCGCCATTGGTGTCTTGCGTGAACTGTCTACATTGACAGTGATCGTGCAAACTGACATTCCATTGATTCAAACTCCCGCAGAAGAGCTCACATGGATGCTTATCCTGTGGCTGAAAGGGCTGCAAAGCAGTAAGTGCAGACATACTCTGACTCAATGGAAGCTTTGTGGGTGATCAGCATGCCTGAAATTCAAGACCAAGGTGTCTTAATTTGGGCACACAAGCTAAGGCCACTTCTGGACATGTTAGCTACAGGGGCAGGAGATATAAATACTATATTGTAGGTTTCCTATTTTCCCCCGGAAAATAGACTGTTTCTAAAAGGAATCGTGGCCTGGAGGGAAATCAATTGTGAAATGAGTAACATAAATATTGCTGAAACTTTTTTTCATCCTTGTTTTCTGTACCAGTTAGAGATTAAGAGAAAGTGGTCAGATTCAGATGCAAATAGTTAGTCATCTAAATCCATACTTAGGCATTGACGAGGCTTGATTTTCAGTTACTGAGTTCCCACTGAGTTTAAATGGGAAACAGGTGTACTCAGCATCAATGAAAATCAGACCAATTTTTTTTCTTGTTACTTCAAACACTTTATTTTCTCGTTTGTCACTAACAACAAAAGCAATACCCCAAGCCTGGCATCCCTGAAACGTGGCACCTTAGAAAATAATTGAGGACACAGCTACATGAGCCCTCACTGCAAATCAAGCTGGGATCTAAATCTGTTACAGCAACTTCAGTCTGTTATGAGATGACAAGCAAGCCATGGCCTGGAGAGCGCGGCTGCTGCTCTTCCTCACCCTCCCAAAACTCCGCTCTTGGTGTCATGCATGAAATGTCTGCATTGACAGTGATCGTGCACACTAGCTCCTCCACAAGAGTTGCTGTTGGCTTACTGGCTAGTCTTCAGCCGTGGGACCTGGTTCTGACCAGGTATGAAGTCCAGCTCCCACCAGAGCGGTCTGTAGTGTTTCTATTCTCCCAGTCAGCCATTAGGTCTGCCTGGGTCGAGCCCCAAGAAGGAACTGCCAAGCCCTGGCCCAGCAGCTTCTTTTATATCTGCCTGCTGCCACTCTCTTCTGCTTGAAGGACCTCTCTTCTGCTCCTCTTGCTGGGCAGGGTGCAGAAAGGCCTCTAGCAGGGATATGATCCACCCCATCACTTACTCATGCCAAATACCTAAGCATTTTTGTTGCCCTTTTTTGAACTTTTTCCAATGCTATCTTTTTTGAGATGAGGTGACCATATCTGTACACAGTATTCAAGATGTCAACACGCCCTGGATTTATATAGAGGCAATAAGATATTCTCTGTCTTATTCTCTATTCCTTTTTAAATAATTCCTAACATTCTGTTTGCTTTTTGACTGCTGCTGCACACTGTGTGGCTGCGTTTAGAGAACTATCTGCAATGACTCCAAGATCTCTCTTGAGTGATTGTATCTACATTAGTCCCCATTATTTGCATATATAGTTGGGATTATATTTTCCCATATGCAATACTTTGCATTTATCAACATTAAAATTCATTTGTCTGTATGACTGCACCCTTTACACTCCCAGAAGAGATGGCATCTCAGGCAGAAGGGGTAAAGACAGGTCAGCCACCCCTGAGTGCTAACCAGGCCGCAGTGTGCAGTAGCAGCAGCAGCTGCTGGGAGTCCCGGGCCCTTTTGAATCAACAGCTTCTGAGGCAGTTGCCCCCTTTGCCTCCATCCTCCCACTCTCCCGCCCATTGGCAGACCTATGTATAAGCCTCTGCCAGTACAGGGTCTTATTTTCAGTGCTTGATCTTGTGAGAGCAATAGCGCATATCACCCAACAAGATCTGTCCTGTAGAAGTAGCTGCACCAGTATTATTTTTTCTAACATTTTACTGAGTCACTGCCACAACTCTTAAAAAGCATTTTTGCAATCCAGTTACAATGATTTATACCTCAGCTGCTGAAAGGGATAAGTGAAGAGAGTTTTCTCTATTGTATAAAATAATAGTTGCCACTGGCAGCCTCACAAAACAGTGATCTAACACCCTGGACCTTGAAAAACACAGAGAAAGTCCGAGGTTTCTGAAATTCAGTGCTGTTTCCAAATAAACAGAAAACAGAAAAATAATGTAGGCAGAACATAGAATCATAGAATACTAGGACTGGAAGGGACCTCGAAAGGTCATCGAGTCCAGTCCCCTGCCCTCAAGGCAGGACCAAATACTGTCTAGACCATCCCTGATAGACATTTATCTAACCTACTCTTAAATATCTCAACAGATGGAGATTCCACAACCTCCCTGGGCAATTTATTCCAGTGTTTGACCACCCTGACAGTTAGGAACTTCTTCCTAATGTCCAACCTAAACATCCCTTGCTGCAGTTTAAGCCCATTGCTTCTTGTTCTATCCTCAGAGGCCAAGATGAACAAGTTTTCTCCCTCCTCCTTATGACACCCTTTTAGATACCTGAAAACTGCTATCATGTCTCCACCCCCCCTCAATCTTCTCTTTTCTAAACTAAACAAACCTAATTCCTTCAGCCTTCCCTCATAGGTCATGTTCTCTAGACTTTTAATCATTCTCATTGCTCTTCTCTGGACCCTCTCCAATTTCTCCACATCTTTCTTGAAATGCGGTGCCCAGAACTGAACACAATACTTCAATTGAGGCCTAACCAGCGCAGAGTAGAGTGGAAGAATGACTTCTCATGTCTTGCTCACAACACACCTGTTATTGCATCCCAGAATCATGTTTGCTTTCTTTGCAACGGCATCACACTGCTGACTCATATTCAACTTGTGGTCCACTATAACCCCTAGATCCCTTTCTCCTGTACTCCTTCCCAGACAATCGCTTCCTATTCCGTATTAAACTGATTGTTCCTTCCTAAGTGGAGCACTTTGCATTTGTTTTTGTTAAACTTCATCCTATTTTCCTTAGACCATTTCTCCAATTTGTCCAGGTCATTTTTAATTATGACCCTATCCTCCAGATTAGTCGCAACCCTTCCCAGCTTGGTATCATCGGCAAACTTAATAAGCGTACTTTCTATATCAATATCTAAATTGTTGATGAATATATTGAACAGAGCCGGTCCCAAAACAGACCCCTGTGGAATCCCACTTGTTATGCCTTTCCAGCAGGATTGTGAACCATTAATAACTACTCTCTGAGTACGGTTATCCAGCCAGCTATGCACCCACCTTACAGTAGCCCCATCTAAGTTGTATTTACCTAGTTTATTGATAAGAATATCATGTGAGACCGTATCAAATGCCTTACTAAAGTCTAGGTATACCACATCCACCACTTCTCCTTATTACATGAGCAATAACTTTTTAGAACACATAAATACAGCCATTTAAAGAATGGTTTTTCTATTCCATATCAAGACTATCTGAAGATTTACAGTTCATTAGAGCTGGTGAAATTTTTCAATCAAAAAAATATTTTGATTAAAAATGCACATCCAGGTTAACCAAAATTTTGCAATTTCACCTCAATTTCTCCAATGTTTTCTGTTTTCTTAAAGTTAAAACTTCAAAGAATCCCCCCAAAAATGAATCTTTGTCCTGACTTTTTAAAATTCAAAACAGCTTGGTTTTAAAATAAAAATAAAGTGGAAGGAAAATAGAAAATTACTCATTTTGTTCATCCCCAAATTATTTTTTCTGACTTTTTGACTCACCAAAGAGCTTCAACGGTTTTCTTCTGAATCACTCAAAACACTTAATGTTTTTCAAAATTTCTAGTGCACCAAAAAATCAGTGATTTGCACAGCTAATACGTTGAGTTATGGTACCTATGCAAGAGCCAACTGAGCAAAACATTAAAACAAACAAATGCAGGAAGTAGTGGATGAACAAAGGGAAAAGTAAGGTCATGCAGCAGGACAAAGTATCCCTAAGAATAAATTTACCAATAGTAAATACAATCTATGCTTGCATAGTAACGTAGAAAGCCATCCTGTTTAAAGCCTATTTTGCTTCACTCTTCATTAAAATGGTTAATGGAGAACAGATACTCAATTAATATTCAAAAAGAAGGAAGGAATGATAGCCAAATTAGGGAAAGAACGGGCAAAGGAATATTGAGATAAATTAGATGTAATCAAATTGGCAGGGGCTGATGAAGGTCATCCTTGTATATTTAAGAACTGAGGAAACCATGAAACCAATTATCTTTCATGAAGGATGGGTGAGGTCCCAAATGACTGGAGATGGGCAACCAAAGTATATATCTTTAAAAAGGGAAACAAAGAGGAGTCAGGGAATTATATATCAGTAAGCCTAACTTCAATATGTGGAATGATATTTTAAAAATTATTAAATAAATAAGCATATGGAGGGTAGCAGAGTTATAAGGACTAGTCAGCAAAAACAAATTATGGCAAACCAACCTAATTCCCATTTTTGACAGGGTTACTGACCTCATCAATGGGGGAGGGGAAAGAGGGGAGAAATAGAAAGGATATCTATTTAGTTTGTATGGCTTTTGACACTATCCCACATGATAGTCTCATAAGCAAACTAAGGAAATGTGGTCTAGATGGAATTACTAGAGATGGGTGCACAACTGATTGAAAGACCATACTGAATGGTTTGCTATCAAACAGGGAGGGTATATTAAATAGACTCCTGCAGGGGTCAACTCTGAGTCCAATACTATTCATATTCTCATATGATTTGGCTAATAGAGTGGAGAGTATACTTATAAAATTTACAGATTTCATTAAGAGGGGTTGCTAGCACTTTGGCAGAGCATCAGAATTTCAAACGACCTTGACAAATTAGAGAATTGTTCTAAATTCAACAAGATGAAATTCAATAAAGAAACGTGTAAAGTATTTCACTTAGAAAAGAAAAAGTCAAATGCAAAATGGGGAACACCTGGACAGTAGTACTGCTGAAAAGGATCTGAGATTATAGTGGTTCACAAACTGAATAGGAGTCAACAAAATGATGCAGCAGCAGAAAAGTCTAATATCATTACGGGGTATATTAATAATAATTGGAGTTGTCCGAGTCAGAACTACAACAATGGCTGCCCGTCGCAGGGAGCCATAGCCTGTAATACCTCTAAGGCTGGTATAGGGGGCTCTGTCTGTGAGGTGGAGTGTTTTCCATATAAGGGCATGTAAATTAATAATCTTCCCCTGCTCGCTCCACCCATTGCAGTGAAAGATCAGCCAATGGGCAGACTTGTGCACAGGCCTGCTACTCCACCCACTGCAGCAAAAACCAACCTATGGGGTGATAAGTTCACAGGCAATAAAACAGGCAGGCAGCCCCTCTCTCACTGGGGATTCGCATTGAGTGAACGCCTGGCCTGATCACCCAGACACCTTGCACCCCCCGCTCTCGAGTCTTACTGAGTGTACTCCGAGTTGGTCGACCCGAGTGGAGATAGTTTATGAGCATGTGACCGGTACTTGTGTTCCTGCTGTCTCCAGAACTGGTATAACCCCCCCCCCCCCACCCGCCATCATCCCTATCCTAATTGATTTCTTAGTTGTCCTTATTGCTTGTCAAGTGACAGTGGCTAAAAAGTTACTAAGTTAGTTTATAAATAGTTGTGGTTTAGGGTTTTTACTGTTTCCTTGTATAAAGTTGTGTAAATAATCAGCCCTATGGACAATACCAGTGTTAATTCAACTGTTCCTAATCCCTGGGCAGTTATTGGGAATTATTGTGATTTAGAAAAGCCTCAGGGAATTGTTTTGTGTTGTCTGGCAATCTGTTCAATTTTTGTTCTGATGATTGTCTGGCGCCATCAAAATAAAATCAGTTTGTGCTTTTTAAAACCCCCAGTTGTGGTCTCATCCTTTCCGGCATCCCTTCGAACCTCGTGTATTACGGGGACTGACAGGAGTGATGTATGTAAGAGATGGGAGGTATGTGTCCCATTCTTTGGCACTCATCAGGCCCCAACTGGAATAGTGTATCTAATTCTGGGCGCCACACTTTAGGAAAGATTTGGGCAAATTGGAGAGAGAGCAACAAAAATGAAACAAGATTTAGAAAACCTGAGCTATGAGGAAAGTTTAAAATATTTTGCATGTTTAGTTAGTGTGGAGGAAAGAAAAGTGAGGAGGAGGGGCTGATAATCATTTTCACATATATTAAGGGCTATTTTAAACAGGATTGCAAAAGATTGTTCTTCGTATCCACTGAAGGTGGGACAAGAAATAATAATCTGAAGCAGGAGAGGTTTAAAGTCAGGAACAGTGTTCCAAGGGAGGTGGTCGAATTTCCATCACTGGAAGTATTTAAACATAAGCTGGTCAAACACCTCTTAGGGATGCTGTAAGTTTACATTGTCCATGGTCTAGCACAGAGGGCTATATTTCCTAACTTTGAGATCCTTCCCACCCCTACATTTCCATGATAAATATCACAAAGCTTCATAACACTCCTGAGATTTTACAGATGGAGAAACTGATAGCTAAAGTAGCTGAAATAAGTTTATCCTCCAACTCTGTAGCAAAGCCAGGAAAGGAAACAAGAAAAAAACACCTGGGGATTAACAGTGGATGAGAAACTGGATATGAGTTAGCAGTGTGTCCTTGCTGCCAAAATGTCTAACAGAATATTGGCCTGCATTAGTAGGAGCATTTCCAGCAGTCAAGGAGAGTGATTATTCCCCTCTATTTGTCACTGATGAGGCCACATAGGGTGCAACTACACAGCACCCTTACCTTGAAATAAGCTATGTAATTTGCACTACACAAATTGCGTAGCTTATTTCAAGGTTATTTTGAAATAAAGTGCTATTTTGACAATTCCCTTAACTCTCATGGAACAATAATGGAATAGCACCCCTGTTATTTCAAAATACATTTCTAAATAATGGGTGAGTTTAAAGATGCGGAATAGCTATTCCGAGGTACTTCCGGTATCCCGAAATAGCTCCACTGTGTAGACGTAGTCATAGGGAACATTACATATAATTTTGGATCCCACACTACAAAAAGGATGTGGGCAAAGTTCAGCAGAGCAATGAAAATAATCAGGAAGTTGGGGCACATGACTTATGAGGAGACGTTGAGGAAATTAGTCTTTGTACTGCAGAAGAGAAGAATAAGGGGAATTTGATTGCAGCCTTCAACTACCTGAAGGGAATTCAAAAGAGGATGGAGAGAGGCTGTTCTCAGTGGTGGCAGATGACAGAAGGTGGAGTAATGGTCTCAAGTTGCAAGGGAAGGGGGGGGGCTCTTCGTTAGATATTAGAAAAAACTGTTGCACCAGGAGGGTGGTGAAACACTCGCATGCATAGTCTAGAGAGGCGGTGAAATCTCCATCTTGGAGGTTTTTTAGGTCAGGATTGACAAAGCTGATCTGGAATGATTTAATTGGTGTTGGTCCTGTTTTGAGCAGGAGAAAGGACTAGATGGCCTCCTGAGATCCAACACTAATTTTCAATTATTCTAAGATATGATAAAGTAGGACCAACTTCTATTGATTCAAATGAGAATTTGAGGTCTGCCAGGAATATAGCGTTGGAAAAATTCTATATATCAAAGACTTAAAACACATCACTATAATATTTAGAATTTGATTTTACAGAGTGCCTTTCATTTTTAGGTGTGTTAAAGATATGAAAATTATAAAATGTTATCAGTAAGAGGAAGTTACTCACCCTGTGCAGTAATGACGTTTCTTTGAGGTATGTGTCCCTGTGGGTGTTCCACTTGAGGTATCGGGCTCGTCCCGGCACCACAGGTTGAAGATTCGTCAGCTGTGGTCCAACCGGACCGCGCAGACGTGGGGCACATGCTGCTCACGCTGCCTGACAGCCTGCACTGAATCCAGCTTCCCGCCAGTTCCTCCGAACCAGATCACTCCTGAAAAACATAAGGAGAAACTCCGGAGAGGGGAGGAGGGTGGGTCGTGGAGCACCCATGGGGACACACACCTCAAAGAAATGTTGGTACTGTACACAGGATGAGTAACTTCCTCTTCTTCTTCGGTGGTGTCCCTGTGGGTGCTCCACTTGAAGTGAGTACAGAGCAGTAGCCTCATCTGCAGAGGTGGGATTGGAGTTAGGATCTGTCTGCTGTTGACAGCACTGCAGAGGCCAGTGCTGATTCTCTAGCAATCGTGTTGACAGCATAGTGCTTATTAAAAGTAACGTCTGAAGACCATGTCACCGTACGGCGAATGTCTTGGATTGATACTCCTTTGAAGAAGGCTAGAGAAGTGGCCATTGCTCTGGTGGAATGAGCCGTAATAGGCATCGGTAAGGACTTATTTTGTGAAGTATAGCAAGTGGTAATATATTTCATGATTATTTTAGATATTCGCTGTGAAGATAAAGACTGGCCCTTGGATCTTCCATCGGAGCACAGGAAAAGCCACTGGGGTCGTCGAAATGGACGAGTCCAATCCAGATAAAAGGCAAGTGCCCTGCGGACGTCTAAGGTATGTAGATGGGCTTCATAGGTCATTGTATGTGGTTTGGAGTAAAAAATAGAGCGTATTATTGGTTCGTTGATGTGGAATTCTAAATTCACTTTCGGCAGAAATTTTTGGTCAGGCCATAGTATCACCCCTTGGTTGGTGAACAGGGTATATGGAGGAGCGGCCGAAAGAGCTGCCAGTTCTCCAACTCATCTGGCCGAGGTTATAGCTAGAGGGAATACCACCTTCATGATGAGAGTCTGAATGTCACATTTGGCTAGCGACTCAAAGGGTGGATATGTAAGAGTGTCCAAAACATACTTAAGACCCCAAAGAATGGGTGGTTTCCTGTGCAGAGGGTGTAGGTTCATGAAACCCTTCAGGAAACATTTAGTCATTGGGTGAGATATGATTGAAAAGCCCTCAATTGATTGTGTGAATGCAAAAATCGCCAAAAGATGGACCTTAATAGATGAAAGGCTCAGTTTAGAGCAGTGTAGATGGAGACCATAGTCCAGAATCGGAGTGGACACTGCATCGAAACTGTTGGTTACACACCAGGAATAGAACCGATGCCATTTAAAAGATAAAAGCGGCGAGGAGTCCTGTGGCACCTTATAGACTAACCGAAGTGTGGAGCATAAGCTTTCGTGGGCAAAGACCCACTTCGTCAGATGCATGTAGTGGAAATTTCCAGAGGCAGGTATAAATATGCAGGCCAGAATCAGGCTGGAAATGACGAGGTGGATCCAATCAGGGAGGGTGAGGCCCCCTTCTAGTAGCTGATCTGGAGATGTGAATTACAAGATTAGAGAAGCTGCTTTTGTAGTTAGCTAGCCATTCACAGTCTTTGTTTAATCCCGAGTTGATTGTGTCAATCTTGAATATGAACTGCATCATCCGGAACACTGCATCATCCGGAGAGGACGAAGCAACAGGGAGGTCCAGTGGGGATTCTTCCTTCATTTGTGGCTGTTGTGGAGTCAGTACCTGCACTGGTTGTGATTGTGTCTGATGGAGAGGCATATTAGCAGATGGTGAAGAGGGTCGAGAAGAAATGGCCGGTGGTGTGTGAACCTAGGAGCTGCCATGAGAGCGATGTTGCTACCATTGTGGGGACGGGGACGAAAAGCGTCCATAAGCATATCGTCTCTCATCACGGTAGTCCTTATAGTGACGATGATTATCACGATCATAACGAGAAGATGAATATGCAGATGAGTACCGTCATCTGTAGTTGTGATGATAACGACATGAAGACAAACGTGTAGGCGATCTAGGAAAGCGAGACCTGCGTCTGGTGTATGAAGGTGATCAAGAATGTCTGCGATAATGACGAGGTGATGGTGAGTATCGTAGAGTGTGTCTGCTGGAGCCAGTGGTAATATAAGCTTGATGTCCACATGGCTCAGAGAAGAGCGAGGAAAGTGACCTAAGCTGTGAGTTGGTAGCCACTTGATCAGGACTTGGTAAAGAATGAAACCTTAAGCTCTGTGAATGGTCGGATCTTCCATGCAGCATTGATTGTAACCTTGAGGGGGAGCTCTGATACTGCAGTGCAGGTGCATGGAGCAGCTCTGGAGGCTGACACAGCAGTGCTTCGGCACTTGTCAATTTCAGCTGGTGCAGCCGGCACTGACAAAGAGCCTGTTGATAGAAATCTCGGTGCTGGTGATAGTGTCAGGGAGAAGCTGTATTGAGCCAGCACCAAGACAGCTGGTGCTGCGCTCGGTGCCGCAGTAGCTGGTGCTGAGAAGGACAGTGCCGTAATAGCCAGCACCGAGGCGGTTGGTGCCCCCACAATTGCCGGTGCTGAGAGTGGCCGGTGCCGCTGTTGCCAGCGCGGAGACAGCTGGAGTCGGCACGGTCAGGATCAGTGCCGTAGGAATCAGCGTGGCCAGTGGCAGCATAGTCAGTGCCGCCAACGCCGGGGTCAATGATAGCGCTGGTAGGGCAGGGGCACCCGCAGTCGCAGGTGAGTGAGAGTGCCTGTGAGCCAGAACCGGTGCAGATTCCAGTCTTGGAGGCACAGCCATCGCCCGATCTGCCCCCCTGTTAGAGGTGGGGCTGGGCTCCGAAATACTGTGGCTCTTCCCCTGTCGTTCGCCTTGCTGCTGGAGTCTGGCTGATTTTTGACTCCTGCTTTTTGCGGAGGCAGTCAGAATTTTTGCTGCCAACGAAGGTTTTTGCGCTGACTGTCCCTGCACCAGAGGCTTTTTACGGCTGAAGTGCTTTGCTATATAAGAGCAGCTTCAGGCACATCTCGCAGTCCTATCTTGCCTGGCCGATTAATTTCAGGCAATGTGGGTATTTGTGAGGTACATGCCCCTCGCCCAAACATTTTACACATAGCGAGTGTCCGTCAGATGCTGGCAAGGCGTCCTGACACTGGGAGCACTTCTTAAAGCCGGAGGAAGCCGGCATTATGAAACTGATGAGAATTTTTTTTTTCTTTTTAAGTACTATGGAACAAACACTAACTAACTAACTCAATAACTATTAACTATTGCTGACTAATTAACTCATTATTTACACAATCTACCTTAACAGACAGAGAGAGGAAGTGGCTCCACCTGCGACCATTGAATGATAAGGAGGAACTGGCAGGAAGCTGGACTCAGCGCAGGCTGTCATGCAGCGCGAGCAGCACGCGCCCACACATGCGCGGTCTGGCTGGACCACAGCTGATGATTCTCTGACCTGCAGCGCCGGGACGAGCCCAATACCTCAAGTGGAGCACCCACGGGAACACCACCGAAGAAGAAATATGACATAAGTGGGCACTTAGGTAACAGTGATTATAGCGGTTTGGGAATAGTTCAACAAAACTTATCAAAAAGGCTGATTCATGAAAACCAAAGAGTTTATGAGTAAGCATTGGCTTTGACAAATTCCCTATTTTGAGAAAAACTGGGAAAAAAAAGTTTTTAAATTGTCAAAATGTCCAGTTTACACATTTTCTAAACACAAGCATTCAGTTTTTAAAATCAAAATAACTTTGTTTAAAATTTTAATTAATTAACAAAACATTTCAACTCACCTCATTTGAATCACACACACACACACACACACACACACACACACACACACACACTTTCAGTTCACAAAAATTTGAGATTAACTTTTAGTCCCAACTAACGATAGCACCATTTTTAGATATCTCAAAAATTCTCACTGGATGGGAAAACTATTTCATACCCAGGTCAACTTCTAATAGGCCCTTAGAAACTCCTGAAATATACAGTCATGAATACCAGTACAAAATGATATGAGACACCCTCAATGGGTTCTATTCATTTCCAAGTTGTCAGATGCCACTCTGATGGGCCCCTTTTGTTTTAAGATAGAATCACAGAATACTAGGACTGGAAGGGACTTTGAGAGGTCATCGAGTCCAGTCCCCTGCCCTCATGGCAGGACCCAGTGCTGTCTAGACCATCCCTGATAGACATTTATCTAATCTATTCTTCAATATCTCCACAGATGGAGATTCCACAACCTCCTTAACAATTTATTCCAGTGTTTAACCACCCTAACAGGAAGTTTTTCCTAATGTCCAACCTAAACCTCCCTTGCTGCAGTTTAAGCCCATTGCTTCCTGTTCTATCCTCAGAAGCCAGGATGAACAAGTTTTCTCCTTCCTCATTGTGACACCATTTTAGATGCCTGAAAACCTCTATCATGTCCCCTCTCAGTCTTCTCTTTTCCAAACTAAACAAGCCTAATTCTTTCAGTCTTCCCTCAAAATTCATGTTTTCTAGACCTTTAATCATTCTTGTTGTTCTTCTCTGGACCTTCTCCAATTTCTCCACATCTTTCTTGAAATGTTGTGCCCAGAACTGGACACAATACTCCAATTGAGGCCTAACCAACGCAGAGTAGAGTGGAAGAATTACTTCTCGTGTCTTGCTCACAACAGTCCTGTTAATGCATCCTAGAATCATGTTTGCTTTTTTTGCAACAGCGTCACACTGTTGACTCATATTTATCTTGTGGTCCACTATAACCCCTAGATCCCTTTCTGCCATACTCCTTCCTAGACAGTCGCTTCCTAGTCTGTATGTATGAAACTAATTGTTCCTTTCTAAGTGGAGCAGTTTGCATTTGTCTTTATTAAACTTCATCATATTTACCTCAGACCATTTCTCCAATTTGTCCAGGTCATTTTTAATTATGACCCTATCCTCCAAAGCAGTTGCAACCCCTCCCAGCTTGGTATCATCTGCAAACTTAATAAGCATACTCTCTATGCCAATATTGAAATTGTTGATGAAGATACTGAACAGAACCGGTCCCAAAACAGACCCTTGCAGAACCCCACTTGTTATACCTTTCCAACAGGATTGTGAACCATTAATAACTACTCTCTGAAAACGGTTATCCAGCCAGTTATGCACTCACCTTATAGTAGCCCCATCTAAGTTGTATTTGCCTAGTTTATTGATAAGAATATCATGCAAGACCTTATCAAATGTCTTGCTAAAGTCTAGGTATACCACGTCCACCACTTCTCCCTTATCTACAAGACTCATTGTCCTATCAAAGAAAGCTATCAGATTGGTCTGACCTGATTTGTTCTTTGCAAATCCATGATGGCTGTTCCCTATCACTTTATTATGATTTCCTTAATTACTTGCTCAATTATCTTTCCTGGCACAGAAGTTAAACTGACTGGTCTATAGTTTCCTGGCTTGTTCTTATTTCCCTTTTTATAGATGAGCACTATAATTGCCCTTTTCCCGTCTTCTGGAATCTCTCGCGTCTTCCATGATTTTCCAAAGATGATAGCTAAAGGCTCAGCTACCTCCTCTATCAGCTCCCTGAGTATTCTAGGATGCATCAGGCCCTGGTGACTTGTAGATATCTAACATTTCTAAGTGATTTTTAACTTTTTCATTTTTATCTTCTAAACCTACCCCTTTCCCATTAGCATTCACTATGTTAGGCATTACTTCATCAGACTTCTCGGTGAAGACCGAAACAAAGAAGTCATTAAGCATCTCTGCCATTTCCAGGTTTCCTGTCACTGTTCTCCCGCCTCACTGAGCAATGGGCCTACCCTGTCCTTGGTCTTCCTCTTGCTTCTAATATATTTATAGAATGTCTTCTTGTTTCCCTTCATGCCTGTGGCTAGTTAGAGCTTGTTTTGTGCCTTTGCCTTTCTAATCTTGTCCTTGCATTCCTGTATTGTTTGCCTATATTCATCCTTTGTAATTTGTCCTAGTTTCCATTTTTATGACTCCTTTTTTATTTTTAGATCATGCAAGATCTCACAGTTAAGCCAAAGTGGTCTTTTGCCATATTTTCTATCTTTCCTACACGGTGGAATAGCTTGCTTTTGGGCCCTTAATAATGTCCCTTTGAAAAACTGCTAATTCTCTTCAGTTGTTTTTCCCCTCAATCTTGCCTCCCATGGGACCTTACCCACCAGCTCTCTGAGCTTACCAAAATCTGCCTTCCTGAAATCCATTGGTTAGTTTCCCAACATATATCTGGATAGTTGAAGTCCCCCATCACCACCAAATCCTGTGCTTTGGATGATTTTATTAGTTGTTTAAAAAAAGCCTCATCTACCTCTTCCACCTGGGTAGGTGGCCTATAGTAGACCCCTAGCATGACATCACCCTTGTTTTTTTACCCCTTTTAGCCTAACCCACAGACTCTCCACACGTTCATCTTCTACGTCCATCTCCACCTCTGTCCAAGTGTGTACATTTTTTAAATATAAGGCAATACCTCCTCTCTTTTTTCCTTGCCTGTCCTTCCTTCCTAAGCTGTACCCTTCCATACCAATATTCCAATCATGTGTATTATCCCACCAACTCTCTGTGATGCCAACGATGTCATAGTTGTATTTATTTATTAGCACTTTCCGTTCTTCCTGCTTATTACCCATACTTCTTGCATTTGTATGTAGGCATCTAAAATACTGATTTGATCTTGCCTCCCAGTTCTGCCTTGTCCCTCCTTTCTCTTTGCTATTATAGCTCACACTCCCTCCCATTTCCAACCCATCTCCCAAATCTCCATGTTCACTTAATTGCATCTTATCTTTCTTTCTTTTTACTGCATACACTTTGTTTTATGTCCCATCTACCACAAGAGCTTGGCACCTTCTTTCTGTAATCAATCAGGTCATGCTCACCCAGGGTTTAAGTTTCTCCTGGTTCTAGGCACAGTACTATTCAAGTTTCTAAATATCTTTGCTTCAACTATCAGCAAGGATATATGGCAGCCATTTCAAGAGCTATTCTGTTAGAAATTACACATTCAGAAATAGCAGCGCCCCTTTGTCTCCGGTTTTCTTGTCAAGTCATAATTATTATGATAATCACCATGTATGTAACATTGCATTCACTTTTTTGTTTATTTCCCAAAACTTTCATATAAGCATAGTTCCCATTTTTTTATATTTAAAAACTTCAGCATGGTAAAATAAACTGATTAAGAAAATGAATCAAAGCTCTCTCTTTCATGGATAGACACATAATCCTAAAAAATTGCAAGAGATATTAAATCTCTGAAATGTGAACATATGTACACAGATGATATATATTAAAGGTGGCACACAAGCAGACTAAACTGAAATCATAAGTCATCAAAACAAGCTTACTACCATTCTGAATTTGTTAATGTTGACAGGAGATTTTTGTCTTGGCTGGTTAAAAAATGAGATGGTTTCAAATATTCACCAAGGAGAAATGCTAAAAATCACTCCCTTTTTAATATATCAGTTTAATCTTTTTAAAAATGTTTTCTGCATACCTTGCAAACATGTTCAGGACAGCAGTTCAGGGAAAAAAGGGCTTAAGCCCTTTAGCGCTGTACTGAATGCTAATGCATTTGTATATGATAGATTTAATATAGAACTGAGAATAAATGACTTTCAGCAGCTGCACTATGGGCCTATAAATTGCTCTGAGTACTACAAAATCCATACAGGGGAAGAACAGCTGTATAATTTACAGCATTAGTACTTGTCAAGAGAAACTGCAAATAAAGAATTTGATTTCTTGGTTTCCAGACTACACATTCTACAAAAATTAGAAATTATCCTTGCAAAGAACCTATTAGATAAGCACATTTATTCATCTTGCAGATAGCTACTTAAAATGCATCAGCCTCTTTAATTTTTATCATGTTAAGTGGAATTCAAAAAGCATAAATAGCAACATTGTACAAACAAATGAATAAATGTTTAAAGTTAATTAATTCCGATTTCTTATGCATTATCATTGATATGCTCTAATAACAACATCTGAAAAACAAAGCTGATCAGATGACTTCCATATCACAGATGCATATAGAAAGCAGCTATTTAAGATAACAGGAAGAAGGTTTGGAATTCTGCATTTCTTTCAATACTCTTCCACACCATTTAGTACAAAAGATAGGCCCAAAGCACACATTTTTTTATCCAGATCTGATATTGCTTAAATATTAAGCATTGCTTAAATATTGAGAGGATTCTGGTTCTAAACAATGCATAGATAATCTGAGAAGAATAAAAGTTTGAGCCAAAAGACTGCATAAATCTGTAACATTGCACAATAGTTATGATAAGGCTATATCTGGGTACCAATACACAGAAGAAGTGAGGGGATTTAATTAATTGTACATGAATGAGGTATCTTCTAACAAAGGAAGACTAGGGTTCTAATACCAGATGTTAATTTAATTGTTCTGTGTGACTTTTGTATCAGAGGTGAACAAAATTTGGAGTTTCCATCCCATAGGAAATGTTAACATTTCAGCATTTGTTTTTAGTCTGAAATTTAAACAAAAAGTAGGGGGAAAAAATCCAATTTTCTTATGGAACTGAAATTTTAAAGCCATTTCTATCCAGATAAATCAAAACATTTTGTTTTAACATCTTTGATCAAAATGAAACATTGACATCCCAGAATGTTTTGTTTTGTTTTTTGTTTGTTAAACATTTAACTGCATTTGCAACCGGGTCCACATTGCACTGTGGGAGAGGTAACCTGGTTCATAGGAGACAAAGACCACCCAATTATTACACTTGAAGGTCAATATGCTAGAGGCATATTGTTTTTAGTGTTTGGGGGCTTAACTGGTTCAAAATGCAACTTTTCAGATAATTTCGATGAAATGAAAAATTCCAATTTAGGTCAAGACAATTTAAAACACAATACTTCATTTTAATTTTTCTGATAGAAAATCAAAAATGGAGGGTGGAGGGCAATTGATATCTCTCACGGGAAATTTAAATATTCCAGAAACCACACTTTATATCAGAAAATAATTCCAATGGGAAATGCACACCACTTCTAGAATTTAGCTTTAGTCCATTATCAAATGGCATTGATGTGAGTTGTCCATACCATTCTGTAATACCAAAAAGTGAGACTGTCATAATCACTGCCTCATGTTGCAATAGATACAAGGAGTCACTGGATTTAATATAATCCTGAATCTTACTTCAGGGTATACTGCAGGCAACCTTCTCAAGGATGGCCGTGCTCAATAAAATGCTATCCAAATGTGATTTTTAATAACTTGGCCATGGAAGCCAGTCTTATGATTATTGTCCAGTCCAGAATAATTTATAAAGCCTCTGGAACACAACTAAATCCATGAAGTTTTTACCCCTACTACTCCCCCATCTCAGTCCATTAAGGTATTAATTACTAACATTGGGCTAGTCACAGTCATAGTAAGAATAAAAAAACCTATAGATTATCTTCTTGGCACATACAATTTGCTCACTGCCTCAGGAAATATCCAGAATCCTAATTGAGTTGTAGTTGCTTACCATTGGATCCCTCACTGGTACTGCAATTTTCAGACAGAGAAGAATAGGAGAGATTTACATTTACTGAGGAGGAGTGGGGAGGTTTTTCCCTGTGCCTCCCCTGTAAGAGAGAAAATTATGATACAAACTTAACTATGGCCTTGCCATTGCTAAGCACAATATTGTATACTTAAAAGTTGGTAGGTTGCCTAATATTGTCCATTTTTATTGTTTTCAGTTGCTTATAGAACTTTGACAACTGTTCAGACTGAAATTTTGCTCTGGTAGGTATCCGCTTCAGGCCAATTTATGTATTTTTAAAGTTTCAGCAAAAATAGTTCAGTCATTTCCAAGAATAAGACAAGAGAGAAATATGTTACAGATTTCTTACAGCTGTTTCATTATGAAGTTCTAGCACTTCCATACTTTGGACAGGGGCTTAATATTTAGCAGAAGACCCAGAGTGTTAGGCATGTCTTTTGCCATTCTTGTGAAAATTCATCCAAATTTTCCCAAGTTGTCTAGCTGCTGCTGAAAACTGCAATTTATATATGCCCACTAAAAACCTGTTGGAAGCTAGTAGTAGTATTCTCTGAAAATTCCATCAAAACTGCACCCACAAACTTTACCAGGGTCTGGGCAAGGAAGGAGGGAATGGGGAGCCTCAAGCAGTAAGGGCAGGGCTCTGGGCTAGCCTCCCCCTCGACAGCCCTTTAGCGTGGCCTGCAGTTCTAGCAAAAGTTGAAAAGGGCAGGAGCTCCAGCCTCCAATGTTGCTGCTGTAGCAGGGGTGGTGGCTAGAAGCCACAGGCCCTTTTAAATTGTTGGGCCCCAAGGCTGCTGCCTCCTTTGGACGAGCTTGCTGTAGATTAACCAGATGGAATATGCCCTATATCCCAGGGCTGCAGGAACTTAATAGGACTTTTCCTGCAATTGCTTTTTCAACTACCAAGGGAAACTATAACATCAGACATGAAAATGGATGACAGGTAAACTCTCCTGCATTCTACAACTTCAGCCTCCCATGACCAGGCTACTTTTTCCACGGGACTCTTCAGTTACAGGAAAAGAAAAGGAAGGTCTGGTAATTACAGCAGCTGAACGCTACCTCATAGAATTATATTCTATTTCTGCATCTCACACAAAGATCCTAAAATATGCTGGACACATTACTTTAAAACTCCCTGGCTCAGTACATTGTGGGATAGAGTCCTGTGTATCACATTACAAGACAGGTATTTTAGGAATGTTTTAGAGA
The DNA here is from genome assembly GCF_049634645.1 of Pelodiscus sinensis. Taxonomy (NCBI): domain Eukaryota; kingdom Metazoa; phylum Chordata; order Testudines; family Trionychidae; genus Pelodiscus; species Pelodiscus sinensis. The sequence goes on from NC_134718.1 coordinate 27,419,129, forward strand.
GTTTAAAATGTTCATGAGACTATTTTTCATATTCTTCCATGTGTAAATCCAGATGCCTTAACAACCAGGAGACAAACTGTATTTTAGATTTAGTCCCAGAGAGCAGAGGATATCTGAATCAGTCTAAAAAAATCATGAAATTTGTTTATCACAGGAACCTGCAATTCATCAAATAAATGTCAACTCCATGTATGTGATGTGTGTATATACAAATCCACCATTACTCTTATAATGCAGAACCTTTTCTTTACAGGTGCAGGTGCAGTAATGTGCAGTTTTACCACTTTCCTCGGTGTGTATTTTTCATTTCCATTTTCCACACAAACCTGCAGACTTAAATGTATCCATGAAAGTACATGGTCTTAATTTCAGTTAGCGATCATGAACACATTAAATAAGGGCTTGGTTCCAAGTCTATTGAAATTAAGGGAAAGACTCAAATATAACTAGGTCTGTGGGTCAGGTCTTATATGCCAAATATTCTGAAAAGCAACACATTACAAAGAGCCTTCTTTTGCAATCCAGGATTTAACCTTATCTATAAACAAATTTATCTATTTAGGCGGTTTTCTCATTCATGGGTCGTATATTGTATAGCTCATTTAAATGTATCACTTTGATCCAATTAAAGGACAAGTCCTCAGGGATGCTAAAATAATTTGTATGGTGGGAGTGCAAACTATCAACCCAGGAAACCACTTCAGATGTAGCAGCACCCCAGCATTACTAGTTCCAGCACATATGTATGTCTTGCAATTTCCTTCTGCAGCATATTCACCAACTCAAAGATATCGAAGTACAAAGGCTTTTTATTTACACTTCTTAGTGAGTAATGTAATTTGTCTGCTTGCTGAGACTAGAAGGAGTCAGACAATACTGTAAATTGTTTTCTATAGTTGTTCAACGTAAGCCACCCTGCCATCAGCATGCTTTAAAATCTGCAGGCTTTTGAATAAAATTTGCAAAAGATAGAGAAGAGAAGATTTTTGACATTGCAAAAATTTGTTTGGCATAAAATAAACTTTCATTTCTTTGGTATTGCTCCTGTCACACATTTAATATAACATAATAGTTTTTGTCATAGGATAATACCTCACTATTAAAATGATAAATCACATTAAATAACTTATCAATTTAGTTCTTAGTTTAAGATTTGAATATCACTTTAGCAAAATGAATCAATTTTTCAAAAACTGTAATCTTTCAGAGACCTTGTCTTCAAAGCTAAAAGGCATAAACAGTTTTCTGAAAGAGGAACAAGTCTTTTGTGTTTTATTGTACCAACAGAATTTTAAAGTGTGAAAAAAGTATTCCTGATCAGAGAAAAATAAAACTCTTTAAATTTCTAACATAAATGTTTGTTTCTTGTTAAACAAACATGGGATATGCCTGCAATTTGCAAGGGACAATATTCAAATTATTCAAAACTTGGTTTTCTTTCTATTCTTGTGTAAACACAATCTGGATGCAACATTCATTTTGTCTTAAGAGTAGCAAAACAGTACTTCATTAATTTTCCTGATGTGGAAATCTTGTTTATTACAAATGTGCCTAAAGGCCAGCTAAAAATAGGACCGCCTTGTGCTAGATGCTGTACAAACATCAGAGAGAGAATCCTTGCTCCAGCCACCTCACACTCCAGACAAAGAGGCCAATCATAGGGGACAAGCGATATAACAGACACTAAAAGTAAACACCACCATGACTCTAAATATTATGTTTTTGTTTTGTTCCTTAAAATCCTTTCACTAAGGATGTGCTTGGAAGGAATTAACAAGCTAGAGAAGGAAAAGAAGCGGGCATGAAGAAGCAAGAGATGTTCATTTCTGCAAGATAGCATAGCAAATACTTCTGACATTTTGTGTGAGATCTTGAGTTGTATAGAACATTAACCTCATGACACTAATTTAGTTTCAGACAATAAAAAAGCAATTGTAAAAGCTATTTGTTAGTGAGGAGAGTAGCATATGGCAATTATACTAACCACCAGTAAATTTAAGGAAACATTCATCATCAAATAATTTTAAAAGCAAATCTTGTTCCCTTATATTTTACCTCCTTCCCTAGAAAAAGAAGGCCTTTGTTGCCTAGGCATAATACAAAATGGAGTCTGAAGGGTTCTTTTTCCCTCAGAGCAGTTTTTCCTGCCAAAAACAGGTAAAGAAAGGCTGTGCACCCAGCACTAAACCTGTGCACTCAGCATCAAAGGCTGTGCACACCGCCCAATTGCCTGCGTGCGCACCCATTCTTTGCACACGGCACCCAAGTTTTATGCACCCAGCTCTAGTTCTCTGCACCCCGCTCTCTTCATGGTTTTCCCGCCATGAGATGTTTATATACCCTTGTCAAAGAGCATTCGTGTTCTTTGGCCCCCTTCATGTCCTGTGTGTGCGTCTGTAATCATCATTGCCCTGTGTCATCGTCTACCCGGAGGAGGCCAAGGTTCCAGCCTGCAGTCTGACAAGACTACCCACTGCTAGTGACGTTAACTGGAATAAGGGAAGCCTTTTCCGCTCCCACTAAGACTTTGGGACTTATAACACTGTCTCGCTTAAGGATACTCGGACAGGATCCGGTGCCCACCAAGCGTCAGCTCGCAGGAGGCGCGAAGTATCCATCGAGGGATCGCTCTGTTTGTCCTCCCTTAAGGCTTTTCACTAGCCGCAAGGTTGAAGGTCACGGACATCGAACATCAATCGCCGCGTTGAATGTAATGTATACCCTTGTGTGTGTGGGACTCTTCTATCTTCTTCTTTTCCAGGGTTAGGGTGGGACTGTTGCTGAGTTGTATGCTGTTTGCTAATGTTTGGTCTTACATTTAAAATACATGGTTTGGCCCTAAATTCTTGTTGTTTGGTGATTTCTAAGCTGTTTCCCTGGTGATTAGATACAGGATACCAGGCCGAATCTGGCTTCTGTGGGAGGGCACCTTAGGCTTTAATTAAATTGCATAGCCCATAGCACAGCAATTGTTTACTCCAGCTCTCCGGGTAACAGTTTGGCGACCGCGGCAGGACCTGGTGAGAAACAGCTTTGGTTTCCGCCAGGCCCTAGGCCCACTCCCACGTATAGGAGTGGAGCCCGAGACAAACATCAGCAACAGTAAGCAACGAGATACGGTCCAGTGACTCGGGGTGGCTTCCCCGGACCCCTATCCCTTTTTCTTCTGTCAAAGAGTGATATCGGGAGTAGCAGAGTGGGGACGCCCCTCTGGAACCCGATTCACCATTCGGCAGCAGGCTCCCAGCCTGGCTGGCCAAGGGCTAGGCCCAATCCCCGGGAGCAGTTGGTTGGAGTAGGCCACGGACCTACTTCCGGGTTTTAAACCCCTTTGCCGCTTGCCGCTTTTTAGGCAAAGCAATATAACTACTCCTCTGTCATTGTAGCATTTATTGTTAGGTGTTTTGTGTACCGGTTTTCTAGCAAGACACCTCCGGCAGGCTTTGAGTAGTCAAGCCTTGCTATAACCAGGTGTCTTGGTTTTCTTTAGTGGAGGCTGGGTAAGCAGCCTTTTACAGCCATGGCAGCACCGCAGCTTTTCGGCACCGAGGGATGGAAACCGGCGTACAATAAATTGTCTGTTGAATATGCTGTAAATAGTTATGGAAAGGGAACTAATCCCTGGGTGGATGGGTCCTTTAAAGGGGAAGATTCATTAGAAAAGTTTACTAACCTATGGGAGAAGTATATGGGAGCAAAACCTCAGCCTAAACGTAAACACCAAAAGCGGGCACTGCTGTATGGGCTAGCAATGACGAGCAAAGAGCTTGCCTCACAGCTTAAAGAGCTAAAAGCCCGAGATAATGAAAAGGAAAATCATCTAGTAGAAGTAGAGAATGCATTAGCAAAGAAGGTATCAGAATTAGAGGTTAAAGACTCCCAAGTTCAAGGTTTAACAGTTAAAAATTCTAGTTTGGAAAGCAAATTGATGGAATTGGAAGAAAAGAAAAGTAAATTGGAAAGAACAATACTAGAGCAGAATGAACAGCTTACAGATAACCAAGCAGTTATTAGACAGCTTCTAAAGGAGGCTAGTAGCTCCAAGGTTGCTGGGGACCACTCACAGTGCCAGATAGAGGTTGCTAAGTTAAAACAACAGCTAGGGATGGCTAAAGGAGTGGTAGCAGCAATCCAACCTAAATACCATCAGGTGGATTGGCTGGGAGATTATGAAGAGGAGTCTTGTTTTCCTTCTGCTCCCCCTCCACAGTATCAAGGAGGGGAGGACTGTAAGGAGTTAGCAATTATGGCTCCTATTACCACAACTAGGGTGCAGTATCCTGGACAACCAGGCCCTGTTATAAAACAGGAACAGCGAGTGTTAACTCCAGAACAAGCTCGCGCTTTGGGAAGGACTATAGGGCCATGTAACAGGGAAAAGGTAGTAGACTGGATTGCCAGAGTGTGTGCTACCCCGAATCTGAGCCCAGAGGACATTGTTGTTTTGTTAAAAGAATGCATGCCAGTCGAAGATTATTTGGCTTTGCCTTACAAGGTGATTGGTAATCCTAATATAGAACCTAAAGAATTGTTCACAGCTGTCTACAAAGTTTATTTCCCTCAAGAGGATTTGATGGGAAAAGCTTATTCAGACACCCAAAAGATAGGAGAGAAACCTGATTCTTATATTATACGGAAAAGGACCTTATTTTGGTTATCTAACCCACAGAATGGTCAGGGGGGTGGCGTCTTCTGTGACACTCCTCAATTTCGACGGATGTGTTATCAAGGTCTACTCCCTAGTTTAAAACTGGCATTGGGAGCATATGATCATACCAACGCCCCGCGGTGGTCTTTTAGAAGATCAGATAAGAGAAATTTATAACTTGCAGCAGTTAGCAGGAGCAGAAGTTAAAAAGGTATCTGCCCTGCAAGGAGGGGGTTCATCTGAAAAGCAAGAGAAAAGGAATCTTGAGAAACCATCTTGTGTGTTGTGGGGGAAAAAAGATGAAATTTTTGTAACCAGGAAAGTTTTAGCACAGAGGCTTTCAAAATATTTACCTTGGGATAAGATCAAAGCCCTAAATACTGATTCCATCTTTAATGAGCTTGTATACTGGGAAGGGAAGACCAAAGCAGATGCGAAGGCAAATAATGAGATATCATCTTGTGCGGCTGTTACGGGATATACTACGCCATCTTGCTGTATGGAAACGCCATCTTGGGATGTACAAGGAGGCAGCCATTTTGAAGAGCGTGGGAACCTAGACCGTGGGAACCCGGACCGTGGGAACCAGGAAGTTCAACATTGAAGGTGCCAAGCTTCCCAGCCCCATAGAATGGAACGGATTATTCCAATTACATTTGATCTCTATGGAAGACCAACAGTAGATATCATCTACAAAGGGAAGTTTGGATGTTTTCAACAACGAGCATTGGTGGATACAGGGGCTTCCACCAGTCTCATATGCACCAAGCAATTACCTAACCTGAAGAATGTACCAGTGGATTACATCCGGACGTTACAATCCTATAATGGCAAGACTTCTTTAGTGCCATTCATTACTGGAGTTGTTTGTCAACTGGGACCATTACAAACCACCAACGCTATTGGAATACAAGAACTAGACTGCATGGGAATCATGGGCATGGATTTAATACAAAAATTTGGACTAGTTGTGGATTTACCCAATCATTGTATGTACAGAACCAGTGAAAGCAATGATGTGGGAACAACCATATATCCTACTCATCGATTAGGAGCGATAAAAGCATGCCACAGTTTGTCAATGCCCACCTGGGAACCATCTATACAAGCTATTGTTAAACAACATCAAGAGGTATTTGCGCCACACAAATTAAGTTGCGGGAAAGTGAAAACATCAAAGTATCCGGACCAGACCCTAGGCCAGTGCGCCAATACAAATTTCCTAAAGAAGCAAATGAAGGAATAAAAGACACCATTCAAGCTTTGTTGGCCCAAGGGATTATAGTGAAATGTGAAAGCCCTTGCAACTCTCCCATTCGGCCGGTGCGGAAAGCCGATGGGAAATCATGGAGATTGACTGTTGACTTTAGAGAACTGAATAAAGTAACACCGAGATTGACTCCTGTAGTGGCAAAATACCCCGAAATAATAGCGCAAATTGCAAGTGGAGCAAAGTGGTTTTCAGTTATTGATATTTCTAACGCTTTCTTTTCGATCCCAATGACTCCAGAATCATGGTACAAATTCGCCTTTACTTACCAAGATCAGCAGTATGCATTTACAAGGGTGCCTCAAGGCTTTCACAACGCACCCACTATTTGTCATAAAGTTGTGTCAAGTTTATGGAAGAACAGTAAATTTGCAGAGCACATTGTGAGTTATGTAGATGACATTTTAATTACGACTGCCAATCGTGAAAAACATCTGGAAGTACTAGAAGAGGTGTTGAAACTCTTAAAGGAAGCAGGATTCTTGATCAATCCATCCAAGGCACAGTTAGTCCAACAAAAGGTTACGTACCTGGGAGTGGAGTTAGGAGAAAAAGGAAGGGAGCCAGACCACGAGAGGGTCAAGATGATAGCCAGTCTTCCTGCACCAACGGACGTCCATTCATTGCGAATGTTTTTAGGGCTCCTTGGATTCAGCAGAGACTTTATTGAAAACTTTGGAGCCAAAGCAAAGCCCCTATATGTATTGCTTAAACGGAATCAACCATGGCAATGGACTTCAGTTCACCAAGAGGCATTCAAACAGTTGAAACAGGCTTTGATGGAAGCTCCAGCTCTGGCTTATCCTGATCCATCTAAAGAATTCTATATGCAGTTGTCCACCAATAAAGATGGGATTGGAGCGGTCCTTATGCAGAAACAAGGAACTTCCATTAAACCTGTGGCTTATGGTTCCAGGACATTGTCAGAGACTGAGCAACAGTTTTCCACCTGTGAGAAGGAGGTGCTCGCCTTAGTTTGGTCCCTGAACCACTGGGAATATCTTATAGGAATGGCCCCTATTGTTTTAAAGACATGTCATTCCCCGGTGAGGTACATTATTTCTGGGCGTGCAAATAATGGTCGAGTGAGCCACCCTCGCCTTGCACAATGGACCTTGACATTAATGAATCATCCAATTGTAGTTGAACGTACTAACATGCCAAGTGTCATCCCAGCAATATTATGCCAACCAGTAAAGAGTTCAGAACAAGAAGAACATGAGTGCCCTATCCCAGATATTCACCCTCCAGAAGTGATGTCCCCTTTTTCTCTAATAGAAAGTTATGATCTCGCCCAGAAGATTACCCCAGACCATATATGGGTAGTGGATGGGAGTTGTCATCGGAAAGATGGAAAGTTAGTAACTGGAGCTGCATCTCTACATGTCCAATCCAGAAAAGAGATTTGGAAGCCCATTAGAACCATGTCTGCTCAGGCGGCAGAAATCGTAGCCGTAATATTAGCGTTAGAAAACAGCAATTCTGACGTGGATGTTACAGTATGTACTGATTCAGAGTGGGTTCTAAGAGCGCTAGTAGATTGGATGACCATCTGGAAAGAGAGAGGGATGTGTACAACTAACAGCATGCCTGTGGCCTATGCATCACTGCTTAACTATGTATGGAACTTAGCCAAGATGCGTACAGGGAAGACTTACCTATTTAAAGTGAAAGCACACCGTAAAAACCAGGCGGAAATATCTAAACTTAACAATGAGGTGGATCAGTTAGCAAAGACCGCCGCTTCATTGCCTATAGATCAAGCCTGGGAAATGACAGGAAAAGAAGTGGTTCACGAAATCAAACCACCTAATGACTATCCAGATGCAGGTGTCACCGTAGATTTAGTGAAAATGCAAACAATGGATAGAGAAGTAACCACTCTAGCAAAAGAAGGAAAATATAAGGATCGTCGAATTTTTGTCCATCCTGGTGGGGTAATAATGACTAAAAAAGAAGAGAGATAGATGATATTCCAACAGTAGTGTTACCAACCGTCCTTAGGCAAGAGCTGATTGCTCTCTCCCATAACCAAGGACATTTTGGGTGTGAAAAGACCATGGACCGATTATCCACGGTAGCTTGGTGGCCTAATATGCAATCTGACACAGAGCATTTTATTCAAAATTGTTTAACTTGTGCGAAAAACAACCCAAAAATGGACCGACACTGTAAGCCAATTCGTCATCAACCGATCCACGGACCCTGGTATCGGTTACAAATCGATTTTATTGGTCCTCTGCCTAAAACAGCAAAAGGAAATCTATACTGCTTGGTAATAGTAGATCCATTTACTAAGTGGATCGAGGCGATACCTACGCGGAATTGCACAGCAAAAACCACCGCCAGAGTGTTATTAAATGAAGTTTTTACCAGATTTGGGCTGCCCCATGAAATAGATAGCGACCAAGGCACTCATTTCACCAGTGACGTTGTAAAACAACTATGCATAGCCTTAGGGATCAAACAACGATTCCACATAGCTGGACACCCTCAATCATCAGGGTTGGTTGAGAGATCAAACCGGACGCTGAAAACAGCACTAAGGAAGGTGATTGACTCGTCGGGGAAGAGATGGGATGAAAACATTCCACTGATACTAATGGCCATCCGCTCTACCATAAGTGCAAATGGTTATTCACCTCATGAGGCATTACTAGGAAGATCTATGCGGACGCCAGAACTATGGTGGATACAAGGAGGGGTGCCACCAGATGAGTTTCAACCCAGAATGATGACCGACAACTATATCCAGAAAATCCTTACAGCCATATCGTCCATACAATATGACGTAGCATTGAACTTAAAGAAAAATATGAAGAAAATGGACCAGCGATTAGGAAATCAACTGTGTACGCAAGAATGGGAGATAGGAGACCAAGTATTGTATAGGTATATTAGTGAAAAGCAACATCCTCTCAGCCCAAGATGGTTAGGCCCATGTTTCATTATTGGTAAAGCAGGACCTACTGTATACCAAATTGAGATAGTAGCAGGGAAGCGGAAATTAAAGAAATGGTTCCACAGTTCCCAGTTAAAAAAGTGGAAACCTAAACATCGACAGGATCCTCCTAATGTTCCTGTGAAGGATGTCCCGGGAGTCAGTTAGCTAATGTTTGTTCTTTTTCTTTCCTTACAGAACAATATGGACACTGTTATACTTTTGATTATATATTATATCCAGACGTCATGGAGTCTACTATTTCTGGAAAACGACTACTGGAGATGTACAGCTATCGATAAGCCATTGAGTGAGTGGAACATCCCAAAGACTTCATCCATAATCACTAGGAGACAGAAGATAACACATCTAGAACAATTCAAATCACAAGACTTAATCTTGTATGCATTTATGGCACAAGGAAAATGTTACTTCAAGGTCATGGATGAAAGATCCGGATACCCAGAGTTAACCTTTGCAGCTACCAAACAATCTAAAAAGGTCATCATAAGAACTCTCAATTGGTTTGATATGGGTCTCAACCCTCATGGAAAATGTGACTGGGGAATAGACATAGAGCAAGTAGGATGTACTGAAAAACGACCAATAAGGTGCCTTGTCAACTGTATACCACTCATCAGCAGATGGGACCAAACCAAATGTGTGTTTATGGACATATTAAGTCCCACAGTTGTCAAGCCAGGATCTATGAATATTTCTGTTCAAATAGTCCATATGGCAGCAGGCGTAGAAAAAGTGCCAGTAGTCATATATAGTCCTCATGGTCAGAAGATAACTCGCCAAATTCATTGCGGGATGCACGGACAAACAGCCCAATCTAGCACTCACCATGAGTCGATGTATTGTAAGTGGGAAAACAGGAAGAATATAGTCAGCTATGGATGCCATGGTGACGTAGAAGTAAAAACAGAAACCTCAGGCACCTGGACGGTTAGAGGACCTTATGAAGTGGTATACCAACTAAAAATCACGGTAGCTCATGCACTTACCCTGTCTAATATAGGCCCATATGTAATCAAGAAAGATGTTGCTAAAGTAATGATGATAGAACCAAAATATTCTGTGAAAATAGTAACTATGCCCATGCATATTTCCACCAGCAAGATTAACCCAAATTGTCAATCCTACGTTATCCCTATGTTGAATGGATGGAATAGATGGTTAAGAATCATGGAGCCTGAAATTATAACGAAACGGCCCAAAAGGGATTTGATAGCAAAATTAATAGGAGGAGCAGGAGCGGGTATAGGAGCGTTAAATGCTATAGGTCAAATTCGGATAGCCCAGCAACTAGCTGCGCTGGCAAACAATTTTGTAGATTTAACACATCCCATACAAGATGCTTTGTTAGCTGTGGATAAGCTACAGTTAGATGTTACCAAACTGTTGCCATTATGGGTTGCCATCCAAGAAGCAGATAATTTACAGCTCTTACAGATCATGGAAAATATACAGAGTAACGTGTCACTCGCTCTAGCTTGTATCCAAGCTCAAGCAATACTAATAGATATCGCTAAAGACATTCTGTGTGATAGCGCCAGTGGGAAAGTACCTGTAGAAATCTCAAAATTGCTTCAACCCTATTTAAATGAGTTTGAAAGAAGTAATCCAGAGTGGTGGTCAGTAATCCACACCAAATATGATTTAAAAGAAGAACAACTTCAAATGTCCATCCTTATGATGAGGGAGGCTCTTAAAGAATATATATACCCTATTGTACCTATTGGAATGTTTGTAAATCGTTCTTTGCTGCTTCCGTTGCCAGACAGAATGTGGGCACATATAAAAGAAGAAGATTCTACCGTGAGAACTGTAAACCTCCAGGCATGTGTGGAGCAGGTCGTACTTGGATATACGTGCACTACCTGATTATGGGAGTATGACCACATCTGTTTTAATCCCGATTTTGGGAAGTGTCACTACGATTTGCATCCCTCTAATAATGACAACAACCATTCTGTTGTGGTTCAGATAGCAGACGGGTGTATATGTATTCGGAGTTTGTGCCCCCATTTTACAGTAAATACCTATTATAAGGTAGTGAATCCAGGTACCTCTAACTTATGCTTATGTAAGGTGTTTCACATACAAGGATGTGACATAAAGGTGATCTTGTCCAAACCATCAGAAGAGCAATATATTGTTAGTTTGCAGATGATAAGAATTATCGAGCCTGTATCAGTTGGTCCTAACTTAAATGCTATGAAATCTTTGTTCCACCACCCTGAGCTTATTGGTCTGGTAAAAGAAATAAATGATTTAGGGAATAGGACTGGGATAATTATACACCACGCTGTTGATAAAATAAGTGAAGTCAGAAAGCATGTAAAGACAAAAACAAGTGTAAACGTAAATGCAAATAATTGGTGGGATGTATTTTCATCTTTTAGTAAAATGTCACCTTTTATTAGTTACCCCATGATTGTCAGTTTTGTGTTACATTTTTGTATCTTAGTATATGTGATTGTACTGACTATAGTTGTATGTAAGATGGCTAATCATAAGGTTAGGAATACTTTTGTATTAGAAAGAGGGACAGCTTGATATTGTCAATAATGATACAATATGTAAAGAGTGTTACCATAAAGGACACTCATTTTGTATTTAGTTATATAATGTAAGTTTGTAACTGTAAATGTTAGAGTGACGGTGTAACATGTTCAGTTCCCTCACACCGTAACACCGTCAAGGAGGGGAACTGTTGCCTAGGCATAATACAAAATGGAGTCTGAAGGGTTCTTTTTCCCTCAGAGCAGTTTTTCCTGCCAAAAACAGGTAAAGAAAGGCTGTGCACCCAGCACTAAACCTGTGCACTCAGCACCAAAGGCTGTGCACACCGCCCAATTGCCTGCGTGCGCACCCATTCTTTGCACACGGCACCCAAGTTTTATGCACCCAGCTCTAGTTCTCTGCACCCCGCTCTCTTCATGGTTTTCCCGCCATGAGATGTTTATATACCCTTGTCAAAGAGCATTCGTGTTCTTTGGCCCCCTTCATGTCCTGTGTGTGCGTCTGTAATCATCATTGCCCTGTGTCATCGTCTACCCGGAGGAGGCCAAGGTTCCAGCCTGCAGTCTGACAAGACTACCCACTGCTAGTGACGTTAACTGGAATAAGGGAAGCCTTTTCCGCTCCCACTAAGACTTTGGGACTTATAACACTGTCTCGCTTAAGGATACTCGGACAGGATCCGGTGCCCACCAAGCGTCAGCTCGCAGGAGGCGCGAAGTATCCATCGAGGGATCGCTCTGTTTGTCCTCCCTTAAGGCTTTTCACTAGCCGCAAGGTTGAAGGTCACGGACATTGAACATCAATCGCCGCGTTGAATGTAATGTATACCCTTGTGTGTGTGGGACTCTTCTATCTTCTTCTTTTCCAGGGTTAGGGTGGGACTGTTGCTGAGTTGTATGCTGTTTGCTAATGTTTGGTCTTACATTTAAAATACATGGTTTGGCCCTAAATTCTTGTTGTTTGGTGATTTCTAAGCTGTTTCCCTGGTGATTAGATACAGGATACCAGGCCGAATCTGGCTTCTGTGGGAGGGCACCTTAGGCTTTAATTAAATTGCATAGCCCATAGCACAGCAATTGTTTACCCCAGCTCTCCGGGTAACACCTTCATAAAAAGTGAAGTGGTACCACTGGCACTGTGGAGAAGGAAGATTGGATTCACATAATGGATCAGCATCCCTCACTTGCTCCAAGAGGCACATGCCAACACATATGTCTTGGAAGGGTTAAGCCAGGAAAGCACCAGTGGCAAGATTATTGGATCCAACCAACCAATCATTGCTTTTGGAGATAGAGGGAAAGTCACATGAGATTTTTCAGCGCACCTGCTGCAGTGATGGCCATGGGAGGACAGTGGAACCATTCCATGGCCTGTGATAGCAAGTAGAGAAGAAGGCTCTGCACACAAATCTTCATAGAACCCGGGGAAATAGGTGTTGCAAGGACAGGATTTGATAAACGTTTTCAAAACAAAAATCATCCTTATGCTATTGTAATCCTGGCAAGAAGAGTTAAGCACAATTCCTATCTAATGTTAAGGAGGTATATTGTACCACTGATTTTTTTAGTAGAATCACCAGCAGCATCCATATGGGGCAGTTAAAGAATACTTTGATGTACTCTGAGGTTCATTCCCTCCATACTGGACATTGTGGTGCAGTGTAGACATAGCCTTATGTGAATGACACTTAAACTATTTGGAAAAAAAAATGCCAACCACCCACATCAATAGGTGAGGGAAACTGATGCAGCTGGTGGTGAAAGGGGGACAATACCTATGGCAAGGTGCGGGGAGACATTCCCATGGGTTAATAGGTAGCTCCTTGCATAGGAGTCTCAGGCACCAATTAGCCAGGTTGGGGAGTGGGGATCTCATTGGCCAGCATTCCTCAGGTTCCAGGATTTAGACCAGCACAGGGGCCATACTTATCACAATCCGCAGTCGATTTCCAGTGTGGTTAAGAAAACAGAATGAATAGTTCCCAGAAGTAAAAGACTTTGCTGATAGGCCTTGGGCTCATATATGGTAGGAGATATTTGCTTTAGCTATTTGAAATCTTTTATAGCACCTTAATTAAATACTTGCAGAAAAGCCTCAGAAAGGGTTCAAATTTACCAAAATTGTAACTCTCTTAAATGAGAAATGAAAAGAGAGGTAGTGATAGTGTCAGGATCCCTATGGAATACTTAAACTAGTGTAACCCCCCTTTTTCCTCCCCGGGTTACTGGGGAGCAGGTCACACTCATAGGTGTGCCTGGGCACCTGGTGTTTTAACCCAAAAGAGATCCTGAGTACCCCAGTGTTGATGGTGTTTAGCTGGGGAAAGCCCTATCCACCCCCTTGCTGCAGTCTCTTGCTGGCAATGAATGTAGAGTGAAAGTGCCTTCACCTGGCTGGCCTTGTACACACACTGGTGCCTTGAGAGCCTCCAGGAATATACTCATTCCAACATAAAGCTGGATCTAATTCCAGGACAACTACAAATCATATACATCTAATAGAATACTTTAAAATAAACCATCTTTACTTAACTAAACAGGGATTAACAGATTAGCAAGGAATAGCATTAACAAAACACATAACAATAACTGAAGCTTATATAGCTAGACAACAGTTACTCCACCCCAGAGTGTGCACACCCTTAGACTCAGTCCCAGACACTTGCTTGCGTTGGCGCGCTGTTGTTGCAGCTGTAGTGAGGATTTGGTCCAGGCTAAACAGCAGCTCTGTCCCAGGCAGCACCCTTCCAGCAAGGCCCAAACTTACTGCCTCATGCTGTGCCTATCGGAAGCAGCCTGCTAACTCCCAGTTCCAACAGGCATGTAGTAGCTGCACTCCAACAGCCCCTGCACTGGGTCAATGTTCTTGGCAGCAGCCTGGCTCCCCCTTTGGTTCCAAACTGCAAGGCAGAGTCCCAGACTGCTAGGCCTCTTCTTCAAGCACATGAGAGAGCCCCCTCTCTCTCACAAGAGTCCCTCCTCCCTCTTTTGTACCAAGGGCTCATGGGAATTGTAGTCTGGATTGTAGCACAGGGTCTTTTTAGGACCCTTTAGTAAGGGGACTACACTAGTAATTAGCATTAAGAATAAAGTTCCTGTGGAAGATTACATCTCCAACATAGCAGTCCATTATGTATGAGGTAATGATTTCATTTCCTGCAGCTGTGACCAGAACCAGAGCCCTGAGCCCTTTAAATCACCACCAGAGCTCTGTACAGCATGCTCTGGGCTGCTCTGAGTGCTAGATGGGGAAGGTCTGCACAGTCTGGGTGATGCTGAAGGCTGGTTGCTCCCAGTCTCACCACTTCCACACTGCAATCACCTGCCTTGGGCCCTGGTGCTCAGTACAGCCTTGGGGCTTAATCCCTTCCTGCCTATACTGTAAACAGGGGACAAGAGATGGTTGGCTTATGTCCATGGCCAGCCTCATCCTGGAGCTGTTAACTGTCTTTTGACACTGTGCAGGCATGAAGGGAAAAGCCGCTTCCAGCCACACAGGAGTCATAGAGGGAATGAGGGAGGAGAAGAGAAACTTTGCAGACACACAGACCAGGTCATCTCTTTCCCCTCTCCTGCAGCTGAAAGCAGTTCCTGTCCCTTCCCTGCCAAAAGGCTGCTGTTAACTACATTCTAGTGTGAACCCTGGCAGAAATCTGGGGAGGGAGGCATGTGACCCTGCATGCCTCCCTCCCTCCTCCCACCCACATGTTGCCTCAGGAAGATGTGGTGTCAGGTACCAGAAGATGCAGGTCTATCCTGGGGGCCTAGCCAGGAATGCAGGGTGGAAAGTATTAGGCAGGAAGGGTCAGGTCAGTCACCCCCACATGTGAGAGAGATAGAGAGAGGTTGTGTCACCCCTCTCCACGTGGGGAGGTAGGGAGGGAAGTCTGTGTTACGGATTGCTGGCACTTAACATTAAAAAGGTCACAGAGCAATCTTTAAATTAAGGGCTGGAGGAAAGCTGACAGGTGCAGAGAAGGGAAAGGTATATGTCCTACTAATGTGGAGAGGATGGAAGCTGAGAAAACATGGGTAAAATCTGATGAGAAACGGTCAAATGAAAAAGAGTCCCCGCTAATTACATCATGTAATGGCAGAAAGCTAAATAGTTTTTTAAAATGTGCTTATATGCAAATTCTAGAAGTCTAAATAATAAGATGTGTGAACTAGAGTGTGTCAAGGCTTTTCTCCACTCTGGCACAATGAATGCAGAAGTGGGGGCATGTAAAAGCACCCCAAAACCTGGTCTCTACACACTTTGGTGCAAAAAACTCCCCCAAAATCCTAATACCTCGACTTTGGAGAATAAAAACCACTGCCACTACCCAAGTATTCCAAAGAAACCAAAGAAGACATCACTTGGGAAATCTCCTCCCTAAAAAATCTCAGGGGTACCCCAAGTTTTTTTTCCCCAAAGAGCTTGAAAAAGAAAAGAGAAAATACCAGCTACAGACTGTAGTAGCTGTCCCCTACTCAGAGGCATGTAGATATCCACAGACAGAATTTCCAGGACACAGAAATGAACCAATACCAGGTTAATTAAAAAAAAAGAAAAACTTTTATTATCAAAACAATAACATAGTTGCAAGCATAATACCATGGCTAGATGAAAAGAGCCACCAATTAATCAAGATACTCAGGGGAATCCCCTGGGCTCAGGACTTGGTTACAAAAGAGAGGGAAAACCCACTTTTAACAGCACAGACATCATTCCCACTTTCACAAACCAGAAAAACAATAAAATCTGATGGATGATCTAACTTTGCCCTACTTACACATTTTGAGGAGACTTTTCTTGGAGAGAGAGAGATGGCCTCTCATCTCTCTGCTACCTGGAAGAAAACCTCTCTAACTCAGACATAGGAGGGAAAAGTTAAAAATTCCTTTGTCCCGGTTTGAAATCCCTACCTGCATTGTTACTGGCTGACCAGATACCTAGCTAGGTACATGGTACATGGTTAACTCCTTCATCCCCAGGCTGCTGGCCAACCCTCATGGTTATAACAGAGTGTCTAGTATTAAATGAGGATATTGAGATAATAGGCATCACAGAAACTTGGTGGAATGAGGGGTGGTGCGGAAGCCACGCAGCTTTCCTGGCTTCCCCGCTGCTTTCGAGGGTGGGGCAGGAGCCATGCAACCTGCCCAGTGCTCCAGGGGGCACAGAGGCAGCCATGCAACCTCACCAGTGATGGCAGCCTCCTTTCCCCCCCTCCCCCATGCTGCAGGGGGCAGAATCACATGACCTTCCCCTTCCCCTAGTGTTCGGGGGCAGGCTGCAGCTGTGCAGCCTCCCCTATCCCTAGTGATTGGGGGGAGAATGGGAGTGGTACAGCCTACCACACTCCCCCCTGGTGTTGGGGGGGGGGCGAGCAAAAGCCCCACAGCCTCCTCCCTTCCCAGTGCTCTAAAGCAGTGAGCAGGAGCCACGTAGCCTCCTCCCTCTCTAGTGCTCCAGGGGGACAGAGCTGCATGGCCCCTCTTTTTCCCCCATCCTTGGTGCTCTGGAGAGGTGGGAGCCATGTGGCCTCCCTCCTCCCCAGTGCTCTGGGGAGGCATGAGGGTGGGTGGTGAGCATAGTGAGTACGAGGCACAGCCTCCTAGTACAATTACATTTAATATCCCTATGGTGGGGAAAACACCACAGCACCCAACACTATGCATTTAAATTTCAGAAAGGGCAACTACATAAAAATGAGGTTAAACAGAAATTAAAAGGTACAGTACTGTGACAAGCGCCTGCACCCCGCTCTACAGAACAGACTGTGAGCTGGGACCAACTGGCTGAAAGTGCCCCTCCCCCATGGCCTTGCCAGGCATGCTCACAGGTGTGCTTGAGTATAAAAGGCCTTGAGGCAGCTCATGCAGGGCTGGCCACAGAAGGGGAAGGACTTGCTGAGTGAGCACCAAACCCAGAGGAGCAGATACAGCCCGAGCTGATGCAGCAGCTGGTACAGCCGCCGCAGCAGCAGCAACTATGACAGCCAAGGCCCTGGAGGCAGTCTGGAGGGATGGTGACAGTGGGGTAATAGGAAGCAGCCCAGGGTGGGGAATTGCAGCCCTGAGTGCTCAGCATGTTGCGGGGAAGGAAACCCCGCTAAGCAACCAGTGGCCTGAGCCACTGCCAAGATGACCCTGGGCTGGGACCTGGTGGCATGGGAGGGCCCGGATTCCCCCTTCCCCTTCCTTTGCAATGCTCCTAGGCAGAGGTAGTTTCCTGAAGCCTGTGGACTAGGCCTCAGGGATGTATTTACCCCAACAGAGAGGAGTATCACAGAATCATAGAGCTGGAAGAGACCTCGGAAGGTCATCAAGTCCAGCCCCCTGATCTAGGCAGGACCAATCCCAACTAAATCAACCCAGTCAGGGCTTTGTCAAGCCGAGACTTAAAAACCTCTAGGGATGGAGATTCCAACACCGACCTAGGTAACACATTCCAGTACTTCATCACCCTCCTAGTGAAATAGTTTTTCCTAATATCCAACCTAGACCACTCCACTATAACTTGAGACCATTGCTCCTTGTTCTGTCATCAGTCCAAGACAGAAAACAGTGACAAGATATAATGCATATCAGTTAATCAGGAGGCAGCATTCTTTCATACTGGAGGCAGTAATTCAGGATGACTCTTGCCATCTAAAGCAAGCACTAGACTATTGAAAAACCACTAACTTGAGTTGTCCTGCAAACTATAATTAGTTCAGAATTCAATGGTCTGGTTTGACAAGAGCAGAAACAACAACAAATCACATTATATACAGTGATCTGCTCCCTAAATATTCTACCAGTTCAATTCAGTCTAAATCAATGTCCTGGATTATTTGCCGTTATCAAGGTAGGATCCAACTATTACAAAGGCAACTGACCCAGGGGAAACCGGAGAAGATGCTTCCACTTTTTAGCCCCAAGATGGAACCTGACAAATATATTTCTTCCAAAAAAACTAAACAATACTCTTTTTGAGGATCTTCTCTAAGAATAGCATCAATCTTCCAGACTACCACCACCAGGATTTGTTTAATCTTTAAGCAAGTATTTCAAGTGCCATATTCAGTTTACACCCAGTACTTTGATGTATGCCTTAAAATACATAATAATCAGTATTACTGAAGACAGACTGTATCCAGACAGCTGTGTGTCAAAATAAAATCAATCCCGTTGCATAAACAAATAGATATAAGCCACCATTTGCACAGGATACTCAATAAATTCAGCTGCCTTGGATTCCACAATTTAAATAGAGGAAATAACTGATGGAATCTTTCCAACTGGTATAACTTTTAAAGTATGCCCACTCTCCTGTATGACTATGTAGAAATTATCCTGCATTGATTATAATATAAAATATTAATTTCTACATCATCCAGATAACAAAGATTAAAGAAATTGGATTCTTA
Organism: Pelodiscus sinensis; assembly: GCF_049634645.1. Classification (NCBI taxonomy): domain Eukaryota; kingdom Metazoa; phylum Chordata; order Testudines; family Trionychidae; genus Pelodiscus; species Pelodiscus sinensis. Next base: position 27,437,916 of record NC_134718.1, read on the forward strand.
AGATGAAAGATGTTTCCTGAGTGTTTGCTCCTTCGCCTGCTGACAGTATAGAAAGCCTAAGTGAGATTTCCAATCAATTTTCCTCATTATTAACTTTATAGCTTCTATAAATAAGCAGGCAAACATGGCTGCTTGATAACATGATTAAAATACATTGAACTAAAGCCTCACTAATCACAGAAAATGCAAGATGCCCTAGTGAAATTATAGGATGTGAATTTTTTTAAATTTAAGATATCTCCTGGCGTTTTTTAGTCTCTGTCCTAGAGAATCTTTTGTATTCGTTAAAAAAAGTGATCCATGTACCCTGGAAGATAACAAAATTAGGGATTTTAGTATATAGTCATTCAAACAATAATCATAGATTTGTGAAACCACTAAGATTTTGTGCTGTTACACGATTAACTTATACAATATCTAACATCCCTAAACAGAATATTGTTCAACCTTTATTTACATTATATGCAGCTATAAAATAGTTGCAATTTCATGGACAACTCTGATCCAGTCAGTCAATTTTAAACACAGAATCTATAAGTACAGTATTTTGTAAGTAAATTATCTTTAAAATTAATTGAATAAGGAAAATCCCAATAATAATGTTCTGTAGGATTCCACGTCCACCTACTCATCTCTTTTCATATCTTTCCTTTGGAAATTCCATTGCCACATTGATTTACATACAGCAAGACACATAGGCTGTGTCTAGACTGGCCAGTTTTTCCGGAAAATCAGCCGCTTTTTCGGAAAAACTTGCCAGCTGTCTACACTGGCCGCTTGAATTTCCGCAAAAGCACTGACTTCCTACTGTAAGAAATCAGTGCTTTTAGCGGAAATACTACGCTGCTCCCGTTCGGGCAAAAGTCGGGGGAAAAAAAAGGGTGGAACCAAAGTTATTGAGCAAAAAAAAAAAAAAGGATGCTCCCCACGCTTTTGCGCAAAAGGGCCAGTGTAGACAGCTGAGATTTGTTTTGAGCAAAAAAGCCCCGATGGCGAAAATGGCGATTGTGGCTTTTTTGTGCAAAAGCGCGTCTAGATTGGCACGGATGCTTTTCCGCAAAAAGTGCTTTTGTGGAAAAGCATACGTGCCAATCTAGACGCTCTTCTCCGCAAATGCTTTTAACGGAAAACTTTTCCGTTAAAAGCATTTGTGGAAAATCATGCCAGTCTAGACATAGCCCTTCTATTTAACACAGCATAATACTGTAGTTTAGGGGAGCATGACTGACTTATGCGAATAAAACTACAAATGATATTTTGTCACAATTTAATGACAATTTACAGTAGACTTCCGATAATCCTGAACCTATGGGACCTAGGTGGTGCCGGATTATCAAATATGCCGGACTATCAGGAGGTACTATAAGCTGGTTATATATATACTGTATACATTATATACTGTATAGAAAGTGTTCTTAACCCTTTTTATTGTACATACTGTATACAGTATACTGTAATGTTTTAGTTTTTTTAAGCCTGTTTTACCCTTTTTGCTCAGTTCAGCTGCTGCCGCTGTTACCTCATGACTCATTTTTTGCAAAAGCTCACTCACTAGGCTTTTGCCATTTTGATGCCGGACTATCAGGAGTGCTGGACTTTTGGATGCTGGACTATTGGGGTACGTCTACACTACAGAGCTAATTCGAACTAACTTAGTTTGAATTAGTTAATTTGAACTAAGCTAATTCGAACTAACGGATCCACTAAAAACTAGTTCGAATTAGCGTTTTGCTAATTCGAACTAGCATGTCCACATTAAGTGGACCCTGAACCGGGCTTAAGGATGGCCGGAAGCAGTGCCGGCAGGGCATCAGAGGAGGACTTAGAGCGTGGAGATGCTGTCTCAGGCTAGCCGAGGGCTGTGCTTAAAGGGACCCGACCCCCACCCCGGACAGACAGTTCTCAGGGGTGCCCCACTTGCAAAGCAGTTCTGGCTTGGAGTGCCCGGACTACCCACACTGGGCACATCACACCACTTGGCCATCAGCCCAGCTGCACTTGCCGCAGGCTGCCATCTGGGGAGAGGGGGCAATTGGGGGGTTGCAGGAGAGCTTCCACCCCCAGAAAGCCCGCAGAGCCAGCCCAATCCTCCCCATCGGGGGCTCGTGCCCCATTCCTCCCTTACCTCCTTCCACTTACCCTTCCCTAGCCCCTCTTCTTGATGTACAAAACTAGAAACTCTATTTAACAAAACTCGGGGAAACTGGGAAAAGGAGGTGGGAGAGGGGAAGAGAGAGGCTGGGAGAGGGGAGGGGGAAAACTGGGAGGAGGGAGCTGAAAGGGGGAAGCAAGGGAAAGGAGGGGGTGGGGAAACTCAAGGATCAGGGGTGGGGGTCTCGCCAGGCCAACCGCCTCCCAGCACGGCGAGGGAGGGGGCCTCGGCGTCCCCGGAGGGATGGGGTGGAGGGTGCGGAGGTTGAGGTGGGGAGTGTGGACATTGAGGAAGAGGTTGTGGGGGTTGAGGAGGAAGAGGTGGGAGGGGGGCAGGAGTGGGAGGAGGGACAGCAGTTGGGGGGGCAACAGGCGCAGGACCAGCACGGGGCACCATGCGCTGCAGCAGGAGCTGCAGGTTGGTGCTCAGCCCTCGGACCTCAGCCAACAGCTCGTGGCGGAACTGCAGGTTTTCCCACATCCAGGCCTGCAGTGTGCGGTGCACGGCTCTCAAGGACCCCAGGTGCTGGTCCCAATACTCCTGCTCCGTGCTGGCAGCCTGGAGCAGGCCGCGGGTGCAGGAGCATGTCCCGGGCGGGGTGGTGCGCCCTGCACGAGCAGTTGGTGCAGCTGTAGAGAAAGAAGAGAAGTGGTCAGTTCTCCCTGGGGACGCAGAGGATGATGCCCAGCCCCCTCCCCCACCCCGCAACGTGAGAGTGACCATGTCCTGCACCGTCACAGCCGCTGTGCTTGTACAGAGGCCATGGTCAGGATGTCTGGCTCTCCCCGGGACTGGGAGCTGCCCCAAGACCGCACCCATGTCCCTGTGCCATGTATAGTGTGGCCGGGGCGGCGGGGAGTGAGGGGGAGATGTCCCCTGCCTCCATGTAGAGGGGACATGTGAAGGGAAAGCATCCTGCTGGGTCCTGCCCCGGGGTCGGGAGCATGTCACATCTCTTTGCACAAGCATGTGCCTATTGGGTAATGGCCCCTGGGTGTCACGCAGCTGGAGCCACCTGCCCAAGGGTGGCATGGCACGTGCTTGCACGTGCACAGGTGTCTGCGTGATCCGTGGAAAGCATGGCCCACGCGCGCGGTCTCTGGTCTCCCTCCCACCTCCCCCCCCCCCCCCCCGAACTACTTAATTCAAACTACTTACCCGGTACCGTCTCCCTGGATGACCCCACTGGAACAGCTGGCGGTGGCCCCTCCGGTGCGCCCAGGTCAGGGCCCTCCGGTCCCGGCTCGCTGTCTCCCGGGCTGGCACGGACCGCCCCTCCCCCCAAGAGTTGGTGGAGGGCGGGGAAGTAGGGGCAGGTGTCATCCCCTGAAGCGGCGCCGTCCCTGGTGGCCCTGGTGTACCCCTGCCGCAGCTGCTTCAGTTTAATTCACACCTGCTCTTGGGTGCGCCTGTGTCCCTTGCGAGCCATGGCAGTCACTATGCGGCCGTAGACGGCCGCGTTCCTCCTCCTAGTGCGGAGATCTTGGAGATTGGGGGCCTGCCCCCAAATCTCAATGAGGTCCATGACCTCCGCACTAGTCCAGGGGGCCACGCACTGTCTACGGCCCCTGGCTGGCCCCTGGGTGCTCAGGGATTGGGCAGGGGATGGCTCGCTGCCACTGGCTGCCTGGCTCATGGTGGGGCCACTCGGTCAGGGGTAGACACTGCTGGCAGGGCTGTCTGTCTCCAGTGCCGTCTGCCCAGAGTCTACCCCTTTAAGGGCCCGGGGCTGGGGGAGAGGAGAAGAGTTTTCCTGGTTGTGTCCAGAGAGGCCACCAGGGGAAACCTGGGAAGGGCTAGCCTCCCACTAGTTCGAATTAAGGGTCTACACACCCCTTAATTCGAACTAGTAAGTTCAAACTAGGCTTAATCCTCGTGGAATGAGGATTACCTAGTTCAAACTAAGCGCTCCGTTAGTTCGATTTAAATTCAAACTAGCGGAGCGCTAGTGTAGCGCCTATGAAAGTTAGTTCGAACTAACGTGTGTTAGTTCGAACTAACTTTGTAGTGTAGACATACCCTTGGGGTTTTACTGTAAAATGTTTGGAATCACCAATTGCTTACCCTAAAGTCCTACAGGATCATACAAGTAGTTGGGACTTCAGTAAGACCTCTCATCCAAAAAATATACTTCTCACAGTGCCACATAACACTTTACTGGGACATTAATTCAATACTGATCCAGGAAGAAGCATTGTCAAATGCTACATCTAACATAGCTGTCTCCAGCTCTATCTACATACAGATTTGGCCCAAGTCTGCACTAGGTTCAAATCAAGCTACATAACTCCAGCTATGTTAATTGCATAGCTAGAATCGACATACCTTGATTCAAACTTTAATGCCATCCCCACGAATGGGAGATCAATGGGAGAACTGCTCCCACCTCCTTCCCTTACTCCTTTCAAGGGGCAGGAGTACCAGCGCCGATCAGGGCATCCTCAGCATTCAATTTAGCAGGTCCTTACTAGTCCTGCTAAATCGAATGCCAGAAGATCCATGGGTTAGTATAGATGTGGCCCTAGTATATTCTTACTTAGCTCATGGAGCTAATGTAATACAAAGTTGCTACACTTTTGACTGATTAATACAAAAGGAAAGTGTTACTGAATGTATTATACCCTATAAAATGAGATATGAGAGGGATAGATTACTGACCACCTGATCAGGATAGTGATAGTCATCGTCAAATGCTAAGGGAGATTAGAGAGGCTATAAAAATAAAAAAACTCAATAATAATAAAATAATAACTCAATAATAGTGGGGGATTTCCACTACCTTCATATTGACTCAGTATGTGTCACCTCAGGATGGGATGCAGAGATAAAGTTTCTTGACACCTTAAATGACTGCTTCTTCTGCAGCTGGTTCTGGAACCCACAAGAGGAGAGGCAATTCTTGATTTAACCATAAGGGACACACAGACCCCCTAATCATTTTTGGTTGCCCTCCACTGGACCCTCTCCAGCTCAGAACTGGACACAATACTCCAGATATGGCCTCACCAGAGCCGAATAATCAAAAACCACCAAATCAATCAGCCAACCAGAACTGAAGGGTAAATAGTATTACTCCAGAAACACCAGTCTCATAATTTACACAGAGTTAGAAAGAATGGAACTCCTGACTGAATCTCCAGTCATCTACTGTTCTCTACCTGCTGCTGAGCAGGACCTGTCAGTCATTTTGTAATTAATACAATTCCAAAATATTTTACCAAAGTTTTAACAACATTAAGAGACTCCATATTATTTGGAAGAAGTACATTCCCTGCTCATCCTACCTGGCCAGTACCCTGTTGATACATCCCACATTGGTGTTCGTGAATCTGTCTTTGTGTTCAGAGTCTCCAGGACAATCAAGCAGTATCTTTTGTGTTTGGCATACATATGTGCTCCTTGAGGCAGAAAACTGAAGGAATATAAATGACCGCTGCCCGTGGCTCCAGCCCAGTCTGGGAATCCTGTTCTCTCAAAGCCAGCTGTTTTGTTTATGCCTGTGAGTAAATCGCAGTGTTCGTTGCCTCACAACCTCAACAGTTTACTTGCCAACAGCTAACCATATAGTCACCAACCTACAACAGCCTGGGGTAAATGACTTGCAGGTGGCAATAGTAAGCCATCTTGGAACTGGTGTAACCTCCCTCATTTGAGTATCCTGGAGCTGACAGGTTAGGGCAAGCTCCTGATAGTTTCATGAATATCTGCTTCCTCATGTGCAAGTCCTGGAGCCCTAAGTCTGCATGTCAATGTGACCCACCATCTGTCCCTGTTGTCTTGCACCAGAAGTATCAGGATACATATGGCAAATCTACAGAGACTGTAGCCAGAAAGAGTTGTCTCTGGGCTGCCATTGATTAAGTCCCATCCAAGTCACCATCACCATCTTCAAATCAGAGACTGCTGCTGAAATGTTCTCCACCATCTCACAGACCTTCTTAGTGCCCTGCTGCAACAAACAGTTCAGTCACAAGCACAGACAGCTCATCCACAGACTGGCAGTTTCTGGAACAGACAGGAATGTGCAGCTTGCCAAGTGAGATGCACTTCAACTAAATGAATTGTCTGGTTAAGACACTTCTGCTCCAGGGCCCAGTTAAAACAGGTAGGTTCTCCTACAATAGATTATTAACCAATTCCTAATTAGTCAGATGCTAAGAACTCTTAGATATGTCCCCAGATATTTTAGTGCCAAACACAAACACCCATATGACTCAGGTACACGTGTCTAAGGTGCGTGTGGTTCTTCAGCATGGATGCTCAAAGGTGTGTCAGGAAGCATGTGTGCACATGCATGTGAGACAGGAAACAAGTACACTCTGCAATGTAGATAGGAACATCTCACTGAGATGCATGGGGCAGTTCACTATCCAAAGTTATTCTTTAAGATATCACTATCAGCTCTCGTCCACTTACACCCCTTCTCTACCTATGCTACATCGATGACATCTTCATCATCTGGACCCATGGGAAGGAGACTCTGGAAGAATTTCACCATGATTTCAACAGCTTCCACCCCACCATCAACCTCAGCATGGACCAATCTACACGGGAGGTCCATTTCCTGGACACCACGATACAAATAAGTGACGGTCATATCAATACCACCCTATACCGAAAACCTACCGACCGCTATACTTACCTGCATGCCTCCAGTTTCCATCCCGGACACACCACACGATCCATTGTTTACAGCCAAGCACTGAGGTACAACCGCATATGCTCCAACCCCTCAGACAGAGACCTACACCTACAAGATCTTCAACAAGCATTCTGTAAACTGCGATACCCACACGAGGAAGTGAGGAGACAGATTGAGAGAGCCAGACATGTACCCAGAAGCCTCCTGCTACGGGACAAGCCCAAGAAAGAAACCAACAGAACACCACTGGCCATCACCTACAGTCCCCAGCTAAAACCTCTCCAACGCATCATTAGTGATCTTCAACCCATCCTGGACAATGATCCCTCGCTTTCACAGGCCTTGGGAGGTAGGCCGGTCCTTGCCCACAGACAACCCGCCAACCTGAAGCATATTCTCACCAGCAACTACACACCGCACCATAATAACTCGAACTCAGGAACCAATCCTTGCAACAAACCTCGGTGCCAACTCTGCCCACATATATACACCAGCAACACCATCACAGGACCTAACCAGATCAGCCATACTGTCACTGGTACATTCTCCTGCACATCCACCAACGTAATATATGCCATCATGTGCCAACAATGCCCCACTGCTATATACATCGGCCAAACAGGACAGACCCTACGTAAAAGAATCAATGGACACAAATCTGATATTAGGAATGGCAACATACAAAAACCTGTAGGGGAACACTTCAATCTTCCTGGACACACAATTGCAGATCTAAAAGTAGCCATCCTGCAGCAAAAAAACTTCAGGACCAGACTTCAAAGAGAAACTGCTGAGCTACAGTTCATCTTTAAGTTTGACACAATCAACTCTGGATTAAACAAAGACTGTGAATGGCTTGCTAACTACAAAAGCAGCTTCTGTTCCCTTGGAATTCACACCTCCAGATCAGCTGCTAGAAGTGGGCCTTATCCTCCTTGATTGGATCACCTCATCATCTCCAGCCTGATCCTGGCCTGCATATTTATTCCTGCCTCTGGAAATTTCCACTACATGCATCTGACGAAGTGGGTCTTTGCCCATGAAAGCTTATGCTCCTACACTTCAGTTAGTCTATAAGGTGCCACAGGACTCCTCGTCGCTTTTGCAGATTCAGACTAACACGGCTACCCCTCTGATACTATCTCTTTAACACTTGATTTACATTTTTCAAGATTTTCTATTGCATCCATGAAAGCTAGAATATTTTTAAATTATAACCACTGATGGACAATTACATGACTCCAAGAGCGAGGCACAAGGCAGAAGCCTAGAGTGCCCATATCCTAATCCAAGACTGCTTTGGGCAATGAAGCACTAACTTTTTGTGAAAATGAAGTAATATTTTTATTCCCATTTAACAAATAGGAAAAATAGACACAGATGTTAAATGATTCACCAAAGGCCATGAACTTTTGGAGTAGAATTCACGAGTTCCTAGTCCCTGTGCTCAGATTCCAAATAATTTAAAGTTACTTAAAAGATTTCCAACCAAGAGCAAGTTACTAAAGCTTGTAGGAGCTCAAACAACCATCGAAATAATTTATCACAAACATCACAGATTAGATATGACAATTTTTAAAAAATCACTATTCCAGGATTCATGCTGTGTCAACATGCTGGGCATGCTTTTAGTCTATATTACTTATGAGATTTATAATAAAATCATATTCATAATGAACTCTTAATTCCTGTGAGGAAATGGAAGAAAAAAAGTTGTTCATCTTGGGAAAGCTGTATCTGAATTTTAGTAAGCTTGTGTATTCATTGTTGAATTCAGTGTCTTATTTTTATTCTTAAATATATATTTAATATTATGGATAGCGTTCATTATTTCACCTTGGTCATCTGCTTTAGGGTATTTCATAAATACAGCTGTAATAATTGTATGAGGTCTCTAAATTCTGACGTGTGCTGCCATTAGGGAAAATACCACTAAGTAAACAAATTCAATACTTTATTTATATGATTGAGGAGCTGTTTCTACTCCCAGAAGGTTATTGGTTGACAAAAATAAACATTCCACACCCACAAGTGTTTCTCTTAAATATGGAGTACAGTTGTCAAGGGATGAGGTCAAAGTTAAATCTGTGTATTTTTATAATTTTGTATTCCTAAGCAGAAATAGGACACAGGGCTCTGGTCTATACAAGGGAGATATTTTGAAATACCTCCCTTTATTTCAAAATAACAAGCGGAGCGTCCACACTAACAAACTCATTATTTCAAAATTACAGTCTGGTTAGTGACAAAAAAAACCCCTCCTGCTTTAATGAGGAATAATGCTTATTTCAAAATAGTGTGAGTGTGGACGCTCCTTTGCTGTTATTTCAAAATACCTACTCCCCATAGTCATTCCAAGTAATTGCTCCCCAGTGCTTCCTGGGGGTAGTGACTGCCTTGGACTATTTCATGGCTTCCTTGCAGTGTGGACATGCTATTTTGAAATATTTATTTCGGGGGTTATTATTTTGAAATAATTTTCTAGTGTAGACATGCCTAGGGAATGCACCAGCCTGATACCACCAGCAATTCTCTACTCCCCAGACTTGATAGGCTTTCATACACCTTCTTGCCAACTATGGCCCCATGCTGTAGGGTTGGCAGAGGGAAATGGTTGTACAGGCTGGGTTCTATTATAAGGTAGTGCAGGGCCCTGTGTCCCCAGTGTTCTTGAAGGTATTTTGCCTGCCACAAATAATGTCAATCTTTTGATATAAATGTAGTCAGTTTAATATACTCTGCCTCTAACACTCCTTTCCAAACTGCCAGAACTCCTAAGCTCAGTCACGTGCTTAGTAGGCATGAAGAATTGAATTCAGTTACCTTTCTGGGGGACCAAGAGCAGAAGAACTAAAGAAGATGTTTAACAAGATCACTCAATTATTCTGACCACAAAGCCGCTCAACACCATTTGGAACAATACCAACTCATGAAGGTAAAATCAATATCTACTGAATCATCATTCCTTGTAGTATCCTAGTTTCCTGCAAGGTCTCCATGACAGACTCTGCAAATGCAGCAGATTAAGGAGGAGTTAAGAGAGCAGGTTTGGTCTCAGAAAGCCCTACCCCACCATATCCACAAAGCAACCTTGGAGAAGCCCTAAAAAAAATAAATAAAAAGGAGACTCAGTTCAGAAGGCCCCAAACTGGAGAACAACCTGATCTCCTAGAGAGAAGCATGCTAGGAAGCCAAACTACCTTAGGTTGATTGTGAACATAGAGCAGTAGGACAGATGCACTGAAACTAAAACATATAGAAATAAAAAGCAGCTCCTTTGCATTTTTAATTTATTTCCTCAAGCCTAGGTAGGTGGGTGAGCTTCAGAACTTGAGCCAAAATGTCCATCCTGCTATTTTTAGCACACTAGCTTGAGTCTATCTACAAGGGCTGGAGAGCTGACTCCCAGCTGCAGTGCAGCTGTACCCTAAAACATTAATAAGTCTAGATAGTTAACAGATTTATAACACAGATGCTCTTCGAGAATGGAAAGTGCTATAATTAACAGCAGCAGTACACACAAGAAATCCAGCTACTGACTGTTAACCTCTCTGAAATATAGTGTGTTTGCGATGAAACAGCTGCACTACCAGGCTTTGCAAGGCTGCTGCCTGACTCTACAGCGAGGATAGAAAGGTTAATAACTGGTTCTAAGTCTAGCATGTGAATCCCACTGAAGTCAGCATTAAACACTGACAGCCTCTACACCAGTGGGGGCAAGCTGTCAGGGTTATATAATGTGTCCTGTGAGATACTGTTTATTGCCCACACACAGGGTTGCCAGATTATGCTGGTTTCTGTCCTTGTGGGGTTCCCCGCCCCACTACCAATGTTACTAAAGTGACACTTATGTAAAGCAAGGGCACATGAAGTGAAGTGCATGCTGATTGCACACACTGACTGAGAGTTGTGCATTCCCTCTGCATCCAAACAGCACACCCCCAAATTCTAGGTGTGCAAGTAAGGTAACAAAACTACCCTAGCCCAGGAGACAAGACTACTTTGTTATAGCAATCTTGTGGCTCTTCATTGCAGTGGGCTGCTCCTATGGTCCACTCACCAGCCTAGATTGCCCATTTCTGCTGTAAACTAATTACTATACAATCCTTAAACATGATTGTTAGAAACACACCTAACTAGTCTGGATCCTTTTTTTTTCTTGCCTCCTCTGAATAGTTCTAACTATGGAATTTGAAGTATTTTTCAAAGAAAAATGTATAAAAAAATTATAAAATGTTCAACACAGGCTCTGTGCAGAATTGTTTACAGTGACTCTTAAATAAAGGGAATTGATTCTGTGCTATATAGAGTTTTGTGCTACATGGAGGTTTCCCAGATGCATACACAATAAGGCCCAAAGCTTCAAAACATAGGTATCTATCATTAGTCACCTAAATATGTAGTTAGCTATCAAAGGTGCTTAGTATGCACAGCTCCACAGGAAGTACAGCACATTTTCTCTACATGACTGTAAAACCAAAGTTATATTATGTTTTTATATATTAGAGTCTGTGGTGTATGAAGGCACGGACTCCAGCCGATGCAAGCACAAAATCATTTTATTGCAAGATTACAACTATCTTTATACCCTCTCAACTTCCCAAAAGTCCACATCCTGCTCTTTCACAAACTGTGCTTTTTCACAGCCCCAACACAGCATTCTCGAAGGTCGTTGACTCGGGCAGATGTTGTTATTGTTGGCTCAGGACTCTTGCTTGGTTTCGTCCTTGGGATGCCCTGTCACACGGCCAAAGCACTATACTTGCTGATTCTCTACAAGAGTCTCTTCAGCATCTCTGAAAATATCCAACCTGATTTGAGATGTGCATTTTGCCACCTGAATTAACTTATTTCTAATTTAGTAAACTGGAACACTGGTAAAAATAGCATATTTATTTTTGCCAAAGTAGAAGTGACACTAGAACTCTTATTTGCTTGCAGATATATAAGCTTTGGAATGAAGAAAAACCTCTCTAGCAATCTCTCATGGATTTACTCCACAATCTAATTAAAATTCAACAAACAAGTGCTGCTTATGAACCATAACAACATTGCATCTGGAAGATGGAATTGAATACAAGCAGTGGCATGCATATTAACAGGAATCAGAAGAAACTCATAAAAAATTACATTAGAAATAAGTACAAGCTCTTCTTCATTCCCATACTAGCTTTCAAAGATGCATAGCAAACTTATAAAGAAGCTAGATTGCTGAAGTTCCATCTTGTTAAAAGAAATCTTTCAAATTATCAAGAATCTCTGATGTTTATAAAATGTTAAGTAACCAAGAATGAGATGAAATTATATTTTGATAAAGGCAAACTAAGTTTCTGATACAAGAAACTTTTAATTCTATTGCCTTTCAGTTAAGGCATTTAATACAGTGCAAACATTTGGAATGGCATTAGTCATATGTAAGGTAACAAACAAGCCTCATTATAAGCATCTGGCCCTATCTGTCTAGTTACATTAAGAGACCAACCAAAACAGATAGATTCCACTGTTACCATATCCACTTTGGAAACCACACTCAATATTCCACAAATGTCTTGCTGCAAGATGGATAGTGCAGCACAATGCTCTATGATAAAGGCACTCAAAACTCCTTATTGGCCACAACTCCTGGTGAAATCAACAGGAGTATCAGCCAAGGGAAGGGAAACCCAAATATGGGAACCTTTGCACTGTCTGACAAACACTCTACAAATTGGACTTCCCTGGTCTAGGACCCTCGAGACCTCACTGGTCCCAGATGAGAGATTTTGCCAGACCAGGGGAGGTCATTTCTGAGCCCCTGGCAGCCCAGCATAGGCCACTTGCAGGGCTCCCAACGTCCTTCCCCCCAGCAGCCTGACTGAGCCACACGTCGGCCTTCCACCCACCCTCTCCGCTCAGGCAGCGCAGCTGGACCATGCACCAGGCTCCCAGCCCCTCCCTGCAGCAGCGCATTGGGATTCTCTGAGCCTGGATAATCTGTGGTCATAGAATCATAGAATACTAGCACTGGAAGGGACCTCGAGAGGTCATCGAGTCCAGTTACCTGCCCTCATGGCAGGACCAAATACTGTCTAGACCACCCCTGATAGACATTTATCTAACCTACTCTTAAATATCTCCAGAGATGGAGATTCTATAGCCTCCCTGGGCAATTTATTCCAGTGTTTGACAACCCTGACAGTTGGGAACTTTTTCCTAATGTCCAACCTAAACCTCCCTTGCTGCAGTTTAAGCCCATTGCTTCTTATTTTATCCCCAGAGGCCAAGATGAACAAGTTTTCTCCCTCCTCCTTATGACACCCTTTTAGATATCTGAAAACTGTCATCATGTCCCCCCTCAATCTTCTCTTTTCTAAACTAAACAAACCCAGTTCCTTCATCCTTCCCTCATAGGTCATGTTCTCTAGACCTTTAATCATTCTCGTTGCTCTTCTCTGGACCCTCTCCAATTTCTCCACATCTTTCTTGAAATGCGGTGCCCAGAACTGAACACAATACTCCAACTGAGGCCTAACCAGCGCAGAGTAGAGTGGAAGAATGACTTCTCGTGTCTTGCTCACAACACACCTGTTAATGCATCCCAGAATCATGTTTGCTTTCTTTGCAACAGCATCACACTGCTGACTCATATTCAGCTGGTGGTCCACTATAACCCCTAGATCCCTTTCTGCCGTACTCCTTCCTAGACAGTCGCTTCCTAGTCTGTATGTATGAAACTGATTGTTCCTTCCTAAGTGGAGCACTTTGCATTTGTCTTTATTAAACTTCATCATATTTACCTCAGACCATTTCTCCAATTTGTCCAGGTCATTTTTAATTATGACCCTATCCTCCAGATTAGTTGCAACTCCTCCCAGCTTAGTATCATCTGCAAACTTGATAAGAGTACTTTCTATACCAATATCTAAATTGTTAATGAAGATATTGAACAGAGCCAGTCCCAAAACAGACCCCTGTGGAATCCCACTTGTTATGCCTTTCCAGCAGGATTGTGAACCATTAATAACTACTCTCTGAGTACGGTTATCCAGCCAGTTATGCACCCACCTTATAGTAGCCCCATCTAAGTTGTATTTACCTAGTTTATTGACAAGAATATCATGTGAGACCGTATCAAATGCCTTACTAAAGTCTAGGTATACCACATCCACCACTTCTCCCTTATCCACAAGACTCGTTATCCTATTAAAGAAAGCTATCAGATTGGTTTGACATGATTTGTTCTTTACAAATCCATGCTAGCTGTTCCTTATCACTTTGCCACTTTCCAAGTATTTACAGATGATTTGACAGACCTCATATGTTGCCCAACCAGAGGAGCCTGGTTTATAGAGGTGCAACCTGTAATAGGAATCCATAGCAGAAAAAGAGTGGATTTGGAGTATAGGGTGAGGGGAAAGAGACAGCAAAAGGCTGAAATATCAATTTGAGCAGCAGATATTAGACCTAGTACAGGACCTCCAACCAAAAAAAATCAGTTTGTCTTGATTTATAACTACCAATAAATCTGAAATACAACTGCTAAAGCAACTTTGCAATAAAGTTGTATCAAAAGATAGATACTTTTTATTCTTACAAATATCTTACAAATAGACCTTATGAAACAAAGAACATGTTCAAAACAATAATGAATTTTAAATAGATCTGGACAGCTATTGCATTTATCTCTAATATCCTTGGTTTTGTTGTGTTAAAGAGGTTCTTTCACTAATGTTCCACTTGTGTTTGAGAAGAAACTCTTCCTGCTACAGAACTTCATAATATTGATAGACCACCAGAAACAGAATTTCAGTCGGTGCCTCAGCAAGAAAAGGTAATATATTTGTAACAGCAGAGCATCATAAAAATGAATTATGAAATAGCATCAGGAACAGCATGGCACTGTCTACTGCCAGTGAGATTAGCTAGTATATGTGCAGCAATTTACAAAACTCCATTGCTACAATAAAAAGAATCTGAAAACTAGAAACAGCTTTATGGCAATCTATAGCACATCTTCTACTGGATAAACTTCACACTTACCTGTGCTTTTTCTTATACAGGGTGCTGAAAGAACTAAACTACCCTATTAGCTATTCGAGGAACTCCTTACTCTTCCATATGCAACTAGTTTACAATAAGGTTTTTTCTTTAACCCGCCCACTATTTATCCATATGTACTTACTAGTCTTTTGTCACCAGTAATATTAAGGAGACGGCACCAAATATTGGAAACCCATGTTTAGGAAATAAATCAAGAAACAAAGGAGGATACTATAAATTCATCAGTTTAACATGGCTAACATCAGTTGTGGGGAAGACTCTATTCTAGGATATCTAGAGGAAACACCTGGAAAAATGTTTGATTAAGCATAGGTTCACACAGGGGAGGTTATGGTTAATATGCTGGAGTTCTTTAATGTTATTACTGCCCTGGTAGGTAAAGGACATTTAGATTGCTGACCTTTGAAAAAGGTAGCTTAGTGCAAATACACTAAAAGCAATATTCCATTTAGAACTGTATAGAATCTCAATATTAGTGGAGCGAATTTAATATTCCTGAATTTTTACTAAGATAAATAACATTCTCATTACCTTCTGAGCATCAAAAAAATGCAGACAGTTTCTACTCTAACCTGCCTACAAATTCTTACCTTTAGTCCTAAAGGTACAAAAAACAAAGACTGTCAACAAAATTATTTGCCTTTTTAACTGTCAGCACATGAACAATACAAACGGTAATTCATGTGATCACACAGAGCCTCTGATGTTCTCTGGGTTCATATCTGCTCCAAAGGGTAGAATGATAAAAGGAAAGGCTTCGGATAGTTTACAGAACATTCATCATTTGCAGACAGACTCTCCACCACAATTTCCACACTCTGGCCAAAGCCAGTCTGAGATTGCCAACAAAGCAGGTATATACCCGCTACCTTTCACTGTTGATCTTCTTTGAAAGTCAGCAGTCAAGGTATGCTCCATACATTTAAAAAAATACATTTCCAGACAATATTTGATCTCTCCTCCATGGTTTTAATAGGCCGTCGTGTCCAAGATGGACCTTAGGTTCAAGTGTCTGGAGTTACTATCCCTGACTTATAACATCAAGAATTACTTTGATCCACCCTTCATGACTTGTATGTACCCTCTGAAGAAGATATGGCAGTCTCTTGTGAAATGCCAATTGTTTCCCAACGTGTATAGGATTGTACTCACTGCTTTGCATAAACAATGTTTTCCATGCACAAGTTGAAAGGCATATTGTAAAGAGTTCACTCTCCTGTGGGCACCCCTCTGTGGTGGAGGGGCACGTCTGCAATTTTTGGCTTGGCTGTTCTCCGGGATGAAGATGTTCCCGAAAGATTTCTGGTCCATTGCTTGGAACCAGGCGTCTTCTTCCCCCCTTGTTGCAGCTGCTGGGGGTTGGGGGTGACCCAGGGACCTTGTGAATAGCATTTGCCTGCTCAGAGTCCATTAGTACCTACTGCTACCTTGCTCCCCAGGCCTCTTCCCCAAGACACTGCTCCGTCCCGCTCGCTCTCTCAGGGCTTTGAGGCCCCGCCCCACCTTCTCCTCCTGCCATGGCACTCGGCTGGTTTTTGTGCCGCTCAGCCGAGCTGCCATGGGGAAGCAAGCGGCCGTTTGGGCTCCACACTCCCCATGCAGCATGGGCCACTCAGAGGGAACAGCCAGCATTTCAGGCAACAGTGCCCCCCAGAGGGAACAGCCAGCATTTCGGTGTTACAGACTCTCAGACACTGGGCTACTATATTTATGATGAGTTTTCTTCTTGTAATCTTTTTCTTTAGTAAGCTTCGTACATACAAAATAAACTATGCCATTTTATTTTAACCTTATTGGAAATCTTTAGAGCATTTTTTATTATTAAAAAAGGTAATTTTGAAAGGTAGATTCACAGGAAAATTTCTAATTAGGATGTATCTACAAACTGTGATAAATACACAGGTGAGTGTGGAAGAGACATACTCATTTTAGTAAAGCTAAAACAAGTCTATTCCTGTGTTGCACTGGAGATTTATACATTGCTGTTACAGCTTAGTTAAAACAACATATTTTCACAACCAGAGAGCCTGATTACATCATTCTGACACATGGCAGGAAAATTGTTTTTTATAGAGAGAAATAAAAAGTATCATAGAACCAGAGCGGTCCAAACTGTATGATGAATACAAAATATTTGGGGACTTAATCACTCTTTTGGCACTTCTAACACACCATCCTTAGCCACAAATAATCATAGAACCATTAAATCATAGAATACTCGAAGGGACCTCGAGAGGTCATCGAGTCCAGTCCCTGGCCTTCATGAGAGGATCAAGAATTGTCTAGATTATCCCTGAAAGGTGTCTGTCTAACCTGCTCTTAAATATCTCCAGTGATGGAGATTCCACAACCCCTGTAGGAAATTTATTCCAGTGTTTAATCACCCTGACAGGAACATTTTCCTGATGTCCAACCTAAACTTCCCTTGCTGCAATTTAAGCCCATTGCTTCTTGTCCTATCCTCAGAGGCCAAGGAGAACAAATTTTCTCCCTCCTCCTTATAACACCCTTTTAAATACTTGAAAACCACTATCATGTCCCTTTTCAGTCTTCTCTTTTCTAAACTAAACAAGCACAGGTCTTCCCTCATAGATCCTGTTTTCTAGATCTTTTAATCATTTTTGTTGCTCTTCTCTGGACCTTCTCCAATTTCTCCACATCTTTCTTGAAATGTGGTGCCCAGAATTGGGCACAATATTCCAATTGAGGCTTAATCAGTGCAGAGTAGAGTGGAAGAATGATTTCTTGTGTTTTGTTCACAACACTCCTATTAATGCACTCATAATCATGTTTAGGAATAGGAATTTAAATGGTTGCAAGTGATAACAAACCGATCAAGTAAATTACTAAACAAAATAAAACAAAAAATGCCAGCTAACCTTCATACTCTAAGAAACTTGTTGCATGTAATGTCTTACCCTAATAATAATTCTAATAATCTTCTCACAAGCTCCACTCATGCATTGTAATTTAGTATTAACTAGATCCCTACTATAAAAAATTATTTCAGTTTTGCTATTGAAGTTGGCAGAATAAAGACAAATAATGACTTACACAACCTTCCTGCTGCTCCATATACCTGCTGACTGCCTTATGCTCACCTCTGGCTGCCCAGGCCATCTGGTTATAATTTCCCTTCAAAATGCAACATTTCTTCATTTTGATTTCCCCCATGATCCCTTTAAAAATCTTTGTAATGCCAGGTAATGAAAAAGTGGTGGGCATAGAAAAGTGACGGTTCGTTTCCCTTTAATTTCCAGGTTTATGGAGAATCAAATGTTCTCACTTTGTCCCCAAGATCTCCTGCTATTTTCAGTGATCTTTTCAGTGACTCTGGAGAATTAGGCTTCATTGAAGCAACTTATTGCACAAGTGACAAGAATGAATGCTTTCCATCCTATGGAGTTTTGCATCACCTTCTGTGGGGGTTTCCTGAAATAACAATTGTGATGCCAATCCATAAAATTAAATCCTCTGACATTTGAAAAAATTCTTACAGGGTGTTTATTACTTTCTTAATATTAATGCCAAACTCTTTTGGACATTACCAGAATTTATCATAAAAATTCAGCCATTTGACCAGAGACTCCTTTGTCTATATCCCATATGAAAAAGCTTCAGTAATTGCAAACTATCTTAATACAGCTGAAGTCTTTTAGTAGATTAAGACCAACAAAATTTTCAAGAACTCACCAGGGAAAAAATAGGAACTTAAGAGCACTAGAATTGAAAAAACTAAAATATCTAATTTAATAAATCAATATTTTATATGAGAAACTCAAGGAACTGAACATATTTCAAACCATTTTTGCATCATAGTGATAGATATTAGCCACGATTAATGTAATACAACTCTTTTAGAAGTACTGTATTATTGTTGTCACTTCTTTAAAGAGAGCAAATGCAGCAAAATGGATCTCTCTTTCTCTCCTCATTCCTCCCCCCCCCCCATCCCCACCCCAGCCTTCTGCTGTTTCCCAACAGGAGAAATATGCTAATTTCTACAAGTGTCCCACAGCTATAGTAGGAAAAGTTACCATGACAAAAGGAGTACATGCCTAAGAATACATATACTATAGTCAGATGTTTGGACTAATTTTTAGCTCCTATCATAAATATTCACCAAATGCAAATATCTCTACCCTTCCTCAAGCGAGTCTGGGAAAAAAAATTATATGTGGCCTATGCTCTTAAGAAAATGTAAAAAAGGAAGTTACTCACCCTGTGAAGTAACGATTGTTTTTCGAGATGTGCCCCGTGGGTGCTCCACTCTAGGTGTCGGGTCCCGTCCTGGCGCCGCGGCTCGGAGACTTTTCATAGCCGTGCTCTGCCGGCTCGCGCATGCGTGGTTCACCAGGACAGCGTTCGCGCCTTTGATCAGCCACGCGCGAGCCGGCAACTGTCAGTTCCTCTCACCCGCTCATCTGAAAGATAAATTAAGAAGAAAATTCCGGAGCAGGGAGGAAGGGCGGGTAATGGAGCACCCACGGGACACATCTCAAAGAACAATCGTTACTTCACAGGGTGAGTAACTTCCTTTTCTTCTTCGAGTGGCCCCGTGGGTGCTCCACTCTAGGTGACTCCGGAGCAGTACTCGGAACAGAATCAGAGCGCTCCGGAATCAAGACTACCAGCATGATTCAGTACCGCTGTAGCCACAGAAAAATCTGAAGCAAGCTGATCGACTATAGCGTAGTGCTTCATAAAAGTCACTTAGAAGACCATGTTGCCGCTCTGCAAATGTCACGAAAGGACACTCCACTGAGGAAGGCCATACTAGTAGCAACTGCCCTAGTTGAATGAGCTTTTGGAAGAGAAGGGAGAGGCTTCCCCCGTAACGAATGGCACATGGATATACATGAAACTATTAGTTTCAAGATACGCTGAGAAGTTAGTGGTTGCCCTTTTGAATGTCGCGCTAATGATACTAGCAAACAGTCTGTTTTCCTAAAATCTCGTGTTCTGTCAATGTAAAACGCTAAGGATCTTCTCACATCCAACGTATGCAATTGTGCTGCTTGTGTTGAGGTATGGGGTTTCGGAAAGAAACATGGCAAAACCACCGGCTCGTTTATGTGGAATTCAGAGGAAACCTTTGGAATAAACGCCGGATGGGTCCTCAGTGTCACCGATTCCTTCGAAAAAACTGTATAGGGCGGTGAGGCCATAAAAGCTGCTATCTCACTCACCCTGAGAGCCGAAGTAATGGCTAGGAGGAATACCAGTTTGATAGTAAGTAGGTGTAATGACACTGTAGCTAAGGGCTCGAAGGGGGGACGAGTCAGAGTTTGAAGGACTAGATCCAAATTCCATAAGGGTAGAGGAGGCCTCCTCAGGGGATGGAGATTCGAGAGCCCCTTCAGAAATCTTTTTGTAGTAGGGTGAGCGAACAAGGAAAAATCGCCATCCCTGTGGTGGAAAGCATTGATTGCTGCCAAGTGCACTCGTAGAGATGCAAGAGCCAGGCCATTGTCATGTAGCTGCAAGAGGTATTCCAATATACAAGGTAGGGTTGCGAAACGCGAATCTACATTGTTGTCCGTACACCATGCTTGGAACTTCGACCACTTAGCCGCATAAGCGGTTCGTGTAGATTCTTTTTGACTATGCATCAGCACTTGCTTGACTCGCTGAGAACATGATTGTTTGGAGTCGGTGAACCAGCAAGCATCCATGCGGTGAGGTGCAGAACTTCGGGTCTCGGGTGCCTGAGGGATCCGTTGTCCTGGGTCAACAGATTCAGAAGAGAAGGCACAAAGGATACGGCGCTCTCACTGACATCTGGTGGAGCATTGAGAACCAAGGCTGACGAGCCCATGCCAGTGCTAGGAGGATTACCCGGGCCTCATCTATGTTGATCTTTTCCAGAACCCTGGGAATTAATACTACCGGGGGAAAGGCGTATAGTAACGATGTCCCCCAGTGGAGAAGAAAGGCATCCCCCAGGGAGTTGCGTCCTATTCCGGCTCTTGAACAATAAGTGGGACATTTCAAATTGAGTTCTGTCGCGAACAAATCTATTTTTGGAAATCCCCATCGAGCGAAGAGACGAGTCAGCACGTCCGTGCATACCTCCCATTCATGGTCGTGAGGAAAACGTCTGCTGAGAGAGTCTGCTATTAAGTTGTCGATGCCTGGAAGGTTGGATACTGTGAGAACGGTGTTGTTGGCGATACACCAATTCCATAAACGAGTGCTCTCTGCGCAAAGAGAATGGGATCGGGCACCCCCTTGTTTATTGATATAAAACATAGTCGCCATGTTGTCCGTTAGAATCCTGGTCGTTGTATTCTGAATGTGGAATTGGAAATGTTTGCAAGCATGTCGTACCGCTCTTAACTCAAGCACATTGATATGTAGTAGCATCTCGTGTCGACCAACGTCCCTGAACCGTGAGATTGCCCATGTGAGCTCCCCAACCCGTAAGGGAGGCATCTGTAGTAATTTGTGTTGTGGGTTGTGGGCGATGAAATGGAACGCCCGTGAGAAGACTGGCCGGGTTGACCCACCACTGTAGGGAATCCCGGACATACTGTGGCACCACTACCGGCCTGTGGACAGTGTGCTTTGACGGAATGTAAACTGTGGCCAACCAATGCTGGAGGCAACGAAAACGTAACCTTGCATTGCGCACTACAATGGTGGCGGCAGCCATGTGTCCCAACAGCTGTAGACAGACACGTGTGGGAATTGTTGGAGCATGCACCATGGTGTGTACCAGCTCTTTGATTGACGTAAAATGTTCCATTGGTAAATATGCTCGCGCTGCAGTTGAATCGAGTCGCGCACCTATGAACATGAGGTTTTGGGAGGGAACTAATGATAACTTCTTTGAGTTTATGAGGGGGCCCAGAGCCGCAAATTCGTCGGATACTGTCCAAGCCATGTGACATGTTTCCATATACGTCATACCCCTGAGGAGACAATTGTCTAAATAAGGAAATATTGTCACCCCCAGTCTGCGTAAATGGGCCACGACCACCGCTAATGTTTTGGTGAAAACTCTGGGAGCACATGCTAGACCAAATGGTAGGACCTTGTACTGATAATGCTCGCTCCCCAACTGGAAACGAAGAAGAAAACTCCTGTGCGCCACGTGAATATCTCTGTGGAAGTAGGCGTTCTGCAAGTCGAGGACTGCAAACCAATCCTTTTTGTTCAATGATGAAATAATGGTTGATAAGGTTACCATCTTGAAACGGTGCTTTCGAAGGTACCGGTTTAGCTTTCGAAGGTCTAGGATGGGTCTCCAACCTCCTGACTTCTTTGGTGTGAGAAAATATTGGGAGTAAAACCCCATATCTCATCCACCACTTCCATTATCGCGTCATCGATTGGTAACGCGATCTTTGCACGTTGTTGTGGACAGAGGTTTTTCAAGAGGTGGTGTTTCTTAACCGGAACATCCGCCAGCTGTATTTCCTGCGTGCCCGCCACTCGTTTGAAGAGCTCCTGAAAGTGTTTCAGATCATCCAGTGGGGAGATGTCAATCGGGCATATCACCTCATCCAGGGAAGACGAGGAACAGTCTGCTGGAGGAGTCTCCGGCTTAGGGTCTTCTGCTTCAGACAACTGTCCCTCTTCCGGTTCAGACTGGTCTATGGATCGTTGGGCTCTTAGCCGGAGAAGGTGAGTGTAATGGCTGTGATCGGTGAGGTAAGTATTTTGCTGTCGGTGATTGGCGGACGCAGAAAGATCCCCTGCGTGATGATGGAGTATAGTCACGCTGGGGACTATTGTAATATGATCTATGATAGCGGTCATAATAGCGCTCGGACCGCGACAGGAAGGAGTGCCGAGAGGAACGTGCACTACCATGATGGATGTAATAGACGCGACATGGAGAGCGTCTAACAGACCCGTACCTCGAAAAACGGGAGGGTGAACGGGATCGTGAATGGGACCGACGTGTGTCTAAGTACACTGCATCCCTATAGTCATGCCGGCTGCGCATAATCCGTGAAGGAGACACATAAGCACGATAGCGATCATGTCTTCCTGGTGAAACAGCTAGAGAAAAGGATCTGTCCCTATAATGGGTCTTGGATAATGATTTTCTAGGTGTAGAAGTCCCATCCATCCCCAGAGGCATGGGGGAGCCAGGCACCGAATGAAAGTGAAGCGATGCTGGAGAAGTCAGCTGTTGCAGTATGTTGTCCAGTGCCGAGGTTAACGACGGTGCCGCGCCTGAGGCACCAACATGTTCTGGTTCAGATGCCGGTGCTGGAAGGGGTGGTGCCGACGCTGGAGCAGGCAGGATAGGCACCGATGCATTAGGTGCTGCTGAAGCCGGTGCGGAGAAGCTGGTCAATTGCGGCACCGGCGTGTCTGTCAATTTCAGGGAGCGCGCCGCTGAAGCTGGTGCAGACTTGCCGGCCAGCTGCGGCGCCGCTCCCGATGTCGGTGCTGAAGCTGATCTCCCTCTGGGCGGTGGGGGTTCTCTCCTACCAGCCCCAGCAAGGTTACCAGACCCCCCGGGGGTCACCTTGGAAGCTCCTGCCGACGTTGTGGCTGCCGCAGGGAGAGAGCGCGTCGGGGATGGCTTTGCTGTCTTGGAGAGAGCCGATCCCGGAGAAGCCGCTCTCCTCTTATGCCCCGAGGTTTTTGTGGTCGCAGGAGAGATCGGATCAAGCTGCAATGCCTTGTCAAACATCAACATTCTGACCTTCATCTCCCGCTCCCTCCGGGCTCTTGAGGTTAATTTTCTACAATAGTTGCACTTGTCAGGGACATAAGTTTCCCCCAGGCACCTGATACAAGTGTCATGGCCGTCAGCCGTTGGCATGGCTTCACGGCACTTTAAGCATTTTTTGAACCCAGTTGAGCCAGGCATTGTCACCACAGTTAAGGAATGCCTGTGTAATCCCCGTATGGGTAGTCAATTTCACCAGCTTAGCTGCGGAGGCTTTCACTGAACAGTCTTGAGAGAAACTTTTTTTTTTTTTTCAAAAGAACAATAAAGAGGAACACGACTAACACTAAACTTTAACTAACTCTAACTATTTACAGTAGAGAACTATCTAAAACCATCAGTAAAGAGAGTTCAGGGAGCTCTGACCGTGACCTGAGGCGGTTGAGAGGAACTGATGGTTGCCGGCTCACGCGCGGCTGATTAAAGGCGCGAATGCTGTCCTGGTGAACCACGCATGCGCGAGCCGGCGGAGCACGGCTATGAAAAGTCTCCAAGCCGCGGCGCCGGGACGGGACCCGACACCTAGAGTGGAGCACCTACGGGGCCACTCGAAGAAGAGCTTTTAATCATTTCTACCTTGCATCCAATCCTAATTCAGCATTTTGAGGATACTGTGGTGGGCCTACCTGAATTCAAAGCAAGAAAGGGGGGTATTCCCTGCAGAAACACATGTATCAGGAACACGGAAAAACTTGTCATTAACTTAGATTTGCAAGGTCCACCCTGAAAAGTGTATTTCAAGTCAAAGAGACTACTTACCTGAGTAAGCATTTGGAAACCTGGCTTTTAATTATTTTCAGTTTAGAAAAGAGGAGACTACGGGGGAATACGATAGAGGTCTATAAAATCATGACTGGCGTGGAGAAAGTGAATAAGGAAAAGTTATTTACTTGTTCCCATAATATAAGAACTAGGAGTCACCAAATGAAATTAATAGGCAATAAGTTTAAAACAAACAAAAGAAAGTTTTTCTTCACACAGTGCACAGTCAACCTGTGGAACTCCTTGCTAGAGGTGTTGTGAAGGGTAGGAATTTAACAAGGTTCAAAAAAGAGGTAGATAAATTCATGGACGTTAGGACCATCAATGGCCATTAGCCAGGATGGGTAGAAATGATGTCCTTAGCCTCTGTTTGACTAGAAATGGATGACAAGAGAGGGATCACATGAGGATTACCTGCTGTGTTCATTCCCTTGGGGCATCTATCCTGCAGACAGGATACTGGGCTAGATGGACTTTTGGCCTGACCCAGTATGTCCGTTCTTATGTTCTTATAATTATTGAGTGCTGATCACCATGGTATCTAGGTACACTTTATCCTGTTTTAATTAGAAGCAGTGATATTACTCAAACAGTCCTCATCCCAAAAATAAAATGGTTACTTACCTTATAACTGTTGTTCTTTGAGATGTGTTGCTTATGTCCATTCCAACTAGGTGTGTGTGTGTTGTGTGCATGGATTCCGAAGCTTTTTCCCTTAGCAGTATCCGTTAGGCCAGCCAGGGAACCCCATGGAGTGGTGCCGGTATATCGGTGGATATATGTTTCTGCTGGCCCCTCGCCTCCTCAGTTCCTTCTTGCCGTAGTCCTCCAATGAAGGGGAAGTGGGTGAGATATGGAATGGACATGAGCAACGCATTTTGAAGAACGACAGTTACAAGGTAAGTAATAGAAATGTAGCCGTGTTAGTCTGGTGTAGCTGAAGCAAAATGCAGGACTATGTAGCACTTTAAAGACTAACAAGATGGTTTATTAGATGATGAAACAAAATACAGGACTATGTAGCACTTTAAAGACTAACAAGATGGTTTATTAGATGATAAGCTTTCGTGGGCCAGACCTACTTCCTCAGATCAAACAGTGGAAGAAAATAGTCACAACCATATATACCAAAGGATACAATTTAAAAAATGAACACATATGAAAAGGACAAATCACATATGTCCACCACACACTAAGTCCTAACCTGATGCCCTGCTCCCACTGGTTCTGGCCAGCCTTAACTTCAGTTCAGGGTCCACTCAGTGTGGACGCGCTATTTCAAAATAGCAAAACGCTACTACGAAATAGTTTTTGTGTATAAATGCGTTATTTCAAATTTGCTTAATTCAAATTAACTATTTCAAATTAAGTTAACTTGAATTAACGCTGTAGTGTAGAAATACCCTAAGAGTGGCTATACCCTAAGGTTGCACCCAGCAAGAGTTGCAGGAAGCCAGGCCTGTCCCTTATGGGGGCACACAAGCAGAACTAAGAGGAACCTAAAATGCAGCTCACCCTCTAACTGTGACAGGCACAGCTAAATCAGCAAAATGTAAGCATAGACCAAGCCAATAAAGCAATCTGCAATATCATTTGCTAGATTTAAATTTTGTTAAACAGTTGAGGCCAAGACTCCTGATTTTACCTCTTTGCATGTGGAAGCTGTATAAAACCCCAACTGTAGATGATTCTCCATAGAAAAATGAATCACATAGTTTTCTGCTGTTACTAATGCATTAGCAGCAACCATGTCCTCACCTTATAATAAGATTATGAAGAAGGAGCATACTATGAAAATATTATTTTATGTTATAAATTAGGAAATCAAAGTTTTCTCCGTGCCTTGGAAAAATTGTCAGCTCTGTCATAATCAATTATTCTGTAGCATAGGACCCTCTTAATCCACAAACATTGCAAAGTCTCCCTCCTCTTATAGAAGATTTAATAATAAATAAAAGGTTCTTTTGATGTACTGTAATTTAATGGATTGTTATTCATAATCTAAATAGCTCTCAGATAAATATACAGGAGTCTATTTCTTTTCTTTCCCAGACAACAGAAAAAAAACACTTTGGAACAAGATTATTTATTGACTTGTGTGAATGAGTATCATGGGCGTAGTAATTATTAGGCAAATATTAAGTCAAAGAAATAAGTTCTACATTAAGTTCAGAAATTTGTTAGTATTCTAGTCATTCTTATCTACTGTGGGAATAAGTTACATAGTCTAGGTCCAACTCCTGATAATGTTCTGAGTCTTTTCCCCTCCCAAGTTTTACTTTACCGTGGAATATGCAACATCTATCAGTGGACCTCATGGTCACATGGAGAAATGATCACACAGGAAGTTAGACCAATCATATGCATGGCTTTGGCTATCAGGACAGGGATTTTGGATTATACTCTGAAACGAATAAAAACAAACTTTTGTCAATGTTGGTAGGGAAACAACTCTTCCATACTCAGCAAAATGTTGGGTTGGACATATTGGAAAGTATTTATCTTCTTGGACAACAGCAAAACCGTTAAATAAGATTAAAGCTGCTTCCATACAAGATAATGTGTGTTAACTGAACAAAGGAAACAGCGCAACCACACTGCCACAGGGGTGATATAATCTCTATTGTACCAGTAGGAATTTTTTAAATGATGAGTTGCTATAATCATGGTCATGAAGGCATGAGTCAGGTCACAGTTTTCCATCAGTCACAGACCAAAGAGTGGAGGATTTGAATAAGACAATGTAGAATTATCACATTTCAAAATAAAATTGACATTAAGTAGATATCTAAGCACTTAGCTACACTAGCAACAACAGAACAATAAGTAGTTAGCTAGACTTTTCATGGTTAAATCCCAGATAGCAAAAATTGATGAAGGACCATATTTTCTTAGTCTCCAAATGCAAGCTGTTGGCTTTGGTAATCCAGATAATATCCTATTCATTGAAAACAATTTTTGAAAAATTGGCATGCGTACTTTAATGGCAATTATACTCACTGCTCAGGTCAGATTGAGAAAAACTATGTGTATCGGTAAGATTAAGGCAAAGCAGCAGAGTCTCCACTGGTTTAAAACAGTCAGTATTAAAAAAACCAAACAATGACACAACTCTGCTCGGCAATGGTAAAAAATTAGCAACATACTGCTCATTTATGGCTCAGCGAGTTTCTGGGTCTCCCACAAATTTCAGCACATGTGTAGGTTCTGAAGTTCTGCCAGCTGAACAACTAGGAGTATCAGATTCACACTGAAAAACACTACAGAATTCATATTATAAAATTAGTAAGATTTTTACTGATACAAATATAATAACTGTAACTCTCTACTTTTGGATTGAAGGACAGTAGCCAAATTTTAGTAGTAGCCAATAATCTAAGTTTTCATAAGATTGATACCATGGTGAATGGCAGAGTGCTTTCTTTGAGAAATAAAACGATATAAGCTCTTACGCAGCAGTTTTCATGCATCGATCTCAAAGTACACCCCAATGAAGAGTAAGCAACATCATTTTTTTTCCTTACAGAACACCCGAAACTCAGGCCAGGAGAATAGATTTCTTTCCAATCAAACAAGCTTTTGTACACTTTAGTATGGAAACAACTCTCCCATGCTCAGCAAAACTGTGAGTTAGACATATTGGAAAAGTATTAGTCTTCTTGGACAACTGCAAAACAACTGTTAAATAAGATTAAAGTTGCCTCCACACAAGATAACAATATGTTTAACTGATCACTGATTCCACCAAGATATTGAATTTTAAAGCATTTGATCTGCTGGTGTTGCAAAGTATAAGAGGAATTAACATACAAGGTTGAAGGTGAAGTTTTTCCTTAAGTACAAAAGCTATTTGTTTTTTCATTCCCTTCCTTCAGATCACTTGAATCTTATAAAGAATGCCTATTCTATCCAAGTATTTGGCTCCCCTTGCCAATAAAATAGTTATCCAATAGTTTTATATTCTTTTTTAATGTTTTTACATTTTGAGGGAAAGAATGTAAAAATTGTCTGTACAATTTGTGCAGAAAAAAAATAAAAGATCTATTCTGCAAAAACAAAGTTTAACTTCACCCACGTGAGTTGCCATACTGAAATTAGTGCTCGCAGAAACGGAGACAAGGTGATTTTTTAAAATGGAGATTTTGAAATCTGTACAGATCTTATTTTTGTTTTGAATATCAAATAGCATTTTCCATCCAAAAATAGTTGCTATGTATTTAAACACTGTTATGTTGTATTTTAAGGTTTGAAAATCCACACCCCAGATATAGTTCAGACATATATTTAGCATTTATACCAATTTAAAAGTTGATAAAAAGTTGATATAGGTTGAACCTCTCTGGTTTGGGTCTTACTGGTCCAGCAACTGGATGGACCACAGAGTCCAGGGCCAGCCGCCCCAGGACCCTGGGAAAGCATGGAGTGCATCAACAAAGATGCCAGAGAACTGATGTCCCCTTGTCCAGCAAACTGCCTCGTGAACACAAATCAGATATCCAAAAAAGCAACACACAAAAACCTGTTAGAGAACACTTTAATCTTCCTGGACACTCATTAATGGATCTCCAAGTTGCTGTTTTGTTTCAGACCAATTCCACAAGCCAAATACGAGGAGAAGGATTAGTGCTTAACTTCATTCACAAGTTTAATTCTTATACTAATAGTTTGAATTGTGATATCAGATGGCTCGCACATTAGCAGCCAACCAAACAATGAAGGTGCTACTGGTTCTTGATGTCTGTGTAGAATCTGAAACAAAAAAACAGGACTATGTAGCACTTTAAAGACTAACAAGATGGTTTATTAAATGATGAGCTTTCATGGGCCAGACCACTTCCTCAGATTAAATTGTGGAAGAAAATTGGCACGACCATTTTGTAGAATCTGGTGTTGGTCATCTTCCTTTCCAAGTGCTAACTAATGGTTTTTATCAGCCTCTTGTAACTATTTTTTCTTCCCCCCCTTCAATTTTTTTCCTTCTCCTCCCCCCCCCCCCCCCCCCTCTTATTTATTCTTGAATCTGGACTTCCAACACTCCGGTCATCTGAAGAAGTGGGTTGTGCCCACAAAAGCTCATGATACCATCTACATGTTTTGTTAGTCTTTAAAGTGCTACTAGACTATTTGTTGTTTTTTAAGTTTTTCATTCAGCACTGGTCAGGTCCCAATGGTGCTGGATCAGGAAGGTCCAATCTGTATTTATAACTTCTGTGGAGGGGGGGTAATTGTAACTGGGGGTATTGCATTAATTACAGCTGTGGCAGCATATTTTCCCATTAAGAATAATTTGGGCAGAACTGGCGATTGTAATTAAGGATGTCTCACATTGAAGGGTAAGCCTGCCTTTGGCCCTGTGAACATTAGAAGCATGCAAACTTAGAAATCCAAAGTACATATTCCTATGCTAGGAATGCCACCATTGGTTCAGCTAGCATTGGTTCAGCTAAATTAGCAGCAGAAGTGGAAGACCTAAGGTATGGTTTGTGGGAAATGCATTCTGTGATCCATGCCAGTCTTTTAGAGCACCAAGTACAGCAGCCAAGTCCTATTAATCTATTCAGGTTTGGACTAGAGAGCTCTAACTAAACAGCAAATCTGGATGCTGCCATGTTCTGGGGAGTTGCAGGGTTAAAAAAGTGGTCATCAGTGGAATCTGACTGTAGAGCTATATACAGCATCTATGTGATTCACTCCAGAAGCTTCTAATTAGTTAGGACACAACATCTAGTACATACAAGATCCATTTTCCACCCACTATGTCATTTAAGCACCTTTCATCAGATTTAACTAACAGTGTAACAAAAATGAAAAGTTTCTGGAGCTTTTTGTCTACCATGGAATGAACATCAGCAGAGCTAGCACAAGTAGACAATTTTTTGTAAAATTCTCTAGTGCCAGGGGGACATTAAAGTTACCCTACTTGGTTACACGAAACACAGTTCAAGTATGTCCACAATGCAGCTTTTCTACTAGTAAAGCCATGTTTATACATCCACTCTTATCAATTCAGTTGGGAAAAATCTGGACCTCTCCTCAATGGTGCCTCAGCAAAATATAGAGTACCCTGAGGACATGGACACAAACAGGTACACCAATGGAGAGAGGGCCAAAGGGGGCAATTACATGGGGGCCTGGTGGAATTAAGGGGGCCTGGGGCTGCCATGTGGCAGCAGCACACCTGACCTGGTCTTTTTAAAGAGTGCTGCCAGAACAACGTGACAGCAGCTGCAGGGAGCCCCAGAGCCTGGATTCATGGAGCAGCAAGGTGGGAGGGGGAGCTCAGAGCTCCTTGCTGCTTTGAACCCCTGCTTGGGTCTTCAGAGTGGCAGGGCTGGGTAGGAGGCAGAGTGAGCAGGGAGGGGTGATCTGGGCTGAGAATAGAAAGGGGGAGCCAGGATGGGAAGAGAAGGAGGGAACCAGGGCCAAGAAATTGGGCTGGGATAGCAAAAGAGTGTAGGAGTGCAGGCAGGGACAATGGGGAGAAAGGAGCTGAGGGGATGCACAGGACAGCTGGAGAAGCAGAGCTGGACTGGAGGGGCAGACAGGGGAAGGAGGGTGGGAGAGGCACTTCCTGGCAGTTGAGTGAGTGATGGGGCAGCAACCAACCAGAAGCTCCTCCAATTGAAGTGTGGTACTTGGGGTTTCTCTAGACAGGAAGAGGGGTGGCTTGTGGCTCCCTCCAAGGGAAGTGGATGTGAGGCCCATTGATGTGTTATCCTGGGGCCCAGAATTCCTGTCAGCAGGCCTGCGCACAAAACTATATCAACAGCAGTGCATGGGGAAATGCCAACTGAGACACTGAACTGCACAGAGATCTTGACAGGAGGACAGTTTCCACAACCATCACTAGAGGAGCCTGACTACACTGCTAAGGACATACATCATTGTTTATAAGGTAATTGCATCATCCTAGGCCTTTTCCAACTGCCATGAGCCTTATAGACACAAAAAGAAGTTACTCACCTTGTGCAGCAACGATGGTTTTTTGAGGTGTGTGTCCCCGTGGGTGCTCCACTGTGGGTGTTGTGTCCCATTCCGGTGCCGCAGATAGGAGATCTTCTAGCTGTTATTTGCTGGATCACGCATGCATGGCAGCCATCTTGCGGCTTTTCGTGCTGTTTCCAGTCGCGTGGTCTGGCTTGCCAGTTCCTCGTGACCATCAAAGTCTGAAAGACATAAAAGAAGGACTCCGAAGCAGGGAGGGGGGTGGGTAGTGGAGCACTCACAGGGACACACACCTTGAAGAACCATCGTTACTGCACAAGGTGAGTAACTTCTTCTTCGGGTAGTTTCCCCGTGGGTGCTCCACTGTGGGTGATTTCACAGCAGTAGCCCGAAAGAAGGCGGCGGGTTTGGAATCAGTGGATTGTTGCCGAGGTTAGCACCGTGGTAGCTACAGCTGCGTCAGTCATAATTATATTCTGTAAAGCGTAAAACCAGTAATATGATGGGTTCATTTATATGGAAGGTGGAAATAACTTTTAGTAGGAAGGATGGGTGAGGACAAAGGACAACTTCCTGAGGGGTGAAGATGGTATACGGAGGCTTGGCCGATAGGGCTGCCAACTCCCACACCTGTCTAGCTGACGTAATAGCCAAAAGGAATATGACTTTCATGGCGAGCATATTAAATTCACATGTAGCTAATGGATCAAATGGTGGATAGAGCTCATCTTAGATATGCTAATGTAAGTTCCAAGAGTCCGGAGGTCGCTTGTACTCAGGAAAGAGATTAGCAATTCCTTTTAGAAACCTCTTTGTAACTGGGTGAGAAAAGGGGGGGGAAACTCTTCTATGGGCTGATGAAAAGCCACGATCACAGCCAGATGCACTTTGAGTGCGGAGATAGTGAGTCCTGTTTGTTTAAGATGCAGAATATATTGCAATATGGACTTCAAAGAAGTTGTGGTAGGTGGTAAGCTATTGGTGATGCACCATTGTTGGAATCTGCACCATTTATGAAGGTAAGTAGCTCGTGTTGATGGTTATCTATTGTGCAGAAGTACATTCTTCACCTCATGAGAATACGTTATCTCCGTTTGTTTGAATCAGATAGAAGCCAGGCCATGAGAGCGAGGCGATATGGCTGTGGACGGAGAGTGCAGTCATGGTCCTGCATGACAATGTCTGGGCAATTCGGAAGATGGAAAGGATGATGAGGAGACATCCAAAAGAGGTAAGGGAACCATATCTGTCAGGGCCAGAATGATGCTATTAAAATCACTGTTGCATTGTCCGCAAGTATCTTCTCCAGGACTCTGGATATTAGTGGAATGAGAGGGAATGCGTACAGCAACTTCCTGCTCCACTTGTAAAGGAAAGCATCCCCTAGGGAGGCTCAACCTATGCGCGCTCTGGAGCAATAGTGAGCGCATCTCGCGTTGTACTGAGTGGCAAAGAGGTCGACTAAAGGGTGACCCCACTTGTCGAATATAGCACATAGTATGTGTGGGTGTATCTCCCATTCATGCTGTTGAGCAAATTGCCTGCTGAGTGCATCGGCCATGGTGTTGTCCTTCCCTGCTAGGTAAGCGGCTATAAAAGTCACTCCGTGAAGATTGCAGAAGTTCCAAAGGTGGACGGCCTCCATGCACAGGGAGTGGAAACGAGCTCCTCCCTGTCTGTTTATATAGTAAACGGTGGTAATATTGTCTGTCAGAACCGTGGCGACCTGGTTGTAGAGGCAGGGAAGGAAATGTCTGCATGCATTTGAGACAGCTCGTAATTCTAGTAGGTTTATGTGGAGAAGAGACTCCTCTGGATACCATCGACCTTGAACCTGACTGTCTTGAGTGTGCGCCTCCCATCTGATCAATGAGGCATCCACGGTAAGCTGTATCATGGGTTGCAGTTTGTGGAAGGGCATGCCTGTCATGATGTTGCCCGGTGACGTCCACCAGCAAAGAGAACATTTAACTATGACGGGAATTACTAGAGACCTGTGTAGATCGCAGGTACATACATCTTGGACACCCAGTACTGAAGACAGCATAGGTGAAGCCTGGTGTTGGATACCACAAACGTCGTGGCTGCCATATAACCTAATAGTTGAAGACACGTGAGGACTGCTACCATAGGGCTTGTGGTGATGACTTGTATTAAGTCTTGGATGATGTAGAACCTGGAGAGTGGTAGGTACGCATGTGCACGCACTGTCGTGGAATAGAGGTGGACTCCAATGAATTCTGTGGACTGCTGAGGAGTTGGTGTAGACTTTTGAATGATGAGTATAAGACTTAGTATGTCAAATAACTGGGCCGTAATAGTGACTGCTTGAGAGGCTTCTTTGAACAAATGTGCTCTGTGAAGACAGTCATCTAGGTAGGGGAAGAAGATCACTCCTAGGCGACAAAGATAAGCTGCCACTACTGTGAGAGTCTTCAAGAAAACTCTCGGAGCTGATGACAGTCTGAATGGCAAGACTTTGTACTGATAATGATTGTCCCCTACTACGAAATGAAGAAATTGCCGGTGTGCTGGATGTATGGCGATATGGAAGTAGGCATCCTGCAAATCGAGGGATGCAGACCAGTCGTGCTGTTCCAGTGCTGGCATGATCTTTGCCAACGTCACCATCCTGAAGCACTGTCGGCGTAGGTAGTGATTCAATTGCCAAAGGTCGAGTACAGGCCTCCACCTGCCTGATTTCTTCTCTGTTAGAAAATAATGGGAGTAAAACCTCCTGCTGTGGAAAGGCTCTGGAACCCTCTCTATAGCCCCTAGCTCGAGGAGGTGAGATATCTCTTTGGTGAGAAGAGGTTCGTGGGAAGTTTCCCTGAAGGGGGGGCGGGGTGGGAGGGCAAGAGAAATGTAATCACATAACCGGATGTTATCAGTTGTGTGACCCATTAATCTGACGTGATGGTGGCCCAACGATGTTGGAAGGGCCTTAAGTGGTGGTGGAACAACGCTTTGGTGATGATGGAAGAGGGTATCAACGGAATGGTTCACTGTCCCTCGATGGTCACGTCAAATTTGCTGTTTGTTCGACTGCTGTTGCGTTGGTCTGTGCTGTTGAGGGCGACGTCTCTGGGGACGTTGATGGCCTCTTTGAGCATCGTATTGTCTCAGCTGGTGTGATGTGTAGGGGAATGGTCTCTGCCTTTGATAAGGTGTGTAACGTTTGCATCTGAAAGGTGGGGTGTGCATCCCCAATGTTCTTAAGGTGGTACGTGTGTCCTTTCCAGAATGCAAAACCTGGTCTGTCTTATCAGTGAACAGGTTCTGTCTATCAAACGGCAGATCTTCGACCTTGGTCTGGAGTTCTTTAGGAGTTGCTGTCATCTGAAGCCAGGATGCTCGTCGCATAACTGTAGATGTTGCCGTGGTGTGGGCTGCCGTGTCTGCCGCATCTAGCGTGATGTGGAGAGCTGATCATGAAGACGTGAAGCCCTCTTGTATAACGCCCTTGAGTATCTGGTGCTTAGACTCCAGGAGGTGTTCTAAGAGAAGGACCAGTTTGACGTAATTGTCAAAGGAATGATTAACTAACAAGGCGGAATAGTTAGCCATGCGAAGCGACAAAGTGGAGGAAGAGTAGACTTTCCTGCCAAACAGGTCCAGCCGTTTAA
Source organism: Pelodiscus sinensis (assembly GCF_049634645.1). Classification (NCBI taxonomy): domain Eukaryota; kingdom Metazoa; phylum Chordata; order Testudines; family Trionychidae; genus Pelodiscus; species Pelodiscus sinensis. The sequence goes on from NC_134718.1 coordinate 27,472,775, forward strand.
CATCCTTATCCCTGCAGTGTTTTTATACTGGGGTGCTTTGCCTTTTGCTGGACTGTGTCCACAACGAGGGAATTAAGACCAGGGTGGTTGAACAAGAATTCCATGTCGGTAGCTGGGACGAAATATTTCTTATCTGCCTTTTTGTTTGCAGGTGGGGCAGAGGCCGGCGTTTGCCAAATGGAATCGGCTATTTCTAATATAGCATCATCCAGTGGAAGAGCTATCTTCGAAGACTGAGAGGGGTAAAGATTCCTCAACAAGTGATGTTGTTTCTTTTGCACCTCTCCAAGCTTGACATTTTGAGTCTCAGCGACCCTTTTAAAAAGTTCTTGAAAATCTTTGATGTCATCTGTGGGAGAGGTGTCCCCCTGGAATACAGCGTCATCAGGGAACGATGATGCTACCTCCGTCGGAGACTTATGCTCTGTATTGGGTGGTTAGCCTGCATCCGTTGGCATTCATTCAAAAGGCATGGATTGATCGCCTGAAGGTGTGGGGGGTCTGTCAGGCTGTGGGGAAATGGACACATGCTTGGGTGGTGCCACAGATGATGGAGCTAGCGACAAAGACACCACTGTCGAGTGAGACGGCAATCGTGGTGACCGCTCCCTGGAATCATATAGTCTGTACCAGCGGTCGTCATGATATGGAGAATAATCATAACGACGCACATAACGGTGCCCGTAATGTGAGGACCTGTGATGTGACGGAGATCTCGGGGATCTGGAGCATCATCTGGAATAAGAGGGTGATGGAGAATAGCATGAAGGTGAGGCATGCTGAGTATGGTGCGTTGCAGGAGACTGATAGCGAGTCATCTTAGGAGGGCAAGGCAGTGGAGAAGGTGGTTCCGGTGAAAATGTCTCCAGACCTGGACTGGGAGACAGCATAGGAAGCCACTGTGCTCTCTCCCTCACTCTGCATGATGCATGGATGGGTGATGCAGAGGGGGTTGACCACCTTGACGGTGCCGTTCAGTCAGGTTGTGCCAGTGCCACCCTGGTACTGGTGGAAGCAGGAGTAACGGACACCAGAGATGAAGTCAGTGCCGTGGTTCTTGGTGCCGAGAGCTCTGTAGCCGCTGTGGTTCTCGGTGCTGAGAGCTCTGTAGGTGCCGTGGATCTCAGTGCCAGCGATGAAGGCGGCATCCTGGCTCTTGGTGCCGGCGGTGGTGAACTAAGAACTATTTACACTAAAACAAGTTACTTCTCTCAGGAAAAACAAAGAACAGGAGAGGGAGCTGTTACTCTATCTGCACCCGAAGACGGTTGAGAGGAACTGGTGAGCCGGACCGTGTGACTGGAAATGGCACGAAAAGCCACAAGATGGCTACTGCACATGAGCGGTCCAGCTAACAACAGCGAGAAGATCTCTGATCTGCGGCGCCGGGATGGGACCTGACACCCACAGTGGAGCACCCACGGGGACACTACCCAAAGAAGAAACCATGTTTAGAGCCAAACATTCCCGTAAAAATTTGTTTCTAATATTATTAGGGGTTGCCATGTGGAGAGGGACTTTTTTTATTAACCACAATTATTTGTTATTTGTAAAGACAAGCCCAGTAATTTACTGGAGTAACCTTTATTTTATTTGTCTCTAGGGCTCAAACAAGCTTACTTTTAACATTTCCAAATGTTTCATGAATAGTAAGGTCATAGAAAGACTGGCTGAATTTTCCAGAAATCAAGACTGCTTGGCAAATCCAATTTCCTGAATTAAAAAACCCACAACCCTCACATTTCATTTAGGAATACAGGGAACCATGGTCGTCATATAAAATACCTCCACACAACTCCTGTTTCCTATTAGGGGGAAGAAGGAACCAAGGAAGGAATGATTTCATCCCAATGAATCTCTCACTTCTTTGCCTGACTCACAGTAAAGTGTTGTCCAACAGAAAGATGTTCTTTCTAATTCCATCCTCTACAAAAAGTCTACTCTGGCTACCTTGTTGCCTATCTGATGAAATCACAGGCACCAGCTTTCTGGTTTCCCAGGTGGAGCTCCACCCACGCTCCACCTCTTCCTCAAAGATCCCACCTCTGCCTCATTTCTTCCCTCTCCCTTCTGCCCTGTCCCCTGAGTATACCTTGCCATAGACTGCTGCCTCCGTATACTTGAGGAGGCACAAATGTGTTCTCCCCCCATCCTACCAATCCTTTCTGAGCCAGTCTAGAAGTTGCATAAGGTATGTTCACTATGGAAGGGTGTGTATATGCAGCAATTTTGTCATAGTAATACCATTTTCAGCCTGTATTCGTACCAGCAGTAATAGCGGGAAATTAAAGAATTAGGAGACAAATATAAATGAAATTGTTCTATTTCCCTGGAGTGTCAGGCAGCTTAGTTACCAACCATCGAAATAAAAAAGTTTATGAAGCATCTCTTAGAGAAACCCTGATCAAATTATTTGTGTGGAAATGGCTTTTCACAGACTGTTTAGAATAGCTTCAGGTACAGACACAAAGAAAAGAAGAAGTTCCATTTTTAAAAACCTTGGTCAAAACATAAATATATGCTGCACTAGAGAAACAACTGCTGCATAGTAAAGATAAGCTGTGTAGCTTGTATAGGAAGTAGACTGTTACTTTGATAAGGGATACTAGCAATTGTCTTTTGAGAAAGAGCTCTTCAGAAGGATTTATCTTTGATTTAAAACAGCAATTCTTCATAACCTTTTTTCCAATAAAGTGATCTTATAAAAGATCACTGCAACAATGAATAAGAATTCTCTAAAAGTGCCCTTAATTTTCCTTCTTAACAAATGCATTTGGCCTTCTCATGCTTATAATGCATGCACAGAATAGGAAGTAACAACTTTTCCTACACTTAATACACACAGGCATTATTCAAGATAGGGAAATTGAATTATGAGAATGCACTACAGTTGAGGTTATAGAAATGTAGGACTAGAAGGGACCTTGATAGGATATTAAGTACTATCCCCTGCACTGAGGCAGGACTAAATACTATGCAGACCTGATAGGTGTTTGTCTAACCTCTTCTTACATGTCTGTAGTGATGGAGATTCTACAACCTGCCTAGATAATTTGGTCCAGTGCTTAACTACACTTACAGTTAGAATAAGTTTCCCTAATTCCTAACCTAAATGAATTAATCCAGAGGCCTGCATGCAGCTGAATGGAGACTATTCATGAAAAGGCAAAGTTACTGGTATATACCAGTGAAACAAATGGGAATCAACTGACAAAAAAATATTTCTTCCATTTCTTGCAAGAAACATTTTGCAGCAGTAGCACAGAAACAGCTGTAGAAATCAACCAGCTATTCAAGTGAGCTGACTCTAGTGCTTGATATATGTATCACTGCTATATATTAGGGTCAGATATGTTTGCCTGCCAGAGCAATTCACAGATATCTAGCCCTAATCAGAATGTTTAATGTGTGGAAGAACAGTAGTTCAAAGTCAACGGTCTAGAGCATTTGTTTCATTTCAGTAAAAGGAAAGTACAAAGATGCCCATAAAACATGCCTACATTACTAATTATTAGATTTGGGGGGGTGGAGAGGAAGTCCTCTTTCACTCTAGCAATTCACCTTAATACAGTAAAACTCCAATTGTCTGGCATCCAGTGGTCCGGCACTCCCATTAGTCCGGCACCAACTGGAACCTGGAAGTGCTCCGGCCAGCCGGACAATCGGAGCTACTATCACCCCATGGGTGCTCGCAGCTGAGAAAGGGAAGGGGAGAAGAGGGAAAGGGGATTATACCCCTGTGACAGGTCTGCCGGGATCCACACTGCATCTAGCCGGGTGGGGGGGGAGGGGGCGGGGGCGGAGAGGGGCAGGGAATGGTGCAGCGAGGGACAAACCCTCCGCTGTTTTGCAGGAAGGTGGGGGGAAGCCCCGTGCAGCTGTGAGAGCTAAGTCCCCGAACTTGCCCCATTCCGGCTGCACTCAGCCACACGCCGCTGCCGAAAGTTTCTGGAAGGAGAGCAGGCTCCCCATCCCCCAGACTGCAGTAATTATCACCGAGCAGGGCGGTGAGGGGCGGCACTGCAGGACCAACCCAGCAGTACCCCAGCTGCTCTGCTCTGCTCCGCCGCTTCCCCAAGTCTGCCGCTCATCAGTTGCTGCAGCAGCGGCGGCAAACTGGGGGAAGCGGCGGAGCAGAGCAGCTGGGGTGCTGCCGGGTTGGTCCCGGGAAGTGCCACCCTCACCCCCCCGCTTGGCAATATCTACTGCAGTCTGCGGGGTGCGGAGCCTGCTCCCCACCCGGAAACTCTCGGCAGCGGCGCGGGGCTTCCCCCACCTTCCTGCAAAATGGCGGAGGGTTCGCCCCTCGCCACGCTGTTCCCCGCCCACCCCCCGGACACAGTGAGGGTCCCGGCAGACCCGTCACAGCCCCCTGCCGAAGTACCTCTCAATACTCCGGCATATTCGATAATCTGGCACCACCTAGGTCCCAAAGGTGCCAGGTTATCGGAATTCTACTGTATTATATATGGCTGCATTCAGGAGTGGCAGTTGCATCAGGCCCTCAGGCTGTGCGTAGCTTTCTATAAGTAATATGAGTAGCAAGGAATTTATTTATACTATATTTATAATCAATAGGAGTGTTACAAGGAAGACACGCAGTCATTCTTCTGCCCTACTCTGTGCTGATTAGGCCTCAGCTGGAGTATTGTGCCCAGTTCTGGGCACCACATTTCAAGAAAGATGTGCAAAAACTGGAGACGGTCCAGAGAAGAGTAATGAATGAATAAAATGATTAAAGGTCTAGAAAACAGGAGATCTGAGGGAAGACTGAAAGAATCAGGCTTGTTTAGGTTAGAAAAGAGAAGGCCAAGGGGGGACATGACAGCGGTTTTCAAGTATCTAAAAGGATGTTACAAGGAGAAGGGAGAAAAATTGTTCTTTTTGGCCTCTGAGGATAGGACAAGAAGCAATGGGCTTAAATTGCAGCAAAGGAGGTTTAGGTTGGACATCAGGAAAAACTTCCTGCCTCTCAGGGTGGTTAAACACTGGAATAAATTGCTTAAGGAGGTTGTGGAATCTCCATCACTGGAGATTCTGAACAGCAGGTTAGACAGACACCTGTCAGGAATGATCAAGACCAGGGCTACTGAATACACGGCCCGTGGGCCACATGCAGCTCTTGACCTGTTTGTTTGCGGCCCGTGGTGCGGTTTGAGTATATTTGGGGCTCAACACACAGCCCACGGGTGGGATCCTTTGAACATGGCCTCCACTGGGAACATGCTCCACAATGGTGAGGCGTCTCCCACGTGGGGTGAGTATTGAAATATGGAAGAAGACAGGCTGGATGGAATAGAAGGGAACAGGGTGTTGACATTTCTAGCCCACAGGGAGGAAGTGCTGGGAGTGCTGGGGCATTGTGTGAAAGAAGCTGTTTGCATATATTTGCATATACATTTGCATGTATATGCAACCACACTTAAGTTGAGGCCCTCAGCATGTGCTGTGAGTATCAATGTGGGCCCTGGGGCTTCCAAAGTTGAGTAGCCCTGATCTAGACAGTGCTTGGTCCTGCCATGAGGGCAGAGGACTGGACATGATGACCTCTTACGGTCCCTTCTAGTTCTTGTGTTCTATGATTACAAGCTATTGTAACGTGATGATTAAATGAAATATTACTGTAAAGAGTGATGGAGGAATTCAAAGTGAAAGTACTGCCACCTAATATACTTCATATGCATAATTTAAAGTGGAGATATGGGCCTCATCCTCAAATTTCTGATCTGGAATCAGATATATTTGTGAAGTTCCAGGGATTTTGAATTAATTTGGGTCAGGTCCTTGTCTTCCAAAAATGATGCTACAAAATATTCTAGTCAATCATCTGGGGAAGATACATATTTTGCCAGTACAGCTGGCTAGAGACTGATGGCAAGTAGTTCATTACTAGCCCATGTTATTTCTGTCTATAAACAGATGATTTAGGAAGTTAGAGATTTTGCATGTGGGCTGTTCTATTTACATATTGAAAGAGGAATTTTGCAGATTTTCCAGTGAGATATACAACACTGTAGTTTGTTGTGTGAGTCAGACAAGAAATAAGCAGTAACACCAAAATCACTGTGCTTCAACTGACCGCTTTCGTCTCTTTTACAGCAGTGTTTCCCAAACTATGGGACACGGCCTGGTACCGGGCCGCAGGAAAAAACTACCAGGCCTCCGCATGGTTGCCGGGGTGTTCTGCACTCCTGGAGTGCCCATGTGGCGCTGGGTCCCCCAAACCCTCTGCCAGCCTGGGCGGAGTCTGCAGCCGGATGTTCTAGCTCCTGGCAGAGTCCTAGCTGGGGGGGGGGGAGGAGGAGGGGAGAGCCGGCCACCGGAAGCAGCACTGGATAGGGAAATTGGGGCGGGCTGGGGAGATTGGGGGGCTGGTGGAAGCAGGGCTGTCAGGGGGCATGAGGTTGGGGGCAGGGAGCTAGCTGGGGAAGAAGCGGCCACCGGAAGGAGGGCTGGCCAAAGGAGATTGGAAAGAGAAGCGGGGGAGAACTGGCTGCCTGGGAGGGGGTTGGGGAAAGTGGGGCTGGCCAGAGGTGCAGCGGGGGGAGCAGGAGGGGGAAATGAATCAGCCTGCAGGGAGCGGGACTGACCCGGCCATATGTAGATCTCGGGGTGCTTCCCCCTACCCCCCCCAAGCACAAAGCACGGGTTATTCTATTGTCCCCCCCCCCCCCACACACACACCCTCAAATAGTTGCGAACTGGCTGGCTGGTAGACACACTCATGCAGCCTGAGCACATTTACCAGCCAGGCAGTTCGAAACTACAAACTGATACATCTAGTAATAATAAAACTTACCTAATGAGAAAATACCAGACATGTTATATGTCTGGTATTTTCTCAGTTTGTTTTTTATGTGTTTATATTTTGGGGCTGCAAAAAACAGTACTGAAAAAAGGGTTCCAACTAAAGTAAAAAGTTTGGGAAACCCTGGTCTAACCAGCTTTCTGTCTGTCTTACAGTCCATTTATCCAATCCATATTCCTTAACTTGCTGGCAAGAATACTGTGAGTGACCATATCAAAAGCTTTGCTAAAGCTGGCACTGGGGGTTTTGGGAGGACCAGAAATAACTTATTTGAATATTCATCATTTGATTAATGAATATGCACATATGCAAATGAATGTTACCAGTCCTCCAAAAGTTCGTGAATGGATTTACTGGTCCCCATGTCAAAAAGTTTGGGAACCCCTGTTTTACAGAGAGGACACAAACCAATAAATAATGAGAAAATGTGACCCACAGAACATTGAAAGTAAAGGGATGCAAGGTGGATTGTATAATGTTTATTTAAGTTTTGTAGCATTCATACCTCATATCTAAATTCCTGATGGTCATTAAAGTATATTTTACATCAGGCAGCACTAATATGGAAGATACTGAATCCATTTGCATAGTTAAAATCTGAGACTATAGTAATTATTGCATTCTCTTCCTTTGTCTTTAAACCAGTAGTATGCCTTCCCTCCTCAGCTGCATAGGTATTTCTAACAGTACAGTGTAAATACATATTACAGCAAATCAAAGGTAAACAGCTAAAGCATAAAATCCCCACAACCTGCATAATCACCATCACTCAGGACTAGATGGCTTGGAAAGATACCAGTGTACAAAATGTATCTGACTGAAAGACAGCAATAGCATTTGGATCATGCAGCATAAGAAAAATGATCTGCCTCTGGCGTTGAGCTGCTACTTGAAATTATTTATGTCACACATACACATCAGGATTAAAGAGATGCCTAAAACAAGGGAAAGCACAGCTATTTAAAGTTGCAACAAAATCCACAGTGTAACCTAACCACCTCCATTTTTTGTTATAGTAATTCACAGTCAACTAAGCAACCTAATTCTTCTGAAATGATCCCTGTCAGGATTATTTTTAAAATGCAAAGTCCTTAGCTTCTGAAATCTTGGAGCTGTATCCTGCCTGCTTTCATCAAACTCGAGTCCAGTCTATGACTACTAAAGGCCAGTGACTATTAGCAGTCCAGAACATCTATTCTCCTAGCAAGCCTACCTGCAGTTGGCTGCCCTGGCATGTAAGTCATGCCTTTTGGCCCCCTAATAATTCTGTCCCAGTCTTCCATGCTGGTCTGCATCTCAAGTGCAAACTAGGCAGACCAGTTGAGTTCCCCCACACTTTGCTTCTGAGCTGTTCTGTTTGCTTGCATTGTTGAGAGGTGTGTGTCTCGAGCCTCCAAAATAGTATAGTCCCTTAAAATGCTTTCATTGGAATGGTTTCCCTTTCCTTAAGGATTACCCATTCATATTTTGTGGGTCTTCAGCCCCATTTTTTATACTCAAGTAGAGCTCTTGCTCAATTTCTTGTGTGTGGCTCCTTTAACCATGTAAGATTATAAACTTAAATTTCTTTTTCCAACTTTCATGGGCTTTTAACTAAGCCAAGCACAATGCATAGTGCTCAATGAGCCCACTTCAGTTCATAGCAGCTCTGTCACTGATACAATTAATTAATCACATGCAGTCCTCATATAGCATCAAGTCATTCCCGGCGTTCTTGGACTATATCCCTATGCAACAGAGCAGTCCACTCACTACTAGAATAGCACCTCCTCCTGTCCCTAGGAATAACCATCTCACAAAGGCAAAACCCTTTCCCAGAGTTGCACTCTGTCTACAGCCCTCTCTCACTCCATAAGCTGCTGCTATTGCCTCTTCATTACTCAGCTCTGTAGACATTCTACTGTACCGGTTTACACCTTCCAGAGAAGTAAAGTCTCCTTTAACAATCCTGGATTGTCTTCCATTCATCACCTCATAGTGCCACTCCCTCAGGGTATGTCTACACTACCCCGCTAGTTCGAACTAGCGGGGTAATGTATGCATACCGAACTTGCTAATGAAGCCCGGGATTTGAATTTCCCGGGCTTCATTAGCATAAAGCCGGCGCCGCCATTTTTAAAAGCCGGCTAGTGCGAACCCCGTGCCGCGCGGCTACATGCGGCACGGGCTAGATAGTTCAAACTAGCTAGCCATTCCGAGGTGTACAGATAGTTCGGAATGGCTAGCTAGTTTGAACTATCTAGCCCGTGCCGCGAGTAGCCGCACAGCACGGGGTTCGCACTAACCGGCTTTTAAAAATGGCGGCGCCGGCTTTATGCTAATGAAGCCCGGGAAATTCAAATCCCGGGCTTCATTAGCAAGTTCGGTATGCCTACATTACCCCGCTAGTTCGAACTAGCGGGGTAGTGTAGACATACCCTCAGGGACTAGCAGAGGAACCCATCCCCAGCCTCTACTCCCAGTTTTGGTTCAGGAATCCCCTTAACCAGCAATCAAGGACAGTCCCCTTTTAGACCTTACTGCCTTTCCCTGAGCCCTTTGCTGTCATCTAGCACTTCTCCCTCTTTGGGGCCTTTCCCCCTCCCAGGAAGGGACTATACAGCACCTTTCCTTGTCACCTCCAAGCACATCTCCCAAAGACCACATGCAGATTTTTCCCAGCTACCTCTTTCCTGTCTTTATAGCCACAGTCTACCTCATTCCTTCTTACTCAGTCAAGGTCAATCACTTGTCTATCTAATTCTCTTCAGCTGTGCCTTGTTAGGTTAATTAGCTACTAAAATATGTCAGAAGCATTTTGTTATCTATGTTCATTTCATATGATAGGTCTGAAAATTGTAGGGAATTGTGTGTTTCATTCTGTTGTGATAAAGTATCATTCACTACTCAGCTAGCTGTTGGCCTCAAACAATAAACATTTATTATTTGTGTATGTATGAATTTACATTAGGGAACTTGGCACATTATTGGGAAATGACATTCCATAAATATTTCAGATTTCAAGCCAATTATTCATTTTTTCAGGCATATTTTAAAGTCATCTCTTATAATCAATTCAGACATAAACATTACTGTACATTGCATGATATGAAAATATTACACTTTACAACCTTTGTGCAATGATTGGAATTATGTCAAATACCATTATGAGGAATACATAATTTTAGGGAAGTGTGTAATATTTTCCATACATTTTCAGGAATCCTGAGGCATGGGTGTATCAAACTGCACTATGGATTAGAGAACACCTATTAAGAAGAGAATCCATTTTGATTTTCTATAGCATTTATCATACTTAAGGCCTTTCTGACAGCACTTCTCTGTCTACTGGTATTGCAGTGAATCTACAGGCAAATGCAACTCCTATAAAGCTTACCTTTTATATAATGGTTTTCATCAGCAGATAGTAAAGCACTTTGCAAAGGAAATTAAGTGGCATACATTTTCAACAGCTAGCTTATAGACTTGCATGTTTCATTCTCTCATATAAGAGACCGTATATTACCAGGTGACCAGCATTATTCCCAATTTTTTTCCACAAAAAAGTGGCATGGGATTGGAGCTGGTCAAAAAAGTGAGTTTCACTTCTACAAAAGTTTTGCTATTTAGAGAGGAGGGAGCAGGAATCATCCCAAATTGGGACAAAAAGCCAAAAATCTCAAAAAAAAATGTGGAAGTGAACTTCAGAATACTTTGTTTCAGAAACATTCCTGTTGCAGAAATAAGACCAAATCCTACTGTAATGTGTTTGGTTACAGTAAAAGCAACTATATATCATGAGCCTAAAATTGAGATGCCTCCTCAAAATGCATTTTAGGGAAAAAATTCTTTGTAATTATTTACAAACAAAACTAGACTGTGAATGAAAACATATTTAAAGATGATAAGAAATACTGACAAAAAATCATCATGTTGTCTATGACCTCTAATAGATTAAAAGGGTAGCACAGGATAATACATATACACTGACTTATAACATAGAAATATAAAATGAGGGATTGTGAAATGGTAAAATTAAAAGCTTTGTTATATTTTAATAATGTGCAATTTTGTTAAATTTTTATAATCTGTAATTTATAAATATGTATCCAGAATTGTGTTATCTGATATAAACATATGTCTGGACACATAAGTGACGATAATTATCTCTAAAATGTGTAAATAAAGGCAAATATTAAATAAGCCTAAATTGGATGGATTTATGACCCATTTTCCTAACTTTTACCCCCACCCAAATAAACATCCAAAACACATGTTCTGTGTTGCTATTTTTTAACAGTAATGTATCTTGATTTGTATGCCTGAGATTATGTCTAAATGGAAAATTAAATTTTGCTCAGGTCATTTTAGTAAGAAAGTCTACTGGTATTGACAAAGAGTTGTCATGTTTTTAATAACTTATAATATCTTAAAAGGTAGCACAGAATAACACATATGCACTGACTTATAACATTGAAATATAAAATGAGGACTTGTTATACAGTAAAATTAATACTTAGGCTATAGGATAGTACAGACTACATGAAATAAGCTCATTTAGTTTACCATTTTTCTTAACTTAGTGGCTTATTAAATGATTCCTTCATCTGTCTCAAAAAAGAGATTCATTTGTGCATTATTCCATGAGTATCCATAACATATGACAGGAGAGACTGACATAAGAAAGAAAGAAAGAAAGAAAGAAAGAAAGAAAGAAAGAAAGAAAGAAAGAAAGAAAGAAAGAAAGAAAGAAAGAAAGAAAGAAAGAAAGAAAGAAAGAAAGAAAGGTGACATTTCAGTTCTGTGGTCATTTTGCTACAGAACAGAAGTTGAATTTTTCAGAAAGCTAGTGGTTCTCAAACATCTCATCTTCTAAAACCACTTCCAACAAAACAATGGAGTTCAAGCCTCCACCTTCCCAAACACTGGAGTACTGTGTCCATTGTGAGTGTCCACAATTAAGATGGATGTTGATAAACTGGAGAGAGTTCAAAGAAGCACCAAAAAATGAATAAAGAATAGGAAAACATGCCTCCATGAGTGAAAGGTGCAAGGAGCTCAATCTATTTAGTTTGAAAAAGAGACAATCTAAATACCTATATGAAAAATAAATGAGCTCTTCAGTTTATTTGATAGAAGTATAATAAGATCCACTGTCTGGATGCAGAAGCTAAACAAATTCAAACTAAAATAATGTGCAAACTTTTAACAGTGAACGTAATGAACCACTGGTACAATTTACAAAGGGTTGTGGTATGGTGAACTCTCCACTACTGACCATTTTTAAAACAAAATAGTATATTTTGTAAGAGCTATGCTGTAGTTCTAGCAGAAAATAATTCAGGTAAGTTCTACAGAACGTGTTATAAAGGAGGTTAGAGCACATTATGTACAAAAAGAGCTATGGGTTCTTTAATAATCATAAGTAGGCAGTTTTACATAAAATCTGAATGGAATGAATGGTGTAGAGTGCATTAGAGCAGCAACTTTGAAATACTTGTCCTTTCTCAAATCACAAGTTTAAATCCCTACAACGCTGACTCAGCTTTCCATACTTTTTCTCCCACTCTCCTATGGACCAATATTTTAGGTACAATTCTAAGTCCATAAGGATATGTCTACACTGCCACCCTAGTTCGAACTAGGGTGGCTAATGTAGGCATTCGAAGTTGCAAATGAAGCCCGGGATTTAAATATCCCGGGCTTCATTTGCATCTTGCCAGGCGCCGCCATTTTTAAATCTCCGTTAGTGCGGACTCCGTGCCCGCGGCTACACGTGGCACGGAGTAGGTAGTTCAAATTAGGCTAATTCAAACTACCGGTACACCTCGTTCCATGAGGAGTAACGGTAGTTCAAATTAGAGAGCCTAATTCGAACTACCTACTCCGTGCCGCGTATAGCCGCGGGCACGGAGTCTGCACTAACGGGGATTTAAAAATGGCGGCGCCCAGCAAGATGCAAATGAAGCCCAGGATATTTAAATCCCGGGCTTCATTTGCAACTTCGAATGCCTACATTAGCCACCCTAGTTCGAACTAGTAGTAGACATACCCTAAGCTATTTGAATACCTCCTCTGTGATTCTGTGGCTATCTATCATCCATTTCACCTTTGAATCCATATGTGGGACACAGTATTATAACATTTGGATGTTCCCACTGTAGTTATAGGTTTTTCTACTTGTGCAGTAAGTAGGTACATCTTCCATGATTTGTTTGGCTCAGGTTCAGTTTGGTCCAAAGTGGTTCAAAGTCTTCATGGCAAGTCAAAATCAGGAGGGCAGTTTATTGGTCAGTGATAATGTGCTTGTTTGAAACAGTACCAGAGGTTCAGAAACTTTGCCATCCCTTGGCCAGATCCAAAGACATGAAGTGATCACATGTGGCCCCTAGTGATTTTCACGATTTCAGGCAAAATTCTTTCAACATATATGAAATAATTCAATGTAGTTCACTAGATGGGAATCTTTCAGTTGTGACCTGAAAACCCACATCTTCTTCTGAGTGGACAATAGAGCTCCCACACCATTTTTTAAAGTAAGACTTGATGTGGCCAACAACAGGAGTCAAATTTCCTCTCTCATGCTTTTGGACAGAGTATAATATTCCAGTGGTCTGCCTATTTTCAAACACAGAAGGTTTCTGTATTTCAAGGTTGTCTGTATATCACGTCCAACTCAGCATGCCCTGATGTAGTACACAGAGCAATCTGTGGACTTTAAAAAAATTCACATTCCACGAGGAAAAACAGAATGAAATAAGAAGTACAGTTATCTAGAATGTATGGGCAAGGAAAGCTCATCTTCTCTGCACCATGTCTGCCATTTGGTAGAGACCAGGATAATTTTAAGTTTATCCTACTCCCATTTTTATCATGATCAGGTGTGTAGCATTCATATTCTGGCAAAGAGAGTACCTCTGCTCCAAGCAAAAGCAACTGTTTTGTACCACTCAGTGCAGAAGAAAAATGCAATGACCCTGAAAATGGGGCATTGTAAAAGGCATATCCTGCACTTATACTGCTCTTGTGGCTGAATGAATCCAAACACCAACAAAGAACAAAGAGAAAGCAATTGCTAGTGCATAAGAAACAGGCTTGAATAAGATTATAATGAAGTTGGTTAAAGTAGCGTTGAAGAAGGTAAACCTTACAAATTCTGCATTCACTTCTGTTAGACAAGAGGCTTTGGAAGTATTGTCAGACCTCCAAGAAAAAGATGCCTTCATTTGCTAATGTAAAAAACTATAAGTTGCTGAAACAAATTGTCTGAGTTAATGAAAATCTTTTAGACAAGTACCGAATTCAAGAAATTGTTATGCTGTCACAGATGGCGCTTTACTCACATAAGTACTTGCTTATAAACCAACATCTTTGTATAGAGGAAACTGAGAAAAGCAAGTGCAATGTTGTTAAGTATCAGCATTTACAAATTCCTAGGCATGTCACTTCTGTAAATCAAATGCTGCATACTAAGTGTTATAATGCAATGTAGTTTGCTATACCATTGCAGTATTATTACAAGGAGCTATATCAATTATCCATACAAGGGGTGAACTGTGGATCATGAGCCATATTGAAAGATGATGTAAATCAGAGATGAATTTGACTCCAGGCATCAATACCATTATAATGCCCACTGCTTAAGCCTTCAGCCAAAACTTTTATCAGTAGTACAAATGATGCAGAATGCAAACTACCTTGGCCATATATAGATACTGCTCTTCTTTCATATATCATACACCAAAACCTTGAACAGCAGTTCCTGGGAAAGGTTACATACATGCATGCATGAATTAAAACCCACCAAGATGGTTAGCACAAAGCACCTCATTGTATTTGCTCAGTGAGTCTGTTGGTGCATGCTAAATATGCAGGACAGTTGTGCTGTAGGGAATTCACTATCCTATTGTTGGCTTGTCCTCTCCAACATGACCTGAAAAGAAAGGACTGGGCTATGGGACTGATTATCAAGGGCAGCACCTAGCCACTAAAGCACTCAATGTGATTATTTCTACTAATAAGGGAAAGGAAGTGACAACCTGAGAACACTGGGAGTCACAAGGCTTGTCTGAAGAAGGACCATGTGCGAACAAATAGAATCTATATGCAGGACAGGACAGGAAAGATGGCATGATGTGTCTGTAAGCAAACGACAGAGTTAGGACCATGAAGAGCAGCCCCATAAGGGGGTGGACGTTAGCTGTCCCAACAGAGAAAGGCTGAAGCCAGATGAGAAGACAGCCATGCCAAGGTGGCCAGCTTGGGAGAAACCAAAAGGGAGTGTAAGAAGCAGTTGCTGTGATTAGTAGAGCTGATGTTGGGAAAGAAGAGCTTCCTGAGAAGCTGAGACAACAGCAACTGATGAAAAGCTGAGAACAAGGGTAACTGAGAAGCTCCCCTGCTATAATCCAACAGAACTATGAGAGAGCCAGGGTTCTGCTTCCATGCAACTCAGGTAAAATTCAAAAGTGCTTAATGGTTTGGGACCTGGCCACCTGACAACCCCTCTTCCTGTGTCCTTCTGACACCACCAAGACCAGCAGAGGCATTCAAGCTCAAGCTGCTCATTTGTATTAGAGAATGCTGTGGGCAGGACTTTTTCTGTGAGCACTGCTTGACATTGGGACTCATCCCCGGGTGTTCTGCCAGAGCTAGCAGTGGAAGTATACATCAGACTCCAAGTTTTTTTCCAGCCTTTCTGGGAGAAAATGGGATGAGAATTGAAGGGGTTTGGTGGACACATCTATGCATGCACCATTCTTTTCCTTCTGTGAAATGTATTGTAGGGAGCCTGGAGCACAGGAATGAAAAAATAAAGGCTGTATCTACACAGCGGAGCTATTTCAGGATACCACCAGTATCCAAAAATAGCTATTCCACATCTTTAAATGTGCCTGTTATTTCAAAATATATTTCGAAATAAC
This sequence comes from Pelodiscus sinensis, assembly GCF_049634645.1. Lineage (NCBI taxonomy): Eukaryota > Metazoa > Chordata > Testudines > Trionychidae > Pelodiscus > Pelodiscus sinensis. Next base: position 27,488,486 of record NC_134718.1, read on the forward strand.
AGGTGCTCTGTTCCAGCATCCCTGTAACCCTCGTTACACCTCAAAATAAGCTATGCCATTTGCTGTGTAGATGCACTTACAGAGATGTGTCGTAAATCTAAATTAAATAAATGGTTTAGGAGGAAAAGATTCAGACACCAGTGGAGAGAATATACACTGGACAATTGTATACAGTAACTCGCCTCAAGAACCTAACAATGCTGTTGTTATTAATTATTATTACTACTACCATCTTTGGCTAGTCTGCAGTCCTCTGAACTTTCAAGCTGGTAGATGTTTTCCTCCATGTGTTCTCACATTACTGTACCTTTCTATAATGGATCATCTTGGAGGAGGTGCTAATACTGCTTTATTTCATTTTACCGCATCTCTCTTAGGCTAAAGAATGTGGAAAAAACCCCAAAACAACCTGCCCACATTCTATACTATGCTATTCTTGCAACCTCATTCCTATTTCCTGCATTGTACTCCTCTCTTACCGCCACAATCCAGTAATATGCATTTTTGTCCCCCTTGCTCAGTAAAGTGCAAAACTCTCAGATTTGTGCTTTATGTGGTGCCTATGGTCTTTGTGCAAGATCATATATATAAAGCATTTTCAGGCACTTGTGGATAAAGGGACTACATAAATGTAAATTATATGTACTTCATCAAAATCAAAACAAATCACTTTTACTGTCATCTTTATATAGCACCATAGGAATTATGGTACTTTGGAGAAAAAAATACAGACATGGTATCTGCTTTCAGGCAAAAGAGTAACTAACAATAGATAAACTTAGCTATATTCATTGCAACAGAGCAATGCAAAAGCCCATCTATTTTGAGAAAGCTACTCTTTTTATTTTAAAATCTACTTTGAGTAAGAAGATTTATCTGTGAGAATTCCAGTACTGCATGGTCTTGAAAGAGTGTGTATCTCATGAATAATTTTTCAAGAGTCTTACTGAAAATAGGAACAGTTTTCCTGTACAAAGTTCTTACAAAATGATTCATTGAAGCTATGCAAACAGGTTATTAATTCTCTTCTTACAGGCATAAACTAATGAGTTTATTAGTACTCTAATTTAGTTTACATATTGAAAAATATGTTCATTTTCTCTCCATACTATCCTTTAAACTTGTTTATTCTGAATGCAAAATCAACACTGCAAATACCTCAGTAGTTTTTTTCACATTGAAGATGAAAATACAAAATCTTCATGACTTGATATATTTTATTTCATCTCAGTGTGATGAGCTCTGTCACTGGAAGGCTGGCACCTCAGAACACTGCTGATCAGAAAACTTAAATTTCTTGATTTCCAATCTGTTATTTGTTTCTTTTGACCTCACGAAGGATTGTATTAGTCTTCTAGTTTGAAAGGAGACCACTTTATATGTCTCCATCTCAGTAAAGTGTTCACCAGCATGAGGCAAGAGAAAAAGTGAGCATGCAGAGAGTTCCTTCTCCCCACAAACACATCCATGCAGCAGGTAGCCATTACACAAATTTTCACTCCATAGGGCAAACATGCAGGGCCTGCTAGGCTCCCAATAGCACTGCAAACCCCCAAAAGGACATACCTGGTTGAATAAACAGCATGTGCAAAGGCCTGCCATGCTAATACTGGAGCCTGGTATTGGGGGAATGCATGAAACATTCTCTTCAGTGATAGCTATTGTCACTACTGAATGCAATCCACCAATTCCCCAATGGCAGAAACAGCAAGATGACATATACAGATTATTTGCTGTGCCTCTCAGGAAGCAGAGCAGAGAGGGAGAAGTCAAAAAAAGAAGGATGCAAAGGTAGTTTAAAGACATCTGCATCCCACATTCTCTTATGCTCCAAGGGATGGCCTAGTCCCCCAGCATACATTACAGTTGCTCACCCACATCCACCAATAGCCTACTCAACAACTGAATATCAGGAACCCAGAGCACTTTGGCCATTCCCTTATACCCCCACCATTCTTCTTGTAGTCCTATACCAGGGCTTGTGCACGAGGGCATCCCAGAGCCTCTTCTGCTAGGGATATCCTTCGGTGGCTGTTTCTTTGCCATATATTCTTTACTATATGTTGCTTTGCCATAATTCATCTTCTTCCTACCTGGTATGTCTGAATGCTCATAGATTTGGATAAATGAATCTAATTTGAATACTACACTTTGAAACTGTTCATTATGCAATTTTGATTGCACAGCATTTTTTGTGTAGGATACACTGTGGTTGGAGACATGAAAAACTTTTCCTGCATAATGTGCATTTCATGGAGCCTCTCTGATGTTCGAAGACAAAAGACAGATTTGGTTTGGTTCATTAGTGGTATGGCTGTGAAGCTTTAGCAAGCACAGACTGACAAGTGAAATTCAATCACAGGCAGCAGTTTTCCTCTGTTTGATCTCTAAAAAAATCACGAAACTCTGCTTATGAATAGGTTTGATTTTGTTGCAATATTTTTCAGGATAGTTAAAGTACTCAGAGTAAAAGTCATGATAAAATAGAAAAAGAATCAGATGTAATGGGAAGCATTCTATGTGCTACGTCACATTTTGTTTTTCATTTTCATTACAGATGGAGACAGTACGTGCACTCTAGTAACAGTGAATCATTTTGAGCCTATGAATTGACCTGACGGAGTTGACCTTCGTAAACCCTGCCAAGCTCTCTGAAAGATTTTTATATTGTCTTTTATAAATGATGGAGTCCTTTGTCTCAGTGCTGATACACTGCTCCCTCTCATCTTTCCATGTACACTAACTGTTCACAAGCAAGACACCACAACTCATGAGTATTTTGTATTTTACCTCCACTACTGCCACCTAAATTTATCAGAGGATGGAAAAATACATAAAAAAAACCCACACACACCTACAGCTACTCCAACTGTTCTTCTTGATAGCTATTGCCAAATATCTGATTTATAGTTATGTACTAACTCCTGAAGCTACAAGTTATTTTTATGAGTAAACTGTAGTTCTGTTCTTGGGTCAAAACTATAATCTAGTGAACATGCCTAGATATGTACTTCTACTAGTGAAAATTTAGAACACTTAACAAGAAATAAAGGCCCATCTCAAATGAGAATCATGTTAACGCATAAAGGAGTGCAAATGAAAACTTAAGGGAATATCACGTAGTGCAGTGACTCTCAAGTTTCCAGTCTATGTACAACCCTTTCAGAAATCGGGGTACATAGATTTGTTTTGTGTACCCCAAGTTACACCTCATTTAAAAACTACTTGCTTACACAGACATAAAAATGCAAGAGTGTTTTAGCCTACTGTTACTGAAAAATTGCTTACTTTTTCATTTGACAATATTATTATAAAATAAATCAGTTGGAATATAAATATTGTACTTACATTTCAATGTATAAAACATAGAGGAATATAAACAAGATACAAATTGTATTACATTTAATTTGTACTGATTTTACATAAGAACATAAGAACAGTCATACTGGGTCAGACCAAAGGTCCATCTAGCCTGTCTACCAACAGTGGCCAGCACCAGGTGCCCCAGAGAGGGTGAACCGAAGACAATGATCAAGTGATTTGTCTCCTGCCATCCTTCTCCAGCCTCTGACAAACAGATGCCAGGGACACCATTTCTATTCCCTGGCTAATAGCCTTTAAGGACCTAACCTCCATGAAATTATCTAGCTTCTCTTTCAACTCTGTTATAGTCCTAGCCTTCACAGCCTCCTCTGGCAAGGAGTTCCACAGGTTGACTACATGCTGTGTGAAGAAGAACTTTCTTTTATTAGTTTTAAACCTGCTACCCATTAACTTCATTTGGTGTCCTCTAGTTCTTTTATTATGGGAACTAATAAATAACTTTTCTTTATCCACCCCCTCCACACCACTCATGATTTTATATATCTTTATCATATCCCCCCTCAGTCTCCTCTTTTCTAAACTGAAAAGTCCCAGTTGCTTTAACCTCTCTTCATATGGGACCCATTCCAAACCCCTAAACATTTTAGTTGCCATTTTCTGAACCCTTCCCAAGGCCAAAATATCTTTTTTGAGGTGAGGAGACCACATCTATACACAGTATTCAAGATGTGGATGTACCATAATTTTATACAGGGGCAGTAAGATATTCTGTGTCTTATTTTCTATCCCTTTCTTAATAATTCCTAGCATCCTATTTGACTTTTTGACTGCCGCTGCACACTGTGTGGATGTTTTCAGAGAACTATCCACGATAACTCCAAGATCTCTTTCCTGATTTGTCGTAGCCAAATTAGCCCCCATCATACTGTACATATAGTTGGGGTTATTTTTCCCCGATGTGCATTACTTTACACTTATCCACATTAAATTTCATTTGCCATTTTGTTGCCCAATCACTCAGTTTGGTGAGATCTTTTTGGAGTCCCTCACAGTCTGCTTCTGTCTTGACTATCCTAAACAGTTTGGTATGATCCGCAAACTTTACCACCTCAATGATTACCCCTTTCTCCAGATCATTTATGAATAAGTTGAAAAGGATTGGTCCCAGGACTGACCCTTCGAGAACACCACTAGTTGCTCCTCTCCATTCTGAAAATTTACCATTTATTCCTACCCTTTGTTTCCTGTTTTTTAACCAGTTCTCAGTGCATGAAAGGATATTCCCTCTTATCACATGACAACTTAATTTATGTAAGAGCCTTTGGTGAGGGACCTTGTCAAAGGCTTTCTGAAAATCTAAGTATATTATATCTACTGGATCCCCCTTGTCTGCCATTTGTTAACCCCTATAAAGAACTTTAATAGATTAGTAAGACATGATTTCCCTTTATAGAAACCATGTTGACTTTTGTCCAACAAATTATGTTCTTCTACGTGCCTCACAATTTTATTATTTACTATTGTTTTGACTAATTTGCCCCGTACAGAAGTTAGACTTACCAGTCTGTAATTGCCAGGATTGCCTCTAAAGCCCTTTTTAAATATTGGTGTCACATTAGCTACCTTCCAGTCATTAGATACGGAAGCCGATTTAAAGGATAGGTTACAAACCACAGATAATAGTTCAGCAATTTCCCATTTGAGTTCTTTTAGAACCCTTGAATGAATGCCATCAGATCCCGGAGATTTGTTAACATTAAGTTTTTCTATTTGTTCCAAAACCTCCTCTAATGACACTTCAATCCGGGACAGTTCCTCAGATTCATCACCCACAAAGGATGGTGTAGATTTGGGAATCTCCCTAACATACTCTGCCGTAAAGACTGAAGCAAAGAAATCATTTAGTTTCTCCGCAATGGCTTTATCGTCCTTAATTGCTCCTTTTATATCTCCATCGTCTAGGGGACCCACAGGTTTTTTAGCAGGCTTCCCGCTTCTAATGTACTTAAAAACATTTTGTTATTTCTTTTTGAGTTTTTGACTAGCTGTTCCTCAAAATCTTTTTTTGCTTTTCTTATTACATTTTTACACTTGATTTGACAGTGTTTATGTTCCTTTCTATTTATCTCACTAGGATTGGACTTCCACTTCTTAAAAGATGCCTTTTTATCCCTCACTGCTTCTTTTACATGGTGGTTAAGCCATGGTGACTGTTATTTAGGTTTTTTGCTATGTTTTTTAATTTGGGGTATACATTTAAGTTGGGCCTCTATTATTGTGACTTCAAAAAGTTTCCATGCGGCTTGCAGGGATTTGGCTCTAGTCACTGTGCCTTTTAATTTCTGTTTAACTAACCTCCTCATTTTTGTGTAATTCCCCTTTTTGAAATTAAATGCCAGAGTGCTGTACTGCTGAGGTGTTCTTCCCACCACAGGAATGTTAAATGTTATTATATTATGGTCACTATTCCCAAGCAGTCCTGTAATGGTTATCTCCTGGACCTGATCCTGCACTCCACTCAGGACTAAATCGAGAATTGCCTCTCCCCTTGTGGGTTCCTGCACCAGCTGCTCCAAGGTTCAGTCATTTAAGCCACTGAGAAATTTTATCTCTGCTTCTCTTCCTGATGTGACATGTATCCAGTCAATATGGGGATAATTAAAATCCCTCATTTTTATAGAGTTCTTTATTTTGGTAGCCTCTCTAATCTCCCTCAGCATTTCAATGTCAGTATCGCTGTCCTGGTCAGGTGGTCGATAATATATCCCCACTATATCCCCACTGCTAATTTCTTATTATTGGGCATGGAATTACTATCCATAACGATTCTATTGAACATGTTGATTCACTTAATATTTTTATTTCATTTGATTCTACATTACACTGGTCTACAACTTTTTAGAAGTCATCTACTTCAGAGATAAAATGTGCTATTTATTATGCATTTTGATGTGTTGAATTCAAATATGACAATGAAAACAACTGATTGGCTACTGTTTCTAAGATATTTAAGTCTTTACATTTTATGACTATGTATATTGTGTAGATAGTAGAGTTTTAATCATAAATTGTAAACCTAGGTCTTTTCATGTGTTTATGGTTGCTTTACATGATAATATTTCATCTGTCCTGTTTATGTAACACTTAAAAAATCAACAAAAGAGTTATATAAATAAAATTTATTATGAAACAAAAGGCAAAAAACTATTATGTACATAGTTTAGTCCTGTTCAGTGTCTACTTGGCGCTTCTTGGCTTGTCTCTTGTATTCATTAAATGGAGCATCTCTTGTCACTGTCCAGTAATAGTCTGCAAGCATTGATGGGCTCCATTTGCCCTGATAGCATTTCTCCAATGTTGCAATGTCCTGGTGAAATCGCTCGCCGTGTTCATCTCTCACTGCTCCGCAGTTCAGTGGAAAAAAATCTAGATGAGAGTGCTAAAAATGTATCTTTAGTGACATGTTGCAACCAAGGCTTTTGTATGCCTTGAGGAGGTTTTCCACCAACAACTGGTAGTTGTCTGCCTTGTTGTTTCCGAGAAAATGTATTGCCACTAACTAGAAGGCTTTCCATGCCGTCTTTTCCTTGCCACGAATCTGAGGACCAACAAAGACACCTTCCTTTATCTTAGCTTCACTTAACCTTGGAAATTTTCCACGGAGGTACTTGAAAGCTTCTTGTGTTTTGTCCATGGCCTTGACAAAGTTCTTCATCAGACCCAGCTTGATGTGTAAGGGTGGTAACAAAATCTTCCTTGATTCAACCAGTGGTGGATGCAGAATACTTTTCCTCCCAGGCTCCAATGACTGTCAGAGTGACCAATCTATCTTGATGTAGTGGGAATCTCTTGCACGACTATCCCATTCGCAGAGAAAACAACAGTACTTTGTGTATCCAGTCTGCAGATCAAGCAAGAGAGCAACAACCTTCAAATTGCCACAAAGCTGCCACTGATGTTGGTCATGGTTTATGCACCTCAAAAGTTGTTTCATGTTGTCATAGGTTTCCTTCATGTGGACTGCATGACCATGTGGACTGCATGACCAACTGGAATTGATGGCAAAACATTGCCATTATGCAGCAAAACAGCTTTAAGATTCATCTTCAATGAATCAATGAACAGTCTCCACTCATCTGGATCATGAGCGATGTTGAGGGCTGCCATCACACCATCGATGTTGTTGCAGGCTACAAGGTCACCTTCCTTGAAGAAGAATGGGACAAGATCCTTTTGATGATCACGGAACATGGAAACCCTAACATCACTTGCCAGGAGATTCCACTGCTGTAGTCTGGAGCCCAACAGCTCTGCTTTACTCTTGGGTAGTTCCAAATCCCTGACAAGGTCATTCAGTTCACCTTGTGTTATGAGGTGCGGTTCAGAGGAGGAGGATGGGAGAAAATGTGGGTCTTGTGACATTGATGGTTCAGGACCAGAAGTTTCATCCTCTTCCTCTTCCTTGTCTGACTCAAGTGAGAATGATTCTGGTGCATCAAGAACTGGCAGTCCTTCTCCGTGGGGTACTGGGCGTATAACTGATGGAATGTTTGGATAATGCACAGTCCACTTTTTCTTCTTTGACACACCTTTCCCAACTGGAGCACTGTGCAGAAGTAACAATTGCTGCTATGATCTGTTGGCTCTCTCCAAATCATTGGCACTGCAAAAGACATAGATTTCCTTTTCCTGTTCAACCACTGGCAAAGATTTGTTGCACAAGTGTTGCAGCATATGTGTGGGGTCCACCTCTTGTCCTGACCTCCAATTTTGCAGCCAAAATAAAGGTGATAGGCTTTCTTAACCATAGTGGTTATACTGCGCTTTTGTGATGCAAAAGTCACTTCACCACAAACATAGCAGAAGTTATCTGCACTGTTCACACAAGTACGAGGCATCTCTGCTCACTTTGGCTAAACAGAAATGTGTCCCTTTCCAAAATCAAACACTGACAAATAAGAGAGCACAACACTGTATGATTTCTAGAACTGATATAGGGCAATTTGTTCAGCAGAGTGATGTAAGCTTTGTTATGATTGCATCATCCATGACTTCTAGGAATAACATGATGCAATTCATATCATGTATCACACAATACCAGCTTCAGATTGCATCATTCATTGTTTTGCCTAAAAAGCCAGTACTGTCCAAAACCAGTCATAGATTTATTCATAGATCCAGTCAAAGATGTATTTTAGTCATTTCTGGTTTAAATTGAGATCCCTTCCCTTTATAACTCACTTATCCTCCGCCATTCGCAAGTCAAGGGTCGTATATACTGACCCAATAGCATATCTTGAAAACTAGAGCCAATCAACAATTTTAAGCATCATTTTTGTTCTCAGTGACCCAGAATTAGTAAAGTTTGACTACATTTATTTCAGAAGGATTTTGGCTGTAGAGCAGTGTTATCTTTCACATACAGTGCAACTATGCCTCCCACCCGGCCTGTTCTATCCTTCCGATATATGATGTATGATTGTGTCCCACAGATTTTCCTCAGTCCACCAGGTTTCAGTGATGCCTATTATGTCAATCTCCTCCTTTAATACGAGGTACTCTAGTTCAGCCATCTTATTAGTCAGACTCCTAGCATTTATGTAGAAGCACTTTACAAATTTGCCACTGCTTATTTGTCTGCCCTTCCCTGATGCATTGGATTCCTTTATATGAGGTTGTTTGTCTGCTCTGGCCCATGGTTTGTCCTTTCCCCTCCTCTCTTTCTGACTACAGCTTAGAGAATCTCTATCAATGGATTCTCCTCTAAGAGAAGTCTAAATCCAATTTATGTGCATCTCCGCACCAATTGGCTTTCCCCCATCTCTTAGTTTAAAAACTGCTCTACAGTCTTTTTAATGTTTAGTGCCAGCAGTCTGGTTCCACCCTGGTTTAGGTGGAACCCGTCCTTCCTGTATAGGTTCCCCCTCTCCCAAAAGTGTCCCCAGTTCCTAATAAATCCAAACCTCTCTTCCTTACACCATCGTCTCATCCATGCATTGAGACTCTGAAGCTCTGCCTGCCTACCTGGCCCTGCACATGGAACTGGAAGCAGTTCCGAGAATACCACCATAGAGATCCTGGATTTCAGTCTCTTTCCTAGGAACCTAAATTTGGCTGCCAGGACATCTCTCCTTCCCTCCATGTCATTGATACCTACATGTACCACGACCACCGGCTCCTCCCCAGCACTACACATAAGTCTATCTAGATGCCTCGAGAGATCCGCAACCTTCACAAGTGACCATACGGTTCTCCCGATCATCACAAACCCAACTATCTATGTTTCTAACAATCAAATCACCAACTACTAACACCTGCCTCTTCCTAACAACTGGTGTTCCCTCCCCCTCAGAGGTATCCTCAGTGCAAGAGGATACTGCAACATCCTCTGGAAGGAGGGTCCCAACTACGGGATGGTTTCCCATTGAATGCTCTGTTCCCTTGAGACTTTCATCCTCTTTAAGAGCACTGGGGCTCTCAGACTGGAGGTGGGACAGTACAACAGTGTCCCGGAAAGTCTCATCAACATAGCTCTCTACCTCCCTTAGCTCTTCCAATTCAGCCACTCTGGCCTCCAAAGCCTGTACGTGGTCTCTGAGGGTCAGGAGCTCCTTGCAACGGGTGCACACATATGCCACTCACCCACAGGGCAGGTAATCATACATGTTACACTCGACGCAATAAACAGGATAGCCCCCACTCTGCTGCTGGGCTTCTGTCTCCATTTTTCTTATGAATAAGTTTAAGTATAAACTGGGCTTCTTATTTTGCTAGTGCTTTTTATGCAGCCTATTGTAAAACTAGACAAATATCAAGATAAGTTGATATACACCCTGGGAGAGCTCTGTGTACCCCTGGAGTGTGACACTTTGACTTAGTATACTGTGCTGTACTAAGAATGTCTTAGAAAGAAAATCACACGAGCTGGCTTAGGATACCAAGGGTCTGGGCTGGGTTAGTGAATGGCAGCATTCTCAGAGACAGCTGAATGACCCAGACCTCATGAAGTATATAGCACAAAAATTTGACACTTGTTGTAATTCTGATCTGCAAGGACATACAGGCCAAGAGACATAGTTTAGCCAGTGGTTACACCATAAGACAAGTTGGCAGTAGCCGACCAAGACAATGCACTTTTCAGCTCGTCCTCTTGCTTAAACAGTGAACTTTGTAACTAAGTTTCAAATCTCACTATATGTACATTGTACTCATTTTTTTAATGGTGATTCTCTCAATTTCCTACAAACTTTATATTAAAGGTACCTGGATGCTGGTGTAGATTAACAGTGATGGCCCAAGCACTACTGGATGCCTGAAGGAACCAGATTGCAGATTTTAAGGGAGGCAGAAACAGTTGTGAGGAACTACCTAAGGCTACATCTAGGCTGTGGGCCATTTCAGGATGCCAGAAGTATCATGCAATGCTATTCTGCATCTTTTGAGCACACCCATTATTTCAAGATAGATTTTGAATGGGTGCGCTATTCCAGTGTCCCTGTTTCAGAATAGCATTTTATTTCAAAATTGCCTTGAAATAAGCTATGCAATTTACACTACATCCCTTTTCTCCTTCCCCCTTCTTTGCCTGAGGGAAAGTTTCTATTGTGTGTTCCCAGCCTTAACTGGTGGCAAGTGCTCTAATCAGACTATGCTCCACACTGACCCCAGATGGGCTTCAGGTGTCCTAATTGGCTTGGCTGCAGACTCTGGGAGCCTATTCTGGAAACATAAACCCACACACCCAACTCCCCCTGTAAGTGCCTTCCACCAGGTTTCTGAAGCCCCTGCTCTCAGGTTGCCACAATTGGCAATAGCACGTGATTACTTTATTATCTATTTGCAACATTCCGAATTTGATCAATCCTGAACTACATTTATTTCAGTGGGAAGGAAAATCCCAGTGAGGAAGTTGATTGGAGCAGAATCCCATTAACAAATACAACACATTTGTCTCTGAAATCTGACATCTCCTATATGGTAGATGAAGCAAACTGAAGAGAAAAAAAAATCTGAAAGATATTGAGATGGTATTGTGATAAACACACCATAACCCTAAAATAAGCTTATCTTACTGGTAACAATTATGTGTAGTGTTTTTGTTAATTTAAATCACAGTACTTCAACATAGTTGTTTGCTTTAATTTCTGCGCCTTTCCTTCTTTTAAAAAAAACCAAACTTCTCTGAATTGGGATGAACAGATTCTGTTTCTGGACACAGAACAGATTGCTACAATCAAAGGGACTTCTGTTATCCAATATTACATTGTATTATTTCAGTCTACTTTAATTTTTAAGGTTGTTCTGGGATAGGTTAGATATATTTTGAGATAGATAATAAATATTTTCTCCATCACATGCTGACTATTTAAAACAAAATACTGTTTGGTGATTAAATATATCATATAAAATCTCCATTGCTGGAATACTTCACTTCCTTATCAGGTAAAATCAGTGTCATAAAGATGAACTCATTCTTAAGTGTAAGACACAACAACAGCTTCCCAAGACTTAGTTGGAACTGCAAAAACCCTTGTTTATGGTTAACTTTATTGATGGCTTCTAAAATATAGAGGGCTTTAATCCTGCTTCACTAATTCCAATCTGAAGACAGCCAGACAGCTTCTAATTGTCTAATTGACAATTAGAAGCTGTATGTTCCCTAAAAAGAAAAATCAATAAATACATTAAGCTATCGTGGAATGCTAAAGTTCAGGAAGAAAGAGAAAATAAAGATACAGTGAACATTAGTGTAAGCTTTCATTGTTTTAATAAAAGTGGGAAATGGAATTTGAAAAATGTGTATGTACATCATTATAAAAAAAAAGTAGAAAGGGAAGGGAAAAAAGATTGTCTACCCTCCCAACTTTGGTTAGAGCCAACCATATTTGTGGGCTTCTGTGATTCCCTTCTTAATATGTGCTTTAAAAATGTAGCAGATTGCTTAGGGCTGGAAGTTCATCAATCTTTTTTTTTCCTGAAGTACCTGCACCCTAAATCTCACCGAAGCTAGCACTTTCTGTGACTGAAACCCAGAGCCATAGAAACTACACTGACTGGGAACAAACCCAGAACATTTCATTTCTCACTTCCAACTTCCTGAAGGAGAATTTGCTCTTTGGGGCAGTCTATGTGGTCTCTAGGACTACGTCTAGACTGGCATGATTTTCTGCAAATGCTTTTAACGGAAATGTTTTTCCATTAAAAGCATTTGCGGAAAAGAGCGTCTAGATTGGCACGGACGCTTTTGCGCAAAAGCACTTTTTGTGGAAAAGCGTCTATGCCAATCTAGAGGCGGTTTTGCGCAAGAAAGCCCCGATCGCCATTTTCTCCATCGGGGCTTTTTTGCTCAAAACAGTTTTTAGCTGACTACACTGGCCCTCTTGCACAAAAGTATTTGCGCAAGAGGGCTTTTTCCTAAGTGGGAGCAGCATAGTATTTGCACAAGAATGCTGACAATCTTACATTAGATCGTCAGTGTTCTTGCGCAAATTCAAGCGGATAGTGTAGACAGCTGGCAAGTTTTCCCGCAAAAGCAGCTGCTTTAGCGGAAAAACTTGCCAGTCTAGACGCAGCTAGGTGTATGTGGGGAACTCAACAGCACAAGAAGCAATGTACTCTAATGAACCAAACACAGAAGACTGAGAGCAAGAACATTCTGCATTATAATCCCAGCTCCACAACTGACTCTAGTGGTTCTCATCAAATCAAGTAGCCTTTCAGTCTTAGTTCCCCTTCCTAAAAAATTGAGGATATAGCCAGCAAGATTTTTCAGTAAATAGTTCATGACTATTCATAGTCACTCATGAAGAAAATGAATACTAATTAGTCCACAAAAAGAATGAAAATTACTCTCCACTTGGTGGTCAGGACAGTCATCTAAGAGGTGGAAGATGCTAGTCCCTATTCAAATGACTATTTATTTATACAAAGTGGAACCACTTCAGCAACAGAGATTGCCAACACCCTCTATCAGAAGAGCTGATAACAATCAGTAGTTAAGGAAACTCATCTGAGAAGTGAAACACCTAAGTTCAAACCCTTTGTACATGTCAGGCAGAGTTGGGGGAATGAACCTGTATAACTAAAGTTTATAGGAGACCATCATCCTTCCTATTATCCTCTATACCACTACTGTTTTGTGCATCTATTCCACGTTGGCTTTTGTCACAAATGCCCAAAATCAAAATGAAAAAACTAGTGTCTTGTTGAAATAAAACATTTCTTTGTTTCAATACAACTCTACAATTGTTTTTCAAATCTTCAGAAAACTTCTGTTTTCAGTTCATCCCAATTTTTCTTTTTCTTTTTCTTCAAAATTACCTGTGAACTAAAACTCCCAAATCCATCCCCTCTTACAAGGTCCCAGAGTCCAGACTCTGGCCTGAGCCCTAATGTCTAATGATTGGGGCTGCCTACTCCGACAATATTGAAGCACCATAATGTGGCATGGGATGCATAATAACCATCCCTTTCTTGGCAGGACCAGAAGGAGCAGTATTAAGAGAAAGAAGTGTGTATGAATGACGCCCCTAATCCAGGCTCTGTAAGAGATAATCCACTTCTGCTTTTTCTATTTTCTCCTCTTTGGAGTTTCTTGCTCTCTGTTCACTATTTCCTTTGTGACTCTCACCCCTCTCATGACTCATTGAATCTCTTCTTCACAAGAGACCATGGCAGTTCAACCGATGTAGTTTTATTTCTTTTACACACCCACACACACACACTGAGAGAGAGAGAGAGAGAGAGAGAGAGAGAGAGAGAGAGAGAGAGAGAGAGAGAGAGAATCTGTTCTTTTGATATAATTTAGAATGGAAACGCATTTATAGATATATAGTTCTATATATTCTTTTCTTTTGAGTGTCTGTCAACAGGGAAAAATGGCAAACAGCAGATACAATTACTTAGACTCATATCCTTCAGCTGATTTATTTCTGAGAGAAATAAGATCATTCTCAAGCACTCCTGAACAAATAGGTTGTCTTTTACATCAACAGACAAGGACACACTCCATAAGTTCCCATTGATCTGCTAAGCGAGAAGATGACAGGTGCCCATGGCAGTGTTTTGGTTAAATATAGATCAAAAGAAGCCTGTAGCTAATAAATTATTCCTCACCAATAGGACTAACTGCAATTAATGGAAATTATTACAAAGGGTTTCAAGAGATATAGATTATTTCTGCAAAGGGAAAACAGCATAAATTAAAAAAAAAGATGGCTTGATATTTCATTTTTATTGTTTTTCTTTCTAGTGCAGTTGAGAGTTTCAAAGAATTTTTATTGTTTCTGGTGATGCTGAGGGAGAAGGAATTGTTTTGGAACTTTTATGGCTGAGTTATTATTTTAGATTTTCCTCGAAGATAGACTTTTCTATTTCTCCAGAGCAGAATATGGTTAAGGAGGTAAAGTGCAATTACAACTAAAGATACTAAAGCAAACCAAAGGAAATGTGACTGTTCTTACAAGATAACTGTGCTAAAAGACAACTAAGGGAAGATAATTCAAAAGTTTCCTATAACTCCCTTGTAAATTATTCAACAGTAACAATCTTGTTATCTTAATGACATTTCATATAATTATGTGCTGGGGGTGAACAAAGACAGGACTAAAAGTAAGATATAAGTAGTTTAGTTTTAAAACACTTCATTTACTGAAACTGCTCCTTTATGATTCAATAAATGGTCCGAATTATCCTTTTAGTTACACTAGTGTAAAATCATAACCTTAACTTCACTGAAACTACTACAGATTTACACCAGCGTAAGTAAGATAAGCATCTAGCAGAGAGCACCCAGCCACTCAGTCAGCAAAATAAAAAAAAAAGTTAAATGAGTTCTCCTTATCATAGCAGTTCTTTTTCCCATGGACCACCAGCAGTCTACAGATCTCTTGAGGTGGATTTACAGGAACAACCAAGAAAAAGAAATTGTATGTGGAAAATGGCACACAAGACAGTCTCTTACAAACCAGCCCAAAAGTGAACAGCTGGAGAATTAGTGTCATATCTGTTAAAGTGGATTTTTTTCTTAATACTTTAGGTTCTCCACCTGAACACTCTGTTACTAAGAGTCACATACAGACAAGCCTTGTTTACCCAGAATACAGATTACTTGAATTAAGTAGTGCCACTCTAAAATTACAATTCCAATCTTCTGAAATACAATTTTCAAAATATTTATAACTCCACTGAGTCAATAAAGTAATGGGGGTTTACCCACATGTAATACAATAAAGTCATACAGCACTTTACGAAAATGTGTAACACTTGTATACTGTGCTGAAGGGTTTATGATGTCCTAAGGACTGATTCTGCCCCCACTGAAGTCATGGACCAACTCTCATTAATGTCAGTGATGAAGGAACAGGAAAATAAAGATAAGAAAAAAATCCAAAAACAGAGGACCTCTGCCTCATTCATTGAATATACGAATCATAAAAGAAAAGAATTAAGGTGACACTGACAACCATTGATCTAGATTCTTCAATATCTGAGTGCTAGAGTTTGCAGCCTATGTAATTTTCTTTTACTGTACAGGTTGCATCTCCCATGATTCACTGTCCAGCACCAACCACAGATGTTCCTGGACCAGAGAGCCCAGGGGCCAAAAGCCTACTGGCAGGAAGGCTGGCGGCAGTAGGACTGAGACCAGGGTCAGCAGGACTGAGGCCAGGATAGCAGCCCACCCAGGGCCAGAGGGGCCAAAGCTAGCATCTGGCAGCCCATTCAGGGCTGAAACCAGAGCTGGAGTAATTCCCTCCTTCAGCACCTGTTGGATCCCAAGGGTACAAGACCAGGGAGTTCCAACCTGTAGTAAATGACACAATAATTAGTAAAGGACAGTATTCGATTTTTTACAAAACAGCTTGTGCCCTGAGATGTTTACAATTTAAAACAGAAAACACATGCAGTTACATTCTGATGAGCCAAATGGCTTCAGAAGCATATAGTGCAACACAAATAATCTCAACTCTGGCATTTTCTTGCCTGAATTCTTAACCACGAGTCTTAATGCTCTCAACATGGCTATTCTACAGACTATTTATATCACTTTAGTGTCATGTATTTTGAGGGTGAAAGAATGGGTACAATTTTCCTTTAACTATTTGTTCACAGTATGTGTAACAAAATCTGAATGACTTGTCCCAAATGTGACAAAATGTTGCAACATTTTGTGGCTTGCATGCCAGTGAAGTGAAGAGGACATCAAACTTGTTTTGTAACTTTAATAGGTCAAACCAGCCATGGTAACAAGGCTCAGCCTAGAGTAGGTGGCCACAAGTGAAAAGCAGATGTGCATTATGCTTTTCACTTAACAGAATTGCAAGCCAGAAGACACAAAAAAGCACTAAACCTTAAACAACTTTTTTGAGGAGGAGGGAGAATAAACTTTTGATGACAAAAAATATGGTTTCATTGATGGATTTAGCTCTAAGTAAGGTCTTTCATGGATTAAGCGTTAAGTACAAACATTAGTCCCAAAACTTACTCTATTTTGAATTGATTAATTTTACATGAATATAAAAAACAACTTGAAATAGCAGAGTTAATCCTTTGTTTACTCTGAGGCTACTGCTACATGAGAAAAAACTATTTCACTCCCCAGTTTCTTTTAAAGTTAAGATACTACTCTCAAGTAGGAGTCTAAACAATTTCTGTTGTCTATTCAATTTAGGTAGTTAGACCATCCTCATCACTATGATGTGTGAGTTTGTCCATCTCCGCTGTCTATTCTATGACTTCATTTTGAAATAACCCCCAAGGTCGATTTTATAAGCGGAGTGTCCAAATTATTTCAAAATAACGGGCTGTGGAATTCAAACGCTGTGCTCCTGCTTTTCATCTGGGGTGTGTCTAGACTACAGGGTTTTGTCAACAAAAGTCCACTTTTGTCGATAAAACTATATCTGCGTCTACACTGCCGCTGAGTTCTGTCAACATAATATCAACAGAACTCGGCAGTTTTGTCGACATATGTAAACCTCATTCTACAAGGAATAATGCCTTTTGTTGACAGAGTTCTGTCGACAGAAGGCGTTATTGCATCTACACTGTCCTTGCATCTACACTGCCATGTCGACAAAGCGGCTTGCTTTGTTGACAGAACTGGGTGTAGTCTAGACGCTCTTAGTCGACAGAAGCTTTGTCGACAGTATCTGTCGACAAAACTTCGGTCGACAAAAGCTTGTAGTCTAGACATACCCCAGGAGTAATGCTAATTTCAAAATAGTTATTTTGAAATAGCAGTAGTGTGGACACTCCAATGCTGCTATTTCAAAGTAATTACTCCTCAGAGTAATTCAAACTAATTACTCCCCGGTGCTTTCTGGATCCACGGTAGCACATCCATATTAAGGAAATCTGCCTTGGACTAATTTCGAGGTTTCCCCATAGTGTTGACACTCATCACCTACAGCCCCTAACTTATACCCCTCCAATGCATTATCAATAATCTACAACCTATCCTGGAAAATGATCCTTCACTCTGACAGTCTTTAGGGGACAGGCCAATTCTCACCTACAGACAACCCTCTAACCTCAAACCTCTAACCTGCACACTTCCAACATAATCATCCAGGAACCCACTCCTGCAATCAACCCCAGTGCCAACTCTGTCCACACAACTGTACAAGCGATATCATCACAGGACCTAACCACACCAGCCACCACATCAGAGGTTCATTTAACTGCATATCCACCAGTGTAATCTATGCCATAAAGTACCAGCAGTGCCCCTCTGCCAGGTATATTGGTCACACTGGATAGTCTCTATGGGAAAGAATTAATGGACACAAATCAGATATTCGAAAAGGTAACATGCAGAAACCTGTTGGGGAGTATTTGTACTTGCCCTGGCACTCATTAATAGATCTCTAAGTTACCATATTATTACAAGCCAATTTCAAAAACCAGCCTGAAAAGGAAGCTGCAAAACTTAATTTCATTTACAAGTTTGATACCTGCAATAGAGGTTTAAACAAAGACTTTAACTGGATTATCCACTACATTCCACATCCTAATGACATAAAAAGTCAAGCACCAGATACTTAGGAGTTCTTAGAACCCTCTCTATCAGCTTCATTTAACATGGACACTCTAATTGACAATTTTTTCCCATTTTTTCCTTCTTTTTCTCTCCCCATCCCCTCTCTTTCTCTGCTATTTATTTTGCAACCTAGACCCCATAACTCCATTCATCTGAAGAAGTGGGTTGTGCCCACAAACGTTCATGATACTATCTACATTTTTGTTAGTCTCTAAGGTGCTGCAGGATTATTCTTAAGTTTTTTCAGTTATAGACTGACACAGCTCTGAAACTCTTGATAATGGAATAATTAGCCTTGAAGTCATCATGTGGTTTTGCCTACAGTTTATGACATTGCAACATACCTAGTTGTAATACAAAGTATCTTATAAGCTAATACCCAAAAATAAGGGCTATTTTTCGAAGATAAAACTACATATGCGGTCCTACCAACACACACTTCTGCACCCATGCATTCATATTTACTTTACTAGATATTCTTACTAAAAAATATCTCTCTCAAATACTAAGATAACCACCTGTTTAGCTACACTTCATTCTGTTACTGTAAAAAATAAAAGGTGTCAGACATTTCATCTACCCCAGGCAGAGTGCGTCCAATTTGTCATTTTCACTTCTGGACTCTTGATCTTTCTTGAATTTCATAGCCTAGTTGTCCACTTATCATGTTCCTTTGTATCTTCCACTCTGCGGGCTTGTATACAGTATTTTAAAACCACATTTAAAAGATAATTGACTTACTTATAGTTATCTTCACAATTAAATACATGCTAAAAAAGTCATTTGGTTTTGCCAAAATGCATTTACTCTGCTCATGTAACTAATGCTATTTACCTCCAAATATGCACTATTCCTTGTTAGTTATACCTTAGAAAGTAGTATCTAGTTTCCTTTTTAAAACAGTTTGTTTTTTCCTGCGTGTAGATGCAACTATATTGTATGATAGCTAAAGTTAGAAAAAGATAAATACCATGGTTTTAAAGAAACTAAAACGTATATTATATTTTAAGAAAATCACTTACCATCACAAAGTCAACATTCAAAGCAAAATTGCAGCCATTAACTCTAAACATAGGGGGGAAATGTTATCTTCTTCAATGCCTTTTTAAAGTTACTGTTGGCCAAATGATGACATTATAAAATGGCAAACAGTATAACAGATGATGGTAAGGCGATTGAAATTGGGTAAAATGGTTATATTGCATTGTATCCCTCCTTCTATTGCTCCCTATGGCCAACATCTAGAAAGGAGCTCACTGCTAGGAAGAATACATTTGGGTTGCAGCCTTTTTTTTCATTTCTCTTCTACCTGAATAACAATTAACCAGCTAGGAAATAACTGCCTTCATTAACATTACAATTTCAAGGGATTTGTTCTGGTCAGTCATTATTATCCTCATCATATGCTCATTATTCCTGTGGTGTTCAGGCCAGTATCGAAGCTCCTCCACTCCTGTTTGTTTCTGGTCTTTCAATGGTTCCTCAGCTATGCCCCAGGTTTTTCAGCTCTGCTTTCACAGCTCTGTACCATGTTGTTCATAGAATGCCTTGTTTTTGCTTACTTTCAAGTTTCAATCTTATTGGTATTCTGGTGATGGACTCAGTTTCCATCAAAAGCACATGGTCAATCCATCGCCAGCACCTCCTGACAATGAAGGTGCTCATATCTTCTTGGCTGTATTGTATGACTAGGTTTCTGTTTGAGATTTTTCTAAGCCAAAAAGATACAGAGGATTTTTCTGAGGCAAGTTATATGGAATGAAGATACCTTAGACATATCATATTCCTCAGCAATCTACACTGTAAAGTAGTATTGAAAATATGCAGCTCTGATAAATCTTGAGTGTGGTTCTGGTGGTGTATTTTGATGGTTTCCAGACTATTTAAGTTCCTGAAGGTGGTCCTGGCTTTAATTATTCTGTTCTGGATGTCTGGGTTTGTTCTACCATCCTGGCTGATTGTGCTCCCCCAGGATGTGAATATTTCTACATTGGGGAGAATGTGATCCTCTCTATGAACTAGTGACAGTGATTAGAGCTCTGAAAAGATTTTATCAAGAGCCAATTTGGAGTTAGATTTTACCTTTGGGTAGAGGGCATCAGAGGATTAATTCTGGGTACATCTACACTTCATGACTATTTCGGGATCAATCAATCAATCATAGAATCTGAACACTAGAACTTGAAGAGACCTCGAGAGGTCATCGAGTCCAGTCCCCTGCCCTCACAGGAGGACCAAGCATCTATCCCTAATAGATGTCTATCTAACCTGCTCTTATATATCTCCAGAGATAGAGATTCCATAACCTCCGTAGGCAATTTGTTCCAGTGTTTAACCACCCTGACAGTTAGGAACTTTTTCCTGATGTCCAGCCTAAACCTCCCTTGCTGCAGTTTAAGCCCATTGTTTCTCATCCTATCCTAAGAGGCCAAGGAGAACAATTTGTTTCCTTCCTTCTTGTGACACCCTTTTAGATACTTGAAAACCATTATCATGTCCCTTCTCACTCTTCTCCTTTCCAAACTAAACAAGTTCAATTCTTTCAGTCTTCCCTCATAGCCCATGTTCTTTAAACCTTTAATCATTCTTGTTGCTCTTCTCTGGACGTTCTCCAATTTCTCCACATCTTTCTTGAAATGTGGTGCCCAGGGATCCGAAAATAGCTACCCCATGTCTACACAAGCTGCCCGTTATTTCAAAATATTTTTTGAAATAATGGGATAAGGGATGGCTCAAAATAGCATGTTATTTCAAAATTTGGCACTATGTAGACATGCCAAATTTCAAAATAAGCTATTTCAAAACAGATTTGAGATAAGATATGCAATTTTCAATTTGAGATAAGAGTACGAATTGTGTATCTTATTTCGAGTTTAGGGTGCTGTGTAGACCAACAGAATGGGAAAAGTCTCATTTTTTAGCCTCCTATTTTAAGGAATCCATGACATCTCCATGGTCCAGAAATTATAGTGGCATATATTTTAACAATTCCTATTAAAGAACTGAAAAAACAAAAGGTAGATTTATTTGTTCATTTTTCACTTATATAATGAAGTGAGCATAGGCTGAGTGATTCTCAAGCTCAATTTACAACCCCATGCCCCACCCACAATCCCAGAATAGTCAGATGTTTCCACCAAAATGATAGGCAGTGAAATAAATAACAATATTGTCATTTATAGTATTGCTGTTAAATGTCAAAATAAGTGTTCTATGACTGTTTTCTCTTTTCAGAGCTATTGTTTCTAATTGCTTTTGTAAACACAGAAACAGACAACACTGCCGCTGGTCCCTTTGAGAAAGTTGTACGCCTAGCCACCAGAATTAAAGGTTTATAGCATATTTTGGCCATTTTGCACATGCAGAGAAGGCAGCCAGAATCCTAGTTCTTGATTTTCCCAAGCAAAAAGATATTGGATAGATGGTGGAAATCATAGTATTACCAGCAATACTGAACAGAAACTTGGTACAGGATGATGAGGATGAGGATGGGACAAAGGTGACTAAACATGTATACTATCCCTAAACCCTTGAAATAGCTGGGGAGTCTATCTGGTCCCTGGCATATTTGAGCAGCCCCACCACTGCTCTGATTTATGCTCTTGTTACGTATAGTCCCAGAGGTCAAGGACATCCATGAATGCTCAGCACAACACAATCCAGCCACACCCCTTCTTTCCTTCTTCAAACTCACTATATTAGAAATAAAGAAAGCCAGCACAGCACCATTCTACCCATTCTGTGCTGAAGGTAGCAGCCTCTTACAGTGGGTATTTGCCATGGAAGTGCAAAGTGATACCAACCATCCAGACTGGCATGAAAAGGCTTTAGCACAACAAACTCTGGCTTACCAACCCCACCACCAAAAGCTTTTGTTTTTTCAGATGGGGCTTGTGGATGATTATAATGTCCTAGAGGGAGACAGAGTACTTTAGAACTTATTGCTTGACATGTATCTGGAATACAGTTGCATGTATCTTCTCAAGGGTTCATCATGACATTCAGTACTTTAATTTCTGTTTCTGAACACAAGGTGTCCATGTGCCCCAGCGTAGGGACTCAAAACACTCACTAGTAATTTCCAGTTGAGAGTCACACATGCATCCTGAATACTCTCGTCCACTAGCAGCTCCAACCCCTCAGGTATATAGGAACCAGTGATCCCAGCCGCCACTGCAATTAAACAGGGACCTTGATTCCAGTTCAGTTATATGGCACTGAGCTCTATCTCCAGTGCTGGACATGAGGAAATGCTCTTCAAAGAGCCCACTGATGCCAATGCAGAAAAAAAGAGGCATCATAATTAACAGTGTAATATCATAGCAAGAAGAGGGTATAGATTTCATTTTTTTTACCCTGAAGGGGTCAAGGGTCTAATGCTTCAGTTGGGCACCCCTCTTATTCCATCTCAGCACCAGAGTGTTCAGGATAGTCCAGCACCTCTTTGTAGGCACAGCCAGCATTAAATAAAATCATACTCTGGCCCTGTTGTTTTCAGCCTCTGAGCAATCTTCAGATGCTCAGGGAGATACCTGCAGTATCCTCAAGCAAAGTTCTCTCTTCATAATAATTTTTCACACCAAAAGATGTTTTTTCTTTGCATCATCACCAATCTTCAGGTCACTCCAGTATCTGAGTCACTAATTCAGCTAGTTTCCTCAATTTTGATCCCATTTAGATCTCTTCTCCAGGAAGAAGGAAGGGTTTCTGAGATGAAAATGTCTCTGAATCATCATGTCAGAAAATTAAGGCTGTGAGTCCCACTCAAAAATTCTTCAGTCTCCTATTGTGACTCCTGCATGGGATGTTTTCTTGTCCAAAGATTCAGATTCTTCTTCAGAATCTAACAAGTCCTTTACCAGAAAAAAAAATCATATCTTGGAAATAAAACTAGACTTGAGAGACATATTGGAAAGTAATTCCTGCTAGACATGCTGATGTCACAAGGCTCCATTATTTTCTTCAAACAGATCAATGTCCCCTTCCCATATGCTCATCAAGCTGAAGACTGAGAGGAAAAATAAATCTTGAGAGATGGAGAAATACCTGTTCCTTAGGAGACTCTTTCTTTTTCTCCTCTTTGTTCTTCCTTGCCTGACAAAACTAGTTTACATGTTACAGTGACATCAACTAAAGACTTTAAAAGCCTTTTAGAATTATTGACGCACATGGCAAAAAAAAAAAAAAACCCAAAACACTGGGATAATCAATTGGAAATTGTCCAGGAAAGTGTATAAGCTGTTTAACATTCTGCAACCAACATCCTAAAGCAGAACTGAACTTCCTATTAATGAAGAGATATATTGGCTCTAGGAAAAGGGATTACCATTGTACCTACTTCAAAATGTGCTGATCCAAAGATTTTGAATATTTTTATATCTACGCAGTTCCACCTCCACTGGTTGTCACCACTACCAATGAGAAATCTAGAGAAACAAGGTGTGTGAGTTAATATCTTTTATTGGACCCATTTTCTGTTGGTGAGAGAGACAAGTTTTAGTCCTTATACACAACTCTTCTTCAGCTCTGGTAAACTAACTCAGAGGGCAGTTCTACACTTAAAATGCTACATTGGCACAGCTGCATCAATGAACTGTGCCACTGTAGTACTTTCATAATGTAATGTAATATATTTAAGAGAGTTTGTCCGTCTGCACATCTGTCTGTTTGTTCAAGAACTTTTCCTGAATGGTGAGAGCTAGGGCTATCAAATTCAGTATACCATTTCCTTTTATCATAACTTAAAGCAACGTAAGGGTTTGGTTGTGCCAGGTAAATGGGATGTGCCTGGAATGGGAAATGAGACAGACTCACCAAACCAAGTACAGTCCTCAAAACTGACATAACCGAGCAAATGTTGAAAAAGACTGAATCAAGATGAGCCAGAAAAATAGGTGCATCTTGATAAACCTTACAGAAAAGAGATAAAATAGAGAAATTTGAAGTAGTGCTCTGTTTTGGTGCAGCTAAATCAATGCTCAAAGTTTGAAAACGAAAAGAAAATATTACTGGAAACAAAATGGACTATAGCCCTGTTTTGTTAACACATGGTGAATCACAAGAGTTTATAAGGCTGAAGAAACAAAATGCACTTGATGGAATACCCAAATTACAGACCCAAGCAATACGGGATAGATCTACTAATAAACACTTCAAGGGAATCAGCTTCCAAAGAGGAAGAATCCAAGTGAATCCAAGAATCCAGACTATCTTTTTAGGAAGCACATATATTCATCAGTCCCTTACAGGTCAGGATAGTGAATTATCAGGCCATTCTATTTGAATATGTTTACCTGAAATAGTCTGGACTGTCAGCTTTTTAAGAACAAGTTACCCTCAGAGTTTAGAGATAAGCCAAAAAATAAATCTGGGAAGAAGGCAACAAGGCCAACCAATTGCTAAAACCTTACTTCAAACTGCTTTAGATGCTGCTGATTCAGATTTTCATTCAGTGGCTACAGATATTAATGAGACATTCATCATTGTTATCTGTATCATATTTCAAGAGAGAAAAATAACACTACTGAAGACTTATTTAATGATCAAAATCTATTCAGTACTTCAGAGTCTCTGCATTCACTGACAATTTTAGAGATCCATAGTCAGATCATTGGGCCTCTCTCCTACAATCAGGAAGATAGCATTTTGATCTTAATGTTCATTCTCTAGATATAGCTCAATATTCCTCTTCTTCATCCTCTCATCACCAGAGACCTTCTGAGCACTTCAGAAAGATCTTGATATAAGAAAAATAAGCCAAATCCCTGTCCTCTTCTATAACTACATAGTCAGGTCACACAAAGAGACATCAAATTTAGTGTGCTGGTTGAAGATCTTAGATGAGGTAAATACTTAGAGAGTCTAACCTCGTTTCCAGGAAGTTTAGGTAGCAAGCTATACAGAATCATCTCTGTTCATCAGGAATAATTATGTCATTAGATTTCAGTCTGTGCCTTTCACCCATCCTGTCTTCCCATTTCTTCTTCGGGTGCCAGTCTCATAAGAGTGCCATGTGTTAGCAGATTCATGACTTAATCAAGTTGGAAGCAACCATTGGCACCACCTCTGTGGGTGCTCCAGGGCTGTAGCACTTATGGGGGAAAAACGGGCGTTAAACACTCACCGGCAGTTCTATGGATCAGCTCCTCCCCCATGCTCTCAACACCCCTTGCCTATCAATACCAGATATTCAGTGGTATGCAGAAGGCACTGGAAAAGACAGGGAGGAAGAGAAGCAAGAAGAAGCGGGGAAGAGGTAGAGCAGGGGCTCAGAGAAGTGAGGTGAGAAGAGTCAGCAAGGTTTGAGAACTTAGGGGAAGGAGTGCAGTGGGGGTCTGGCCTGAAGTAGAGTTTGGGTCAGATATCCTCCAAGAACTCAGGAAGTCAGTGCTTAAGTGACTGACTCAGGGGTTTATCAAGAAAGGGTTCTAGTCTCATTTCCTCATACTGAAAAAGAAATGGGATTTGCACCCAATTCTAGATCTTAGAAATCTCAAATATATTCAGCACACCGAATTCTGTAGTAACTCTTACTTTAATTGTTCCTGATCTAATCCCATGGATTGGTTCATTATCCTAAACTTATACAATACTTATTCTCAGACTGTCTGAGACTGTTCATTATAATTATGTTTTATTCCTAATTTTAGTCCTTTGAGTTTCTTATTTTATTTTTATGTGCCCTTGTGTACTATTACTTTTAGCAGAATGTGTTTTGCTTTTTCAAAATCAATAAAAATACAAAATTAAAAACATCTTTTACGGAGGCTGCAAGAACAGAGGCCTTTTTCAAATCCGAAAGGATCTTCTGATCAAACATGCCTGTATTTTTTGCTTTACCTTCCCCAATTTTCAAGCCTCTTATTCTTCACCTTTTCCTGAAGAATACTTAAATACGTCCCTTAAAGAATGTATTGTACCCTTGAGATCAGAATGGCCATTCTCTAATAAATACATATTTACACAGATAACTACAGACTGGGAAAAATCACTCTAATCCCTTCAGTAAATACAGAGTTTAATGATATAAAAAATGTCTGGCCACTCATCTGGAATCTGTACAGGGTGATTTAAAGAAAAGTTTATTAATTCCCACTAGATAGGATTTGTGTAATTTCATAAGCAGAGTAAAAATCACCAAGCTGCAGCACAATTTTACTGCCTTCTCTCTACCTGACAGCTCCACTCAGAGATTGTCCGTGGAGCAGAAGTATGGAGCTATGTGAGGGCATGTCTACACTACAGAGTTTTTTTCGGAAAAACCAACATTTTTCCGAAAAAACCTCACTTATGTCCACACTGCAATCATATTCTGTCAGAAAAAAATCAAAAGAACAGAGGGTTTTTTCTGAAGTTGATAAAACTCTCTACACGAGGAAGAACACCTTTTCTTTCAGCGATCTTTCAGAAAAAGGCGTATGTGGACAGGGAATAGGGAGTTCTTTCAATGGAAGAGGAAAGAGGAAAAAGCACAGGTGCCCTACTGGCCACTCCATCCGTAGTAGTCATATATTACATGCGAGATAGCGTCCATTCAGTGTGGATGCTATCTGTCAAAAAAGCAGATCACTTTCTCGATGTGCTTTGGTACTGTGGACACTCGCTTTTGAAAGAAATTTTTTCGGAAGATCGCTTCCAGAAAAACTTCTTCCAAAAGAAGCCTGCCGTCTAGACATAGCAGCTGTGTCTACGTTGGCACCCCTTTCCGGAAAAGGGATGCTAATGAGACCAGTCGGAATTGCAAATGCCGCGGGGGATTTAAATATCCCCCGCGGCATTTGCATGAACATGGCTGCTGCTTTTTTCCAGCTTGGGGTTTTGCCGAAGAAAAGCGCCAGTCTAGACGGGATCTTGCAGAAAATACTTTCAAGTAGGAATAAGGGATCTTCCAGAAAAGGGCTTATTTTCCGCAAGATCCCGTCTAGACTGGCGCTTTTCTCCGGCAAAACCCCGAGCCGGAAAAAAGTGGCAGCCATGTTCATGCAAATGCCGCGGGAGATATTTAAATCCCCCGTGGCATTTGCAATTCTGACTGGTCTCATTAGCATCCCTTTTCCGGAAAGGGGTGCCAATGTAGACAGCCCCCCTGTGTAAGAGAAATGACAGGAATAGAGGTCCCCACATAAAAATACAACAGCAGTCAGAGTCTGAAGTCTCTTTGGCTATGTCCACACTACAAGCTTATTTTGAAATAAGTTATTTCAAAGCAATAACTAC
Organism: Pelodiscus sinensis; assembly: GCF_049634645.1. NCBI lineage: Eukaryota > Metazoa > Chordata > Testudines > Trionychidae > Pelodiscus > Pelodiscus sinensis. The sequence goes on from NC_134718.1 coordinate 27,516,069, forward strand.
TGAAATAACTATTTTGATTCCCATTGAAATAGCACAGATTTATATTGAAATAGCACATCCACACTGATTGGAGCCTGTATCGCATTTAAAGCCCCCTTGAAGCACTCCAGGCAGGGCATGAGGACAACAGTCACTTCCTTTAGCTGCTTCCTGAGGCTAGCTGAGGCTCATGCTTAAAGGGACTCCCTTCTATACCGGTGTCTCAGCTTCTTTTCCCTTGCCTACCTCCTTGAGGTACAGCAAACACCACACCATGTGCTCTAGTTGCCCTTGCAGAAGCCACAGCACTTCCACCATGGATCCAGACCTACTGCAAAGCAGTCACCAACTCTTAAACCTCCTGCTACAATTCCTGGCGCAGTTTATGCAGGCTGCCCTCGTGGCACTGCAGAACCACAATGACCAGTTCAGAATCGAACTAGGGTGGCTAATGTAGGCATTCGAACTTGCAAATGAAGCCCGGGATTTAAATATCCCAGGCTTCATTTGCATATTTCTGGGCGCCGCCATTTTTAAATGCCCCATATTTCGAACTATCTGCCCACAGCTACACGTGGCACGGACTAGGTACTTCGAATTAAAGCTCCTAATTTGAACTACCATTAAACCTCCTTGAAGGAGCATTTATGGAGCATTTAAAAATGGCAGTGCCCGGGAACATGCAAATAAAGCCTGGGATATTTAAATCCTGGGCTTCATTTGCAAGTTCGAATGCCTAAGTTCGAACTAGGGTGGCAGTGTAGACATACCCTTACAGGGTTAATACTGCCAAATTGTTACATAGCTACTGCAAAGTGACACATCAATAAGTGCATGCAGAGCAATGCATAAAGGAGTAACAGGCGCTTAGAAATGCTTTCGTCCCCTCAGTCTGCGGGGAGTTCCATTCCTGTCACCTTGTACTAGGGCCGCAGTGGACATGGCTCCAGCTGGGGGAATCCAGGGTACCCTCTGAGGTCTAGGTGCCTGGTGAGACCCACCGGGCATGGGACTCCCTACATTAGTTATATTCCAGTTGTTTACCAGGTGTGCGCACACTGGCTCAATGCAACTCTCAACATCATGAGCTGAGACTGAGGTCAAACTTGTTTACCACTTAGTAGTTTCCCAGCTCATGTGCAGGGTTAAAGCTGATAAGGGCCAGCTGCTATTTGCACCATCTGGGTACCAGGCTATGTACTCCAAGGATGGAAACTTCCATCCCAGCCTGCTAAACTGCAAGCCACACATATTGGTTTTTATGTGACAGTGGGAACACATCATCACGGAGCAGTGGGATAAACAGCAGTGGCTCCAGAACTTCCGCATGCAGAAGGACAACTTCCTGGAGCTCTGTGAGTGGCTTTCCCCTGCTGAAACTGCTGCATAACCTGCAGCATGACAGTGTGGGGCCATCGCATGCCCAGGGGCAGCTCCGGCTCCATACCCAAATAGAAAAAAATGCTGTGGCATCCAACCAAACCGGGCAACCAGAGCACGCACTGCAAAAGTTTTACTGTCCCTCAGAGAGGTAGCCAAGCCCACAGCAGAACCTGAGAAACAGCTGTCCAGGGAGGTCCCTTTAAGCACGCATCTCAGAGAGCCTTAGGTAACAGCACCTGGAAATAACTGCTGACCTAATGCCCTGGCTGAAGTGGCTCCGGGGGGCCTTTTATGTGAGAGAACATCCAATAAGCATGGACACTCTCTTTTGAAAAAGAAGATCACTTTTTCAATCTGCTTTTGAAGTGCGGATACTTGCACTCTAGATGTACAGTGGAAAGCTTGCAGTCTAGATGTACCCTTAGTCACCATGGCCTTCCCCAACTGTGTGGGAAGGGGTACTTATCATGGTCCTGCAGGCCCTTGTGGATCACTGAAGCTGGTTCACTGACAGGCACATGATGTCCATGTGTTTAGGAACTCCAGCCTGTTCCAGAAGATGCTTGCCGGCACTTTTTTCCTAACTGCACCATCAGGATCATGGAGGTGGACATGCCTATGTCCTCTGCCTCACTGTACCTGAGCAGGAATGGATGCTGCCCAAGGGTGTGGGCATGACCGTGTGACATTGCTGCTGTGTGCTTCCATGACCCCAGCCTCTTTGGTGGTGGCTTGTAGAAAGGTGTCCCATCACATTGGGAGTAAGGCAGTCCTGTGCAGGAACCTTGTGAGAAGGAGCAAGGATTCCTGTGAGACAGCCTCATAGATCTACATGCTCTGGACTGGTGCTCCATGTGCACCCACGTGCACAGGCTGTTGTATGACCCCTCCAGGCCAAAAAGTTCAAGCAAGGAGTGTGCAGTCCCTCACAGTCCACCACCTCCCCCATGTTTAGATAGGGAAAGTGATGGAACTCGCCTGAAATGCCTTCCCCAGCCTCGTTGAAATCCTAGGAGGGGCGTACCAGCTCAAGGGAGATGACTATCTTCTGCCTGGTGGGCATGGTGTCATTGCTGGCCTCCTCCTCCTCCTCATTGTCATCCTAGTTCACAGCCCTGCTCTCCTAGGGGCTAGTGATGGGTGTCTCCAGGCCAAAGTTCATGACAAGGGAAGTGAAGCAATTGGCTCCCCCTCCCACAATGCCATCCAGCTTCTGGTAATACCAGCCTTGGTGCAGGCTTGCTGCAGTTCCTAAATTTTCATGCTCACCTGGTCCAGCGTGCATGTGTGCCATAGACATCTGCATTCCTGTGCCTGATGAGGAGATCCTGGAGGTTTAACTCCTCACCCCACACCTCTACAAGATCCAGGATCTCCATACTAGTCTAGGATGGTGCCCTCTTTTGCCCCTGGCCAGGGGCCTTCAGAGGTGGTTGCCAGTGTGCTTGCAGCAGCAGGAGGCTCAGAGGGAGCACTGGGATCTTCCATGGCAGCAGGGAAGGCACAGCAGGGTGTTGCTGTGTAGCAAGGTGCTAGCTGGGCTTATGTTGTGCCACAAATCCTTTCCCTTCTGCCTCCATCTTTAAACCCTGCAGGAGAAGAGAGTTTTGAGGGGTGTGGACAAAGTGGCCACAAGAGCAGCTGTGAGAAGTCCTGGAGGCCAATTATCTCAAAATAACCACAGCTGAGCATCCACACACACCCTATTTCAAAATCGAAATTTCAAAATAGGCATTATTCCTCAGAATGCGGGGTTATTGTTTTGCTATAGCAAGCCCATTATTTCCAAATAATGCGCTTGCTGTGTGGATGCTTGCCTTGTTATTTTGAAATAATGTGAGTTATTCCTTCACCTCACTACAATCCAACTCGCAGAAAAGAATGTAGAATCACTTGTTAGTCTATGAGGTTATTTGTCTTTAGAATTCCCCCTATAGGCTGGGATCTGCAGATGCTCAGCACTTTTGTGTCTAAATTGGTCAGATGGATTTTGGGGCTTTTAGACACTACAGTTTGAAAATTCTGGACTGAGCATTTTGTTTTCTTAAAAATCTTTTTATTGTTTAGCGGCTTGGGGGTGGAAGTGGGGAGTGGTGTGAAACCCAAGACTATTTTTTCTTTTCTTCCTAAAACTGTTAGGTGCTAAATACTATAAAAATTCAGGCATCAACATGTAGTGATAATACCTTTGAACACTGTTCCCATGATGCAGTTCCAGTCATTGTTTGGCCTTGATCAAGAAACTGATCAGACCTTAAGGCTACAAAACCCATCGCACATGGTGCGGCATAGTTTACAAAAGAAAAAGCTGTGTGACCTATTAGAAAAAGTGCTATAAAACAGCCCACACCAAAACTTTATGGAACATTTCAAATTACCATTGATGGGAAGCTGATGAGCTATTTGATAGTGAGGTGGCCAAAGTTCAGTTTCTACATCAGCAAATACTAGAGGATCTAGAAGATCTTGTTCAATTTTAATTCATTTCCTCAGCAATTCTTCTCATTCTAGTTTGGTATTTGTTTCTCAGCTGTGAGAGGCCACGAACTTTAAGATGAGTCTAGGTGGCCTTGAAAGAAGTAGCTATTATAGCACATTTTCCCCTTTAAGAACATGGGTTCCTTTGGTGGAAAGGCTGCCAACAAAAATATGTAAAGCAAAACCTCAGAGTCACGAATACCAGAGTTACAAACTGACTAGTAGTCACACACATACAACGCACTGTTAAACGTAAACTACTAAAAATATAAAGGGAACGTTTTTTTAAAATGATAAGGAACCCTGTACTTGTTTCATTTAAATTAAAATGGTTAAAAGCAGCGTTTTTCTTCTGCACAATAATGTTTCAATGCTGTATTAAGTCAAAGTTCAGTTGTAAATTTTTGAAAGAACAACCATAATGTTTTTCTCAGTTATGAACTTTTCATAGTTACAAACAACCTCTGTCCACTCTATGTTTATTTTACGACAAGTATCATTTTTTTCCACTGTCATCAAGCAGAATAATAGCACACCAGGCTCGTGTAATTACATTGATGTTATATCACATTGAATTACACTTCTCCATAGACAAATGAATAGAAGAGCTGCTTCTTTGAGATTAGGAGGGGTAAATGCACACAAATTGCCACTGAACTATGAATCTCTTACTCAAAAGATATTATATTTCTGTGAGTGTGAAGGGCAGAAATCCATGAAGTGGGTGCTATTAGCTTTTATTGTGACATTGGTTTCTTATTTATTTTTAATAAGTTCTATTGTGTTCTATCATGGACAGGAGTGGATCTCTGCTTAGAAACAAACATTTTCAGCTTCTCTTAACTATTTCCAGTCAAAGTCAGAGAGATGAAAAGCTGAAGCCAAGGGAGTTGTTTCAAGTCAGAAGAGAAGCTTCTACCTCTGGCTACAAACAGCTGAGCACTGATCATTTTGCATTTACTCATTCTGTAACAGTGCCTGTGTACCCATTTGGTAGAAATGGGAAACCAAGACCCTAGTAGGAAAAGAAACCAAGAAAAGAATCTAAGCCCACTCTTCTATAGACCTACACAATAAAAGGAAATAACACAGTAATGCAGACTACGTCCAATTCCTTTTCTAAGCTAGTTATGCCAGCTGCTCCCATTGTTCTTCTTGGTAACATATTCTCTACACGAGCTACTCTTTTTCTGAGAAGAAAGTCATCTACAATACTTTTACCACTTGGCTCTTTCTTAGCTCAAAAAGTATTCCCTCTTCCAATGAAGAAAGCAAGTGACTCCAAAGTGATCTCTTCTATTCCAATTGACATTTTTCCTGCTTGAGTGAAACTTAATCCTTTGTAATGCTTCATTTTTTTAAATATCTACTGTCAATTCAGTTTAAGATAAACATTTAGTATTAAAATCAAAAGTGGCAATGAGTTAAAAAGTCAATATAAATGGAAATAGGATGTATTTAAACAGCCGTATGCAACACTGTGAGCCAAAATACCAGAAGGAAAATGTGACTATTAACAAAGGTGAAATCAGCCAGTCTAGTTTACTTTTCAATTTCATTCAATTTGGATAATATATTTAAATCTCCAATTTTAATAAATGTTGGTATTACTAGAAGTAAGCCATTAAGTTTCTGAATGCACTGTTTTGTCTTCAGAGTGTCTTGTTAAACTTGCACACAATTAATAGAACCCAGAAGTAAATTAGGCATTTCACAGAAGTCCTAGAAAGATGTAGTTCCCACTCTAAGGAGTTTTCAGTTGAAAGCCAGAAGCTGGAGAGCCTGGGACTAACCCAAGCTGATTCCAGACTAAGACCCAGTTGTTGACTGATCCTTTTTAAAGGTTAATAGTATTTGTATTAATTGCCAATTATCACAAGATCTTAAGGTTCTTGTCCCCAAATCAGGTTACACAGAATTAAACTGAGTAAGTTCAATATCTTGCAAGGACCTTTGTATCAGATGGCAAGGACACTCACACTCAATGGCAAAGCCAAGCCTTAGAGATCTTGACTAAAATAAGGAATAAAGCCAGAAACATGCCAAGCTGCTTAAGGAAAGAGGAATACTACATAATTACTGATATCTGTGCGATTCATTGTATAAGCTCTTAGATTTGCATTCTTACATGCCTACTTAAGACGTGGTGGTAAGAGGCAAAGAACCAGCCCTGTCTCTAATTTCTCTCTGCTCAGGGCTAATAGCAAATAACAATAGAGTTGAAGGGTCAAAATGCTAATGCTCAGCCTTCCATGCCTAAATCTAACTTCCTCACCCACATAATTCAGAGGTGTACTTATTTTATGGGTTAACATAATACATATCCATGCCATTATAACTCATTATCATACCTGTCTCTTCTTGCTTAAGCTGGTTTACAGTTATCACAGCCATGTTCCTGAGGTTGCTGCGTACTCTTAAATTCCAATTCCTGTCTGTCAGCAAGCTAGTCCAAGATCCCAAAATCTATAGGAAACTCTTAGGGTATGTTTACACTACCACCCTAGTTGGAACTAGGGTGGTTAATGTAGGCAACCGAAGTTGCAAATGAAGCCCGGGATTTAAATATCCTGGGCTTCATTTGCATCTTGCCGGGAGCTGCCATTTTTAAAGCCCCAGTAGTTCGGACTCCATGCCTGAGTAGGTAGTTCAGATTAGGCTTTCTAATCCGAACTACCGGTACACCTCGTTCCACAGAGCACGGAGTCTGAACTACTGGGGCTTTAAAAATGGCGGCGCCCGGCAAGATGCAAATGAAGCCCGGGATATTTAAATCCCGGGCTTCATTTGCAACTTCAGTTGCCTACATTAACCACCCTAGTTCCGACTAGGATGATAGTGTAGACATACCCTTAGTTCATTTATCTAAGCCAAAGGTCACTTGCCTACTATACTCATGTTAACTTGCTTAAGCCACTGTCTTACAGGGTACTGGCCTGTAGGTTCCTTGCATTACAGAGGAATAGAATAAAGGTAAGCTAGCCCTATAGGCTACACATTTGAGATGAACAAGGCAATTCATTATAAAAAAATGAAGGTAGCTACAGTAAAAGGGAGAGCCAGGTAGGATGCTCAGAGAAGCTGTGGTGGGAGCTCAATGCAGGACAGAATAAAGCTCTCCAAGAAGGGAATCTGGCACGGCATGCTATTGCCTCAAAGGGAGGGCAGAATTTTGCCCACTTTCTTAGATACAAAATTATCAGTATTGCTTAGAGGAGATTTTCAAAGTCATAAAGGGCAGCGAGGTGACTAACGGCCACTGACTTCAAACTTGGACTTTTTAAAATACTTCTTACACATGGAAGAGTATACATAAACTATAGAGAGCTGATAATATGCCAAGAGTTGATGAGAAATTAGAACCATGGAAATATAAAACGTTTTCAACTCACATTGGCTACGTCTACACTGGCCCCTTCTTCGGAATAGGCATGCTAATTTCGAACTTTGGAATAGGGAAATCCGCGGGGGATTTAAATATCCCCCGTGGGATTTAAATAAACATGGCCGCCACTTTTTTTCCGGCTTGGGGAAAAGCCGGAAAAGAGCGTCCAGACTGGCTTGAAAGTAGGAATAAGAGATCCTCTGGAATAGGGCTTTATTCCAGAGGATCGTGCCAGTCTGGACACTCTTTTCCGGCTTTTCCCCAAGCCGGAAAAAAAGCGGTGGCCGTATTTATTTAAATCCCGCGGGGGATATTTAAATCCCCCGCGGATTTCCCTATTCCAAAGTTCGAAATTAGCATGCCTATTCCGAAGAAGGGGCCAGTGTAGATGTAGCCATTATGTTTTTCTTTACATAAGCTAGGTTCTGTGTGCCACAAATAATAGACAGACACAATATCTATGGTTTTTGAAGGAATCAGGTACCAAAGAATCTTTCTGTATAATGTATTCATATTGTTTGATATAATAGAGTTACTATAAAATGTTACTATGAAAAATTGCTACATCAGAAATGCTTATCTGTGTGCCCATCCTGGGTCAGCAGGTTGGTGTCATGTCCTAGACTAGGACAAAGAGAAGATTAATCTCTGATTAACGATGGCTGTTCGGTCACAGTAGTATGCTAAAAGTAGCTGCTTCTTTGGAAACAGTTTCATGTTGCCATCTTGAAAGGAGAGAAGGTAATTAGGCTAAAAAGAGAATGATCACAGAAGCTAGGAAACTCAATGACAGAAGTCATCCAGCATGTAATTGCCTGTGTGAGATAAGGGACACTCTGCCTACAGTGTCTGCCTAAATTCAGATGACCCCGCACGGGAAGAGGGAATACATATAGGGTTTGCTGTTTTATATGATGAAGTAAAAAAGCATTAGTGTGTTAGATTTCTGCAAAGTGTCTGAAAATGTCTTTTATACTTCACAACTACTGCATGCTTCTGGAGAGAGTTGAATGAGTAAACAAGAAGCTTCATACTTTTCATTAGAGTGTAGAGAGAGGGTATGTTTAAGTACAGAGGTGTCTGAAGGCTTGATATTGCACCCAAAGGAACTAGATAGCTGATCAGCTGGTTCCAGGCCACAGAAAGGGGTGCCATGTAGGTCTCCTCCCCAATAGTGAGTCAAGGACCCCACAATTATTCAGTGGCTGGACTCTATTTCAGGCTCTCACATAGCACTAACCACAGAATTTCACTTTGTGATTCCAATATTTAGCAATTAGCTCAGGGGTGGCCAACCCATGACTCTCAATCCACATGCGGCTCTTTGCTCAAAGAAATGAGACTTTAGCTAGTTCTGAGCCATGTGCCAGGACTTCTCATGGCCAGCCACTCTGCATATGTGCCCCAGCGCTTGGAGGGAGAAGCAGATGGCGGTGGTGGCTCTGGTGAGATCCAGGCATTAGGTTAGAGTGGGGGTGGGGCTGGGAGTGCCTGGCTCTGGAGGAGGTGTGAGGGCATTGGGCTAGAGCAGGGGAACTGGGGATGCCTGACTCTGGGGGAGACAAGGGGGATTGGGTTCAAGTGGGAGGCTGAAAGTGCCTGGCTTTGGGGGAGGGGTGGGGCATTGGGTTAGAGCGGGAGGTGGAGGGGGGGCTGAAGCACCTTAAACTCAAAGTCTTCATGAGTGCAGAATAAGGCAGCCAAAACAGATGTCATATTTAAATTCCGGGGGGGGGGGGGGGGGCGGAAGGAATCCGCATGAACCTGGTTTACACTGTGTTTCTTTTAAAGGCTATTGTTTGCCAGGCTGAAGCAATTAATCTGAGATATGGGTTTCTCCCTTATTGTTTTTGAACCTCTCATATTTGTAGTCTGAGACAGACCTGAATTTTTAGAACTATAAAAAAGCTATAATTTTCATAAGTTAATAAAAAAAAAAAAGAGGAAACCATACCAGAGATCTACAAGCTGGAGTGAAACAGGCACTTCAAATTGTGCTAATTAACTTCTCAGTTCAGTTTCATTTTAAAAAACTCACGGGACATAATAGGGCACAAGTGTTAGATTTAAAATACATTGTGTGGATGCTTTTTTTTTAGTGTGAGAATATAACTATTTTTAAAGGTTTTTTTTTTTTATTTGATGTTTGTTTATCATCAAGTTCTCTGAAGATCTATGGACTGGCCATGAATTTTTCAAGTGACTAGAGACTTTCTTATTGGTTTTTGTCCACAATATCCTATAATGTTATTTTTATCACCACATTTTGTGTACTATATATAGGTATGGATATATAAAAATAAATATATAATACATGGCTCTTTGCATACTATCCACAGCTATTTTGGCTCTTCATCTCTAAGACTATGTCTAGACTAAAGTGTTTTTCCGGGATAACGGGAAAAAACTCCTCCACGTCCAGGGAACGTGTCTGCTCTTCTGCTTTCTTTTATAGAAGAGCAGACTCACTATTTCGGAAGCCCTGTCTTCCTCCTTCCACAAGGAAGGAGGGCTCTTCCAAAAGAGGAGGTTTTTCTGAAATTTGGCCCAGTGTAGACAAACTAAATTTTGGAAAAGCACAATTCGTGGAGCACAATTTGCACACCTTTTTCCGATAAAGCATTGTAGTCTAGACACAGTCTAACTGGTTGGCCACTCTGAATTAGCTTATGTTTGTATTGGTGCATAAATTCTAGAAAGGCAGCCATGCTTGATGTAAAGTCCCTTGCTAAGATGTTCCAATGGTCAATTATTCCCACTGTCAAAACTGCCTTGATTTCCAGCTTGAACTTTTGGGACTTTCAACTCCCAGCCATTTGATGTTGTTATGCCTTTATCTGCTTGATCAGAGTATTCTCTAGTATCAGAAATGCATCTACAAGGGGTAGTGCATACAAGTCTTACCCTTTTTTCAAAAAGCTGAAGAGATTGAGCTCCTTCAGGCTCATTGTAATACCTGTTTTCTTGGTAACAAATTACTTTTGTACTTCTGCTTTGAACCCTCTCTGCAATGTACATATCACCAAAGCCATATATAAAGCAGTTGGGGACTGAGCTCTTTTGAAAACTTGGTCCCAGTTCTAGGTGCATGATCTTCTGATGCAAAGATTTGTCCCCACACCTGAATGCATGTGAAAAAGCAAACTTTACTCTCTTAAAAAACCAAGATAAAAATGAAGAACAATTTAACAATGTTGCTCCATCTTCTGGAAGTATTGTTTCCCACAAAATAATTTACCGTGTGGGCTATACATTATATCCTGTAATAATTAATGTTCCAAGTTTTATCTGAAGCCATTTTAAACCTTTCTTTACCTAGAAATGATTATCACATAATAAGAATAAAATTGAATATTTAAATAATTCATCATAAATTAAATCTTTCACTACATATAAATTAAAACACTTTCATAGGATATTAGCCTGGGGGCATACAATAAAAAAAAATCAAACAAGTAACTTAACAGCTATATCAGAGTGATGTGATTTTCTGTTGCCAGCTGTTATATTACAGTATTAATGGAGACATAAGAACAGAAATAAAACTTCCTTTAAATTTTAGCCAACAGTACTGCAGACACGCTAAAGGCATTACTAACATTGAGAACATCAACTGCAATAATAATCTTTCAGTCTGAAAATCACCAAATTTAATACATAATAGCTGTTTGTATTTGGATGTGATACTATTGCACTATTACTGGTCGGCAAACCATTGATAAAAATGGGGTCCCATAAAGGAGAAAGGGTAAATCCTCACAAAAATGCATCTGAAACATGCACACTATTCCACACTTAGCACAGCCTTTGGGAGACCCTTCACTCTCTTCAGGCCATAGGAAGACAGCTAATGAATGTGACCTGCCTTCCTGAGGTCTCAAACCCAATGGCATCCTGCTGCAAAAAAGTAATTTCATCCTCCCTCACTGTAATGATCAACTAGTTAAATTGGCCATTTTCATTGCAGATGAAAGTAGCACACATATGAGCCACCTTAAGAAAGCTCAGCCCTCTTTGCAAAACTGGAGATTCAGAAAACACTGAGAGAAAGCTGAGGTAGCACATGCCCAAAGTTTTGTCTGTCTTTGTTATTGAAAGCCAAAGAGGAATTCCCAGGTTCACTGCTGATAGAGGCAATCAAAGATGCTAGAGAGTGCTGCCCTGAAGTGGAACACATTCTGACTGATTCTGAACAAGTGTCACTTACAAATGACCTTAGCAACCTTAAATATGTCTACACAGAAGCATTATTTCAGAATAACTGATGCAATTTCAAAATATCAAAATGAGTGTCTACATAGCAAGCCATTATTTAGAAATAATGTTGAGCTGGAAGACTTCTTACTTGGACTCCTGTAACCCTCATTTCATGACGAATAAGGGAAGTCGAAGGAAGAGTGTTCTTCCTTCAACTTCCTGCTGTATAGACAGCGCCAAAAGTCAAATTAAGCTATTTCGAGTTCAGCTACACAATTGACGTAGCTGAAGTTGTGTATCTTAATTCAACTTTTGCCCTGCTGTGTAGACATATCTTGTGACAGCAGTGTAAATAGTTCGGTCAATGGTGATTTTAAAAAAAAGAACAAGATCATAACGATATTATGAATGTCCTCTTAAAAGAAGTTGTTTTTAGTATTTGTCCTAAAAGCTTCAAAATTATCATTGCTTCCATTTGTGTATTGCGATATCAGGTCTTCTCTAGTTTTCTCATTTCTAATAAAGAAACAAGGACAAAAGCACACACAAAAATATGTCATTTAAAAGAGAGAGTCATCACTCTGTGAAAAAGTTATTCTGTGTTATGGTACCCCATGCAGATTAATTTACATTTTGTAGAGAACTTTTGGTTCATTCCCCCAATAGGACAACAGGACTAGGATGTGGTTTCATAGCACCCTCTGAGAATGATGTATAGCTGTTAGCAATTAGAAATGAGCCTGAATTAAAGAAACAAATCAAATATCACTGAACTATGAAGAATTTCAGATTCTAATCAGGTCTGAACTTCTGTGGCATGGTCTGATTTGTATGGTCTGATTTCTAATGGCAGCCTCTTCTACAGAAATAGATAGAACAGACTATCCTATTTTTCAGGCAAAAAGCAATCAAGGTATATTCTTTGGCTAGAAGATTAGGCAGCTCACACTTTGCAGCATCTCTGGTAAATCCTAACAAGCATTATGTTATAATGACTGATAGAAAGGGATGCTGCAGTAGCATAAAGAAAAAACAGTACTCAAGCAGGGCTAAGGGGTGGGCTAGCCAGGCAGCTGCCCAGGGTGCCAGCCTACGTGGGGCGCCCAGCTCCCGGAGGGCTGCAGCAGCAGCCCGAGGTGGGAGCTGTGTTAACCCCTGCAGCACCGGCCAGCAGCGCCCTTCCCCCATGACCACAGGTCCCTGCACCGCCAGGAACAGCCTGCCCCGGGTGGCCCCGGGCTGTGCGCCATCGGCGGTGGCTGGGCCGACCGGGCAGCACATGCGCCATGTGCCTGCCCATGTCCCCTGGGGGTGGGCCCACGCATGCGCCGTGAGCCCGGAGGCGGGGCCGTGCACCCCAGGGACGGCGGCGTGCATCTGGGGCCCGGGGCGCCAAAATGGCTCGGGCCGGCCCTGTACTCAAGTATACCTATGTGGACAAAATCTTTGATGTGCTGGGTAAACGGGTGCAATGTGCACCCTCTCCCTACGACAATGATCTTCTCTGATAGAAGTGGGGAATACATTTTCTGACTATTATATCTTTAGTAAGATAATTAATTTTGGAGACGGCTGTTAACTGTAGAGACAAAAGATAGCAGGAAAACACAGTAAGGAATTGTTTGTGGCCCTGAAAGACAGGCAAGGGTGACAAGACCATCCTAAAATGTTTTGGAAATGCACACTAGTGCCGCCAAGGGTGGTGGCAAGGTTCCAGGTAATGCAGGAATAAATCAGGATCTATGAGTAGGATAAATACAGAAAAAACAAATGCCAACCCAAGGAGAAATTAAGTGTATAACTAAAGAGCCTGGATTTATTATGTGACATTAAATGGAACTTTGCAAGGCAAAGAGTGAGTATTCAGACTAAAGAGATAATTGCAATTAAAGTGCAGTTCTACTCTGAAGAGTGACTATCACTGAGGGTGCGTCTAGACTACAGCATTTTTTTGAAGAAACTTCCCCTGCATCTAGACTGCTGCTGCGTTCTTTCGAAAGTAAATCAAAAGACCGTGGCAGTTTTTTCAACTGCAGAAAACCTTGTTTTACGAGGAAGAACGCCTTTTTTCGAAAGTGCTCTTTCAAAAAAAAAGCGCTATGTAATGCAAACTGTGCTTTTTCGAAAGAGAGCAACCAGACTGCCTGGGTGCTCTCTTTTGAAAAAGCAGCTTGCTTTTTTGAAAGTATTGGTTGTAGTCTAGATGCTCTTTTATGAAAGAGACTTTTTCGAAAGTATCTTTCAAAAAAGCCTCTTTCAAAAGAGGCTTGCAGTCTAGACGTAGCCTCAGATATGCTCTCTGAGCCCTTACAGACGAGACATTTATTGTGTCCAATATGAATTATGAGTTTAGATAACAAACCCATTAGAAACTGAAACAGAGGGTATGTCTACACTACAGCGCTATTTCGAATTAACTTATTTTGAATTAGTTAATTCAAAATAAGCTAATTCAAAATAAGGCATCTATATCCAAGAACAAATTCGAAATAGCATTTTGCTATTTCAAAATAGCGCGTCCATACTGATTGGATGCTGGATCGTATTTAAGGGCAGCTGAAACAGGTTCCGGTAGGGCATCAGGTCAGTTGTTGCTTTGTGTGGCTGCTGTCTGAGGCTCATGCTTAAAGTGACCCCCTTGGACAGCCGGTTCTCAGCTTTCCCGTTTGCTTGCCTACCTCGCCGAGGAACAGCAAAGCATTTTCCTCTCCGCCTGCTTCAGTTGCTCTCATTTGGGACACCACAGCACTCGGCACCATGGAGCCAGAGCCATCCCTGGGCACTCTGGTGCTCATGTTAAACATCTTGCTGCAAGCCAGGCAGCATTTTCTGGAGGCTGCCTGGCACCTTCTGCTGCAGGCCAGACACCTGGCCTTCCCTTGCCCCTCCTGGGGCCCTGGAGGAGCGGCGCCCGGATGCCAGCTTGCCCCGCCGCATCTAGCATCTGGACACCAGCAGCGACTGGTGGGACCGCATCATCCTGGATCTCTGGGGAGACCAACAATGGACCCAGAACTTCAGGATGAAGGACACCTTCCTGGAGTTCTGCGAGTGGCTGCCCCTGCTCTGCAGCGATGGGACACACGCATGAGGCCCACCATTCCCTCCACAAATGGGTGTCCATCGCCCTCTAGAAGCTCTCCACGCCGGACAGCTACCAATCCATTGGGAACCAGTTCGGCATGGGGAGATCCACCGTTGGAGCGGTGCTCATGCAGGTACAGCACTCACCAGCCACTGGGCCAGGATGGGGAGCTGCAGGGAGGATGTGGGTTGCCCCAGGAAAAAAGGGGGGGAATGGTGTAAGTGCCCTCCCAGGGAGGGGTCAGTCCATCCCGGCTATGCTACAGACCACCCAAGGTGACCAGGATTGCCACAAGGGTTGCTCCTGGAAGTGGGGCACGGGGCAGTGGTGGGGAAAGAACATTCCCAGTGACCCGGGCGCCCCAGTGGCCCTCGGTTTTGTGCGTCTCTCTGCAGGTGGCAAAGGCCATCAACAGGGTGCTGCTCTGCAGAGTCGTCTGCCTCACCAACCTGGACGCAGTCATCCAGGGCTTCGGCACCCTTGGCTTCCCCCACTGCAGGGGGACAATCGACGGGACACACATCCACATCCGTGCCCTGGACCACCAGGCCTCCCTCTACATTAACTACAAGGGGAACTTCTCCGTGATCCTGCAGGCCATGTCTGACCACCAGGGCCAGTTCACGGATATCAATGTGGGCTGGCCTGGCAAGGCACACGACGCGCGGGTGTACTGCAACTCCTCTGTTTGCCATAGGCTACATGCCAGGACTTTCTTCCCCAACTGCCACATCAGGGTCGGGGATGTGGACATGCCAGTGTGCCTGCTGGGGGATGCGGCCTACCCCCTATAGCCCTGACTCATGAAGCCCTACACGGGACACCTCAGCCTCTCCTGGCAGGCCTTCAATGCCAGGCTCAGCAGGGCCCGCATCGTGGTTGAGGGGGCCTTCAGCTGACTGAAAGCACAGTTTAGATGCCTCCTCCCCCATCTCAACCTCTCCCAGCACAATATTCCACATGTGGTGTCAGCATACTGTGTGCTCCACAATGTGTGCAAGAGGAAGGGGGAGGCTTTCCTGCCAGCCTAGATGGCAGAGGCTGACCACCTGGCTGGCCAGTACACACATCCCTTCTTGGCTGCCAGATGGGAGGCCCTTCGGGTGGCTGTCCCCATCCGGGAAGGCCTGCGGGAGAGCTTCCAGGCGGATGAGGACTGAAGTCCTCCCCTGGCATGCCCCACTGAAGTCTGGGGCCTTACATTCCTCCCCCACCTCCTTCTCCTTTCCCCTCCCTAACCCCCCATCCTGATCTACAATAAAAACACGTGTGTGGCCACAAAAAAAGTCTTTATTTCACATAACTGGGGTGGAGGGAGAGGGGGAATGAGAGTGGGGGAGGGGAGGGGAGAAACCTGGGAGGAGGGAGATGGAAGGGGGAGACAAAGGGAGGAAGGGGGAGGGGAAGCTCAGGGTTGGGGGTCTTGCTGGCTCTCCCGTCTCACAGCACTGCGGGTGCAGGGGCGTGGGAAGGAGTGGGTGTGGAGAGTGGGGCAGGAGGAATGGGGGGGGTGGAAAAAGTGAGAGGGGGAGCAGGAGTGTTAGCTGGGGCGTCCGCAGGAGCTGGAGCAGCAGGAGACAGCAGTCGGTCCACCAGGGCCTGCAGGTGCTCATGGAGGGCACAGCCCTGCTCCCAGAGCTCCCTCAAGCTCTCCCGCCACAGCTGCAGGTCTTCTTGCACCCACTGCTCCTGGCTGTGGACCTGCCATCCCTGCAACTTCAGCTGCTGCCACCTCTGGAACTCCTCCATGTTGTGGGTGTGCCTGCTGGCCCGGGTTTGGGTGGAGGGTCCAGGCAGGGTGGCGCGTCCTGTACTTGCAGGTGCTGTGGCTGCGGTGAAACAAGAGAAGTGGTCAGTTCTCCTTGGGGCCACAGTGGGTGAAACCCAGCCCCCCTCTGCAAGGCGAGGATGGCAGGTGTCCGCACCATCACATCCTGCTATCCCCAGGAGTGTGAGCTGGCCCAGGAGTGCACCCCAACCCCTTTGCTGCCTACAGTGTGGTGGCGGGGGGAGGGGAGATGTGCCCTGACTCTGTGTAGAGGGGGCATCTGGAGGGAGGCAGTGTGCAGTGTCTCTCCCGGAGTAAGGTCCCTGGGCTCCTCCTCCTCCCCCACCCCGCGTAAGGGGACCGTGATGTCACTCACATGTGGAGGCCTCCCCGGCTTCAGATGAGGCTGCTGACGGGCTCTCCCATTCGGCTCAGGGTTCCTGGGTGCAGGGCAGGCTCCCTGCAGGCTCCTGGCTGCTGTTCTCCTCCTCCTCCTCCTCTTCCCCTATGTCAGGGGCAGGGCCCTCTGCCCCAGGCTCAATGATGACCAGGGGGGCACAGACCATCTGACCCCCCCAGGATGCGGTCCTGGGCCTCATAGTAAGGGCAGGCCTCTGGGTCAGCCCCTAGTTGGGAGGCCCTGGCATAGGCCTGCCGCAGCTCCTTGATCTTGCTCCGCACCTGCTCTTGACTACACATGTGGCCTCTGGTGGCCAGGCTGGCAGCCATGCAGCTGTAGACAGCCGCATTCCTGTGCCTAGTGCGGAGATTGTGGGCATTGGAGGCCTCCCCCCAAATCTCAATGAGGCCCACGATCTCCACACTTGACCAGGAAGGCACCCTGCCTTTTGTGGCCCCTGGCAGGCTCCTGGGAGCTGCCAGCTTGGTCCTGGGAAGCTGTGGAGGGCTGGGTGGCAACGGGTGGCTGGCTGTGTGCTGGCAGGCTGGCAACTGGCACAGGCACTGTGGCCAGAGACTGCCTCTAAGGGTTGGGGGGGAGCAGACAAGTTTTCCTAGTTTGGCCAGAGTAGCCACCAGGGGGAACTGGGAAGGGATGGAGGCCCCCTAATTTGAAATAAGTGTCTACTCAGCACTTATTTCCAATTAGCTGTTTCAAATGAGGTGTTATTCCTCATAGAATGAGGTTTACCTAATTCAAAATAAGGGCTCCACTATTCCAAATTTTTTCAAAATAGCGGTTTGTATGTGTAGATAGCTATTAAAGTTAATTCGAAAAAACATCTGTTATTTTGAATTAACTCTGTAGTGTAGACATACCCAGACATAATTCACTACTAGAAACAGCACCTTCTAGCTACTGAGTGGCCTTATATCAAAGGACACAAAAATCTGTGTACCATCTCACTGAGGTGATCATCTGAAGAAGTAGGCTGTGCCCACAAAAGCTCATGATACCATCTACAAGTTTTGTTAGTCTTTAAAGTGCTACCAGACTATTTGTTATTTTTTTAAGTTCATCTCACTACAGTTAGTCAAAACTAAGGCTTTCCATCTCATGTGAGATTGTGACATTTAGAATGAAAACAAACTTTAAAATTAGAAAACAAATCAAACATTCTTGTTTTGGAAAAATTGTGTGATAGATTGTGTGTGTTCTCATATTTTATATATATTTACACATTTTTTCATGACATGTCAATTGTGTATTTTACACACTAGTACTATTTTGTGCCATTATGATATATCAGTAGTAGTTTAAATAGTTCTATTATTGTTAAAGTCCTTAAAAGTGGCTAGTGATAGAAATGTAGCCGTGTTGGTCTGGGGTAGTTGAAGCAAAATGCAGGACAATGTAGCACTTTAAAGACTAACAAGATGGTTTATTAGATGATGAGCTTTCGTGGGCCAGACCCACTTCCTCACTGAATGATTGTCATTTGTGGATCCAGAGTGTTCTGTTTGTTTTGAAATGGAAAAATACTACTACTTCCAGATCCTATAATAATGTAAAACAAATTTAAAAACTGAAATTTGAAACAAAATTTCAAAATTCCAAAGTCAAATTTTTCTCAACCAAAAAAAAAGTTAGTTTTAAAATTTCTATTTCATGGAAAAACTGTCAAAAAACATTAAAATGTTGTGAAAATGTCTGTTTTGTCAAACCAAGAAAACACTGTCACCATGATGAAACTGTTTTCAGCAACTTGTTCCATGCTTTCCCTAACACAGGAACAAGTTATTAATGATTATCAGCCTCTGTACCTTTTCTTAAATTTCAGTCTAATCAATTATCTCATTTAAATGCCTACTGTAACAGATTGTCCCTTAAAAAAAAAAAAAAAGTAAGGAAGTAAATTTGACAACCCTGACACCTAGTGGTAACTTTAAACAACCAGAAAGAATATAAAACCTTTATCCCACTCTTTTAACATACTACCAAATATACAAAACTCAGAAAAATAAAAAAAAATTCAAAGACTGCAAAAATAGCAACAAAACTACAGAGGCTATTATGAAAACTAACGTTTCTAAATTAATTATGGAAATGATACAGAAAATAGCACTATATACATTTTAACAATTGTCTTTGACTTTGATCCTGTAATCTCTTGCATATGATTAACATAAAGTAGTCCAATTTAAGTCATGGGATCAACTCTTGACAGCTATTTTTAATTTATTTGGAATTTTCAATTTCAAATACATTAACTCTTTATATGGAGCAGTCACATAAGTAAAGATTTGATACCATTAACTTCTAGAGGTATAGCTCATAACTTAATCCTTTATTATCAAACACAAACTTTATTACCCAGTATACAGCATTCATGTTTTCCATATGATACCAAACTATTGTTCTGTCTTTGCAAACAATTGTTTCTTTTGCATGGCAGATGGTATATAAGATGACTTTGTGATGGAATAGCTTCAAAAAGCTCTGAAGTATTCTGTAGAACTTATGAGTCTTCTGTAACTTCCCTTTCACAACCTTATTTTCATGAGTAATCACAATGACTTTGTCAAACTTCCCATTCATCTATATGCGGTACTTACTGTGTACCCTTAAATCCTCTGAATGCTTGATGCCCCTGCTACATCTGACTCCCTGTGTGTGACAATTTCTGGAATTAGAACAGATTAATGCTGAAATCCAAAACTACCTAATACAGGGTCACTCATATTAACTTGTCTCCCTGACTGATGGCAGCCATAGGTACATACATCTTTCTCTAACCAGAGATTTTGTGCCCTAAGTTTTCATATTCTTACCTGTTGACGTCTGTAGGCCAAATAATCTAGATTTTCCAGATCTTTCCTGAGCTTCTGGTAGATTTTCTGTAGTTCAGATTTATTGGATACGTTTTGTAGAGACTCGTATGTTCTTTGAAACTGCAGTGGTACAAGAAATATAATGTCATCATCATAGGCATTATCTTTACAGCTCTATTAATTAGGTTTTTAAGAAACTAACATAGGCTCTGTTATGTTCTCAGATATGCAAGAATATGTTACCACAGCTTTTGAAGGGTATATGGATATAAGGAAATACACAAAGTCCTGGATTCAAAGTATATAGATGGAATTTCTTAAGACACAATTAGAGATTGTCCCTAACCCTGAAGTTCTAATCCTCCCTAAACTATTCCCAAAATCTGGTGATTTTCAGCTACAGAGTTGTAATTGTTTTCACCTTTTTAAGTAAAAAGAAGACATGCATGTTTCCTCATATATCACGATTCCCCACTACCTCCTCCCCCTACATCACCACCAATATAGGAGTTGGGGATTGAACCTCTTCTTGATTTACTGTGTAAGTATATTAACCACCTCTCCCCTATGCCACTATATCAGCTATATATCACAGTAGACGTGAGTTTGATCACAAACTCTGACTCAAGAATTTATAAAATACTAGAGAGACACATGGCATGACTGAGAAAAGAATATGGAGGAGTGACTTTACCAGAAACAATGTATCTCCTTGCTCCAGAAGGTACACATTTGTATTACTTTAAACTTCAAAAATAAGTTTTACTGTATGATTTATTAATAAATATATATAGTAAACCAGCAGCCATAGACCTTACTTAGGAACAGAAACATATGAATCAGCGGCTGTTCAAACAAACATGTGCTGTGTATGATCAGTTTAGTGTTTAAGGCAAACAGCAGACTAAGGTTGTGGGATAGGGAGGAGACACATTATAGCATACATTTGCCTTTATTTACTATTTACAATTCTATTTACAAATAGCAATTTTAATCTTCTGATTTCTGAGCACAAAGTGTCATTATCCCCATTTCTTCAGGTGGGGGGTCAGAGAGGTGAAGTGATTTCACCAAGCCCACAGAGGAAGCACTTAGGGTTTGTCTACACTAAACTGCAATTTCTAATTAACTTAATTTGAAATAGTTAATTCGAAATAACGCATCTACACACAAAAACTATTTCGAAATAGCTTTTTGCTATTTCGAAATAGTGCATCCACACTGAGTGGACCCTGAACCGAAGTTAACGCTGGCTGGAACCAGTGCCGGCAGGGCATCAGATTAGGACTTAGTGTGTGGGGCTGCTGCCTGAGGCTAACTGAGCTCCGTGCTTAAAGGGACCCTACCCCCACTCCGGATGGACAGTTCTCAGGGTTCCCCGCTTTTCTACCTCGATGAGGGACAGCAAAGCAGTCCTGTCTTGGAGTGCCCTGAGTGCCCGCACTTGGGACACCACAGCACTCTGCCACATGGAGCCAGAGCTGGCCCTGGGCATGCCGGTGCATCTCGTGGGGTCGCTGCCATCAGCCCAGCTGCACTTGATGCAGGCTGCCATCTGGGGGGGTGCATCGGGGGGCTGTCAGGATCCAGGAGGCCCTGCAGGAAAGCGTCTACCCTGAGGAGCCCTCGGAGCCACCCCAGTCCTCCCCACCGGGGGCTCATGCCCTATTCCTCCCTCACATCCTTCCACTCACCCCTCCCTAGCCCCCCCTCCTGGTGTCAAATAAAGGACAGGTATGTTCAAAAACAGAAACTGGGTTT
The DNA here is from genome assembly GCF_049634645.1 of Pelodiscus sinensis. Classification (NCBI taxonomy): domain Eukaryota; kingdom Metazoa; phylum Chordata; order Testudines; family Trionychidae; genus Pelodiscus; species Pelodiscus sinensis. Next base: position 27,537,336 of record NC_134718.1, read on the forward strand.
ATTGAACAAAACTGGGGGGGGGGGGGGGGAAATGAACCTCTGGGGAGACTGGGAAAAAGTGGTGGGAGAGGGGAAGAGAGAGGGTGGAAGAGGGGAGGGGAAAACTTGGGAGGAGGGAGCTGGAAGGGGGAAGAAGGGGGAGGAGAAGCTCAGGGTCTTGCCGGACCAACTTGATTTTCATGCAAAATTGCTCCTAGGTTCGCATGTGGCCTTTGGTGGACAGGCTGGCAGCTATCCTGCCATAGACGGCCACATTCCTCCGCTTAATGTGGAGATCATGGACATTGGGGACTGCCCCCCCAAACCTGAATAAGTTCCATGATCTCCACCCTGGACCAGAAAGGCGCCCACCTTCTCCAGCCCCTGTTAGGCTCCTGGGAGCTGGCAGACTGCTCCTGAGGAGCGGTGGAGGGCTGGCTGCCAGTGGCTTGCTGGCTCATGTTTTGGGGCCACTGAGTCAGGGGCCCCAGTGGCCACTGCTGGCTCTGGGCTGGCAGGCTTGGAGCTGGCACAGGCACTGTGGCCAGAGTCTACCCCATTAATGGCTCTGGGGCTGTGGGAGAGGAGAGTAAGTTTCCTGGTTGTGCCCAGTGTAGCCAACAGGGCTCCCTGAGAAGGGCTGGAGGCTCCCTATTTCAAATGAAGTGTCTACACAGCACTTAATTCGAAATAGCTATTTCGAATTTGGTGTTACTCTTCGTAGAATGAGGTTTACCAAATTTGAATTAAACGTTTCACTATTTTGAATTAATTTCAGAATAGCAGTTTGCATGTATAGACGCTATTAAAGTTAATCTGAAATAATGGCTGTTATTTCAAATTAACTTTGCAGTATAGACATACCCATAGATATTTTGTATTACAAAAGGAGTGGGCTTTGAGGAGCAAATCATTGTATAGCCTACAGCTATGGTCACCAACCTGTTGATCGCAATCAGCTGGTCGATCGTGAGGGCTCGACCAGTCAATCACGAGGTGTTCGGGCCCCCCCCATTTCCCTCCACTTCTCCCCACCCCCAAGAAGCCCCACTACCCTACCTCCAGCAACAATGGAGGTAGTGTTGGCTTCGTGCTGGATGGATGGAAGTCCTGCAGCTGTGCACCACTTTCAGGGGTTCCGGAAGTGTGCTGGCTGCTCCCCTCCCCCAGGTCTGTGGTGTGCCGGGAATTTGCCAGGGGCAGGAGTCATCCCCAGAGGAGGTGAGCGCCAGTGTTGGGATTGAAAGTTTTACTCTTTTTATATTCGTATTTTAGGTTTAACTAGCTGGAGTTACCCAGTGTTGCTCAGTCCCGCTCCCTGCCGGCAGATATACTTCCCCCCACCCTGCCAGCCCTACTTCTTGCTGGCTGGTTCTCCTCCTCCCGATCTCCCCCTGCCAGCCCCTCTCTCGTCGGCTGCACCCCCCCTTCCCGATCTCCCCTGACCAGCTCTGCTTCCTGCCGGCAGCCCCTCTCCCGATCTCCCCTGGCCAGCCCCGCTGCCCCTGCCTCCTCTCCCCACCAGCTCTGCTTCCCAGTCCCTCCCCCTTACTCAAAGTTTAGTAAGTAAAGAGACAGGATTTTGGTATTGTGTCTATGTTAAGGAGATTAGAAATATTGAAGGCCCAGGCCTTTGATGTGAATTGTTTTGATTTTGATTTTGATTAATATAAAACAGTACTATTTACCTTTGAAGGATTTTGTGAAAGACTGTGTGAATGAGATAACATGTGAAGGTCATCGTTAGAGCCAGATGGTCAAGAGAGAAGGGGGACAATGCAAGTGAAGACAAACTGTACAAGACAGACTATGAAGAGACATATCAGCATCAGAAGAACCATCAGTGCATACCCACGGTCAAGAATTGATCAGACTGGCAGATTGACAGCTCTAAAGGTGAAGGCATCCCTAAAAACAACTGATTAGCAATCCAGGACAGGATGAGCCTCTTGGAGATGTTGATTTTGGGAATGATTAACATCAACAAGATAACAGTAACTGGTCATAGACTGACACAGTGAAATCCATAGACTTCAACAGAGAGAGTAGGATTATAAAAGCAGGGTGCCTTGCTATGGAACTTTGGGTTTGTCTTGCCACCAACTCCAGATGAGCATCTGATCGCAACTGACGAAAGGCCCTGCTCTCCCTCTGTGATCAATCTAACTGGCTACTAGATTGATACAGACTCTGGACTGGTAACTATAAAATCGTCTGGCAGGACTGTGTGTGTGTGTGTGTGTGTGTGTGTGTGTGTGTGTGTGTGTGTGTGTGAATCATTGAAAAGCACATGCAATTGTTATATTCTCAATAAATGTGGAGTACTGCCTTTTCCCCTATAAAAGATCTCGTGTACTTTGTTTAAGCATAACACCGGGGCTTCCCTGCTCTGCAGGGGGGGAGTCGGCCCCAGAGGAGGCGCATACCGGGGCTTCCTTCCTCTGCGGAGGAGAGGGGCCAGGGAGGTGGGTGCGAGGGGACTCCCTGCCCCCAGCAACACCCTGTCCCCTGCCCCAGCACCCATTAGCATCCTTCCCCAGTAGCATGTCCCCTGCTCCCACCAGCACAGTTGGGGGAGGGTTTTTTTGCATCTCACTTGTGTGGCCCCCAACTGACTTTTCTGTGGGTCAGTGACCCCTGAGATTCAAAATAGGTTCCCTGCCCTTCTCATAAATAAAGACAATGCAGAAATTTTTTGTGTTTGACTCAGTATTTTATTTAAAAATGAAGCCTGTCCAACAAACTCCCAATTGAGGCCAAACCTCCATCTGGCCGCAGCATCCTAACACTCCTGCACCCCCCTCCAGACTCTAGGCTCAGATCTATCATACACTGGACCCCCCTGCCCTGAGCTCCTCATATACCCCAACCCAAATTCCTGCACCCTCACATCCACAAGCCCGTGGCTTGCTTAATACCCCAACCCTACATCTGACCCCAACACTCCCCAGCCTGGAGCCCCTTCCCAAGCCAGCATCCCCTTCTCCACCTCCTCATGCATCCAAATTTCCTCCCAGAGTTTGCACCTCTTACCCCTTCCCACACCTAAATCCCTTATTCCCATCCCTGAGCCCCAGACCTCCTGTCTCAACCCAGTGAGGGTACGGCTAGACTGCAGGAGATATCCCGGAAAAACTCTTCCGCATCCAGGGACACATTCTTCTGCTTTTTTTAGTGGAAGAGCAAACATGCTCTTTTAGTAACCCCTGTATTCCTCATTCCACGAGGAATAAGGGGGCTTCCGAAGAAGATGTTATTCCACTTCTTCGTGCAGTAATGATGGTTCTTCAAGGTGTGTCCCCATGGGTGCTCCACATCTGGTGTCGGGCTCACCCTGGCACCGCAAATCAGAGGCTTCCCAAAGCTGTGTTCAGCCAGACCGTGCGTGCGCGAGCACTCAAGGCCATTCGCACCTTTCCTCTCCAAGCACGGTCTGGCCCCCGCCTCAGTTCCTCTCACTGCCTCATCTGAAACAAGAGAAACAGACAAGATTCTGTAGCGCGGAGGAGGGCGGGTCGTGGAGCACCCACGGGAACACACCTCGAAGAACCATCGTTACTGCACGAAGGTGAGTAACCTCTTCTTCTTTTTCAGGTAGTCCCCGTGGGTGCTCACTGCTCTGGAGTCACCAGACATGGGTCCGAGCTAAGGTTGCGCTACGGAATCCATATTGCGGCATCATTGGAGTACTGCCAAGGCTACAGCAGAATCTGAGGTGGAGTGTTGCAGAATTGCATAATGTTTCATGAAAGTGATATTTGACGACCAAATAACTGCCCGGCAGATGTCATGCATAGGGACTCCTTTCAGGAAGGCCATCGAGGTAGCCACTGCATGGGTGGAGTGTGCTCTAGGTTTTGATGGGAGCGACTTGTTACACAGATTATAACAGGTGGTAATGCAAGCGACAATCAACTTCAAAATGTGCTGCACAGAGAGTAGACGACCTCTAAATTGATCTGCAACAGATATAAAAAGACGGTCTGTCTTTCGGATATCGCGAGTTCTATCAATATAAAATGTGAGGGCTCAGTGAGCGTCCAGCGTATGCAAAAGAGCCTCTTGAGGAGAAGTATGAGGTTTAGGTCAGAAAGAAGGCAAGACGACGGGTTCGTTAATGTGGAAGTCCAAGCTGACTTTTGGCAGAAAGTCCAGGTGCAGCCTCAGTATCACTGAGTCCTTAAAGTTCGTTTATGGGAGAGATGCCATAAGGGCTGCAATCTCACTCACACCTGCATGCTGATGTTATAGCAATAAGAAAAACAACCTTGGTCATAAGTAGTTGGAGAGATGTAGTAGCGAGCGGCTCAAATGGTGACCGTGTCAACGCATCTAGCATGAGGTTGAGATTCCACACAGGAGGTGGAGGTCTACGTGGAGGGTTGAGATTAACGAGGCCCTTGAGAAACCTCTTTGTAATGGGGTGGGGGAAAACCGACCGGCCATCGATTGGGCGGTGGAATGCCAAGATCGCTGCTAGATGAACTTTATGTGATGGTATGAAGATATCTGACATGTACAGGTGCAAAACGTAGTCCAGGACAGCATGCAATGGTGAGGCAGAGGGGTTTAACCCTTTAGAGTCACACCATTGCGTAAACAGAGACCACTTCGCGAGGTATGTTTTCCTCGTGGAATCTTTTCTACTATTGAGCAGAACACACCTCACTTGATGTGAACAAAGGGTCTCCGATGTGTCAAACCATCTAACATCCACACAGTCAGGTGGAGGGTGAGTAATTTTGGATGGTGAAGGGACCCGTTCTGCTGCGTTGAGGTCCAGGGGAAGAGGGAGCCGGTAAGGCGTTCGAATTGACAGCTGTAGGAGCATGGAGTACTAGGCCTGCTGGGGCCAGGCCGGTGCTATTAGCAAGATCCGGGCTCTGTCCAGGACAATTTTCTCCAGTACTCTTGGAATTAGAGCCACAGGGGGAAACGCATACGGTAGTATCGTGCCCCAGTGCAAAAGGAACGCATCCCCCAGGGAGTGGGTGCCAATCCCTGCTCTGGAACAATAAACCTTGCATTTCGCGTTGGCAGAAGTAGCAAAGAGATCTATGGCAGGTCGACCCCAGCAGTGGAAGATAGATAGGAGTACGTCCGTGCGGATCTCCCATTCGTGGTCGTGTGGGAAGTATCTGCTCAGGGAGTCTGTGATGGAATTGCTCACTCCTGGCAGGTACGATACTATGATAGTAATGTCGCTGCGGTTGCACCAGGACCACAGGAAAACTGCCTCTGCACAGAGAGAGCAGGATCTGGCACCGCCCTGCCTATTGACATAGTACATTGCAGCAATGTTGTCCGTAAGGACCCTGGTGACCATGCCTTGTATGCAAGGTTTGAAGTGCCTGCAGGTGTGAAAAATTGCCCTGAGCTCCAGTAAGTTGATGTGGAGCATCATTTCTGTATCAGACCATCGACCCTGGATAGTATACACGCCCATGTGCGCACCCCAGCTGGTAAGAGAGGCATCTGTCATTATCTGCCTCGAAGGCTGAGGTTGGTGAAAGGGAATGCCCACCAACATGTTGCTGGGCTCAGTCCACCATCGGAGGGAATTTTGAACATGGATAGGCAACGCCACACGCTTTTGGATGCTGTGTTTGACGGGGTTGTACACCAAGGTCAGCCACTGCTGGAGACATCAGAAACGTAATTGTGCGTGGTGGACCACCATCGTGGTGGCTTCCATATGACCCAACAACTGAAGGTGAGTACGTACGGTGAGTGTCGGAGAGAGCGATATTGTGTGAACTAGATCGCATATGAATTGGAAGTGGTCTGCAGGTAAGTAGACCTGAGCTGACCATGAGTCGAGGCGAGCTCCTATAAACGTGAGAGTCTGGGTCGGCTCTAGATGTGATTTTTCCATGTTTACAATTAAGCCGAGGGAGCTGAAGAGATTCCTCGTTACTGTGAGCATTGTGAGAGCTTCCAACTGAGTGCGATATTCGAGCAAGCAGTCGTCTAGGTAGGGGAAGATGGAGACCCCTATCTTGCGAAGATGTGCAGCAACTACCGCCGGGATTTTGGAGAAAGCTCTGGGAGCCGAGACGAGGCCGAAAGGCAGCACTCTGTATTGATAGTGCTCCTGCCCGACTACGAAACGGAGGAAGCGCCTGTGTGGTAGCTGTATGGTGATATGAAAATACGCGTCCTGCAAATCGAGGACTCTGAACCAATCTTCCTTGCTCAGTGACAGTATAATTTTGCTTAGCGTGACCATTTTGAAACGCTGCTTCTTGATGTATCAGTTTAAGCGCTTCAGATTGAGAATAGGTCTTCACCCCCTGGATTTTTTGGGAACGAGGAAGTATTGAGAGTAAAACCCTCTGCCCCTGAATCTTGTGGGAACTACTCCTATGGCTCCTATAGCAAAAGATAACATACCTCTTGCTGGAGCTGAGTCTCGTGTGATGGGTGGGTGGAGTAGTGGGAGGTATGGAGATGAAAGGTATCGTGAGACTTGAATTTATTACTTCCAAGACCCAGCGGTCCGAGGTGATCTCGCGCCACTGGTGATAATATGGCTTGAGGCAGTGGTGGAAGAGAAGGGTGGTGGTGGTGGGTTCTTCTACTGTGAGTACTGAAGAGGTGTTCGTGTCCTCGACACACGAGTCAAATTTGCTATTTGGCGTTCGCCCGGGCTGGTGCACGATTGGAGTGCTGGTGCTTGCGCTGCAGATGCTGTCAGAATTGAGATTGGTCGGGAGCGCGCTATTGATGTTTCTGGAATGGAAGGTCATATCTCCTTTGGAATGGATAGTAGCGCCTACGCTTAAAGGGGGTGGGTATCTATCCCCAGCATCCGCAGAGTGGTCCATGAGTCCTTACCGGAATGTAGGACATCTTCAGTTGAAGTAGCAAACAATCTCTTACGATCAAATGAGAGATCTTTGACTTTGTTTTGGAGCTCCTTAGGTGTTCCTGCTGCCATCAACCAAGAGGCTCTGCGCATGGCGATACCCTTTGCCATGGCCCAAGCTGCCGTATCCGCGACATCGAGGGCAATTTGGAGTGATATCCTACATGCAGAATATCCCTCTTGGACAACTGCCTTCAGCAGCGGTCTCTTAGTCTTGGGAAGGTGCTGCATCAGCTCAGGTAATTTGGCATAATTATTGAAATTGTGGTTTGAGAGAAAGGCAGCTTAATTTGCAATCATGAGCATTAGGTTCGATGATGAATAAATCTTGCATCCAAACAAGTAAAGCTTTTTTGTGTCCTTATCTGGGAGCGAGGTTCTGAACTGAGAGGCCTTGTTCTTATGGTGGACTGCATCTTATTAAGGAGTTGGGATGAGGATGATTGAAAAGAAAATCCATGTCTTTAGATGGGACAAAATATCTCGTCTGCTCTTTTGCTAGTAGGCGGGATCATTGTGGGAGTCTGCCAGATCTCGTGAGCCACATCCAAAATTGCCTCATCGATTGGGAGTGTGATCTTACATCGTTGCTGGGGATGCAGATTTTTCAGTAGCTTATGCTGCTTCACCTGTGCTTCAGATAGTTGAATGTCCTGGCTTTGTGCCACCCGCTTAAAAAGGTCCTGGAATTCCTTGAGGTCGTCAGGTGGCGAGGTGTCACCTGGGGTCAAAGCGTCATCTGGTGCATGCGATGAAGAGCGCACATTCGCAGACATGTCCGTTTCTGCATCCAAAATCTGTCCCTCCTTAGGGTCCGAATGGTCCTGCTGCGGATCCAGACTTCTTGGAGGGGGTGGTATACGAGCTGGTGATTGAGGCCTCGACTCATCCTGATGAGAAGGCGGGCTAACCAAGCGACAGGAGCATGGTGACCTCCGATGGGAGTGGGAGTGGCTGTGACAAGTTGACACATAGTAATAGCGTCTGTCATAATGTATATAGTGACAGTCCAAGTACCGCGGGGACGAGTGTCATGAAGAAATGACACTAGCGTGCCTAACATAATATGCACGGCATGGTGAGTGCACAGGAGAGCATGGGTATCGAATAGGAGACCGCGCTCGAGAATCCCTGAGGTAGGTGACAGGTTCCCTGTGATGGTGATAATAGGGCGACAGACTTCTGCGGACTCGAGTGCCTTGATCTCTGGTGGAGTGAGGTGCAGGAGAACAGTGCTGCAGAGATGGTCTGCTGAGGTACTCTGAGGAGAGGAGAGGAGAGGAGAGGAGAGGAGAGGAGAGGAGAGGAGAGGAGAGGAGAGGGAGCTCCAACCGTGGCCAGAGGCGGCTGAAAGGAACTGAGGCAGGGGCCGGACCGCGCTCGGAAAGGAAAGGTGTGAACGGCCTCAAGCGCTCGCACACGCATGGTCCGGCCAAACAGAGCTTTGAGAAGCCTCCGATTCACGGCACCAGGGCAAGCCTGACACCAGATGTGGAGCACCCACGGGGACTACCTGAAGAAGAAAGAAGGGATTTTTCCGACATTTGGTCCAGTCTAGACAGGTGAAATGTTGGAAAAACCTCTTCCTACAGAAGAATCGAAAAAAAGCGGCAGTGTAGAGTGTATAAAGGCTGGGGATAGCAAGTGATGGAGAGGAGGAAAATAGAGAGGGCGGGGCTTCAAGGAAGGGGTGGGTTTTTGGAAGAAGGATGTGGTGGTAGATCTTGGATTGTTCTGTATCAGCAGTATCGTCAATCTACCCAACTACATACTCAGCCCGGCAGAAGAGTCTGTCCTAGCTTAGTGACTCTTTTTGTCCTACCACCCCCACAAACATGATATAGTTCTGCAGTGATCTGGAAGCCTACTTTTGCTCTCTTTAACTCAAGGAATACTTTCAACACAACACTGAACAGTGTACGGACACACAGATACCCTCCCACCAACAGCACAAGACGAACTCTACATGGACTCCTCCTGAGGGTCGAAATGACAGTCTGGACCTAAACATAGAATGCTTCCACCGACATGCACAGGCAGAAATTGTGAAAAAACAGCATTGCTTGCCCTATAACCTCTGCTGTGCAGAACACAATGCCATCCACAGCCTCAGAAACAACTCTGACATTATAATCAAAGAGGCTGATAAAGGAGGTGCTGTTGTCATCATGAATAGGTCTGACTGCCAACAGGAGGCTGCCAGACAACTCTCCAATACCACATTCTTCAGGCCACTTTCTTCAGAGCCCACTGAGGAATACACTAAGAAACTGCACCATTTGCTCAGGACACTCCCTACACAAGCACAGGAACAAATCTATACAAACATACCCTTAGAGCCCTGACCGGGGTTATTCTATCTACTACCCAAGATCCACAAACCTGGAAATCCTGGACACCCCATCATCTCAGGCATTGGCACTCTTACTGCAGGACTGTCTGGATATGTGGACTCTCTACTCAGACCCTACACCACCAGCACTCCCAGCTATCTCCGTGACACCACTGATTTCCTGAGAAAACTACAATGCATTAGTCATCTTCCAGAAAACACCATCCTAGCCACCATGGATGTAGAGGCTCTCTACATCAACATCCCACACGTAGATGGAATACAAGCTATCAGGAACAGTATTCCTGATGATGCCACAGCGCAACTGGTAGCTGAGCTCTGTGACTTTATCCTCACACACAACTACTTCAGATTTGGTGACAATATATACCTCCAAACCAGTAGCACCGCTATGGGCACCCCCATAGCCCCACAACATGCCAACATTTTTATGGCTGACCTGGAACAACTCATCCTCAGTTCTTGTCCACTAGCGCTACATTGATGACATCTTCATCATTTGGACCCATGGGAAGGAGAGACTGGAAGAATTCCACCACAATTTCAACAATTTCCACACCACCATTAACCTCAGCCTGGACCATTCTACACAAGAGATCCACTTCCTGGACACTATGGTGCAAATTAGTGATGGTCACAAACACCACCCTGTACTGAAAACCGACTGACTGCTATGCCTACCTTCATGCCTCCAGCTTCCATCCCAGACACACCACACGATCCATTGTCTACAGCCAAGCACTAAGGTACAACCGCATTTGCTCCTATCCCTCAGACAGAGACAAACACCTACAAGATCTTCACCAAGCATTCTTGAAACTACGATACCCGCCAAGGAAGTGAGGAAACAGATTAACAGAGCCAGACGTGTACCCAGAAGCCTCCTACTACAAGACAAGCCCAACAAAAAAACCAACAGAACCCCACTGGCTATCACCTACAGTCTTTAGCTAAACTCTCCAATGCTTCATCAGTGATCTACAACCCACCCTGAACAATGATCCCTCACTTTCACAGGCCTTGGGAGACAGGCCAGTCCTCGCTCACAGACAACTTGCCAACCTGAAGCAAATTCTCACCAGCAATTATACACCGCACCACAGTAAATCTAACTCAGGAACCAATTTATGCAACAACCCTCAGGGCCAACTCTGCCCACACATCTACACCAGCGACACCATCACAGGACTTAACTAGATCAGCCACACCATCACGGGTTCATTCACCTGCACATCTACCAATGTAATATATGCCATCATGTGCCAGCAATGCCCCTCTGCTATATACATTGGCCAAACTGGACAGTCCCTACGCAAAAGAATAAACAGACACAAATCAGATATTAGGAATGGTAATATACAAAAAACTGTAGGAGAACACTTCAATCTCCCTGGACACACAGAAGCAGATTTAAAGGTAGCCATCCTGCAAAAAAAAACACAAAAAAACTTCAAGAATAGACTTCAAAGAGAAATTGCTGAGCAACAGTTCATCTGCAAATTTGACACCATCAGCTTATGATTAAACAAAGACTGTGAATGGCTAGTCAAATACAAATACAGTTTCTCATCTCTTGGTGTTCACTCATCAGCTGCTAGAAGTGGGCCTCATCCTCCCTGACTGAATTGACCTCGTTATCTCCAGCCTTCCTCTTGATTGGTACTCTTTTCTTATGCCTGTATATTTATACCTGTCCCTGGAATTTCCACTACATGCATCTGACGAAGTGGGTCTTTGCCTACGAAAGCTTATGCTCCAATAAAACTGCTAGTCTATAAGGTGCCACAGGACTCCTCATCATCTTGGTTTGTTCTGACATTTAAAAAGTGATCTTGGGTGTAAAAAGGTTGGAGGTACTGGCCTACAGGATCAGAGAAGATCATTGGTCTCTCTTTGATCATACATTGTAGATAACTGACATACCTAGACCTATATCTTATCCGAATAATAGCTGATACCACTGAAAAAGTGTTATCACCCACTGCACCAGTTATTTAATGTTGTGCATAGGGTCAAACAGTCAATGATCCCATTGGGGGTAGGAGCATTAAACAACTGCAGTAAGTTTGACCTGGTAGCCTATAAGGGCTCGTCTAGACTACACTGAAGTTTCGAAAGAGGATATGCAAATTCTGCAGGAGCTTTCGAAAGTGGAAGTAGTCAGGATGTGTTTTTTTCGCAACCCCACCTTTTTTGAAAAGCCATGTAAACCACTTTCGAAAGTGAGATCAGTGAAATCTGCAAATACTAGGGGCGGGGAAAGCAGAATGAGTGCTCCATTTCACCGCAGTGAGCTCCCCTCAGCTCCTGAACTCAGAAGCCGTGTCCCCTTTTATAATTAATGCTTAAATAGCTCAAAGGAATAAATTACCACTTGCCATTGGCTCTTTTTTTTTTTTTTTTTTTTTTTTTTTGGTTAAATAGCATTAGGAAGACATTCCCTCTTATGGGAAGTACTTAAACACCAAATCACAACATAATAGTCCACATTGTATATTACTCAAAAACTTCCATTGACAAAGCAAAACTGAATAGCATGGAGTGGAATCTTTCAAGAGTCTAGAATGCTCTAATGAAATGATCATGAGGTGTAATCTTTGTATAGAGCAAAGACACAGTTATCTAAAATAGCGTCAAGGCACTAGACCAAACAAATACAAAGCAACAGATCATTTCATGCAACAACTGTTTTTTGCACAGGGAGTTGGGGTTAATAGATACCTATATAATAAAAAGCCCCAAATATCAGTACTGTACCTATAAGGTCATCTGGTCATCCTAACTGGGGGAGGTCTCCTGTCACATAGCTATCCCTGCAAGCAATTGCAATATATTTGTATCCTGCAACAATCCCATAGATTAATAATTCATCGAGCTAAAAATCTCTCTCTCCAGATCATAATATTAAGAGCCTCCCAAGTCTGGTAATGAGACTCCAGGGATCACTGAATCACAGCTAGTAGAGAAAAAACATGTGTACAACTGTGAAGATAGCTCTCCTCAGGAGGCTAAATAGCCAAGAAATAGGCCCAAGAGGCAATAATGTTGGCAGCAATATTCCACAGAAGTGGAAGATACGTCTTTCTCAAGAAAAGAGTGGAAGAAAAAAATCAGTGTTTTCCCTCCAAATAAAAACATACACATAGAATACTATCACTGGAAGGGACCTCGAGAGTTCATCGAGTTCAGTCCCCTGCTCTCATGGCAGGACCAAATACTGTCTAGACCATCCCTGATAGACATTTATCTAACCTACTCTTAAATATCTCCAGAGATGGGGATTCCACAACCTCCCTGGGAAATTTATTCCAGTGTTTGACCACCCTGACAGTTAGGAACTTTTTCCTAATGTCCAACCTAAACTTCCCTTGCTGCACTTTAAGCCCATTGCTTCTTGTTCTATCCTCAGAGGCCAAGATGAACAAGTTTTCTCCCTCCTCCTTATGACACCCTTTTAGATATCTGAAAACTCCTATCATGTCCCCCCTCAATCTTCTCTTTTCTAAACTAAACAAACCCAATTCCTTCAGCCTTCCCTCATAGGTCATGTTCTCTAGACCTTTAATCATTCTTGTTGCCCTTCTCTGGACCCTCTCCAATTTCTCCACATCTTTCTTGAAATGCGGTGCCCAGAACTGGACACAATACTCCAATTGAGGCCTAACCAATGAAGAGTAGAGCGGAAGAATTACTTTTCGTGTCTTGCTCACAACACATCTGTTAATGCATCCCACAATCATGTTTGCTTTCTTTGCAACAGCATCACACTGCTGACTCATATTCAGCTTGTGGTCCACTATAACCCCTAGATCTCTTTCTGCCGTACTCCTTCCCAGACTGTATGTGTGAAACTGATTGTTCCTTCCTAAGTGGAGCACTTTGCATTTGTCTTTATTAAATTTCATTCTGTTTATCTCAGACCATTTCTCCAATTTGTCCAGGTCATTTTGAATTATGACCCTATCCTACAAATTAGTCGCAACCCCTCCCAGCTTGGTATCATCTGCAAACTTGATAAGCGTACTTTCTATACCAATATCTAAATCGTTGATGGAGATATTGAACAGAGTCAGTCCCAAAACAGACCCCTGCAGAACCTAACTTGTTATGCCTTTCCAGCAGGATTGTGAACCATTGATAACTACTCTCAATTATGCACCCGCCTTATAGTACCCCCATCTAAGTTGTATTTACCTAGTTTATTGATAAGAATATCACGCGAGACCGTATCGAACGCCCTACTAAAGTCTAGGTATACCACATCCACCACTTCTCCCTTATGCTAACAAAAAAAGCTATCAGATTGGTTTGACATGATTTGTTCTTTACAAATCCATACTGGCTGTTCCCTGTCATCTTGCCACTTTCCAAGTGTTTACAGATGATTTCCTTAATTATTTGCTCCATTATCTTCCCTGGCACAGAAGTTAAACTAACTGGTCTGTAGTTTCCTGGGTTGTTCTTATTTCCCTTTTTATAGATGGGAAATAAGCTAGCTTGAAGCAAATGAACACAAGTTTGTCCTGTTTACAGAAGGCTGCAATGATGTGACTGTGATAAACGTTATATTAATGGTTTTTAACTTTACAAGGCACATACAATGCACCTACATATCTCAAGCTACCATGATTTGGCCCCAATCTTTCTTCAAGAAACTTTCATGTTTTGTTCTGAGATGTGGTAAGGAGACAAGAGTTCAGCCCCCTCTCTCCCCACTTTCTGTTAATTATTTAAATAATACAAGTTAAACAGAAATAATGGCTCAGTTTTCCTCATTATTTCATCAAGATACAATCATCAGAGACCCTAAAAGTTCAGGGCTAGTACCTTGATATTTTCCTTTACCTAAAGACTTCCCTGCCTCTTTTCTCTCTAAAAGTCATTGATATTACTTTTTAAAGCTTCTTGATTCTATACAAGGTGCAGCTTTCTTAAAGAATTTGGGTTTCAGTAGGATCTGTTTCCCTGAGCCAACGAAGATTCTCCATGGATCCATACTCCTGAAAATATGAGGCGTACGGGTTCTTTCAAAAAAGGGGGTGGGTTTTGAAAGACCCACCCCCTTTTTTGAAAGAATCCCAGCTAGACTTTCACTTTCGCTTTCGAAAAACCTTTTTTTGAAAAAGCGCTCAGATGCGAATATGCAAATGAAGCGTGGGATATTTAGATCTGCACTTCATTTGCACTTTCGATTTCCCTATTTTACATTCCTCTTTTGAAAGAGGAATGTAGTTTAGACGTGCCCTTTGTGTGGGGAAGTTAAGCCAGGAGTTGAGAGACAAAATGATTTAAACCCAGGCAGGACTACCATGCCTGCAAGGAATTTGGGGCATGGAAGTGAACTGAATCAAGAAGGGATCATGAGTAAATAAAGGGAAAAAGTGTACCTACTCACAATCAGGGTATTTTTCTTTGTTTTTGTTGTTTGGTTTAAAATTCTGTGTGTGAATCCATGCCTTCTCTCCCCCATTCACTATCTAAGAGTTGTTTGCAAAGATTTTCTCTTGTTTTACTTAGTTGCTTTGTAACACCTAGTAATCAAGTATGCTTTATCAATTATACCTTTTGATTTGTTAATAAAAATCACTTTAAGGTGATGATTTGATTCTTATGTCCTGAAAAGTAATGTGTGTACTTGCCTGCCTCAGACTGAGCAGTCAGCTACCAGAGACTGGCAGCTTGCTTTCCTCTCCTTTTTTCAAGCTCTTTTGGGGCAAAAGAGCTTGGGGTACCCCTCAGGAAGGAATTCAAGTGTTCCCTCCTGTTTTTTCAGGGTTAAATCACTTGATGATGGCAGCTTTTTTGTTTATTTCTCAGAGCCATTGAATCTGTGACTCTGGGGCTGTTTTGAAAGCAAAGCCTATACAGATATTTAAGGTCTTTGCGGGCCCCCACCTTCTGCACTGAGAGTGCCAGAGTAGGAAACAGCCCTGACAGTCTCCCAGTTAGAAAACAAGGTGGGTGACTTTTAACAAAGACCTTAAAATGAATGGTGCAATGTTCTCAATACCATTTTGGGAAATGTTAAGCAACTGAAACATCAAATGTGATTCTGGAGCAGATGATGGTCTAAGTGGTAAGCTAATTAGGACAGCATTGTCAATACTATTTCTTCATATGCAGGATTGCTGGAGATCCAGCATAGTCTGGGTATTGACTGAAAATGGAAGATATTCTAGGTGACCAAATGACCTTGTTGTCCACATTTTGGACTGGATTCATGGTTCCATTTATCTGAAAACCTGAATTTAAGTTAGAGTAAAGTCTTTTTATCCTGTCATTCAACTTCTTTATCCCCAGCTTTTAATAATGAGGGTCAAAAGTCTCCACATATTTGAGCTTACCTCTGAAACATCTGTTAAAATCTGTTTTGTTGATTGTCATGAGAGCTTGGTTTGGTTGTTGCAGGAAAACTAATTCATAATATTGGCATTGGCATAATACCACTCATACAATGAAAAGTTTTCCTGTAGTTTCTTAAGAGACAGTTTAATTCTACTATGCTTTGTTCCAGGCTATTATGAATAGCAACTTTTTCCAGAATCCTCATAAAAGAGTTGCTGAAGAGCACACTTTTCTCCTGAATAGATCCATTCTTTTGCTGTCTCTCTCAGTTGCAACTTTCTTATACTGAGGAGCCTTAGACCTGTGCTGCGCAGCATCTACAACTAAAGAATTGGGCTGGGGATGGGTAAATAAAAATTCCATCCCTTTGGACGGGACAAAGTACTTCTTGTCCGCCCTTTTGTTTAAGAGTGCAGCAGAGGCAGGGGTCTGCCAAATCTCCTCTCTGCCTCCATGATTGCCACATCTATCGGGAGTGCTATTTTAGCCCTATGAGGGGGATGGAGGTTTTTAAGGAGGCGGCACTGCTTATCCTAAACTTCTGCCAACTAGATCTCCTGACTTATTGCAACTCTTAAACAAATCTTGCAATTGTTTGAGATTGTCAGGAGGCGACACATCGCCTAGAATTACAGCTTTTTCAGGGGAAGATGATGATTGGTACAAGGGGGAAGTGTCATGTTGCTGTTCCTCCGCAACCGATACTTGCCCCTCTTCAGGTTCTAAGTGGTGTGTTTGGGGTGATGAGCTCTGAGGCAGTGGCAGAGGGTGGTGGTCCCACAGCAATGCAGAAACAGGTGGGTATCTGGGTGATGTATAGCCAGAGGGGGACTATCCCCTAGAACGTGACCGTTGGTGATAATAATAGTTGGAGTAGCAAGGTGTACGGTGGCGATGATAACCGTAGTGGTAATGCAATCTCCTAGGTGAAGAACGTCTTGAAGAGTATGCTTCCCTGTGCTCTTTCCAATACGCAGTGTGTGGTGACAGCGTGGGTGAATGAGAAGGTATTACAGTCCCTCTAGACGAAGGTAGTGGGGAAAGAGAAAGGTGCCTCACATAGTGATGAGAATCTCTCCACAGTACCGCATGAAACGTGAATAGAGATCTTCGATGTGGCGAGTATGGGGAATCCTGACGTTCTGCTCAAAGTGTGTGTGGGACCGGTGACCTCAGTGCCAGTGGAGAAGGTGCCAGTGCCGGGGAGAACATAGGAGAAATGGAACTCGGGCTCGGGCTCCAATGTCTGTTCATCTTTGCAGAGGCTTTCTTCAGTGCTGAGAAAGCATCGGCCCACTTTGGTGCTGGGATGAATTGTCTGGGCTCCGGAGCCGCAGGTGCCAGCGGTGCCGCTGTAGCCAGTGTAGGTGCCAGGGTCTTGGCAGATGGGGCTGCCGGTGCAGACATTGGTCTCAGTGCCATTGTGCCCATGGTGTTGGCATCGAAGGTGACATCTTTTTCATTTTTATCACTGGAACTGGCTTTTGAATGCGAAGAGGCAGTGCCGGATATCTCAGGCTTATCCCCAGTGCTCACCCTGTTCAGCAGGACTGGCAGGAGGGAACATGCTGGTGAAGCCCACGTCTTTTTTGCCAGAGCTAACCCTGGGGAGGACCCTCTCTGTTTTTGCATGGTAGCAGGTCCAATGGCTGGAGTGCCTTATCAAACAGAATCATGCGGAGGTGCATTTCCCTATCGTGCCGGGCCCTCGCTGTAACTTCAAACACTGAGAGCATTTCTGCGGCACATGAGTCTTGCACAGGCAACAAATACATGAAGAATGGCCATCTGAGGCCAGCACGGGTTCGTGACATGTGTCACATTTCTTAAAACTGGGAGAACCCGGCATCTTTGGTTCGAACTGAGTCTATTTGGGGGTTGTTGTTGAGGTGGCCCAAAAAGGGCCAGCAATAACGAAGAAGGTTTTTTTTGTTTGTTTTGTTTTTTTCTAAACATGGTACGAACTAAGAACTATAACTATTAACTACAAACTGACTAATATTAACTATAACTAACTAATAACTGTTTTTGATTTCCTGACTAGACAAAGTTGAAGAGAGGAGCTTGCTCCATCTGTGGCCGGGGGCGGCTGAGATGAACTGGCAGGAGCCAGACCATGCGCGTGTGCAAAAGGGTGCGAACAGCAGAAGGCACCAGCCATGCATGAACAGTCTGGCTGACTACTGCTGCTCAAAACTCCGATCTGCGGCACCCAGATGAGCCCGACAACTACAGTGGAGCACCAGTGGGGACATCACTCAAAAAAGAACAAAATGATCTATACATGCCTAAATTGCAAATAACTGTTGAGCAGATGAAATAACACTGACATCAATGTTAGAAGAGCAACTCAAAATCTACTAGAAGAAAATGAATTTTCAAGGCCATTTTACCAAACTAAAATTTGCCACCTAAGATTAGAATTCATAGGGTATTCCACAAAGAATATCTTTCACATTGGTGTACTTACCCCTTGAACATGATGCTTTAGATTTACTCCCAGTAGAGCAGTGCTGTAAAAATGAATTAAAAGGCTGCAGAAACTCAGTAATGACCATTTAAAAACAAAGACCTTTAGGAACATGTTTCTTTATGATGTCTTTGCACAGTCTGACACAATGGACTCCCAAAACTGGGGCTGCTAGGCATATCAACAATAAACAAATAATAATTTGATTAAAATACCTATCTGCCTAATTTGTATTTAGCTTACTCTCATCATCAGCTTTTTCAAAGTGCCTTTATATCCCCTCCATCTTTAGAAATAATGCTAGTTTCTCCAACTCAGTTATATTAATCATTTCTAGTATATTACACAGCCACTTATTCCATATACCTATAACCCTTTGCAAAAAACAAAAGCTCTGCCTAAGCTCCCCATTATCTTTTATTTAGTTTAGAAATTCTGATTTTTGAAATCTTTACTATTATGACAAGTCAGTTTCACACTTTTTTTCTTCATTTAAAGACCTCTAAAGTCACTTCTAAAATCTCTTCTTTCCCCATTTAGAATGAGACCACTTCTATCACTCTTTCATATCTGGGCTGTGTAAACAGCTTGCTTAGAACTCATCTGACTCAGAGTGAGCTTGCACTCACAATTACCCCTTTTTAGTACATGGTTGTGAACCAGAGACACATGTGATTCATATATGCCCCTTTTGCCAGGCTATAGGAGCTCTTTCTTACTTTTTGTCTTCATTGAAGCGAAACTGATGTCCTACCTTCTACCAGGTTCCTTGGCCCAGATATCCCTAAGAGGATGCACCCTCCAAGCAGTGTCTTCTTGAATGTAGCCTATTATGAACTACAGGCAGTCCCCGAGTTATGCAGATCCGACTTATGTCGGATCCGCACTTACGAACAGAGCTTTCTCGCCCCGGAGCTCGCAGGCAGCGGGACTACCCAGAGCGCAGCGGTCCCGCCACCTCGACCTCCGGGGCAAGAAAAGCTGCTCCGGGTGCCCCGGTCTGCTGGGAACCGTCTCCAGCAGACCAAGGACACCTGGAGCAAAGCCAGGGAGGCAGAGGGGTCCCACGCCTCTGAGGCTTTGCTCTGGCAAAGCCTCAGAGGCGCGGAACTCCACCGCCGCTGCGGCTTTGCTCCCCGTGTCCCTGGTCTGCTGGAGATGGTCCCCAGCAGACCAGAGGCACCGGGAGCAAAGCCACAGCAGCGGCGGGGTCCCGCACCTCCCCGGCTTTGCCACAGCAAAGCCTCAGAGGCGCGGGACCCCTCCGCCTCCCCGGCTTTGCTCCCCGTGTCCCTGGTCTGCTGGGGGGGGCGCAGCTAGTGCGCCCCCCCCCCAGCAGACCAGGCTTTTGTTGTGGACTCTCAGGTAGGTCCTGCAGGGACCTATCTGGCAGCCCAACTGTTCTGTCCCAGGCTCGAGATTCAGCCGCTGTTGAAACTGATCAGTGGCTGATTCCAGGAAGCTGGGGGCAGAGCAATTCTGCCTCCAGCTTCCTGTAGTCAGCCCCTGGTCAGTTTCAGCAGCAGCGGCTGAATCTGGAGCCAGTTCCGACTTACATACAAATTCAACTTAAGAACAAACCTATAGTCCCTATCTTGTACGTAACCCGGGGACTGCCTGTACTGTCTCCTCCACTTCTCACAAAGATCTTGTAAATGGGTACAATTCTCTTATGTCGCCCTATGATATAGCAGATTGCTTCTTTTAAGGAGAAGTGGGATAGGGCCACCTGGCTCTGTTCAATTATCTGATCCAGCTGAAGGGGATTTGTAACCCCTATAAGAAGTCAACAGAGCTCAGTGAGAGAGAAGCTGGCTGCTGTGACTCATGATGGTGCAGACTGAGAGGCCTCTACAGCCCTGCACCTACATTTGTTGGGGAATAGCTTTGTTTTCTCCTCTACTGCCTCATTTTTCCCTTAGTTCTACAGGCCAATCATATATTCACATTCTTCACACACATGCAGGCCATTGGCCTACTTCCAGCATTCCAGGAAGGACTAACGCCAGACCTAAATCTCTTTTAGGCCCTTCCCTCAGGACACGTTTATTAAATCAAACAAGAAAAATAGCAAAATAACTCAAAACAAAGCTATTATTCTGAAAAACATAGGCTACAGAGACCAAGAAGTCTTTCTCTGTAGCCCTCTCCTCCAGAGCCAGCCCCCTCCAACTGAGCATTCTCAGTCCTCCCCAGCTGTGACTGATAAATGAACAGTGCCGTCTAGCTCCATGCCCCTTAGCCCTTATAAGTACACATTACATTATTACAGATCCCTGTGCCATAATAGGAGAAAGTGAAATGCTCCTTCTTTAGTGATTCCCATATTATGAACTGGGACAGAGATACTTCAGTTTCCTTATTGTGGTACTGTACTAAGAGAAACCCATTCCCTAACAACAGTTTATTAGAATAAAAGAATCACTAAATCATTTTACACTTCCTAGGGAATCTGCATGATTTGTAAAGTCACCTTGCTAGGAGTTATGGGACAGCTTTCATAATCTAGGAGAGATTGCAGGAGTGGTAGTATATCCATTTTTCTGCTGCAATAAAAGGTAACCATTTCACAATGTCCTGTTCCGAAGTAGTTGTTTAGAATGTGCACTACTTTTGTCATTTATTTTACAATAATTTTGCCATAATCTATAGGGTGAAAAAGTACATAGACATTAAAATACTGATACCAGAAACACAAACACAAAAATCTTTTTCCCCTCCGTGGCATGCTCAACTTCAGTACTAAAATGTCTCTCAATTTTTTGAGAGCCATCTCTCATTGTGGGCTTGACCCAAAAACTGTGGAAACACTACAATTGTGTTTGGTTCAAGACTATACTTACCTGCATTCATATTTATTTTTGATGTTACATTGCATCATACTGGGGAATCAAAACTGCAAGCATACTTCACTAGCACAAAACACCAGACTAGAATGAGATAAATAAGGGCTTATTGCAGCACACCATCACGTTCTACTCTGACTAGCAGTGGAGCAAATAAAAAAAATAATACCAAAAAGCATGAAGCACAAGTCAGCTGAGGTTATTCAAATATTCTCCGTTTTTCACTGCTCAGAACATATAATGCTTACGGGGGCTTTGCAGGAAGAGGAAAGGCAGATCTTCCCAAAGAAGCCAGGCTTTGCATGCAGCGTCTCATTTCCTACCACTTTTCTTCCTCTTTCCCTGATAGTTTGCTAGTTCTTTATACATATTACTGAGTCTTCTGAGGAGTCTGTGAAATAGCTGTAAATTTTAATAGTTAATCTACAAACAGGACAAAGAGAAGAAAGAAAATATGTTGGATCGGTAGGATCTGAAATATATTGGAGGAAAGACAAGCTGGTGGGTTCTTTGAGTAAAGTTTTCTTCCCTTCTTGCTTTTCCCCCCTGATCAATAGGTTCAAGTAATTCCACCAGTCTATTAATTCTCTTAATTAAACAATATTGAGCATCACTTCTAAAGTGAATGAGACTGAAAATGGACTGTTGAGTAAAAATACTATATGAATGGAGGCAGACTTTAGTCTGAACATATTGTTCACCACAATGATGAAGTTATATAGAAGGCAAGAACGTTAAAAAAAACAAGTGGTCTTGTAGCACCTTAGGGCTTGTCTACACTACAGGGTCAGTTCAAATCTACTACTTTCGAGTTCTGGGCACCTGATGTCAGAAGTCAAGGAGCTGTGTCCCCACTGCAGGCAAGAATCATATGTGCTCTGAGGTACCACATCCACATCCACATTCACAGAGCTTACCTTGGACTCAGAGCCCCACAAAGCACTCTTGAGAGTGCACCCGGATGGCCAATACTGCCGGTTTCTGCTTGGTTTGGAAAACATTCACTGGTGCTTATAGGGACTCCTCTCCCTGCCCGTATCCCACAAGGCACTCCTCCACTCCCTCCCCCTTTGTGGGACACAAATGGGCACTGCCACCTTTGAGTTAGAGCTGCTGCAAAGCAATGCCATGCTCATGGCTCTTGTGCTGTGCCTCATGGTGCAGTACTTCAACAGTGCCTGCATGTTGCTCCACCAGGATCAGGACAAGGATGAGGAGCATGATCCCTGGCACAGCCTGCAGGCCCTGCTACTGTGCACGCCTCTCAATCCCCTAGACACAATGGAACACCACTTCTGGCTGAGGGAGACGACCTCGGACTGGTGAGACCACATCATTATGTAAGGATGGAATGATCAGCAGTGGCTGCAGAACATCCGCATGTGCAAGGCCACCTTTCTGGAGCTCTGCAAGTGGCTCACCCCTGCCCTCAGGCGACAGGACACACAACTGACACCCACCATCCCCATACAGAAGGGTGTGGCCATCCCCCTGTGGAAGTTCACCACACTGGAAGCTACCACTCAGTTGGGAACCAGTTCAGGGTGGAGAAATCCACAGTTAGGGCTGTGCTTGTACAAGTAGCCAAGGTCATCAACTATGTCCTGCTACAGAGGGTCATCACTCTGGGCAACGTGGACACCGCCATGGACAGCTTTGCCAAAATGGACTTCCTCAACTGCAGGAGGGCCCTGAACGAAAGACTCATCCCCATCCTGGCCCCCTGCTTTGGAGTACATCAACCGCAAGAGGTACTTCTCCATCGTGCTGCAGGCACATGTGGATCACAAGGGATGCTTTAATGACATCAGTGTCAGATGTCTGGGAAAGACACACCACACCTGCATCTTCCAGAACTCCTTCCTCTTCTGAAAGATGCACGGTGGCACTTTTATCCCCCACTGCGAAATCAGAGTGGGAGAGGTGGACCTGCCCATTGTGATCCTGGGTGATGCAGCCTACCCTTTGCTCCTCTAGCTCATGAAGCCCCACACGGGCTGCCTGGACCCCAGCAAGGAGCAGTTCAATAACAGATTGAGCAGGTGTAGAATGGTGGTGAAATGTGCATTTGGGCATGTAAAGGGGAGGTTCAGGAGTCTCCTGGCCTGCTTGGACCTCAGTGAATGCAACATC
Organism: Pelodiscus sinensis; assembly: GCF_049634645.1. Classification (NCBI taxonomy): domain Eukaryota; kingdom Metazoa; phylum Chordata; order Testudines; family Trionychidae; genus Pelodiscus; species Pelodiscus sinensis. Next base: position 27,560,330 of record NC_134718.1, read on the forward strand.
CCTTTCATGGTGGTGGCATATTCTGTGCTCTACACCCTGTGCAAGAATAAGGGGGAGACTTTTCTGCCAGCGTGGGGGGACTGAGATAGAACACCTAGCCAGGGAGTTGGAGCAACCGGACACCAGTGCCATAAGGAGAGCACCGCAAGGGTCTGTGCTCATCAAAGAAGCCTTGAAAGGACAGTTTTATGCAAAACCAGTTCTGAGACTCTTCCCCATGGTTCTCCACAAGAAGCCCCTGCATTCTCTGTGTGTGTCTTGCATCCCCCACCCTTCCTTTCCCCTGCCCTCCCTTCCTATGAAGAGCAAACAATAAAGAGACTGTTAATCAATAAACAGGAATCTTTATTCAAGGGACATACAACAGAGGAGGGAATGGAAAAAGAACCTGTAATGGTGAAGGGGGACTCAGGTACAGGACTAGGACTGGCACCTGCCTCCAGGTGGCTTGGAGGCTCCAGTTGCCCTCCAGTTGCCCTCGGTTCTGGGGCCTCACCAGCCCCTGGGGACTAGTGCAGGGGAAGCCATAGGTGGGCAGGGATGTGGCAGGTGGCCCACTCCATTCATGCTGCCATATGCTCATCATTGCAGTGAAGGTGGAGAACATGGTCTCATGCTGGTGCGCCAACTGTTCCCATGCAGCCTCTCTCTCTTCCCAGTCAGCTCGCCACTCCTCTCAGTGACCTGATCCAGGTGCTCAACCCTGACTTCCTGAACAAGGGAATGCAGGCAGACCATCTGCTCCCTCATAAGCTTGTCCCAGGTTCTTTTTTGCCCACAGATCCTGGTCAGGTGGGTTGATATAGTGGGTGGTGTCCCAGCTCTGAAGAAAAGATACAAAGTCAGTCATCACAGGACACACTGTATATGAAGCCTAAACCTAATCTCTGATCCAACAGCAAAGGTCTCAGTTCAGACAATGGAGATGTGTTTCAAGCAAAGCCGTATGTTGCCTGTAAAGCAGACATTTTCCAGCTGGTGCACAGACATCCAAAGGAAGCATCGCAACATCCTCGCAGGCATGATAAGGTACCAGCCAGGCTAGGAGCCTGTGGGTGCGAGGTGGGATGGGGTGGCTCACCTCCTTACTGTGTCCAGCACATGCTGGGTCTGGCACTCGCAGTATCCCACAGAGAGAGAACTTCTAACTCTGCCCACTGGAGGGGGGGGGGATGTTGGGGGAAGGTGTGTGAGAGCAGCAGACACTGCTTGGCAGAGAGAGTGCTACTGCATTTCCCTCCACTTCCTCCTCCCAGCAGGTTCCCATGCAAGAAATCAGTCTTCTCTGCATCATCCCACCTGATTGGGTGTGAATGCTGACTGAGTCTGAGCATGAACCTGGGCCATATGCTGCACTGCTGTGCGCTGCAGACTACTTACTGGTGGCTTGTTGTGGGAAGGTGTCCTACCACAGAGGCCGGAATAAGGAAGGCCTCTCCGGAAACCTTGTAAGAAGGATTGAGTGCTTCCTGTGGGAGAGCTTCATGGAGCTGGAGTGCTCCAGACTGGCACTCCATCTGCAGACACATGAACACACTGTTCTGTGACCCCCTCGCTGATTAGGCCAAGAGATGAGCACACAACCTGTCCCCACTTGTAGACAGAGAACGTTAGACAACTCACCAGAAGTGCCCTCCCCAAGGTTGTTGGTAGCCTGGGAGACATCCTGGAAGGGATGAACCGGCTCCAGAGAGAGAAGCAGCTCATAGCCATTGTTGCCTGGCTGGCCTCCTCCTCCTCCAAATCTTTGACCTCCTGCAGGTTGATGCCAAGCATGTCTTGTCCAGACTCAATGACCACAGCAGGGGAGATGACTGGCCCCTCTCCCAGAATGGCATCCAGCTGTTCATAATAGTGGCAGGTGTTAGGTGCCACCCCAGAGCATCTGCTCTGCTTCCTGGCTTTCTGGTAGGACTGGCACAGCTCTTTGATTTTGAGCCTGCACTGCTCCAAGTTCCTATTTTGGCCTTTGGTCGAGAGGCTGGCGGGGATCCTGCCGCAGATGTCGGCATTCCTCTTCTTGGTGCAGAGTTCATGGAGGTTGGACTCCTCCCCAGACACCTTGATGAGCTCCTGGATCTCCCTAGACTCCGGGCTGGAGCTCTTCTGCATCCCTGGGCAGTGGAGGCTGTGGGAGCAGAAGGGCTCACAGCTGTCAGTATGTCCAAGGAGACCTTGGGATGCTCATGTTGCAGCGTGCTGCTTGCTCACACAGGATTCACAAAAGTGGCCATGTGAGGCAGGCACTTCCCAGGTCTTCTAAAGCTCTTATGAAGAAAATAAAATGAAAAAATATCACCAATTGCTTCACTGGTAACTGCTTCATTTGTTCTGTGTGAGACACTGTGCTAGGGCAACTGCGCATCACTTGCTGGAAGGTGTTAATGCAGGTGGGAGGAGGGCTGCACAGAACCCTGGCCAATGAGGGAGAGGCTTTCAATCAGGGGGTAGCTTGCTGGGGCAGCCCTGTATATAAGTTGCTGCCCAACAGATCGAGACAGTTAGGCCCTGACCAGGGAAGGTGCAGGACCTAGTTCCCAGAGAAGCACCTGAGCTGTACTGCAGGCTCAAGAGGACTAAAGGAAGGAGGCTCCTGCAGTTGAGGAGTGCAGGACAAGGCTTCCACCAGAGGGTCACTGGGTTGGGAGTAGTGGGTGGCCTGGGTCCACCCTGTTTCCTCCTTGCATCACACCTTGCCACCAAGCCATGGCCCTTACAAACTGTGGCTTGCTCCTGAGATGAAGGGGCTGGGCTTGGAAGCCACAGTAGAAGGTGAAATAGGGAACTGCTGATACCTTCCAGAGAGGAGGTCATGGCCCATACAGACTGTGGCTTGTCCCTGAGTCAGAGGGGGGAGGCTTGGAGGCCACAATCAGCCACAGAGTCAGCAGAGATGCAGGACTGCAAATAGATCACCAATGGAGAGGCTTAGAGGCAGAGAATGTGTCAGTCAGTGTATCTCAATTCTCTAGACTCATGGAGAAAAAATAATCAGTCAAGTCTGCACTGTGTTCAGCTGAAAGTAGTATCATGCCATCAGAGTACACTCAGTCACAGAGTTCATGCTGATATTGTTAGTGTGTGTAATTAGATATTCAGTTGAGAGCTTTCTTGGACGGGAGTTTCTATGCAACCAGAGAGGAGAAAAGAAATTCTTCCATACAGTTTCAATTAAGATGATCTTACTAAAACTGGGTATTCTTCAGCCATCTAGTTACTCATAATCTATACTGCAAACACAATAACTTATGCAGTGCATATGTATTGCTTATTACAGCTAAACACGGAATGAAATGTGAGATTATATGAGATTTCTCAGGAAGCTAACCATATTACTATTGTTTTTTTCTTCTGTATGCCATGATTTTCTAATAAAATTGAACTTTAACAATTCAGATTGCTTTTCTATAGTACAATGAGTGGAGAAACACTGCTTGAAGCATCCCATTTTAATAAAGAGAAACTGGCTTTGAAATGTTTCATCAAATAGTGTGTTAAACCCAAGCTCTACTAAGTAAGGAATACTATTAACCTTCAGCAATTCTTCAGTGTATGAATTTCAAAATAATCCATCAAAATATATGGATTCCATGCAACATAATTCATATAATACATTAAATATGTAACTGAGTACTTAAAAAATACATTGCCAACTCCCTTTGACGATGTACCATATTCTTTCATTTTTATATATACAAAAAAAAAATCTCTTCCTTCATCATTATTTTCATTTTATTCCTTCTATACTGAATGATATAACCTTTAAAATTAATTTTGGTTCAAGGATCAAACTCCTTGATTTTATTCTATGAAAATTACAAAGCTTAGAGCCATGGAAATGAAAGGCAAAGAGCTTTCTCATCTCCCTCAAATGATTAATGACAGTTATACCGTTCAGACCCTCATGAAGAAATAGGACAGTATGTTAGAGATATTTGTTTTGGAACAGCTTCAAAGAAATAATTTTTGAGGCATATTTTAAAAGTACTTCTAAGTGATATGCACTAGCAAGCATTCAGAATATTTGAGATGATACAGCAAAGACAAAGTTTGCTTTCCATGCTGCAGAAGCTTTATGGAATCTAAATGTATTTTGCTGTACCAGATCCACAATGAATAAAATTTGAATTTTCTAAAGCAGTTCTCACTTATAATACTTAATAACTTTGTTTTTTTCAAAGTCAGGTCTCATTTAACTATCATTGAGATAATAAAAATAACAACTAATAATTAACATTCTTATTCATAATAAATAATAACAAACATATACGAGGTTGTTAATTACCAAAACTATTGTCACCTAGTGGCTTTTCAGTGGCATGTGTTAAAACTATTTGGTTGTCTCAACCCATTTCCTAATGAATAAGTGTCAGTGTAAAAAGACACCATTAAAACTGGTACCCCTTTGGCTGACTCAGCAGACAAAGATTATATTATCTCCCTCCAGGACAGAGCCAAGGGAACATTGGTTAGGCATTGTGGGGAATTTGTACTACAATTTAATTTATTCTGTGCATTAATATGCTGGAGACTGACTTCCTCTATCAATTTGGCAGTTTAATGAAACGATATTGAAATACGTGAGAAAGACTATAATTTACTTTTTTTGTGCAGATTCAGTATTTCCAAAAAATGCTTTGAGTCATTTAATGATTTTTCAATTATTGTTAATTCTCTCTGCCCAATGAAAATTATATAGTGACTCAGAGTTCTTTAAAAAAATCTATACCCAAGAATACCACCAGATTTTAGTTATTACTCGTATTAAGCATACTAAAAATGTTTAGAACACGTGCCTTTAAGATTATGAAAACGTTTTCTTGTATAAAAATGTAGGAGACCAACAGGATACTGGCCCTTTAAAACCGGAGAATTTCATGAGGGAGGCCATTTCTTTCATTCCACATGTCCAGGGAGGCAGACAAAGACAGACAAATAATTAGAGCAATAATTGGAAGAGAAGATGATCCTCAGGAGTAATCAGTGTGTGGGAGAGGAAATGCACAGTACCATCCTGTAACATTCTTTTAAAACTTCAGGAGCTTTTCTGAATGTCTAATGTGATGGGGTCAGGCCAAAAGAGTACAAAGAGAATAAATGGAAGGGTGGTCTATTAGCCTCAGATTGAGTACATCTCTGTTCCAGTGGTAAATCGGCAGGGGCTAGTCCAGAATCAGCAAGAACTTGCCAGAATCAGAGCAATTAAGCACCTGGAGCTAATTAAGTGGGCTTACAGAGTCAAGTGAACCATGGCCAGTTAAAACACCTGGGGCCAATTAAAGAACCAGTTGAGACTGGTTATAAAAAAAAATGCTTCTCTGCAGTTAGTTAAGTCTAGTTAAGTCAGTGAGGGTATGTCTACACTACCCCACTAGTTCGAACTAGCGGGGTAATGTATGCATACCGCACTTGCTAATGAAGCCCGGGATTTGAATTTCCCGGGCTTCATTAGCATAAGCGGGGAGCCGCCATTTTTAAATCCCCGCTGCTTTGAACCCCGTGCAGCGCGGCTACACGGGGCTCGAACTAGGTAGTCCGGACTAGGTTCCTATTCCGAACTACCGTTACTCCTCGTGAAACGAGGTGTACCGGTAGTTCGGAATAGGCACCCTAGTCCGAACTACCTAGTTCGAGCCCCATGTAGCCGCGCTGCACGGGGTTCGAAGCAGCGGGGATTTAAAAATGGCGGCTCCCCGCTTATGCTAATGAAGCCCGGGAAATTCAAATCCCGGGCTTCATTAGCAAGTGTGGTATGCCTACATTACCTTCCTAGTTCGAACTAGGAGGGTAGTGTAGACATACCCTGAGTTAGTAAGTTGAGGGGAAGGAAGGAGGACTGCAGAGAGTCTAGGACAGTGATCAACAACCAGTAGATCAGGATCTACCAGTAGATCTTGTAGATTCTGACAGGAGACCCTGACTGGTTTGGCCAGGAAGCTATCAAGAGCTGGCACTTCAGTTGCCCCCCGCCCGCTGTCATGCTGCTCCTGCCCTCTGCCTTGCAACTGCCCCCTGGGAACCTCCTGCTTGCTGTGCAGGATTTGGTGGGAGAAAAGGGGGTATCCTTCCTCCCCCCACTTTTGTACCTTGTTTCCACACAGAGAGAAGGGGATGGAGGGAGCTTGGCAGTACAAAGTACAGCCATTCTTGCGCAAAAACTTGCCTGCTGTCTATACTGCACGTGCATTCTTGTGCAAGTATATTTACAATACAGTGTTGTAAAACAGGGCTTCTTCCAGAAGAGTTATTCCTCTCCCCACGAAGAAGCAAGAGGTCTTCCACAAGAGGATAGTGTAGACAGGCAACATGAATTTCTTGCGCAAGAAGCCCCTATGGTTAAAATGGCCATCAGAGCTTTCTTGAGCAAGAGAGCGTCCACACTGCCATGGATGCTCTTGCGCAAAAGCACATGCCAGTGTAGACGCACTCTTGTGGAAGACTTTTTGCGCAAGAACTCTTCTACAAAACAGTTCTTGCGCAAGACGCTGCCAGTGTAGACGTAGCCACACTGTCTTATCTCCTGACCCAACACATACGTTAGGGGCTGTTGTTACTTCTTTTTCTCCTTGCAAAGTGGGTTATTTTTGGTTTTTGACTGATCTGTGCATTTCATAATTTTCATTTCTCCCTTATGCTTAAATTTAATTATTTGAGTAGTGAGCTTAACCTGTCATGGATGGAGTAATTATCCCTGTGGTAATAGTTGCTCCTGGAAGTGAGAAAAGCTGAGCAGGGGGTCTCCACATGCTGTCCTTGCCTACAGACAGCATTCCTGCAGCGCCCATTGATCAAAAACAGAGAACCGTGGCCAGTAGAAGCTGTGGGCTCAGTGCCTGTAGATGAGAGGCAGCACATGGCGCCATGGAGCCATTGCTGTAAATGCCAGCTGCTTTCAGGAGTGGCACAGGGACAAGGCAGGAGTAAGCCTGCCTTAACCCCACTATTCCAAGAGCTGGAAACCATCTCAGTTAAACAGTGCCCAGCCACAACCTGCTTCCTGAACCCTTGTCCCAGCCCTGAACCTCCTCCTACACCCAACCACTTGCCTCAGATGTGAGTCCCCCTGTACCCAAACTCCTTTCCAGAGCTTGTACCCGGAAATCCCTCCTGGACCCCAGTCCCTCACACTGGGCTAAGCCCAGAGCCCCTCCCATACTCCAGACTCATTGGCTCAAGACCAGAGCCTGCACCCCAAACTCCTATCCTAGCCTGGTAAAAGTGAGAGATGATGGGAGAGAAGGGGGGATGGAGTGAGCAAAAAGGGGCGGAAAAGAGGCGGGGCAAGGGTATTTGGGTTTGAGGTATATCTTACATTGCACTTAAATTGAAAAAGTGATCTTGTGGTTAAAAAGGTTGGAGACCACTAGTCTAGGAGGAGCAAGCACCAGCAGAGTCCAGTGGGAAGAGCCTAAGATAAGGAAAGTGCTGGGGAAGTAGTCCAAAGATTTTGTAGCTGACTCACAGCTGGTGTTGGAGATTTCCATAGGCAACTGCTATTACAGGGCCTTGGGCTGGAACCTGGTAGAGGGTGGGCTTCCCTGCAAATGGCTTCCCCATTTCCACTTGGGGCAAAGACTGGCTGGGGGAAAGAAAGGGTTTTACACAGCGCTGTATGACTTGGGGATCCACTGAGACTGGGGAGTTTGGTTTTCTTTTATACTTTTATGCTAGCCAATGATGAGAGTAGCTCAACAAACAGCAAGCCAATCCCCTAAGTATGGTGCCTAAATGGAGGGTTGTTGTGAACCTCTGAGGTAAGCAATCTGCCTGAAAGTGCAAGACCCACCAAGTTTGAGTAGGAGTTAGTCCCAGTAGGCAAAGGCTCCCATCTCTACCAGGGAGTGCAGTCAGGTGCTGAAGTCAATGCTTCTACCTCCAGAATAAGTTGTGATGCTGTATAGAATCTGAGTGACACTTTATAATATTGTCGATACTAATATTATAAAACTGCAAAGAATCTGACCAGATATATCATGTAAGGTATCTGTGAAAATGTTATGATTTGCCAAGTATGATGATGTTGTGTTTATGTGTGTATCACCTTTGTATTGTGAATTCTAGCTATATTTGGCATACCTGTGCTGTATTTTATGGTATATCTGTTTCAAAACATGTGGGCTGTGTCTACACTGCACCCCTTTTCCGGAAAAGGAATGCAGATTAGACACTTCGGAATTGCAAATCCGCGGGGGATTTAAATATCCCCCGCGGCATTTGCATTTACATGGCTGCCGCTTTTTTCCGGCTTGGGGATAAGCCGGAGAAAAGCGTCATTCTAGACGCGATTCTCCGGAAAATAAGCCCTTTTCTGGAGGATTTCTTATTCCTACTCCCCAAGCCGGAAAAAAGCGGCAGCCATGTAAATGCAAATGCCGCGGGGGATATTTAAATATCCCCTGCGGATTTGCAATGCCGACTCGTCTCATTAGCATCCCTTTTCCGGAAAGGGATGCCAATGTAGACATAGCCGTGTTGTGTTCCTGGGTGACACCTCCAGCACTCCAGCAGTGAGCCTAGTCAATGGCGTGTCAAGGGCCATCATTTGCACAAAAAAACCATTAAAAAGAGTCAGGTACAAATTGAAAAGAGTCCTATGGACAAATAACTCTAAGGCATTTCCATGCCACATGCAGTGAAGCTTGTGTTTGGGACACTGGAAATACAAACCGCATAGCAAAAAGGATTAAAAGGGCAGCTGCACCATCCCCATTTTGTCTTCATTTCTACTTCTCAGCTCTGGGAGTAACTTTTCTACAAATGAAGCGCTGAACAAAGGATTGAATGGCCTATCCAAGATCTAGATATGTTTCAGAGACACTTTCAAGCCAGCAAACTCACCATATTGCTAAGAACCTGATATATGGATTTTGAAGTCTCTGTATGTATCTGATTCCTTTACCATTTAACGACTCTTCTTGTTCTTTTTCTTTAGTTTGAGACACTAAGGGAGTGTCTATACTGCACTGTTATTTCAAGATAACGAGTGTTATTTTGAAATAACAATGCAAGTGTCTACACAGCCATTCTGTTATTTCAAATTAATTTTGAAATAACCGACAGCTTATTCCGAAATCTGTAAACCTCATTCTATGAGGAATAATGCCTACTCTGAAATAGCTATTTCGAAATAATGCATGTGTAGATACTCCACTGCTACTAATTCAAAATAGCCCTGATGAGGGGCTAAGTTATTTCTCCCCAGAGCCTCCTGGGGCTCTAAATGAGATAACACGTCTACATTAGGAACACGTGCCTCAGACTAATTTTGTGGCTTCTCTGAAGTGTAGATGTGCTATTTTGGAACAGCTGTTCCAGAATAGCTTATTTAAAAATTAGTGCACAGTGTAGATGTACCCAAAAGGACTGGCTGGCAGCGTGGCACTCTGGGTAAGACCTGACCTGGTAACATGGCTGACTCTTTGGAGTCAGAAGAGCATTTGGTATATGTGAACAGAGTTTTTAAATAACTTCTCATTGTACTGGACTGAGGAGCTGACTGGAAGCCGGAATGCAATAAAAGAGGCTGTGTGATTTCTTCTTCAGGTTCTAGATAACCAGTGTGGGGGATCAGAAGCACAGTTTGAGAGGAGTTGGTGAGTTTAACCTCAGTGTTACTCCCAAAATTGGTGGTTATCTTCTCTCTCTTTTGCAGCTTAACCTAATCTTGGCATTTTTAGTGTGGACTGCCCCAGGCACACTCAGATCACATAAGGTGCTACTAAATATGAGCTATTAAATACATGTACAGGGCCAAGAAAAGGAAGCTGAAAGAACTATATGCAGTTATCAATATAATGTCACTATATTTTATAGGCTAACTATGTAAGTTTTGGAAATCACAATGCAAAAACTGGAAGAAAATCTCTTTACACAGGGTACTAGTATTAAAACAGGTAGCAATGGAATTAAGTGAAAGAAAGAATCTAGCTTATCTAATAGGTTTGCATATTGGAACAAGAGCATGGAACAAGTTGCCTAATGAGGCAATAATTAATAATTCTGGTCAAAGTAGGGGCAGAGACAGATGCATCCTGGAGATGAATGCCTAGCTGCAAAGATAGTGTCACCAGGTGGGCTTTGGGTTTCCTTGACCACAGGATGCTGTTCCAGGAAGAAAGACTGCTAAGCAGAGAGGAGGCCCACTTATTGAGGAATGGGAAAAGAGTATTTGGATACAGACTGGCTAACCTAGTAAGGAGGGCTTTAAACTAGGTTCAGTGGGACAGGTGACCAAAGCCCACAGATAAATGAAAAACATGAAGACCTGGGAGATGGGTCACAATGGGAAGGACCATGGGCTATAATAGCAGAGATAAAGGAGAGAGAAGACAGAGCTGGGGGAGGGGGAGCAAAATCAAATCAGAATCTTAGTGTTCTGTATACAAATGCAAGAAGTATGGGGAATTAGCAGAAAGAACTTGAAATGCTAGTAAATAAACAACTATTAAATAGTTGGTATCACAGAGACTTGGTGGAGATAGAGAGAAAGAGAGAGAGGAAACAAGACTAAGAAAAAAAACTGAAGACATATGCAACTGAAGTTGGCAGTTTTTCAAAGGTACATTATTAAGGGTGCAGTAGCACACTATTCCACTGCGTAGAAAAAATAGTAAGTATCACAGGAGACCACACTGGCTTAACTGGGAGATCTTGAATTATATAAAAATTGAAGAGAAGTTCCATAAAAAATGGAAACTAGGTCAAATAACGAAGGATGAATATAAATAAATGACACGAGTATGCAAGGGAAAGATTAGAAAGGTGACAGCACACAATAAGCTTAACCTAGCTAGAGCAGTGATTCCCAAATGGGGTTCCGTGGAAACCCAGGGTTCTGCAAAGTGAAAGGAAGGGTTCCGCAAGAAAATTCCCTCACAATAACATTTTATGATTTAAAAAATAATTAATATGATATGATTTTTGTTTTTAAATATGTGCAATTAAACTAAATATTGATCTCATGCACTTGTTTAGCATTTGTTTATTGCTGTCCTTACTTATTTGTGGTCTACTTTTTCAGGTCCATAGACTAGACTGTTATGAGGGGTTCTGCAAAATTCCTTTGAGTTTAAAAAGGTTCCGTGGCCAAATAAAATTGGGAAACACTGAGCTAGAGACATAAAGGGTAAGAAGAAAACATTCTACAAATATATTAGATGCAAGAGGAAGAGAAAGGACAGAGTAGGTCCATTACTCAACGAAGAGGGAAAACAATGACAGAAAATATGGAAATGGTTTTGGTATTCACCAAGAAGATTGTTGATGATCGGATGCCTAGCACAGTGAATGCTGGAGAAAAAGAGGTAGGTTCAGAAGTTAAAATGGGAAAAGAACAAGTTAAAAATTACTTTGAAAAGTTAGATATATTCAATTCACCACGGCCTGATGAAAAGCATCCTAGAATACTCAAGGAGCTGGTTGAGGCGATATCTGAGTCATTAGCTATCATCAGGGTTCAATAATTATGGCAATCTACTCACCCATGGTGAGTAGATTTTAGCCCGGCACGGTGCCGCAGCACAGTCTGCGCATGCGCAGCGTGCCAAACTGCACGGCTGGCAAGTGGGGCTCACAGCCGCTTGTCAAGCCCTGGCTATCATCTCTGAAAAGTCATAGAAGTTGGGAGAGATTCCAAGAAGACTGGAAAAGGACAAATATAGTGCCTAACTTTAAAAAAAAAAAGAAATAAGGACAACCTAGGAAACTATACACCTGTCAGCTTCACTTCTGTGCCAGAAAAGATAATGGAGCAAATAATTAAGGAATCCATTTGCAAACGTCTAGAAGATAAAGTGATAAGTAATAGCATGAATTTGTAAAAAAACAAATCATGTCAAACCATTCGAATACCTTTCTTTGATCGGATAATGAGTTTTGTGGATAATGGGGAGAAGCAGTAGACATGGTATACCTAGACTTCAGTAAATCATTTGATACAGTCTCACATAAGCTTCTTATCAATAAACTAGGGAAATACAACCTAGATGGGGCTTCTATAAGGTGAGTACATAACTGGCTGGATAACTGTTCTCAGAAACTAGTTATCAATGCTTCACAATCATGCTGGATGGGCATAGCAAGGGGGATTCCACAGGGAACAATTTGGGGACCAGTTCTGTTTAATATCTTCATCAGTGAGTTAGATGATGGCATATAGGGTATACTTTTAAAGTTTGCAGATTATACCAAGCTGGGAGGGGCTGTAGTTGCTTTGGAGGATAGGATTAAAATCCAAAATAATCTGGACAAACCGGAGAAATGGTCTGAGGAAAACAGAATAAAATTCAATTAGGGGACTGTAGATGTTGCAAGTTAGTCCTGCCCCCCTGGTCCCTTATCCTGCCTTCGTAGTGGGGGAACCAGCTCCATCCCTGGGGCAACTGGGTGCTAGAATGATGTCAGGGTGGGTGTGGCTCAAGCCCAGAACCCTGGGGTCCCCAGGCCAATGCCCTATCTCATTTACAAAAAAAAGCACCCCCTCACAGAAATTCCTGTGTACAGGGCTATATTAACACGAGTGTTGTGAGCAAGATGCAAGAAGTAATTCTTCCCCTCTTCTGTGTTGATTAGGCTTCAACTTGAATAGTGTGTTCAGTTTTGGGCAGCTCATTTCAGAAAAGATGTGGAGAAATTGAGGATCCAGAGAATAGCAACAAAATAATTAAAGGTCTAGAAAATGTGACCTGTGAAGAAAGATTGAAAGAACTGGGCTTGTTTCATCTGGGAAAGAGAAGACTGAGTAGGGACACAATAGCAGCTTTCAAGTGCCTAAAAGAGTGTTATAAGGAGGAGGGAGAAAAATTGTTCTCCTTGGCCTCTGAAGATAGGACAAAAAGCAATAGGCTTAAATTGCAACATAGGAGGCTTAGGTTGGACATTAGGAAAAACTTCCTAAACTGGCAGGATGGTTAAGCACTGGAATAAATTGCCTAGTTGTGAAATCTCTATCATGAGCAGGTTAGACAAACATCTAGGTAGTGCTTGGTGCTGCTGTAAGTACAGGGGACTGGACTCGATGACCCCTTGAAGACTTTTCCAGGTCTATGATAGCACACTACTAAGCATCTTTAAGCAGATGCTAAATATACAAAAATAGAAGAAGGCTCTCTCCCCCTGATGCAGGGGGCAAAAAACAATGATCCAGGCTCATTATCTGATGCTATGATGAGTGTATTACTGAAGTTTCTTATTCACTTGTTTAAAAATAAAATTTGTTAAGCACTTGTTCCACTGTCCAGCCTTGAAGAATTGTCTATATTGGACAGAGGGATTTTATCTTAATTGTCTGTTAACTGTGGTTAGCTAATATATTGGCACAGCAAACAAGAAATTCAGTTTACTACCACAAATATTTAAAAAGTGAATTTAAGTCATGCATATTACTAGTGTGAAAGGAAGGAGAAAAGTCCCCAGTTGGGACTCTTCACTGTACAGGAAGCCGGGTGTGCTACAATGCCAGCTCTGTACTAGCAATCTCTTCTGGCTTTGGCTAAATGCACATTTGCAATAGAGTAGGTCTGGCCAGAGCACAAGTGCACTCTGGAAATGCCTGCTGCTGGAATGTTCCCTTGGGAGCTATTGAAGCTGGGTGATAATTAGAGCAGCCCTGAGGCATCTCTACTTGTGACATGACCATATCAGCCTGAGGGTAGAACATGTGTGTATAAAAGTACAAGTAACATGTCACCTTTGCCCAGTTTCGCTCCTTGTTCTCTAAAAAGACATGTTGAAATTGCACTTGGTTTAATCTAGAGGTGTTACATATTTTGTTTCCCTCTCTGACCATCACAGTTATCAACACAGCTCTGATTTCATATGTATGCAATCAACCCATAGTTCAAAGAAACATTAGAATGATATTAATTGAATACATTTCAACAAATTAATTCAGGGAAATAATCTCAAGATATTCTGAAAGAAGAATTTTCTTATATATTCTCCAGTAACCAATATACTGGAAACAATGGCAGTTTTATAGTAACTGTGATGGGATGCATAGGAGACTGAGGCCTGTGGAGAGGGGGGATGCAGAGGGCCACCCAGAGGGGTAGGAGGTGGTGTGAGGGATCAGGCACCCCAGTTAGAAAATTTAAATTTTGGCAGGGACACAGAAGTGCGGTGCCTCTCTCGAGAGCTACCACGAGTCACCTATGATGCACCTATAAAGGTTAAAACACCCTTGGGTGAAGGATGAGCTGGGACTCAATCAGAAGGAGGCTACAGACAACCAATCAGAGCCTACCTGGACCCTATAATAAGGGTTCCAGGAGAGGAAGCACTCATACTTGCTCTAGCTGTCAAGCAGGAAGGACCTGGCTGCCTGGAAAGCTAGAGAGGGTACCTGAGACAGAGTGGTGCTAGGGAAGGGCAGACAGAGCCGGGGAGCTCTGGCCAGGAATGTGTTACAAGTAACTTACAACATTGTTTCACATATTCAATTAGGGAAGTGTTTCTCAACCAGTGCTAGGAGTACCCTTAGGGGTACTCGAGAGAAGTCTGGGGGGCATAACAATACAACTGAAATTTGGAGAAAATGGAATTTTTGTTTTAAGTTTTACAGCACTTTATTATTTTTGTACTTTTTACACCCAAAAATTTCATCATCTGCCCAGCTACCATTAAGTTGTTTAAACAAATGTGTTGTAATGGTAGAAAAAAATTGTGTGTCTGAAAACTGTAGGCATTGGGGGTACTTATAATTTTTTTTTTTTTGAAAAAGGGGTACTTTATAAAAAAAGGTCGAGGAAACACTGAACTAGGGAATATAAAATAATGCAACTTAAAATGTCACTGTAGTGGGTCTATATTCCTTTCCTCTCAGTAGTTGTGTATCAAATTTGTTCAGCTTACAGGATTTTTTTTTCTAAATGCCAACTTCACCTAGTATCTTCATTGCATTTGGTCTTATGTACTTTCACCTGTAAGAGACTTGTAACTGGGTTGCAAATTCTGTTGGTGATTAAGAGGAGAAGCCAACATAGCGTATCTACATTGCAGGGCTTAACTCAAAATAAGCTACACAAATGGAGCTACGTCAATTGCGGATCTTATTTCGAAATAGCTTATTTCAAAATTGGGAGCATCTCCACAGCACTTATTTCGAAATGGAGCACTCTTCCTCTGACTTCCCTTTTTCTTTGTACAGTGAGAGTTACCAGAGTGAGTAAGAAGTCCTACAGCTTGACAGTATTTCGACAATATTTTGAAATAACTGCCTCCTGTGTAGACACGGACTATGTTATTTCAGAATAGCGCTAGTTATTTTGAAATAGTGTTGCAGTGTAGACATACCCTTACTCATCCACTGATTGTATTGGATCTGCATAGTAGCAGGAGTAAAAAAAATGATTAAAATTTTTTGTGAAGAAATTAAACATACATGATCTGAGATACAAATAGGAAAAAAGTATATTGCATCAGAAAGTGGCATCTGCCATCACTTCTCTGACCATCACCACACTGAATTAGCACAGATTCCACTTACCACTGTTAAATGTTGCAAAAGGTATGCCACATCAATCATGTCTGCCAGAATCAGAAGTCTAGTGACAGCAGCTAGAAGGAAGCATGCTGCTTGAACAACAGCTTTCCTTTTAGGCAGATAACAGGGATCGTTTGTAAATTCCCTTGCTGTTACGCTTAAAGATTCACCTGCAAGATAAATCCATACATTTTCTTAGGGTACATGCCAAGTCTACAAATGCTAGGCAACATAATTTAACTGAATCATTTGGCATATTGAAAGTGTTATGAGTTGAACTGGCATGTTATTAATGCCTTACAAAGTGAACCATGCACAGGTGTTCTGTGTGATGGGTGATACTTACCTAGCTTTGCAGTGCTGTGGAAGAGATGTTCCATGGAGAAAGAGACAGAGCCCAAAGGTCCATCTAGCCCAGCATCCTGCCTGACAACAGTGGCCAATACCAGATGCCCCAGAGGAAGGGAACACAGCAGGGAATCCTCACATGATCCCTCTCCTGTCACCCATTTCCAGACAAACAGAGGCTAAGGACACCATTCCTACCCATCCTGGCTAATAGCCATTGGTGGACCTAACCTCCATGAATCTGTCTAGCTCTTTTTTTAACCCCGTTAAAGTTCTAGACTTCACCACACCCTCCCGCAAGAACCTAGCTCTTAATTTTGACAGACTGAATTCTCATACACTCAGTCACATTGGCTATCAGACAGAATGTGCCAGACCTATGTATTGTAACTGCTGCTTTTTCCATTACAGTATACTCCCCTTCTGACAGCAGCAACAGAACCCAGGAGTCTGGAAGATCAATTTTTTTCTGCTTTATATAAAGCTATTATATACTCCAGGAGTAAAATGGATCACATTCCTCTCTTGGGGTACGTCTACACTAGCGCGTTAGTTCGAGCTAGGTAGGCAAATGAGGGCAACCGGAGTTGCAAATGAAGCCCGGGATTTAAATATCCCGGGCTTCATTTGCGTGTTCCCGGGTGCCACCATTTTTAAATCCCCCTTAGTCCGAACTAACTGCCCACAGCTAGACGCGGCAGTTAAACGTTAATTCAAACTAACTCCTTAGTTCGAATTAACTGTTACTCCTCGTGACAGCTATATAAAAGTAAGCAACAATTCTTCACCTAGGGCAGGCCTAGGTGAAAATATGACCCGCAGGCCGGATGCAGCCTGCCAAGCCACCAGATCCAGCCCAGAGCCAGTGGGGAGCTCCAGGCAGGTTCCTGTGCTTGTCCCACACACCACTCAGAAATGTGGCTGTGGGACGCTTTCTCTGAGTCCAGAGGGGAGGGAAGGGAAGGGAGAAAGATTCAGATGCTGCTCCTACCCCCAGCACAATCCCATTAGCCAGTTTCTGGACAGACAATGGCCAATGGGAACTGCCTGTTTGAACAACAGGCAGCCACAAAGCACAACCTTCCTGCTCATTCACTCAAGCACATGGCCGAGCAGGCAGAACCATTTGAAGCTCTGCAAGCCTTTAACTCTGCAAGCAGGTAGGCTGGTAAGTCTCCTGGTGAGAACCTTCCTCTGGCATTTCATTCCCTCCCTTCCCCAACTCTCTGCCCCCACACTCCTGCCCCACTACTTCATATGCATCCATACCCCCTCCCAGATCTGGCACCCCATTTCCTGCTAGTGACTATAATCCCCTCCTACCCTAGGTCACATCCCAGAATCATGAATCCCAGTTCCCTGCCCTAGATCACAACTACTTCCTTCATACAAACTCCCTCCCAGACTCCATTCTACCTCCTGCACTCCAATCCTTTACCCCAAGCTCTGTTCTGCACCCATCCTCTATTCCAGATCCCACATTTCCTCCATTAATATCATGGAAGAGTGTAGCCCCAACCACTTTCCAAAATCTTGGGAGTGGCCCCCTGTCAAAAATTATTGCCCACCCCGATCTAGGGCATGTCTACTCTACAGAGTTATTTCAAAATAACTCATGTTATATCTAAATAACAAGGCAAGCATCCACATAGCAAGCACGTTATTTCAAAATTATTTCAAAATACAAGCTTGCTATAGCTAAATAACCACCCCTCATTCTACAAAGAATGACACCTATTTTGAAATTGCGGTTTCAAAATAGGGTTGTAGTCAGCAAGAGTAAGTCTCAGGTCCGACTCTGGGCTCTCAAAGTACAAAGGACGCTACACAGGTATCTGTCAAACACAAGTAGTTTATTTCCTGACAGCTAGCAGCTGTGCCCCATAACTGGAAGAACAATATAACAAAGAAGCGGCATATCTTATGTCCCTTCCTGCAAGCCTGGAACCACGGGTAGGCTGCGAACAAAGTGGGAGGTTGTCTCAGCTTCCGAGGCTCCAGTACTCAAAGCCCATCGGTGAGGTCCAAATTGCTGTGCTTTGGTGCAGCCTTAAATACAGTTCTCTTGCCTTGTTTTGCAGTTTGGAAATTTCCAGGGGTTACTCATTACGTGCTGATGTAGGGCTTAGCTGTTAGTTATCAATCTGGTTCTGATCTAGTTCTACTTGCACTGATCACGTAAACAGGGTCAAAGAATGTTAGGGTAAACAGAATTGTTTATGCGTTCGTGCCCTTTACTCTTATCTTATACTTGTTCTTGCTATACTGGCAACAATGCTTATCTTAAATGGCATATGTTCCCAAAGACTTCCTTCTGGCTCATCAATAGTTAGGAAAAGGGGGGGGGAGGGAAGAATGCAGGCATCACCACCCCTAAACTAGCACGTACAAAGTTCTTCCACAATTGAACCCTACAAGGGTGAGTGTGGATGCTCAGCTGTGGTTATTTCGAAATAATTGGCCTTCAGGGATTTTCACAGCTACCTGGTGGCCATTCTGTCCACACTCCTCAAAACTCTATAGCTTCCCTTCTCTTGCAGGGTTTAAAGCTGCCGGTACAAGGGAAATGGATTGTGGCATGACATGTGCCATGCTAGCACTAGTACCGCACACCAGCACACCCTTCTCTGCCTTCCCTGCTGCCATGAGTGACCCACAACTCCCTCCGAGACCCCCACGGCTGCAAGCACTCCAACAGCCAGCTCAAATGCCCCTGGCTAGCGGTGTAACAGGGCACCCTTCTTGTCTGGTGCAGACATCCTGGATCTCATAGAGGTCTGGGGTGAGGAGTCCAACCCCCAGGATCTCGACATCAGGTGCAGGAATGCAGATATCTACGGCCGGATGACTGCAAGCCTGGCCCAGAAGGGGCACATGCACATGCTAGACCAGGTGCACATGAAAATTAAGGAACTGTGGCAGGCCTACACCAAGGCCAGGGAACAAAGTTCCCACTATGGAGGAGCACCCCAGACCTTCTGGTATCATAAGCAGCTGGATGGCATCCTGGGAAGGGGCCAGTTACCTCCCCGCCCCCAGTTGTGGACTCCAGCCTGAACACACCTGTTGTCAGCCTTCAGGAGGGTGGAGCTGAGGACCAGAAGGAGGGGGATAAGGAGGAGGCCAGCCCACCAGCCAGGGCTTGTACAAGGCAAGGGAAGGCACTTCAGGTAGTTACATAACTTTCCCCATCTTCACACCAGGGGAGGCGGGTTGCAAAGGACTTCATGCTCCTCACTCAGCCTTCTTGGCCAGGGGGTTACACAACAGCCTGTGCATGTAGGTGCACATGGAGCGGCAGTCCACAGCACCCATAAGGCTGTCACTTAGGAACCTGTCACTCCTTCTTTCAAGATTCCTGCACAGGCCTGCCTTACTCCCAACTCTGTGATGGGACACCTTTCTATGACAAACTACCAATAAGGAAGCTGGGGTCAGGGAAGCACACAGCAGTGCCACACAGCACACAGTCCAGCCTACACTCTCAGGGTATGTCTACACTACCCCCCTAGTTCGAACTAGGGGGGTAATGTATGCATACCGAACTTGCTAATGAAGCCCGGGATTTGAATTTCCCGGGCTTCATTAGCATAAAGCCGGCGCCGCCATTTTTAAAAGCTGGCTAGTGCAAACCCCGTGCCGCGCGGCTACACGCGGCACGGGGTTCGCACTAGCTGGCTTTTAAAAATGGCGGCGCCGGCTTTATGCTAATGAAGCCCGGGAAATTCAAATCCCGGGCTTCATTAGCAAGTTCGGTATGCATACATTACCCCCTAGTTCGAACTAGGGGGGTAGTGTAGACATACCCTCAGGCAGCATCCGCCCCCAGTCAAGTACAGCGAGGCAGAGGACACCCATCCTGTACATTGAAGCCTGCTGGGGAGAGGGAGAGAAAGGGACACCAGTACTATGCTCCCCAGCAAGCTGCATCTGCCACTCACACATACTTCCTCCAACACCCCCCCCCCCCCCCCCCCCCCGCTGCTCCAGCAGGCAGGGATAGAAGTTCTCTCTCTTCAGGAAGTTGGCACTGCCAGACCCAATGTATATGCAGCACAGAGGGAAGTAGAGGCACCCCATTCTCTGCTCCTACCTGCAGGCTCATGGACTGGCTGGCACTTTCCCATGTTTGCTTGTCCCTGGGACATGGTGGTAGCAAGGCTCCTTGGAATGTCCATGACCCTGCAGGAAAGTGCTCACTGTTTAGGTAAGAGTACGTTACTCACTTTGGTGCTGTAATGATGGTTCTTCAAGAGGTGTGTCCCCGTGGGTGCTCCACTGTTGGTGTCAGGTTGTCCCGGTGCCATACATCAGAGTTTTCATGAGCAGTGGTCAGCTGGCCCATGCCAGCATGGCATTGACCTCATGCCGTTCCTGCCCTTTGATCTCTTGCGTGGTCCGGCTTCTGCCCGTTCCTTGAGTCCGCCCCAGTGTCTACAAGATATAATAAAAGACTCCAAAGCGGGGAGGATAACGGGTAGTGGAGGACCCAAGGGACACACGTCTCGAACAATTTGTTACTACACCAAGGTGAGTAACTTCCTCTTCTTCAAGTAAATGCTCCACTGTTGGTGACTCTAGCTGTACCCGAGTATAAGGCAGGTAGGTAACAGAGTCACTGCTTATTTACAGTTGAGAGCACTGCAGATGCTACGACACTGTCAGTAGATAACTTATGAGAAATTGCATAATGTTTCATGAAGGTATCGTTGGTGGACCATGTGGCTGCTCAACAAATATCTTTAAAGAAAGAAACTCCTTGAAGGAAGGTTGTAGAGCTTGCTACAGCTCTCTTAGAATGAGATCTAAATATCTCTGGCACTGGTTTATTCCATATAGCATAGCACTTTCTAATGCAAGTAACAATAAGGTTTGAGATCCGTTGTAATGAGAGAGGTTGGCCTCTGCAGTGTTCCGCTACTGAAATAGTAGGCGGTCTGTTTTGCGAAAGTTTCGAGTTCTCTCTAAATAGAAAGCAAGTGATCTACGCACATCTAGTGAATGAAGCAAGGCCTCAGGAGCACTCACATGTGGCTTGGGGTAGAAAGATGAAAGTACGATTAGCTCGTTTATGTGGAAATCTGAGCAAGCCTTTGGGATGAAGCATGGGTGTGAACACAGCTGACTTTGTCCTTGCTGAAGATGGTATATGGTGGCACTAACACTAGGGCTGCTATTTCTCCAACTCTGCAGGCAGAGGTGATGGCTAGCAGAAAGGTAACTTTGAGTATCATCATTGAGAGTGGAGCAGTTGCTATTGGCTCAAAGGGAGCATGGGTTTGAGTGTCAAGAACTAGCTCCAAGTTCCCCACAGGTGGTGGTAGCCTTCTGGGAGGATATAGATTGGAGAGGCCTTTGAGGAACCTCCTGGTGGTAGGGTGTGCAAATACTGAAGAACTATCAACTGAGCTGTGGAACGCAGTGATTGCTGCTACATGTACTTTCAAAGACACTAGGGTTAACCTGGTTTCTTTTAATTGTAGGATATTATCTAAAACTAGCCAATTAGCCCGTCTTATGACAGGCTCTCTCTCTCTCTCTCTCGCTCTCTCTCTCTCTCCTTCCCCCCCTACACAGAGCCGAAATGGTCGCTTATGCCACTTGCTCCCACGCACCAGCCCAGCTGAGCGGTGCAGAAGTCAGCCAAGCCCCACAGCCAGAGGCGAAGGGGGCCAGGGCGGTGACGTTCATGGCCAGGGGGTTATGCCTGGAGCCGCTGTCACACCGCACATCGCCGCCCCGCCCCCTTTGCCTCCTGCAGTGGTGCTTGGCTGACTTCTGTGCCACTCAGCCGGGCCGCCGCGGGGGAGCAAGCGGAGCAAGTGGCTGTTTGGGCTCCCCCGCGGTGGCCCAGCTGAGCAGTGCAGAAGTCAGACGAGCACCACGGCAGGAGGCAAAGAGGGGCAGGGCAGTGATGTACACGGCCGGGCCCTGCCCCCTGGCCATGTACGTCACTGCCCCCCCTCCCTTCACCTCCCACCGTGGCGCTCAGCTGACTTCTGTGCCACTCAGCTGGGTCGCCGCAGAAGAGCAAGCGGCACAAGCAGCTGTTTGGGCCCCACGGTGCCTATGCAGCACCCCCATGCTGCATGGGGACTGTTGCGCTCAAATGGCTGCTTGCACCGCTTGCTCCCCTGTGGCAGCCCGGTTGAGCGGCGCAGCGGCACAGAAGTCAGCCAAGCACCACCCAGAGGGAACAGCCAGGGAGGCAACAGCGCCACCCAGAGAGAACAGCTAGCATTTCAGCATTACAGAGTCACAGACATGGGGTCTCTCTCTATATCTATATCTATGATGACGTGTTAAAGGCGCCGTACGTGGATCCAGTCTTTCAGCGATGTATCAAGATAGGAATCTGCACCACTTTTGAAGGTACATGGATTGAGACGATTGCTTCCTACAATGCAATAAGACATTTCTGCTTGGTTCCAAGAATATGAACTCCACTGTTTGGACAAACAACGAGTCAGGCTGTCAACAGTAGCAAATGGGGTTGAGGCTGAATTAGAATCCTGTTGTTCTGGGTTAGGAGATCGGGATACATGGGAAGGTGATAAGGTGGTTGAGGAGACACCTGATACAGATAGGGGAACCACATTTGTTGTGCCCAAAATCGAGCTATGAGAATCACTGTTGCACCGTCTCTGTTGATTTTCTCAAGAACTCTTGGAATGAGTGGTGTAGAAAGAAACGTATATAAGAGGGGGCTCCTCCAATGGAGGAGAAAGGCATCCCCTAGAGATGAAGCTCCCATTAGGGGCCTGAGGCAAATGTCTGCTGAGCAAGTCTGCTAACAATTTGTTGACCCCTGGTAAGAAGGAAGCAGTCAGGGTAACTGCATTGCGGATGCAACAGTTCCATAGTTGAATCGCCTCAGCATACAGGGAATAAGAACGAGCACCCCCTGTCGATTTATATAATACATTGTAGAGACATCGTTGATAAGTATCCTCACTGTGGTTCCTTGGATGTGTGGCAGAAAATGCCTGCATGTAGTTGCAATTGCCCTGAATTCCAATAAGTTGATATGCAAAATAGATTCTTTGGTTGTCCATAGACCTTGGATGGACATGTCTCCCATATGAGCTCCCTGACCCGTGAGGGAAGTATCAGTAGTAATCTGTGTGGTGTGTTGATCCCAGTGGAATGGGACTCCTGCAAGTAAATTGTTTGGTTCGGTCCACCACTTCAGAGACGCTATAACGTCGGTAGATAGGGACATTTGCCTGTGTACATCACGCTTCCGGTGGGTGTAAATGGAGGCAAGCCAGAGCTGAAAACAGCAAAAGTGAAGACTCTCATGAGCTACCACGTAAGTTGTAGCTGCCATATGACCCATGAGCTGAAGACAGGTAAGTATTGACGCTTTAGGGACATTTGTGAAAAGTAAATACGAAGTCTCAGATTGCTCGAAATCGTTGAAGTGGTAGGTATGCTCTTGCCATGGTAGAGTTTAGATGGCTCCAATGAACTCTAAAGTTTTTGTAGGTAGAAGCGTTGATTTCTGTTCATTGAGACAAGAGGTCAAATGTCCATCTGGTTATGGATATCATATGGAGAGTGTTCGCATCTGTAGACCCTTTTATTAGACAGTCATCTACATAGGGAGAAATCATAATCCATTGCCAATGTAGGTATGCTACTCCAACAGTGAGTGTCTTTGAAAACACTCTGGGCACCGATGACAGGCCAAAAGGTACATCACGGTACTGATAGTGCTCCGATCCGACCACAAAGCGTAGAAATTGTCTGTGCGCTGGATGTATGGTAATATGAAAGTAGGCATCTTGCAGGTTGAGGGATGGGAACCAGTCCCCCTGTTCTAATGCTGGGATAATGGATGCTAGGGTCACCATCTTGAATCATTGCAGCCATAAGTATTGGTTCAATCTGCGAAGGTCTAGAATAGGTCTCTAGTCACCTATCTTTTTTGTTGTGAGAAAGTAGTGGGAATAGAAACCCCTGCTCTTGAACTCTTCTGGCATCTTCTCTACTTCTCCGACGTCTTAGAGACAGAGGATCTCCTTTTTGAGTGGATCCTAATGAGAAGGGTCCCTGAAAAGGGATGGGGATGGTGAAGAGGTGGGGGGCGGTAGCACTTCAAAGGGTATGATGTAGCCTGATGACAATCTCTAGGACCCAGCAATCTGAGGTGTTGGCAGCTCAGTGGTGGTAAAATGGTCTCAGCTGATGATGGAAGATTGGGGTAGATTGATCGTGGTGACCCAGCAAGGGGAAGTCTTGCAAGCCCTTGATCTGGAAGTCAAACCTGCTGTTTGCTTGTCTGCTGGCTCAGGTTACGGTTGTTCTGAGGTTGTCACTTTTGCGGTCGTTGCCTCAGTCTGGGTTGATCAAAACCCCATTGTTGGTATTTAGGGTATGAAAAGACTCAGTGCTGTTAGAATGGTACATATCATCTACGTCGGTACGGTGGGGTGCACATACTCAACGAATGAAGGGTGGTTCTTGAATCCTTACTGGAATGTAAGACCTTGTCTTTCTTCCCTGAAAATAATTTTTCTTTATCAAAAGGGAGTTCCTCCACTTTTGTTTGAAGTTCACGAGGCACTGCAGCAGTCTGAAGCCAGGAAGCCCTTCTCATGACCACAGAAGTTGCCATGGCCTGAGCTGCTGTGTTGGCTATAGCCAAGACTTTCTGAGAGAGGTTCTTGATGAAGCACACCCCTCTTGCAGGATAGGTCTTTTCAAGTCTAGTAAATGCTCAATAAGGGAGGTAAGTTTAGTATAGTTATCAAAATTATGGCTGGAAAGCAACACCATATAATTAGCTATTCTAAAGAGTAGGGTTGATGACGAGTACATCTTATGCCCAAAGATGTCAAGGCATTTAGTCTCCTTATTCTTGTATTGTGGAAGTTTTGACCTCTGCTGAGCTGCATCCACCACTAAAGAATTAGGTTGCAAGCGGGAAAATAGAAATTCTGCACCTTTGGGCAGGACAAAGTACTTCTTATCCTTCCACTTGTTAGTTGGGGGTATTGATGCAAAAGTCTGCTGGATCTCATCGGCATCCTCCATAATAGCCTCATCTATAGGGATGGCTATTTTTGTGTGCTGAGATGGCTGAAGATTTTTAAGGAGCCAGTGCTGTTTCTCTTGGACCTCAGTGAGCTGTATCGCTTGCCTGGCAGCCACACTCTTAAAAAGTCCCGGAAATTGTTACAGGTTCCTCAAGTGGCAATTGCTCACCAGGAATAACTGCCTCATTGGGAGATGAGGAGGACTGAACTGTTGGCAAGATGTCTGGCTGCTGTTCCTCTGTCTCAGAAATCTGTCCCTCCTCGGGTTCAGAGTGCTGAAGTATTGATTAGAGGTTCAAAGAAAACGTTGTAGGCTCCGGTCTGTGCGGTGCGGGAGAAGATGAATATCCTTGTGTGGGCGGATGTTCCAGTCAGCATGTTCCAGGGTGGGTGATACCCCTGTTGTCAGTGGTGATATTGTGGCGACCAATGAGAGGAATAGCCATAGTGATATGAATGCCTGTCCTGTCAGTATTCCCATCTGTTGGGAGAGTGGTATCAGCGGTGAATGTGTCGTGAAGGTGATGGTGATGATGGAGCAGGTGAAAAAGTGAGTGGCTCTGGGTTAGGATCCCGTGTTTTGTGGGATTTATGAGTTGCCAGGGGGCTAACAGCCTCTTCTGGTGCCAGGCGTACTGAGTCATGTCTCTGTCAATGCCGAATGTGTTGGTGCTGGTGTCTGCACCATTTGCATCAGTGCCAGTGTCTGCACCATTTGGGCCAGTGCCTACGGGTTTGCTATACACGGCACTGGTGTTGAAGATGGTGCTGCAGCTCATGGTGCCAAAGTTGGTGGTGCCAAGCATCTTGCTGGTGTCGCAGCTACCAGTATCACAGCTACCAGTATCACAGATGATCCGTGCTGAATTTTCAATTCTGAGGCCATTTTAAGCTGCGTTTTCATGGCACCAGATGTTCCCTGCTTTTCCCCACTACTTATTCTACTCGTGGAGGCCGGTGGTAGGGAACAGGTCAGTGAAGCCCTTTTATGGGCAGGAGCCACCATAGGAGAAAAAGGCTCTCCATTTTTCTTTTCTTTGCAAGTCTGATTGAGGGCTGCAGGGCTTTATCGAATAAAAACATCCTAAGCTGCATCTCTCTATCATGCCAAGCTCTCACTGAGTTTTGCACAGTGCATGCACTTTTGAAGCACGTGGGATTCACCCAAACATTGTATGCACTCTGTGTGGCTGTCCTTTTGCTATGTCTAGTAAACTCATCTACATGGCTCCGTCGATGGATCCATGTAGTCTAGACACACCCCAGGTGTTGAGCTTCCCAGTGCTTCAACGGATTTTTCTTAGCAGCGTATTGAGGGCCACGCATGCACGGCTCATGGTGCATACGAACCTCTCTCAGTGCCGTTGCGCATGTACGGTCTCCCCTCCCTTCAGTTCCTTCTCTATGTGGAACCCGGCAAAGAATGTGTTATCGGTGTTATCATAAGGGAATTGCGAAGTAGAGGGGAGGAAGGGAGAGTAGTGGAGCACCCCCAGGGATGCTCATCTCAAAGAATGTCAGTTACCGGAAAGTGAGTAAACTCCTTTTTTTCTTTGAGTGGTGTCCCTGGGGGTGCTCCACATAAGGTGACTTCAAAGCAATGTTTCCCTATGGAGATAGGGACTTTGGATAAGGTAAGTGTGCTGTTTGTAATACAGCTTTTGCTAGTTTGGTATGCTGGAGGGGTCCTGAAACAAGTGCATAATGTTTTTCAAAAGTGTTTTCTGATGACCACATGACCGCTGCACATATGTCATGAAGTGGAATTTTTCTCAGGTAAGTGATAGACGTGGCAATGGCTCTTGTGGAGTATGCCCGAATTGGAACTGGCAAAGGTAGGTCGTTTAGCGCATAACATGTAGCGATGCATTCTGAGACCAATGTGACAATCTTTGTGATGAAATGTGTTTTCCCTTACGATGAACTGCAAAGGAGCTGAAAAGTTGAGAAGGGGATCTGAAAGGTTTGGTTCTGTCTATGCAAAAGGAGAAAGCCCTTCTGATGTCTAAGGTGTGCATCAGCTTCAAATACGTTGGCGTGAAACTTTGGAAAAAATACCGGTAAGTATATTGTCCGATTCAAGTGGAAATGGGAGCGCACCTTAGGTAAGAATTTTGGATGTGGTCGTATTGTGAGCCTGTCCTTAAAAAAAGATTGTGAAGGGTGGTTGTGCCATCAGGGCTACCATCTCGCTTACTCTACGGGCTGAAGTTATTGCTACCAGGAATACCGTCTTTAAAAATAAATGGCGTAAGGAGCATGTCACCATGGGTTCAAATGGCGGTTTTGTGAGCGTTGTTAACACCAAGTGTAAGTCCCACAGTTCTTGAGGGGGTGCCATCTCTGGGTATAGAGCCTGCAGGCCTCTCAGAAATTGCTTGGTTATTGGGTGCGCGAACACCAAGTGTAAGTCCCCCAGGGTATGTCTACACTACCCCGCTAGTTCGAACTAGCGGGAGTAATGTAGTCATTCGCAGTTGCAAATGAAGCCCGGGATTTGAATTTCCCGGGATTCATTTGCATGAAGCCGGCTGGCGCCATTTTTAAATGCCAGCTAGTTCGAACCCCGTGCCGCACGGCTACACGCGGCACGGAGTAGCTAGTTCGGATTAGGCTTCTAATCCGAACTAGCTGTACGCCTCGTGGAACAAGGCGTACAGCTAGTTCAGATTAGGAAGCCTAATCCGAACTAGCTACTCCGTGCCGCATGTAGCCGCGCGGCACGGGGTTCGAACTAGCTGGCATTTAAAAATGGCGCCAGCCGGCTTCATGCAAATGAAGCCCGGGAAATTCAAATCCCGGGCTTCATTTGCAACTGCGGATGACTACATTACCCCTGCTAGTTCGAACTAGCGGGGTAGTGTAGGCCTACCCCCCGTTCTTGAGGGGGTGCCACCTCCGGGTATAGAGCCTGCAGGCCTCTCAGAAATTGCTTGGTTATTGGGTGTGTGAAGATGGCGGTGTCTTCCACTGATGCGTGGAAGGTTATAACGGCTGCTGGGTGGACCCTGACAGAGCTGAGGGAGAGATATGACTGTTTGAGGTGTAATAGGTATTCCAATATAGCAGAGAGTGGAGCATCTTGCGGCCGTATGTTACGAGACATTGCCCAGTGAACGAATAGAGTCTATTTGCTCACATATGTTTTCTTTGTTGCAGGTGCTCTGCTTTGTAACAGGACATCATGGACTTGCTGGGAGCACTGAAGGTCTACGCCCATGAACCATCTAGGTACCACGCCTTGAGACAGAGTGTGTGAAACTGATGGTAAGGATACGTAATCCCTGGTTGATGCAGAATGTAGGGATTGTTTGGAAGCGTGACTGGTTGTTGTCATGCCAGCCTGTGTAGGAGGGGAAACCATGGTTGCTGAGGCCAGCAGGGCACAATGAGGATAATTTTTGCCTCAGTCTTTATGAGGACTCTGTTGAGGAGAGAAAATTGGGGAAAGGTGATACAGAGGTGCATTCCAAGATATAACAAGAGCATCTTTGGAGGACTATTTCCCCATGCCTGCCATGGAGCAACAGCCTGGGCATTTTTTGTTGGTTGCCATGGCAAATAAGTCCATATCTGGGAACCCCCATTGATATGTCATTGAGGAGTGCATAGTCGAGTTCCCATTTGTGTTCTTGAGGCAGGGCTCTGCTGAGGGCATCTGCCATTGAACTGAGGGCCCCAAGAAGGTGGCAAGGGATATGTAAATGTCTCGGGCTAGACACCAATTCCAAAGTGCTAAAGCTTCCGAGCATAGAGTGTGTGACTGAGCGCTGCCTTGCCTGTTTATATAGAATATGCATGTGGTGTTGTCTGTATATATTTTTATATGGATCCCTGTGGTCTTGGGCAGCAGTTCGTGGCATGCCAAGTGAACTGCCCTGAGTTCAAGGGCGTTGATGTGGAGCATGCAGTCCTTGCTTTGATATGGCAATCATCTAAGTATGGATAGAACATGATTCTGTGTTTTCTGAGATGAGTGGCGACAACCACTAGCACCTTCGTAAATACCCTGGGTGCAGTGCAGAGACCAAAGGGAAGTACTGTGTATTGGTAGTGTTAGAGATCTAAAATACAGAGAAAATGCCTATGAGAGGGACAAATGGATACATGAAAATATGCGTCCTGTAAGTCAAGAGAAGAAACCAGTCACCAGACTCGAGAGCTGGGATATTGGTGTTTAGGATGACCATTTTGAATTTTTTTCCTTATGTATTTATTTAGTACCCGAAGATCAAGTATTGGTCTCCAGCCACCTGTTTTCTTTTCTACAAGAAAATAATGTGAGTAGAAACCGGTTCCGTGGAACTCCTTGGACACTCATTCTACGACTCCTAGTTGTAGCAGGTGGTCCACCTCTTGTTGTAGTATGATTTTGTGAAAGGAGTCCCTGAAGAGGGACAGGGTAGGTGGTTGGGGAAAAGGGAGGGGGAGAGAAAGGCAATGGTATAACTAAGGAAAATAGTTTGAATTACCCACTTATCAGAGGTAATGGCTACCCAATTTGAAAGGAATGGTAATAAATGAAAATGGAAAGGTTTGGAACCAATCTCAAGCTCTGGTGTGTATGGTGTAGTTTTACATCTCTCGACTGTTTCAAATTTGCTTGTTGGATTGGGATGAACGATTGGGGTTAGTAGTCTGAGGGTGACATCCGTGTTGCCTGTTCCTCTCCCTCTGGTGGTATGGGGCATGGTTTTGCCTCTGATACTTGTAAGTGAATTGTGGGTACCTTGGTCTCTGATATGGTTGGTACCTATATTGTCTTGGTCTCTTCATAGGGGTTTGGATACTGAGTGACCACAATATGGCTCTGGAATCCTTCATCGACTGGAGCAACTCATTGGTCTTTGCTGAAAACAGCTTTCCTCCATCGAATGGAAGATCTTCTACCGATGGTTGTACTTGGTGGGGAAAGGCAGAAGAATTAAACCACGAAGCCCTCTCAGTCACAGCTGTTACTGTAGTCCTCGTAGCTGTATCTGCTGTGTCAAGTGTGACTTGCAGGGCTATTCGTGGTATTATCTGGCCTTCTGAGATGAAAGCTTTAAAGTGTGTCCTTTCACTATCAGAGATATCTTCAATAAAAGTACTGAATTTTCTGTAATTATTAAAGTCATATTTACTGAGTAAGGCAGCATAGTTTGCCACTTTCATCTGAAGAGTGGCCAAGGCATAAATCTTCTTTTTGAAGGAGTCCAAACATTTATTGTCCTTTTCAGATGGGATGGAACAATTTCATTGTTTGTTTCTCTGTTGTGCAGCATCTACTATAAGGGAATTGGGTGGAGGGTGTGTAAAGAGAAACTGGGAACCCTTGGGGGAAACAGTATTTCCGATCAGCTTTTCTGCATGTTGGTGGGATGAATGCAGGTGTTTGCCACAGAATTTGAGCAGGCTCCAGGATGGCTGGGTTAATATTGAGTGCAATTTTGTTGCTGTGCTGAAGAATGTTAGTGAGTTCATGTTGAGAAACCTGAATTTCCTCTATAGATATATTCACGTCACTGGCAACTCTTAAATAAATCTTGGAAAGAGGAAACCTCATCAGTGCTATGAGTGGTAGGTGGCAAAATTGCCTCCTCCATGCCTGAGACTGTGTTTGAGTGTATTAGAGATACAGAAGCCAAAATTGGAGAACAATGGCTTTCACTGTCTTTTCCCTTTATAGGCCTATGGGGTGACAGGGTTAATGGAGAGCAGGGATTTGCCATATGCATGGTCTTACATGGTCTTTTTCTATGTTATGAGTGGGTTGATTAAACATTTGCCACTGTGGTGGGCAAAGCATAGGCGGTGGCATCCAAAAATAAGGAGCCCAAGGAGCCATTTGAGCTCTGAGAAAATCTGGTTGTTTCTGATAAGCAGATTATATAGAGTCCTCCGTATATGGCTGAGGTGAAAAAGCAGGCAAACACTCTTCCTTGTCCCCTGACAGGGAAGAGCAGGAGTCAGAGTGATCAGAGAATGGAGATTGAGGATGTATGTCAAATTAGGCGAATGTAAAGTAGAAGAAATTGCCAGGTTTGTGTGATCCTTGTAGCTAATGAGGGGAGTATGCAGCGTGGATAGCTCTGCTGACTGTAAACAAACTGCCTGTGCTGCTGAGGCAGCGCTTGCCTGAGGTGGTGCCTTGGTAACGAGGGGCGCGGGCACCGAGCTGCTGATCTGTGAGGAAATTCCTTGGTGCTGTGATGGGAGCCGGAAGTGCTCCTATGGCCGGTGGTAGGGCAGGTGCTGACGTATCAGACAGTGCAGAGTGTGAGGCAGGCATGGGAAGACCTGTTGCCTTTGTGAGGGCAGACTTACATATTTATTGCCCTTTCCACACTCATCCTGGGTGATCAAATGTGCTCAAGCAGTTATTGCCTGAGTGGTCTGACTTTCCCTTTAGCATGCCGCTTTAGGGGCTGTCGATCCATAGAGCTTGCCCTTGCCCTTGATGGCTTAGGGGATGTTTGCCTTTTAGATATATCGCTCTGTCCCGAGTCCGGGTCAGAGGTATGTTGTTTGCCCTTGTCAGTGAGGAGTATTTTGAGGCGCAGCTCTCTATCCTTGCGCATTCACGTTTTCAGCTTAGCACAGTGCTGGCAGTCTTGCTGAGAATGCGACTGCCCCAGGCACTTAACACATTTACCGTGCCCATCAGAGGCCAGCATTGCATCCTTGCAGAGCACACAACATTTGAAGCCAGGTGAGCTCATTAGTCAGAGATAGCAGTTTGAGACTGCAGATGTCTTTTTTTTAAAAACTGTAGTAAGTTAGAGAACTAACAAGTAACAAGAAGAGATGAGATCAAACTAATTCTAAGCAACTATGGAAGGAAACAAAATTGTGAGAAGTCTGTTGCGACAGCAGTGAAGGGTTCTGTCTGAAGGCAAAGGAACTGAAGGGAGGGGAGGCCACGCATTCATAATGGCACCAAGGGAGGTTCATGCGCACCGCACACCACGCATGCACGGCCCTCAATACACTGCTAAGAAAAATCCATCGAGAAGCGCTGGAATGCTCGACACCTGATGTGGAGCACTCCCAGGGACACCTCTTGAAGAAGAACTCAAGGATACCCTGTTTTCAGAGGGTATAAAGAATCACAGTAAAACCTCAGTTACAAACACCAGATCCATGAACTAGCCAGTCAGCCACACACTTAATTTGGAACCAGAAGTACCTGTTAGAGGCATTTTAATATTATAATGTTGATCTGTTCATAATTATTATAGTGCAATTGCTCTGTACAGAATTTGGATAAGGTGCACACTTAAAATGGTGATTGTCATCAGTGACTGGAAAACAAAATGGAGAAT
Organism: Pelodiscus sinensis; assembly: GCF_049634645.1. NCBI lineage: Eukaryota > Metazoa > Chordata > Testudines > Trionychidae > Pelodiscus > Pelodiscus sinensis. The sequence continues at coordinate 27,592,504 of NC_134718.1, forward strand.
ACCATCAGAACTCTGTGGAAAGATCTGGACTTGTTTCCTGCCAGAAGTCTTTGCACTCTTTACCAACTTATGCACATGGCAGGCAAAAGCTATGCACAAGGCATGAAGAGGCTTGCACCAGGCATGCAGATCCTTTGTGCCCAGACCGAAATTGTGCATACCATCCTACACAAGTTTTCCGGCTAAAGGTTCTACAAAAGCACTGCACCCCAAAGGAAGGTGTGGTCAGTGTTCCATCTGTGTTTGTGAAGACAGCGTGTGTCAGAGAGGGAGCGTCTATGCCATTGAGGGCCCACTTCCCTGTATGAAAGGATCAGGATCCAATGACAGTTACCCTTCAAGAGTAGCATTCCAGCCTGACAGCACCACAGAGGGAAAAGGCATAGGGATCATTCACAACTGCGGTGGGTTCCCACACCACTCTGTGGCGAAGGCTCAGCACTGATGATCTGGGACACACCAAGCAGAGGTGTTTGATCTCTACCCACCTCAGATTATAAAATTGTCATCGTCCCTGAAACACTCTGTTGTGGTAAAGGCCCAACGAGAATCGTACCGGAACTGTGCCACCATTCATCATCAGCCACAGAGACAAAGAAAAAAAAAAGCAAAGGAAAATACAGTACAGTACTGTGTTACATAAATGTGGTTAGAAGAGGGCCTAAAATGCAAGTTCTCATATCACAGGCCTGAGGCAACGATGGTCAAGACTTCGCTAATACAGAGCAAAGTTGACCTGTCTCTGGATCACAGCTTATGTTCACAGAACTTAGTAAGAACAGGGCTGATATTGCAGAAACCCTAATACCTAAGATGTACTAGGTACAGGTCGTACTCCCATTCCAGAGAGATGGTAACAGAGTATCTTGTTAGGAAACATCTTGGTACCAACACACTCACCATAGATTACAGGAACATACCGGCCAGATTTAAAATGACACCATGCTGGATAGAAGTGATTTGATCAAACCACCATGTACAAGATAATGGGTGGTATCTACATAATGTCAGAAAGTGGCATCCTGATATGTCAGAACTGATGGATAACTTGCTTACCTGTGTATTATGTACCCTGAGGGGGTTGCCCTTGTTCAGCCTAGTGGGTAGTGGCAATCCCACTACCTGAGTTGAGTCCATTGTTGGGGGCACATATGCAAAGTGGTTCAGTAGAGTCTGCTAAGAGCTATTATTGTATTCGTTTGACAATAAATCTAGCCTACATTCATTAGACCTGATTGTTGCAAAATGTGGATGCTAATATTTAGTTTTGTATGATGTTTTAGTATAATATCTATAGAAATTCCAGTTGAATTCACAAGGAAATACAATGCATTAAAATTCAATGCACTTTAAGCTTAACCCTTCTCATTTCATTTGTCTTGTGACTTCAGATAGATTTTCAAAAGGTTTTTTTTCTAAGAATGAGTAGTTTAAATGAATAATCTTACATATTATCTCCATTTTATTTAACTGCTGCCCATTCACTTTGTTAACTACTGATGCTGAATATATTAAGTTTGACATCTCTTTCAGGAGGTAAAAATACAAGTTAACATTACATCTTTATGTATTCAGAATGTATACACTCTTAATTCCTGCCATTACAACAGTCAAAGTTTAACACATTTGCATAAATACAGAGAACTGGTGCATGCCGCATTTTAATAAAATAGTAAAGTAACAATACAGATTAATGGTCAATTAAAATATAAGTTTTGAATTTTAAATTGCTACACACCTCAGTCTCCAAGGATTCATTTCAAGTGAGGGTGCAAACTACTGATAGAAACAGACACACATTTAAGAGATCTTTTTTATTTTAAACAAAATCTTAAAGTGTTTATGTGAGGGGGCGAAATAGCAGGCAATAAAATGACTTGTTATACATTAACTTGGGAGGATGACACTGGACCAGACTCTCCGATATACTTTGCACCAGCAAGGCTAAGCAGCCATAAACTCAGCTAAACAGATAGGTGAAAATAGCTTTACAGCTGCTTTACATTATCAAAGCAGCCAAAGAGTACTTGTGAATCTGGCCAGTTATCTTTAAGTAATGTATAAATGCTGTGGTAAATATTACACTGATATAAAGAAGAGGTAAGTCAGTACATAGGGTCTGGTTTTCTAGTTATTTGTGTCACACACACACCAAGAAACTGTTGCAATTTTAATGAGCTGTTATTGAGAGCTAATAAGTTTCCTAGAGCACAAATACGAATTTAGGGGAAAAAGTTAAGGGGGAGAGAAAAAAATTGACATAGGGAGGAAAATGGGAGAAAGAAAATAATTGGTTGGAAAGGGAAAAAATAATTGCATTTGGTAGAAGAGAATGTATGATTAGTCAGTGTATTATGTATGAATGGTGAGTCAGTGGATTAATGGCTGATTGAGTCAGTCAGTGGGGAAGGTGTCAAGAGTATCTGAGTGAGCTGGTGTAAGGAGAAGGGAAATCACTGCAATATTTTGCTAAAATTTCCTAGGGTTGACATAGCCAGAAACAACTCCCCAAATCCTATCACACAAGGTGTGGGTTTGTTTCCCCCTATGCAGACGAACTGTCCAGTGCTGAGGTTATGTTCATAAAACGGCATACTTTGTGGTTTGAATAGGACTCTCAACTATTATTTTATTGGAAAATTCAGGCCCTTTTCTTAAGAGTAACAAGATTGTTATGCATGAAATGTGCTTTGTTTGTTTGTAAAATGTGCCAATTTATGTGAATTTAGTTAAATACCTTTGCTTCCAATTCTGTGCCACAGAATTTTATCAACCACAGTGCTTTGATGGATGCTTTATATGGTATAAAACCAGGCTTATAATTCATCCCTTATTCATTTTCAGGAGTTTTGTTTATTTCTTAATCTCTACTCAGGTGAGAGTCAGAGCTAGAAAATCCTTTATAATATACAGAATTTGATGGCAGTTAGTTCAGCTTTAAAAAGTGAATGATGCTACAGGTTGAACCTCTGTAGTCCGGCACTCTCTGGTCCAGCAACATCCATGGTCTGGCGTGATTTTAGTTAGTTGGGTATCCACTTATTATGGGTGTGACCAAGTTTTGCAGTCCCATAAAGTTTGTCTACAGCCACGAGTCCTCTTCATGTCAGTGTTCTGTGCTCTCATTTATCTCTAATTTATCCCTAAATGTCTTCTAAGAGCCCAGTAAGCAGTGGAGTGTTGGTAATACTGCTAGACAATATTGATTTCCTCTGGTCCAGTAAATTCTCTGATTTGGCACAAGTCAGGTCCCAAGGGTACCAGACTAGAGAGGTTCTACCTGTGGAAATCCAACTTGATGGTGAAACCAGACTGTGGCCCTGACAATACCATATCACACTGTTGGAAGTGGTTCACAACTGAGCGCTAACCTCAAACTGTTGAAAAGCAAGACTGACACCTCAAACCAGTTATATATTCCATAATTAGATTGCAACAAATGTGAACTCCTGGATCACAAAAACAATTTTACTATGGAGTCAGACAGTTGTCTCGGACTGACTAGTCTACCTAGAAACTTTACAATGATCACAAAATATTCAGATTGTTCCCAGTCTGAAGAGGCCCATCATTTACCCAAGGTTCATTTGTACTTTAGCTCTCACACCAAAGACAATGTTTGAAGTCAACCCTATAGTAAAACGATCTAAGGATTTATTAATTAGTGAGGGGAAAAAAAATCAATTATTTACCAGCTAAAGCAGGCAACATGTATACACAAAGGCGTTGCAGTCTATGGTTACAAAAAGGTGATAGAATTACAGTAATTTGTCAGTACTGAATATCTTTTAGAGAAAACCAGACTGCATATGGTGATCTCAGCTTTTGTTTCCTAGCTCCCTCCCTGTAGTGTCCAAACTGTAAAGAGATTAATGTTCATGTTAGCTAGCTTTATTTCCTTCTTCCAGAATTCAACCTAATGAGATGAGCTGTCTCACAGGTAGCACCTTAATGGGTGAAAGACAACCATCAGCCCAGTCTGTATATCATGTTGGACCCACTTAATTATGAGGGCCCACTTAGTTATGATAGTCTTTCTACATTACTGGTACATAGATTGGGAAGGCCAGAAGAAATGGGTCTAGAATGAAAGAGGAGCCAGAAAATCAAGGTATGTGAGACATGTAGGGTCCCATGGCCCCCCAAATGGCATGGGGGGGGAGGGCAAGGGGCCAGCAGCTAATGGGCAAAGCCATCCCATCCTATGAATGGTTTGTCCAACAGTCCTGGACCCCATGCCTTGAGGTCCCTACAGGGCCCAGGGGACTGGAGAGGTCAGCCCCCCTTCCCACTCACTGGTGGTAGAACAGCCCCCTTCCCATTTACTGGTGGAGGTGGGAAGCGGAGCAACCCAGTCTCAGCCCATTCTACTCCCTGGTTCTTCGCTGTGTTGCTCCACTTCCCGCTACCAGTGAGTGGGGGAAAGCAGTTCTATCCCTTCCCACAAACCCTCTTCCCCAGCAATGGCCCAGGGGACTAGCGAGAGCCCTGGCACAGACTACAGGGGTTGCCCAAACACACACACACACACACACTCTCACTGACAGTGGAAAGTGGAGCAATGTGGCTGGGAGCTTGGGGAGTGGACTGGTCTGGGGCCGGGTCACTCCACTTCCTACCTCTGCTGCCAGTGAGTGCTAGGGCAACCTCTGCTGCCGGTGACAGGCCCAACCTGGGGTTGAGTGGGAGTGAGATGAGGAGAGGGTACAGGAAGGAGTCACATGGAGGGCAACCACATGACAAGTGCCACATTGTGACCCTCCCCAGCCATCGCAACTGTGAGAAAAGGAGATAAGCACATAATACAAGTAGCTGAAAGAACACCAAACACAAACTGAAGCTATCACACATACAAGGTATTACAAATTGTCCTAACATGCAACAGGCAACCAACAGCACCACACAATATCATCTCCCTCCTGCTTCATCATAATCTGCCATAAAAATGGTGGAGCTGTTATTTCTCACTGCTTCCAATTATCACCAACAGTGAGAAATAGTGGATGGGCTGCCAGTACAGAGACAAGGACACTACCAAGTTACATGTGTACGTGTGTGACCCTACACTTGGTGGGTCAATAACTGAACAACTAGTAGTAAAAGCATAGTCCAGCCACAGGCAATAGTAGTACCCTTACTAGGCCTTAACCAAGAGTAAGGATATCAAAAAAGCGACATGGAAAACCCCAGAAAACAAAGCACCCATGAATCCCTCTCATTTTGCTGTTCACAGGTAACTGACAGATCTGCTTGCTGCAACGGCATGCAGCACTCTGTTTGGATTCCTATAATAGTGCAAGAAATCACCCAAATATCAAATTAGGACAATGATCTTAATACTCCTTCTGGCTCCAGAAAAGTCAACGACTAGAGGCACTTACTTGTTTTAACCTATTTTCTTCTTTTGCTCCTTCACCTGTTCCTACGACTGCTCTCCTTTCTCTTCCTGCAGATGTATCCTGCAGTATTCCCTACTGCTTCTTATCTCAGCAGCAAGTGTCCCATTTCCTTTCTCCCCAGGCATTTTAACATACAACCAGTTCTAGAGTTGCGTATGCAGCCCCTTCTTATAGCACGCAGTAATTATAAGTCTTTTCCCATCCTCTCACTAGGACAGACAGTCTCTCCAGAGAAACAGCACTTTAAATTGCTCAAACCCATCTTCCTTTTAGAGCTCTGAGGATACCCTTTTCCTGGACTGCAGTCTTCCTAATGTTCAGGCTGGCTCCTTGAAAAGTTAGCTAGACTGCTTCTTTTAGGAGCTCCCCCATTGACCCTCTCTGGATCAGGCTGGAGCTCACAGCTCTATTTATCTCTCAGACTGCCTTCCATAGCTGAGGTTAGTTTCATAGGTATCAACTCAGTGGGTGCTTCAGGGCTGAGGCATCCAGAGAAAAAAAAGTTAGTGGGTGCTTGGCCCCCACCAGCAGTGAAACTCCCTTCCCACACACTAATGGTCTTCTTGATCAACTCCCCCACCACCTTCCCAGCACCTTTAAAGCTATTCTGTCTGCAGTGTGCAGGAGGGACTGGGAGAGGGGGAGGAGTGGGTACAGGGTGCACTGAAAGGACAGGAATTAACTGGGTGGGAAGAGATGGGGTGGGGATGGAGTGGAGGCAGGATCTGGGTGGAGCAAGCATAGGAAGCAGCAAGATAGGGACTTGATATGGGAAGAGTGGGGGCAGGGCTTGAGTCTTAGCAGTGGTTAAGCATCCCTGGAAAGTGTTGGAAGCCAGCACCTGTGGTTAGTTTTTATAGTTGATATTTCCTTTCTAGAATGCCTTCAGCCCTTAATAAAGCTCTGGTGCTCCCCTTTTAATCAAGCAGATAATTAAGACCAAGCATACTAGCAACAGTTCTTACTTTGTAGCCTTGTAATTTTGTAAGTAATAAGTTAGTTAGTTATAATGAATGTATGTTATAGCTTAAGGTTTGGACTAAATTTAAACACAAGATGTAGGCCTCAGACAGACCAGGCAGCTTTGTTAATTTAGCTCCAGTTCTGTTTGATCTTAGCATGTTCTGATATTAACTCAAAGGGATGGAATATTGTAATACATAGTGATGTCAATAGTAGGTAAGGCCTTGTAATAGATAGAAAGAAGTTTAATGTTGAAAGACTCTGTAATTTTGTTAAAATGACTAGAAGTACCCCTTTGTTCCAAGCTGCTATTATGTAAATGTATTTTTTGTGTCAATGAGAGAGAGAATGTTTTAGGAGAGATAAGTGTGAAGGCCATTGCATGCCCAGATGGTCAGAGTAGGGGCCGGAAACTGAGAAGCACATTATCAACTAAGCTAAAGCACACTGAAGATGCAAACTGGACCGGGGCAGATTGATGAGCCCTGAAGTTAGTGGCAAGCACCCTTTGATAGGGAACCAATAACAAGTTTCGCCAGGGCACAACACCCAAGAGGGGTCGTCAACATATTGATATCAGATGACTGTGAGAACAACCTCCAGATAAACATGTGTTGCACAAAAACTGATTGTGATGCTGAGTGACTACTTAAGTTCTGACACGGCAAAATTCTTAGACTTGCATGGAAAGAAAATCATATAAAGGACGAGATACCTTGTATGAGTCTTCGGGTTCCATCCTGTTACAACCATGGAGCATCAATCCGGACTGACATGCACCCGGCTCCTCCCTCATACTCAACTTATCTGGCCAATAAATTGGATCGAGCAAGTGACTGGTAGCTATTCCATCAGCAGGACACGTGTGAGGGTGTGTGTGTGTGTGTGTGTGTGTGTGCGCGCGCATGCATGTGCGCTCCTATACTACTTTATTATATTAACAATAAACGTAGTGTGTTGCCTTAGCCCCCTGAAAAAGATCCTGTGTACTTCTTTTAAGCATAACAACTTAAGGGCCAGCCATCCTATAGCACACCCTTTTTGTTTGGTCCCATTCTATTTTAAATACCGCTGTGAAGAAGCAAAGTTGAAGGCAGTGAATTTGTCGTCATCCTCTCCACCCACAAGGCATTCCAAAGCTTTGGTCCGATTGCCAAGGAAGTCCTGTCGCCCACATGTGAATTTCATCCTTGATGTTAAGAGCTTTATAGGTCCTGGAAAACTATATTTGTCAAGAGACCACATTGTCTCAATGAGAGAGTTGCCCGCTGAGGTATTCAGGGACAGTTTCATGTAAGGCTTTGAAGATTAGCACCAGGGCCTTGAGTTTGTCCTGATATTCCCTGAGAAGTCAATGTAATAAGAAGAGCACTGAGCCCATCAGCCTAGTTAGGTGAATTGCTACAGTTTTTACTAATGCAATTTTTTTTTTTAATTTATAGGCATAGTGAAGTGTGGTAGTCCAGCCTGGATGTCGCAAAGGTATCGCTGAGTGCTGTTCTGGCTAATTGTAGATGGAGAAAAGCATGTTTGCTAGTCTCATTCTGTGTGTCCAGCAGCAGCAGGTTTTCTATGCTGCACTCCACTGTGATAATCTGAGGCAGACCTCTTTGATGGAGAGTGAGATACTAGTTGACAGATCATTAACGTACTTTTGCTCCCCAAAGACGTGTTCATCTTGCCCATGTTTCAACTTCAGCCAGTTAGAAAATGGTACAAGGAAAAAGATGTGGATCTCCTCCTCTGGCATTTAATACCATGGTGTCAGTTTCACACAGCAGCTACTTGTAGTATAGATGTATACATCAAATGTCCACTGCCACTCAGGCTTTTCAGCCCTGTTCAGACACCTCTATGCCATGGAACAGAACAATTATTGGAAAACTTCACACTAGAAATCTCCACCTCCACTCCATGGCCTGTTGGTTGCCTAATGTGCGATCAGCACTGTCACATCCCACTGACTCTTTGTGGGCCTAGTTTTTTCATTACTCTTTACCTGCATGGGAGGGAGGGTGATCTAATGTCTACGAGAGTCATTAGGCGTTAAGTTATGTTTATGCCCCGTGAATTCTGACTTGAGTGCAGCTCCACATGAGTGCAGGATTTATTCATGCAGATTGCATTGCAGAAGCAGGGGGCATCAGCAGGGGGGCTGTGCTTTATTTTGAGGAGAGGTAGAGGGGAACAAATAAGTGTAAACCATAAGTCATTGTCGCATTCCTTTGAGCACCTTTCTTTACAATTCTATTTTTAAAGTACAGTGAAATTGTTTCCTCGTGTATTTTCTTTGATAAGACTTCTTGTGAAGGAAAATTCAGAATGTCAGATCCATATTTTCGCTCATTCCTTTTCAAATAGCAACGGAACTATGCTACAGTTATTTTAAGTGAATATATTATATATAGTGTACATTATCTAAGAAAACACTTGTGACATGATAGCTGCTAAACGCATGCACCATGAACATGGCAATAAATGGAAATACATGTAGGCAACAGCTGTTCTCTTTGAGACCTTATATAGTCTGTAAGTAATAGCAAAAAATACCAAACATTTTAGCTAAGCCTAAATAGCTGTTTGGAAAACAATTATCACAGATCCACAAGAGTCATTATCCTGCTGATAAACTACATTGTTGTTCTATTTTGAAAATAATTAAAGATCAGCTCAAACCAAGTTTAAACGCAAACTGTGGTTTGAAACTCACTATCTAAGGGTATGTCTACACTACAAAGTTAATTCAAACTAACAAACGTTAGTTCGAACTAGCGGTTTGTATGTATAGCACCTATCAAAGTTAATTCGAACTTAATTCGAACTAGCGGAGCGCTTAATTCGAACTAGGTAAACCTCATTCCACGAGGACTAACGCCTAGTTCTAATTAAGTAGTTCAAATTAAGGGCTGTGTAGCCACTTAATTCAAACTAGTGGGAGGCTAGCCCTCCCCAGCTTGCCCTGGTGGCCACTCTGTGCACCACCAGGGAAACTCTTCTACCCCCCTCCCGGCCCCAGAGCCCTTAAAAGGGCACGGTCTGGCTACGGTGCCCGTGCCAGGTGCAAGCCTGCTAGCACCCAGCCAGCAGACCCTGCACCTGGCACGGCACGAGCCAGCCACCCGCTGCCACCCAGCCCTCCACCTCTTCCCGGGACCAGGCTGGCGGCTCCCAGGAGCCTGCCCGGGGCCGCAAGAGGTGGGCACCCACCTGGTCTAGTGCGGACATCGTGGACCTCATCCACGACCTCCGCACTAGGCACAGGAAAGTGGCTGTCTAGGGCAGGATAGCTGCCAGCCTGGCCACTCAGGAGCAGGTGTGCATGAAAATCAAGGTGGTCCAGTGAGACCCCTGACCCTGAGCCTAGAGCTTAGAATGGCCGTACTGGGTCAGACCAAAGGTCCATCTAGCCCAGGAGCCTGTCTGCCGACAGCAGCCAACACCAGCTACCCCAGAGGGGATGGACCGAGGACAATGACCAAGCCATTTGTCTCGTGCCATCCATCTCCAGCCTTCCAAAACAGAGGCCAGGAACACCATTTCTATCCCCTGGCTAATACCACTCCATGGACCCAGCCTCCATGAATTTATCTAACTTCTCTTTAAACTGTTCTAGTTCTAGCCTTCACAGCCTCCTGCAGCAAGGAGTTCCACAGGTTGACTCTTTGCTTTGTGAAGAAGAACTTTCTGTTATTAGTTTGAAGCCTGCTACCCATTCATTTCATTTGGTGTCCTCTAGTCCTTCTATTATGGGAACTAATGAAGAACTTTTCTTTATGCACCCTCTCCACACCACTCGTGCTTTTATAGACTTCTATCATATCCCCCCTCAGTCTCCTCTTTTCTAAGCTGAAAAGTCCCAGTCTCTTTAGCCTCTCTACATATGGGACCTGTTCCAAACCCCTGATCATTTTAGTTGCCCTCCCCTCTCCCACCTCCTTTTCCCAGTCCCCCCGAGTTTTGTTAAATAAAGAGAGTTTCTATTTTTGAACACACGTGTCCTTTATTTTGTACATCAGGAAGGAGGGCTAGGGAGGGGTAAGTGGAAGGAGGTGAGGGAGGAATGGGGTACGAGCCCCTGATGGGGAGGACTGGGGTGGCTCTGCGGGCTCCTCTCCTACAGCTCCCTGATTGACACCCTGCCCCCCCCCCCCCGGATGGCAGCCTGCGGCAAGTGCAGCCGGGCTGATAGCCGAGTGCTGTGATGTGCCGAGTGTGGGCATTCAGGGCACTCCAAGACAGGACTGCTTTGCTGTCCCTCATCGAGTTAGACAAGAGAACGGGAAACCCCTGAGAACTGTCTGTCCAGGGTGGAGGTCGGGACCCTTTAAGCACAGCCCTCAGCTAGCCTGAGACAGCAACTCCACGCTCTAAGTCCCAATCTGATGCCCTGCCGGCACTGCTTCCGGCCATCCTTAACCTCAGTTCAGGGTCCACTCAATGTGGACATGCTAGTTTGAATTAGCAAAACACTAATTCGAACTAGTTTTTAGGTCTAGATGCATTAGTTTGAATTAGCTTAGTTCGAATTAACTAATTCAAATTAAGTTAGTTCGAATTAGTGCTGTAGTGTAGACATACCCTATAGTGCTTGTTAAAGAGAGGAGTAGTTCAATGTATGCAAGTCTATTTTTTTCTGGAGTAATAATAATGCAGGATTTTGTGAGTGAGTACGAAGATGCTGTTTGTGGCACATTTGAAATCTTGTAATGAGGATCATGTTTAAAGTCCTTGTATTTAGCCATAGGAAATATCCATTTTTAAAAAATATATATATTACTAGAGTACCTTTTAAGAGAAGTCCTCCAAAACAGAACAACACTGCAGTTCTTTATGGCTGCAGTTAAACCAGGGGAACTCAGACCACAATCCATAAACTACTACCGGTCTATCAAATCATTTGTGCTGATTCATAAAACACCACATTTGAGATCCAACAATAGGAAATATGGAGTATTCTGGGAGGAATAAGCAACTCTCCCAAAAAGCAATTAAAAAAAGTTGGAGAATCTCAGCGTGAAGTGATCAGCTACATGTCCCTAAATCTCAAACTAAACCTTAAGGTTTATTATGGACAAAAGCAGTGGAAATTACCTATGTTGATTGTCTAGTCAAATTAGTAGAGTAACAAATGGCCAACATTGTCCCACAATACAGAGTTTTTATAATTTGTGCCCTATCCTCTGATTATTTCTCTCACTCCAAATACAAAGTGATACCCCTCACTACGTTGAAATCAGTGGAAAAATGCAATTGAACATGATTTCAATGGGACCGATCAGGACACATCCTGCCTCAGCCTCTAAAGATACTAGGGTAGTAAATGAGTTACACCAGATGAATCAGGTAAAGCATTAATACAATCTTCAAAATAGTCTTCTCATTCTCCAAAAAACAAAGACTTGAGACAGACAGTCACAAGAGCGAGCAGTAGCATCTTGATAAAAAGTTTCTGTAAGTGTGAGCCTTGAAGCTGTAAAACTCCAAAAAATGAGTCCAGCACCTCTATCCTGGTCTGGCACCAGCAAAAAGAAACAAGAATTTGACTCATGTCACATTTCACAAATTCCTTAGCTCTTACAGAACCTTCTTGAGTGATATCAGCTGAAATGCAAGCAGATAAGAGACTGCATTTGTATCATCTTCCTGTTGGTCTGCAGCCAACAGACAACTTGGCTTTGTAGTGAGCTAATTTATCCAGAACATTTTAAAATTCCAATATGAGCACCAAGTAAGTGACAGCTAGTTGCAAACATCCTATAATTCATGAAAAAGTCATATAAATAAATCACTTGGCTGTCACCATAAAAAATGATGCCCAGAGAAAATTAAAGACTGTATGCTGTTACATACATGACACACACATAGTTTATCAGGATTTATGATGTACCTCTTCCAAAGAAAGTAAATAAGATCACATACATAGCCCACTACATACATAGTTTATCAGGATTTATGGTGTACATCTTCCAAAGACACTAAAGTAAATAAGACCTCTAACACCAGCAGAGTATGATATGAGTAATAGGCAATGAAGTTATTATGACCTAGATTGCATGCCACAAGTTAAACCAATATACAACTGCAGAGAACTATCAATGTTTACAGTGTGAACAAACTGGTATGAATAGTACTGTAGTTCAGCTCCTTAATATTAACTTAAATAGTTTAACAAATCATTGGAAGAAAATTGCTTGTGAGCACTTAATTTGTCATTGCACAATGATAGGAGGTAACACTGAATTAACTTTCTTTAAATATGTAAGAGCTATAGGTAATCTACTTTATGCATCTATTATTGTAGTCATTTCTTGTCCTAGCTCAGAGTCAAATACATTCAAACTCTGATATATTTCTATATTATCTATGTATAAAAATCAATAAAACTATATGTTATCTCATAATAGGACAGGAAAGGATAGGCTACAATTTTAAGAGTGCTCTATAAGAAGTGATTTTTTTCAAAAGGCCTCAACAGAATATGCATGATGGTTAATAATATCTGACATTCCCTCTTTTCATGCCAAAAATTCAGAAGCCGTATCCATTTTGCACAAGTTTAGCAATGTAGCCATTCCTCGAGTAGAAGCCAAGTAATACGTGATCGCTACTCTGAATATCAATGGAGCCTTGGAAAGTATTGGCCAAGTACAATAGGGAAAAACCCCTGTTCCTAGTCTTTCCATGTCCATAAAGTGCAGCTAAGACTGATTTTTCAGGTTTCATGTAAAAGATGATTCAGGAAAGCATCTCTTTTCAAGGACAAACACTTAACCACATTCTTATAGTTAAGCGTACATTCAGTCCCACTGAATTCAATGGGTGAAACCTTGGCTTTCTTGAAATCAATGGCAAAACTTTCCTTACTTTCACTAGGTCAGGATTTCAGCTAATGTGTTTTCTGAATTGAAGCCCAGTTTGCTATAGCTGCATGCTACTTGGTTTATTAATGGCTCCTTGGAAAAGATGACATTTTGGGGATTGAAGTCTGTTATTCCAAAGTTTAAAGCTTTGCACACTCAGAGTATGTCCACACTGATGTTTGAGGTATGAATGCAGCACAGGTAGACATACCTACAATAGGTTAGCCCATGCTAGTATGTCTTACAAGTGTAGATTCAGATGCCAAGATTTTGGCATGGGCTAGCAAGGTGCATATATACTTAGCATTTTCAGAACATCAACATAGCCTGTTCCAAAGTTCATGCCACCAGCTCTACACTTCTATTTTTAGCCATGATAGCTTTGGAGGAAGCTAGCATAGGTATGTCTACCAATGCTAGTCACATATTGGACTGCAGTGTAGACATATCCTGGAGGAATATGTCTTAATGCACCCTAAGACTATTGTAACTAGATCTCTTTCTTTCTAGCTTGTTTCTATTATAAGGCTACTGTAAAAGCATAGCATGCTTCTGATACATTTGGTAATTATGTCTGTCTACAAGACTGTTTAGAGCATAAGTTCCATGGCTACATACTTTATCATGTATTTGAAAAAAAAATATAAAGTGAAATATAATAGCTTACAAATGTCTCTAAAAATTAAATTTGCAAATTAGCAGAAAAGCTAACTGAAGTTGAGACATTGGTATCATAGTTGCTTAAGAAATTCATGCACATTAAACACAAAACTTGCTGTTAATTTAGAAAATTGCAGCAATAGATAATGGTCCAAATTCTGCCATGACTTTTAATGGGGGTTATCTGGGATATCATCCACAGAAGTAGTATAGTAGTATGTTGTAAATGATAGAATATTAGATTGTATGACTAACTTTTTATTGTGTTTTCTAAAAATGCCAATGCTCTAAGTTGCAATCTGGAAGCCAGACAGTTTTTTTAAAATGTGCCAAACACTGCTCTCATTACATCACTGCCCCTTCGCAAGTGAATAGAATTTGGCCCATCTTTTTTTACATTAACAGGATTTACATGATCCTTCAGGAAGTTAAAACTCTACAGCACTGAGACTCTATTAGAATGGTATTATGTACATCTGCTATAAGTCCCCTGAATCACTTTCCTTAGTCTGACTCCATGATACACCTAAAATTAATGTCCAAGTACATAGACCTCAGTGAACTCTGTTCATCTATTTATCATAAAAATAATCCATCTTAAGTATTACAGAAAATCACTTTATGTGAGTAGGAGAGGTGCAAAATTCAACAGTGCATTCACTTGAGATTCAATGCACATAAGAGTGCAAAAACTCAAAAATGCTTCAACTGAAACAGGCAAAGCTTACTTAGTTTTATGTCAGAAATGAAGCAAAACCAACAATTTTTGTATGGGGTCTACTTAAATCCACATTTTTCCCCCAAAAAACCTCTTCTTCTAGCCTTGGAATGGTGCTATATATTTTCTTCCAAATAAGATGATAAAGAGAAATTGGTTCATAGCACTCATCTCTGTTAATTTAACCAGATTCAGTCTTATCAAAGCATGACCATCTTTAAAATGACTTTAAATAAACTATAAACAGCACATGTTCATTTCAATGAGCTATATAACCAAGAAGGGTAATGAGAGGAGAGGAGACTGACATCACAGCAAATACAAAACCAGATTCTTTGAAATTTCTGCTCCAATCTGGACTACAGCCAGGACTGCAAACAGAGTCAGGTAAAAAACTGGCAACTCTACTATATCTGAGCAAATAAAATTTATTTTAGGCTCAAGGTTAGGTGAAGGCCAAGGGGAGCAGTGGAAGCAAAATAAAAATCTAACTGACTTAAAGACTTAGCTTGGTAAGTTATGAATGAGACTGCCTACAATGGCATTGGCTACATTGGCGACTGCCAGTAGCAAAAATCCCCAATATCTGGAGGCGGGACATTAGACGAGGAGGGCCCTGAGTTACTACAGAGAATTCATTTCCCAGTGTTTGCCTGGTGCATCTTGCTAATATGCTCAGGGACTGACAGATCACCATATTGGAGATAAGGAAGGAATTTTCCCCTAGGTCACAGTGTAAATCAGGGGTGACTGGTTAAGAGCAACGGGGGCCACTGGCCATGTGACTGCTGAAGTTGAGAGAAAGGGAGGCCCCAGACCCTTGGTGTGGGCGCCAGGCTGCTGCACCCTCTAATCACCTCACTGCCTGATGGCTGGACCCCTGCTCCTCCTGCCCACAGCATTTGGAGCACGTGCCCCCTCATGCACACACATACATGGAGATTTCACTTCACTCATGCAATGTGGGACACCAGGATTCCGGTCATGCTCCAGTGCTGGGTTTGGGGGGGAGGGGTGACAAGTCTCAGGACTTTCTCACAGGGCTGGATTAACTCTTCTGGAGGCCTGGGGAAAATATATTTGGGGGGGCGCCCCAAGACTCTGGGGTAGGGCAAACAATGAAAGATGCGGTGTTTAGGAGGGAACTGGCAGGGAGCAGACTTGGGTAGTGCTGCAGAGTCTGAGCAGGAAGTAAAATGCAGGAGTAGAGTAAGGGTGGGGGGGCTGTGAGGGAATGAAGGGTGGGTGCAGTAGCAGGGTGTGAGGCAGAAAGAGAGTGAGGGAGGGTGCAAGAGTGGGGTGAGGCAGAGTCTAGGTAGATGTTAGGGTGTAGGGCAGTGGTGGGGAACGTAAGGCCTGGATCTGGCCCCTGAAGCGTAGAGCCTCCCCCAGCAATGGGGAGCCCACACGGGCACCCCAGCCCCAACTTATTTTTCTGTGGATCAGCAGCCCCCCCCCCCCCCAACGCAAAAAAGGTTCCCCACCCCCTGGTGTAGGGTCTGAGGGGGAGGAAAGAGCAGGGGTTGGGATGCTTACTTGGTTGAGCTCAAGGGGGGGGGGCAACAAATGGCCCCACATGGCTCTGTGCTTGTAGGCACTGCCCCCCCCCCCCCCCCCACTGTTCCCCTTTGCCACAAATCCCTGCAAATGGGAGTGGCGAGGGGAAAGCCTGCAGGCCCCTGTGCCAACCGGAGGAGGGGGAATGGCAGCACACAGAGCCACTTCCTTCCCTCTGCCAGGCAGAGCTGGCTACCTATGGGCTTTAGCATCAGGTCTCTCTGCGTCCCCCCACAGCAGGGAGAGGAGGGGAAAATCCCAGCCTCACAGACCAGATAAAGGAAGCCACGGACCAGATCCAGCTCGCAGGCCATAGGTTCCCCATCCCTGCTTTATTGCCCTTGGCTCCTCAGGCCAGAAGGTGTTGCCAATCCTCAGGCCACTATCAGACCTTTTCATCTGCCTCAATCTGTTCCCCTTGATTGGCGCTAACAGGGCAAGAACTAATTAGATGAAATTGCACCAGCAACCTGTTATAGAAATGCTAACAAAAATGATGTAAAGCTGAATTCTTTAAGCACCTGTTTATGCATCACAATGTGTCCTGTACTTACTTTCTTTACGAACATCATCAAGTGCTGCATTAAGTTCCTCCTTAAATACAATGGCTTCCTTAGTAATTTTCTCCCCTTTGTCCAAAAGATTCCAAGTCGCTTTTTCCACAGAAGCTAGGAGGACACGGGCTCTTTTAGAACATCCTTTTTTCTGATTAGAAGGGGTTTGTGGGCAATTCACTAATGTGGTAACCTAAAATGTAAACATAAATAAGTGAGAGTGTCTTCAATTCTACAGCCAATAGACTAATATTACTTTTAATTATTCAAAATTAACTGCAAAATAATTTAACATCCCCAAGAGTAAGCAACAGAACTGCAGATACTTCAAAAAGAAAGTGCTAATAAGATAGTCAGACTGGTCAACACTTACATTATCTCACTGCCTGACTTTTGAAATTCTCCCAAATACCTTCATTTCATAAACTTCAAAATGCAGCAGGTCGAATGATTGTTGCCACTCTGATCAGTCACATTACCATTGCTGTAGGAGTCTGATGCGGTTTCTTGTAAAGTGTCATAATGATATCAAAATTAAGTTTAGTTCCAAAATCTTAGTAATAGCAAGAAGCATAACTGCCCAAGTTCCATCTCCATCGTTCCACCATTTCCTTTGGGCTACTCCCCCTACTATCTCACAAGCAAGGACAGAAGCATCCACAGCATGCAGTATGTACAGACCTCTCTCTCCAAATTCTTTCCCTAACGTAGAGAAGAATCACAGAGAACAGGGAAGAAGAATTCAATTCAATGTTTTTTGAACATTAGTGAAGATGTGTGTATATGTTATGAATCTGGGTAAGAACATCATCATCCAAACTTCCCCTCTCTTGGAATTCACACCTCCAGATCAGCTACTAGAAGTGGGCCTCATCCTCCCTGATTGGATCCACCTGGTCATCTCTAGCCTGATTATGGCCTGCATATTTATACCTGCCTCTGGAAATTTCCACTACATGCATCTCACAAAGTGGGTGTTTGCCCACAAAAGCTTATTCTCCACACTTTGGTTAGTCTATAAGGCGCCACAGGACTCCTCACCGCTTTATCATCCAAACTGTGTTTAAGACATGAATTTTAACAAGCATAAACAAGTTATTTTTATGTAGCTTCCCAGTCCATGAGCCGCATCTATTGAACACAGCCTCCATGCTCCGAGCCCAGATCTACACTAGGACTTTATTTTGAATTTATCAGTGGCATGGCCGCACTACCAAGCCCATTATTTTGAAGTGACAGGCTGCAGAATTCAAAATGCGTACTCCTGCTTTTCATCAGGAGTAACACTAATTCCAAAATAGCTATTTCGAATAACCGTTGTGTGGGGACACTGATGCCACTATTTTAAAATCATTGATCTCCAGAGGCCTCTCAAAGCTGCAGCTCTGACCACTCTGGCCACACCAGGCATCTCCACTGCCCTCTTCCTGCAGAGCTCTAGAAGTCCCAGGAGAAGGAGAAGCACTTGTCTCATGTGGCCAGCTTCACAAGCCCAGTCCAAGGAGACATGAGCGACCCCAACATCCCCTTGGACACCCTGACAGCTGCCAGTGTAACCCACACATCTAGTGGGTGTGGATCACTGTCCCATGCAGTGGGACTTAGACCACTTACAGCCAGAGATAAGAACAAGGGGTCTCTACAGCCAAAGCTGAGAGCCATCTGGCTTTATAGCTCCAGCTGTGGAGGCTCCTATGCTAAATTCCAGAGGTCCCAGGTTCAAATATGCCCTGTGGCAGTTACACCAGTGCTTCTGCTGCTCCCATGGCCTCCACTGCCCATGGATGCAGAAGAGCTTCAGCCTGGACTGGTGCAGAGATCCTGGACCTCATTGTGAGGAGGGTACCAACTCCAGGATCTCTGCGCCAAGAAAAGGAACACTGACATATGGCAGGATCCCTGCCAGCCTGGCTGAGAGAGCACACACCAGGACCCTTGGTCAGTATTGTGTGAAAATAAAAGATGAAACAGGCCTATCACAAGGCCATGGAGCAGAGTGGATGCTCTGAGGCAGCACCGCACACCTGCTGCTGCTATGAGTGGCTTCATGCCATCTGGGGAGGGGGTCCAGTTACCTCCCCACTATAAAAATGAAGAAAACCCTGAATCTGGGCTGTCCCTGTCTCAGAAGTGGCCTCCTGGCCAATACCGTATCTATCATCAGCAAGACTCTTACCCAATCCTTCAAATGGAAAACAGATACTAAAATAAGTTAACACATGTATTGAGGGATAATTAACATTAATTAGGGAAAATGGGGGGAAATGATTAATCAATAACAAACAGCCAGGATCCACAAAGTATAACACCTTAAAACATAGTACAGGAACTATTAATCAGGCATGAAGCCCAGACCCAAAATATCCCAGGTTGTAAAAAGAATAAAAAGGATGATAGTACAGACCGAAAGCGAAGTACAGTGTGAAGCCTGGGACCTCAACCATTGAACTATTTGAAAGCTCGACAGGAGGAACACCTGGGAGATCCAGTAGAGAGAGAGAGAGAGAGAGAGAGAGAGAGAGAGGTGACAACTGTGGATCCTGTGATGGTAAGTATCTGCTCCTTCCTTCACTATAGCACTGATAGAATTCCTCAGTGCTAGGGGCCTGGGCCACCTGAGGAATTTCACTGTCTTCACTTGGTCTTAGATGGAATGAGGGGGAGAGACATGGACCTTGACTGACAGGTGCAGGGCCTTTTATTAACTCAGTGGTGCGAAAGTTCATATGATTGACAGTCCTGTGGCGTGCAACTCCTGAGGTAAAAGAATGTTCAGGAGCTTGTGGTGAGAAAAATCCAGTTGTAGCCAGATTGACCCAGCTCTGCCCTTGCTGATGTGTTCAGGCCTTTTAAAAATGAAGTTTCTCTCTCAAAATGGAGTCTTGCAATAACCATCACATAACATTACATTACATAACTTCACAACTTACAAAAATCACTCAACAGTCATCTTAGAGTCCAGCCAAGAGACGCCCAGCATCAGCCTCCATGAGGGTGATGTGGCAGAGTAGGACAATGACAACGAGGAGGAAGAGGAGGCAGCAGCCAGCCAGGTTACCATGCCCACCCACCAGGAGCCGCTGCTCACCTTGGAGCCAGTTTCCCCCTCCTAGGATGTCTCCAGGCTTCCAAGGAACCCAAAGAGGAGCTCTCTATCTTTCCCTATCCAAAAACAGGGTCAGGCGATAGGCTGCAAGGGGCTGCTCACTCCTCTTAGCCTACTCAGCCTGGGGGGTCACAACAGCTTATTCACGAGTCTGCACATGAAGCACAAGTCCAGAGAACTCATCTCCAGGATGCTCTCACACAGGTCCTTTTCTTTCTTCTTGGTCCTTTTCACAACATAAGAACTAGGGGTTACCAAATGAAATAAGCAGCAAGTTTAAAACAAACTAAAGGAAGTTTTTCTTCACACAGCACAGTGTCAACCTGTGCAACTCCTTTCCAGATGTTGTGAAGACCAGGATTTTAACAGGGTTCAAAAGAGAACTAGATAAATTAATGAAGGTTAAGTCTATCAATGGCTATTATCCAGGATAGGTAGGAATGGTATCCCTAGCCTCTGTTTGTCAGAGGCTGGAAATAGATGACAGGAGAGGAATCAATCACATCATGATTCCTTGGTCTGTTCACTCCCGCTCTGGAGCATCTGGCTTTGGCCACTGTTGTAAGACAGGATACTGGGCTAGATGGACCTTTGTTCTGACCCAGTATGGCTGTTCTTATATTCTCACAGGGTTCTTGAAGAGGCCTGCCTTACTGCAGCCTCCATAGTAGGACACCTTACCATGACAAGCTACCACTAAGGAGGCTGGGGTCATGGAACCACACAGCAATGCCACACACGGCCCAGGTTCATGCCTGCACTCAGTCAGCATCTGCTCCCGATCAAGCTTAGTGATGCAGAGGACACTGATCTCATTCATGGGAATCTGCCATGAGAAGGAAGAGGAGAGAACCCATTCGCACTCTCTCCAGCAAGCAGTGTCTGCTTCTCACACACACACACACACACACACACACACCCCTCCTCCAACACACTCCCTCCAGCAGGCAGGCATAGAAGTTCTCTCTCTGCAGGATGCTGCCAATGCCAGACCCAGCATGTGCAGGACACGGAAGGAAGCCGAACCGCATCTTTCCCTCATCCCACCCACAGACTCCTGTCCTGGCCAACACCTTCCCATGCCTGCTTGTTCCTGGGCCGTGGATGTTGCAATGCTGCCCTGGAATGTGTGTGCCCCTGCCAGAAAGTACCCACTGTCTAGGCAACATATGGCCTTGCTCAAAGCATATTACCACGTCTGAACTGAAACCTTCACTGTCAGCTCAGAGATTAGAGCTAGGCTTCATACATGGTGTCTCCTGGGATGATTGCCCTTGGAACCTTTCTTCACAGCTGCGAGCTTGGCACATCCCCCACCTTCCACTCCATCTGACAGTGAAACGCACCCAGGAGGAGCACGTGAGGGAGTAGATGGCCTGCCTGCAGTCCCTCATCCAGGAACTTGAGGAAGAGCACGACACCAACTGGGAGGAGTGCCAGGTTGACCCGGAAGAGAAAGGCAGCTTTGGATGAGCTGGTACACCATCATAATGCCAAGTTCTCTACCCTGAATGATGTCTGTCTGACTGACTGTTCATTTGGGTTTAGGAAGAAATGTTTCCCATTAGGGTCAAATTGACAGAGACCTTCTTTTGTCATCTTTCTGGCAGAATCTATGAGGTATAGTTTCATTATGAGGACTAGGACTTAGAAAATGCCATTTGTAACTGGTGGGATTGTTTAGCTTGTCATAGCTTAAGGCAAGTGTCCAGTGTGGCTAAAGACTGTGCTCAGAAGTAAAGAGAGACCTGATATTTCACTAGTGGATCTTCTGCTTATTGGAGAAAAAGTCCTGACATCTTTGCAGACCTCTAGTATTCAGAAGAGTGAGATGAATCCTAGGGGTAGGCCAGGGAAAGCATTCTCATGGGGTTATACAACCGAAGTCCTATACCTCACTGTAATGACACACTTAAATGCCTACTGTGAGCGAGTTGGGGGAGGTAGGACAAAAGCACCTCCTCCACAGAATTAAGCTAACTAAATTTCAGGCTGCCATTTAAATTCATTCCTGTGTCTATCTTCCTTCAGCCGCATATCTTGATTAAGACTCATGTGGTGGTTTACAAGCTTTCTTTCAGAAGTTCACAGGATTTTGTGATATGCTGGATCATTGCCCAATGTAGGCTTCAGACATCCTCAGAAAGCACTTCCCTAGCCAGTCCCTGAAAGGAGGAAGTCTTAGCCCCTTAGTCATCCATATGGTATTTTGGGATAGAGCTGACCTCAGCTGCTTTGAAGAGTCATGAGAGAGATTTGATCATGCAATTATCTTAAGCCTAGATTATTAAAAAGTTTTCTTTAGACTCAGTTCAAATAGCAAAGGAAAGAAACCAAATTATTTACTGCTTGGAAACCAGCCAGCTGGTGGAATATGCACTAAAAGCAACAAACTTTATTTTATTTTTATTTTTTTTACACACAAATCCAAGAATATTTAGGGGATTCAATATATAGCCACAAGGATCATATTTTGTTAAGAACCTTTACAGTTTATAGGCTGATATTTCCAATGTGGAAGGCAGCAAGTGTAATGTTAAAGATTAGCACCCAGCCTGAATGAAACACCACTTCACCTAAATGAAAAGCAGGATGGATTTAAAGAAATTTGGTTATTTGCCAGTCTCAGAAACGTGTTACAAATAAGTTTTATTTATTTTAATTTTCACTGAATTCAGAGGTGTTTAATGTGCCTTTACACACACGTGATGGGTGTTTGTGTTTTTGATAAGTCAGAAACAGCAGAGTGTAAAATGCAACTGTTACTCCAGTAGATGTAAGTTTAAACCTGCAGGACCTTGCACCTTCAGGATCTCTGCCAGGAACATCAGAAGCTAAAACATACTGCATTCATTTCCATGGAAATGGGCTCAATATAATTTAATTGAGGCTGCCTCTGATCTAAAATACCAGTCACAATTTGATAAAAAGTTCGTGGCTCACAAAAGTAAAGAAATACAAGACCAATACTGAAAGATGTGTAATGGTGATTCTGAATGAGGGGCACAACTTGCACAGAAATAACAGCTATGCAGCGGCATCATGCTAAGTGTGCTCCTTTTGCTACATCATTAATACAGCTAGCAGCAGAAGGATATAGTACCCAAAATGCTTGCATAATAGCACATGCTGTTAAATAAAGAATGATCCTATTTATGAAGGCCATGCTTAACCACAACTCCCCATTAAACACTGTCAAATCCTCGTGCACCACAGTGGCAATGCACAACATGCATCTTTTCCAACACTCAGTGAAAATCCTCATTCAGTACATCTGAAAAAAAAAAAAACCCACACCCCAAAACAGACTACTACTACAGATTCAAACTTCATCCCTGACATTCTCACTCCAAACTGCAAATGTCAAGCAAGTAGTCTGCTTTTCATTTCCAGATTTCATCTAAAAAGATTCTGAGTGAGGCCAGAGGCTGGGATATCTTGATTTAAGGATATCCTGGATGCTGTGTGTATCTAACACAGGCTCTGAATGGGTTACTATGGGCTTCAGAAGCAAATCAACATATCAGACTGCACCTGCAGAGTGGGCCGGTGAAAACTCGGGAGACTCTCATTGTTCAAAAGAATAATGGATTTGCTTTGAGCTGCCTAGTAGCAAGGGCCATACAGCTTGCTCATTCTTTCAAATACTAACAGTCCTTTGTGTAATTCAGATGGCAGGAGAAGAGACGTATTGCCTGCATAATTTTTTTTTTTTTTTTTTTTTTTTTTTTTTTCCAGCTCTTAGGCCGGTCTGCACTACAGAATTACTTCAGTATAAGTGTGCTGTTCGGGGATCTGAAAAATCCACCCTCCGAGCAATGCAGTTATACTGACCTAAGCAATTGCACCAGTGCAGTGTTTTAAGTATAGACCTGCCCTTAAAGTGCACTTATTCAACACAGAACTAAAGACTCAACTCCCCTACTACTGATAGATTTTCTTTCACCCTTCCATTTAAAAGGAGGAATGCTAAGCTACAAATGTGTCATGACAGAAGCCAGATGCCCCAAGAAGGGAACAGAAGGTTTAAACACCAAAAATAATCGGCTAAACAACTGACTGTATACAGAGTTATTGTACTATAAAATATATCAAGTGAGGTCTTTTATGAAAGCTTGTAACATTTTGAACTTGATATTCATTATGACATCTGTACAAATTGCCATTTTAGATTTCGTGCATTTAGAAAACTGCTCAGTCTGTGCTGCAACCCTCATGGAAGGGTAGTGAGCTCAAACATGTAGGGGCACCTATCAAGCCATCTTTTCACACCAAACTGGCTTCAAGGAACTATCAATGGAAAGACACTGAGATCATTTTAAATGGAAAAAGAAGATCCCAGCTTCCAAATTGGGAGGAATCTCCCACTTTGACTAACCAGGAGTCACCATGGACAAAGAAAAAAATTTTTAAAGCAGACTTGGAACAGGTTTTTATCCAGAACTTGGAGGACAGTCTCCAAGTGGGAGGCTGTCTGTAAATGCTAAATGCCTCCTATAGCTAGGGAATGTCCTGGGAAAGAAATTAAGTAACTTATGCTAGAAAAGAGGCACTTTGTCCAATATGAAAACAAAGACTGATGTTGCTTCTTTGTTTGTTTTGTGTGTGACATGTATATGTGCACTTCCCTTATTATTTCATCTGGGAATTTTATTATTAAGTATGCTTTATTTTTATCCCAAGCAGATGTCTGGTGTGCAAACTGAATGGAGCATATGTGCCAAAGGGAGCTGATAACTGCAGTGCTGGTTTCACGTCTTCAGAGTAGGGACGTGAACAACTAGTCGACACACTAGTCACTTCCCTCCCCCCCTCCCTTGCTGCCTCTATCAGAAAGAAGCAGCTGTGGGGGAAGGAGAAGGTGCTTCAAAGTGGCAGCACCACTTGGAGCCCAGGGTCTGCCGCTTTGAAAGGCTGCATGTAGCCCAAGGCCAGCAGGGACTCCTCCACTGACCCTGGGCTCCAGGCAGTGCTGCCACTTTGAAACACCATGGGGAGCATGGGGCCAGCAGGGGATTGTTTGTGCTACACTTCAAAGACAGAGGCGCCCTTATCAACTAATCGATGCAAATTCAGAGTTGACATACCAGAGAACAGTTCAAGTGGCTGGCAATTAAGAATTCAGAGAAGACACTGGGAGACTCAGAAATGGAAGGACTATTGTATCCCTTGCAAACAGTAACTGGGCTGGTGAGAGATAGGGTGAAACTTTGTTTCTAGGCTGACTAATGAGGTCAGGGAGCTGAACTTTAGCCACAAATCCCCCCAAGGTTACCAGGCAGGTGCTAACAGAATCCCTATAGGTCTGGGTGGTTCTCAGTGTTTCATGACAACTTCTGCACTTCCAGACATTCTACTTAATCATTTTGCCATATTTCAAATTCAATAGGGGAGAGGGGGAGAATGGGATTCTTTATTTATATACATCCCATTAAGAAGCCAAATTTACACTTTACCTGAAGTACAATGAATGTATGAAAAAAAAAAGCAGCTATGCAATGTTTCCTTAAACCATGTTTACTGTCAAACCATATTTTCCATTATATATTTGTATATAAAATTCAAGGAGAGAAATTCAGAACAGAAGAATTTACACCTTACCAGAACTATAATAATTGTAAAGCAAAAGTCAGTCATGAGATTTCTCTGTTCTCAAAATCTTGAAGATGAATTGAAAGAAATATTTTTCATTGTTCTAATTTATTACATTCTATGGGTAAACCTAATGCAAATGGGAAAAATCCTAGTCCTTGTCTATATTAAGATCTGGTAATCTACTAATTGATTATTTTACATCAGTCATTACATAATTTACTGAGTACAACCACACTGCCCACCTAGAATTAATGTAAGATTTGCCTGGCTTACAGTCTAGCACTGACTTACAGCAGAACAGGAATAGTAGGTGTCATCTATGAGATCTCCTTCAAGTCACCATTTCACCAAGGGTATGTCTAAACTACATGGCTCCGTCAATGGAGCCATGTAGATTAGTTTATTCGAAAAAAGGGAAATGAAGTAGCAATTTAAATACTCGCCACTTCATTTACAGTGAACCCTCGTTTATCGCGGTAGATAGGTTCCAAACCCGACCGCGATAGCTGAAAATCCGCGAAGTAGGTTTTGAAAGCCGCGGAGGGGCTCCGGCGGGGGAGCAGCCCAGGCGCGCCTGGGATGCCCCCCCGCCGGCTTCCCCCGAGGCTTTGAAAGCCGCGGAGGGGCTCCGGCGGGGGAGCAGCCCAGGCGCGCCTGGGATGCCCCCCCGCCGGCTTCCCCCGAGGCTTTGAAAGCCGCGGAGGGGCTCCGGCGGGGGAGCAGCCCAGGCGCGCCTGGGATGCCCCCCCCCCCGCCGGCTTCCCCCGAGGCTTTGAAAGCCGCGGAGAAAGCCGCGGAGGGGCTCCGGCGGGGGAGCAGCCCAGGCGCGCCTGGGATGCCCCCCCGCCGGCTTCCCCCGAGGCTTTGAAAGCCGCGGAGGGGCTCCGGCGGGGGAGCAGCCCAGGCGCGCCTGGGATGCCCCCCCGCCGGCTTCCCCCGAGGCTTTGAAAAAAGTCCGCGAAGTCGTGAATCCGCGATGGTCGAACCGCGAAGTAGCGAGGGCTCACTGTAAATTAAAATCGCCACCACGTTGTGCCGATCAGCTGTTTGTCGGCACAGCACGGCAGTCTAAATGGGGATCTGCTGACCCCAGAACCCTTCGTCAGCAGATCCTGTAAGCCTCGTGTCTAGACTGCCGCGCTGTGCCGACAAACAGCTGATCGGCACAGCGTAGTGGCCATTTTGATTTAGATGAAGCGGCGAGTATTTAAATTGCCGCTTCATTTCCCTTTGTCCTCCTGCCTCATCTACATGGCTCCGTTGATGGACCCATGTAGTCTAGACACACCCCAACTGTGAGCCACTAGGTAAATGAATATGCCTTGGACATTTGGGGTAATATGGGGAACATAGCCAGGATAGACCATTTCTAAGGAAAAGAGACAGGAGGATTAGTGGGAACAGAGGGGGACTTTCAGACAACTAAAGAGTTTTGCAAGCTGAAGGAGCTATCATCTTAAATAAGTCTAGTTATAAATAATAATAAATAATAATAATGAGTCAGCACTTGCACTACAACAAATGGAGGCAGCATGGCTCAAGATATAGGGGCACTGGCTATACCTGTACCCTCTGCACTCACCATTACTAAATTCCATGATTATTTAATCATGAGTCACAATATTTGGTGGTTTTCTTAGGTCTCTTTCTTAGGAGTTAGGTAATTACATGAGAATCTCAGCTTTCATTTATGAAAATTTTTTTAGCCTTTGTAAGAAGTATGAACTCATGAACCTTAAAGGCTCAGATACCAGAAGTCAGTTAAAATGAACAGAAAGTGTATTTAAATATGGTAATTTGGAAGTCTCACGGCAGGGGGGTGGGCAGAGAAATTTGACTCTTTTGAGCACTTGGGACTAGCAATCTCCTATTTTATTCATATGCTTTGGTCACTGTATCTGAGCAGTTGGAGTGGTCCTTTCCCCACATATTGGAAAAAAGTGTGAGGAAACTCCATTCTGTTCCATTTTATACTGCCACACTTTCCCCACTTCAGCTGGCAGTGGTGAGAAGCAGGTATACATAATCACCTATACCAAAGCCACTCAGAGGGCCCATCCTGCATGAGAATACATAGTACTGTTCCTTTGTAGCAGCATGTTTCTCTATCCAGCTTTGCCTGCTAGCTTACTTGAGCTACCCCATGTAGCAGGGACTACTCAACATAATTTTAACGGTGGAGTAGGATGTCACTCGCCCAGTACTGCTGTTGAACAGGTAATTAATTGAGATGCAGAGGGAGATTTGCATTTGTATTTGTGGCCCTCTGGGTGACTGCAAGTGACCTTAAACACAAGGGCATGATGGTTTTGAGGGGACCATACAAGACTTTGCAGGGGCCCCAGAACTGCTGGCATTGGCAGTGGAGGCCCCCTTAAAGCTGTGAAAACAATCTGACCCCTTGTTTGATACAGAGAACCCCTTTCTCATCTGGGCAGTCTTGAGACTTCAGACAACCAACCACAAAAAAAATGCTAGGTATTTTTATAAGACTTTACCTATCTTAACAGTATCGACTTCGGAATTCTCAGATTTCTATTGCTACTTCCATATCTGGTCATGACAGCATTGTTTAAAAAAAAAAAAAAAATCTAGGAAGGGAGAAGGGACTGTATATCCAAGATGCAGCTATTACATGAAACAGCTCTGAACTTGACTGTTTAAAAAATACAGTTGAATTTGAGTAGTGCCCAGTGCTCCTTTATACTACAGTTTGGCATGGTAGACCTGACATTTTCATGAAGTCCTGTATGAGGTACTTACACATCCTAATATGCTTAAAAATGCTTTGTTAAAGAAGACTCTGTACATTTTTTAGGGATTCCTCTGCTCCCCCTCTGACACTCTGTTCATTCACTATTCCCTTTCTTTCATTATTTTTCCCCTCAGTTTAGATACAGCACTGATTTCAGCTATTATCCTTTCAGCATTTTAATTTTATGCAGATGAATATTGGTTCCAATATCCCCATCCCCATTTTAAGTATTTCCTACTCCCTTCTCTACCCCAGAACTGTTGATTTCATTTTCCAGCTAAATGTTTGGTAAAACAGATTTCAAAGAAAGACAGAGATCAGTGCTCCAAAAGTCACTCCATCTGAACTTAATAGGCTCTGTTATTTAGAATAGACTCAAGCTTTCAAAAAAATGGGGTTTAACATTTTGTTTTGGTGGGCTTGGGGGAGCAGGGATGTTGAAGGTTTATTTGTATGAAAGCTTTTGATCCTACAAAGGCCAGAACAAAATTTGTTTACTATCTATAAAAATATCCATTAACTAAATGTCCTAGCATTAGACAAGGATTCCTACTGAGCAGGCTTTTTAATGCTGCCTTATAAGAACATACATGCCTTGCACCCTAAGATTTATTTTATAATCCATCCATACATGATGCCATAATCTGAATTACTTCCTTCAAGCCACTGAGCTGTGAATAAGACTTTATATTCCAATCACACCAAAGCACAAAAGAGACTGATAGCAATGAGACAGTACAATTCTAAAGACTGCAAACAAAATTGGAGGGAGGAGACAACAAAAGGAAAAAATGGTTAGAATTCTCCAGAAAAGACAAAGAAATAAGGGAGAGGGGAGACAGCAGAAAAAGAGAAAAGTTTAAAATACAAAAAGAACTGCTGCTAGAGGAAGAAGAAATATTGCCAAGTGACAAGATTCTAACAACTTCTTTTTAAGACCACAATCCATTTACTTTTCCATGTATATATGCAATGCCCCTTTTACTCCCTTGCTAAGTCTTTTCAAGAAAAGAGAAAAAGCAGGCCAGAGCACCACACCACCAAATATATTTGACCCTTCCCCTTCTGGGCTAAATTAACTATTCAGGGGACCCAGGGCTATTAGATCCCCTCCTTTCTTGCCCCATCCCACAACCTAGGGATCCTCATAAAATCTATGTGAGTATGGGGATGGGAAGATGGGTGTGATACAGGAGGCAGTGGGAGCTCTAACTAGAGGTGCAGGCTCTGGGGCAGAGTCAGGGACTAAGTTCCCTCTAAGATGAGCCACTGCACGATCATGTAGCTATTTTCTGAGCCCCACCTCAGAGGTTCAAAGCTCCTGCGCAGGCAGGGAGCTCAGCTGACCCATGGGGGTGGGGCATCTGTAAGAAGCAGCTAAACAGAGCTGCCATGCACTGAAATGAAAAGCTCCCAGAGAAGATAAGCAAACTAGATAAGCAGGGAATAAATGGGAAGGGGGTGGGGGATAATTAATTAATTGGATGCGGGTGGGAGTGAGAGAAGTGGGGAGTTAAGAGGAAAAATCCAGCAGTCTCTTTGACCCTCCTTGGCTGAGAAGGGGAGGTAAGGGGCTGATTGCATGGGGTAAGTGAGGGGAAAAAGGAGAGGATGGGTGCTGACATCGTGCAGTGAGGTAGAGGCAGGGTTAAGTTTGTTTGGGATGTCCTGACTCACTTGCTGCAGTCCTCTCTGGCTGTCAGGGAGAGGGAAAGCAAGCTTCTTGGGCGGGCGGGCGGGAGAGGTTGTGTGCTAGGAGGACATTTGCAGGATTACATTTTAAACAAACTTTACATATATGTTAATGGCTTAAGATTAGAAAGAAAAAAGATTCTTTTAAACAGATTTTTGTTGTGTTGCAGATATCTAAAACTCTGATCTTAATTATTTAAAAAAAAATCCTGTGTTAGTAATTAATACATGGTAAATTGTATTGCATTAAGGCCAGATCTTTGCTATGTGGTAGAGTTCTGGCTCTTACGAGTCAGAAGTAGCAAGTACTAGGTGTGATGCTAGTTTTGTAGGATACCACCTTATTTGCAAGCTCGTTGAAACATGGATCTGTCTACAAACCCTAAAGCCATGTGTTAATTTGTTCTGGGGCTTCTACTCTTGCTCCAGTGGAAGAAGGCTAATTCCCTACCTTTGTAGTCACTAAGGCTACCTCACAGCAATGAGACACAGGTGTCTTATTTTAATATATTTTCTACCACACATATGGACTTGTGTGTGTGTATCTATATTGGTGGTGCACATCCACACACTACCTCAATATTGGTGTTGCACATAAGACATTTCAACCCGCCCAAAAGAAAATTCAACCCACCCAAGGATAGAAAAATGTTACAGGGAACACTGGTCAGGGATGAGGCATTTGGGATGTTAGGGTGTACCAGGCTGCAATCAAGGGATTTGGAGTGTGTGTGGGAGAACAGGCCGTTCCACTTGGCCTGTGCTCACTTGCAGCTTCACCATGCTGTGCTTGTCGCGACAACACGGCTCTGGGGAAAGGTAGGGGAAGAGGAGGAGGAACAGCAGCACTCAGAGCTGCCTTCCTGGGCTGTAGCCCCTAAAGCCCCTTTCTTAATCTGTCCCTGATTCCCTGTCCCCACACCCACATATTTTTCCCTCTATGCACATGCCCATCTGATGGCTCTTTAGTTGTAGTTAGACACTGTTCTGTCAGGAGCACTCTTGCTAGGCCTGGGAAACAGCATGTAAATGGCAACACCCACGAGAGATTCCTTCACACAACTGTACAAGAGAGAAAACTCAACTGAACATAAACAAAATAGGTTATGCACCTAGGCTATATCTAGACTGCATTCGAAAAAGCAGAAGTGCTCTTTTGCCATCCATGTAAACCTTGTTTTATGAGGCATAAGGGATGTGTCAAAATAGCTCTTTTTTTCCAAAATTTGGCACCATATAGATGCGCCAAATTTTGGAAAACCCCCTTTCAAAAGTACAAATATGTGTACAGCAAATTGTGTATCTTTTTCTGATTTAACACTGCAGTCTAGACATAGTCCTAATGTTGTCAAATGAACACAATGAATGAATTGAAAGAAGTGTTTTCCATTAATCATAAATACAACAAATCTTGAAATAAAAGGTACAATGTTTTCAGATGAAGACAATTTACACGTTGATGGGATCTCTTAAAGAAAGACTGCAATATAAAAAGGAAGAAACTGACAAAAATCCTTTCCAAACCTCCGAGTTCCAACATTTTAAGTTGATTGAACACCCAGAGTCCTTATGCCTATAAGCAAAATAATGAGAGTGAAATACTGGTTCAGTGTGAGCACTGACCATTTAGGTTAGCAACTACCTGAGATTAATGTTGCCTTTGGTGCTATGTATATTATTCAACAAAAGTTAATTATGAAGTCTGTTTGGGTAGTTCACAAATGGCATGTCACTGAGATTGCATCCTAGCTTTATGAACCAGCCACCTCTGCAACCTAAAAAGCCTATATAAAGTATTTCCTGTAGGTTATCAGCCTATTAAATCTGACAGTACCATCAGACTTTATAGTGCTTGTGAATTAGGCAAAAAATACAACACTTGTTGACCGAGATTTTGCCTCCAAAGTACAGAGATGATGTGCATTGGACAGCCTTCACAGACTGGATCTAGCAGTGTGGCCCACCTTTTATAGATTCTACAATGAAAACAACAAAGACAAAGAAAAATGCAACCATGCATAAAGCAAAGGGTGTTTTTCCCATTACATTGCCAGGCAGAAATGGGGGTAAGGCAGAGTGAAGTTAGCCAGTGCCAGCTGTTTTACTGAGCATGCTCGAGACAAGCCAAAGCAGTAAGGAAGGGTGCATGGAGGTGCTTATGGGGTCACGTATCAACTATTGCCAAGTGAAGACTTTGTAAAGCAAGTAAGTGCATATGTAGGTAGTTACAATAATAAAAATGCAATTAATGGATTAGAGAATCTTTTCCCCAGCAAAGGAATTTATTGTAGATAACTTGCATTGTTGCATCTATCACACAGAGTAAATGGAACTGGAAGACTTAAATGTATCATGCCGGAGCATCCATGCACAATTACTTGCAGATTTACCTACATGCTGGAGGGAAGTTTTAGTTTGAAAATAAATCAAGGCTTGAATAAAAGAGAGGAAACTATTAAAAGAACAGGCTAAAGATTTATGAATTAATCTGTGATGTAAATCACTATCAATTACTGCACAGATTATATGTAAAAGTAATAAGTAATCTGGAACATTCCCAGTAATTCATGTGACACTCAATACTTCAGTAAATATAACAAAACAATGAAAACTATACTAAGGAATAGAGAGAGAGAGATTAACAATACATATTTGCTATCATGAAATAGATGGTTTTTCATAACTTTCTTTTAAGATTAATGTAGAGCTGGAATCAGACATTAACTTCAAACAGAAGACATTAACTTCGAACAGAATCAAATCTTAGAATTTTTGTTTTATTTATTCATTCATTATGGTATCTTCACCCATAAGAACAAGCTAGTGTTATTGGAACTAGCCTGGCAGAGTATTGGGCTCATACTCTACATTGACCATAGGATATTACTTTTAGGGAAACTAGTGTTACCTACCAGCCCTGTGCTCTTGGGGAGCCAGGGAGTGAGACACATGGAAAACCATTCCCCTCCCCCAGGCCTCTGCTAGAATCAAAGACAAAGCAATGAAAAGGCCGGGGAAGACACACCCAAACTGCTTCAGACAAGGGTGACAGAATTAAGGAAACACCCTAACCTCATCTGCATTGAAGATAGAACAGAGAGACATCTCCATTAGCATACACAATGGAGAACAGCTCATCCAAAGCAGGAACGGCACTGACCTATGAGATACCGAAAGCAGAGAAGTACTGCCTGATGGGAAATCTCTGCTCCTGATGCTAATGAGCCCAGGTCTGCTCACACCCAAATTAGTCATTATCAGACCAATTCTAGTAGTAGATCCTATTGACATCCAAAATACTGAAACTGCCTAGTTACATTGTGAGTTCCTTCAAGGAACATCACCCATAACCAGGTACGATCGGTCTCTACTGTCTTGCCTCTGTTTACCCATAAACAAATCCAGTGTCCTCAAACTATTGTCCAATCCCTATAAAAACTCCTTTTCTCTTTCTAAACTGTTATATGGGTTGCTAGCCCTAAAATTTGTAATCAGTTTCAATTTAGATTTAATATTGGTACTGTTTTGTGTGTTTGGCTCTATATTTATACACACACACAATCCAGAAATAAATAACTTTCATTGTTGAGCTGGTTGCTTTTCTCTTTTGCTCACTCTTCCTCAAGGGGTGTTGTTTTGGCTACCCCATTCGCTTTGCAACAACACTTCTTGTACCCAAGCTAAAAATCCCTGTAGTGCCCAAAATCCTGTGGGGTTTGTTCATTGTGTGGTTCACCAGTGAATGATTGCGGTGAGAGAGTAGGAATAGGGAGGTGCTGAACCTGGGGGCTTAGGAGGATGGCAGCTTAAAGTGCTGTTCAATCCAACCCACTGAGTCCAAAGGAACTAGGTCAACCTAATTCCTGCAGGAGAGCTCTAGTTGGAGGGGGAATTGGCAGCGAAGAGAATTCAGCTCCATATGAGAGCACAAGTAAGCACATGCAGCACACTGATAAAATTGTTAACCTCCCCCCAGTCCCATAAGAGTAACCCTAATAAATGAGCATTCCTCCCCCCCCCCCCCCCCCTCCCAGAGTGTTGGGAAAATCTGATAACACTAGCCAAAGAAAGCTATTGTAGAGTCATCTAGGGGAAAAAAATATTTTTTCTGTTCTGCACAGGCTCCATCTTCTACTCCCCAATAACCTATCTTTTTATTCAGACACACCTCTGCCACCACAACTGGTGTCACTTCATGGTATCTGCACCAATAAACAAACACCTTGTTTCTATTTCAATTAACATTAGGACATTGTTACTTCCAGGAACAAAGATTTGGTCCTCTAAAGTGCTACTGTGGAGGCAGGAAAAGGGAAGAAGGGAATTTGTGTGCAGCCATCTTGGTCTTGCTAACAAGAGAGCAAGAGTCAGGCTAAGTCTGTGGCCTGACAACGCGAGATCTGTAATTAGACGCTGCCTTCGCCTCTCGCCTCCATACGGAGATAAGGATAGAATGCCGACTCTGGCAGGGACCTTGAGATAAGGAGCATCTGGGTGGAACTAAATAACTGTTAGCCATCGGTGTTTGTAATGGGAAGGAAACTAATTGTTATTGTTATTATATCTAATAGACCGTATATAAACTGCTTCATAATTGCTTGTATTAGAAGATCTGCCTCGGTGAGGGGGGGGACTTCCCCCCTGTCCGAACCAGTTTTTCCCTTGCTGCAGCTCGTAATAAAACTGCCTCTGGCTACTTGTTGCTTACAAACTCAGAGTGAGGACAATGTTTTCTTCCACACTACGTAACCTCAACTGCCTTTGAAGACAAGCGGCACCTCCAAAGGCTGTAACCCAAACACAGGTATTTTTAAGTGCCAATGTTTACATTATTACAGTTTGATTTTACAACATTAGAGTGATTTTAGTGTATGAGGGTCTGATCCAAAACCTGCTGACAGAGGCCACACATGGGTAGAGAGATGCACGTTCGAACTCCCCCTCACACTCCATTGTTTTGCTGCTTGGCTTGTATTGCACATGCTTAGTAACTTCTACAGAAGATGTTGCCCTCACTATTGGCGGCCACAGGTCATCTCTGCCTGTTAAGGACAATGGGGAGGGACTGTCACTGAATTCAATAGGCTTTAAGGAAGGATCATTGTTCTAACAGTCAGTGGGAGCAAAATAATAAATGAACAGCACAGGGCCATAACAAGCATTTTGCTCTGTAGTTTGAAAAACTGATGTGCTGACATCTCTATGCTACCTGTAATTGACTAGATGCGTCAGATGGCCAACTGTTTGTAGCCCTCTTATGGCCTCAGAACAATCCTGAAAGCCTCAGTTTCTCCCTTCAAGGCACTTCAGTAACTATCAGCCCTTCTATACATTCAGACCCCTTCTCAGGTTCTAGTTAATTAAATTAACAAATATTCAACATATCAGATACACCCATTTACCTCATCATCAAGTTGTTCTGAGGCCTTTACTGCCTGTATTCTAACTCCTCAAGTCCCAGGTTTCCTCTTCTGGAGTCTATTCACTCCCAGCAACCTCTGTACTCCATCCTAGTCTCCCTAAGAACACCCCTGTCCCCATAGTTTACTGCTGCTCTTTATAGGGGAATCAACTGATCCCTGCTTAGGTGTCTCTCCTTAGTAACTAGGCTTGGCTGACCCTAGTCCTCTAGCCCTTAAAGGGGCAAGCTTCCTAGTTACAAGAAGGAAGTGCCACTACATCCGTGTATCAAGGAAAAAAAAAAATCAAGAATAGTTTAGGATTAAGAGAAGAGGATGCACTCCCCATTCCTAGCCTTATTAAAAGCACCTCTTATAATAGGGTGTTATAATAGAAGTACGCTTTTTTAAAAATACAATGACATAGAAGATGCATCATTCTATGGCAAATCTGTATAGGATTTTTTTCCCAAAAACAAGGTGAAAAATAGAAAAAGAAGGGTTGTGTGTGTGTAAACTCAGCTGCGTATGGTAAAAATTCTCTTTAAGTGCTACATACTTACATGGTGAACACTTTTGAAATAACCCTAGATTTTGTAGTGCAACTCTGCTTTCCCTTAACATGCTCAATTTATACATTTGCTGACATGTTTAATCATTTGTTCCAAGTTCCTGGGATTTTTTGGTCAACAGCAGCAATTTAAAATAATGATTGTACAGTATACAACAATTAAATGGCAATGATAATAGGGAGAGTCGATCTGTTAGATTAACTGATCTATGGTATAGAATTTAACCCTTAAAAGTTCAGATAACTAGACTTATCTATAGGTATCAAGACCATTCCTTTCCACTCTGTCCATCAACTGCAGCAGACTCAGTTCCTTCCTTCCATGTGACATCTACTGAGACTATTTCTACGTTTACACATTCACTGGGTAACATTGTATAGGGGTCTAAAGGGAACAGATTACATTAGGTACAATAAAGTGTGCTGCATTTCTGAGAATAGAGGAAGCTAAATGAATTGCACTATCCCTGAGTTAGTTTTGGGTATTTAGCAGTGCAGAAGATTCAATACAGTTTTCCATCATTAGGCAGGAGTAAAGTAAATTCTTCCCTCATCTCTCTCATGAATATCCAGAATATTTTGCCATACTAAAATACCTGAATTATCAATGGTTCCAACAACTTCTCCACTGTAAATGTTTGGATCTGAAGATCCTGAGGATCAATTTTCAGTGTAACACTTGGCACTGCTGCTGACATGTCACCTGTATACAACACAAAGATATAATAGTCAATAGGTAAATAGTAGGTGGACCAGCAAGACTCATACTGGTATGGACTGAGCTACCTACGGAAGTAGAATAAAAGATCAGGGCCTAGGCTACTACAGCATGTGCATCAACATCATATTCCTAACAAATCGTAGATATAATGTTAATTATTAAGCACTTAGACACATTACACTTTAACTTCACATTAAAATACAGCTCAAAATATATTTAATCAGTGAAGTCATCTAATACAGAAACAGATGCCCCTCTTTCTTAAATAGTTAATAAAATAATCCAGTTATTTTAGTGTTGCCTAAAAATACTGAGGAGTCAAAGAAATTAAGTTGTTTGTTTTGAATGCTGCAATATTATACATAAAGATACACCAGAATATCCATCATCTAGCATTAATAACACACTTGCTGGCAGGTTCCAATTCAGGAAAACACTTGAGCACATGCTTTTCTTTAAGCACATGTTTAAATTTCATTGATTTTAATGTGACTTAAACGTATGTTTAAAACCAAATAGATTTTTAAATATTTCCCTGAGTATCCTAAAACAGTAGGCAGCAACTGTGCTCAAGTCCATGCCATACAGGTTAAAATTGCCTTTAAGAGAAACCAGGGAATAGATGAGTTCTCACTATAAAATGGAGAAGGCTACTTCTTGTGGAGTTGATACCCCTCAAACAAACTGTTGACATCATCATCAGTCAGCTGTTAATCCCGCCCTCCGCCCCCAATTCATTTATTTATATTCCCATGGTAATTAGGAATTCTAGTCCTGAAGCAAGACCCCAGCAGCTAGGCGCGCGTGCACACACACACACACACACACACACACACACACACACACCTCAAACCGTAGACAAAGCAAGAAAGTATGTGCTACCTAGAACCGTCTGGCACCCCTTACAGCAAAAAAACCAAGAGCAGCCACAAGTATAAGGTTCTGCTCTCTGGGAAGACAGAATAAAACATACATCTTTAATCCTTATTAACCCCCTTTTAAAAATCCAGTGAAAACTTGTGACTTCATCTACAGTGATTTCTAGGCCCTATTACAGTCAATGGAACTGTTACTATTGAGTCAAATGGGCCAGGATTTCAGACCTGGACTTTAATTTAGAAACAGAACTGGCTTTGCAAAAGCCAGGGTTTCACATTAAAATAGCCCTGAGGACACCACTTTACCTATTTCTTTGTGTCTTTATCACTGTCAAAATTTACACTATTGAAAATAAGGATAAAAAACCAGTACGGAACAACAGTCCATCAATCCATTCCTGCAAGTGCTTTGTTAAAATAATTTATAATACGATCAGGTTCCATTGAAGTTACATTGGTCCCCCACCTTTTTGGTTTGTATCTGCTATATGAAAATTTATCAGAACAAATGCCAACCTTCAAAAACTGCACAATGAGAAAACAGTTTCTTTCTGCTGCCCTTCTAGCTTCTGTAAAGTTCTTATCCCCTTTTTATCTCAGTTTATCAAGTTTTTCATCTCCATAAACTTAAAATTAGCTGCACTGTATATGCTAATAAGCAGAGTAATTTAGATTATTCCCATTTTATTGCATAGTTACTGAATCAGCAAACCTAATACTTCATTAAAATTCACTTTTGAACAAGGAAATTTAGAATTAAATTATTTTTCATTTTTAAAAACGAACAATTCATCAGGAGAGAAATGATCTATTAGCTTTACTCCTATTCTTATATTCTAGGTACTTTGTAGTCTTCAACCATGACAAAGTAGACTCTCTTGATCGGCTATCCTGGGTAGGTAGCAAGGGAACAAGATGGTTTAGTTAGTACAGTGATGGTGAACTTATGTCATGAATGCTTGTAATAGCGCAATTCCTATCCTAGTGACACATGCCCAACTGTACTTTTATAATCCTGGAGGAACGGATATACCTGCATTTCTGTAGCTATGAAATCAGGATTTTTTTATGTTTCTAAGCACTCTGTACAAACATCCGAAACCATTTTGTTTTCAGATTTCAGTTTACACTGTCAGAAGAGACCCACTCTATACACCCTCAGTGACATCATTTCTGTTCTTTCTTGTCCCACTGTTAAATAAAAACATCACACTGACTGCAAGTACAGGCAGTCCCCGGGTTACATGGATCCGACTTACATCGGATCCCTACTTACAAACGGGGTGAGGCAACCCTGCACTAGCTGCTTCCCCCCAGCAGACCAGGGAGATGCGAAGCTAGCCCCCCCCCCCCCAGCAGACCAGGGAGATGCGGAGCGGCTTCTCAGCAGACACCTTAGCTTGAGAATAAAGGACTGAGGGAAGTGAGGTGTGGGAGAATAAAACTGAGCTCTGGAGAAATGTTTGGCTAGAGTTTCCCCTACAATATGTACCAGTTCCGACTTACATACAAATTCAACTTAAGAACAAACCTGCAGTCCCTATCTTGTACGTAACCTGGGGACTGCCTGTATATGTTTGCTCTTCATGAATTGGGGAGGAACAAAAAAACAAACAAACAAGTAGTACATAATGCTCTGGCCCAGAGTGGATATCCAATGTTAAAGTAGGTGCAGCCATCACAAGCCAAAGTGAATGAAAGTAAAGATACAACAAAGGTTGACAGCCAGCACCCATCATTTTATTTTTGAGCACTAATGCTTAGAAAGGTTCCCCTATCACAATATAAATTAGAAATACAAAAGTTCAAAACTTGCCTAGCATGCAAGTATGTTCATACTGCTGCTAAATTAGGGTTATTTCTGTCTACATTTAAAAGAAATCTAATAGTAACCTGGAAAAACATATTTCTATTCAGATCTAGACAGTCACACAGCCGTTCTGCATTGGGACATTTCTCAAAAGTTCTAAATATTAATGCAAAGTCCTTTTTGATATATTAAAATTAGCTTTCATACCTGTACCAAGGAGTTTATGGCTTCTAGAAACCTATTATCAGCTAGCCAGCCATGCATGTCCACTTCTGAATTAGATTCCAGATCTGAACCTACATATGACTCCTATTTAATGCTTTGTAAGCTGCCACTCCATGATAAATAAGCAAGATTGCCTTTGTATGGAAGTGAAGCCTTTAGTTCAGCCCAGTCAATGAAGTCAATGGGTTTTTTCCACTGAGAGAACAGAATCTTCTTTTTTTAGCATCAGAAAATAGAAACAATTTCACATCTTTGAAAGGCCTGGTTTTTTCCACCTACTGAAATTCATGGCTTGTGTCAGAGACCTGGTTTTCTGAAGCATGTAGCCAAATTGACATCTGCATTTTAATTTTTTTTAAATAACCCAGTCCAGTTATTATGCACAATGCCCTTGCTTTTGGCTTTGCATCTTTGAACCTATTTTCAAGGTTGGCTTCCTAAAATTTCATGACTCTTTTGAAAACCACCACCGCTTTTGCAAGTAGACAGTGTTAATTTTACTCTGAGCTCCTTCTTAGCAAGCCTGCACATCAGTTGCAAAGGGAAAAACTTCATGTTTTTGTTGTCCACTTGAAGAAATCACTAGAAGATTTTTTTGGTTTATTTTCATCTCTAGACATACACGTGATTAATGTTGTGCTTAGTGGAGTCACCTTAATTCAATAAAAATATGGCAATACTGCTTAACTCAAAAATATAAGAATATAAATCATTCACTCCTTGCCTGTTTGACAGCAAGCTGCAGCTCTCTTCATACTTATCCTCCTATAACAAATGCCTCAAGTGAAAGATAATGCTTATATTTTGTATTCATTGATACATTGGAGACTGTTATAAACATCCTCACTTTATTATGCCACAACTTGTTCTCATCTTCTTGAAGATTAGCTTGATGCAAAACCTTGGTTCAGAAGAGTAATCAAGTTTAGGGCATGTTACAAAGCAGATTAAGATTTTGAAGCTCAGGACCATCTCTATTTATTGTGGCAACCCTTGCTACTTCCAGTTTGTCTAATAGACAGGCATTATTATTGACTGGTTAGAACAGGAGGGGACAAAAATACGGCTGCTGGGCCAGATCCAAACCTTCAGATCTGGCCCACCATAATATTCTGGGCTGCCAATGTCCCGTGGCCTCATGGGACCCTCAGGCTGGCTGCCACATCCAGACACCACTCAAAGTGACAGACTTCTGGAGCTAGCTTGTGCATCTGCACCACATATCCTATTTAATGGGATGAAGGAAGGCTTTGCACACTGCCCCCACCCTTACCACAATCCCCACAGCTTCCATTAGCTGGAAACCCACCAATGGGAACTGCTTAGGTGTAGTTTGTGTGCACAGGCATAGTGTGCGCCATGCAAAGATGTGTACACTAGCCCCAGCAGCCAGCCACTTTGAGCAGAGTTTGGGGGCTCAGCAGGGCCTAGTGTAAGAGCCTGCACCTGGCACCACAGACTCTACACCCCCTCCTGTATCCCAGTTCCTACCCCAGGTCACAAACCCTTCTTGTTCCACATCACAACCCATGCCCCTAGATTCCCTCCTGCACCACTGCCCTGGGTCACACATCCCTCCATTCAAACTCCCTCCCAGATACCTTACCCATTCCTGCACCCCAGTTACATACCAAGCTCCCTTCTGTACCCAACCTGCATCCCCAACTCTCCTTTAATATCATAGAGGAGTGCAGCTCTTGACTACTTACCAAATTCTTGGAATGGCCCCCTATCAG
This sequence comes from Pelodiscus sinensis, assembly GCF_049634645.1. NCBI lineage: Eukaryota > Metazoa > Chordata > Testudines > Trionychidae > Pelodiscus > Pelodiscus sinensis. The sequence continues at coordinate 27,633,703 of NC_134718.1, forward strand.
AAATTATTGCCTACTCCAAGGTTAGAGAGAGAGAGAGAGAGAGAGAGAGATCACATATCTATTAAGGCAATGGTAACCCTTCCACTGATGTCAGTGAGTGGTAGGTTCAGAATTCATATTGTTAAAATTAGTGGGAAATGTGTGGCAAGATCACCAACTGCTCTGACAATTTCAATCATATATTCTAAGCTACAGTAAAACATTTTGTTTCTGGAAAATAATCTTTTTGCTGTGCCTCTTTCTAACAAAAGGAATTCCCCAAAAGGTAGCCTCAGTAACTGCAAAATCTTAGTTTTAGAAGAAGGGTAGCCATGTTAGTCTGTAACTCTAAAAACAATGAGGAGTCCTGTGGTACCTTAGCCCTGGTCTACAGTAGAGAGTTATTTGGAAATAACTCCCCTTATTTTGAAACAAGCGGCGTGTCCACACTACCAAGCCCATTATTTCAAAATAACAGGCTGGTTATTATTTTGGAATAGGGTTAGTAGCAGCTGAATGTCAACACTATTTCAAAATAATTGGCTTCCAAAGGCCTCTCACAGCTTTCTTTGTGGTTGCTCCCGCCAGCTCCACTGCTTCCCTTCTCCTACAGAGCTTTTAAAGCAGCAGTCTGCAGGAAAGGGGCTTGTGGAAGAGAGCCTTGCTGGCCCCGTGCCACACTACACCATCCCAGGAGCCAGGGCCAACCCCAGCACTCCCTCTGAGCCCTCCACAGCTGCCAGCACTCCCACAGCACCCTCAGATTCAAGAGGCCAGGGACATAAGTGAGCACCAGCTTGGACTGAAGCAGATATCCTAGTCTCACCAAGGTCTGGGGCAAGGAGAGCAACCTCCAGGATCTCCACACCAGAAGACACAATGCAGATTTCTACAGTTGGATGGCTGCCAGCACGGCTGAGAAGGGATTCGTGTGGACCCTCGAACAGGTCCACATGAAAATAAAGGTGCTTTGGCAGGCCTACAATGAGTCCAGGGAGCAGTGAGTGCTCTGGGGCAGCACCACACATGTGGTGGTACTGCCACCAGCTCTGTGCCATCCTGGGAGGGGGCCCAGTCACCTCCTCCATCGCATCATCATCAAGTCCAGCCAGGATACACCTGGCATCAGCCTCTCCAAGGGTGGGGAGAATGAGAAAGACAACGATGCAGCCAGGCAGGTGACCATGCCCACCAGCCGCAAACTGCTTCTCACCCTGGAGCCAGTCCCCCACCTCGCAGGATGTCTCCCAGGCATCAGACAAACCCAAGGAAGGCAATTCAGCTGCACACTTATTGGTTGGCCTACTCGTCCTGCGGGGGGGGGGGGGGGAAGGAGGGTTCACACAACAGTCTGTGCATGTGGCTGCACATGGAGAGTTAATCCAGAGCACTTGGCCCCATGACACTCTCACACAGGAACCCCTCAGTCCTTCTTACAAGGTTCCTGGAGAAGGCTGCCTTACTCTGGCCTCCAGTGGTGGGACATTTTCCCATGACAAGCCACCACTAAGGAGGCTGGGGTCATGGCCCCACACAGCAGTGACACACACCGCACAGGGTCATGCCTATACTCAAGCAACGTCTGCTCCTGGTCAAGTGTGGTGATGCAGAGATGACCAATATCCTCCATGGGAATCTGACGGGGGATATAAAGGAGGGGACCCCAGTAGCACACTCTCCAGCAAGTGGCATCTGCCGCTCACACACACTTCCTCCAACATGCAACCCCCTCCCCAGCATGCAGAGATAGAAGTTCTCTGGGGGATGCTGCCAGTGCCAGACCCGGCATGTGCGGGACACAGAACTGCCCCATCCCCCTCCCCAACCCACAGTCTCCTGGCCTGGCCAGCACCTTCCCATGCCTGCTTGCCCCCGGGTTGTGGGTGTAGCAATGCTCCCAGGTCATCCGTGTCCCTGCAGGAAAGGGCCTGCTGTCTAGGCAACATATGACCTTGCTCAAAGCATATCGCCATTGTCTGAACCAAAACTTTTGATGTCAGCACCAAGATTAGTACTAGGCTTCATACTCAGTGTCCCCCAGGATGACTGCCCTTGGAACTTTTCTTCACAGCTGGGCCAGCTGTGAGCATAGTGCATCCACTACCTCCCTACCATCCTCCCAACTCCACAGTATCTGCTGGAGAAAATGCACTTTGTTGATGGCCTTGGCTATCTGCAGGAGCACAGCCCCAACTGTGGATTTCCCCAGGCTGAACTAGTTCCCAAGGGTATGTCTACACTACAATGTTAGTTCGAACTAACGGACGTTAGTTTGAACTAACATTCATAGCCGCTACACTAGCACTCCGCTAGTTCGAATTTGAATCGAACTAGCGGAGCGCTTAGTTCGAACTAGGAAAACCTCACTTTACGAGGATTAAGCCTAGTTCGAACTTACTAGTTCGAATTAAGGGGTGTGTAGCCCCTTAATTCGAACTAGTGGGAGGCTAGCCCTCCCCAGGTTTCCCTGGTGGCCACTCTGGCCAACACCAGGGAAACTCTATGCCCCCCTCCTGGCCCCGGACCCCTTAAAGGGGCACGGGCTGGCTACGGTGCCTGTGCCAGGTGCAAGCCTTCCAGCACCCAACCAGCAGACCCTGCACCTGGCACGGCACAGAGCCACCCACCCGATGTCCCCCAGCCCACCCCCTCTTCCCGGGACCAGGCTGGCGGCTCCCGGGAGCTTGCCCGGGACTGCAAGAGGCGGGCACCTTCCTGGGCTAGTGCAGACATCGTGGACCTTGTCCACGATCTCCGCACTAGGCACAGGAAAGTGGCCGGCTAGGGCAGGAGAGCTGCCAGCCTGGCCACCCAGGAGCAGGTGTGCATGAAAATCAAGGGGGTCCACTGAGACCCCCGACCCTGAGCCCTGAGCTTACAATGGCCGTCCTGGGTCAGACCAAAGGTCCATCTAGCCCAGTAGCCTGTCTGCCGATAGCGGCCAACCCTAGGGACCCTGGGTCCAGACCAAAAAACTAGTTCCAATTAGCGTTTTGCTAATTCGAACTAGTATGTCCACATTAAGTGGACCCTGAACCGGGGTTAAGGATGGCCGGAAGCAGTGCCGGCAGGGCATCAGTTGAGGACTTAGAGCGTGGAGCTGCTGTCTCAGGCTAGCCGAGGGCTGTGCTTAAAGGGACCCGACCCCCACCCTGGACAGACAGTTCTCAGGGGTTCCCCGCTTGCAAACCAGTCCTGGCTTGGAGTGCCCTGAGTGCCCACACGCAGCACATCACAGCACTCGGCCATCAGCCTGGCTGCACTTGCCGCAGGCTGCCATTGTGGGGGGTCAATCAAGGGGCTGCAGGAGAGCTTCCACCCCGAGGAGCCTGCAGAGCTAGCCCAGTCCTCCCCATCGGGGGCTCGTGCCCCATTCCTCCCTCACCTCCTTCCACTTACCCCTCCCTAGCCCCCCTTCCTGATTAACTTTCTAAGTTAATTCAAACTAACGTCCGTTAGTTCGAATTAACTTTGTAGTGTAGACATACCCCCAGGGTGCCATCACGCTCCACGTGGGCTGGCGCAGAGGAGGAGCTGCCTGGCCTGCTGGTTGTGGCTTTCAGCCCAGAGGAGGCTGAACCGCACTCCAGCTGATTGGGTGGCTTCCCCTCTGCACCTGCCCACATGGAGTTTGGTGGCACCCTGGCTGAGCACCATGGCCAGCTGGCCGGGCAGCCGCTTTTCTTCGCTCCAGCCCGGCTGCCCTGCGGTCAGTCCGGAGGGAGCGCGGGTCGGAGGCTTCCCTCCGTGGCTGGTGTAGGGAACTCCCCGCTGCAGAACCCTGCCCCCCCTGCAGAACCCAGTTCCTTCAGGCACCCTGTCTCCTACTACAGAAACCTGTCCCCCTGCTCGCCTCTGCAGAAACCTGTCCCCCCCAGCACCCTGTCCCCTGCTGCAGAAACCTGTCCTGGCACCCTGCCCCCTCTCCCCTGCCGCAGCTGGCACCATGTTCCCTGCTCCAGAACCCACTAGCACTCCTCCCCAGTACTGTGTCCCCTGCTCCCAAATGACTTTTATATGGGTCAGTGACACCTGTTTCAAGGCAGGTTCCCTGCCATTCTCATAAATAAAGACAACGCAGAAACTTTTTGTGTTTAACATAGTATTCTATTTAAAAATGAAGCCTGGCCAACAAACCCCCAATGGGGGCCAAGCCCACATCTGGCCACAACCACTCCTGCACTCCCCCTTCCCCAGACCCTAGATCTGAGCCTATCAAACACTGGAACCTCATGCCCTCAGCCCCTCACATACCCCAACCCAAATTCCTGCACCCTCACATCAGCAAGCCTGTGGCTTGCTTAGTATCACAACGCTGCCCAGCCTGGAGCCCTCTCCCCGAGCCAGTGTCCCCTTCTCCACCTCCTCCTGCATCCAGATTTCCTCCCAGAGCTTGTACCTCTCACCCCATTCCCACACCCAAATCCCTCATTCCCACCCCAGAGCCTACACATCCTGTCTCAACACAGCAAGGGTCCAGCTAGACTGCAGGCGTTTTTCAGGATTCTGGAGATATCCCAGAAAAACTCTTCTGCATCCAGGGTTGCGTTTGTTCTTCCGCTTTTTTAGTGGAAGAGCAAACAGGCTCTTTTGGTCACTCCTATATTCCTCTTTCCACAAGGAATAAGGTGGCTTCCAAAAGAAGGGTTTTTTTCCTGACATTTGGTCCAGTGTAGACAGGCCAAATGTTGGAAAAACCTCTTCCTACAGAAGAATTAAAAAAAAAAAGCAGCAGTATAAGGATTGGGGATAGCAAGTGATGGAGAGGAGGAGAATAGAGAGGGCGGGGCTTCAGGGAAGGGGCGGGGCGGTAGATCTTGGCTTGGTCTGTCATTTAAAAAATGATCTTGGGTGTAAAAAGGTTGGAGACCACTGCTGTAGGGGGATGGCAGGTTGCAGTCAGGTGTCCTGTCATCTGGGGGAAGGGGTGAGCTACTTGCAGAGCTCCAGGAAGTGGCCTTTCACGTATGGAAGTTCTGAAACTGCTGCTGGTCATTTTATGACTGCAGGACTATGTAGTCCCAGCAGTCTGAACTGATCTCCCTCCACCAGAAGCGGCGTCTGATGGTGTCCAGGGGTTTAGGAACATTTGCAGCAGCAGGAACACCAGGATGTGAGTGAAGGGATCCTCGTGTTTGGGCTAGATGTCATCCTGCTGGAGCAGCATGCAAACTATCTGGAAGAACTGTGCCAGGAAGTGCAGCATGAGGCCCATGAGGCAACTCTGGCTCCATGATGTCAATGCTGTGGCATCCACAAGGGCAACCAGGGCACACTGCATCAATTTGGAGTCCTGTGATGGTGGAGGCAATGTAGGAGTGGTGTGAGAGATGCGGCCATAGAGAGGAGCCCCTGAAAGCATGTGTCGCAGCTTCCCATATCAAGCAGCCACAGGAAGTGTCTGCCCTCTTGGTGCCTTCCTCAGAGTGCTTCTGGGGGATCTAAATCTGAAGAAGGCTCCAATCAGTGTGGACGCACTATTTTAAAATTATTCTGAGCTATTTCGATGTTCCCCTATAATGTGGATGCTCTATTTCAATGTTATTTCATATATTAATTTGATTTAACTTCTTTTGAAATTATTTTCTAGTGTAGACATGCCCTTAGAAATTAACAAAAGTATATATAGTATCGTGAGCTTTGGTGGGCAAAACCCACTTCTTCAGATGAGTTTGAGTTCATCTGAAGAAGTGGGTTTTGCCCACCAAAGCTCATGATGCAAAATCTTAGCAGTTTTCAGTTAGCACAGTTTTCACAGCATTGCTTACAAACTTTTGAATCCTCAGCTCTGACCCATAGACATATTCATAACATACATGAGTGGAAACATGACTGTTATGTTATTAATTGGGAGCATTCTTATGGATTAGAAACATATCAAAGAGCAAAGCATAGAGGTAATGGGGGAAATAACCCAAGATACTTTCTGATTTGTATCTCCAAAAGAATCACTTGTAACTGGGACTATCTTGCCTCTTCAACGAATAAACAACTTTTCCAGGTGAGCATTTCTACTGAGATCACAGCCCTTTGTTAATAAAAACAAAAGAACTACTCCAGCACAGTATGCCCTTTGGACACAATAGGACTGTTGGTTATAAGATACTATGATGCCAGGCTACTATAACTTGGAACTCAACTTTATTAATCTATACACTTATCCATTTCACCAGTATATTGCAACATTTCATAATACAGAACCGTAGACATGACTTTTAGGTGTTATGGAAATAGAGTATTCCTGTCTGTGGAACCAAAAAACAACCTGCATTCTTACACAATGGTATACTTTAAGCTAAGTGCTAACTTTTATGATGTCGTCTTATCAAGAATGATCAAGAACAGCTTGTCCAAACTGACATACCTTTTATAGATATATTGAACTAAGAGGCAAGTAAAAAGAAAGAAAAGCAAAAAAGTTCTGTGGCCTGAAATAAAATTCAACTATACAAATGATAATTGTTAGAGAAGTTCTGAAGTACAATTTGGATACTCTTTAATTTAAATAAAATATTGTAACAACAGAAACTGGGACCAAAAATACGCTAATCTTTCTAATATATAATCATTAGAAGTTTGATTGCTAAATCATCACAAATTATATTAAAAAGATAATGCCTCATAACTCACCTATCCCAAACACAAACCGTCCACATTCAAGAGGAAAGCAATGGTCTAAACACCAGGAAAAGTACTTAGGACTTCAGTACAACTATTATAGCTAATGGTGCATCTGCGACCTCATGGCCTGACAAGCACTCTAGTGTATTTCAGGATGACTGACAGGGTACAGTGGCTGCTAGTGGGGGCTGGGCATCCTTAAAGCTATATACAAAAGTAGAAATATTTCAAGATACAATTAAAAATGGAGCACAATTAAAAATGGAGCAGTATTCTTATTTATTTTGAAGAACTAGAGGACATGAAGTAAGTTTTTCTACAACGTCTTTAAGAAAGAGATAAATAAGAGAAAAATATCACACTGCCTCTATAACAATCCATGGTGTGCCCATATATTTAATACTGCATGCAAATGTGGTCACCTCATCTCAAAATAGATATCTTAGCACTGGAAAAAAGGTTCAGAAAAGGGCAGCAGAAATGAGAGATATGAAAATGTGCCATATGAGGAGAGATAAGACTGGAACTTTTCAGCTTGGAAAAGAGACAACTAAGGGGAGATATGATTGAGGCATATAAAATTGTGATTGGTATGGACAGGGTGACCATATTTCCCAATGCTGAATACACGACGCCTGGTAAAATTACTCCAATTCAAGTGAGTTGAATAGGAATCCATCAGAATTATACAATACAAATTTTCAAATTAACTTCAGACTGACTGCACTCCTGTTGAAAATAAAAACTGCACAGCTGGAGTCTTTTTATTTACCTTATGTTTAAGGTTTGCACAGGGAGAGATGACACACACATATTCCCTACGTCTCTCTCACATCAGGATGGGGTGACCGACCAACCTCACCCTGTTCAGTGCTCTCCACCCTCCTTGCCTGACAGTCCCTGGGATGGACTCATCTCTCCTGACATCTGGTGCTGCATCTTCTCAAGACAACATGTGGGGGAGGAGGTATGCAGGGTTACAGGAACCCTTCTCTGATTTCTGTTGGGGTTTATGGCAGAGCATGGCAAGCAGCAGCCGATCAACACTGTGCAGGAGGGAACGGATGGAAGGAGCTTCCAGCAGAATGGAGGTGGGAGTTGAGAGAGGGATGAACTGGCCCATGTTTTTCCAGAGGTCATCTCCTCCTTCCCTCTGCTCCTCAATGCCTGGAAGCAGCTTGTCCCTTCCTACCCACACAGTGTAGAAAGGCAGCTAACACCTTCAAGCTGCTGCTGGCTACTGACATAGCCCAGCTGCCTCTTGTCTTCCAGCTGCAGTACAGGCAGGAAGGGGCTAAGCCCTAAGCATGTACTAAACAGGGCCCAGGGAACCTGACGGCAGGGGCTTTAGCCAAACTGGCCGGAGAGGTGGCTCAGCAGGGAAGGGTGCCTAGGAGACAGAGCAGACTCACACTCCCTGGGGGCAGGACATAGTGCGATTGGCAACACGTGAAATCTTTAAAAGACTCATTTCCATGAGACTGCTTCAAACATCTGAGACTCACCTGCAGCCTTCAACCCAGCTCCTTCCAAACTAAGTAGCACCATGCCAGAGTCAGAACAGGCTGCGTTGCAGGTCCCCTCTGCTCAGTGTCCAAACAGATCCCAAGCTGTTCTCCCACAGCAATTGCCCTCAGCCCCCAACATTCTCAGCAAGCAGCTTCCCCTCTGGCTTCACTTTCCCCTCTTATAGGCCTCACCTGGGCCTGTGGGGTGCTGACATGCTCCAGCTAATTCCTGAATCCTCCCCTCCATGAGCCTTTGTCTAACAAGCCAGGGCCCTACAGCTGTGGGTTTCTTACTCCTGCCTCCTTCTGGACTATCTCAGGGCTCCAGATGGGTGGAGGGCTGCTGAGTGGGGCTAAAATAGTGCAAAGCAACCGGAGCAAATAGGTGAATCCTGCCCATCACTTCAATATCAAGAAAGAAATCCACTAATCTCCTGTGGCATTAAGGCAGCCAGCTTGCCTTCATCACCACTCTCCAGCCAACACTGGCTGCTGCATCCCTGGCTGTCTTTGCCTTACTCCTCTGCTTCCAGTTGTATCCACTTCCACCTCCCAAGGGTGGCATGTTGGCTACCAGGCTGGCACTGAAGCAATTAAATGAGGCAGCTCTCTGATAATGCAGGCTGGAACTCTCAGGGAAGGCTGGAGGTTCAACAACTGGGAGAAATTACAACTTCACTTCCGAAGAAATGAGATGACCCCATCCATCAGTCACTGAATTGTCAGTGTGAAAGCCTCCTTCTTAAACAATCAACCTATTCGCATCCTGGGTGGCATCAAAACTGCATGTGAGGGATGTAGTGCAAGTGTTGGGACATCCCTTGACTAGCTGAAGTTAAGCCCCATCCCAACTGGGCCAGAACAGTTCATCTGCACCACACTGTACTTTACCTACTGCTGAGGCAGCTTAAGAGAGATGCCTATTGTTTTGTGCTCCTGCTTCTATTCTGGATATTATGGTACCTCCTGGAGTGTGGAAGGGTGTGGAGTCTGACTAGGGCCTCTCTGTCTGGGAGGGAGAAGAATCCCTGGGACACTCTATGGCCACAGATGGCCAAGATCTTACATTTTATAACCCCTCTGTAAGGGCACCTGCAACAGCTCTCTGCCCTGCTACAGCCCCTCTGCTGCATTGCCTCAATGTGCTAGCTCAGAGAGACTCATCAGCATCTCGGTTTTCCCTCTGCCTGGTGCCAGCCCTGCTCAGCTTGTGGGAAATGACCAGAGCACACCCCAATGCCACAAGGCTGTGGCACAGTGCCGTGCTGTCTAGGGCTTGTGAGTGACTTTCCCCAGCAAAACATGCGGTCAAGTTGACTTTGGACCTGAATTTCCAAATGAAAAGCACAAGCACCATGGTATCTTTCCTTCCACGGCTTGTGTCCACGCATCATCAACTGCCTGCTTGCAAGATAATGATGTCTGATTTTGGAGCCAGCTGGTGCAAAAGTGTTACCATGTGGCACTAGGAGCTAAGCACTTGAGAACAATGGCTTGGATGCGGGATTTTCTTGTGGGATTCAATAGAAGGGTGGAGGGTACAAAACAGATTCATGAGGGGGAGATTTAATAGCCACAACAGCGCAGTACTGTGGGCACAAACAAGTTTTCCTGTAAGGCTGAGCTAAAGGTAAACCCCTGAAAGAGATTGGCTGATCATATACAAAGTTACTGAGCCCAAGTTCTGTTCCTCCAGGATCTCTGTCTACCTGCCCCACTTGTCCACTTTAAAGAGCTCTTAGCTCTGGCATAGACAGACCACAGGTGGTATATGGCTCATAGAAGCTCACAAAGGAGGGGGTGACCAATGGATTCCCTCTATGGATCTGTACTGGGCGGGGGGAAATACCCTAGACAGGGAAGTGAACAGGGAAGTGGCAAAGTTTGCAGATGATACAAAAAATATTCATGAATATTAAGGCCAAAGCAGACTGTAAAGAGCTAAAAAGGGATCTCACAATTCTGAGTTCCTAGGCAACAAAATGGCAACTGAAATTCAACATTGAGCCCTGGCCTACGTTCTCCTTATTTCGAAATAACAAGTGGAGCATCCACACAACCAAGCCTGTTACTTCACAATAACGGGCTGGTTATTTTGAAATAACAACTCCTGCTTTCCATGAGGAATAACAGTTATTCTGAAATAGCGTGAGTGTGGATGCTTCACTGCTGCTATTTCTAAATAATTACTCCTCAGAGTCATTCAAAGTAATTACTCCCCAGTGCTTCCTGGGGTTCTAAGTCGAGGTAGCACATCCATATTAAAGGAGGCTTCCTGGGACTAATTTCAAGAATTCCCTGTAGTGTGGACACGCTATTTCAAAATAATTCTTTTGGGAGTTATTTCAAAATAATTTCCAAGTGTAGACATGCCCAAAGAAGTGCAAAGAAATGTACTTTGGAAAAGATAATCCCATCTATATTTATATAATGATGGGTTCTAAAATAGCTTTTATGCTAGCAAAAGATGTTGGAGTCACCATGGGTAATTCTCTGAAAACTTCTACTCCTTGCGCAGCAGCATTTACAAAGGTTATCGGTATATTAAGGATTATTAGGAAAGGGATAGAAAATAAAACAGAAAATCCCATCCTGCTACTATATAAATCCATGGAATGCCTACATCCAGAGTATTCTGTCCAGTTTTGAGTGAAATGTCTAAAAAAGCAGACAGTGGGATGGAAAAAGATTCAGAGAAGGTGCTAAGGGTCTAAAGAAGTTCTCAAAAATTAACTTTTTTAATTATTGTTATTTGTGAAGTGGAAGAAAGCATTAAATCACTGCTTGTAACATGTGCAGGTGACAAAATGCAAGCAGCGTGGTAAATAAGGCTGGAGCCAGGGCAGTGACATAGAACGATCTGGATCCCTTAGGAAGCTGGACCCATGTGAACAGAACAGGTTTTCACAGAGCCAAATGCAAGGCCCTACCTCAGTCCCAAAGCATGCAGGCCACACCCCTGGAATGAGGGACACAAGCAGTGTCTCTGAGGAGGATGTAGGGGTCCTGTTAGGCAAGTTGCTCAATAGAAGCTTCTAAAGCGATGCTGTGGTCAATACGGCTAAAGGCAGCATTAGACATATGAGCAGATGAGGGAGTAGGGCAGATAGGTGACACTGCATCCGTGAGACTGAGTCTTTGTCTATACTTCAATGATCTATCAGAAAAAGGTACGCAAAATACACTCCGCAATTTTTTTTTTGGCGAACGGGAGCAGCAAACAGGGAGTTTTGAGAGGGAGTTCTCCAGGTAAAGGAGGAGCAAGTACGGGACCCTTGAGGTAAGTGGCTGTCTGTAGAGTGTGTTTGTGTGTTTGGGGGTTACTTACTGTGTGCTGAGCTTGTGTTTGTCTGTTTATTGTGTTTGCTTGTTTGTTTGAAGGAGCGTGTGCTGTGGCTGGCAGTTGGAAGCTGTGAGCTTCTAAAGGTTTGAAATCTAGGGACAGGTAGGCAGGCAGAGCTTCAGCATCTCAATGAGTGGATGAGACAATGGTGTAGGGAGGTGGGGTTAGCTTTATAAGAAACTGGGGAAACTTTTGGGATGGAGGGAGCCTATACAGGAAGGATGGGCTCCACCTAAACCATAGTGGATCCAGACTGCTGGCACATAACATTAAAAAGGTCACAGAGCAGTTTTTAAACTAAGAGATGGGGGAAAGCTGATTGTTGCAGAGGAGCACGTGGATCGGACAGAGATGTCTCTTAGAGGAGAGCCTATTGAAAGAGATTCTCTAGGTTTTAGTCAGGAGGAGAGGATGGAAGAGGATAAAGTATTGGCCAGATCAGATGAAAAGCATTCACATAAAAAAGAATCTGACACATCAGAAAAGGGCAGACAAATAAACAGTGACAAGTTTTTAAAGTGCTTGTACACAAATGCTAGAAGTCTAGAGTGCCTCGTTTTAAAGGAGGATACTGATATAATAGGCATCACAGAAACCTGGTGGAGTGAGGACAATCAATAGGGCACATTCATTCCAGGGTACAAAATATATCGGAAGGTCATGCGGGTGAGGGAGTGGCACTATATGTGAAAGAAAATTTAGAATCAACTGAAGTCAAAATCTTAAATGAATCAACATGTTCCATAGAATTGCTATGGATAGTAATTCCCTGCTCTAATAAGAATATAACAGTAGGGATCTATTACTGACCACCTGACCAGGACAGTAATAGTGACTATGAAATGCTAAGGGAGATTAGAGAGGCTATCAAAATAAAAAACTCAATAATAGTGGGGGATTTCAACTGTCCCCATATTGACTAGGTATACGTCACCTCAGGATAAGATGAAAAGATAAAATTTCTTGATACCTTAAATGACTGCTTCTTGGAGCAGCTGGTATAGGAACCCACAAGGGGAGAGGCAATTCTCGATTTAGTCCTGAGTGGTGTGCAGGATCTGGTACAAGACGTAACTATAACAGGACCGCTTGGAAATAGTGATCATAATATAATAACATTTAACATTCCTGTGGTGGGAAGAACACCTTAGCAGCCCAACACTGTGGCATTTAATTTCAAAAAGGGGAACTATGCAAAAATGAGAAGGTTAATTAAACAGAAATTAAAAGGTACAGTGACTAAAGTAAAATCCCTGCATGGACACTTTTCAAAGACACCATAATAGAGGTGTCTATTAAATGTATACCCCCAACTTAAATGTATACCCCAAATTAAAAAACATAGTAGAAGAATTAAGAAGAGCCACTGTGGCTTAACAACCATGTACGAGAAGCAGTGAGAGATAAAAAGGCATCTTTTAAAAAGTGGAAGTCAAATCCTAGGGAGGTAAATAGAAAGGAACATAAACACTGCCAAATTAAGTGTAAAAATGTAATAAGAAAAGCCAAAACCTCAATAATAACAAAATGTTTTTTATGTACATCAGAAGCAGGAAGCCTGCTAAACAACCAGTGGGGCCCCTGGACAATTGAGATACAAAAGGAGCACGTAAATATGATAACGCCATTGCAGAGAAACTAAATGAATTCTTTGCTTTAGCCTTCATGGCTGAGGATGTTCGGGAGATTCCCAGACCTGACCCATCCTTTGTAGGTGACAAATCTGAGGACTTGTCCCAGATTGAAGCGTCATTAGAGGAGGTTTTGGAATTAATTGATATACTTAACAATAACAAGTCACTGGTACCAGATGGCATTCACCCAAGAGTTCTGAAAGAACTCAAATGTGAAATTGCAGAACTATTAACTATGGTTTGTAACCTATCCTTTAAATCAGCTTCTGTACCCAACAACTGGAAGATTGCTAATGTAACGCAAATATTTAAAAAGGGCTCTAGAGGCGATCCTGGCAATTACAGACCGGTAAGTCTAATGTCAGTACCGGGCAAATTAGTTGAAACAATAGGAAAGAATAAAAGTGTCAGACACATAGAAGAACATTAATTTGGTGGACAAAAGTCAACATAGTTTCTGTAAAGGGAAATCATGTTTTACTAATCTATTAGAGTTCTTTGAAGGGGTCAACAAACATGTGGACAAGGGGGATCCAGTAGATATAGTGTACTTAGATTTCCAGAAAGCCTTTGACAAGGTCCCTCACCAAAGGCTCTTACATAAATTAAGTTGTCATGGGATAAGAGGGAAGATCCATTCATGGACTGAGAACTGGTTAAAAGACAGGAAACAAGGGGTAGGAATAAATGGTAAATTTTCAGAATGGAGAGGGGTAACTAGTGGTGTTCCCAAAGGGTCAGTCCTAGGACCAATCTTATTCAACATATTCATAAATGATCTGGAGATATGGCAAAGTTTGCAGACGATACTAAACTGCTGATGGTAGTTAAGACCAAAGCAGACTGTTAAAAACTTCAAAAAGATCTCACCAAACTAAGTGACTGGGCAACAAAATGGCAAATGAAATTTAATGTGGATAAATGTAAAATACTGCACATTGGAAAAAATAATCCCAGCTATATACACAATATGATGGGGGCTAATATACAACTAATCAGGAAAGAGATCTTGGAGTCCTTGTGGTTAGTTCTCTGAAGACGTCCATGCAGTGTGCAGCGGCAGTCAAAAAAGCAAACAGGATGTTAGGAATCATTAAAAAAGGGATAGAGAATAAGACGGAGAATATCTTATTGCCCTTATATAAATCCATGGTATGCCCACATCTTGAATACTGCATACAAATGTGGTCTCCTCATCTCGAAAAAGATACACTGGCATTAGAAAAGGTTCAGAGAAGGGCAACTAAAATGATTAGGGATTTGGAATAGGTCCCGTATGAGGAGATTAAAGAGTCTGGGACTTTTCAGCTTGGAAAAAAAGAGACTAAGGGGAGATATGATAGAGGTATATAAAATTATGAGTGGTGTGGAGAAAGTGAATAGGTTATTTACTGTTCCCATAATATAAGAACTAGCGGCCACCAAATAAAACTAATGGGCAGCAGGTTTAAAACAAATAAAAGGAAGTTTTTCTTCACATAGCGCATAGTCAATCTGTGGAACTCCTTGCCTGAGGAGGTTGTGAAGGCTAGGACTATAACAGGGTTTAAAAGAGAACTAGATAAATTCATGGCGGTTAAGTCCATTGATGGCTATTAGCCAGGATGGGTAAGGAATGGTGTCCCTATACTCTGTTTGTCAGAGGGTGGAGATGGATGGCAGGATTGCTTGATCATTACCTGTTCGATTCACTCTCTTTGGTGCATCTGGCATTGGCCACTGTTGGCAGTCAGGGTACTGGGCTGAATGGACCTCCGGTCTGACCCAGTGTGGCCAGTCTTATGTTCTTATGTTTCTGGTAGTTTTTTCAGAAGAAGTTTTTTTCAAAATTTGGCTTGTCTATACTGGGCCAAATTTCAGAAAATCCTCTTCTTTTGGAATGGCCCTTCTTCCTTGTGGAAGGAGGAACACAGGGCTTCCAAAAGAGCACATCTGCTCTTCTGCAAAAAAAAAAAAAGCAGAAGAGCAGATGCGTTCCCTGGACGCAGCGGAGTTTTTCCGGGATACCCCAGTGTCTCCAGCAGAGGGACTGAGGGGAGAAAGACTCCTGGCCCAGGGGAGACTAGGAGCTGACAGAGAATGCTAATGGAGTCCCCTCTCCTTCCATTAGAACTCTGCACAGTTCCCCAAACTAGGGCTCTTGTTGGTTTAGCTGTGACTGTCAATCAGTATCCCAGCCAAGGACATCGGCCAGCTGGCCAGGGAGGGGATTTAGCATCTCTACAAACTGCTGCTACACCAGAGGTAAGGAAACCCAGCTGAGAAATGGGACCCAATAGGAAAGTGACACTTACAGAAACCAGGCATTGGGGCCCCTGAAGAAATGATCCACCTCCTATCTGAGACTGTCCCTCATTGGGTAATGGGAGTCCTGTTTAAACTTGCCAAATCCTCTGAGATTGGCCCCCACTGGAGGATGAGTCTGTCTGTCTCCCTTTCTCCCGCCTCCATGTAGGATCAACCCTCTTCTCCAGGCACCAACCATACTCCACTCACCACAAGGAGCCCTTCTATTCTGTAGTGCCAGAGATGCACCCCAAAGGGAAGGGAAGGATACAGCCTCCACAACCAGACAGAGAAGCTGCTAAGGAAGAGCTCTCATAGTGAGATGGAGGGAATGGAGGCAGAAGCTCCTCCTATAATAGAACAGGCTCCTCACTGACACTGGAGAGCACTAGAGGAGAAGATGAGTCCATTCTAGGGTGCCAGTTTCCATTAATCTTCCCTGATTCCTGGGAACATCCAAGTTGCTGACACCCCCTTATTCTGTTGAGACAGGAGAACATCATGGCCACTGTGATGCACCAGCTCCCCTCCATCTGATCCTGTCACCAGTGATAAAGATTCCACAATCCGCCTAGCCAATTTATTCCAGTGTTTAACCATCCTGACAGGCAGGAAGTTTTTCCTAAAGTACAACCTTAAACTCCCTTACTATAATTTAAGCCCATTGCTTCTTGTCCTATTCTCTGAAGCCAAAGAGAACAATTTTTCTCCCTCCTCCTTGTAACACCCTTTTAGATATTTGAAACCACTATCATGTCCCTTTCAGTCTTCTCTTTTCTAAATTAAAGAAGCCCAATTCTTTGAGTCTTCCATCATAGGTCATGTTTTCTAGACCTTTAATCATTTTTGTTGCTCTTCTCTGGACCTTTTCCAAATCTTTCTTGAAATGTGTTGCCCAGAACTGGACACAATATTCCGACTGAGGACTAATTAGCACAGAGTAGAGCGGAAGAATGACTTCTTGTGTCTTGCTCACAACACTCCTGTTAATGCATCCCAGAATCATGTTTACTTTTTTTGCAAGTGTCACACTGTTGACTCATATTTAACTTGTCATCCACTATAACCCCTAGATCCTTTTCTATAGTACTTCTATAACCCCTAGATCCTTTTCTATAGTACTTCCTAGACAGCCACTTCCCATTCTGTATATGTGAAACTGATTGTTCCTTCCTAAGTGGAGTACTTTGCATTTGTCCTTATAAAACTTCATCCTGTTTTCCTCAGACCATTTCTCTAGTTTGTCCAGATCATTTTGAATTATGACCCTAGCCCCCAAAGCACTTGCAACTCCTCCCAGCTTGGTATCAACTGCAAACTTAAAAATCGTACTCTCTATGCCATCATCTAAATCACTGATGAAGATATTGAACAGAATATCTTCATGTTTGGCTACAGTAACATATGATGTGACATTAAATCTGAAAGTAAGAAAAAGAAGGAATGTTTAAAAATGCTTGTTATGAATTTATTACAACACAGATATATCTTTATATTATGATTGCTAATTTTCACACTGACACTATTCCCAGTTTAGCAAACGTATCCTCATCTCTTAGTCCTGGTCTACTGAACACTCAACCAGTGCGCTGCATGTAGCCTATGAGCTGTTTGTTTGTGGCCTGTGGTGTAGTTTGGGTTTACGTGGGGCTCAATACACGACCCAAGCATGGGTCCTTTTGAACATGGCCTCCACTGGGAACATGCTCCACAATGACGAATCAATATAATGGTCTTCTGTTGATATGCATTTTAGTAGTTAAATTCCTGGACTGTCATTGCTCATTAAAAGTTCTGTCATGTGGGTGGAAATTGGGTAAATATTGCATTTTATTAATATCAGCAGAACTGATTTAAATGGGGCCTGCATGTTGTGTAGCTTTGCCTTAATCTTTGTATTCATGCCCATCAGTGTGAAAGAAGCTATTTGTATATATTTGCATATATATTTACATGTATATGCAACCACACTTAGGTTGAGGCCCCCGGGTGTGCTGTGAGTATCACTGTGGCCCTCGGAGCTTCGAAAGTTGAGTAGCCCTGTCTTAGTCCTTTGTGATGAGCTAAAAATTTAAGTTTTTCATTCTTCTTGTACAACTGCTATTCTTCACAATTTATTTCCTTGTGTTTCACATTCATGGGCTACAGTAGGCTACTTCTTCATCATGTGACAGTTTTGCTTATCTAACTTCTGATTGATCTAATCCAGGGGTGGGCAATAATTTTTGAAGGGGGGGGGGGTCTCTTCACAAATTCTGAAATGGTCATGGGCCACCCCAGAAGGGGCAAGGCCTTGGAGGGCAGGGGTGGGGCCAGGAACTTCCCAGTGCTCCCTCACCAACAGACCCTGATTAGCGTGAGAGTGGGGAGTGCATGAAGTCTTTGCCCTCCACCCTACCAGAGGCACATGGTTCCTAGTGAGAACCACCAGCAGTTTTGAACAGCTAGTGGTTCCCTCTAGGCACTGCGTGCCCCTGGCAGTGGGAGGAGACTTCGCATGCTCCCCCCACCCTCAGGCCAATCAGGGCCTGGGGCCATGGGAGCACATGAAGTCTTTGCCCCATCCTCACCCTGCCAGAGGCACACGGCACCTAGAGAGAACCACCAACTGTTTTGAACAGCTAGTGTCTCATGCCCTGGTGAGGGGAGGAGACTTCGTGCACTCCCCTGTCCCCATGTCTCAATTGGCCTAAGGGTGGGGGAGTGGCAGGGTGGCCGTGGGCTGGATCAACCAGCTTGGCAGGCTGGATCTGGCCTGTGGAAGCTCTCTTGCCCATCCCGATCTAATTTTTAAAGGTTTACACTCCAACACCAAAGTGGGCAAGAGGTGGCTAGGGAGCCAGATCCAGTCCACCAAGCTGTTGGATCTGACCTGCAATCACCTTGCTAGCACCCTTACTAGATAATATATCATGCTGTTCTAAACAGTTGGCTGCTCATTGCTCTGCAAACTGGGAAGGGACAGGAGAATTTGCATGCTGTCCCCACCCACAGTAAAATCCATCAGCTCCCATTGGCCAATTTCAGGCCGATAGGAGCTGAGAATTTTTTCTGGCGGCAGGGGCAGAGCAAAGCCTCCTTCCTCCATTCCTCCCCACTCCCAGTGATGCAGTAGTAGCTCACTGGGAGTGGGGAGGAACGGAGGAAGAAAGAGAGGATCAGGATAACAGCAGAGCCATAATCCACAACAATCGATCAGCAGTTCTTATTGGGTGAAGTGGGGAGGGTGGATGCTATGTCCCTGGAAATGGTGGCAGAGCTCTTAGTACAATATGTGATTTCAATATCTACCAAAACAAGTTGTGGTGGAGTCAGATAGAATTCTTGCTCCTCTTTCAAGACAAGCAATAGCTTTTATAGTTTTGAGCCACATTGTGTTTGCTTTAGATACGGTATCACTTTTTATTTCTTCTTTATCCGTTGAATTAACATCATCACTGTGGTATACTGAAAATGGTATTGAAATAACAAGCTATCACTTTACATTGTAGGTGGGTTTTGTCCTGCTTGAAGCTAATGGGTTCTGCAGGGAAGTGAATGATCTGGGTCTTCAGCAATCAGTCTGCAAAGACCTAGCTTAAAACAAGGGTGGGTTGAGTTGTGCCTTACAGCCTTAGGGAACTCCCTGCTTTATGTCTCACTTTTTTTTTTTTTTTTTTTTTTTTTTTTTTTTTTTTTTTTGCTTCCTGAGTCTAAGAAATAAAGGAGCATTATCTTCCAGGAGGAGTATTTCTGTCTTTATCTTACTTCTGATTGTATGCAATGGACAGATTCCTGATCACTGTTACCTTCCATAGGAGTTGGATTGGGCCCTCACTAATTAATTGGGTGACAAAAGAAGCATTCAATCTGCCATTTCACATTCCTTCCTTTAAAAATCTTGACTAGATTATTAAGAGTATCCAAAGTGTCCAAGTCTAATCCCATCAGATTTTTTCTTCCCTAAATGCGAGTCCAAGGTCAAAAATCTTTGCTGCTGTAAGAGTTTGTGGCTTACACCAAGGGTGAGTTTGAAGCTCTATCTTTTTAAAAGAACCCCTAAACAGGATCGGAACAATGGTCCAATGCACGCACACAGACACTTGAACAAAAATTCACTGCGAGAGCTTTCCTGATCGATACAAATAATGCAGTTGTTTTCTGGAGTATGCAGATCTACTCTGACTACTATTTTGGAAATAGCACCTTCTGCATTTCAATAGCTAATGTACAAGTTGTCTTATAAAACTACCTTGTGCAATGCTTCAATATTTTAAATCTGAAACACTCACATTTACATTTACAAAAGCTTCCCCTTTACTGGAAGCAGCTTCCAGCAACATGTCAGGAGATAAGTGCAGCCTTACCAAAGGAATAGCATTTGTGCAATATCTTATCTTCCCTTGTACAATATTCCGATATGCTTTTTATAGCTGGAAAATATGTGAATGCGCTGCACAACCTTGTCTAGTGGCTTCAAGGGACAAGGGCATGGTGACTTCTTATATTTATGGAACCAGCATGAAAATGTATGTTTACGAGTAAGAAACATTCTTTTTAGGATGTTTGAAAAAATCCTTCAACTTACCTTTCACTGACATTTGAGGGGAGTCTGTTTAATTAAGCACCTGTAAATCAATTCACAACTCGATGTACTTTCAATATGAACAAAATTCCCTTCACTCACCTTCGGTCTTACCTTTCAAATCAATAAGCCAACTCTAACAAGAAGAGTTCCAGGAAACTGTGATCGGAAGAGGTTTCCGTGCAGAGATTTGACTCCAGAGCCAAAGGCAAGGATTAGCTTCTTTGGTTGCCTGTCAATCAAAGATTAGGAGAGGAAATAGGAGAGGAGCAGTGGAAAATATAGGAAAGGGGAGGGTGATATCCATTTGGTGCCGCCTTCTGAACTGAGAGTTACCAACTTCACTGACAACTTGTTATAGAAAATAAGTATTTGAAAAAGCTGTACTAGTTCTTGTAGGACCTGTAAACACTGTCAGTAAGCTTTTAAAGTCTCATTCAAAGCCCAGTGAAGTTAATGGAAGGACTGGGGCTTTAAGGAAGAGTCCTTAGTTTATCCTCTTCTATTTTCAAACTGCTGATTTGCACATGAATACACAAATTATGACAGGAGTTCCATGTCAGATATTATAATTAAAATTTATGTCATACATTGCAGTAATATACAGACTAAAATTCCACCCAGATCAGGCCTTATAATATACAATGTCCACATGCCAGACAACTCTAATAATACTTACATATGCAAACTGCAAAGCAGGAGATGTACATAGAAGGGATGTTAGGAATTAAATGATAAAAGTGTACTTCACTTTTCTTAACTTTTGTTTATACAACCTAAACTTTCAATTTTTGTTTTTGTTTTTGTTTTGTTTTCCCTGTTGCTCTGATTCTGGGCTTTTCATCTTGTATAATCCACCTCGCTTCTCTCCCCCAGCTTCTCCCCCAATTTCCCTGTCCTATTATCTTTCTTACCCAATTCCTTCCTCTTTCTTTTCTTCCCCAATTTATCCATCTATCCCCTTGAGACTGTGCAAAAGCAGCATGTACTAATTCCAGGAGTCTTAATATCAGCCTTCCCAATTCATGTCCTTTAATGGTAAGTACATCAAGATAAGGCGTTGTGTGATCCACTCAGAAGCACAATTCTGATTGAGACAGCTCTGAAGTTGCATTGTTAAGACCGTTCTGCAGACCTTGTGGTAGTGGCACATTAGAGTTGGGATTGGGGACTCTCCATCTTCAAATTAGATAAGAATTGTTACCATTCAAGAAGAATGTTTAATTCTGGGCCAATCTTGGTGACACTCTGGCCATGGAGGAATTGTTTGTTCAGCATAAGCACCCCCAATAAAACCTTTTACTGAGTTCCGGTCCAGTCACAGATCAGCATTTACACAGCAAGAAAGAGAAACCTTTCTAATGAAATCCAAAATATTTCAAGTTATGACAAGTTCCGTGTCCTAAAACTACAGCTTTGTTAGACAATTTGAAGTAGTTGGTGGGGAGAGCTGTTGTTGTTGGGTTTTTGTTTGTTTGTTTTAGTTTGGGTTTTTTGTGATTAGAAATTAAGCTATATATGTATGAAATCTTAAGTATTGGTTCTGAAAAGAATTAATCAAAAGTGGACCTATGTGATTGCCAGGGATCTATCTTCCCAAAGCTTATCACAGGATCAGGTTTTTAGTTTGTTTAATGCAGCACATGAGGAAAAGATTGGCGTTCCAAAAAGTGATTTTGCATTTTGCCGCATATATTAATTAATACCTTTAAATACACTTGTTCCAGTCTGTCTGTTCCCCCTCTAAGAATGTGTTCTTTGAAATTAAGTTTTCCAAATAAATATATACAATATTTTTAAAAAGTCCTTCATTAAGTATGAGTTGAGGAATACAGGTAGAAATATTTTTAAAAAATGTATGGGACATATTTTCAAAAAGCACAATATACTTCATAGCACATTCTTCTGTTTGTGTATGCAAGTCCCATGACTGCATGCACAAATGGGTATGTCAGCACCTAAATAATCATTTGGCAGCACAAACAAGATTATCAACGGGTATCCAGTTGTATATACATTTTTGTCCACAGATGTCGGGCCTCCTTGTTTTAAATTTTTGCTATAAAACTTAATTGTGTTAATTTAATGTTTTTGAACAGGGCCAGATTGCATTCACAGATGGCTTTGGCCTCCAGTGCAATCAAAGAAAACATACAGTGGTCAGTAGCGTCAAAAGCTTTATACACATTAGGCTACCAAGAAACCAAAACTTTGACCATCCAGGGCCAATTCTCCAAGTAAAGAGTGGCTTAGTCAACATGCTTTTTCAGTTTTGGGGTTTTCTACAGACTTCTTGCAAAAGTTCAGTTGGCATTCATGATGTTGAGATCTTTCCTTTTAAATTATGAATTCCTATTTACTAGAAACTGGACTGAGGTGCCCAGTCATTTCACAGAAGCTGCCTAGCAACCATCAGAATAAAGTAATTTAAACTGGAGAAAGGCTCCATATGTCACTGAAACCCCTAGTCACTTTATTCTACACTTCTTGGCATTGCATGGCTTTGGACAATAAGAAAGAACATTACAAGAAGCTTACATCCCTTGAGATAGTATGTCAAGGATGTACAGGTTTAATTAGAGATGTAGCTTTGAAAACCTATTGGCATTTCTCTTAATTTTTTAATCAAATAGGACAGGGGGCATGCAGAGGGAGGGAGGAAGATGCCAAACCAGAGACCTGAGATGGAGTAATAAAGGCACTAAAATATCTGGAAGTGTTTTCATCCCCCCAAAAAATCAATAATTATATCTAAATATCTATAAGTGAGTTTTATATCTCTCTTCCTTTGCCCCTATAAAACATCTATTAAAATCCATTACATGCCTTTTTGTTTAATATATTGGGATTCCACTTTAACATTTCTAGTACTATTGCACAATTAGATCAATTCATGTCATGTTTTAAGTGTTTTGGTTGGTTAAATTGATCCAAAAACATTCTCTAAGGTTTTATTCTCTACAAATACCATTACAGGCATGTTTTTAGTAATAGTACTTGGCATTATAAATGTAGAGTCCAGAAAATAAAACTGAACAAATAAAAATCATTCCTCATCTTTGGAAACCCTTGATCTGGAATTTTAGTGTGGGTGCTTTTAGCAAAAACAAAGGAAATTAGGGCATCATGGCATCCTGTTTAGCAAAAGACTAGATAGGAGCCACAAACAGAGAGGAACGCAATGCTAAATTAGGAGAAGTGCCAAAACATGCTTACAGGCAAACAGTGCAAGGAAACGCTGCAGGGGAATGGGGAAATGTTTCTGATTTTTTCAAAGACTGTAACAACACATTTTTAAAGAAATTTTGGACCATTCCAAAGTACAGTACAGGTTGGACCTCCAAAAACTGTGACTCCCTCGTCCAGCAACATCCGTGGTCCAGCAGGACTATGGATGTTCCTGGACCAAGAAGTCCTAGCTGGGAGCGCCATTGGCAAGAGGGCACAGCAGCCCCAGTAGTGGGGTCAGGGATGCAGCAGCTGCGGCAGCCCCTGTAGTGGGGCCAGGGACATGGCAGTCTGGGCTGCTGGAGCCACAGCAGCATGGCAGCCTGCAATGGGGGGGGAGGGCTGGCTGTGGGGAGGGGAGGCAGGCTGGGGGCCAGTAGCAGGGGTTTTCCTCTGGTCTGGAAAATTCCCTTGTTCGGGACCAGTTAGGTTCCAAGGATGCCAGACCAGAGAGGTCCAACCTATATGATGAATACAAAATATTTGGGGACTTAATCACTCTGTTGGCACTTCTAACCTACCACCCTTAAAGCCAGGTACTTCTAACCCACCACCCTTAGCCACAAAATTATCATAGAATCATTAAATCATAGAATACTAGAACTGGAAGGGATCTCAAGAGATCAAGTCCAGTCCCTTGACCTCACAGCAGGACCAAGCACCATCCAGATCATCCCTGACAGATGTCTATCTAACCTGTTCTTAAACATCCCCCATGATGGAGATTCCACAACCTCTCTAGGCAATGTATTCCAGTGTTTGGAACTGTCAGGGTGGTTAAAGTTTTTCCTTATGTCCAAGCTTAACCTCCCTTACTGCAATTTAAGCCCATTGCTCCTTGTCCTATCAGCAGAGGCCAAGGAGAATAATTTTTCACCCTCCTCCTTGTAACACCCTTTTAGATACTTGAAAACTGCTATCATTGATGATGATGATGATGATTGATGATGATAATACCCATTATTCATAGATTAAATAAAAATGAAATGAACATATCTTAAGTTTTTCTCAAAAAGTGACAGATGAAAACTCTTCTCTGTTAGAAGAAAAAACAACAGGCCTTCAACAGAGACCTTCTGGCCATTTTAAAAGGATTATAAAAGTTAGTGACACTCCTCCTCAAATCTTTAGTGCCATGATAGATGAAAGCAACAAATGTTCCATTGGGTAAAATTAGCTACCACATGTAACTTCCTATACTTAGAATGCATTTGTTGGCACTAACATTTTCAAAATGGCAACTAATTTTACTTGGGAGGGGCAGAAGTTGGGAGCCATGCAGTCTCTCTCCTCCCTCCCACCCAGTTCTCTGGGGGATGGGAGCTGAGCACTCTCCCCCCCTCCCCGGGGGTGGGAGCTTCACCTCCTCAATCTCTCTCTCCACTTGAGACCCCCTCACACACACCACAGGTCAAGGGGAGATCCAGGGCTGGCGCAGCCTTGATCCAGGCTCCCAGCCAGCAGATGGGGGGAGGAGGGACATGAAAGAGCTGGAGTGGGCCAAGGAGGAGGAGGAGGATGAGAAAGAGACATAGCCGGGGCCAGCTGGGAGGGAGGGAGGAGGGGGCGAGAAAGTACTGGGGAGGAGGAGGGATGAAAAAGAGCAGGGACTGGGCCCTCCCTGGTGGCCCGGAGTGGAGATCGGAGGCAGGGCTGGCCTCAGCCCCTGGCCCACCCCAGCCAAGAGAGGGGTTGGTAAGTGTAGCAAGCAGGGGGCACAGCCCCCTAGTTTTAATAAAAAGGAATCAAATTTTGTGTTAATTTTCTGAGTAAATTTATGAAAACTTTTGAGATTACTGATTTATTTCTGCAATTTTCACTAGCACTACTACATACTTACACTCAAAGGACACCAAAATAGAAGTTCACCCAGGGCACCATTTTCCCTCAGGCCAGCCCTTTTTCCAACCCTATGAGTCTATGATTCCATGAATATGTAACAATGGTGAAATTCAAACTGCTAGTTAGCCTCTAAAATCCCAAACTGCTTTGAAGCATATTTTTTTGCAACCTCCCTTCCCTCATGCATCATCTCAACACCTAAAATCAGCTAGATTACTTGTACAGTACTAGGACAGATGAAACACTGTGTTAGTTCAATGGCCCTCACTTGTGAAGCTCACTCTCTGATAATCATCAGAGCCACAGCTGTTAGGTTTTAAGGTATGTGGGCACTAGCAGAGTTTTCATTAAGGCTAGGTGGTGTGAAATGAGGCTAGAGGTGTGAAAATCATTTAAGAGTTTCTTAGCTCCTAGCAAGACAACTAAGCAACAAGAGAGAAGTTGGATCTGACCTCACTGCACAGTTTTTAGCAGTGACTTTTATTACAGGCCTGTACACAGAGGCGAGTGAAGGGTGCAAAAGCTTCCTCCCATGATTGGTTCCCAAAATAAGCATGCTCCTGCCTGCCAGGTGAAGGCCCCAAGCCTCCCTCCCCCATGCTCTGGCTGGCTGGGGGAAGGCTGGGGCTGATTTCCCCACTTACTTGGGGGACTATCGCAGGTGCATACACACCCTTGCTATCAATATTTGCAAAAAAAGCACATACACACAAACCCCACAGAAATAACTGCGTCTGGGCCTGTAGGTTTTAATTTAATTTTATACTGCAGTTAGGTATTAGGATTTTTTCTTAGCAATGAAGTAGCAGCACAGCCACATACTAGCATTTAACATTATTCTGTACAAAATACTACTCCCTCTACCCCAGAATGCTGGCTCCATAGCCATATAGATCAGTGTGAAAGAAAGTTCTACAATTTTCTGACAACACACTAGAGGGCACTCAAGCATTGCACAAATAATTGTATTTGTTTAAGCTATACAGTAAAACTCCAATTGTCCTGCATCCAGTGGTCCGGCACTCCCGATAGTCCAGCACCAACTGGAACCCGGAAGTGCTCCGGCCAGCCGGACAATTGGAGCTGCTGTGAGCCCCATGGGTGCTCGTGGCTGGGAAAGGGAAAGGGAGAAGAGGGGAAGGGGATTATATCCCTGTGACGGATCTGCCGGGACCCGCACTGCTATCGGTTGGAGGTGGGGGGTGGGCGGGGAACGGCGCGGCGAGGGGCAAACCCTCCGCCATTTTGCAGGAAGGCAGGGGAAGCCCCGTGCCGCTGCTGAGAGTTTCCAGGAGCGGGCTCCCCACCCCCCAGACTGCAGTAGTTATTGCCGAGGTTGGTCCCACAGCGCCGTCCCTCACCCCCCGCTCGGCGCCTGGCAGCACCCCAGCTACTATGCTCCACGCCACTTCCCCAAGCCCGCCACTGCCGCTGCTGAAACTGACGAGTGGCGGACTTGGGGAAGCTGCAGAGCAGAGCAGCTGGGGTGCTGCCGGGTTCGTCCCACAGCACCGCCCCTCACCCCCCTGCTCAGCAATAATTACTGCAGTCTGCAGGGTGGGGAGCCCGCTCCCCTCCCAGAAACTCTCAGAGGCAGCACGGGGCTTCCGCCGCCTTCCTGTAAAACAGCGGAGGGTTTGCCCCTCGCCGCACCATTCCCCGCCCACCCCCCGGATGCAGTGCGGGTCCCAGCAGACCCATCATAGCCCCCTGCTAGAGTACCTCCCGATACTCCGGCATATCCGATAATCCAGCACCACCTAGGTCCCAAAGGTGCTGGATTATCAGAAGTCTACTGTATATGGTAGGTTGATTTTAAAACCTAATGGGATCTGGCAGACCTGTTTATCATCTAGGCCCAGAAAAAAAACAATCAGCCATGGTCAGCTCTGTTTTACTCTTCTATACAGATTCGTTTATTCTTTACCCACACAAAAAAGTTACAGCCCTGAGTTGGACTGATATGTTAGGGTGTTCTATCCCCCAGTAGCTAAGTTCAAGGATCACAACTCTGCCTCAGGATACTCATAAGACCCAGTGGTGAGAAACACACCTGCTGCCTGAATTCTCATTTACGTCTTCCAGCTAAGAATCAGAGCCAATATTAGCTCCTGTCCTGCTCCCTGGCAATGCAGAGGCTGGCCCCTCTCTACTACAAATAACTTGCTTATTATTGGTGAAAAGAGACCATATCACCAACTCCCATGATTTTGTCACAAGTCTTAACAATATTTCGTGTGTGTCTTTAAGACCCAGCTCTTGAGTTCATGTGAAAACATGATAATCTCAGCTTTCATTTAAAAAAACAAAAAATGTCTAGCTCTCTGTGTTGTGTAGATAATCTTGAAAACATAAATCAAGCGCTTCCAAAAAGATCAAGGATCAGAACATATTTTAAAAGAACCCAGAATGTTGGGAGGGGAGTTAATGTTACCATTTTTAAAACAATTTGTGGATGCCTGACTCATTATTTTTGAATACTTGGAATTATTAATAATGCTTATGCTGCTCTTCACATAAGATTCATTCCAACAATGGCTTTTGTAGACAAAGTGGTAAATATAGAGGGATGCAGTCACCTATAAGAGCTGCATATTATAAATAAGTTTCATTACTTTTGCTACTAATGCCAGTTTGCCTTACTAAATTCTGAGGCTATGTCTACATTGGCATGATCAGGGCTTGACAAATAATGTAATCTACTCATCTGTGGCAAGTAGATTACAACTCGGAAGAGCCGGTGTAGAGTGATCTGCGCATGAGTAGAGCGCAGAACCGTGCAGCTGGCGAGCAGGGCTCACCGCCACTTGGCAAGCCCTGGGCATAATCTTGCATTAAAGTATTTGCACAAAAGAGCGTCTACACTGGCATGTGCCTTTGCGCAAGAGATGTGCTTTTGCGCAAGAGTATCCGTGCCAGTGTAGATGCTCTCTTGCGCAAGAAAGCTCCGATGGCCATTTTAGCCATTGGGCTTTCTTGTGCAAGAAATTCATGTTGCCTGTCTACACTGGCCTCTTGCACAAGAACAGTTGCTCAAGAGGGCTTATTCCTGAGCGGGAGCATCATAGTTCTTGCGCAAGAAGCACTGATTTCACACATTAGAACGCAGTGTTCTTGCGCAAGAACTCCCGGCCAGTGTAGACAAGCAGCATGTTTTTGCGCAAAAGCGGCCACTTTGGTGCAAGATCATGCCAATGTAGACACAGCCTAATATACTCTTCACTGTGTAGTGTTCATGAGTTGCATTTCTCACAATTAGATCAGTCAAATCTGTTTCCACTTTGGTTTACAGTCCATTTCACTTTCCAGTAGAGCAATATTTTGGTTGCAAACACTGGAAGGAACATTTTGTTTTAAACACATGGTTTCCATTGTAATTAAAAACAATTATAGAAATCTTTCTATTGTAGTGGGTTTGCATTTTGTAAACATTTGTTTTCACAAAAACAAAAGTAATGTACTTTTCTGCAGTCAATGTTATGAACTCCCAAGGTCACATTTCCAAAAAAGATTCAAAAAGTTGCTGGGTGTTTCTGTCTTTATAAGCTGTGGATTTAAGAGCTTGTTTTACTCACATATCTTAGGCCAGATGATCTCATTATATATGGGATCTGATGTAGGGCATTGGGGTTACTGTCACACAATACAGGCAGTCCCCGGGTTACGTACAAGATAGGGACTGTAAGTTTGTTCTTAAGTTGAATTTGTATGTAAGTCGGAACTGGTACATATTGTAGGGGAAACTCTAGCCAAACATTTCTCCAGAGCTCAGTTCTATTCTCCCACACCTCACTTCCCTCAGTCCTTTATTCTCGAGCTGAGGTGTCTGCTAAGAAAAGCCGCTCCGCGTCTCCCTGGTCTGCTGTAGGGGGGCGCTAGCTTCGCGTCTCCCTGGTCTGCTGGGGGGAAGCAGCTAGTGCGGGCTTGCCTCACCCCGTTTGTAAGTAGGGATCCGATGTAAGTCGGATCCATGTAACCCGGGGACTGCCTGTACTGCAGACTGCAACATGACATGGAATAAAAATGATATTGACACAAAAGCAGCTTACTTGTTAAATGGACTTGAAATGGGAGGGTGGGGATAAACTTTTGTTTGGTCCTCTGAAGCATCTATTCTGGCACATTTAAAAGCATACAAACTATAAAATGTTAGTCTGGATATTACATTTTTCTGTTATAGTTTGTGGGGACCTGCTATAGAATGAAAGTTCTCCAGATTCAAACCCAAAGGTAAATCCTTTGTGTTGCCAAAAGTAACCAACACAGAGCCTCTTCTGGTTTCCAGCTACTTATGGGCAACACCAGCACCAATTTAAATATTTAATCTAAAATATATATTTAATGTTATTTATTTATTTATTTAATATTATTTAATTAATTTAATATTACAAGACTTACAAGGAGTTGCCCAAGGCTGGGACTGGCTCAGGGTGGCAGAGGATGCACTGCCCACCCACTGGCTTCACCCTGGGGCCAGGCCAAGTCAGTGGGGGCTAAGAAAGTTGCCTGACAGCTTTTCCCCAAGGCTGACCTAAAGCCAGGAGAGACTGTACAGGCCATCTGCTGGCTTCTTCCCAGGGCTGCACCAGGGTGGCAGGGACCATCCTTCCCATTGGCTTTTCATTGGGACCGACCCAGAGTGGGGGTGGTGCATGGCCCGGTCGTCGGCTGCTCCCCGGTGGCAGTCTGGAGTGGCGGGAGACGCATGGCACTGTGACCCAGAGGCAGCCCGGAGCTGTTTCCAAAGCTGGGACACTTGCTGCCGTCTGTGGTCATTCATGAGTATAACTGTCCCTACTATCACTCTCCCCTCCCCCTTTACCATTTGATGTGAAACAATCGCATTCCACGCACATAGCATTGTCCTAGGAAACCCCGACCTTGCTTTAAGTTATAACTTACCAGATGTGGTGGTCCTACCTCTTACCTTTTAGGAGGAGTTCTTAAACAAAGGGACTTACAGATTAACGGATGGACACACAGACAGACAGATGCACAAACTCTCTAAAATATATAGTAGATTTTTAAAATATCATTTAGGTATTTCTGGGCTGCCCTATTATCATGTCTGCTGTGTACTGAATTACCATCCATGCTTCTAGATACAAGTTTAGGTTCTTGGATATTAATTTATCTATACTAGCAGATTTATCTGGCATTGCTCAGTTCCCTAAACTCAGTTAAGCTTTTTTTTAAAAAAATAACAGGGAAATGTACATATTTTATTTAAATGAGTATATTTTTCAAAATTCAGTGTTGTGTTATGAAGCTAATTTATATTTCAGATTTCTTTAAAAAATGGGATTGTTTCTATTTTTTTCAGTAATTTTTTAAAATGTGAATTCCATCAAGTGTATTTTTTCTTCATCCCTGTAAACTCTTGTAATTCTCTGTTTTAACAAAACAGGGCTATTATCAATTTGGTTTTCAATAACATTTTCTTCTAGTTTTCAAACCTTAAACATTGATTTAGCTGTGCCAAAATAGAGCTCTACTCCAAATTTCTCCATTGTATCTCTCTTTTCTTTAAGGCCGGGGTGGGAACCTAAGGCATCTGGGCCGAATACCCTCCGCCTTCTTCCTGGGGGCTGGAGTACACAAAATCTACTAGCCTGGGCCTCCCTAGGCTCTTGTGTACATGGTGAATGTGAGGAGTGTCTTCCTTCTCCTTTGGGGGCCACGTCAGTAAGGGTTTGGGATGAGGGTTTTGTGGTGTTGCTTCTCACTTTTGAGGCCCTGACTGATTTTTCTGGGGTCAACAGCCCCTGACCCAAAAAAGGTTCCCCACCATTGTTGCAAGGTTTATTGAGAAGCAATCCTATTGTAGGTTCATCCTATTTTTCTGACTTATCTTGGGTCAGTCCCTTTCAACATTTGCTCACTTATGTCACTTTTTAGGATTGTACTTAATTTGATTATTCTGTCTCTTTTCTGTTTTATGAGAAGCAATCCCATTCCTGGTACATCTTGTTTTTCTGGCACAAACAAACCCTTACGTTGCTTTAAGTTATGATCAGAGGAAGCTGTATGCAGAATGTGGTGACCGTAGCTCTTACCATTTAGGAGGAGTTCTTAATCAAACAGATAAACTGTAAAATATACAGTAGATGTACTTTTGCATGCCTGGGTTTTTAGTATGGCCACAAAAGAGGAAAGAATGGCTATTTATGATTAGTGCATATATGTTGCTTCATTTTTGTAGCTTAGTCCAGTGGTTCTCTGGGGTGGGGGAGGACATGAGCAGATTTCAGAGTGTTCCCTCCAAGCAGGGTCAGTATTAGACTTTCTGGGTCTCAAGGCAGAAATCCAAAGTCCCACCACCTGCAGCCCTGAGCCCTGCCATCTCAGGCTGAAGCCAAACCCTGTGCATCTTCTACCCCTGTGGCATGGAGCTCCAAGCAATTGCTCTAGTTGCCTAATGCAGACCCTCAGTTTTATATGCAGAAAACCAGTTGTCATATAGGAGGGCCATGGAATTTTATAGCATGTTGGAGGAGCTCACAAGAAAAAAAGTTGAGACCCCTCAACTTGGGATGTTTCCAGGTAGATCAATTGACTGTCACAATAAAATATGTCATTTGTCTCCCTGTTCCAAAGGTTTATGCTAATGAGTGTGTTTGTGCAGCCCTGTTCTGGTGGAAAACAAACTAGTTTTGTTGAATCAAAACAGAAGTGGTAGCCCACAGTAACCGCTTCAGGCAGAGTTTTTGCAGGCAGGGAATGCCAGATGAGGTCGAAGGAACCAGGCAGTCTCCACTATTTAATTTATTTTTCCCCTAAATCAAGTTGGCTTTTGTGATTGCTTGGGAAACATCTGTGCCAGCTTATGAAATTCTTTTTGTTCTATGAACAGCATTTACAATTGTAACCTTCAGTAGAGATTAGAACTTCTCTTTTGTAGGCTGATTCCTCTATATCTGAGAAGCTCTAAGGGGTCATCAGCACTGAATAGTTCTACCCTACTGAGGCAATGGCATTGCTCTTGTAAGAACCTGTGCTGGATTCACTCTCCTTGTGACCTGGGACTATTTTAGAGTGGATGGGGCCCCCTAAGATCCAGGGTGGGGCCAAAAAAAAGTGGTTCAGAATGCAGGAGGGAGCTCCAGGCTGAGGCAGAAGGTTGAGGTGTGAGAGGGGGTGTGGGCTCTGGGGTAGGGCTGGGATGATGAGTTTGGGATGTAGAAGTGGGCTCCTGGCTGAGACCAAAGGGTTTGGAGTTTGGGAGGCGGCTCGGGGCAGGAGATGGGTGTGAGGGTGCAATGTCTAAGCGGAGTTAAGGTGCAGGAGGAAGCTTAGGCCTGGGGCAGGAGGTTCAGGGGTGGGGCACTCAAGTGGGGCAGGCCATTGACAGGGAAAGGGGCAGACGGCTCTGCGCACTGCCCTGCGCTCGCCTGGAGGCACCACCACCCCATTGCTCCTATTGGCCACAATTACTGGCCAATGGGTGCTTTGGTTGCAGAGCCTGCAGGTTATGGAAGCTCACAGATGAAGCTCACAGATGGAGCTGCCAGCAGATTGCAGCTGCAGCCCCATGGGGAGAAATGGCAGCACATATGGCTGCAGTACCCAGCTAAGGGAACCTCACAAAATATCTGCACTTTTGGCAGCCCAGCAATTTTTTTGTGAGAGCCCCACTTAACCTATGGCCCTGGGCTTCAGCCCTTAAAGCCCACTTTTTAATCCAGCCCTGGTAGGAACCACTGATTTGTAATGACTCTCTGCCCAGCATCCAACAGGGTAGATTAGAGTATGGAAAATCCTTATCAGAAGAAGAGACTTGAGAAAGGTGCCAGATAGCCCTGCTGATAGGGGGGACAAAGAGGGCAGTTGCCTTGATGCCTCTTATTCAAATGGGCCCTTTAAATCCTTGCCAACGCCCCATCTGGTGTGCTCTGGGTGGCTCTGAGGGTTGGCTGAGGGGGGCAGCACTAAGGGCTGGTTGCCCCAAAAGCACAGAGTTGAGCCCTCCCTGTCCTTGCCCAGGGGCCCAGCAATTTTGTCGGTCTCTGTGGTGTCAGAACCAGTTTTTTAAAATGATACACTCTCTAAGCAAGTGTGCCAGCCATCACCAGAAATAGAAGATGCTGCTGGAGGAGTGGGGACAAATGGGACTTTGGATACTAACCAAAACCCAAGGAGTCTCAGGCGTGGTGAGGATTCTGAGGCTGAGATCATTCACACATTTATTGTTTTGCATAGAACTGTAACTGTCTAAGAATAAAGGGGGGGTGTGCATAAGAAGTTCATTTGAAACACATTTCTTGCTTTAACTATCACTTGCTCCCTGAATGGTTAAACTGCAAGGGAACATGCAACGCTGTTGGGCAGTAGAGGTTTCCACACTTTTCTTAGGAAAAGTTGGACTGCAGGATCCAATATTCCAAGGATGTGTTTCCGACAGGGAGCCTACACCACAAATATGTGTCATAGAGGCCCAGAGTTAGACAATGTCTGAACTCTGTCCAGAACCAGCTGGCTTGGAACCACATGGGATCAAAACGTTGGGTCTGATTAACACAATCTGGTGACTGTCCACCATGGGGGCTCAGATATGTCTGTGACATCTCACTCTCAACCCTCCCTTCCTTCCACATAAATGAAAATAATTTTGATTGAGGCTGTATTGTAATTATCTTGTTTTGAAACTTTGATGTTCTCTACATTTCAGATGGTTCCTGGATGTGAATTTTTTGTAACATATGTTTGCAATACTTTTCAAACATGTCTTGGCACAGAGATCAAGTATAAAATATAATACCCAAAACATGGATTTGTAATTTAGTAACGATGGCAATTAAACATGGTTTTATAATTTAACATTTAACTTCATTCTCGAACTGCACAAACCCTGCTATTCCAATGTGGGCTGTTCCTAGAGCAGAGACTAAATAGTTGCATCTCTTTGATGATTTGGGTATTTGTCTGTTGGGAACGATAGTAGAACCTCACAGTTATGATGAGCTTCTCAAGAATGGAGGCTGTATAACTCTAGGGCAGTGATTCCCAACCTTTTTCCCATGGAGGAATCCCTAAAATAATTTTTCATATCCCGAGGAACCCCTACCTATGAAAACATTACTTGGCCAGAAAAAGTTGACAGCAGGGAACGCAATTCAATTACTGCTAAATTATTGTCAAGAAAATTTATTTGTAAAGAGCTGTTATATATATATGTCAGCTTACATTGTAAGAAAAAAAATTATTTATTTATTCCACGATTTCTCGTGGAAACCCTGATGATGGTCTGTGGAACCGCAGGATTCCGCAGAACCCTGGTTGGGAAACACTGCTCTAGGGAGACCAGATGCCCAATGTTTACAATAACAGTCTTATATTTAAGCCCTCCTGTAGGTGCCCTTATTTGTTTTTAAAAATGGTCCAATTGTCCAGTATTTTCTGCCTTTCCCCTCCTGTTAGTACAGGGGAGTACTGTTGCTGGCCTGGCCCTTGTTTGTCAGCTGCCCACCCACCAGTGGTAAGTGTGTATGTGTGCAGGGGCTGTTGGGGAGTCTAGAGGCTGCTGATGAGGTTGGGGGCATAAGGCGGTAGTTGGGCACAGCTACAATGTGCAGGGCCATTCCCCCTTCTGGTCCATCAGTGCAGTCCCTGATTCATGCCTTCTCTTGGCTAGCAGGCTCCCTTTGCTCCCTGTCCCATTTCTAGCCAGCGCTGGCTACTTGCCGCGGTAGTTGGTGAGTGCAGGCTGGTGATAGCCAGTTATGTATCACTTCTACTGCCACCCCTTGACAATTTCACCATCTCATAGTATAGATATATATAAGTATTCTAGACAAGGTGAAAGCAAAAAAGAATGTATTACCAATCACAAAGTATGTAAAAGGCCAACTAAAATTATCATAGCAGCTATACTATAAATGGGATTAAATCAACGTGCATGTACCTAAAATGTCAAGAGTATGTTAATTCATATTAGTCATGTAATAACTGAAATGATTTTATCGATAGAAAAAAGTTAAGAATCAGAAAAAAATTAAGGCAGAGCCATTGCAAAAATGAATACATCTACAGATGTTCATCTTCTGTATTTGGATCAAATTCTTGCCATGTCTTAACCTTGATAAATCCAGAAAGTTAGAAGTAAGTGCTTATGTCACATAAAAAGTCATATGTGGAGCCTGCAGCTCATCAGGCCTGAGATGGAAGTTTCCATCCTTGAAGTATATAGCCTGGGACCCAGCAAGCGCAAACAGCAGCTGGCCCTTACTTGCTTTAACCCAGGCCTTGAGCTGGGAAACTACTAAATAATAAACAAGTTTGACTTTGGTCTCAGATCATGAGAATGTTGAAAGTGACATTGAGCCAGTACATGCACACCCAGTAAATAACTGTAGTATAACTAGTGTAGGAAGTCCCATGCCCGGTGAGTCTCACCAGGGACCTAAACCTCAGAGGGTGCCCTGGATTCTCCAAGCTGAAGCCACATACACTGCAGCCTGGTGCAAGGTGACAGGAACAGGACTCCCCTCAGACTGAAGGGACATAAGCATTTCTGTTGCTCTCTTAGGCATTGCTCTGCTTGTGCTTATTGATCTGTCACTTTGCGGTAGCTGTGTAACCATTTGGCAGTATTAACCCTGTAATATTAGTGACGTAGTGAGATTAATAAAAGCAACTATCCCTGATCGACTCTGTTGTGAAGCAAATCTATAATCCTGTTTGGACATGGCCCCTTAATTGACATCTTATTATTCCTAAATTGACTAAAACTCTAATATTCAAACATAATGTATTTAGGTTACTATGCAAGGGAACAGAGTTACTAGTGCCACTAATGTTTTCAATAGTTAAAACATGTAAACCTACAAACATGTAAACCTATAAACACACAATACCACAGCTTAAAATACAAACCCTATTTTACATGTAGTGAAATAAGTATTTAAATCACAAGAATCCCTACTTTGTTAACTGGAAGTCTATTGATGAACAGTACTGGGAATAACAACAAGAAATCTGATGGCATTTTAAATACTAACAAATGTATTAGGGGTACTGGAGCATAAGCTTTCATAAGCTACCACTCACTTCCCTCACTTCCCTACATGCTGAAGAGAAAAAGACAAAAAGAGAAAAAAAATGATGTAGAGTTGGGAATGTGACATCAGTGCTAAATCATAGAATCATAGAATACTAGAACTGGACGGGATCATCAAGTCAGGTCCCCTGCCCTCATGGCAGGACCAAGCACCATCTAGTTCATCCCTGACAGATGTCTATCTAACCTACTCTTAAATATCTCCAGTGATAGAGATTCCACAACCTCTCTAGGCAATTTATTCCAGTGTTTAACCACCCTGATAGTTAGGTAGTTTTACTAATGTTCAACCTAAACCTCCCTTACTGCAATTTAAACCCATTGCTTCTTGTTCTACTATCAGAGGTTAAGGAGAATATTTTTCTCCCTCCTCCTAGTAACATCCTTTTAGATACTTGAAAACAGTTATCATGTCCCCTCTCAGTCCCCTTTTTTGCAGTCTTCCCTCATCGGGCATGTTTTCTAGACCTTTAATCATTTTTGTTGCTCTTCTCTGGATCCTCTCCAGTTTATCCACATCTTTCTTGAAATGTGGTGTCCAGAACTGGACACAATATTCCAGCTGATGTCTAATCATTTCAGAGTAGATCAGAAGAATTATTTCTTGTGTCTTGCTCATAACACTCCTATTAATGCATCCCAGAGTCATGTTTGCCTTTTTTTTTTTGCAAGTGTCAACACTGTTGACTCCTAGATCGCTTTCTTCTGCAGTACTCCTTCCTACTTCTATGGGAGGTCAGTGAAGGCAGGACCGAGGGGAGGCAAGCCCCCGGCCACACCCCCAACCCTGCCCCTTCTGCTGAGGCCCCGCCCCCCATAGAAGCCAAGACGCCTCGCACGTGTGTACTATCCTCAACAAGCGGAGGTGAGGAGGGAAGGCAGGTGTGTGCCCCAGCCTCTTCGGCCCCAGAGCATGGGGAAGATGGCCAGCACACAGCCCCAAACTCCCTGGCTCCAAAGCATGGGGAGGCAGACACTGGGGGCAGCAATACTCATCCCCCAGAATGCCTATTACAGGTGTTCTGGGGGTGGAGTGTGGGCAGGGCTGGTGGTTTGGAAGGTCACTTCCCATTCTGTATGTGTGAAATGATTGCTCCTTCCTAAGTGGAGCACTTTGCATTTGTCCTTATTAAACTTCATCCTATTTACCTCAGACCATTTCTCTAGTTTGTCCAAATCATTCTGAATAATGGCCCCTATCCTCCAAAGTAGATGCAGACCCTCCCAGCTTGGTATCATCTGCAAACTTAATAAGCATACTCTCTATGCCATCATCTAAATCGTTGATGACGATATTGAACAGAACTGGTCCCCAAACAGACCCATGCAGACCCCTCTTGTTATGCTCTTCCAGCATGATTGTGAACCATTGATAACTACTCTCCATGAATGGTTATCCAGACAGATATGCACCCACCTTATAGTAGCCCCATCTTGGTTTTATTTCTGTAGTTTATTGATAAGAAGGTCATGTGAGACCATATCAAATGCTTTACTAAAGTCTAGGTATATCACATCCACCACTTCCCCCTTATTCATAAGACTCATTATCATACCAAAGAAAGCTATCAGATTGGTTTGACATGATTTGTTCTTTACAAATCCATGCTGGCTGTTACCTATCACCTTATTATCTTCTAGATGTTTGTAGATGAATTCTTTAATTCCTTGCTCCATTATCTCTCCTAGCACTGAAGTTAAGCTGACTAGTCTGTGGTTTCCTGGGCTGTTTTTATTTCCTTTTTCATAGATGGGCATGATATTTGCCCTCTTCCAGTCTTCTGGGATCTTGCCTGATTTCCATGACTTTTCAAAGATGATAGCTAATGGCTCAGATCCTCCTCCTTGAGTATTCTAGAATGCATTTCATCAGATCCTAGTGACTTGAAGACATCTAATTTCTCCAAGTAATTTTTCACCTGGTCTTTTCCTATTTTAATTTCTAAACCTACCCTATTTCCACTAGTAATCACTATTTTGAGCATTTAGTCACCACCAGCCTTCTTGGTGAAAACTGAAACAAAGAAGTCATTTAGCACCTTTGCCATTTCCTCGTTTTCTGTTATTGTTTCTCCCTGTTCATTCAGCAATGAGCCTACCCTGTCCTTGCTCTTCCTCTTGCTTCTAATATATTTGTAGAATGTTTTCTTGTGACCCTTTATGTCTCTAGCTAGATTGAGCTTGTTTTGTGGATTTGCGTTTCTAATCTTGACTCTACATCCTTGTGATATTTGCTTATATTCATCCTTTGTAATTTGTCCTATTTTCCATTTTTTAAATGACTCCCAGTTCCCTATGGCCAGAGCCCATCTGGACCTGCTATGCCCAGCACCACCCCCAGATCTTGTACAGTGTCCTGCACACCACCACCCATACC
Source organism: Pelodiscus sinensis (assembly GCF_049634645.1). Classification (NCBI taxonomy): domain Eukaryota; kingdom Metazoa; phylum Chordata; order Testudines; family Trionychidae; genus Pelodiscus; species Pelodiscus sinensis. The sequence goes on from NC_134718.1 coordinate 27,672,141, forward strand.
CTGTGTCCCACAGCTCCTCCATAACTGCCCAGCATTCCACGCAGAACCCCCAGTTCCTAGGACTGCAACACACAGAAATTTTCCCTGTCCCCTCACGGCCCAGCACCCCCACTTAGGTGCTCCAGAGACCCACTCCCCTACGCCCTACCTCCTGACTTCACACACAGACCCTCTGGGACATGACTCTGTCTGCTGGACCCTGGTGACTGTCTGTCAAGGCACTCCACGCAGGCCACCTTCTGGTCTCTCTCTGGGTCCAGCCCAGGACAGCAGGGGCCATGCTATCCACTTCTTCTCTGGGCCACCCTGGGATGGGGGGGACCATCCTGACCATCAGCTTTTCATTGGTGCCGGCCCAGAGTGTGTGTGGGGGTGCATGACCCAGTCATCGGCCACTCCCCAGTGGCAGCCTGGAGTGGTGGGAGCCATGTGGCACTGTGGCCCGGGGCGCCAGCAGCTGTTCCCAAGGCTGGGGCACTTGTTGCCCCTGTGGTCATTCATGCGTATAACTGTCCCTGTTATCACACACCCCCTTTCCGATTGATGTGAAACAACTGCATTCTATGCACATCCCATTGTCTTGGGAAACCCTGACCCTGCTTTAAGTTATGATAACTTACCAGATGTGGTGGTCCTACCTCTTACCTTTTAGGAGGAGTTCTTAAACAAAAGGATTTACAGATTAACGGATTGACACACAGACAAACTCTCTAAAATATATAGTAGATTTTTAAAATATCATTTAGGTATTTCTGGGCTGCCCTATTATCATGTCTGCTGTGTACTAAATTACCATCCATGCTTCTAGATACAAGTTTGGATATTAATTTACCTATACTAGCATATTTACCTGGCATTGCTCAGGTCCTTAAACTCAAGTAAGCCTTTTTTTTTAATAACAGGAAAATGTACATGTTTTATTTAAAGGAGTGTATTTTTTAAAAAAATACAGTGTTATTTTATTACGTTAATTTATATTTTGGATTTCTTTTTAAAAATGGGATTGTTAAAATCTATTATTTTTTCAGTCATTTTTTTAAAATGTATCAGAGGGATCGTCATGTTAGTCTGACTGCAAGAACAAATAGAAATCCTGTGGCATTTTATAGACTAACAGATTTATTGGAGCATAAGCTTTCATGGGCAAATACTCACTTCATCTGAGGAAGTGGGTTTTTGCCCATGAAAGCTTATGCTCCAATAAATCTGTTATGTCTATAAAGTACCACAGGACTTCTCATTTTTTTAAATGGGAATTCCATTAAGTGTATTTTTTTTCTTCATCCCTATAAACTTCCGTCATTCACTGTTTTAACAAAACAGGACTATAATCAATTCGGGTTTCAATAACATTTTCTTCCAGTTTTCAAATTGTAAGCATTGATTTAGCTGTGCCAAAATAAAGCTCTACTCCAAAATTCTCCATTGAATCTCTATTTTGTAAGGCTGGAGTGGGGAATCTAAGGCCCAGGGGCCAAATTCCCTCCACTGCCCTCCTGTGGGGCTGGAGCACTCAAAGTCTACTACAGGTCCGCTGGGGGGGGAGTGGGAGTGGGGCAATTTGCCCCGGGCCCTGCAGGGGTCCCCACGAGAATGTCTGAAGTCTGAGACAGGGAGTGCCAGGAAGGGGCCCCCGAAATTGCTTTGCCCCAGATCCCCTGAATCCTCCGGGCGGCCCTGGTCTGCTAGCCAGCCTCCACCGGTTAACAGGCTACCCATTCCCATTCTCTAGAAGGCGTACACAACTAGAATTCATGCACAGTTAGTACCCAAACCCAATGAAGCCGCTGCTAATTTGAACCCGACCCTAAGCCTGCGCTCGTTTGCTTGCTGCAGGGCTATGGTGCTGTTAACACGGAGTCCGCGGCGTTCAGAAAGCCTCGTGTGCGTGTTTCACATAGAAACTATAGGAAAGGCGGCAGGGTAAAGAACGGGGGGCACCCCATGCTACTAAGCAGTGGCACCGATTTTACTGCGCGCTGGCACAGCGGGCGCCCTCCGCACCCAGACTCGTGGTCCCACGGGGGGGGGGTCGCAGCCTCCGCCTTGCCGCCCACAGCGCAACGTGCCCCGAAAAGTCGGCTCTGGAGTGCGCGGGGGAGGGGGGTTCCAGCGACCCCAGGATGGTACAAAGGGCTTTGTTCCAGCATCGCAGCACTTCCGTGTCCCATCAGATTGCATGGGCGGAAATGTGATGGGGGGGGAATGGGGTCAGTTTAATATTTGTAACGCCCTTAAGGGCAGGAAGCGGGTGGAGAAGTTTAGGCAGCGGCTGTGGCTAAACTCTTAAGTTGCCATTTCCCTGAGGAGCTATGGGAAAGCAGTTTTTTAAAAGAAAATTTTGATTCCCAGCACACCGCAGCGAGCAGGGTTCGAACCTGCGCGGGGAGACCCCATTGGATTTCAAGTCCAACGCCTTAACCACTCGGCCATCGCTGCTGTTGCGAATGCTATGCGTAAGGACCTTACTTTACCAACAAAGGCGTTGCCTGTGGTTTCCACCCCTTCTCTTCTTAGCAGGCTTCTGACCAATAGGAAACGCCGAAGTCCCACAGCCGACGAGCAAAGAGCTGGGGACGCCGCGCGGCCTAGGGCGCGGACATTTTCTTTTCGTGTTTTGCTGCTGGCCCGGCCGGAGTAAGGCGCTGGGAGCTGCGGCTCCGAAGCAGGCTGCAGGCGCAGGGCCTGGCCCAGGGACATGCTGCGCGGAAGAGCCGAGCAGAACAGAGGGGCGCAGCGAGCAGCCCCGGAGCTGTTACGAGAAAGACTGACGCAGTCACCAAAACTTGCCCCCAACAGCCTCCCAACGCACCGCTGTCCCAGGACGAGCACACAGCCCAGCTCAAGTGCCCACAGCACCACACCAGGTCCCCAGCGCCAGCCCTTTCCCGCCCCTCTCCCTCAATCCTCTAGAGCCCCTTTCGCTCCGCACAGCTACACCCAGCCCCGCTCCCTCCGCACAGCTACAGCCCCCATACCGCCTGTCACACCCCCCTCCCTCAGCACAGCTACACCCAGCCCCGCTCCCTCCCCACAGCTACAGCCCCCATACCGCCTGTCACACCCCCCTCCCTCAGCACAGCTACACCCAGCCCCGCTCCCTCCCCACAGCTACAGCCCCCATACCGCCTGTCACACCCTCTCCCTCAGCACAGCTACACCCAGCCCCGCTCCCTCCGCACAGCTACAGCCCCCATACCGCCTGTCACACCCCCTCTCCCTCAGCACAGCTACACCCAGCCCCGCTCCCTCCCCACAGCTACAGCCCCCATACCGCCTGTCACACCCCCCTCCCTCAGCACAGCTACACCCAGCCCCGCTCCCTCCCCACAGCTACAGCCCCCATACCGCCTGTCACACCCCCCTCCCTCAGCACAGCTACACCCAGCCCCGCTCCCTCCCCACAGCTACAGCCCCCATACCGCCTGTCACACCCCCTCTCCCTCAGCACAGCTACACCCAGCCCCGCTCCCTCCCCACAGCTACAGCCCCCATACCGCCTGTCACACCCCCTCTCCCTCCGCACAGCTACACCCAGCCCCGCTCCCTCCGCACAGCTACAGCCCCCATACCGCCTGTCACACCCCCTCTCCCTCAGCACAGCTACACCCAGCCCCGCTCCCTTAGCACAGCAACAGCCCCCATACCGCCTGTCACACCCCCTCTCCCTCAGCACAGCTACAGCCCCCATACCGCCTGTCACACCCCCTCTCCCTCAGCACAGCTACACCTAGCCCCACTCCTTCAGCACAGCTACACCCTCTCCCCCCACTCCCTTAGCACAGCCACAGCCCCTAGAGCTACATCTGCAACAGCCCCTATTCCCCACACTGCACAGCCCTTTTGCTTCAGGACAGCTACACCCCACAGCCCTGGTACAGAGATGGATGAAAGTAGGATAATTTCGAAGACAATGAAAGGACGTGGAAATACTGCCTCAGAAGGAGAGAAAAGGTACCATCAGGCCAGGTGCTAAGTATGAGCTGGTCACTCGGAGTGTCTACAATGCACCCTTCGTTTGAAATAAGCTACACAATTTGAGCTACGCAAATTGCGTAGCTTATTTCGAATCAATTTCAAAATAGCATGCTATTCCAAAATGCCCCTTACTCATCTTGGAGGGGAAAAGGATGATGGGGAAGTTCAACAACACTCATGAAAACTAGTGCCTCCATGCTTTGAGCACACATCTTGCTGTCAGCCCTCAGCCTCACTTTGTCAGACCTGCCAAGCTGGGTTGGAGGAACAGAAGGGGGCAATTGCCCTGAAACCCAAAAACTTTAAAGGATCCAGGGCTCCCAGCTACTGCTACTGCACTCCAGAAACCCAAGCTGCATGCTCCAGCCAGCTCTGAGGGTTAGATGTTGAAGGAGGGGTGATTGTTGGACTGCCCTGGTGGCTCTGGAGTTGACTGGCCCAGGCCCACCCAGGGCCCGATTATCCTGTAGGCACAGTACCTAGGGCCAATGAAAAATTTAGGGCCTAAAAAAAATTAATAATTGACTCAAAATTAAGAAAAGGAAACTGCTAAAGCACACATAATTGCAATTTTTTATTAGAATACATGTACAAATATTGAAAATCAATTAAACGCAAGTGTATTAAATCTTTAGTCAACAAACAACATACGATATGTATCAACATATGATACAATTAAATATTTACTTTGTGACTCTTTTTGTTCGCAAAATCACAGATTACATCAAATGTAATTTTTCTCAAAAGCTCACTCAGTTGAAAGTAGTGCAAAAGAAGATAGTCGTTTCTGTCCCATGGTAGACCAAAACCAGTTTTTTATACATTTTAGCTTTGAAAAAGTGCGCTCCCCTTCATAGTTTGTTCCCAAGATGGCAAGATACATTTTGAAAATAATGTTGACATTTGGAAAACTTCTCACCAACTTTTCTGCTATTTGTGCACTGATCATTGCTGCCATGGATTTCTTGACTGCAAACATATGTGAGAATAATAGAAATTAATCTGTAAATGCATGTTTGAGATCTGATTGTTAGGTATCTACTAATGCCCTGGTTCTAGAGGTGACTTCAGTACTGGACATAGATCTAGCCACAAGAAAACTGAACCTTTCATTCAGTGAGGCATATGCTGCTTGTCATCTAACCATCTCAACAATACGTTTATCCATGTGTTGAGGGGCAATCAACCCTTGGAGACCTTCAAGCCTAATTGCCTTTGATGGGGCACCTTGACTGTCACCAAGTCACTTTACAGAGCGGCTAGGCAGCCTCAGTCTATACCCTCAGTCCTTTTCTCAAAGTATTGTGACCCAATGACCAGAGGCGTAGCAAGGGTGTTATGCACCTGGGGGCTAAAGCAAAATTTGCACACATACACCCCACTGCTATGTGACAGGGCCCCAAACCTGGCACACAGCTGAGCCCAACCCTGGGAGGGGGCAGGAGCTTGTACCGCATCTTCCCCTGCCCCCTCCACTTTGCGGTGGGAACTATCACGCTGTTGAAAATGGAGGAGGGTGGGGCTGGGGGGTAAAGAAGTGGAGAAGAGGTTTCAGCAGGTGGTGGGTGGAGGAAGAGCAGACAAGCCGTGGGATGATAGTGGGAGCGGAGGGGCAATTACCCCCCCACACACCTCTTTTGCTACCTCAGTGAGTGTAAGAGATTCATTTGCCTATTAAAATAACACTCCGAAAAACTTTTAAATAAAACTAACACGCAACACGAGACTCACCCTCACTTTCTTGAAGGCACTTGAAGCAATAAGTAGCCTAAAGATGAGGTTACACTGCAAGCGTGGCTTTCTGTCTGACACGAGGACTTTTTCCTTCAGGCTGTCATGAGATTCTATCCTTAAGTAAAGGAGTGAGGTCTCTCTGAGCTGCTCTACCAAATTTCACACAAGCCATTCAACTGACGCCATAAATATCAAGATTCAAGGCCAGCCTTGCCTTTGGCTTTGGCAGACTGCCTCACCAGGTATTCACAATCACAGTGTCTGAACATGTATAAGACTTTTAATTGAGGAAGCCATGTTAATTCCAAGTGTCTGCCAGGACTGGGAGATGTGGGTGACCTATAGAAAACACCAGCATTTTCTTTGGAAAATCCACATAAAAGCGTGGGGGGATCTATCACGTCAGTAATGCCAGCTCCTTTAGAATTGAGGCCCTGATTATCCAGCACCAGCTGAGGTAGAGCAGCACTGTGTATACTTCTGATATATTTTTACTAAAACTGCTACCTGCTCAACTCGCCAAAGAAGAAAGGAAATGGAAGCCAAAAGGAATGGTTTAGAGCAGTATTTCTCAACTTTTTTTTAAAATAAAGTACCACCTTTTTTTAAAAAAAAGTACCCCCAGTTCCTACAGTTTTCAGACACACAAATTTTTTTTTCTACCATTGCAATATATTTGTTTAAACAACTTCATTGTATCCGCATCACTCCTTACAAGGTATATTGACCATGGAGGTCAATGGGGCTGGGCTATTTTATATGTAAAGATACTGAGAAATGTATATGTCAATACCATGATGGCAATGCTTCTATTATTTAAATAATACCAAATAATAATTGCCAAATGAGACCACTTCCCAACCTGTTTACAAAGGACCTGATACAATTTAAATTTTAAGCTAGGATTGAGCTCAAGACAATCTGTTGATATGACCCCAAAAGATCCAGATAACATTTAGTCACCCTTCAAACATATAAGGGACTAATCAGTAAAAGCCCCACTGCCTGGTAGAGGCGATCTTTGAAGAAAATTGGAGAAACTTTGAATTTACTTTTTCTGACAGCAGCGCTTTCTGTCACTGAATGTGGGGTCTTCAGCACAGGTTTCACTTTGTGTCAGAATAACTCAGAAATGCGTCATCACAGCTAACTCCATTCAGGTTAAAGCAACATGCACCCCAAGGACAGAAGAACAAATCCCTCAAAACTGGAAGTCAAAACATCTCACCTCTTCACAGAGCTCACAAAGGGGCTTGTTCACCTAGAGACATGAATCATGACAACTGTCTCTGGAGAGAGACCATACATCCTGCCTCTCTGTGGACACACCAAGGCTACGTCTACACTGGCATGATTTTCCGGAAATGCTTTTAACGGAAAAGTTTTCCGTTAAAAGCATTTTCAGAAAAGCGCGTCTAGATTGGCAGGATGCTTTTCCGGAAAAACACTTTTTCTGGAAAAGCGTCTGTGGCCAATCTAGACGCACTTTTCCGCAAAAAAGCCCTGATCGTCATTTTCGCGATCGGGGCTTTTTTGCGGAAAACACTGCTGTGCTGTCTACACTGGCCCTTTTCCGGAACAGTTTTCTGGAAAAAGACTTTTGCCCGTACGTGAGCAGCATAGTTTTTCCGGAAAAGCACTGATGATTTTATATTAGATCATCAGTGCTGTTCCGGAAATTCAAGCGGCCAGTGTAGACAGCTGTCAGGTTTTTCTGGAAAAGCGGCTGATTTTCCGGAATAACTTGCCAGTGTAGACACAGCCCATATGTTTCTATGTGGCATCTTACCATGCTGTTTAAATCAACTGCTTGGATGAGGAAGACTCACAAAGAGTCTGTCCATCATCCACACTGGAGCAACATGGTGATTTCACCGCCATGGTAACAGACCTGATCTCTCTGTGGGCTCTTGTGGAGCAGCAGGGAGCCTGCAGTGATCTCGTTGGGGGAGAGGCCAGGGGTGCCTCTACTGCAGTGGTTCTCAAACTTTTTGGCCCGTGGACCACGTGTTTCAATGTAAACCTTTCCATGGACTGCCAGTTGCTAATGGAAACTCACTTTTAATTATACAATTATGCCCAAGCCATTTTGCTAGTGCTGCAACTAGGGAGAATGGTTTAATTTCAGTTATTAAACAGATTAAATGTTTTAACTTTCTCATGTTAATTTATCAAACTTCATTTTAAATAAAGTAAAATATTAATTTATGTCCAATACAAAATATTTCAATGTTTTCTTTACTTATGGCAGGGGTAGGCAATCTTTTTTGGGTCAGGGGCCACTGACCCACAGGAAAATCAGATGGGGACCGCACAAGTGAGAAATAAAAAAACTCCTACAAGCATAAACTTCACTCAGGTGGCCCCCAACTGAGACACATCACTCCTCTGGCATTCCAGTCGCAAGAGGAAGGTACAGGGAGGACTAAGTTTCAGGGCTTCCCATAGGCTAGATTTGCTTTTCTGAAGAATTTTATGGACACCTTAGGTTCTAAAGTGGGGACAAAAATAAGGGGTTCAGGATTTAAAAATGGCAGCGCCAGGCAAGATGCAAATGAAGCCCGGGATATTTAAATCCCGGGCTTCATTTGCAACTTCGATTGACTACATTAACCACCCTAGTTCGAACTAGGGTAGTAGTGTAGACATACCCAAAAAGTTTAGGAAACACTGCTCTATCAGCTACTGTGCGGGATTGATACACCCATCACACCATGATAGGATAGAAGCAGTAGGTGTGAAATTTGTCCCTGGCACTCAAATCCGAGACAGTATTATCCATACACACTTCATCAAAAATTTGTTTTGTGTGGTCTCATTGTAGTTGGATGGTGTGATATCTTTTGCAGTTTTTGTGCAAGAGGCTTTTGTGGAAAAACAAGCAGTGAGGACGGGAAAGGGGGTTGCGCAAAAACTCCATTTTGTGCAAGATCCTTATGTCTCTCCCAGAGGCCTTAATGTAGCCCTTAATAGTGAATAGTTTGTTAAAATCATTTCAAAAGAGACATAGATTGAGCAATTGAGTTGGGTTAACATTTGTTTTTAAAAACTCTAATTTTCCAGTTTGTGAAATTTAGTATGCTTGAATTCTCAGTGCTGCACTGTTAGCTGTTAAAGTTATGTCATTAATTGAAAAAAATCAAAACTACTGTTACTTGCACCTCGCTTTATAGTGAAAGAGACTCTATAGTTAGGGCCTGTATTATGTTGTACAAAACATATCAGAAATAATATGGCCAGCACGGAGTGATTCCACCAAAGCACTTTATATGAACTATTCTGAAATCCGTCATCCCTCTCGAACGTGGTTAAGAACGCCTCTGGATCATCTTCGGGACCCATCTTCGACAGTCTAATCGGTACTTGCGGGGGCCCCCCCCCCGCTTCTGCCCCCTCACTTACCAGTGTCACTGGGGCGCCCCCTTTCGGTGATCCATACTGCTGCATCCATTGGTTCTGCTGTGTTTGGAACTGCTCAGCCAACTTGTGCACTACCTGCTTCGGCTGCTCTTGGTGCTGGGTGGAGAGCTGCTGTATGAGGAGGGTTTGCTGTTGTTGATGCTGTCGTTGGCTCTCCATCAGCCACTCTAGCACCTTCACAGGTTCCATCTCTGTGCTCTTCCGTCTCGAGGGAGGGAAGCAAAAGGGGAGAGACGAGGCGGATATACTCGGCTCTAGTTGCCCCCCCTCCTCTTTTTCGGCCCCCCTCTCTCTCTCCTTCCCCCCCTCCCCCCCCACCTGTCTCCTTCATTCGGGGCTACTCTTGTGCCCACATTCTCCACAAACTTGTAAACGTGCTCAGATGGGTACGCTGCTGTTGTCTGGTCCCGTGCCCATCTACGTGCTCCCCTCACCACCCCCGACATCCTCTTGTGTCCAAGTCTGAGCAAGTTTGGGGCTCGCTGGCCCTCCTTTGTCTGGACTTTGCGTGCCCCACCTGGGGCCCGCCCCGTCTGCTAGCTCACCAGGAGTGAAAAATCGACATAGCTCCATTTGCTTTTACAAAGTGATGCAAAGGTGCATCAATCTTGCAAATCGTAGTCCTGAGTCTCTGTTGACTTACTTCACCTGTTGTCATTGCCATGCTGATGCAGTGGTAAAGGACTAAACAAGGCCTAAGGCAGTGGAAAAACCAGGCCTCAGAATGTCAGGAAGCACTGGAAAGAGGAGGACTCAAGACAGCTGGTTGCTACAAGTAGTCCAGACACACACCCTTAGCAGTTAAAAGGGGAAAAACAGAGCAGCTGGTCTGGTCCTTGTCAACACAGAAGAGGTAACCAACAAGAGAGAAGAGGAAATGGGCCAAATTTATGCCACTCCTGCTGCCGGCAAGACTCTTAAAGGCTCAACACAGATAGTATCGATGCTCAGAAATAATAATACCCAACAGCACAGAACTAACTGATGCATATCACAGCATCTGAAACTGAAAGAGACTGAAGCCTTTATTGTGAGTCATTTTATCTTTTGCTATGTAATTGCATCAGCTTTATAACATCTTCACTCACTGCATCCCAGCCAATCTTGGTTTCTCCTCATTTATGGATATGAAAGTAGAAGGTAACAGTGTTTGCCTTCAGGAAATTAAAGGTTCTCAATAACTGTATTAGTCATCAGTGCCACTTTCTTCTATTATTGAACCTGTAGCTATCATATTCTGAGAATAAAATAAGCAAACAGGAAACAATTGTGCTCAACCTTCAATTTTACTGGGACTGGAATTTTTAATAACATTACTTGCATTCAGCTTTAATCTGTTCATTAGATGTCTTTAACTATTAACTTTCCATGTATATCTGAAAAGCTTTGGAATTATCAGCATGTTCCCAATTCCATACAATATATTTCATTTGCATCAAGACTCTAGAAGCTATAACATTCAATTATATTAATGATATTTTATTGTACATAATACAACTGTATTGTAACTATTGGCCAAAAATTTGTAATACAATTGTAATATTTAGACTAGATTTCCTTGGCAGCTGCTAACCACCAGGTGACTGAGCTAGTAATAGCATGATTTCCCTCTACAAACACAGACTCAGGAGACATCCTTGCCTCTCTTGATCTGGATTATGCTTCCTTGAAGCTCCCAAAGATTCATGGGTTTTGGGAAGGCTTCACATCTTTTCTTTTGCATGACCACTCTCAAATTTCCCACATTTGAAAATATGGTAGACAGAAAACTCCAGGGAATGGTCTGGATCCAAGAAATTACAGGGACAGTCAATGTTTATGTACATACACTACAGAAACTTTGTTGCTATAAAGTTATTTGGCCATGTGTAATGGCATTTTCTGAACATCCCTACATTTGGTGACTGAAGGGTTAAACTCAGGTGGCTAGGGGTTGTTGGCAGGGAACCAGGAGAGCCAATGGAAGAAAGTATTGAGATTTGAATTGGAAGATATGCCTGCCTGCTGTTTTTATTTGTGGAGTTTTAAGCCAGGGAGTTGGGGAAACAAGATGAATTGAACCAGGTAGCACTACCATGCCTACAAAGAATACTGGGCATGGAAATGGACTGGACCTTAAAGTAGATAGGGATCATGAGTAGATAGGGAAATGTTTATTCAGACACGATCAGGTTATTTTCTTTGTTTTGTTTGGTTAAACTCCTCTGTGCAAGTCCATGCCCCTCCCCCCTCTCCTTCCTGGACATACATTGTAACTTTAAACTGAATCGCAGGGGTGAAAATTCTCTTGTGATTTTAAATTGTTATTTTTTTCAGTTGCTTTAAAACTACTAGCAAACAAGTATGCTTTTTTGGTTTTGTTAATAAAATCATGGTTTTTATGATGATTTAATCCTTGTGTCCTGGAAGAATCTGTGCATGCATGCATGTCTGTATATGCATGCCTAAGACTAAGAGGGCAGCTATCAGAGATTGCAGTTTCTTTTCTCTTTTTTATTCAAGCTCTCTTGTGTTAGAAGAGCTTGGGATACCCCTCTGGAAGAGGTTTCAAGTGCTTCTTTCTGGGTTCAGGAAGAAAGGGGTTTTCACTTGGTGGTGGCAGCCTATCTACCAAGCCAGGGACTCTGTAACCTTGGGGAGCTTTTAAGCAGGAGCCTATAGAGGCAAAGCATTTTTAAGGTCTCTTGCGGACCCCTACCTTCTGCATTTGGAGCAGCAGAGTGGGGAACAGCCTCGATGACATGAAACAGACAAAATAACTTCAATCCACAAATCCATTTTTGTGCTATAATCTTACTATATATTTTAGAAATGCAGGTCTGTCTGTCCATTAATTTATTTGTTCAAGAAATCCTCCTAAACAATAAGAGCTAGGACCACCAAATTTGATATGCTGCTTCCGCTTCTCATAACTTAAAGCAAGATCAGAGTTTGGTTGTGCCAGGATAATGGGATCATAGGCATGCACATAGGGTGTGCCGGGTGTGCCCAGGCACACCCTAATGTCTCGAGCTGGCTAGCAACTGCTGGAGGAGGAGGGCGATTTGAGATGGGGTACCACAGCCCGTCACTTTCCCCGCGGCCATCTACAGGGCACTTTGGGGCAGAGAGCATGCATGCGCGGCGGAAGCAGCTGGGGCCAGACCAAAGACGCCAGCCTGAGCCATTTTTTCGCCCTGAGCCCCGCCCGGCCCGGCAGCACCGCGTGGCGCCCTTTTTGCGCCTGGGGGCACCCCTGCCCGGCCATGGCACCTTGGCCCCATCCTTGGCCCCTCTCATCCTGGCAGCACTGCGTGGCGCCCCTTCTGTGCCTGGGGCCAGGGTTCCAGCCCCAGCCTCGGCCCTGGCCTGGCAGCACTGCACAGTGCCCCTTCTGCCCCTGGGGCCGCAACTCCAACACCAGCCCCGGCCCCAGCCTGGCAGCAACACGTGGCGCCCCTTCTGCCCCTGGGGCCATGGCCTCGGCCCTGGCCCCGCCCATCCCGGCAGCACTTTGTGGCGCCCCTTCTGCACCTGGGGGTGCTCCTGCCCGGCCCAGCCTGGCCGCACCGCGCAGCACCCCTCCTGCACCTGGGGCCTCATCCTTGGCCCCACCCGGCCCAGCAGCACCGCGTGATGCCCCTTAAAGTGAGGTACCCCAGGCTAGGTCCCAGCTGGCCTGTAGTTTGGGCTGGCTTTGATTCCAGCCCAGCAAGCTGGAAGGCAGAAGCCAGCTTAGCCTAAGGAAAGGGAAAAGGAAAGGGAGATGGGGGGAAATAGGCAGGGATGGGAGAGGAAGAGGCCTGTGCTGAGGAGAGGGGGGCAGGTCAGGATAAGAAATGGGAAAGGGTGGAGGAGACAAATGCCAGGGGGCCAAGGCGAGACAATGAGGAAAAGGGCAGGAGGGGAGGTGTCAGTGGGAGGGGGGACAGGGTGATGCTGGGAGAGGAGAGGGGAAGGGCATTGGGAGGTAAAGGGGGGAGGAGGAGGTGCTGGGAAAGGCTTGAAAGAAGGGGTGGGCATGAGGAAGGCAGGGATGGAGCAAGACGTGTAAGGGCACAGAGGGGCATGAGGGGAACGGGAGCAGAGGGTGGTGAGGGGATGGGCATCAGGGAAAAAGAGGGCAAAGGGGGAAGAGGCAGTGAGGGAAGGGGGAGCACCAGGAGGGTACAGGGCTAAGGGAAGTTGCAGATGCCAGGGGATTCTGGGGGTGAAGCAGAAGGGCAGACACCTGCAGGAGAGGGACCAGCACCAGAGGAGAGAGGCAGGGCAGGTGTGTAGAGGGAGGTGTTAGGAGAGGGGATGAGGAGGGGTAGCTCACATGATCAGAGTGGGGCTATTGGAGGAGTGGGCACGGGGGGAGAGAAGGGCTGGTGGAGGGGGGCTGGTCTCAGGAAGGCTGAGGACAGTGAGAAGGGCAGGAGTCAGGAGAGCAGAGGAGGGTGAGGGGTTGGGGGGCAGCAGGCACGAGAGGAGCTGATGGAGCAAGGAGAGATTTGGCAGCAGAAGGAAAAGGTAGCGGTTTATAAGATATTTATTAATAACAGTGGCACATCCAAACAAGCCACATGAACTCAGTACCGGTGCACAACACAAAATTCATTCTGCTCATGGGAGGAAACTCTTAGAGGGAATACTTCCCCCAGCCTCTCTTCCCCTGAGTTAATGAGTCACACATTGAGTTAATGCAACTGCAGGATAATTGCATAAGGGGGGATTGGTGGGGGCCAAACTAATTCCTATTGGTAGGAGGATAGTGGGAAAAGTCCTTAGAGGGGGGTCACGGGACACCTTTTATTTCTGGTCATGTGTCCATCTTGGCCCGAGAGTGTTACCTCTAGAGCTGTGACCAATGGGAGATGGGGTGTGGCCAATGGGGGTCATGAGCATGGTTAACAAGGGGTCAGGGCTATGGCTAATGCGGGTCAAAGTACATTTTTAAAAAGTTCTTCAGGTGTACACCCTAATGAAATGTGCTGTGCACGCCTATGAATGGGATGTGTGTGGAATTCAATTGTTACATATCAGATGAAAGGGGAGGAGTATGATGACAGGACAGTTATACTCATGCATGACTACAAGGAGGCAGCAAACACTGAAACAGGAATGATATGGGGACATCAAGTGCTCCAGTGAGCAGCCGCTGGCCCCAGGGAGAAGCCAGTGGGTAGGGTGTGCTGCCCCTCCCCACACTGCCCCCAGGGAGAAGCCTGTGTATGGGGTGTGTGGCCACTCCCATCCTCTGTCCTGAATCCCCCACCCTCTGATCTGAGCCTATCCTCACCCCTCAACCCTGATTCCTGAACCTCCAATGCCACTGGTTCCCTGCTCTGAAGGACCTGAACAATGCCAGGTAAGTCTTCTACAGGTTGAACCTCCATGCTTAGGCAACCTCAGGACCCAACTGGTCCCAGACCAGGGAATTTGCCAGACCAAGGGAGGTCAATGCAACAGAGATTCAGATTTTCCTCCTTGGCTGCCCTAGTTTCAGGGGAGGCTCTGCTTCCTCACCACATACACACTGCCCTGCTGCCATCGGGCGATGTGCTTTTGCTTCACAACTTTACTGCGTGGGGGGTGGGGCCTCTGTGCTCCCACAAAGGCTGCACTGCCACCCAGAGTTCTGTATTCTGCTACCACCAGGAGCTCTGCCCAGAATCCCTGCTGCTGCCCAGACTGCGCTCTGCTGCCACCCAGGGATAATACACCACACAATTATTTCGGAATAAGCTATTTCAGAAGAAATACTCCAAAATACCTTATTTTGAAATAGCATATCTACACTACAGGGACACCTGGAAATTAGTCCAAGGAAAGCTCCACTAATGTGGATGCACTACCTTGATTTAGAGCCCCAGGAGGCACTAGGGAGTAATTAGTTTGAATGGCCAGCGGGAGGAGCTATTTCAAAATAGCAGCAGTGAACCGTCCACACTACGGCTACGTCTACATTGGCCCCTTTTCCGAAAGGGGCATGTTAATTTCACAGGTCGTAATAGGGAAATCTGCGGGGGATTTAAATATCCCCCGCGGCATTTAAATAAAAATGTCCGCCGCTTTTTTCCGGCTTTTAGAAAAGCCGGAAAAGAGCGTCTACACTAGCCCCGATCCTCCGGAAAAAAGCCCTTTTCTGGAGGATCTCTTATTCCTACTACAGGGGGCCAGGGCTAGAGGGGGACTCTGGCTGGGGGGAGAGAAGCGACCCAGGGCGGGGCCACGGAACCCGTGAGCGGGGGAGTTTAGGGTTCCCAGACCCCCCTCCCCCGTTGTGAGTGAGGACAGGTGTCCTGACTCTAGGGCCCTGGGTCGGGGTCTGGAGCGTGGGTGGGCCCGGAGCCCCTTTCCCTCCCCCCCCAACCAGCTGGATAGGCTGCTGCGTGGCCTGGGCCTTAGGCGGCGCAACGAGACCAGGCACAACTGGTATCCTATTGGGACAAGAGGGGCGCACAGGGAGGAGACGTGGCAAGGGGAGGGGGGTCTTCCCCCCCGTCTACTGGGGTGTCCTACACCCCCTAAACAGGGACTGTTGCTACCCCACTGCTTTCGCAAAAGCAGCAGCACAGGGCAACAGGCAGCCAGTCTGCAAGGGTATGTCTAGACTACATGGCTCCATTGATGGAGCCATGTAAACTAGTTTACCTGGCATAGGCAAAGAAGCGGGGATTTAAATAATCCCCGCTTCATTAAAATAAACATGGCCACCGCGCTGTGCCGACAATCAGCTGATCCGGCACAGCGCAGCAGTCTAGATACAGATCGGTCGGCTGGGGAAGCCTTTGCCAACCGATCCTGTGAGCCTCGTTTCACGAGGCATAAGGGATCGGTCAGCAAAGCCTTCCCCAGCAGACCGATCCATGTCTGATTGCTTATTAATATTCCTTTTTAGGGGAGTTAACATTACTAAATAATGTTTTAGGAAAAGTAGTGATAGACGTGTGAATTAAAACATACTAAAACAGATAAAAGGTTCTAACTACTGCTAATTTGTTGCCACTCGGATGTTGTGTTGAATGTCCGAGGTAAACATGCATAGGCAATAAACATGCAGTGCCTTTTACCCATTCGCTCCTGGGTCACCTGCTTCTTCTCTAACAGTCACCAAAAGGCAGGTTTTGGTGACAAAACATGTCCGTGTAGACAAGCCCTAAAACAAGTAGAATCTGGACATTAGTATTAGTGATAATGTTCAAATATGGCACATAGATCAGATTTTCACCTCCAACGTTCATGTTTATTTTTCTTTCACTCACTCTGTTATGATTTAAGTGTTATTTTTGTGATTACGCTCAGGTATTATTTTAGAATAATATTAACAGTGAAGCATTTTACAGGATGCTAATATCCAAAATATAGGTATTACAAGGAAGTAGATAATGTGAAATAAATAAATACCATCTTAAAAATTGCAACATTGCCCAAAAAAATCAGTGTTTCATGTTAATTGTTGCTTATGTTAAAACTCAAAGGGTCTGATTTTTCCACTATCTCATGTGACGACGCGTCGGGATTTTCCCATCTCCTGCACCCCGAAATGGCATGAACAGACTTCACCAGCCAGTAGAATGGAGGTTGTTTATTGTTCCTCCAGCGCAGCGCAGCACAGATGTAATCTGGTTACAGGAACTGGGGCTAAGAGGCCTCAGTGCCCCCCTTGAGATAGGGGAGTCCCAGCCCCCCTCCCCAGCTCCTTTTTCCCTGCCTTCCAGCCAGGAACTAACTTCCCCTCTTCCAGCCCTGCCCACAGCCAGGGCAGCATTCCACCTCCCTTTGTTTCTCCCATGGGGGGCCGCAGGTCAGACATGTTTTTTGAGTCACCTTTGCATAATGAGGTTTTCCCTGCTGGGTCTTGCTCCAGACAGCAGAGGTCACCACAGCCCAGCAAGTACCCCCACTACGTCACACCTCATTTAGGGTACGTCTAGACTGCAGGCTTCTTTCGGAAGAAGATTTTCTGGAAGAGATCTTCCGAAAAAACTTCTTCCAAAAGAGAGCATCCACTCTGCCAAAATGCATTGAAAAAGCGATCTACTTTTTCGAAAGATAGTGTCCACACTGAATGGATGCTATCTCGCATTTAAGATGCAATTACTATGGATGGAGTGGCCACCAGGGCATCTTTGCTTTTAACTCTTTCCTCTTCTTTCAAAAAAGAAAGCATCCACACACGCCTTTTTCTGAAAGAGCGCTTTCGGAAAAGGCATTCTTCCTCATAGAATGAGGTTTACCAATGATGGGAAAACCCCTGCGTTCTTTCAATTTTCTTTCAAAAGAACACAATAGCAGTGTGGACATAAATGAAGTTTTTTCAGAAAAATGGCCATTTTTCAGAAAGAAAAAAAAAAACCCAGCAGTCTAGACATACCCTTAGTCACTAACCAGTGCAAATTACCAAATCAGAACCCTCCAATTATTTACACTTGTTTACACCTACTGCGCATAGGTATGAATGATTACAGAATGTGCAAGGTAATGGAGAATCAGGCCTAAAATATCTAATTTAGAAATACACATTACTATTTGTCATTCAGGGTTCAGAGATTATTATTTAATGCCATGAGTTCTTTATTCTGAAAGAAGCATATATGCACAGTACATGGTTATATATTTAATACTGACAGAAGAGCCATCTGATTGTATACCCATGAAGAACACAGGAAACTGATCTAAAACACTGGACCACTTTACACATATGTGTTACTTTTACTAATACTGAATAAAGGTAATGCCTGGCCAGCCAAAAAAATGTTTCCACCTAAAATACTTATACAAAGTAAACAGATCAGTATTACAAGCCACATAACTGAACAACATTCAAATAAGCATGAACAGGCACAAAATACAAACAATAAGATATAACCATGGACTAAATATATTGCACTGCTGAGCAGACGATTCCATGCTCTCATGTATCTTGGGCACACACTTCATATTTCATAGTTCCTGAACTTCCTGAGAAGCTCTGAAGGGGCATCACCTGACCAGCGGAAACGCAAGTGCCAGCAATTTGCATCTAAAAATCCTATGAAAAATGTGGTGAAGAAATTAATTATTAAAACAAAATTAAACTGACTAAGCTAAAGTATACAATGGTGTTATAGCCATTTCAGTCTGAAGATTTGAGAGAGAAAATGTGGGTGAGATAATTTTTATTGGTTTCTCTCGCAGAAACAGAAGTTGGTCCAATAAAATATATTACCTCACGCACTTAGACAAAAGTAGGTGTTAGTTATTGTGACTGAAATATAAGTAAAATACTGGAATATGTAGTCATCTTAGCAGTGCTGTAAGCATACAAGTGACCAACTCAATGAGTGATCACATTAATTGTACTCACTGTTCTAAAAATCTAGCCACCATGTTCTCTGTCTAATATTCTTATAGGTGCACACTGAGTAATAAGACAATTGCAGATGTACAGAAAAGTAAGGGAATGGGAATTATTGAAAAAAAATGTAGTCACCCATTTCTTATTCAGTTCACCTTTTAAGTGAACATCACACTCAAACAAAACTCCCATTTAATTAGATGGTAATTTTCCATGAATAAAAACTTCAGTATCAGGTATAAAGCCTAGACATTGAATTCTGTCACATCACTGGTTCCACTCACTTGGAGAGTCAGGGCTCTTTGGCAATTGTGGCTTCTCATCAGTAATCTCAGCATCATCTTGTTCCCATCTCTCATCTGATAAACCATCTTTATTGTTTTCAGTCTGTTGGGCCCAAATGTCATTAGTTACGTTGTTGCTATTATTTAGCTCAGGTGCTTCCAGCATTGCTTCTTTTTTACTTCTGACAGCCCAGTGCATTGACTAAATAAATTAAAAAATAACAATGCATAAATCTAAATTGTATATTAGATTTTAAACATAGCACATGCCAGTTTTCTACTTTAAAAGATCCAGTATGCAGTTACACAGGTTTGGTTTTTTAACTAACAGAAGTACGCACTAGAATCCTATAAAAAGGCTTTCTGGAAATTACAGTACAGTAGGATAATGAAACTGAATTTTCAAATTAATAGTTGAGTAGTTGGACAATGTTAATCTATAATTAATTCTGGGTGGGGATAAAAGTGCTCAAGCAGAGATGCAGAAAATAATACTAAGATATTAACATTTTTACCCATCTGGGTAAAAGTAATGACCTGGGGTAAATTTTTCATGAGCACCTATGACACTTAGAACTCTTAGTCCTATTTTCAAAAGTGCGTTGGGCATTTCAGAGCTTAGTCCTTTTGAAAATGGGACTTAGGCATTTCTGGAAGCATTAGGTGGGTATAACTCATGCTGCAGTCAACAGAAATACTCCTATTGAATCAAGCTTGGAGGGACTGATCCTA
The DNA here is from genome assembly GCF_049634645.1 of Pelodiscus sinensis. Lineage (NCBI taxonomy): Eukaryota > Metazoa > Chordata > Testudines > Trionychidae > Pelodiscus > Pelodiscus sinensis. The sequence goes on from NC_134718.1 coordinate 27,691,593, forward strand.
CAATCCTTATATATTTATGTATAGTGATTTGTAGGCAAATGATCTCATACATAGTTCCACAAAATTTGTTTGTGAGACAATTTGTGTATTCATATCTAAAAAGGCCCAGTAATGCACAGTACCATATACCCTCCATTCACATTCACTTTATCTGTACTGAGGGTGATCATGACATCGTGTGACCGGGACCTAGCCGAAGTATTAAAAAAAACTCCCCCCAGCAAAATTAGTGCAAAAATCTTGAGACTGTCTGTCTGCAAAGCACCTAGCATATCAATAGCTTTATATACATACACTTATTGAAGCATACATAATATGAAATAAGTTTGTGTGTGCCTCAACTTACAAAGAAAAATTAAAGTTTCATAAATACAGTATTCTTTAGTGCAAAAGGAGGGAGTGTCAATATAAGACCTTAATGGTGATATTTTGCTCTTCAGCTTCAAGAAAAGCAAAGCATAGGAAAAAGAATACCAGGTGAAATCCTAGATCCATGGAAGTCAATTGCAAAATTCCTTCCTTATGGTGGATCTAAATTCGGGGGGGGAGGAGGGGGAGGAGGTTCTGCCCCTTTCAGACACTCCACTGAGACTCTGATGGATGATTAGGTAACTTGGTCTGTTTTTCTGAGCAACTTATCTTCCTTTGATGAATCTGAATTACAACTCCTGACACCCTGTGTGGCAATATGGTGCTTCAAGAGCAGGGGCAAATGACTGTTTTGCGGGGCCCCGGGCAGCATAACTCCGTGGGTCCCCCCCTTTGCCTCGGCGCATGCGCAGGGCTTTTTTAAGTGCGGGGCCCGGGATGGCCGCCCCGTTCGTCCTGCTCTATATCCGCCCCTGTTCAAGAGCTTAAACATCTTTGGGAGTTGTAGTGCAGCTTCATTCCAGCAAGATCAATGAGCAAGAGGATACCACACATTACCCTACCAATCCAGCAGTGTTTTCTGCAACATCTGACATTAAGCACAGGGTTCCAACAGAATATTTTTCAGATTTCCATCAGACCTGTAGACAATTCTGATAAACATTGTGTTCAAGGATTAGAAATTAAAATCAGACCTAGAAAATAGATAAATGTTTTCCACAGCACCACACAATATACTGAAATTGTTACTTGAAAAACATCCAGGGACTTACTAAAGCCAAGTCTAATGCACACAGAAATGAAGCTGTGACAAGTTCACTCTACACAGACTGGCCTACACAAACCCAGTGAAGGGTTTTCATTAACCATCTGATTTTATTTGAATTTCCTTATAAGTCATTCTAATGCTATTTCCATCCCCAAAGGCCATTGCTGCAGAATTCTTTAGAGATTTAAAACAAAGCAGCTGCTAAGCGCCATTTCCAGGAAGACCAAACAACTGTCACTAATATTTACCATCTGTCAGCTAGTCAGGCTGGCAGCAAGAGGCTTCAAAGTATACACTCACAACTCAGCACCCTGCTCCTTAGATAAGTTTGTCTAGGGGTACATCTAGACTACATGCCTCTGATGACAGAGGCATGTAGATTAGACTACCCGGCATAGGAAAATGAAGCGGTAAATAATCGCCGCTTCATTTAAATTTACATGGCTGCCGCACTGAACCGATCAGCTGTTTGTCGGCTCTGCGCGGTAGTCTGGACGTTCCGCGGTCGACATCAAAGGCATTTGTCGACCTCCCAGGTATGCCCATACCTGGGAGGTCGACAAATGCCTTTGATGTCGACCGCGGAACGTCCAGACTACCGCGCAGAGCCGACAAACAGCTGATCGGCTCAGCACGGCAGCCATGTAAATTTAAATGAAGTGGCGATTATTTAAATCACCACTTCATTTTTCTATGCCGGGTAGTCTAATCTACATGCCTCTGTCGCCAGAGGCATGTAGTCTAGACGTACCCTAGGTTTACCAAAGAAAGGATGGCTACGTCTACACTGGCGCGTTCTCACGCAAAAACTCTTTTGCGGAAGCAGGGGCGGATGAGAGTGCCGTGGGGCCCCGGGCAGCACAATTTTGCGGGGGCCCCCCCTTTGACACGGCGCATGCGTGGGGCTCCTGCAAGCGCCGGGCCCGGGGCAGCCGCCTGCTCACCCTGCCCCAAATCCAGAAGAGAGCGTCTACACTGGCATGTGCTTTTGCACAAGAGATGTGCTTTTGCACAAGAGCATCGATACCATTGTAGACGCACTCTTGCGCAAGAAAGCTCTGATGGCCATTTTAACCATAGGGCTTTCTTGCTCAATAAATTCATGTTGCCTGTCTACACTGGCCTCTTGTGCAAGAACAGTTGCGCAAAAGGGCTTATTCCTGAGCGGGAGCGTCAGAGTTCTGGCACAAGAAGCCCTGATTTCATACATTAGAATGTCAGTTTACTTGCGCAAAAACACGCAGACAGTGTAGACAGGCAGCAAGTTTTTGCACAAGATTGCGCCAGTGTAGACGCAGCTGATGTGTTTTAGCTGCCAGCAATGTGGATGTCTGCGGGGGAGAGGGGAAATATTAGCTGACTTTTTCTCTATCAAACTGCCCCCAGCAAGATGACCTAAGGGTGCACTGGAAGCAGCTGCCACAGAGATATGATACTAGTTATCTAAACAGACAAAGGAAGGGACAAAGCAACATCATATTAAGGGAAATCCTGCAGACCATATTTGAACCTACCATTACATAGTAGCAAAGTACAGCAAAACAGTTTAGAGTTTGCTCAGAAGCCTAAAGAGCTTCACTAGAAAATATTAGCAAACTAAGAATATTCCATTGTCAGGAGACTACTATTTCAGTCTATTAATTTACACAGAGCACCTAACAATATTGTTCCACAACACACACAGATACATTCCTATGGAGACTAGATTACCATACGTTCTTCAAATGGACCCTCCTAAAGTTAAATAAAGTGTGACAAAAAGTCAGATACCTTCTGGAAAGTAACAACAAATGGTCTGGTAGTACTTTAAAGACTAAAGGGAATCAGTAAGTATCTGAAGACTGGGTAGTTAAAATGAAGCATGTATCTTCAGATACTTACTGATTCCCTCTAGCTCCCTGTCTCCACCCTCCTTTTTTCCCCTCCCGTTCCCCTCTCCTATTTATTTTGGGTCTGCACATCCTAAACTCATAACTCCGGTAATCTGAAGAAGTGGGCTGTGCCCATGAAAGCTCATGATACCATCTACATGTTTTGTTAGTCGATAAAATGCTACCAAACCCTTTGTTATTTTTTTCTGTAACAGACTAACTTGACTACCCCCTGAAGCTTCTGGAAAGTGTTTGGCTTCCGTTTGCTAAGAGAAAAAAAAAATCACAAAACCAGGAAGTTCTTTAAGAGTGAATCTATTGTTCTTACCTATTTTATACTTGAAGCAATATTGCTCTGCTTTGACGTAGCTATTAGGGAAATTATCACAGAGAACGAGGGTGGTGATTTAATTTTTTTTATATTGAGATTTTAATGTGTGTGTTTTGGGGAATTCTCTCCTTTATTTTCAATGAGAAAGAGATTTCCAAAATGTATTCATTTTAAAACTGCCATGTCTGGATTGCCAACAAAATACAAACCACATGGAGTCAGAAAAATTGGGACATCTGCAGGAAAGCATAAATATGGGGCTGTCCCTTTAAAACCAGGATGTCTGGTTACCCTAAACATCAACAGTCTATTTAGTAAAAATGTCCATATGCTGTGAAGAATTTTAGTCCATTTGTAAAGATGGAAATATGCTACTAGTCAAATTCGTTTCGATTCTCCCTAATCATGTTATTCTGTTGCCATTAAATATTCTTCCTTGTTTAACCAAAAAAGGCTGGTAAAAGTTGGCATATCTCAACTATTTTAATATCTTTCATCAAGGAGGTGCTGAGGGGGTTGACAGAACCATAGTAATGTTTGTAGAAAGAAGCCTTTCAAGGACCAATGAAGTTGTTACATTAAGAAAATGCAGCAGAAGCCTGGAGAATAATTTGGAATGGTTGCCCTTAAAAATCATGGCATTTACCTCTTTATCATAATTTGCACTGTTTCTTTTAGATCATGCAGTAATAGAGTCTGTTGTTGAGATATGTTCATATGTCTGCATCTCATTTTATCTCCATCTTCCAAATCATGTATTCTTCACAATCCTTGCAAGGATAATGCTATGGCAAACCCTCAGCATTGCACATTTTTTTATACTTTGCAGTTGATGACTGTAAGACATCTTTTGACATTTAGAGACTTGTAAATTATGCTGGAAAGATCTCCCACACTGAATAAGTCCATTTTATTTGAAGATACACAATGTTTAAAAAGTTTCACTCACTATACAAAAATAAACCTTAACGTACACCTACACTATTGTAATTGTACGTTATGTGATCATAAATGAATGCTATCTACTGCTACTATAAACCATTATACTTCTACCTGTTTTCCTATCCTGAATTACAGGAAGATGATTTAAAAAAATCAAGTATAGCTACACATTAATAAAGTTGGTGGAAAAAAAATCTAAGGTGCCTGATCACTACAAATAGATACTTGGGTATCTACTGAAAGACAAAATATGAAAACTTTTGAATAGTGTGGTTTGCTCAGACATAATTAGAATCTTTCAGACAATTTATCTTCAGGGAGTAGATCTTCTCAAAATGAATTGTAATACTCAGTATTCAGGGAAGTAGTGATATCAACAGAATTAATACATAGCAATGACTCACTCATTTTCACAAGCATAAATAAAAAATATAAATCAACAGCAGTAAATATGAACTAGAAAATGAATGCAAATGTGTTCTGAAAAATAAAGAAATGACCATAAAGGATCATTCAAAAAGCTTATGAACTAGAAAAATATTAATTAAATTTTTTTTTTCATTATTATTTATTAGGTCAGAATCTATCAATTGTTAGGAAAAACAACTACAGGTTGAACTTCTGTCGTCTGGGACTTGGATGTTGCTGGACTAGAGAGCCCCAGCACAGAAGCTGCCAGCAGCGGGAAACAGAGCCAGCTGATGGGGCCAGCAGGGCAACGGAGCCCACAGGGCACCAGAGCCTGCAAGAGGCCAAGCTGGCAAGGGCAGCAGAGCTCTCAGCCAGCAGGGCCGCCGGAGTCTGTAGGGTGAGGGGTGCTGAGCCTGCAGCAAGCAGGATGGGGAGGTCTAACATGTAATTATATGGAAATATTCAGGTATTTCCAGTTTGTCACACTAAATCCTCACAGACAATAGGAAAGAAACATAATTTCAGATATACAAAATTATATTTTTCTAGTCAATATTTTTATTAAAGGAATTACTGAAGATTTGTTTTCCCAGGGTGAAATCCTGGCCCCACTGAAGTAAAAGAGAGTATGCCACTGACTTCAATGAAGCCAGGATTCGCTCCCAGTAATCCTTCTGAAAAGTAACTTAAAATATACCATGCGCCTTTTACTATAGGCTAACTAGGATCACATAGCCACTTTCAACCTCAAATAAATTATTTTAAATTAAAAAGTTTTGAAATATTGAGAATTTTGCTATGGGATTGGACAGAAATATGAGATAAAATCTATACTGTCCTTGAGAACAAAAACAGCTATTAAAGTTTCATTGTGTATGTGTTCTTACATGTTTATATCATCTAACTGCCTTCCAATTTGGTATTTGTTTTTTTTAATGGATTCAAGAACATTTTTTCTGCACTCTTGTTACCTGTTGCTATGCAGCAATATTGAGGGAGTATTTTTGGTCACGTACTATTCTAATTAGTGTCTGTTCTGCCATCAGATTAACACTGGCAAACTGATTATACACAATTGAAGGCTGATATAATGAATATTCTTTAATCTCTGACCCATCCTGCCTCACCAGTGGGAAAATATCCCTTTCCACAAACCTAACTAATTTCCTAATGCTAATGAATACGCAGGGAATTTAGATAAACAAAAAACAACCGTTTTTATGGAGTTGCTCAGAGCCTCCCACTGATGGAATGGAATGGAAATTTTGCTTCGTCGCCAGTAATCATAACGAGCTCGACTCTCTTCATTAATAAGAATCTCCTTAGCCTGCTGCAGCTTCTGAAAGTTCTCCACTAGAACACAAACCAAAAGGATGTTACATTAAATACTTACTTTTAAAGCAATTAATTCCCTTTTGGAACAGGAATGGCCAATAAAAGCTAAGTCTCAGAGAGCTGGCCGTGTTAGTCTGTATCTGCAAAAGCAACAAAGAGTTCTGTGGCATCTTAAGGCCTAACAGATTTATTTGAGCATAAGCTTTCATTGATAAAACCTATGACTGCATCTGATAACGTAGGTTTTATCCACAAAAGCTTATGCCCAAATAAATCTGTTAGTCCTTAAGGTGCCACAAAACTTCTCATTGTTTTTTCAATAATAGCTAAGGGTACGTCTAGACTACAGGGTTTTGTCGACAGAAGTTTTGTCGACAGATACTGTTGACAAATCTTCTGTCGACAAAGAGCGTCTACACTACATTCAGTTCTATCGACAAAGCAAGCTGCTTTGTCGACATGGCAGTGTAGACGCAAGGACAGTTTACATGCAATAACACCTTCTGTCGACAGAACTCTGTCGACAGAAGGCGTTATGCCTCGTAAAATGAGGTTTACCAGCGTCGACAAAACTGCTGAGTTCTGTAGACGTTATGTTGACAGAACTCAGCGGTAGTGTAGACGCAGGTATAGTTTTGTCGACAAAAGTCCACTTTTGACGACAAAACTCTGTAGTCTAGACACACCCTAAGTAACATCAACACAAAATGGGGCAGAAAAAGCTAACACCTTTCATAGACAACTTATGTCCTCTTTCCGATGAATCATTTAATGCAAACTGGATCCTTCTTGTCTCTTGGTTTAGATGCTTTACAAACTTGAAGGCCATTGAAATTATGTGGTAATCAAAGCAAAACACATCAGATTCTGCCACATTTAAAAACTAACATTGCAGTAGCACAGAGGGTGGGCAAAATATGGCCCACAGGCCAAATTTGGCCCACTAAGCCACCAGATCTGGCCCATAGCCCAGTTGAATACTTGACTGTATGAATAAGACCTCTTATTTTTCTTCTCCAACTAAACTAAGAGAACAAATGAATACGCATTTTTATGCATTAACTGAAATGGAACATTTTATTGAATTATTCTGCATTTTTTTCTAAGGGATTTAAGAACTCAGCAGCCTAGCTGAGAAAATCTTAAACTGGGAGAGTAGGTCCTGCTTCGGCTCTCCTTACCCATATGGGCTGTATTTTCAAAGGAGTTAGGGAACCTGAATTTCAAAAGGATTTGGGTATCTAGTTTCCTTAAACTATTTTGAAAATCCCAGTCATCATGTAGTCCCTTACTCTAAGAATAGTCACACTGATTTCAATATGAGAAGTATGGGGAAGAATCACTCTCAAAGTTTTTGGATGGAATATCAGAAACATGCATCACAGAGAACTATATTGTTATAACTGGTTTAATACAAATGTGTCCAATATTAAGTGTTGCACTCTATCATTAAATTAATCTGTTTTGGGAGTTTTTCCAAGTACAGTGCCGTAATTTCCATAATCTGAGCCAACTACATTCACTAATTTAGTGTCCAACACCACATTTGACGACGACAGAGAAACTTAATAAAGAGTAGAGAATGATTGCCTTCAATATACTATTTATTTTTTTCTGTGCATTTTGTATAGACATTAAGAAGGCCAGAGGAGACAGGCAAATGTTTGTGGTCATTGATGACAGTGACTCTACTGGTTACGGATAGATAAACCTGTTTCAGAGTACAGGCAGTCCCCGAGTTACGCGGATCCGACTTATGTCAGATCCGCAGTTATGAACGGGGCCCTCTCCCTGGTCTCCAGCAGACCAGAGAGAGGAAGCAAAGCGGCAGAGCACGCGGGCAGCGGACAGCCCAGACGCGCGTCTGGGCTGTCTGCTGCCTGTGTATTCCGCCGCTTTGCTCCCCGTCCTTCTGGTCTGCAGACCAGGGGGACGGGGAGCAAAGCAGAGCAAAGCGGCTGAACACACGGGCAGCGGACAGCCCAGACGCGTGTCTGGGCTGTCTGCTGCCCGCGTGTTCCGCCCCTTTGCTCCCCGACGGGGAGCAAAGCAGAGCAAAGCCGCGGAGCCCGAGGGCAGCAGGACAGCCACGGCGCGTCTGGGCTGTCCCGCTGCCCCCGTGCTCCGCAGCTTTGCTCCAGACGCCTGTGGTACAGCAGCTGGGGCGCTGCCGGTTGGTCCTGTAGCGCCGCTCTGGGCGCTACTGGACCAACCCGGCAGCACCCCAGCTGCTCTGCCCCAGGCGTCCTGATTCAGCCACTGCTGGTCAGTTTCAGCAGCGGCTGAATCAGAACGCCTGGGGCAGAGCAGCTTGGGTGCTGCTGGGTTGGTCCAGTAGCGCCGAGCAGCGGCGGCGCTACTGGACCAACCCAGCAGTACCCCAGCTGCTCTGCCCCAGGCATCCCCAAGTCAGCCACTGCTGAAACTGACCAGTGGCTGACTACAGGAAGCCCCTGCCCCGGGCTTCCTGGAATCAGCCACTGATCAGTTTCAGCAGCAGCTGACTTGGGGATGCCTGGGATTCTTAAGTTGAATCTGTATGTAAGTCAGAACTGGCATCCAGATTCAGCCGCTGTTGAAACTGATCAGTTTCAGCAGCGGCTGAATCTGGACGCCAGTTCCGACTTACATACAGATTCAACTTAAGAACAAACCTACAGTCCCTATATTGTACGTAACCCGGGGACTGCCTGTATATTTTTTTCTTCAAGGCACTGGTATGAGGGCAAAGTTAAGGTTATTTGGGTAACTGACATTTCCCCAATTTCTGATATTTGTTTTTTGTCTGGGCAAAGCTGGCCAGTCACATGGTGCTGGGTCCTCTTTATTTCATGTAAACAATTGCTGTAGTTAATTAGTGTCATTTGATTCCCATTGGGAGAGGAGATAGTCCATGCAAGCCTGCATTGGAAGGGATGTGGTTCAAAAGACAATGTTTGGTTTAAAATGTACATCATCTTATTAAAAATGTTGACAACTCCTGGACTAGATAGTCAAACCATATTTAATATCCATAATTGTGTACGCATTACAGTAAAATGTTAAGGCTTGAAATGTAAGAGAGTACATTCTGTACATGTTAAAATTATAAAATATTAAAATGGAAAATATTTACTGATGGCTTTTAGGCAACATTCAATGCTTTAATTATAATTTAAAGCAATAGATTATTTTTAAATAGGAAAGTCTACATACCAGCTTTAGGGTTTCCAGGATGTTTGTCAGGATGACACTCAAGGGCTTTAACCTTAAATTCTGCAAGAATTTGTTCAACCTAAACAGAATATCAACATATAAAATTCATAAATACACACACACACACACACACACACACACACACACACACACAAAGATGTTGGAGACTGGGTTTGAGGAGTGGGAAGTTTCTGTGTCTGTTTTGCCTTTTTGCTTTTCCAAGATCCTGTATAATCAAAATATTTTACAAGAACCACGTGACAGCTGTGTCACTAATTTAATTTTGTTCTCTGTGCTCCCATGTTTACCCTTTTCTTCATAAACATGACCCTTTTCCATTGCTGCATGCTTTGGTTTTAACAAAACTGTAAGTAAAAGTTCAGACTTATTTCCAGCTTTTTATCTGGACATAAGAAATGTATAACTTCAGCTTTTGTTCTCATTATTTAGTCAGCTCAAATTATGAAGATTGCTCCAGTGCAGAGGGCACCTGCAAAACTCTCTACATCACTGGAATCCTATGTTAAGAGTTTATGTGGCCTTAGGTGAATCTTCTGCAAGGGGGTAAATTTCACCTAAAAGGTGGAAACTTAGCACACAATAGTATCTGTTGGATTCATGAACACCACTGAGCTACAGAATGATTTCTGCTTTTTCTATCAAGTTGAACTTCTCTTGGAAAAAAGATAAAGTTGGCCTGTAATGAAGTCAGTTCTGTGGTCAGTGCTATAATGATAACATGGACTAGTTGTGTATTCATCACATCTTCTCATAACAGTTTATGGTACTATAAAACATTATATTAATTGTAAAAAAGAATATATTGACTCCTGACATACGTGCCATGAAATCTCATGTCACTAGTTGGGAACTGACACACAAATGGTCAGATCCAGCATGGCAAATCTGTATTTCACATCAGAAGTGCGTCACTAGTTTTTGTAACTACAGTAAACTTCCGATAATCCGGCACCTTTAGGACCCAGGGGGTGCCGGATTATCAAATATGCCGGACTATCAGAAGGGGGGGCTATGAGGGGTCAGGAGTGGGGTGGGAGGGGATGCCACCCCAGACCCCTCATAGCCCCCCCTTACGATAGTCCGGCTCTGCCCCAGGCATCCCCGATTCAGCCACTGCTGGTCAGTTTCAGCAGCAGCTGAATCGGGGATGCCTGCAATAGAGCAGCTGGAGTGCTGCCGGGTTGGTCCCGCAGTGCTGAGGGGCGGCGCTATGGCACCAACCCAGCAGCACTCCAGCTGCTCTTGGGGACGCCTGGGACAGAGCAGCTGGGGTACTGCCCAGTTGGTCCCGCAGCGCCGAGGGGCGGCGCTACGTGACCAACCCCACACCACCCCAGCTGCTCTGCCCCAAGCGTCCGGATTCAGCCTGCTGGTGAAACTGACGCTGCTGGTCAGTTTCAGCAGTGGCTGAATCCCCACGCTGGGGCAAAGCAGCTAGGGTGCTGCCGGGTTGGTCCCGTAGTGCCGCCCCTCAGCGCTGCAGGACCAACCCGGCAGCACCCCAGCTGCTCTGCCCCAGGCGTCCCCAAGTCAGCCGCTGCTGAAACAGATCAGCGGCTGATTCCAGGAAGCCCGGGTCAGAGCAGCTCTGCCCTGGGCTTCCTGGAATCAGCCGCTGATCTGTTTCAGCAGCAGCTGAATTGGGGACCCCTGGGGCAGAGCAGCTGCGGTCCTGCCGGGTTGGTCCCGCAGCGCCGTCCTTTGGCGCTGCGGGACCAACCCGGCAGCACTCCAGCTGCTCTGCCCCAGGCGTCCCCAAGAGCAGCTGGGGTGCTGCCGGGTTGGTCCCGCAGCCCCGAGGGGCAGCGCTACAAGACCAACCTGGCAGCACCCCAGCTGCTCTGCTCCTGGCTTCCCTGATTCAGCTGCTGGTCAGTTTCAGCAGCAGCTGAATGGGGGAAGCCTGTCCGGCTGCCCCAGCACTTCCGGGTTCCTGATGGTGCCGGACCATCAGGAGTAGCGGAGCTTTGGATGCCGGATTAATGGAGTTTTACTGTAGTTATTATAGCCAAAAAATTAACAATTGCACCACACGCCTCTAAATACCACTTAGGTCTGGTCTATGCTACAGACCTATAATGGTATAATTACAGCACCCCAAGTGACATAGTTATACTAATCTAACCCCCAGTATAGACAGTGCTATGTTAGCAGAAGCTTCCTCCACCAATATAGCTAGTTCCTCTTGGGGTCAGCAGAGAGCATCTTCATTAAAATGTGACAGCAGCAAGGCTTTATTGGTACAGCTATGCCAATGCAGAATTTTAATGGCAGTTTAACTCTTTAGAAACAGGCTAAGAACTCATTCAGTAACAAACTGGAATTGGGGACCAATTTGAGGCTTTTAACACATTTTCAACTTAGCTCCTGAACTGTGCTCTAGACTGCTAAACATTTTCATGCTATTCCAGTGAAACTCAAACTCTGATAACATCTTGTAGTAAGTTACTGTTTAACCAAAAGGATTTTTTTTTCAGTTTGGCAGTTTTATGCAAATCCTTACCACTTCCCTTCATTTTCTGTAACACAAACTTCTGAGATTTATTGAGAATTAAGCATTATGTGATTTTATTTTAAAGCAAAATATTGTATCATTCAACTGGGCAGTCCTATTTCAGAAAGCAAATAGCCTGGAAAACAAAAGACAGCTACAGTGCTTTTACAAATGGTATATTTTGCATTGTTGCACCTTATTACTCTTTGTATGTACACACTTTAGTTTGGTACCTTCAGTTTTTAAATCTAATAAATTACAAGTTAAAAAATACAGCAATTGCATGCATGGAAGAGAAAGCATGGGAGCCTATATTGCTATAAATATTTCAACTATATTTTCAATGTTTTCATTATGAAGGTGACAATAGAGATTATATTTTAAATGTTGAAAATATTGCCATGATTTAAAATTAGCAAAAAAATGTTTTCCCATATAGACATAACAGTAGTACTCAGATGAGTCACAGTCTCCCACAGACAACCAATATTCATTAGGCCAGTCGGCCCCTGGCTTGCCTGGATATGGCCCCCAAGACTCAGGGTTCCCCCCATCCAGCATTGGGGAGCCTGCGCTGGTGCTCCAGTTCCCCCTCTCCCCGCTGCCCCACAGCAGTGCTGGAGCACTCAAAATCTACTAGCCTGGGCCCCTAGGCTCTGGTGTGCAAGAGGAATATTGGGAGTGTCTTTCTCCTTCTCAGTCAGGGGCCACGACAATGTGGGTTTGTTTTTCTTGTTTTGCTTCTCACTTGTTGTGTGCCCCCCAACTGATTTTTCTGTGGGTCTGTGGCCCCCAACCCCAAAAAGCTTCCCCACCCTTGCATTAGGCAACAGTAAACTAAGAGTATCCTGTTGCATCTCTGAATAATGTGTAACATATTACTATTCAGAACCAGTAGGCAGATATTACAAAACACATTATTTTTCACTTCAAGGTAATTTTAAAAAAGGTTTACAGTATATGCTTGAAATGTGCATCTCTGCCTAAGACTATAAAACAGAATTAATGTGTTAACCTTATTCATCTGTTTAAAAAAAGCTGAAATAAAGCTGAAATTAAAAAAAATTGTACTGCCACCTACTGGAATGTCTCAAAATTACTATTTAAACTTGTTTTCAATAATAGATTTAAGAATGCAACTTGAGGTATATTTTTGTTAGTGTCTAAGGTGCAAGAGGACTACTCATTTTTAAATATTTTTCTAACTATATTTACATATGGGTTTGATGTATATCAAGGACTTATGTCTATATTAATGATAAAATATTTTTGAAGTACATAATTACATTTGGAAAACAAACATATAACTCATATATTAACAAATATAATAGAAATATTACAAAATAAAAAGCCTAAAAATACTACTTCAATTCACATGTTCTTGAATTTGCATAATTAGAAAATGTAATTTAGGACAACATTAGGAAATAGAGTTACTATTGTTTTAGTTACAATCATTGAGCACCTTTTCAGACAGATTTTATCCTTAGGCATGAGATGACATGCACCTACCAAAGAGAGTCTAGAAAATTAGCATTTGAACAGTATTTTGGGGGTAGAAAAGAGAGCTGGGGCAAGGTTTTCAACACATTTTCTCCCACGGACAATGGTTGTATTTTCCAGAAATATCTGAATATCTTTAAAATTGAATATAATTACTAATTATTAACAAAGAGAATAACATTTTCAAGTTTCTTATACCAATTAAACTGACAGTACTTATCCGCTGTCACCTATGAAGAGCATCAATATACTGTGTAACAGCCTACAAATAACATTTTACAAGTGTTTCAAACTGCATTCTGACATCACACATGTTGTATTTCAAATAATTATTCATTCACAGATAAACATTAACTTCAAACTCCCCTTGAAAGCACACAAACCCAAAACAAACTATAATTCACATGGCAAATAAAACATAATTACTCTTTTACCGTGGATAGTTCATCACATCCTAGCAAGATGTAATAATCTTCCATTTCATCCAGCTTGCAATTCAAAACTGCGTCCATTTAAATAGTCAAACAGCTTTTCCCACCCCCAACAGCTGATGCACACCAACTGGAAAGTATAAATTGTCAATAGAAAGCTTATAGGCTCATTTAAATGTAGCCCAGGGAAAACTGCTTTTTGCAGTCTGGTTTAAGGCTCCCTACAGCTCTTTTTAATACAGTGAGATGTCATCTGAGATTCCTGAATTCTCTGTTTGTTATTGGCTCTTCACAGGAGGACTGTAACCTTGCACAAGCCTAGTATCTGCAATGCTCTCTGGGATTTGTAGTTTTCAAGGTAATTTAAATATTTTTTTAACTGTATGATCTGCCTCTTCAGACTGAAAAGCATTCAGGATGCCAAATAAAATGTTCAATATCATTTCAGGCCTGGATCCTGCTATGACTTATGCATAGGTCTATTTTTAAGCAAGTGTAGTCCTACTGATTATGCACATGCTGGACTTAGCCTTAAATCTAGTAAAATAATTTTTCCTTTCACTATAGACTATAATTATTGCCTCAATTTTTACAGGGGAAATATGCATCAAGTATGGAAGAGCATAGCTACTAATTTAAATTATAATTGCAGGATTGCTAACTTTCTCAGAATGAAATCCCAGAGTTTTGCCACTGACTTCAATAGGGCCAGGATTTCATCTTGATCTTTGTAGGATCACACAGGGTAGGAAGTTTCAGAGGGGTAGCCATGTTAGTCTGAATCTGCAAAAGCGACGAAGAGGTGCCACAGGACTCTTCGTCGCTTTTACAGGGTAGGAAAATACATTACCATCACATTCTTTAAGCTTTTTTGTGTCACTTGTATATACCACAATGTTACAACTAGGGATGTAAAATTTCAATTAATTGGCAAATCGAGTAGTTGATGCAATGTACATCAACTATTCGATTAGTCAATAAGGGCGCATCCACCTTCTGTGTAAAGGAGAAAGCACTGTGAGGAGCACGGGGCCAGCAGGGGACTCAAGCAGGGCCTTGTGCTCCCCGCAGCATTTCAAAGAGGCAGCGCCGCATGAAGCCTGGGGTCAGCCGGGGACTCAGAGTCCCTGGCTGACTGCAGGCTCTATGCAGTGCTGCCGCTTTGAAACACTGCAGGGAGCTTGGTGTCAGGCTCCACATGGCATTTCAAAGTGGAGCCTGGGGTCAGCAAGGAGTCCCAGGTGACCCCAGGCTCCACATGGTGCTGTCACTTTGAAATGCCACGTGCAGCCCAGCGCCAGCTGAGGACTCCCATCTGGCCCTGGGCTCCACACAGCGCTGCCACTTTGAAGCACCTTGTCCCCCCAAACCTTGCTGCCTTTTTCTGATAGAAGTAGCAAGCAGAAGGGGGGGAGGGAGGAGAGGAGAAGCGACTAGTCATTCACATCCCTAGTTACAACTATATGAAGAGTAATACACAGGATTAACAATATAAAGCATAGTGCTCATTCTTTGATTATGGTCACTGCTGTTGGGCCTTTTTAATTTCTTGGGAATAATAAAGATATTCTTAAACTTCATAGGGGTAGCCAAGTTAGTCTGTAACAGGAAAAAATTAAGAAACATCAAATAGTCTAGTAGCACTTTAAAGATTAACAAAACCTGTAGATGGTATCATGAGCTTTCGTGGGCACAGCCCACTTCTTCAGATGACCAGAGTGTTGAAGTCCAGATCCAAGAATAAATAAGGAAAGACGGGGGGGAGGGAGAAGGAAAAAAATTGAAGGGGAGGAAGAAAAAAAGACAGTGAGTAGATAAGCTTCAAAAGGACAGCCGAGCGAGTCTGTAACAGGAAAAACTTAAAAACCAACAAACAATTGAGGGGTATGTCTACACTAGCTCGTTAATTCGAGCTAGGTAGGCAAATGAGGTGACCAGAGTTGCAAATGAAGTCCGGGATTTAAATATCCCGGGCTTTATTTGCATGTTCCCATCTGGTTGCCATTTTGAAATTTCACTAGCCCGAACTTATTGCCGCGCGGCTACATGCGGCAGTGAAATGTTAATTCAAACTAAGTCCCAAGGAGTAACAGTTAATTTGAACTAAAGACTTAGTTCGAATTAACGTTTCACTGCTGCATGTATCCGCGCGGCAGTGAGTTTGGGATAGTGAAATTTCAAAATGGCGACCAGATGGGAACATGCAAATAAAGTCCGGGATATTTATATCCCGGGCTTCAATTGCCTGCCTACCTTGAATTAACGCGCTAGTGTAGACATACCCTAATAGCATCTTGACTAAATAATTATAAGAGGCTGATAAGAACCATTAGCTTGCACTTGGAAAGGAAAATGAACAACGCCAGATTCTACACAGACATTAAGAACCATTAGCACCTTCATTGTTTGGTTGGTTTGATATCACAATTCAAGCCATTAGTATAAGAATTAAACTTGGGAATGAAGTTAAGCTCCAATCCTTCTCTGTGTATTTGGCTTGTGGAATTGGTCAAACAAAACAGCGACTTGGAGATCCATTAATGAGTGTCCAGGAAGATTACAGTGTTCTCCAACAGGTTTTTATGTGTTGCCTTTTTGGATATCTGATTTGTGTCCATTAATTCTTTCCTATAGAAACTGTCCGATTTGGCCCAATATACATTGCACTGGGGCATTGCTGGCATTTGATGGCATAGATCACATTAGTGAATGTACAGTTAAATGAGCCTCTGTGCCCTAGATCACAATCCAAACCCTTGCACCCTTTCCTACACCCCTTCCTACACTCATACCCCTTACCCAACCTTGCATGCCAATGCACTGAACCAGGTCACAATCCTCTCCTTCACTCAAACTCCCTCCCAGACTTCACACCCCCTCCTGCATCCCAGTCTCCTATCCTGAGCTCCCTTCTATAGCCCTTGACCACTTACCAAATTCTTGGAGTGCTCCCCCATTAAAAATTATTGCTCACCCCTGTGCTGGCTGCTTCTGGAGCACAGCATGGTGCCCCCAGGACAGGCAGGCACCAAGTAGCCGAACCCCAGCCCCCGTCCTAAATCCTTCCTGCACCCCAAATTCCTGTCCCCAGCCTGATAAAAGAGAATGAGGATGGGGAGGGAAGATGGGAGTGAGCAGGTGCGGGGCCTCAGAGAAGGGGCGGGAAGGAGACCAGGAGCCCCCCCAGGTAAGCCTGAGTCGCCCCCCCCCCCACACTCCCACCCCAAAGGAGCCATGTGCTGCTTTAGTTAAGCTGACCTAACTCTTGGTGGTGGCATGATCAGAGTAAAATTCTATCAAACCTAGCTACTGCTGTTAGGGAAGGTGGATATCAGTGGTCACCAACAAGTAGATTAGGATCTACTGGTAGATCTTGGAGCCTTTGACAGGTGATCCTGAGAGGTTTGGCCGGGAGACTATCAAGTGCCAGCACTTCAGCTTCCCCTCTAAGTGCTACCCTGTTGCTCCTTCCCCCAGCCTTGGAACTGCCCCCCACCCATGGGAGCTTCCTGCTTGCTGTGCAGGGCACGGGAAGAAGAGGAAGGGGGGTACTGATCTCAGGGTGCCCCTCCCTCCATCCTGTACCCCATCTCCACAGAGCAGAGGGGGACAGGGGTGGAGAGAGTTTGATGGCTGCTTTTGGGAGTGGTGCAGGACCAGGGCAGGGGTGAGCCTACCTTAGCCCCCTGCACCACCACCAAGAAGCCACCTGTGGTAAGAAGTATCCAGCTGGAACCTGCATTCTGAACCCCAGCCCCCATCCTAAATCCTTCCTGCACCCCAAATTCCTGCCCCCAGCCTGATAAAAGAGAATGAGAATGGGGGAGGGAGGATGGAGTGAGCAGGTGCAGGGCCTCAGAGAAGGGGCGGGAAGGAGACAAGGCAGGGGTATTTGGGTTTGAGGTAGATCCTGGATTGCACTTAAATTCAAAAAGTGATCTCATGTTTAAAAAGGTTGGAGACCACTGATCTACATCAATGAAAAACCCTTTTCCATCAACATATGAAGTGTCTACACTAAGGGTGTGTCTAGACAACAGGGCTTTTTAAAAAGAAGTGGTCTTTTAAAAAACAAAATTTCCCCGCATCTAGACTGCTGATACTTTTGAAAAAATGCAAGTCAAAAGAATGCAGCAGTTTTTTTGATCATGGAATACCTCATTTTACAAGGATTAACGCCTTTTTTTGAAAGTGCTCTTTCTAAAAAAAGGCGCTATGTAATGCAAACTGTGCTTTTTCAAAAAAAGCATCTAGACTGCCAGGGTGCTCTCTTTCAAAAAAGCGGCTTGCTTTTTTGAAAGTACTGTTTGTAGTCTAGATGCTCTTTTTCGAAAGAGGCTTGCAGTCTAGACATCGCCTAAGAGTACCACAGTCATGCTATGCCACAAAACATAGATATGCCCAAAGTACACTAATAGCAATGCCTGTTACTATTTGTAGAAAACCATGACCTTATGAAGAGTGTAACATTCATCGTATTGCCAGCTCATAATTTTATAAAAAGTCTTATAATACTAGATCATCTCCTGCAGGTATATCCTGAGAATCTTAGCTTGTATTTTAAAAAAATTAATGTGAATCTGTAGCCTTAAAGGATACAGAGAAAAGCAGGAAAACAAGAGGCTCAAAAAGCAACAAGGAAAATGTATGAAGCAAATGCGAGTTTCTTTTGGGCTTTTAAAAAGTTTCATTTTTAAGCCACTCAGATTTTTTTAATACACAGGGTTGGCAATTCTCTCTCTCCTTCTTCAACCAGGTTTTCCTTTTTCTCCTACTTTGATGAAAACAGGAATCCCAGTGATTTTAAGCTTGCCTGCACAAACTGGTAACAGTTTAATTGCAGGTGTGTTTTAAAACGGATTTACTTAAATCTGTGCACATTTGCATATGCATACATAATATTTATATTTAGCAGTGGTTTATTTGGGGGGTTAGTTTAAATCTTGCAAAACACAGTTTAAATTAAACAAATACTCAGATGAATAAGCATCTAAAACGATAAACTTTTAAACACACCCTTAGTTAAACTTCTACAGCTCTGGCTGTAATGCAAGCCTTCTGATTTCTTAACACCACTCCCTCCTCCAACTTGTATTAAAAATAGTGGCACCTCCTGTCCGTCCTCTGCAGCCCTCACTGGGCTGATCGCTTTGGGGTGCTCCCCTTCGTTCTCAGCCCCTCTCCCCTACTCTGTGGGACCATTTGCTTTTTCTTTCTCACCTCCCCACCCCTAAGGCCTGCTCCATCCGTGCCCTTACAGCGCTTCCTCCTGCCCCGCACAACATCCCAGCTGCTCACGCCTCCCGCAGCCCCGCCCCTTCCCGCGCTCCCCTTACATAACGCCTCGCACTGGCAAAGCCCCGGCAAGCTACCCCGCTAGTAGGTCACGTGAGGGGGTGGAGGGCATCGGCGAGGTGCGCCCAGCCTTTGTACCGGGGTCACGTGACGGCGGCATTTCCCACCCTATCCCTTCCCCTCACGTGACCCAGTTTGTTGTTGTTGCGGCCTCTGCGGGGAGGGTGCCCGCGTGGGCGGCGGTGAGGTCACGTGCAGGGTTTAAATCTCTCCCTGGAGGGCGGGGGGGATCGGGGAAGGGGGCTGTAGCTGAGGCGCTGGTGCGCCGGACTGGGGGAGGCGGCGGTTGCTGTTCCAAGATGGCGGACGAGGAGACTCTGCTCCTCCAACCGCGCAGCGGCCCCTGTGCCGCAGCCGAGAGCGCCGAGCCCCTTCCTAAGCGCCAGCGCCTGGACTTGGAAGACGGTGCCGGGCGTGGCTCGGTGACGGGCCCAAGCCCAGAGCGAGGCGTTGGGACGGCGCCCACCGCAGGCTCCGCAGCTGGGGCGGTGGGGGGGCCGGCGGCGGAGGGCTGGAGCGGCGCGGACAACGGGGCCGGGCTGCGGGGCCTGCCCCGCGAGGAGCCGCCCCCACAGCAGCAGGAGGGGGAGGGGGCGGAGACGGCGCCCAGTGGAGACGAAGCGGACACGGCCATTGGCTACAGACGGTCGCAGTATTCACACGAGGTGCCTGCCCCGCGTCCCGGTGAGGATCCCCGGCTTGACCCCGTGGCGGGGAGCGGCGCCCTTCCTGCTCCCTCTCCTCGCCGGGGCCAGTGAGAACCCTCCCCTGGCCGCCCGGGCACAGACAGTTCAAGGGGGGAGGCGGCTGCGTTACTCAGTGGGCCTCCCCCTTCTGTGTGACACCAGTCACCGAGGCCCCTGCCCCACCGCGCGCACGTAGCCGGGGGCGAGCCGTCTGCCACGCTCACTCGCGGCTGGGCAGCGTAGGTCGTTCCCTTCCCCCGGCCTGGCGAGGCGCAGTTAACCTCCTGCCCTCCTCCCTACACCGGCTGGGTTTGGGGAGAAGCAAGCGAATTCCTCCACCCGCCACAGAGTCATCTGCTCCGGGCAGGTGTTGAGCAGTGGGCAGCTGACCCGTCACGCTCATCTCCCTATTTGGAGGCGCAATGGAATCAGCCGCGCTTACGGCCCCCATCCTTTTGCAGCAGCATCTTATTAACGGGACACCGATGCTAAGTTTTTAGTTTCGTTTTTTGCACACATAAGCTTGTCAAATGCCCTTTGCGCTCAGTGATGTGCGTTGATTTATGTATGTGTGCGCTCGCTGAGCGTGTGTATTATAGAAGCATGTCTTCTGCTCCATATTGCTACATCTACTTCGGTTTGTAGATATAGAAAAATCGTGTAATTGGCCATTGGTTTGTACTCCTATGGGATTTGTGACAAATTTATTTTTCAACTTATAACTTTTATAGCCTGTACAATAAGTTCAGTAGACACAAAATTATTACACTGCTTCTGGAACTGGAAAAAAATATTACTATGATAATGTAGAGATTGCTAGATTGAAGTTTGAGTGATACTATGTTGATTTCTGTGCTGCTTATTTGTAGATAGTTTTTATGTATTGCATGTGCATCCATTATTCCCAAATTCAGTTTACCCTCTTAATTTCACACTGCTTTTTCAGTTTTATTTCCTGGACTTCTAAAAGGAGACTAATTTAAGTCATGTTGTAAACAAATTTATTTAATAATGTTAATAGCATCCTGTAAGTGAAATTTTTAAAAGGTTGTTTCCTATATGTATTTGGTATTCTTTCAATTTTTGTTTCCTGAAAATAATTTTCATGAGAGTTGTGATCCACTGAGCAAGTCTTGCCAGCTCCTTCTGTAATTGGCCCCAATACTGAGGGCTTTGCCTGAAAAGATTCAGTAAGCATACTAACCTTTCTGGAAACTGCCCTGCTTGAGGAATCACCTGACTGTGCAGAGGGTGGTATAGTTAAACAGGCTCTTCTACTGCAAAAATTTCTCAGTATAATGAGAAATATGGGTAGGGCCTACCAAACTATTAATGATCTAAACCCTAGTCCTTCAAACATTTCCTTAACTTGGTTTAATTTCACTGAGATATATCACATAGCCCTTTTTGGTGAACATAAAGAAATCTATACCAAGGCATGCAACTTGTGTTTGCAAATGTATAAACTATCACTTCTGCTTATTTTATGCATAAATCAGGCTATCTTCCTATAAAGACTTGAGGTGAGAGTGGAAACTGTCCAAACACACAAGACACCATGAGAGGCTAGATTACCAAAATAGCACTCATACTTTTATATTGGTTTCAAATTTTAACTTGTAATACCATGTCTCTTTTAGGGATGTAAGTGACTAGTTGATTATCTGATAAGCATATGCTTATTGGGTAGCCAAGTAGTGACTTGACTAGTCACTCTCCCCCCACTGCCTCTAAGAGAGAAGCAGAAATTGGGGGAGGCGGGGAGGATGGGGAAGGGAAAGCAGGAGCCAGTGCTGACAGGGAGCTGGCTTAAAAGCCAGTTCTCCTCTTCTCTCTCTTCTCCCCCCCCCCCCCAGCACCATTTATAGGGGGACAAGAGAGGCAGAGGCATCGCAGGGACCAGGCCCAAACCAGGAATTAGCTGATTCCCGTCTCG
This sequence comes from Pelodiscus sinensis, assembly GCF_049634645.1. Classification (NCBI taxonomy): domain Eukaryota; kingdom Metazoa; phylum Chordata; order Testudines; family Trionychidae; genus Pelodiscus; species Pelodiscus sinensis. The sequence goes on from NC_134718.1 coordinate 27,713,242, forward strand.
AGACTGTTCCCAGATGCTGTGCCTCTGCTTTTTAAATGTATTAAGAACCACCTGGTGGCTCTTAATACATTTAAAAAGCAGAGCCACAGCGGGGTTAGCTCACTGGCGGGGAATTAACCCTGCTGTGGCTCTGCATTTTCCCCATTTATTGACTCGATTAGCTGCTTGCCTGCAATTTAACATCTCAAGTCTGTTCTTCTATTCCTTAGTTAATAGCTGTAGGGCTTGAAAGATAATCTGCAAAGGAAGATGGGGTTAGGATTTGTACTGCCCTTCTCCTCCTTCCCCCCCACCCCCATAAAAGGGGTATCAACTGCATGTTCTGCTTTTTTTAACATAAAAAAATGAAGACCATGGCCTTATCCAGAATAGGATAAAGAAAATTAAACAATTTGCTTTTTCTTTTAGGAGGAGTTGGGAGTGAGTTACATTTCTTTCCTTGTTCTTCAATTTAAAAATAATCAGACCTGTCAGATCTGGCCTTCCTGGGTTTTGCTGAAGACCTGAGGTTCTAACACCATGGTATACAACCAATTCTGCTATAGCGAACTAACCACGTTCAAGTGGCCAAATACCACATTGTTCAAGCCAAATACTGTAGCCAATAGTGGCTAGTGTATTGGATACCATGTTTCTAATATTTGGAAAATCTAGGGTTCCTCTTAGGTTAAAGTCAACCCAGTTACATTTATAAAGTCACCATGCCTTATGTGCCTGGGACTGCTCTTACATATTTGCCAAGCATTCTCACTTTTTTTAAATGCTAGTCTAGATAAGGGCTATGTGGATGAATTAATGTAAATCCTAGGATTCAAGGGTGGGAGGAGTTGAGCATTTAAAGTAGGAAAGGCGAGAGGGAGGGATTTTTAGTAAGTGTTTCAAAATTCCATTTGTGTGTTTTGAGGCCTGAGAATTAACACCTATAACGTCAGAGGCTGTTTTATTTTTAAAAAAACTTTTTAGATTCAACATTCCCACTCTGAAATTTCAAACAAAATATTTCTTCTGAAATATCAGGTAAAACTAGGGAAGATCAAACTTAATATTTCTAAGCTTTTTTTTTTTTTAAAGGTAAGTGGGAACTTACCCACCACACCTCCCTTATTTTTTAACTAGAAAAATACACTACATACAAAATGATGGGGACTAACTTAGCTATAACCACTGGAGATCTGAGTCTCTGAAAACATTCACTCAATGTGCAGTAAGGATGTTAAGTAACAGTTAATTCACTAGGGCTGTGTCTACATTGGCACCCGTTTCCGGAAAAGGGATGCTAATGAGACACTTCGGAATTGCAAATGCCGCAGGGGATTTAAATAAAAGGTTCAGAAAAGGGCAACAAAAATGATTAGGGGTTTGGAACGGTTCCCATATGAAGAGAGATTAAAAAGATCATGACTTCAGTTTAGGAAAGAGGAGACTAAGGCAGATATGATAGAAGCCTATAAAATGACAGGTATGAAGAAAGTGAATCAAGAAAAGTTATTTACTTGTTCCCATAATGTAAGAACTAGGAGGTCAACAGATTAAATTAATAGGCGGGAGGTTTAAAACAAAAGGAAGTTTTTCTTCACGCAGCACAGAGTCAACCTGTGGAACGACTTGTGAAAAGATATTTTGATGTCCAGGATTCTAACGGCTCAAAGAGGAACAGGATAAATTCCTGGAGGCGAGGCCCATCGATACTTTTTAGTCAGGATGGGTAGGAATGGTGTCCCTAGCCTCTGTTTGTCAGTGTTGAAAATGGGTGACAGCTGAGAGATCACTTGATTACCTGTTCTGTTCACTCCCTCTGGGACATCTGGCATTGGCCACTGTCAGAAGGCAGGATACTGGGCTAGATGAAGCTTTGGTCTGACCCGATATATCTGTTCTTTTGTTTTTTAAAATCTCTCAGCTTCTCCATAAGGCAAGATTTAAAAAAAGAAATCCTCTTGCAAGTCATACTTAATGGTGTAGTAAATTTTAGCTTTTTTTATAATGTTTCTTCTTAAAATTGAGACACTTGAGTCAATTACTTTTTTGTACTATCTTGCAGATAACATCCTTTTTAGTGATGAAATAGTAGCCAATGGCTTCCATTCCTGTGATAGTGATGAAGATGACAGAGCCTCACGTGCCAGCTCTAGTGATTGGACTCCCAGACCACGTATAGGTAGATGTTTATATAAATGTATCATTTTCAAGATTGGTTTTTACTTTTAACTATTGTTTAATGTCTGACCTTTATTTATTATTTTCTTGTTGCAAGAGTCCAGTAGGCTATTTTGATACTATTACTACTTTTCTGAAGGTTGCAGTTCTGGGCAGTAATCTGCATCAGTTTGAATGATTAAAGGGAAATAGAAAATATTCCTTAACTCTCTGACTATAAAGGAGATAAAATATTTCATATGGTATCTTTCAAACCTCACACCGCTATTAACAATATCATGAAATATATTCAATGCTTTACCCAGTTTAACACATCAAATATATTAGATTTATTGCCAAATCCTGTCTAGTAGCACTTCCAAATCAAGATGCTGGTATATAATCTTTCCTGAAAACATTGTCCAAAAGGACATGTACTCTGGGAATTAGGGTTCTAAAATGTGTGTGTGTTTGTTTTTAAATATATATTCCATTTTCAAGCATAAGAAAGGATCATATGTCAGCAGAAGTCCTGTTCTGGCAATTATCTGTCATTTCTAGAGATAATGAAATTATAAGTGAGTTATCTTTAGTGGACTAACCCCTATATTAGAGTCTAATAATCTATTGTGTAGAAAAGTGCTATTGATGGGGAAAACTTAGCATTAGTAAGATTAAGAAGTAACAGTTAGCTAACAAATTTTCTAAAGAACCTTCTTTGATTCAGAATGTTAATGATTTTTGTAACTTTGCTTTTCTATAATAGGTCCTTACACTTTTGTTCAACAACATCTCATGATAGGCACAGACCCCCGGGCAATTCTGAAAGATTTGCTACCAGAAACAATCCCCCCACCTGAATTGGATGATATGACTCTGTGGCAGATTGTTATAAACATCCTTTCAGAACCACCAAAAAGGAAAAAACGAAAAGATATTAATACTATTGAAGATGCTGTGAAACTTTTACAAGAGTGCAAAAAGATAATTGTTTTGACTGGAGCTGGGGTACGTATGTCTCTTAAATACGTTAGTGGGGAAAATAGTGGATGACTACTTAGATCCTAATCCAACAATTTACAGCATTCTGACAGAATGCTGCCTTGATGCAGAGCTATACTGAAGTCAATGATGCTCTAAAACATGCAGCAGCCCACTTGGACACTATAAATTGCGGGATCAGGGCCTAAACTTAATGTATCAGCTAAACTTAATTTTATAGTACTTGTATACTAGAGAAATTGATATTCTTGTACCCTAGCTTAGACAACTGTATCCTAACATGCCTAGCATCTAAACACAATAGATACATTTTTTCTTTTTAATTCTTTGTTACCTGTTCCACAATACCGATTTCCAGTTCCCATCTTTGTTGAAACATATGCTCAGATTTTTCTGTTGAATTACTTTGGGCCTGCTACAATTTCCATTGAGCAAAAAGCTACTGTTATCTTAGGGAGTCAAATTGAGCTTTCTTTGATAGAAAGTTGTATCTGATTAAGAACTTCGCCTGAAGCATTATGAACTGTGTTCGATTATTTATTAGCACTCTAAGTCATAATGTGTGGTTTTCTACTTACTTGCACCATGACATAGTTCTTGCTTTGTTTTTATTTTCTGTTGTAATGTGACTGGCTCATGAGAGAACAGATGTGATAGATTCTTATGTCTTCATTCTTAAAATGGAATGTGACAAGAAATAAAAGATAATCAACTTGAGGCAAACCAGTGTGCCCATAAGAGAAGGAAGAGGTCCTGGTGCTGCCTAGTCTTTTTTAGTTATAATTCTGTAACTGTTGTCAAGACCTCAAATTGAAAATTCTGGCTGTCGTAGAGAAATCCTTATTATACTTCTAAAAGTAATAGCATAGCAAGCTTAGTTCTGCAACTTTTGAACATCAAATTAATACTTATTTGCCTAAAGTTTAGTAGGCTGATCCTCTGCTTTTTGTGTGTGTGTGTGTGTGTGTGTGTGTGTGTGTGTGTGTGTGTGTGTGTGTGTGCGCTAATATAATGGATCATCTTGTCTACGCTGCTATAGGAGATAAATTAATTTAATTTTAGGAAACTAAATTCAACATGTTTGTGTTAGATCTCGAAGATACTCGTATTTACAGAATATATAATGGAGTACTAAAAATACATATTCAACAATGTTCTTCTGAAGTGCTTGTACTTAACATTTAATTTGCCTTAGATTTTTGTGATCTCAAAGCTAAATTTAATATTCTCTATACTTCTTCCTGCACACTTACAGGAAACTTAACATTGTCAGAAGTAAGCATGTTAAGGACTAGTTGGCTATCCAGTAAGTCAAATGCTTATCGGATAGTAAGTTGACTCTATCAGAGGCAGCAAAGGGGAGAAGAAGAGGTAATTCAAAGTGGCAGAGCTGCACAGTTGAGCCAAGCCAGTGTTTCAAAGGGGCAGCGCTGTGGAATCTGGGGACTTCCCAGCTGACCCTGGGTTCTGCGCGGCATTTCAGCGGAACCCATGGTCAGCGTGGGACTTAGTCCCCTGCTGACCTCGGATTCCATAAGGGTACAGGGGCTTTGAAATGCACAAGAGCCCCTGCATTCAGCCTGGAGTCAGTGGGACTTCGCCCTGGCCCTTGGCTTCACAGGGAGCCCGCTGGGGCTCTTGTACATTTCAAAGGAGGAATGTGGAAGTGTTTATTGACTAGTTCAGTAGTAGATGGAAATTCCAGTCAATTAACCTCAATTTAACATCCTTAGTCAAAAGGAAGTCTAAACTCATCCCTACTTTGATAAATTGCCTTTGTTCTCATTTGTTGATATTAAAAGCTGATAGCAGGCACATAAGTTTAGTGATCAAGTACAGTATATGTTAGCAGGCCATTATAGCCAAATAGACAACTGATTTCAGTCTACAAAGCTTAACCTGTATTTCAGGTGTCTGTTTCTTGTGGAATACCTGACTTCCGATCAAGAGATGGCATATACGCCCGCCTTGCAGTAGACTTCCCAGACCTTCCAGATCCTCAAGCAATGTTTGATATAGAATACTTCCGAAAGGATCCAAGACCATTTTTTAAGTTTGCAAAGGTACTAAGTTTCAGTTGCTTTTTTTTTTTATTTTGGACAGCAAAGATATGCCTCAGATACAAATTTAGTTTCCTAAAATAGAGTTCTGCCTCTCCTTTTTCTTTATGAACCAGGAGGACAAATCCTTAAGCTACTGAATTTATTTTAATGAGGAATAACCTTAGTCACAAGTAATACAGTGAAACTGACTAAGACCATTCCTCATTAATTCTGTAAAACTAACCTCTTACTTTCTTAACAATTTCACTATCGGCTACAGATTGGCTTTCATAGGAATATTTATAATTAAATAGTAAAATGTTGCTAATTTTACAATACTTTGTTTCTATAATAGGCAGGGCTCAACAATCAGGCCAATCTATTCGCTTGTGGTGAGTAGATTTTAGCCCGGCATGACGCCGCAGTGTGCCGATCAGCGCATGCGCAGCGTGCCGAGCTGATGATAGGAATGCTAGCACAAACTTTCTAATTTGGGCTCTCATTTCAGGGAGGGTATTGTAATATCCTTGACAAAATTTTCCTATTTAGATGACCTGGTGTTTACTTATCAAGTAATAGAACAAAAACTCTTAGTAGGTGTTAAGTTGCCTTCCTAAAGGGGGACAAGGAGCTTGAAGGATCTTAGGCAGCATGTAAATGTAACACACATTTGACATACTTATTACAATGAAAACTTCACGTCATGGCATACAATCAGACTTAATCATGGGGTATAAAATCCAGTATGAATGAAGGAGTCTTCATTCCTTTCCAGACTTGTCATAATTCTTACTTTTTATGTAGCTCCTTCTGCGAGCATAAAAATATCTTGAATTAAACAATACAAATTGTATATAGGGATCATTTCTGCCCTATATTGGATGAGATGTGGTAGCTTTTTAGAACAAGCCAGTGATGCTAAATCGATGTAGGAAAAAAGGAGGGTATGTAACTTGAGTTAATGTGGAAACTCGGATGCAGAAGCAAAACAGTTCTATCCAGTTTGGAATTTCCTTGGAACATTGATGCTAACTACTGTTTAAAAAAAAAATGAAATGCTATGAGATTTCTAGAGGAGTTGCAAGGACCTTTGAAACCTAGCACCATTAACATGGTGCATACCACTATCTAGAGCATTATTTAGTACTCACTCAGAGGCTGAAGAAGAAACATCACATCCTGCAGCCTCTTGGTTTTCCTGGAAGTCTCCCAGCCAAATACTAATCTAGTCATGTCCTTTATTAAATACCCAATAGCTCACTTTTATTCCTTTAGCACATACAAAACTTACCTCTGCTTCACTGCTCAAAACCCTTGTCCGTGCATGTCTCAGAACAATCTCTGTAATATTTTTCCCCTTTATTCTTCATTACCTCTTCACCTCCTTCAATCTACCCAATATTTTGCTATGGAAATAATCTCTCCCTGCTTCTGCCCCATCCTTACCCACTAACTTTTCTTCTGTAAGTGTGTCTAGGGAGGTTCCAGTGGGCATCATTTTGCTGTATGCCTCTCAAAATGAATATAAACTAAGAGCAGGTTGCTGGTTGGTTTGTTTGTGGCATTTTTTTGTTTTGTTTTTTGTTGTGTACAGGAAAGCTCCATATGCATGTTCAATATCCAGCAGGTAGCTATTGCTTTCCTTATGTTAATTTTCATGAAATACTGCTGATTTCCCATTCCCACTACTGATGTAAGAACTGTTTATCCCAACCCAAAGACTCCACTCCAGTTTCTTTATGAAATTTTGTCAAAGCTCTGAAGTTTAAACAATGTGATATTGTTTACTACAACAACATGAGTAGGCAATTATACCTACTTAACTAACTGGCACTAATTTTGCTCTCTAAGAAGAATCTCTGTGCTTGCAATAGTTATTGTGTATCTTCCTATATCATGCTGGAACAGGAACTAAATAAAGGCTAGATAAATATTTTCACACACCCTAACTTAAATCTCAATTTTGCAGGAAATATATCCTGGTCAGTTTCAGCCATCTCTCTGTCATAAATTCATAGCTTTAATGGACACAGAAGGAAAGCTACTTCGCAACTATACTCAGAACATAGATACGCTGGAACAGGTTGCAGGAATCCAGAGGATAATTCAATGTCATGGTAAGTGAAACTTAAAACTACTGCATTTTTTTTCTAGATAATACAGAATAGTGCAAGTAGTCTCTGTTTTTTGCTTTCCTACTTTAAATAACACATTAAATGTTGCAGTCATCCCAAAACCACGTGTTTAAACTCAGGAAGTTCACAATCAAGGTTAAACTTAAGAGATCCAACTATGTTGAGGTATTGAAATTCTTAATTGAGGTACCCATGCTATCTTAGCTCTGCTTTATAATGACTCCATGCTGTAATGCCCATATGGTTGTTAAAGGTCTTCTAGTGTTTATAGTCCTATTTTAGATTAAACGGTTTTGTTTTTTAAAGATGCTAAGTTTTTTTCGTATTTATCCTTTGTGACACTACAGGGCAAAAATAGCTCTGAGAAAAGAGCTGAATGATGACACTAATGTTTCTATTTGACCAACATAGAGGTGAAGGCCTTGTGTATTTTTATACTGGCATCATAGGCAGTTATAAACAAGAACAACAAAATGGTGAAAAATACAATTGATAGTTTCCTGTGAGGTTTCCCTGAATGCTAAAAAGTGTCATGGGTTTTTTTCCCTCCCAGATGTATGGTTCTGCATCTTAAAATCTTGACTTTTGTTTAAAATAATAATAATAATAATAAAGCCCTTAGTTACTAGAGGGCATCATTCTGAAAAATTAACTTCTAGCTGTCCAGAAGGAAAAATAAGAACTTGTACATAAGGTCTAGGATTTCAAGCTGTAGCCAGTACCATTTTTATATTGTTTTATAAAATGTATGCAATCTTCAATTTGAATCCTGGATTATTGGTTAAGAAAAATGCATATAGTATCTCTCTTTAGTCTGTTGGTAGACTTTAATTAACAATCTTTGCCTTGGTACATCTCAAAAAGATGGATGGAAACCTCTTGGGACAAAAAATAATGGCAAAACTGTAGGGGTCCTTTATTTACCAGCTAACTCCAGATTTGCTTCTTTCAGATGCCTAACTATTTGTTTCAAGGTGCACATCACATTTAAGGGGAAAATACATTATAACCTGTCAATGTTTAAAACTTTAAAGGTTTAATGCATAATACATAATATTTACTATTTTAGATTTGAAAATGATTTGCATTCAAATATTTGACTAAAACCTACTAGTAAATTATCACTTCTGCAACCTATGGGAGATGTGTAAGTGAATAAACTAATGTCCAGTTTTAGATTTCGGTAGAGGGAACCTGTTTCTTTTCTACCTGTTGTACTCCATTACATGCACCAAAAAGAAAAGGCAAGGGGAGGGAATCATTGCAGACATTTTTAACTTCACAGGTTACACTTACCCAAACTGCCACATGGAGGCTTAAATTGCACCTGTCTGCATCAACCTGCCCCCTTGTTTCTCACTGGGGATACCATCTATCCTTCCTTGAAGGGTATATCTGCTATCTGCCTTCCCCTTCCATTTCTGCTTGATGGAGGGAAGAAGCAGCAGCTATAAACTGCTTGTCAATTACCCACACCAAAATTCTTATTCATACACTCCAATGGTAGCCACCTTTACCCAGTTTCTAAGGCTCAAAGCACAGTCCAGATTATTTAGGCACCCTGCCCTTTCTCAGTTCGTAGGGCTCTGGGTGAAAGGCATGTACCTTACCCAATTTCTAGGGCTTAGACCTACTCCTTTGCAGGCACTTTAACTGGTGAAAAGAGCCCTTTACAGTAATATCCTTACTGTCTGTTAACAATTGCCACAACAGAATGCACTTCTTATACACATAATGTTCACCACTACCAATAAAACAGATGAACTTTTCTTGATGGTCAGTCAAGTTCAGGCCTATCTGGAGGCTTCCAGTTTCTGCACAAGGTCATTGGCAGAGTGAGGTCTGGTAGCTCTGATCTTGGAGCTATGTCCTAGAATTGGTTGCCAAAAGACTTCCTTTTGGAACCCAGTTTATATAGTGAAACAAGTCTTTTAAAGAAGGCTGACAAAACATATATGGAGGGGAAAAAAGATGCATGACCACCCTTCCTCTAAACAGGGTTTCCCAAACTATGGGCAACAGCCCACTACCGGGGGGCGGGGGGGGGGGGGGAAATACCGGGCCTCAGCATGGCTGCCAGGGTGTTCCGGGCTCCCGGACTGCCCGTGCTGTGCCGGGTTCCCCAAGCCCTCAGCCGGGCTGGGCAGAAGCAGCCGTATGTTTCAGGCTTCTGGCAGAGGCATAGTGAGGGTTACCAGGTGAGCTCTTATTGCTGGCTGTGGAGGGGGGAGGAGGGGTTGGATATGGGCCACAGGCAAGCAGGGTTGGGGCAGTGGAGCTGCCCGGGGGAGATAAGGAGGGGAACCGGCCGGCAGAAGCAGGGCTGGCTGGGGGGGGGGGGGAACGGGGGCGGAACCTGCTGTGACAGAAGCAGGGCTGGCCAGAGGGGCGGGAGCAGTGGGGCTGGCCAGGGGAGATCATGGAGGAGGGGAACCGGCTGGTGGAAGCAGGGCTGGCGGGGGCAGCAGGGCTTGCCAGGAGTGATTGGGAGAGAATCTGCTGGCGGGGACAGTGGGGCTGGCCCAGGGCAGGGGTGGCAGAAGGTGTGGGGGGGGGGGGAGGGAGAATCGGCCAGTGGGAAGCAGGACAGTTCAGGGCGCACACAGATCCTGAATAAAAATGTAAAAGCAGTGCCTTTTACATATCCCCACTGCTGACAGTGAGGTTTAAAGGCACTACAATGTGTCAGAATGGAGAGAACTTGGTGCATTCACCATCTGGAATGAGAATATGGATAAAAAATTCCAAAGATGGTGTTGGCTTTCTGAAAATAAATGAGCCCCTTTTCAATATACGATGTGGTGGTGCAAGGTTATATTGGATTACAGTCCATTTTTCCAATCTATATTCCCTTAACTTCCTGGTAAGAATGTTGTGGGTAGCTGTAGCAAAAGCTTTGCTAAAGCTGGCCCTGAGGGCTTTGGGAGGACCAAAACCAATGTATTTTCATATTTGTCATTTACTTAATGAATATGCAAATGAATGTTATCTGTCCTCCGAAAGCTCATAAATGGATTTACTGGTCCCCATGTCAAAGTTTGGGAACCCCTGCTCTGAAGCAGTGGTCCTCAAACTTTTTGGCCTGTGATCCACCCTGCTCAATGCAGACCTTTCTGCGGACCACCAGCCCATCACCCATGATGACAAAATGGGTGCAGGAGGAGCTGGGGTCTGGCCAGGAGGGAGGGTGCAGGTGAGGTTTGGGGGAGAGGGAGGTCTGGGTACGAGAGGGATGGGGGCACTCACTTGGCTCTCTACCTCCTGCCATTCCTATTGGCTGTGATTCTGGCCAATGGGAGCAGCAGGGAAAGCCTCCAGGTAAGTAGTTTTCTGCTTCACCACTTTCCCCAGTTGGGGGGGAGTGGCAGTGCAAAGCCCCTTTCTGCCTATGTAAACCAAATCTGATCTGCCAGGCTCGTTTTTTCTCTCTCCCCTCCCCCCCCCCCCCCCCCCCCCCCCCCCCTTGCAGGAAGGCGACACTGGTACTCCATCCTCATGATGGGGGAGGGGACTGGAGCACCAGCACAGGCTCCCCATTGCAAGGGGGTGGAGGGGAGAGCTCCTAGCTTGCGGCCCACCTGCAAAATGGTAGTGGACCAGTAGTGGTCCTCAGGCCACCCTTTGAGGGAATGTCTACACTTGCACCCTCTTTCAAGAGAGGGATGCAAATGAAGACATTTTAAATAGCAAATGAAGTCCGGATTTAAATATCTTGTGCTTCATTTGCATTATGGTGCTATTTTGAAATAGAGCCATATTTGGAAATAACAGATGTTGTTCAGATGCGGTTATTTTGAGAGAAGGGTTTTCTTTTGAAATAACCTGGTCTTAGCAGCATCTTATTTCGAAATAGTGCTATTTTGAAATAGTGCCATAACATGAATATGCAAATGCAGCGCAGGATACTTAAATCCCGGCTTCATTTGCCGTTTCAAATGTCTTCATTGGCCTCTCTCTTGAAAGAGGGTGCAAGTGTAGACCTACCCTGAGACCTACTGCTCTAAAGGAGTATTCCCGCTGCTGTCCAGGGGAGTAGGTCACAGTGAAGAGGCTGGTTTTTGTTCCTAGACTTGCAAGATGTGTATTTTCTTATTTTCATCCATCCTGCTCATAGGCGATTTCTTCAATTTGTTTTAGGTACCCAGCACTACTAGTACTAGATACTACCATGTGGCCTTTCAACAGCTCCAAGAGTTTTTTTCAAAAGGTGCTACCAGTCATTATAGCATACATCCAGAAACAAACCATTATCATATTTCCTTACCTTGACTGTCTCCTCAAAGTGCGCTCCGAAACCAATGCTCCCTCTTAATCACAAGGCACATCTTTCAACATCCTGGTCTACAGATAAACGAAAGCAAGTCAAATCTGATACCCACTCAGAGAATTCAGTTGATAGGTGCTTACCTGAACTCCACATGCATATGGGTGCCTGAAGCTGCGCACTTCTACAGTGCAGGTATTGCATATGCGTGAGTCTCTTCCCCCCCCCCCCCCCGCCCCAGTTCCTTCTCTACTGCATCTGGTTTCAGATGGAGCTCAGTTTTTTTCTCTACGAGTTAGTGAGTTATTCCCTCATTAGCTGATTTTTTTTTTTTTTTTAAACTTCCCAAGTTTTTCTCCCCATAGATAGTCTTAATAAGCACCATGCCTGGCTCCCTAGGTTTTAAGGGAGTTAACTAACATTTTTTTTTAAAACAGTTTTAACAAAACCCGCTGTTCTTTCTGTGAAGATCCTCTTCCTGCAATGGATGGACATGCTCAATGTACTCACTGCTTTATGTGAGGTTCACATCTCGAGAGTATGGTGTGACAGAGGCCTACACCTCAAGCTGATTTTACTTGAAAAATCGCTAAGATTAGCCTCAGATCCAGGCCAACAATCTGATAAGCCCCAGGCACAAAAGGACTAAATATCTTCAAAGAAACAGGCCGCCTCACTGCTTCGGGAGGCTCTGGCATCTAAATGCTTGTCTCTGGTGCACACAATGCCAAGAGTGACTCCAGCGCCCTGTCTGAGTATCTCTGATGCACCAGGCGTGTCTAGCACCACCATGAGAGCAGGAACTGCAAAGTTCTGCTCCAAGGCCACAGACTTGAAATTACCTGCTTCGAGTGCAACTGCAACTACCAGCACCGATGTTTTATTGCCAGCACTGCAACTGCCTCTGGTGCCAAGCACACCATCTAGCAGCACCATGGGCACAAACTGTTTCACCTGGCCACACGGTGCCAAGACGTCACATGGCACCATGAGTGGCATCAGTGCACTTTACTACAGCACCATCTATGCTGCCATAGCCCTATATACAGCATAGGGATCCTTTCGGGGCACCCACATTTCTCCCTGTACCTCAGCACCAAAACTGGTTTGTGTCACCAGAAACGGTTTCCTTTGATTCTGATGAGGAGGTGGATGTGGTGTTCATCCTTAGTAGTTCCCCTCTTACAGATTATTCTGTCTACACAGTCAGGACCCATCCCCACACTCCAGACACCATGACGTGCCACCTTGGTATAACCCCTACGTACCACCTGCCATGTCATACCCACAATGGCAGTATTGGAGTCCATGGCAGGCACACAGTAAACATCACCATTGACACAGATGTGTTTCTGTGCGTCAACACTTCCCCCCAACCTCAACCTCCGTCACCTCAATGGCAAATATGACCATTGGAATTATTCCAAATTATTTTATTTCAGACACTTCTGAGGCCAAGAAGCAGCAGTTGAAAGCTGTGACTGCAAAGGGCCATGCATACTCAAGGATGGCCCTACATGATGCAACTGACCTGTGGCCTTCTCCATAGCAACAGCTGTAATGATGCAAAGAGCCTCATGGTTCAGTGTTGCTGCCTTCCCTAGAGAAATCCAGTCCACAGTAGAGGGTCTTCTATTCAATGGGCAGAAGATCTTCACAGTAAACACCAATGAAGGGCTGCATTCCATGAGCCTCTCGGGCAACCCTCATGTCTCTTGGCATTCATAATCCTGTAGCAATAAGAAGGCAATAGAGGTATCAGCCATACCGTTGGGCCAGATAACACCCCTCCTCCCATACCCAACAATATAATAGGCAAGACCAACATAATTAAAACTGCAGTAGAGGTAGGGGCTAACAATGATGTCAACTACCTAACAATTCCTAGCAATCACAGCACTCCTCTAAGCAAATTTAAGAAATAAGTTGAGAGTTGTGAAAACCTTTCTCCAGTTCTGATGCCAGCCATACCATGTAAACTATTTCAACATTGTTTGTTGCTATTTCTTAACAATTGGAGAAGGATCACCTCAAATAAATGGGTTCTCCAAATAATCTAGATTAGATATGTGATTGTCTTCTTCCCATTCCTCTACCCACTCCCTCTTCAGGGACCACTCTCTCAAGGAATTTCAACAGGAGGATGACTTATCTCTTATAACTAGGTGCAGTTGAGTTAATCCCCAGTCAGTATAGAGAGAAAGGGTGCATCTAGACTGGCAAGATTTTGCGCAAAAACTTCCAGCTATCTACACTGGCCGCTTGAATTTGCACAAGAGCACTGACTTTGTAATGTATTAAAACAGTGCTTCTTGCACAAATACTTTCACGCTCCTGCTCAGGGAGAAGCCCTCTTGCGCAAGAATACTTGCGCAAGAGGGCTATTGTAGACAGGCACCTTAATTTTTTGTGCAAGAAAGCCTGATGGTTAAAATGGCCATCAGAGCTTTCTTGCGCAAAAGCACGTCTAGATTGGCACGGTTGCTTTTGCGCAAAAGCATCCTTGACAATCTAGATGCTCTTTTCGGCAATACTTTTAATGGAAAAGCTTTTCCATTAAAAGTATTTCTGCAAAATCATGCCAGTCTAGATGTAGCCTTTAAAGGGTTTTACTCCCCCTGCTGCCTCATGGAGAAAAAGTCTGGAGGAGGATGATCCATTCTTGATCTACAAGTATTGAACAAATTCATAAAGAAACAGAAGTTTAAGATGGTAACTCTCACCACCATCATACCAGCATTAGAAAGAGGCTGGTTTTTGTCCCTAGACTTGCAAGATGTGTATTTTCTTATTTTCATCCATCCTGCTCATAGGCGATTTCTTCAATTTGTTTTAGGTACCCAGCACTACTAGTACTAGATACTACCATGTGGCCTTTCAACAGCTCCAAGAGTTTTTTTCAAAAGGTGCTACCAGTCATTATAGCATACATCCAGAAACAAACCATTATCATATTTCCTTACCTTGACTGTCTCCTCAAAGTGCGCTCCGAAACCAATGCTCCCTCTTAATCACAAGGCACATCTTTCAACATCCTGGTCTACAGATAAACGAAAGCAAGTCAAATCTGATACCCACTCAGGGAATTCAGTTTATAGGTGCTTACCTGGACTCCACATGCGCTCTCACTTCTCTTCCTATGGACTAGGGGTTAGCAACCTTTCCAAAGTGGCAAGCCAAGATTTAATCCTCCTGCCCTGGGCTGTTCCACTCTCTGGGGAGGAAGGGAGGAGCTCTCTCCAGTGCACACCCTATGGACCACCTGGGTCAGTGCAAACCTTTCCATGGACCTCTAATTGCTAATGGAAGTTTGCTGTTAATTACATAATTACGCCCTAACTTACGTGGTCTTGGGGGGGGGGGGGGGGGGGATAGGAGACTGCAGTGCCGCATGAGGAGCAGTGGCCCTGCATGGAGCCATTTCTCACTCAGTACTTGCAGGCAAGAAGTGAAATGTCCACTGGGGCTTTCTGGGACGTATGGTTGGTTTAGATCTGGAAGGTAGGCTTGGGTGCCAGTGAAAATCGTCTCACGTGCCACTTATGGCATGCATGCCATAGGTTGCTGACCCCTGCTAGAGACCATTTTTACAAAATTGTGGACTTCATCAGGATTCTGTAATCCTCTCCCAAAATAACAGCTTATGACTGCCTGAAGCTCCTGGGTCACATGGCAGGTTGCAACTTTGTAGTCAGAAATGTGTGTATGCACATGAGCTGTCTGCAAGGATGGGTCAGGACAGTTTACAAACCCAACATCCATCCACTATCAAAGTCCCTCATCATCACACCCTCGGTGAAGAAAAACTTTCTCTGGTGGTTGACACCGAAAAACCTGTGTTCCAGCCTTCTGTTCCTTACTGTAGAACTGTATTTCAGTGATGACCGATGCATCCCTCATGGCCTGGGGCCCACACTTGCAGCATCACACAGGTTAGGGACTGTGGAACTGTGAGCAGTGAGATGCACTTGCAAGTGTTTTGTACCTTTAATCCGCAACAATCATGTGAGACTATACATGGACAGTGTTGCGGCAATGTTTTATATAATTAGGGTGGAACCCGATCACATGCCCTATGAACAGAGGCAATTTCACTTTGAATTGGTGCCTGAAACATGGCATATCTAGCTCTGCCATTCACCTTCCTGGCAACCTCAGCACCACGACCGATGCTCTAAACAGGTCACTGCCCACCAAATATGAGTGGCCAATCAATCCAGATATGATTTCGAGGCTCTTCTAACAATGGGGTCACCCACCATAGACCTCTTTGCCACACTGTGACGGGGCACCCTCGCCCCGCACGGCGACTCCCGCTGACCAGGTGTTGCTCGGCACCGAGAGGGAGGCAGCCCGGCGATGCACGGCGTGTTCCCGTGCCGCGCCGTGGCTTGCGGAGCCTGCCGACCTGCAGGCGGCGGGCCGGAAGCACGGAGGTGGGAGCGGGGACAGCATGGAGGCATTCCCCCACCCTGGGAGTCCAGCGTGTCCGGGAAACAGCAGCAGGACACGACAGCCCCGCTCTCCCCCTTCTGATGACGTCAGGCAGGGCGGAAGCGGCGTGATGTTTAAAAACGCCGCTGCCATAACCTGGGTAGGAGAGAGAGAGGGGGTGAGTGGCTGGGTGGAGGCTTTGGAGACGCCACCGGGAGAGACCCTGGAGAACGGTTGGGGGTCAGAGAGGGTGCCTGTAGACCGGTGGTTACAGTCCACTGACTACTTAGTTGCTGAGCGTTGGCACCCTGTCCGCTAAAGGAAAGGTGAGCCTTCCGGCGTCGAGAAGTCGGGGGCGGGGAAAGGAAGCAGCCCAGGGCAGAGCCCATTTGGAGCTGGTGGGCTGAGGCGTTATGGCAGGATGCCCCATCAGCTGGACCAGATCCAGACCGATCCGTGTCCTTAGGGCCCTGGGTTGGGGCCCGTGAGTGATGGTGGGCCCGGGCCTCCCTTTCCCCCGCCCCGCGACCTTGGGGGAGGCGCTGGTATTCCCGTGCCACGGAGAGTGCCGTAGCTGGGGCAGGAGGATTGTCCTAGCGGCCGCCAGAAAAGGCGTCCGAACGACATTAAGCCCCCCCTCCAAGGGGGGGGGGGTCATAGGGCACCGTCGGACGAGACGGGTACACACACAACAACAAAAAAGTGTCTGCAGTTTTGTTCCAGAGCTGGCATGGAGAAGGGCTCACTTGAAGATACCTTGATGATTATACTGGTCACATCATCTCTGATATGCTTTCCCTCAATATACATTGTGAACAGGGTCATAGTCAAAGTGCAGACAGATAAAGCACACTTAATTCTCATAGCACCTTTTTGGCCAAGCCAACCCTGGTTTCTCTTTCTGCTTATAATGTCTCGAGTACCACCAATCCCTCTGCCCCACAATCAGGATCACCTCTATTAGGCAGGAAATCAGACCATTCATCCCAATCGTCACATGATGAACCTGAAATACATAGGTTCTCTATGGTTTCCACACAAGAACTAGAGCGGTCACACGTTCAACACGTCCTACTGCACAGCAGAACACAGAGCACCTGTACAGCATACCTTCAGAAATGGAAAAGGTTTTCCATATGATGTTCACAGTGACACGCTGGTCTCGCACTGAGTTCCATTAAGATACACCTTGCTGCTATAGGTACTTTTTACCTCAAAATAGATGGTTCCTCAATATTAGCACACCCTCTTACTAAGAGGTGTATCAAAGCACTCTACCCAGATGAGGCCTCGCCAGCAAAACCATTGGACCTCCATCTGGTTTTAAATACTCTGACCAAATCTCCATTTGAGCCAATGGCACCCTTTTGCACCTTTCTGTGAAAACAGCTTTTCTTGTAGCTATTCCTTCAACAAGATGGGTAAGAAAGATTGCAGCACTGATGGCAGATCTCCCGTTCGTTACCTTTTTTAAGGACAAATTAATCTCAAGTTTTTACCAAAGGTTCAATCCTCTTTCCATCTGAATCAGACCATATATTTGCCTACCTTCCTCAAACCTCTCACTAATGCGTTTGAATCAGTCATGCGCACGCTGGATTTACACAGGGCAATTTCCTTTTATTTACAATGTACAAGGCCATTCAGGTCCTCTCCCAGACTGTTTGTTTCCATAGCTAAACTCAATAAAGGCCAAACCATCTCAGCCCAGTGACTCTCACTGGATTTTGGATTGCATAAGACTTTGTTACTCTTTATCAGATGTTAATCCTCTTCACAAAATAAGCACACACTCATCCAGAGCCATGGCTACCTCGGTGGCCTTCCTTCAAAAGGTCCCGATAGCAGGCATTTGCACAGCTGCTGCCTGGTGATCAGAACATACATTCGCAAAGCATTATGTACCTTCTCAGGGACCTTTCTCTAACCTCAAATTCTCGGGCCATGCTAGCTACTGCATTCATGTCAGATCTGAAATCCCTATTTTAAATGGATATAGCTTTGTAGTCATCTAACGGGGAGCATCCATAGGGGCATCTTTCGAAGGAGAAGAGGAGCTTACTCACCTGTGCAGTAACTGATGGTTTTTCAAGATGTGTCTCCGTGGGTGCTCCACTACCCTCCCTTCTTCCCCTCTGCTTCAGGGGTGGGGAAGGAACTGAGAGGAGGTGGTGCTCAGGCATGTGCAATGCCTCCACTGTAGGAGCATGCGGCTGGAGGCACGTGCATGTGCGGCCCTGGAGACGCTGCTCTGAAGACTCCAGAGAAAGGACTTGGTGGCGGCACACTGACCTAATGTGGAGCACCCATAGGGACATTCATCTTAAAGAACATCAGTTACTGTACAGGTGAGTAACCTCTTTAGAAGTAATTACAAGAAGGTTAGATTTGGTATAAAATATCTTGCAATGCATCTTATAACCCAGTGTTGTAAACATAGGTTCACAAAAGTCTGGTAGATTACCTCATAGTAGCAAGGTGCCTAGACCACCATTCCTAACCAAATCAGCAATTAGCTGTTTCTGCCCTTCCAAATTTATAAGATCTCACAACTCCTATATTTCAATCTGTGGAATCCAGTTCCCTTTGTTTCCTCTTCATTAAAACAAGCTTCCAGTCAACACCTTGGGTGACGCAATCTCAGAAATCTCTTGAATATAAGAAGATTCATAATCAAAACTTATTTCTGTGAATTGCAAAAGGAAGAGTTATTGTTTTAGTCCAAAGTGTCAACAGCAATAAGAAAAGTATGGTATGTGTTAAATATGAGAATAGTAGTACTTAAGTATATTTCAACTACTCATCAGTGAAGTTAAACATTGGCTTATATCTTCAACTGGTGTAAAGTGATGTAGTTCCAACATAATCAGTGGGGCCATGCCCGTTTATATTAACTGAGGATCTGGGCCACAACCTTTTTTCACCTCCTTCATTCCTTAATGCCTGTGTGTATTATAAGCACTCAGATTCTCCTAAGGTAGAATATACAGATATATACAGCTGCAGATAAGTGGATCTTCCCATAACATATCCACGTTTTACAACAAAGTGTTAGACAGAAAAGGCCTCAGCCACAGCAGAAAATCTATAAAGCTGCTATTTTGTCATATCTCCCTCTCTCTCTCAGGATTTACAGGTTTGACTTACTTTTTTTTCAGGCATCCTTTGGGTAAAAGGGTTTTCAAATCATTTCTCTCAAAACTGGCTTATAACTACTAATGGAGGGGGGAGTTGAACACTTGATTCTGGTCTCTCTTTCCTTGCAACTGACTGCTTGCTATATCCCAAGTATTTCTGACTAAAAAAAGAGAGATTTGAAATGAAAACTAATTTACTGATTACTTTCCAGTAACTAATCCTTCTGCACATCCCCTAGTCAGCACCTCAAGAAATTATCCAGATATTTATATGAGGGAGTCTTCAGGTTTCTGGTATACAGTTCACACTACTTACTTAAAATAGTATTAAGTTACATTCTAATCTACTAAATTAGTTTTTCCCTAAAGCTTTGGAAATTTTCACCTGATGTAGCATTAAACTTCTACTGCTTTTGGTATTTATAGGAAGAGACGCAAAGCCAAAATACCTCATATTGGAAGTTTTTTTCAGAAAGTAAATTCCAAGATAATTTAATTAAACTGATTATAGGTGTGTGTGGGGGAGGGGGCATTAATGAACTTTATTATGCCTTTCTAGCATTGTTCTGTCATACGTCAATGATCTTCAAACTTTTTTTCTCATGGCCCAGTTAAGGAAAATTATTGATGCTTGTGACCCAACGTAATTTGACTGAAGTGTGGGTTCTGGGTTAGAGCTGAGAATGAGATCTTCAGCTTTGGGTATGGGTCACAGCTGGGGTAGGATGGGCTTACCTCGAGTGGCTCCCAGTCACTAAGGTAGGCTAAGGGGTGCTAAGGTGCCTGTGCTGGCACCGCAGACTATGCTGCACCCCAGAAGCAGCCAGCAGCAGGTTCTAGCTAGTGGTATTGTGGAGCTAGTGCCCAGGGAATGACAGTCTATGGAGCCCCGTGCATTCTTCTGCTCACTGAGGAACCGGGCATGGAGTGCAATGGCAAGACAGGCAAGAAGCCTGTCTTAGCCCACTACTGATCGCCCTGCAGCGATGAGACCCAGTGCCTGACATTCCGTGGTCCAATACTGAGTCATGACTCGTAGTCTGAAAACCACTGATGTAAGTCATCATCTGAGACCATATAGTAATGTTAACTGTCACTATTGTGTAGAAAAAACATCTTCACCCTTTTCCTTTTTTTTTCCAGGTTCCTTTGCAACAGCTTCCTGCCTAATCTGTAAATACAGAGTTGACTGTGAAGCTGTTCGAGGAGACATTTTTAATCAGGTAATTAGAAAAAAAATGCTTAACTGATCATAGGTTTCCAAAAAGTTGTTATAGTTTTCCTTGAAGTAACTGGAATGTTTCTATCAGCTTTTTTTATTTATTTATTTTTTTTTTTTTAATGTATTAAATGTGCACTAGAAATGAAATTCCAAACACTTTATTTCAAATTAAATTTATATTTTGAGATTTTCCTGCAGCACTTGCAATCCAAATACTATTTGGGAACCAGATAGATTTCTAATTAATTTCATTATTTAGCTTCCTTTCAAAATTAGTTAAATAAAATAAGTCTGATTAAAAATGGGAGAAAAATAATTAGATTTAATAATGTATTTTTTATTAATATAAGATGATCGTAATGCAGGTAAGGAACTCTGAATACTTTTGAGTGTTCCTTTAAATCTTCCAAGGAGTGTGTTTTTTGGTTTTTGTTTTTTTATTCAGTAATATTTGTTAAACAACACATGACATGTAAGGAAAGTTGATAAAATTATAAAGCTGTTGTCCTTTTTATTAAAAAGATGGGGAATCAAATGGAGCCTTTGACACACATTTTCAAAGGTGTGTTTGAAGCTATTATCATCTCTCTCTAGCCTTTTATGTTGTGTGACATGCTCCAGATCTAGGTAAAGTAGTTCCTACTACTTCTGTTAATGTAGAGCAATCTTGTATTTTTCAGCTCCATTCTTTATCCCCTGCCCTTCCAGGAGTAGAGGGATTTCTGAGAAGGTGCTTAGTTGGCCAGGAGGATCTGGAAGGGGAGATCCTATCCTAAGAGCTGGGTCTTCTCGGCCTGTGTAGATAGAGGCCACTACACCAATGGTTCTACCATAAATATTTAGTGTGCGCACACTTGCTCTTTTAAATGAGAAACTAAATCTAAGGACCATAAACATTCAAACTCCGTCTCAAATGTAATGGTATAAAAGGAACAAGGGTCTGTGAAAATAGGTGTCGTTTGCAATAGTTGAAGTGTGCAATAATGTCCACGAAAAAAGTCTGATTTGCATTATCAGGAATTTTATAAATATTTACTATTTCTCCTGCCTGGGGCAGTTGTTGCTCCCTCAGCTCTAAACTCCAATGGGTTTTCAGCTTCTAATCTGACATAACTGAGTTTTAGTTGCCAGCTCTCCCTCTGCTGACATATTTGGATCACAGCACTGACATGTCTAGCTTAGTCTTTCTGCCTTTCTTTCCAAAAAGCAGAGACTTCCTCCAGCTTTTCCTATCTTATCCAATCAGGATTAGCTATTGCCACCACTTCCCTCCCTACAACAATTTCTTGCAATCTAGGGGTGTGTCTAGACTACATGGCTCCGTCGACGGAGCCATGTAAAGTAGTTTACCCGACATAGTCAATGAAGCGGGGATTTAAATAATCCCCGTTTCATTAAAATAAAAATGGCCGCTGCGCTGTGCCGACAATCAGCTGATCTGGCACGGCGCAGCAGTCTAGACGCGGATCGGTCAACAAGGGAAGCCTTTGTTGACCGCTCCCTTATGCCTCGTTTCATAAGGGAGCGGTCGTCAAAGGGGATTATTTAAATCCCCGCTTCATTGACTGTCGAGTAAACTACTTTACATGGCTTCGTCTACAGAGCCATGTAGCTAGACACACCCTAGTAGTAGTTCTGGTACATAGTGTCTTCAACTTTTTTAGGGAAGACAGGCATTTTCTTTTCTTAGGAATTTTACTGCATGTTTAAAAGTGAAATCCCTAGTAGTAAGATTCAAAGGGTTTCTCTTCTGGGTCACCTCCATGCACCTGCAGTTCCTCTTATTTGCAGCAATGTAGTAAGACTGTTTGGAGCCACTTAGGACTATCTGGATTTTTAAATAATCTCAGACAGTGGGGGTGGGGAGGTGTTATTGCAGGTTAATGTGTCCACTGCTAAACATGGTTTTCAAGATCAAGGAATAAGGCCCATCAAAGGAAAAGGCCCAAAATCGTTTTACTCCCACTCCCTCCTGCATGCATGCATACATACTCTTCAAACTGCTAGTCCCAAATCCGGTCTGGTCCTGTATTTTAATTCTCCTCTCCTTGTCCAGTGCTTATTTTAGGGGTCAGTTAATTGTTACCTTGGTAGAGGAAATGCTCATCTAGCTCAGAAACCTCAGGCAGTTCCCTACTTCCACAGACCCTTTGCATCTAACAAAGACCTTTCAGTCCTAAGTCCTTACAGAAGACCCAGTTTCGACTCTTCTTTCTCTTTTTTTCTTCCAGATTCTTGCTAGATCAAACCTTGGAAGTTGCCAGTTTTCTGGGCTGTTTCATTCTTCATAAAAATGTTTGCATTTTCTTGGCCTTGCTCCTTCTCTGGACAGATTTCATCCTAAATCAGAGGGACTGTTTAGATGAGAAATAAAAATTCCAGCCAGTTTCTTATCAGCAGAGACGTCCTTTTAACCTATGATAGACAGGATTGTACAAAATCTTTTATTATACTCTTCTGCCACTGCTTCTCTTGTAGTCTGCCTTAAGACAACTGAAGTGTTGTCTTTTACCTTTGACATGACCAGAGGCATTGTGTTTTTGCTGGCCAGTATCCATAACCATCTAGATGGATAAGAGGAAGATGACCTACAATGAACTCTTGAGTAAGAAGACATGACAGAGGCTCTAGAATTAGAAATAAATGTCCAGAAGAAGATGCACCAACTTTTCCCAATGGCCAGTGAAAAAGCTCCAAGTTAATTTGGACCTTCCTTTCCAACAGCAAGGATGTCAGTGGTAATAATTTTGAGGGAGGGTGTATGAAGAAGTGTGTTCTGAGGTATCCTGAGAATTTGAGTAACCAACTATCTATTCTAACTTTAACATCTTAGTATCAAATGTCAGCCTTTTCAACAGATGTTCCCCTTAATCATCATCCTGAGATTTAGTAGAGAAGCTAGTAACTGAAAGATGTGTAACAATGAAGCACTATTGAGAACTGAGCCCCCAGAAGGGGTGAGGCCGGGATCTAGTATCTGCCTACTATGTGCACACCATCCAAGGCCCTAGTGGTGATTTTAAAGGGATTCTGTAGTTTAACAGTGTGATTAAAATGAGTTAATTGTGAGAGTTAACTGTGATTAATCAACAGCCCTACTTACAGTGCTTCAGACACTTTGGATTAAATAGTGGCATCAGTTGTTTCACTGATTATTTTTGTCATGGGGCTTTTGTCTGAGGTTCAGGCCCATGTGAATAGTTTTTTAGCCTTGAGATGAATGAAATCTGGAGAAAATGAGGGACACCATTATTAGGTCTCTGGAACTTCTTAATTTAGATCAAAAGAAGAAACACCTCCTTGTAATTTGTTTTTATACAAAAGACTGCTTTACACTATGGATGTTAGAATATAATCATTAAAATGATTAACCGATAAGACTAGATTTATTGGTTAATCCAAATTACTACACGCAACCCCCCAGTCCTCTTGCTGCCTCTATCAGAGACAGCAAGGGGGGAGGGGGAGCTGGTAGTACCTATAGGGAGCCTGCTTAAAATTGGCTCCCCCCCTTCATGCCGGGTTCTGTGAAGCCACCTGCCCCTCCCCACCCACTGCCAAACACAAAGACAGCATTGCAGGAGGAAGTCAGCTTAAAAGCTGACTCCCCACAAGCACCAGATCCCGCAAAGCTGCCTTCCCCACACACTTCCCCACGCACATGTGTTGCTGCCTTTGATAGAGAAGCAGCAGCAGCAGCATGGAGGGTGAGGGGGTCAGGCGAGAGCCGGTATGCATAGAAAGCTGGCTCCCCATGCATAGTGGCTGTTGCAGTCACCTACTTCCCTCTAGCTGCCTCCCACAGAAGCAGTGGGGGGGAGGGGGGAAGCTAGGGCTAGGGGAAGGAGGAGTATCAGCAACAGGGGAAGGGGAAGAGGCAGGTGGGATGCCATAACAGCCTCTCTCCGCAGGTCACTGAGGAGTGCAGGTCTGCAGGCAGGAGCTGGTCTGCACGGGAAGCAGATTTTTAAACTGATACAGAGGTAGAAATGCAGTGTGCCGGGGGCTTCCCGGGAGTGGAGCTGGAGTACAGTGGCTGCTGGCCCTGCCCCCAGGGAGCATTTTAGTATCTGTGTAACAGCAAAAATTTGTTGTGGCTACACAATTACTAAAGTACAAGATCTGAAGAAGTGGATTGTACCCATGAAAATTTATGATACCATCTACATGTTTTGTTAGACTTTAAGGTCCTGCTAGACTGTTCGTTGTTTTTTAAGTTTGTGCAAGATAGCTAACATCCCCACTGTACACATCCTTTAAATTTCCAACCAGATTTCCAGAAAGGCATTTTGGCATCAACAGAAGGCATCAGAGCAATGGCAGCTTCATGCTCTGTCATCTTCTTTAACAGCAGTACCTCAGAGCTGAAGTTTTGTGAGACAGCCCAGAGCAACTTCCTTCTCCTCCCCTTGGTGACCACTTGGTTAATCTCCCTTTGGTTTGGGATACTAGAGACCATTTAGCTGGAATGTGTGATCCAACTTTACTCCTCCATACTATCTTCTAGCCCTTAGGCCATCTCCGTCTTCTTGTGAGAATCTATGAAAAGCAGGAGTGGATTCCTTGTGTAAAGACAGGAACTGCAGAGAGAGTGCCTCAGCAATACAAAGGGGGGAATCTGTTTTTGTTTTTTTAAAGAGATGGCTTTTGTCCTATTGTAGATCTCCAGAAACCAACCTGCTTACTCAGAAAATTCAAGGTCCACATACTGTTGCTGGCTTCCATTATTTCTGCCTCTTACCCACAATGCTAGTTCATGGTTCTCTACTTAAAAGATTTCTTTTTTCCATATAGCTTTCAGACTGGCTTTCAAAGTTTTTGGCTTAAAAGTCTGCCGATGCTGCCTGGAATTCTCTTCACACATTTATGCAGCACTAGTCTCTTGCTCTGCCATTGAGATCTAATGCTTGCTATGGGAGGGCAGTTCTGCAGTTTTTGTTTAATGAGAACACCTCCACCTTCCATCCTAAGCGTTGTACCGCTTGCAAGACTACAAATGGGAACCTGCAGTGGTCACCTCAGAGAGATTATTCAGCAGTAAGTAGTTTTTAGGAGTGTTGCCTCTGTCTGTTTTTACTCCTAACCCTCTTTCCCTTCTTTTCCTAAATTCAAGGCTTAGCACTCTGTGGTTAAGAAGAAAGAACTGAGGTGGCTAAGGCTGCATCAACCTTTTATAAATTCCTTTCTGAGTATTCAAAGCTGTGAGAGAGGGCACTTGTGCATCCTTAAAAACTACTGCTTTCGAGAAGGCTCCCAAAGCTCAGTGGCTGCAGAGGAGTGGGCATTCCACAAGTATAGATATAGAGACAACACTCTAAAAAAAAAAAACTAGTTTCTAGGAAGCAGCATTTATCTGTTCTGTGCGGGAGTGGAACATTTATGATGAAAGGCTGTCAAAATGTAGTATGTTATTAATTGGCTATTTGCTAGAATTCACTAGTGCTGTATGAATTCTATATAACCTTTCAGGATGAAAGGTCATATAAATATAAAACTATTACAGTATACACTTTGGGAGTGATGCTTGATAGTGGGGTATCATCCAAGAATTGGCAGTTATTAATTGTTTAGTGAGAATAATCTGAGTATAAACTTTGCTTGATAGTAATGTATTTAGCTAGTGCTAAGTAGTGGTAGACTAAGCCCATGTTATATAAATGTGAAATTAAGTTCTGGACTTCAGTACAGAAGTTTCCAAATTGAGATTTGGTATTTCCTTCGATTTAAAATGACCTGAAAGCACAAAATGAGCCCTCCTACCCAACCAGTCACTGTCACTCACAAGCTACTGTGTGTGTGCAAATCAGCAAAGTTTGTGGATCCACAAGAGGTCTGCATGGAACAGAAGGAGACAGGGTAGACTGTATGAATTGCTCAAGAGAGCTTAATTGCCTTTCACAATATACATTTTGACAATAAATTACCAATAATTGTTCAAACTTGAGATTTTCTCTTTAACAAGTTGGAACTATGCTTATTTTATAATGCAGGTTGTTCCTAGATGCCCCAGGTGTCCACCTGATGAACCACTTGCCATCATGAAGCCAGAGATAGTGTTCTTTGGAGAAAATTTACCTGAGCAGTTCCATAGGGCCATGAAGTATGACAAAGATGAAGTTGATCTCCTTATAGTTATTGGGTCTTCACTGAAAGTAAGACCAGTAGCACTGATCCCAAGTAAGTGGCTATTACTGATAACTGTGGGGAATAAAAGAGAAAGTGTTCTAATGCAAAAGTTTGCGCTGGCTCTTCCGGGTTGTAATCTACTTGCCATGGGCGAGTAGATTACATTATTTGTCGAGCCCTGCTAATAAGTATTGATGAACCTAACCTCCATGATCTTATCTAGTTCCTTTTTGAACCCTGTTAGAGTCCTGGTCTTCATGACATCCTCTGTCGAGGAGTTCCACAGGTTGAATGTGTGCGGCATGAAGAAAAAATTCCCTTTTGTTTGTTTTAAACCTGCTACCTGTTAATGTCATTTTGTGACTCCCTAGTTCTTACAACTTTTTCTTATTCACTTTCTTCATATCTGTCATCATTTTATAGACCTCTATCATATTCCCCCCCTTAGTCTCCTCTTTTCTAATCTGAAGTCAGTCTTTTTAATCTCTCTTCATATGGCACCCATTCCAAACCCCTAATCATTTTTGTTGCCCTTTTCTGAACCTTTTCCAATGCCAATCTTTTTTGAGATGAGGCAACAACATTGGTACACAGTATTGAATATGTGGGTGTACCATGGTTTCATACAGAGGCAATAAATTATTCTCTGTCTTATTCTCGATCCCTTTTTAAATGATTCCTAACTTTGTTAGCTGTTTTGACTGCCACTGCACATTGAGTGAATGTTTTCAGAGAACTATCAACAATGACTCTGCGATCTTTCTCTTGAGTGGTTATAGCTAAATTAGTCCCCATTATTTTGTATGTATAGTTGGGATTATTTTTTCCAATGTGCATTACTTTGCATTTATCAACATTAAAATGCATTTGCCTTATTGTTGCCCAGTCACTTAGTTTTGTGAGATCCTTTTGAAGCTCTTCAGTCTGCTTTGGTCTTAACTATATTGAGCAGTTCAGTATCCTCTGCAAATTTTGCCACCTCACTGTTTACCCCTTTCTCCAGAACATTTATAAATAGATTAAATAGGATTGGTCCCAGTGTAGACCCTTGGGGGACATGACTAGTTACCTCTTTCCAATCTGAAAACTGACCATTTATTCCTACCCTTTGTTCCCGGTCTTTTAACCAGTTATCAATCTATGAGAAGACTTGCCTCTTATCCCATGACAGCTAACCTTACTTAAAAGCCTTTGGTGAGGGATCTTGTCAAAAGCTTTCTGGAAATCTAACTACACTATATCCACTGGATTTTCCCCTTTGTCCACATGCTTGTTGACTCCCTCAAACAACACTAGTAAGGCATGATTTCCCTTTACAGAATCCATGTGACTTTTCCCTAACAAGTTATGTTCATCTATCTGTGTGACAATTCTATTCTTAACTATAGTTTCAACTAATTTGCCTGGTATTGACATTAGACTTACCTGTCTGTAATTGCCAGAATCACCTCGAAAGCCCTTTTAAATATTGGTGTCACGTGAGCTATCTTCCAGTCATTAGGCACAGAAGCTGATTTAAAAGATAGGTTGCAAACCACAGTTAATAGTTCTGCAGTTTTACATTTGAGTTCTTTCAGAACTCTTGGGCAAATGCCATCTAATCCCAGATATTTGTTACTGATAAGTTTATCAATTTTGTTCCAAAACTACCTCTAATGACTCCTCAATCTGGGATGATTCTTCAGATTTGTCACCTAAAAAGAATGGCTCAGGTTTGGGAATCTCCCTAACGTCCTCAGCTGTTAAGACTGAAGCAAAGAATTCATTTAGTTTCTCTGCAATGACCTTATCTTCTGAGTGCTCCTCAGCATCTCCATCATTTGTCTTTTTACTTCCAAATATGAAAAGGCAGGTTAAGCAATTCTTTGCTTGCAATGTGATTTGCAGTCTCAACAGAAATGTTTTGCTCTAGGTAAAGGGGTATCATTAACTGAAAGTCACGCTTGTATATGAAAAATTTTGCGTTGTTTCAAGTAATTCATAAAATTATTGTAGCTTTCAAGAGTTTAGAGAAGTCTCTCTTTTCTATTTGGTTACTTTGATCATTTGATAGTGACTTGTTTTATTATGAAAAGTCTCAGGGGGTAGTCATTATAAGGCCATATCTGCAAAAACAATGAGGAATCCTGTAGCACCATAGAGGCTAACAGATTTATTAGGGCATCAGCTTTCATGGATAAAACCAACTTCATTAGATGATTTGTAGTGGTGTTTACAAAGGCATGGGTGTATACATAAGGACAACAGAAGAAAGAAGGTACTTGTGGTAATTGAACCTAATCCAAGTTAGGGTGGAACTGGCTCTTTCAAAGCACTTGATGTGCATATCATGAGAGGGGAGAAAAATACCCACTCACAAGAGACTAACCCTAATTTTCCCCTCTCCCAATATCCACATTTCCACACCAGCTGCAGTGATGAGCCATTTCCACCCTGACTTGATTAGACTCATTTATACAAGTGCCCTCTTTCTTTTGTTGTTCTTTCATTGTGCTTATATATACCCCTGTAAACTCCACTTCAATTCATCTGATGACTTGAGGTTGGTGGCAGTAGACCTCCACTGGTCTGGCAAATCCCCTTGTTCAAGACCAATCCAGTCCCAAGGATACCAGACCAGGATGATCCAACCTGTGATTTCTTAAGCTTCTTTGTTTTAGTCTCTTTTAAGTGGGTATACATAGAGAACTTGGAGAACACCAACAAGGCTTCATTTTCAGTACAGTTGGTGCATTCTAACTGCTGTTAAAGAATTTTTACCTTTATTAGAACAATAATTATTTTTAAAGTTTTTTTTGGTGACTGATCTTTTCTGTGTGTGTAGGTTCCATCCCCCATGAAGTGCCTCAGATCTTAATTAATAGGGAACCTTTGCCTCATCTACACTTTGATGTGGAGCTTCTAGGGGACTGTGATGTCATTATTAATGAGTTATGTCAAAGGCTAGGTGATGAATATACAAAACTTTGCTGTAACTCAGTAAAACTTTCAGAAATAACAGAAAAGCCCTCACGAATGTATAGGGAACTTGAAATGAATTCAGCTGAGTTACCACCTACCCCTTTAAACATTTCTGAAGACTGCAGTTCACCAAACAGAATGACACCACCTGGTCCTTTAATGGTACTCTCGGAGAATCCAGCTGAATGGAAGGCAGAACATTCTAATCCTGCCTCAGAATTTAAAGGCAATCATCAGGAGAAAGAATCGCAAGAAGTACAAACATGCTCAGAAAACACAGAATGTATTACTGGCCAGTTAATGAACTCAGAACATATGAAGGATAATAGCTCTAACAAGGAAGAAAATAAAGAGAAAAATGAAATAACTTCATCTGTTGAAACATTGAGGAAATGTGCAAATAGATTTGCAAAAGAACAAATTAGCAAGCGGCTTGATGGTAAGTGTTAACTCACATTCTGTGTCCATTTTGGTTTTTGTATTTAGGATATGAGAGCTTACAGAATTTTAAAGCAGTAAAATGTTAATTTATTTGGGGTGGTAGAGAATAGGCTCTGCAGCAGTAAATGAAGTAGTCTGTTTGAGAGGAGCTAGAAAGGTATGAGTCTGCAGTGACAGGTAAAAATGCATTATTTGAATAGCAACGTGAAGAAGCTGAAGAAAAACTGAATGCTTTTCTCCTCTTTTCTGCATGAAATAACTAAGCTAGTAAAGCATGTTATGCTGGAAAAGCAAGATTCAGGGAGTTGGAGATTATAAAAATCCGAGTTTTTTATTGTTCTGCCAGAGTTACTTCTGGAAAAGCATTAATTTGTTAATCCTTTCATACTCTAAATTATAAAAACATTGAACAGAAGTTTTATTTACATTTCAGCATGATTATATTGCATTATTTTCATTGACAAAAGCGTGATGTTGAATGGGAAGCAAATCTTGTAAGATTTAATTTTCTCAAGCTGTCACTGTAACTACACAAGTAATAGTTATGTTGTAAGATATTAATACTAGCACTTCATCCTACATGTTTTAGTCCTACTATTTCAAGAAATGTAAGAGGTCCTGGAAATCTTTATGATTCTATTGCATAATCTACTGAAAGTTCTGATGATGTGAAAGACGTACAAGTTACCACTTCACTGTTACAAAATGAATTGACATTGACAGCCTGTTAGATTTGCAAACTTTGCAGAGCAAAGACTGTATCTTTCTATATATGTACAGCACCCAGTATAATGGAGACTCAATCTGGATTGTGTGCTATTGTAATATTTAGTAGTGCATAAGAGTTTTGGAAAATATCTATAGATCTGGGCAGATAAAACTGCTTGCTGTAAGAGCTATAAATATATTAATATATGGAGCAGGTAATTAAGGAAATCCTATGCAAACACTTGGAAGGTAATAAAGTGATAGGGAATAGCCAGCATGGGTTTGTGAAGAACAAGTCATGCCAAACTAATCTGATAGCTTTCTTTGATAAGATAACGAGCCTTGTGGATAAGGGAGAAGCGGTGGATGTCATATACCTAGACTTTAGTAAGGCATTTGATACGGTCTCGCATGATATTCTTATTGATAAACTAGGCAAATATAACTTAGATAGGGCCACGATAAGGTGGGTGCATAATTGGCTGGATAACCGTAGTCAGAGAGTTGTTGTTAACGGTTCTAAATCCTGCTGGAAAGGGATAACAAGTGGAGTTCCTCAAGGGTCTGTTTTGGGACCCATACTGTTCAATATCTTCATCAATGATGTAGATATTGGGATAGAGAGTACGCTTATTAAGTTTGCGGATGATACCAAACTGGGTGGGGTTGCGACTTCTTTGGAGGATAGGGACATAATTCAAAATGACCTTAGCAAGTTAGAGAAATGGTCAGAGGTAAACAGGATGAGGTTTAATAAAGAGAAATGCAAAGTGTTCCACTTAGGAAGGAACAATCAGTTCCATACATACAAGATGGGAAGCGACTGTCTAGGAAGGAGCATGGCAGAAAGGGATCTAGGGGTCATAGTGGACCACAAGTTGAATATGAGTCAACAGTGTGATGCTGTTGCCAAAAAAGCAAATATGATTCTAGGTTGTATCAACAGGTGTGTTGTAAGCAAAACTCGTGAAGTCATTCTGCCGCTCTACTCTGCACTAGTTAGGCCTCAGCTGGAGTACTGTGTCCAGTTCTGGGCGCCACATTTCAAGAAAGATGTAGAGAAATTGGAAAGGGTACAGAGAAGAGCGACAAGAATGATTAAAGGTCTAGAGAACATGACCTATGAAGCCAGGCTTCATGAACTGGGCTTGTTTAGTTTGGAAAAAAGAAGATTAAGGGGGGACATGATAGCGGTTTTCAAATATCTAAAAGGGTGTCACAAGGAGGAAGGAGAAAATTTGTTCCTCTTGGTTTCTGAGGACAGGACAAGGAGTAATGGGCTTAAAGTGCAGCAGGGGAGGTTTAGATTGGACATTAGGAAAAAATTCCTAACTGTCAGGGTGGTCAAATATTGGAATAAATTGCCAAGGGAGGTGGTGGAATCTCCCTCTCTGGAGATATTTAAGAACAGGTTAGATTGACATCTGTCAGGGATGGTGTAGGTGGAGCTTGGTCCTGCCTTGAGGGCGGGGGGCTGGACTCGATGACCTCTTGAGGTCCCTTCCAGTCCTATGATTCTATGATTCTATGATATATAATTATATAAATTAATTATAAAGAGCTATAAACACATCTCCATACTTGTGTTAGTGACATTTGCCCTTTTGTTTAATATATATATATCATCAAAACCACCACTCCTTATTTTAAAAGGTTTTTAGAATCTAATCCCTGCTCCTCCAGAATGGTGAAAAGGTACATCAGTGAGTTGATATGGAAGTGGTGGTCAGCTTTAAGGATGTTAAAATGCGGTTAATTGACTAGTTGACTAGTGGATGGAATTTCCATCCTGCTGGGGCTCTTGTACATTTCAAAGGAGGAATATGGAACTCTGTGTACAGCCTGGGGCCAGCGGGAAGTCCCACTGATTCTGGACTGCATGCGGCGTGCCTGCTTTGAAATGCCCCGGTGGAGGCTCTTATGCATTTCAAAGCCTAGGAGCCCAGGGCTAGCTGGGGGAGTCCCAGCTGACCCCAGGCTCCCCGAAGCATTTCCCCAGTACCTGAGATCGTCTGGGGAGTCCCCAGCTGACCCCAGGTTCCGGGGAAATATCACGTGGAACCTAGGTTCAGCTGAGGATCTCGGGTTCCAGGAAATGCTGCGAGGAGCCCAGGATCAGCTGGGGAGTCCCCAGCTGACCCCGGGCTCCAGAGCTACCCCTTTGAATTGCACAGAGGTAGTGTTTTAAAGGGGCAGCCCACTACACAGCTCATCCGTGTATCAGCTGTGCAGTGGCTGCCTTGGGGTTTCAAAGTGGCAGTACCATTATGCGGCGCTGCCACTTTGAAGTACCCCTTTCCTCTGCCCCCCTTTGCTGCCTCTGTCGACTAGTCAAACGACTATCCAATAAGCAAATGCTTATCGGATAGTCGACTAGTCTTTAACATCCCTAGTCAGCATACCAAAGATATGAAACTTCAATTGGATAAAGCACATTAGGGGACTGGTTAGAGTGGCGAAGGTGATGTCTGAAACATAAGAAAATATACATTAAGAAAATTTCCTAAATATGCCTGCCTTCTCTGGAGAGAAGAGATCTAAAGGATAGTCATGGATAATTATTGAAGAATGCATATGCTTCAGCAAAAGTGAATACATTCTGTTGGTGCACTAAAGGGATAGACTACAAAAATAGGCAGTGAAATAAAAGGGAGTAGTAAGTTAGAATGTAACATTACATAAACATTTATTTAGTTATCTATTGAATGTGTTGCTGCAAATATACGAGATGGTTGACTTCATTGCTGCAAGTGTATGAGATGGCATATCAATGTTAGTATTGAAAGCCTTGAAAACCAATATTGTAATGGTTAATTTGGCCTCATGCTTCAGGGCTGAAATGGATCATATGTGGGAATCAGGAAAGATGATTCTTTTCTTGTATAGTAATGCATATTTTGTATTTAACAAGTGTATGTTAGGTGAAGAGGGAGGAAAGGGAATGCCTTGCTTTCTTATGAAGCATCTGGCATTTACCACTGCTACAGACAGGGCACCTGACTATAATGGTCTTATAACTTGTTTCTGTTAGATACTTGCATAAAATTGCACATTTGGATAAAGGTTTTGGGATTAGAAAGATTGCACTGTAGCATAGTGGGTTTTTTTACATAACTAAGCAGATTGCTCTTCATTGGTTAAATGTATTTCAGATACTCAGTACTTATTTTTACCACCAAATCGCTACATTTTCCATGGTGCTGAGGTATACTCAGACTCCGAAGACGATGTCATATCTTCTAGTTCTTGCGGGAGTAGTAGTGATAGTGGTTCTTGTCATAGTCCAAGCTTAGATGTAGAAGACGAAAGTGAGATTGAAGAATTCTATAATGGCATGGAGGAGGAGGAGGCTCCAGAGAGAGAAGAGGAGACTGGATTTGGGGAAGATGGAGTTGAACAAGATACAGTTGATGAACCAGATCAGAAAAATGAAGCAACAGGAATTGATTGTCCATCAAATTGTAATCATTGACTGGTTACAGGAACTTTTCCACCAGCATTAGGAGATTTGGCATGTTGGAATGAGTGTTTACTTCTGAATTTAGAACAAGGAAACCATACTGATGTAATGTTTATAAACAATTAAAATGGATTTTCATGCATAGTTTTTTAACTTTTTTCAATAAAATTCTGTAACTGTGCATTTAACACTAATTATTTTTTGTTTTTTTTAAAAAGGTACCAAAAGTATCTTTAAGCAATTGTCACTATGTTCACTTTTATTGAGTTCATTTGTGTGATCAGGCAGTGTGTATACAGTATTTTGCTCAGTGAATTTCAGCATATATTATTTTTAAACAGTTTTGAAAAAGCCATTAGAATGTTAAACTAATATAAAGGGAACAGCTAATCTAGACCAAAGAATGGTATTTTCACACCTCATACTTTATAATAGTTTGGTTTATTTAAAACCTGTTTGTGCTTCTGCTAAATCTTTCATTCTTTTAGAATCTTCTTATTAAACACTGGCATTTTCCAAGACATTCTGTGGCAGCTACTTTTTGTTTTGTTACTTTGTATATTTGAGAAAGTGAGAGTAGATAGTTAAAAATAAAATGAGAGAAAGCACTTGAAAATGTTTTTGCCTTTTCTGAAGAGCATCATGTTTAATTAACATTTTTGAAGGAGGACTGATCTTTCCTGTGGGCATAAGACATTGTCTATAATGGCTTATAACTTTAACATGACAATAAGAAATGCTATGAAAATATTTGCTTTTATTTAAGAAATAGATTGGGTCCTCTACTGCAGAAGTTTTTCAAGTTATTATAAAAGATCTATCAGTGTAATACAGATCCTTGCATAAATCCTTTTTTGATAAACTGCCAAGTTGTTAATATGCAAGCTATTATGAATTTGTAAAACTCTCAGAAGAATATAAGGAGGGGAAGATCTCTTTTCAAATACTTGAGTGCTTATAATTTGAGCTAGTTTCTCATAAAAAGTTGGCAATTAGCTGCATAGGTATCTGAAGTAATTGGTAAAATACAATGTAACCATAACTCAACCAGCAAGCATGCCTCTTTGAGGTTCTGTCTCCTGTTTAAAAAATACCTTGTTCAGAGTTTTGTACTGGAAAGCAAAGCAGCTACTGAAATTGGCGCTTGCAGTGTATCTTCAAGTGCTGGGCTGCCTTAAAACTGGATGGTCACAATTTTTTTTTCCAACTGCAGATTTGTTTCCATGCTTTCGTAAGTAAATATTTTATAAAATTACAAAGTATAGTAGTAAGTGAAGCATTTGTTTTCTATTAACCACTTTCTTGCAACACTGATCCAAAAGAACTCTACAGATGTAGATTATTTGTATTTTGCTTTAATATTTATTACATTTTGGTATATGTATAGTAGCTGTTCTTTAAACATAAAATAATCAGTTAAGTAATTCAGAGACTGTCAGTTGTATTAAGAATGGCCTTCTGTGTTCCTCTAAAAAAAATTTGGCATGTTGTCT
This sequence comes from Pelodiscus sinensis, assembly GCF_049634645.1. Lineage (NCBI taxonomy): Eukaryota > Metazoa > Chordata > Testudines > Trionychidae > Pelodiscus > Pelodiscus sinensis. The sequence goes on from NC_134718.1 coordinate 27,748,803, forward strand.
AATGGTACACATTTTGACAGACTTTATTTGGCTACACTAAATGTAACATGTTTAGTTTTCTCTTGCATGTCACAATGTATTTGTGCTATAGGAGATATTTTAAATTGAAAGATTGTTTTAAATTATTTTTACAGTAAGGATTGTTTTCTGCTCTTTTATATTGTATATAGTGTCTTTTATGTAATCTACTGGCATATGTTTTGTAGAAGACTGTTTAAAATGACTGGCTCTCTTCCTGCAACTTTTGAAATACAAACCAGTGTTTTATATTCATACACTCTGTTCTAAAGTATATTAAAATTGTCATTTGACTTTGTTCCTGCTAAGAATTTCTGTACAGAACTTTAAGGTATCTTATAAAAGTTCTGAATTTGTCAATAAGATGTCATATGAAATATTAACGTGCACACTGTGAGGCATATTTATTCGGGCTATTTTCCTCCTTACTCATTATTTCTGTGAATGTGAAAAGATAGCTAAGTACTGGAGCTAGAGCTTCTTTGCCCAAGACAGACTCAGTAGTGCCAAAGAGTTTTATTTACCTCTCCCCTTAGTCATTGAGTAGCCCCTTGAGAAGGAAAGAACAAATAGGAGACTGAACCAGCCTACTCTCAATTTCCATGAAATGTTTAACATCTTAAACAGCAAAGACAGATGATACCTGAGAATTCTATCCTCCATGTGCCTTATTTGATATGCAGCAAGCTATGGAACATTTAGTTGAAAGTGGGAAGCAATAAATCAACACACACACGTTAGCAGACATCTGTTTTGGTCACTACATGTAGCACAGTACCGGAGAGTAACTGCTCTACTGGCAGGTATGTAACTGTGTGGACTAACAAGCTCACCAATGAATTAACACTAAGAATCTGGGGTGCTTTATTGTAAAGTAGTTTGTTTGAAAGTTAGGAAATAGTAAGATCCAGTGTGGTGGTGTTCTTTTGCAGGGCTTTTCTACTTCTATCTACCCCAGTGTTTCTCAAAGCAGTCTGCGAAACCACTTCGAGAAACCTGTTAACTGGCCATGCCCGTTTGTTTTCTTACCAGTGCTGCGGCCACGGAGCCTCACAGCTCCTATTGGCTCCAGTTTGCAGCCAAGGGGAGCTGTGGGAAGCAGTGTGGACTGGGTTTTGTGGACCACTTTGAGAAACATTGGTGTACCCTAAGGCATGTGTTAACATATTGGGTGAAGTGTAACATTATGTAATGTCTTACTGCTTTGTCCAGATCATTGTGTAGGACTTCTTATCCCAAGACAAAATTTTAAAAAGATCATGGTAAGAAAATTAAGTACAGTGGCACATTGTTCCTTAAAAATACTGTAAAGTCAGAGTATTTAAATTTTAAACTAACATTCCTGAGTTCACTCTGCCTGGTTCAGGGTTGCTACCTGCATTCCGAGCCCTTCATTTCACAATTAGCATTTCACTCTACCCTCAGGACAATTGTCTATGCTAGCAACCACGGCCTTGATAACTCTTATTTGAAGTGAACAGTCTATCATTCTTAACACTTTCCCTTTCTGGAAATTGAAAAATAGGATGCTGAATAAGTGTAATTGATCTATGCTGAGTGCTCTTGTGATCTTAGATATAAATTGGTAGATGGGGAATTTTGAACTCCTTGACTCCTATTCTATGAAATATAGTCTGAAAATTGATGCCAAGTGCATGTATATAGTATATGGAAAATAAACAACTGGAGGGGGAAAATTTTCTTCCTTGAACTATCCCATCTGTGAATGAAATTATGGCATCCTGAAATTACATAATCACCATTTATTGCAAACCAGATTAATTAAATAACATTAAGATGAAAGTGTAGAAATAAAAACATATTACGCCTTTTATATATCATACAGTTCTGTAAATACTGTACAGAAGGGGGTGAAAACAAATTTTACATGGAGGGGCCAGCATCTAGATGGCATTTGCAGCCATGTAGTTCGTGAGTATGGTGTATCACTGCCTGTTACATTGTTTCTGCAGCTCCTGAGTTAGTTCAGTGGAGATCTGCCGCCTTTATCCTGAAATTATTTCACTGCAGGGCATCACCACAAATCCATAGAATGATCTTTTCCCACTAATCCAGGCTGGTTTCCCAAGCCCAAAAATGGTACTACATACTATGACGATGCTTCAGGAACTGGTCCTCTGTCATCAACCACCAACACAAACAGAAAACCTAGCTGTGGGCACTCTGTTCATCAGCTGGATGGCATTGGAATCTTTCCTGAGTGGCCTGTGGCACAAGTGCACTGTTTACAGGGAACATTGTTCCCAAATAATTGATGACAGAGGACTAGTTCCTGAAGCATCTTCATAGTATGTAGTACCATTTTTGGGCTTGGGAAACCAGCCTGAATTGGTGGGAAAAGATCATTCTGTGGATTTGTGGTGATGCCCTGTAGTGAAATAATTTCAGGATAAAGAAGGCAACTTTTTTGGAGATTTCCACTGAACTAACTCAGGGGCTGCAGAAACAATGTAACAGGCAGTGATACACCATACTCATGAACTACATGGCTGCAAGTGCCATCTAGACACTGGCCACTCCTGAATGCAGCTGATCTGTAGTGAACCAGTTTGGAAAATGCCATGGAAAATGTACTGTTAGATTGGATTTGAACATTAAAATGGCCATACTGAGTTGGACCAGTGATCCATCTAACCTAGCAGCCTGTCTTCAGAGAGTAATCAATGCCAGTTGTTTAAGGAGGAATGAACAGAACAGGTAACTGAATGATCCATGCCCTGTCATCCATTCCCAGCTTTTGGCGATTAGAAGCTAAAGCCACCCTGCACATAGGATTTAATCCCTAACAGCCACCACATCATCTGCACAGTGGGCAGAAGTCCACATCAAAAGTCAAACTCATCTCTCTTTGTGTGGTGAAATACAGGCCCACCAGCCTCTGTGTAGTTGAGGTTGACAGCACAGCAGCATGGAACAATTGGCTCTATACCAGCCAACAGCAATTTAAAAAAGGTATATGGGGTTGTATCCCTAACCATTGCCTTTGATGGGTCTATCCTACATGAACTTATCTGTCTTTTTTTAACCTTGTTATACTTTTGGCCTTCACAACATACCCTGGCACCATATTCCATATTGTTGACTTTGCATTGTGACTGTTTATAAATTCTAGGGTCTAATGGTGGGAGGGGAAGGCCAATAGTAGGCATGAGTCCCGTCAATTGGGAATCCCATGTGTGCAAAGCCATCAATACTCTCCTAAGCATTACCACACACTGTAACTTTGAAATTGTAACTGCTATTGGAAGAGTGAATAAAGACATGTTATTTATCCCGTCACATAATAACTAAACAGACATATTTCTCCATAGTGCTCTAATGCGTTGTTGACCACCATAGTTGGTTTATGGACATTAATTCTGGGTGGACTGGAAGATTCCAAAGTACTAGGTGCTTTCAGAACTCTGCTCTATTTAAAATTAATGAAGAAAGTACTATTTATTTTCTGGGAACACTGGACATTGGGGGTGTGGTCATTCTCCTAGAAGACACAATTTACCTTCTGCTTCCCTGACTAACAAAGCTATTCAAAGGCTGCTTGAACAGAAAGAGGGACCAATTTAACTACAACCTCAGTAGTTGCAAGACAATAGTGGGCAGTGCATGTAGCTATTTTAAAGATAGCTAACACTGTTCATGAAATAGATGGGACACAGCAGAAAAACACATTCCCAAGATATAGCAGCATGTTGTATTGTCTACAGTATTTGTGAGAACAAAGAGGGAAGCCTTGGGTGGGAGTTGAAATGCCGAGATTTGCTTTGTGAATTCAATTTCCAGAAAGGCATCCAATAAAAAACACAAAGAGATGGAGTAATGTCTGTGATGCTTATTCTTATTTTGAGTTTCAGGCCTGAAATCATGTAGCTGCACATCCAGCTATTAACCCATAGAAGGATGGGGGGGAGGAGGAGTATTTTATGAAGGTCAGTAGTGTTTATGAGGGGTGGAAGTACAGTGCTGTGGTGATTCCTTTTTTGCCTTTGCAATATGTTTGTAAAACCTTATGAATTAATGCAAACTATTTTAGGTGTAAAATAAACTTGACTGAGTTTTTAAAGTGTTTAATAATAAAAAAAATCTATTATGTAATAAATAGATGAACCTTTCACTGAAATGATATACTGAAAACTCCCCACCTTACCTGGTTATAGAGAAAGCTTTTATCAAAAACAGTGAAGTGTAACTGCCTGTGCAAGGCAAAGTGTGAGCATGATTGTGGGAGGCTTAAAGTTAAAGGTGAGTACACATCTTTCTCTTCTCGTTTGTGGGGCTTCTGACATGGAGGGCCATAGCTCAAAGTTACCTAAATTATTAAAGAAATCAAAAGAGCTGGGAGCCCAGGTGCTACATTTCTTGGTTTCTGGGAGTGGGGTCTGGGAAGGAAAGGCCTCTGGGGAGCGGTGCTGTAAGAATAGTGGGCTGGGTTTTGTTTACAGAAGCCTGTGCACATCAGGGGCTGCATAACATGGCTAAATGCTGGTCTGTTGTACTGCATTGCTGGCAATAAAACTCTGAGAGGTAGCCATATTAGTCTAACTTAAAAAAACTAAAACGAATGGAACTGTAGCACCTGAGAGACTAACAAAATATATATCGTATCATGAGCTTTCGCAGGCACAACCCACTTCTTTCATCATTGCAACCTTTGGCTTTGTATTGCCTCCTGGCTGTCTTTAGCCAAGGCAATGTTTTCTCTAGCAATTGCCATGCTGCCCTTTCCCACTGCAATGATCTCCCTGTCTTCAGTTACTGCTTCCACCTCTCAAAACAATTTTTTTTAATATCTGCCAACATTTCATCACACATATTCTCCCCCTCTCATTTGTCAGCTACTCAGCCCTGTCTTTCAGGATCTGGTCATTGAAGTTCCATAGATACAGGATTATTCAAAACAAAAAGGCAAGCCATTGTTTGTTTATATTCTAGAATTCCTTTAAAACATGTTCTGGGCTTTTTCATTCTGAGATTCCTCACTGACTTGGGGGAATCTCGGAGATACATGCACTGGAATTTTTGTCTGTGCCATACATGCCCATTGTGACTTTGCCCATTGTGACTTGGAGACTAGGATGGGAATTCTCTTCATGGACTGGGGATAGGCTTGGTAATTACGGTCCCAATCTGACTCTGCAATATTGTATTGCATTGGAGGTGTTTGTGTTACAGAAGGGATTATCAAGTGAATCGGGGTGAACTGAACAGTGATCTCTCCCTCCCCTACAAGTTATCCTGAATCTGGATGATGATACATTATGGACTGAGTAGGAGTATGTGACTAGCCTTATTTAAAAAGGGCATACCCACAAGTTACGCTGTGAAGTGCTTCACCAAAAGGGCATCCTGAACTATACTAGAGGGAAGGCAGTGTCTATTCCTCCTAATCTAATAACAAAAACGGAGCAATTTCTTAGTTCTAGATTGTGCTTTATCTTCCCTGAAGACATGTTGAAAAGTACAGAGAAAAAGAGAGGCCTATAGTGATTACTTGAAGCACTTACTGATACCACTCAGCAAGTATGCATGTTACAGGGTCTTCACAGAGGAGCTGCACTCTGTGGCTTGATGGGCATGCAATGCCCATGTCTACCTAATGTAAAATGAGAAAACTGACCAAACTTCTTTTCCTCTAACTGCTCCCTAAATGAGCTTCATATTTCACACAAGAATGTTTTCCTTTCCCTAATTTCTCATGGAAGGGGATAGGGTAGGGAGACTGCAGTAATTCTGCTGACCACCATCTTTCTTAGCAGGTTGGGAGTAGGAGGGAGATACATTCACCAAGCACAACTGCTGAGGGAAGGAGAAAAAATAGATACATGGCCACGTGCCATTCTCAGCACTGGCCTGAGAACAGTTAGTAGCTGGGTCGTTAGCGTGAGATGGAGACTAGCTGAGCACCTGGGATGGCCATCACTTTGGAAGGGACAGAGATTGGAGAATAGCAGAAAAAAATGTAAAGAAAAATTATTGTAGAAATTAAAATCTACATGATACGGATGTAATAGTGTAAACATATAAATGGTTAACTGATGAGCCTGGACTTATTGGGTAACCTTCACAGTTACATGGGGTATGTCTACACTAGAAAGTTAATTCGAACTAACAGCCATTAGTACGAATTAACTTTCATAGGCGCTCCACAGGCAAACCGCTAGTTCAAACTTAATTCAAACTAGCGGAGCGCTTAATTCGAACTAGGTAAACCTCATTCTACAAGGACTAACGCCTAGTTCGAATTAAATAGTTCGAATCAAGGGCTGTGTAGCCACTTAATTTGAACTAGTGGGAGGCTAGCCCTTCCCAGCTTGCCCTGGTGGCCACTCTGGGCGCAACCAGGGAAACTCTTCTGCCCCCCTCCCTGCCCCGGATCCCTTAAAGGGGCACAATCTGGCTACAGTGCCCATGCCAGGTGCAAGCCTGCCAGCACCCAGCCAGCAGACCCTGCACCTGGCACGGCGCGAGCCAGCCCCCCGCTGCCACCCAGCCCTCCGCCTCTTACCGGGAACAGGCTGGCAGCTCCCAGGAGCCTGCCTGGGGCCACATGAGGCGGGCACCCGCCTGGTCTAGTGCGGAGATCGTGGACCTCATCCAGGTTTGGGGGGAGGCCTCCAACATCCATGACCTCCGCACTAGACACAGGAAAGTGGCCGTCTAGGGCAGGATAGCTGCCAGCTTGGCCACCAAAGGCCACATGCAAACTCAGGCGGTCCAGTGAGACCCCCAACCCTGAGCTTAGAACATAAGAACGGCCGTGCTGGGTCAGACCAAAGGTCCATCTAGCCCATAGCCTGTCTGCCGACAGCAGCAAACACCAGCTACCCCAGAGGGAATGGACCGAAGCCAGTGACCAAGCTATTTGTCTCGTGCCATCCATCTCCAGCCTTCCACAAACAGAGACCAGGGACACTGTTCCTACCCCCTGGCTAATAGCACTTCATGGACCCAACTTCCATGACTTTATCTAACTGCTCTTTAAACTCTGTTATAGTTCTAGCCTTCACAGCCTCCTGCGGCAAAGAGTTCCACAGGTTGACTATTTCCTTTGTGAAGAAGAACTTTCTGTTATTAGTTTGAAGCCTGCTACCCATTCATTTCATTTGGTGTCCTCTAGTCCTTATATTATGGGAACTAATGAAGAACTTTTCTTCATGCACCCTCTCCACACCACTCTATCATATCCCCCCTCAGTCTCCTCTTTTCTAAGCTGAAAAGTCCCAGTCTCTTTAGCCTCTCTTTATATGGGACCTGTTCCAAACCCCTGATCATTTTAGTTGCCCTTTTTGGAACCCTTTCCATGGCCAAAATATCTTTTCTGGGGTGAGGAGATCACATCTGTACACAGTACTGAAGATACGGCGTACCATAGTTTGATACTTTCCCTCCTTCTTCCCCTGGCTTCCCCCTACCAGCCTCCTCCTCCCAGGTTTCCCACTCCCCTCTCCCATTCTCTCTCTTCCCCTCTCCCACCTCCTTTTCCCAGTCTCCCCAGAGGTTAATTCCCCTCCCCCCCCAGTTTTGTTAAATAAAGAGAGTTTTTATTTTTGAACACACGTGTACTTTATTTTTTACATCAGGAAGGGGGGCTAGGGAGGTGTAAGTGGAAGGAGGTGAGGGAGGAATTGGGTACGAGCCCCTGATGGGGAGGACTGGGGTGGCTCTGTGGGCTCCTCAGGGTGGAAACTGTCCTGCAGCCCCCCGATTGATCCCCCCTCCCGGATGGCAGCCTGCGGCAAGTGCAGCTGGGCTGATGGCCGAGTGCTGTGATGTGCCGAGTGTGGGCACTCAGGGCACTCCAAGCTAGGACTGCTTTGCTGCCCCCCTCATCGAGGTAGACAAGCAAGCGGGGAACCCTGAGAACTGTCTGTCCGGGGTGGGGGTTGGGTCCCTTTAAGCACAGCCCTCGGCTAGCCTGAGACAGCAGCTTCACACGGTAAGTCCTAACCTGATGCCCTGCCGGCTCTGGGCCAGCCTTAACTTTGGTTTCAGGTCCACTCAATGTGCTAATTCAAACTAGTTTTTAGGTCTAGATGCACTAGTTTGAATTAGCTTAGTTCGAATTAACTAATTCAAATTGTTAGTTCGAATTAGTGCTGTAGTGTAAACATACCCATGCAGCCTTCTCCCCTCCCTCCTGGGGCTGCTGCCTCTGTATCAGAGCTAGTAGTGCAGGGGCAGGGGGAGAGGTGGCTCTGCAGTAGTCGGTGCTTGTGGGGAGCCAGCTCTTGCTTTGGTAGCTCTCTTGCTTTCCAGCATTCATAGTCTCACTGCTAACACACATGCTCCCTATGTGAGTTGCCTGTCCACCCGCCCCCTGCATGCTGCTGCCCTGATACAGAGGCAGCAGCATGAGGGGCAGCAGGGGGGAGCTGATATTCGTGGGGAGCCAGCTTTTAAGCAGCCCCCTGTGAGCACTGCCTCCTGCGGAGCTGCCTGCCTCCTCCCATGCTACTGCCTCTATATATCAGAGGCAGTGGGAGAGATGGGGGGGGGCAGGTGGACAGAGCCACCTCTCCTACCCCCTGCTTGTAAACATGTACCCTCTAAAATTTTCAGTCGGTACATGTTTATGAAAATAAATGCATTTTAACATTTCCCTCTATAGGACCAGCCTCCTCGGTCCTGTTTTGGGTTGCTGCCTGGGAATCAAATTTGGTTGTTGCAAAGCAGCAATCAGGTTTGTCTTCAGCTTGGCTGGCAGCAGGATCCCAAATCTCAACAGATCTGAAAGAACTAAGGGTAGAGGGGGCTGGCAGTGCTCTATGTAGAGCTCTTTGTGTGTACCACTCTAGGTGGTGTCGAAGCAGGACCTATGGGGTACTGCTGAGGGGAAATCTTCCAGTACTGGTGCACATGGCAGCCACACACACTTACTTTGAATAGACATAAGGTTCTTCGAGTACTTGCTAATCTCCAGCAAAGAGATCCAAGAAATAAGTAACCAGAAGCTCATTTTCAACCAGAAGCACTGGGGCATGTACTCTGGATGTCAACACCGATTCTCATAGGAAGCTATCAAGTGGCAATAGACTTATGTGAGCAAATGTGGATGGCCAAGAGAAAGCTTATTAAGAGGGGTCTCAAATTCAGGGCCTGCAGGCCATCCCCAGCCAAAGCAATTATGCAATGCAGCATGGTAATCCCAGTCAGGGTGGAGGTGGGGCGCATTACACTTCATGAAGCTCTGTCCCTTTCCCACCCTTCCCCGCATTGCACTCCATCCCCAAGGATGTTGCTTTGGGAATTACTGGATGGGAGGGGGGCCTGGCACAAGGCAGCAGAAGAGGTCAGGCCCCCTGCCAGTGCTCCCTGCTCCCTGAGTGCTGGGGCAGCATTTTAGGGGAGATTAAAATATTGCCCAGCTGATTAGCATAGTGTCCATAACTGGCAGCAAGTGTTTCTATTGACAGTGCACATCCATACATGCTCAGTGCACATAACATTTATTCTGCACAGAAGGAAAAATGAGAGTGAACATTGCCCCCCCACACACACACACATTCCCCACTTAGCATGAAGAGCAAAGCAGTCGATCTGTACACGTTAAAGCAGATGTAATCCCAACAGGCAAGAGGAAACTAATTTCTACTCAGTGCACCCCATTGGCACAGGAAGGATGGAACATCAAATTAAGTTACCAAACTTGAGATGCAATGTACCAAACACCACGTGCTCTGACTTTGGGACATCTCTCAGAAGAATTTGCACCAGGTGCTGCACATGCAACTGAATCTTGTGGGTGTTAAAGGCCTTGTCCAGAAAATGGTTAACCTACACGTGTCACCCTTATGCTTATGCGGCAGTTGTATTGGGTTTTTTCATGGGTCTAAAGAAAGGGAGGAAAAAGGAGAAATGGATTTTGGTTGGGATGCTACAGCCAGATCCTCAATGGGCTTCCAGGGCAGTTCCTTTTACCAGGAGCAGAGGCAGCTACAGTAACCTGTAGGGGTAGAGGAGTGCATCATGCTCACTAAGGACTATCACACCCCTCAGGATAAACTACCCTGGGAGAGAGTTGCGGGTAGCTAGTTGGAGAAGCACAGATGGGCTGTATGAGACGCCATCCTGGGGGCTGAGGCATGGCTGAGTCCAGCCAGCAATGTACTACTCAGGGTGAAGCAAAATGCAGGACTATGTAGCACTTTAAAGCAGGGGTGTCCAAACTTTTTTCAGAGGGGGCCAGATTTGATGAAGTGAACATGCGTGAGGGCCGACCATTTTGCCTGACATTCTTTGAACCATTAAAATTAAATGCAAATTAACTATTTTATGCAAAGTTTATTGCAAACGGCATACTTTTCATTTCGTCACATGGATGACCAATCTAAACAGGTGTTAAATCACTCTGCCTTTCATATCTGAAGGCCAGATGAAAAAAAAATCCAGGAAGCTGAAATATATGTCAGGAACATTGTAAAGTACATTACATATTATTGGTAATAAAGGTTGTCTGTCAACTTTTAAGTTCAAAAAATATGAAGAGGAACATAACACCAAGTATACATGTTGTGTCCAAATATATTTATAACTGATTTAGACCAACTGACATTAACTGAGATTTTACAACGTATTCATCTCAATACATATGGATTCGTTGGGGGCCTTAAAAGATAGATATTGCCAAATTACCTGGGGGGCCGTATTAAACTGGAACACGGGCCGCAATTGGCCCGCGGGCCGGACTTTGGACATGCCTGCTTTAAAGACTAACAAGATGGTTTATTAGATGATGAGCTTTCGTGGGCCAGACCCACGAATAGTTGTGACTATTTTCTTCCACTATTTGATCTGAGGAAGTGGGTCTGGCCCACGAAAGCTCATCATCTAATAAACCATCTTGTTAGACTTTAAAGTGCTACATTGTCCTGCATTTTGCTTCAGCTACCCCAGACTAACAGGGCTACATTTCTAGCACTACTTAGGGTGAGTTTTGCCAGAGGGAAAACATAGAAATCGCTCTTCCTGCCCCCAAACGACGTGGCTGGAACCCGCAGGCACTTTTCCCCGCTGGGGGAGGAGAGGGGGAGGATTTCGCGTGGGGCTCTGCCCCCATTTGCCTGACAGAGAGCAAGTACACCAGCCGCCAGCCCCTCCCGCCCCACGCCGGGAGCCAAAGCCCGCCCTCGCCCTGCCGGGTTGGCTGCCTGGACGGGGCGTCGCCGGTCGCTCCCGCGGGCTGTCCGCAATGTCAGCGCAGTGACCCGGCTGCAGCCGCTACGCCGGACTCTGACCTTGCACGGCTGGGACAGGCCCATGGCTGCCAGGCTGCTGCTCCGCGCCCTGCCGCGCGCCTTGCCCACCGCGCGCCGCGCCCTGACCCCCGCCAGAGCCCTGAGCGCCGGGGGTGCGTACTGCGGGGGGGAGCCGGGGGGGGGGGCACAGGGTGAGGGTGGGGAGGGGCCGGGCAGGAGAGGTGCACAGGGCAGGGTGAGGGTAGGGAGGGGCCGGGCAGGGTAGGTACACAGGGCAGGGTGAGGGTGGGGAGGGGCCGGGCAGGGTAGGTACACAGGGCAGGGTGAGGGTAGGGAGGGGCCGGGCAGGGTAGGTACACAGGGCAGGGTGAGGGTGGGGAGGGGCCGGGCAGGGTAGGTACACAGGGCAGGGTGAGGGTGGGGAGGGGCCAGGCAGGATAGGTGAACAGGACAGTGTGAAGGCGGATAGGGGCTGGGTGGGAGAGGTGCACAGGGTAGCGTGAAGGTTGGTTGGGGCTGGGAGGGACAGGCGCACAGGGCAGTGTGAGAGTTGTTAGGGGTCATAGGAATGGGCTGGGAGAAGTAGGGAGGCCTGGGAATGCAGAGTGAATGATCAAGAGATGAATAGGTGTTAAGGTGTTAGCTCCTCAGGGGTGTGTAGATGGTGAATTATCTTGACAAAAGATAAATTTCTGAATCACATTCTAGATGATTAGTGTGTGATGCTGAATCTATGCTGGTACTGAAATATAAGTCTTTCATCCAGTGGCAGCATTTTAGGGACATGGCTTGTTGTTTATTTTCTATTCAGCCAAGCCACAGGTGCCCTGATAACCTTCATACACACAAGTGACATTGGAAATGGCCTGCATATTTATACCTGCCTCTGGAAATTTCCACCACATGCATCTGACAAAGTGGGTCTTTGCCCACGAAAGCTTATGCTTCAACACTTCAGTTAGTCTATAAGGTGCCACAGGACACCTCTCCACTTTTGGAAATTACTTGTGTCTAGAGTGCCTCCATGTGCTGCCATCACACTGAGGGAAGGGTTCAAATCCAGTGTATTAAAGGCTGCTATAAAGAGGACAACGATCTATTGCTCTCCATGCTCACTATGAAGTAATTAGCTTAATTTTCAGCAAGCAAGATTTATATTAGATGTTAGGAAAAGCTTTCTAACTGCAAAGGATAAACAAACATGAGAAAGGGAAGTTTTAAAGAAATTTTAGACAACTGTCAAGAATGGCCTAAATACATTTAATCCTGCCTCTGCCAGGGAAGATGAATCTTGAAGTCACATGCAGTCAGAGGCCAATGAAGGATGCCAGCTGTATGGTTTCTATTAGATGTGCAGTTGCTCACTAGAGAAAGGACTGACACTACCTTGAATGGTAACTTTTTGGACACTATCAACCAAAGTTGAAATTTCATTTTTCATTAGAACAGGTGATGAAAAAGAAAAAATGTCTGAACTGGCACACGGTTTCATTAGGGGAAGCAACAGTTGTGAGGGGTTTTCTATACAGCATGGGCTGTAGTTTGTGCTACCAGTATTTGATAGTTTAAAGCTATACTTTTGTTATACCAGAAGGTGACCTGGGCAATATATAAAGAACAGCTGTTCCAAGAACTGTCAGATGGAGTGCCTGTAAATCAAAAAAATATCTAAATCTGGCAGGGTTTGCATACCTTTCTCCAAAAGCATCTACTACTGATCACTATTAGAGACAGGATACATGACTAAACAGATTTCTCTACTCCTTATGGTAATTCCTATGTCATGTCTTATTTAAATAAAAAGTGCTTTGCAACTGAAAAATTGAATGGACATTTATTTATGATGCTGCCCAGGATGTGGGATTAATGCTTTGCTTTCGTGATTAGCAAAATCTGATTTTTGGATAAATATATAGAATTCCTCTGTATTTTATTCCTACTTAGGTGTTCCCAGTGATGAGGAACAGGCAACTGGGCTTGAACGGAAAACTCTAGAGGCTATGAAGAAAGGGCAGGTAAGGTTAATATTAAATAATATGCACAAAGTTAAAAGCATTACATTGGGAGCTGAAAATATGGAAAGAAATGCTGAATAGAATATTTTAATTAAAAACCAAATAAATCAAAATCTGTAAGGCAATATATTCATTGTCAATACACTAACCTTGCACCTTCTAAGTATGAAAACATTTTGGAAATGCAGAAATAAGGTCACCTTACCCTTACCTTTGCATTCTTGCCTCCTTACACTTGAGATTTGTGTATGAAAAGTATACTGCACAGTACGGCTATGTCTACACTGGCGGGTTCTTGCGCAAGAACGGCCGTTCTTCCGCAGAGCATCCACATTGCCTGCCCACTCTTGCGCAAGAAGATTTACAGTAAAGCTTAGTAGGAGTGGGCTTCTTGCACAAGAGCAACACACTTTTCTAACAAGTGTAAACTCTCTTGCGCAAGAGCTCTTGTGCAAGAGGGCAGTGTGGACATGCAGCAGGGTTTTCTTCTGAAAGAAAGCCCTATGGCTAAAATGGCCATCTGAGATTTTTGGCGCAAGAGAACGTCCACACTGCCATGGATTCTCTTGTGCAAACACACATAGCAGAGTGGACAAGTTCTTGTGCAAGAATTCTTGCACAAGAACCCTTGCGCAAGATGTTCTTCTGCAAGAACCTGCTAGTGTAGACACAGCCTACCAGTTCTTGTTGAGAAAGCAGACCTGGAGAACCTAAGGCCCTGATTCTGTAGCTGGATCCACGTGGTCCACCACACATCCACATGAAGGTCTCTGTGTTGGTCAGTGATCAACACAAGCAGATTCAGTTGCAGGATTGGGAACTAAGTGACCTACCTGGAGGTGATGTGCTACAGTGGGTTAGACCTATGCTTGTGTGACGTTGGACAATTCCAACACTCTCATTACGCTTGTTTTTGAGTCTGTAATGCTTGTCTCTCACATGGTCTGGTTGAGATTATTTTATAGAAAATAAGACTTTAGAAACCCACTGTGTATTAGCGAAGCAGAAAATAGAACATAGAGGTTCTTTGCTCCTACCCCTTCATGCAGTTCACTAGATTACACTACCTCTCCCTGTATTTCTTCTCCCTGCTAACTCCCTCCCCAAACAAGCATACTATTTGGCTACATCTACACTGGCACCCTTTTCCGGAAATGCTTAAAATGGAACTGTTTTCTGCTATAAGTATTTCCGGAAAAAGCGCGTCTACATTGGCAGGATGCTTTTCCGGAAAAGCGTCCATGGCCAATGTAGATGCGCTTTTCCGGAAAAGAGCCCTGATCGTCATTTTCGTGATTGGGGCTTTTTTGCAGAAAAGACTACTGTGCTGTCTACACTGGCCCTTTTCCGGAACAGTTTTTTCGGAAAAGGACTTTTGCCCGAACGGGAGCAGCATAGTTTTTCCGGAAAAACACTGACAATTTTACAGTAGATCGTCATTGCTTTTCCAGAAAAGCAAGCGGCCAGTGTAGACAGCTCGCAGCTTATTCCGGAAAAGTGGCTGCTTTTCCAGAATAAGTGGCCCAGTGTAGACACAGCCCCTCTGTAGAGGTGGTCTCCTTTCCTTCTCTATTCCCAGGCTTAACTGACTTAATTTTTCAGTGATTCTTAAGTGCTTTACAAATTTTGCATCTAGCTAGTGGAAACACTAAGGCTTGTAAAGCATGCTCAAACTGCTTTTTATAACTGCACCTGTGCAGAGTGCAGTGCAGGATTGGGGTATAAATGAGTTGTGCCCCTTAAACTATTTGAAGACTGCACCAACAGAAGATGACAATTTCCAGAGTAAGCTGAGTTTACTATGTAATGTGATAAACTACCACAAAAGTTACAAAACTGTTAAGACAGGAAAGGGGTAAAAATCTCTTTAAAAATCCTCTCAAATACTTTTAAAATTTCTCTCATGTTTCCTTAGATTATTTTGGTGTTAGCATAAAATGTTGCATATGAAATTTCAGGCAGATTGGCTTATGGAACTCAGGAGGCAGAATCATAATAATAATCATGTATTTGCTTACTGTGCCTTCATAAAAAGGCACTATAAATAGCACATAGCACCCATGTGCTTTAGACAGTATGCAGTCATGAGTTCAGCTTGTATTTTTAGTGACACAGAGGCTACCGCTAATAGTTGATACTCCAAACTGATTCTTGCATATGAACTGACACCCTGTACAGTAACATATAACTCTCTCCCCCTTGACAAATCAGTTTCTAATAATAAAGTTTGACATTCTTCATCCTTCCTTCTATTAGTTTTGTGTACCTGTATGTTAATATTCTAAGGATGATTTATCCATGTTTGGATGACATAACAGCAGCAATGTAATTACCTTTATTATATAGAGAAGAGCTGCTACAAGATCTTTGATAGTACTTCTTGTTAATTATGTTCTAGGTTTAGCAATTGAGATTCATGTTTTGTTCTTCTCTCAAGGATCCATATAACATACTCAAACCCAAAGGAAATTCAGGAACTAAAGAGGATCCTCATATTGTTCCATCCGTCAACAGGAAGAGGCTAGTGGGTTGTATCTGTATGTATCAGAACAATAGTGTGTATTTTTTTAATTCACACACTCAAAAGTTAAACAAATCATTTTATAATGTTTTTTGTTTTAATACACCTGTATTAATGCTTCAAAAAAGTTCACACTGAAAATTCAACAGATCTTACCCCGCTCGTTCGAACCCTGTGCCGCGCGGCTACACGGGGCACGAACTAGGCTTCCTAGTTCGAACTACCTAGTTCGTGCCCCGTGTAGCCGCGCGGCACAGGGTTTGAACGAGCGGGGTTTAAAAAATGGCGGAGCCCCGCTTATGCAAATGAAGCCCGGGAAATTCAAATCCCGGGCTTCATTTGCAAGTGCGGTATGCCTACATTACCCCGCTAGTTTGAACTAGCGGGGTAGTGTAGACATACCCTAAGAAAGGAATTTCCACAGCTAAGGAAAAGTTGCTTTCTAGGCTTGGAAGTTCCTGGCTGCAGTGGTGCATGCACTTATGACATGTCTACAGATACCAGATGCAAACTCACAATGGTGTATTATAATGGTCAGCTTACAAAGTGGAAATGAGTATAGTTAATATCTGAGGCATAACTAAATGAAAATCAAGATATCCAGTTCTGTTGCCATTAGTTATGAAAATGGTCCCACTTTGAATGGGGGTTACAGTCTCAAAAGATTATAGAAATCATGGTCTGTTACTTCTGATTCCTTAAATATGTAACAACAAAAGTATCATGATGTCATTCTAGGGCTACAGGTAGGCTATTTGAGTTCTCTGGGGCCTGCCTAGTGCAAGACTAAGCATTTTAAGATGTAATCAAATGGGAGAGGTGTGACTCACCACTGCAGTGCCCCCTGCTCAATGTCCTGGGGATCAGCTACACTAACCCCTGTGCTCTCTTCTGGTGGCATATGACCACTGCCATAACATGTGACCCACTCTGGGGGGGACACATGTCAAGAACTGCAGCATCCTCTTTGTGACATAGCCCTGCAGCTGTGCTGCCCTCTATGCTAAGTCCTTCCTGGGGACAGGATCAACCCACTATCCAGCCACTTCCCTGTCAAATGTCTGGCCACTCCTTCAGGGAGAAGGTGGTGTGGAACCCAGGGGGCCTTTCCATTACACAGGATTCTGACCCAGGGCCCCTGTAAATGGCAGCCACACGTTCACACCAAGTTCTCAGTACTTTTCCTTGGGCCATGTCCCCACAGCCGCCAGCACCCTCTTTGCTCTTGCCTCCGGACCTCAACCTGCAGCCCACAGCAGTAACTTTACCTCCCTGGGTCTCTGCTTGCAGCCTTGGCCTGTCTGGGGTGCTTGTTACCTTCAGTCTGCATGGCAACCAGTCCTCCTCGTTCAAGCTCCAGGGAGTGATTGAAGCTGCTCTGCAGCCCTTCTTGTAGGGGCCAGCGCAAGTCTGATTGGCTGCTTTCTGCACATCCTCCCAGGGCTCTGTTAATCCCTTAGGCTATGTCTACACTGCAACACCATTTTGGGATACTGGAGTATCACAAAATAGTGCATTATTTCAGGCTCACAATTCCAACGTCCCTGTAAACCTCATTCCACGAGAAGGAAGGGACATTTTGGAATAGCGGGTTATTTTGAAATTTGTCTGAAATGTGCAGACAGTGCCAAATTATGAAATAAACCATTTCAAAATAAGTTCAAAGTACGATATGCAATTTGCTTATCTTAGTTCGAACTACAGTGCAGTGTAGAAGTAGCCTTAAAAGTCCTCTCTGAGGCAGGCAATCCATCACAGCAAGTTTTCCCATAAGCAACTTCCTCCCCTTTAGAAGTGATCAACATGCACGCAATTCAGTCACAAGTAAACCTTCAAGTTCATCATTTAGGCTGTGTCTATATTAGCATCCCTTTTCCGGAAAAGGGTGCCAATGAGACAAGTCGGAATTGCAAATGCCGCGGGGGATTTAAATATCCCCCGCGGCATTTGCATGAACATGGCTGCCACTTTTTTATGGCTCGGGGCTTTGCCGGAGAAAAGCGCCAGTCTAGATGGGATCTTTCAGAAAATAAAGCCTTTTCCAGAAGATCCCTTATTCCTGATTTTAAGAGGAAGGAGGGATCTTCCGGAAAAGGCTTTATTTTCTGAAAGATCCCATCTAGACTGGCGCTTTTCTCCGGCAAAGCCCCGAGCCATAAAAAAATGGCAGCCATGTTCATGCAAATGCCGCGGGGGATATTTAAATCCCCCGCGGCATTTGCAATTCCGAAGTGTTTCATTAGCATCCCTTTTCCGGAAAAGAGTGCCAATGTAGACACAGCCTTACTGTTTTACCTCTCCTCACCTCCAAAAAATTCCAGTGCATTGTACTTTAAAATACAGATTAACTGTGATGGAAATGGACATTAGAAAAGGAATGATGAGACGGTTGCTCATTTTCTATGTTGATTCAATTATTGAACCCCTCACTGAAACTATATGTGTAGATGTCAACTAGGTTAAGAATTCCAGCACAATGCTTTCTCTACAGACGTGCCAGAATACTGGAACATGACAAAAAAGGCATGAATGCTTAATTTGCTTTTCTTTTCTTACATCAGGTGAGGAGGACAATTCTGCTGTCATTTGGTTCTGGTTGCATGAAGGAGAAAGCCAGCGATGCCCATCATGTGGTGCTCACTATAAGCTTGCACACTATGATGTTCCACATTGAAAATCTGTTATTTAAATGAACCAAAGAAGATTTCACTATGTGGCTAAATTGCACAATGATGTGCACTTAAATCTGCATGCAGAATATTTACTATCTTCGTATTTGGCTTTTATTGGATTTTTAATAAACTCCAGTCTTGTTTTACTCTAGGTTAATTAAAATGTAAATGAACAACATTGCAGACATCTGTGCCATGGATCATCGTTCTTCATAAAACTGAGGATAAATCAGAGTAGTGTTTAGGAAGAAGCGTTCTAATACTACTGGTTAATAAACATGGGTTGGCTTTCTCTCCCTCTCATCTGTAATAAAATTCCTAAGTCTTATGACTGAAGCCCTACCAAATACACAGCCATGAAAAACCCATCATAGACCATGAACAATCTGGTCTTTTATGTAATGTCACCTAATACTACATCTGGCATGGTATGGTATTGCCACCCTTACATCTGTCCTCCTGCTGGCAGTGGCTCTGTCTTCAGAGTGGGGCATCTGGCCAGGAGCTTCTACTCTCTGGGTGCCCAGCCCTGAAGGCAGCACAGAAGTAAGGGTGGAAATACCACAACCTCACTACAACACCCTTTTTAGTGGAGATGTAAATGAGTAGTTGAGTGTACACCTAGGCTTAGGAGTTAATCATCGTGACTACTTGCAGTTCTCCCCACATACTTGCTGCTGTATCAGAAGCATGAAGGGGGGCAGAAAGCAGGAGCCAGTGCTGGGGGAGCTAGCCTAAAAGCCAGTTCCCTCCAGCACCGGCTCTGCAGTGCTGCCTCTTCCCCTCACCCTCTGCTGCTACCTCTCTGCAGGGGATCCATGCTCCCCACAGAGCAGCCTCTATCCATGGCGAGCCTGGCCCCAATGCAGGCAGAAGCCGCTTTTCAGCAGCAGTCCCTGTCTATGCGGTGGGGAGGGGTCCCTGGTCCCCCCCAGACAGAGGCTGGAACTGAGCTGGGACCTCCCACAGATAGGGGCTGCTGCCGAACCAGCCTCTGTACATGGCCAGCCCAGGCTGCCCGTGAACAGAAGCTACTTCACGGCAGCCTCTCCCCCTCCCTCTGCAGCAGCCTCTGTGCGTGGGGAATTTGGACTTCCTGCAGACAGGGGCTGCTGCCACCCCACGCTTTTGCCTATCAGGCACAGCAATGTGGGGCGGCAGGCAGGTAATCTGCGTGGGGAGCTGGTTTTTAAACTGGCTCCTCTTGCGGACCGGCTCCTGCTGGTCACCCCACACTGCTGCCTCTGGTTGCGTTAGCTGTCAGCCTCGCCCCCAAGGACTACGGCATAGTCAAGTAACCGATAAGAATTCATGCAGTTACTTGACTATTCTGTTACCTAATATCTAACATCTCTACTTGTTATCCTTTGTTGAGTCGGGGTCCCAGTATAAGAAATGCTGAGTCTTAAGGACTTTATTTTGCTATTTTTAAATACATATTCATGCGTTGTTACACTACCATGAAATTTAACAAATATCAAACCTTGAAATTCAAGATTTAAAATATTATTACAAAATTTACAAAAATGGACTGTGAATTTGGTACAGCCCCACTTATGACTAAAACATTTTCATGTGTGTTGGTTTCCCGAATCACATGGTGGACATAAGCCTGCCAAGAGAAATAATGAAGAAAGTTAGAGGTCACACTTGAGCTATAAGCATATACACGTAGAGTGTCATGGTTGCAATCGTACCAGTATATGGTTATAGCCTTATGTACATTTTCCCTGTATTGTGTCAATACAGAAGCCATGGTGATCTCAACATTCTAACTAGTCTTTGGCTTAATTACGTTACATTCTGATTAAAGAAATATGCATCCAAACACATGAAGCAACAAAAGTTTTCATTCAAGTATTTTATTTTATATCTTGGTTTTCACTGCATTTTAAAAATCTAAAAAAAATAAATATTTTTTTCACAGCTGAAAGTCATATATATGTTTCAATAAAACGTAAGTATGTTGGAAGTTAACCAGACCAGGCAAATCAAATCTGAAAACGTTCCACTAAGCACAGTCATCTCAGAGTATATTAAAATTGAAAATAAGTTCCCAAAAGGGTTAAAAGGTATTTCAAATGCATTTTATCTGGAAAAATGTGACCATTCTGCTAGACATCATAAACTACACTTTCAACTTTTAAAAATGAAATGTTTAAATTTGCGATAGCAATGGTCTTCCTCCTCATTTATGCTTTTAACTTTTGGTTGCAGAGGTTGGATTCTCAATGCTAAATTAATCCCTAATAAATTTTATCAATTTAGTTATACTATCAGTAACAAGAAATGGCTTATTGAGTCATCTTGTCCACCTTAACAGAAGTCATATCTGTAGTATTGCACCAGCACAAATAAATGACCACCTCATAGAAACTGGACTGTACATCATAAAGGGCAGGGCCATTTCAACCATCATTGTTAAAACAGGACCAAAAAAAAAAAAACCAAACAAAAAAACAGAAAAATCTCCAGAAATCACACTGTTAAAAGCCATAAAATAAGCTCAAGTTTAATTATACGCAATAGAAACCATACTGCTATCAGAACTGGAACTATTTTATTACAAAGCTTTATTTACAAAATGAAAAATAATCAAATGGGACTATCATAATAGGAAAAAGTTAAATGTTTTCACTCAGTGATTGAAAAAAAGCAAGTCTTTCATGCATTCACATGCTAAATTGTTCTTATAATATGTGAAATATTGAAATTCATGTTAGTGAAACGAGTCATTCAGTCTCATTTTTATTTTAAGATGACAAAAACATGGTTCTGTACAAGCTGTGTATTAACAGTTCATTTTTGTAAGGACTTTTTGGTTTGCATGAATATTCCTATCACTGAACATTTTGTGAATAACCAGTTGTTACATTGTCAACTTGTCCACTGAACTTACCACCACAAGAAAGACACAAAAATTAGTTTAATGCTTCCACATTAAACAACTACAATACCTCATTTCTAAAGTTATACTAAACTGAAGCCTTCATTATGATCTATAGCCTGGATCAGCTTAGATTTTAGTGTTTCTTTGTCTGTGTATTTTGGAAGATCTAGAAGATTAAAGCAAGTGTGAGATACTGGAAGATACCCTTCTCCACCTCCCGTTGGCTGGATGACTAGTTTAAGACACTTCATCCCAAGAATAGGAATACGATCACTGCCCGTTAAAAACACTGCCAAAGAAAAACAGAAGAATCAAAGCTAAAGAAAGAGTGACTACCCTCTGTACCACAATGATAGATCCATACAATCTTACACTTCTAAATCCCCATTTTCAATTCTATAATATGGTTAGCTTTTTACATTAAGGTTGCATGGTTTAAAATTAAAACTAGTAAATAAATGTCATAACTGAATCATATACGTCTTACACATTTAACAATATAAATTGAGTATCAGACAGAAAAGTCCCTCTTACACCAAGGTGCACTTAAAGAGCCATGAGTGCACATATTTTGGACACTCATACTTGCAGGTGACTAGGTAATCAGGTTCTAATTTGTTCAGTGTCAAATACATGTGTCTGTTTGGAATGATGACCGCATGGGCCATTACCAACAGCTTTGTTTCTGAGTAAGGAAATGTCATATTCAATTGTCCTCTTTTCATGTGTTCCTGTAGCCCAGTATCTCCCACAATTTTACTATGCCTGGACTATTTCCCATTTGTGCAGTTTCAGCAAGTGGTCTAAAGCAGCGGTACAGCCCATGCTGGCCACACTCTTTTCTCCAGCCTACAGCCAGATCTGCCTCTGCAGAAGCAATTCATCTCCATTCTCTTTGCTCCTGATCCTTCTTTTGTATTTTTATTTTGGGAGGGGGGAGGGGAGTAAGCAGCATTCTTTGTTTTCTATTCTTCTCAGTCTAGGGAGTCAGCATTGCAGGGGCTGAGCTCCTGGACCCGCTTTTCAGGAATGGAACAGCAGCCAAAGCCCAAATAAATCTGCCTCGCAAGTTAAGTTCCCTGTAAGGTGCGCACTTGCATGGGCATGCACAGAATTTTAATCCCACCCACCACCTCAGCAGAGCCAGGCAGAGGCTGCTCAGCTGTTTTGGGGTGGGGACTGTGAGGTAAGCAGGTGCCTCACCCCCCAGGAACAGCTGAACAGCCACCACATGGCCCTGGCCCTAGCATCAGCCCTTCCGTAGGGCTGGAGCTGCGGCCCAGGCAGGCTGCGTGGTGGTTGCCGAAGCTGGAGCCATGGTGCAGATGTCCCCATGGCCAGCCCCAGGAGCAGTCACACCACAGGCCTGGCTCCAGCTCTGGCAGCCAGCACACGGCCCACCCCAGGAGCAATCTAGGCAGATTATTCCACTCAGACTGAGCCAAAAGGCAAATCCTTGGTCACATTCTAATTTATATATTTGATACATTAGTATCCGTAAAAGCTGAAAACACAGAGTTAAAAAAATATACCTCTACTATGCTCTGTGCAAAATTAATCGCTATTTTCTATTCTATATTTAGTTTGAAACATCATTTATAGTTTGATAGGTGAAAGATGGTATTTTATAGAAAATCAAGTCTAGTACAAAATGAAAGGCAGAATAGTTAAACAACATTCAATACTATAAACATTCGGAGATGAATCTTAATTCCTATGTTTGCTTATTCTGGTAATTTTATATCTTGATATCACTGTATAAGATTACCTCAGCATCAAATGATGATTTTTTTTTATTCCACAAAAAACTGAATCACTGTCACCCACCTGAACAGACCAAAAGGAGAGTAATTCCTCCTGTATTCAAACTACTAGCTCCTTCACACCAACGATCCCCTCTTTTGTCACAAATTTTCTGCAGTACCCATTTCTATTCTTGGCCTACAGCTTTCTAGATCATTTACCATCAGCTGAGAATTACATATATTACTCTATTGCAAGGCACAAGAAAAACAACAATGAAACTGTTAACAAAGGTCATCTAGTTCTGAAATAATTCTCTCAGCAATGTATTTGGACCATCTAATCCCGTGGTGTCCAACACATGTGGCTAACTAGCTTGAACAATGTTGCTGTTCGGCAGGTTGAGTGTGGCTAGTTCGATATAGCCACTGGCTAGACACCATAGACTTTTTTTTTTTTTAATTCTATAGGCTGTTGATGGCAAATGCTACAACCTATGGAAACTTTTTTTTTTGATAAGTTTGAGAAATCCAACATTTATCCTTTGTCCAATAGTTCAGACAAACATTTAAAGCAATTTATACATTTAGAATGAAATACCTTCCAATATTTGCGGGGAGGAGGAGGAGGAGGAGAGAGAGAACTGGGGGATGAGATGGATCCTAGAATGTGCAAAAGCGATGAGGAGTCCTGTGGCACCTTATAGACTAACTGAAGTGTAGGAGCATAAGCTTTCGTGGGCAAAGACCCACTTCGTCAGATGCATCTGACGAAGTGGGTCTTTGCCCACGAAAGCTTATGCTCCTACACTTCAGTTAGTCTATAAGGTGCCACAGGACTCCTCGTCGCTTTTGCAGATTCAGACTAACACGGCTACCCCTCTGATACTAGAATGTGCAAGAAGCTGTGCAAACTATGAGACTAGACCAGTGGTCCCCAACCTTCTGGGGCTGCCGGGCACCTGGGGTGGGGCCGCGCATGCGCTCCGTGCCTGGGGCAGGGCCGCGTATGTGCCGCGTGCCCAGGGAGCAAGAATGGCTTGGGCCGGCCTTGGTCACTCAGCGGGCGCACATAAATGCCCCGGCGGGTGCCATGGCGCCTGCGGGCACCGTGTTGGGGACCACTGGACTAGACCTTCTAAGGTTAATATGTGATACTTTACGTGCCATCATTAAATACAGATTTATATTCTTGACTTGGGTTCTTTTAGATCTGTCTGCTAGAAAAGAAAGAATAAGTGGCATTTTTCATCAGGATTTTATCTTGATAAAGAGGTATTTCTGCAGACACCTTTGATACACACTTTATTCTTATAATAGCCTCTGCATCTGAAATGTTACCAACATTTGATAGAATCTCTTCAGCTTAATAAGGCAAAAATAGGCTATATGTTCTCACCCTTATTTTCCTCATATTATCAATATGAAGGGCATGATTGACACAGGGCAATGGAAAGGGGGTTCAGATTTTATCTGACAGGTTTTTTTAAGACTGGTTTTACAAGAAGAAAAGATTATCTATCTAGTCTGGCACATACTGGACTATTTCTGGGCTTTTTTATGTAAAGTTCTAGATCTCCATTTTCATTAATCTTAAATGCAGTGTGGGTAACCTTAAAATGCATCCATCCATCTATCTATCCATCTATCTATATTGATTAATAACTTGGGTGCCACAGTGGCACACAAGCGCACATGACCTCAATACTGGTGCACAAATCTCACTCTACTTATGGATAGAAAATCTTAGAGGGAGCACTGCTCACAACTGTCTGTATCAGAGGCAACACCATACCATGCAGGAGAGGGCAGAGGAAGGGGATGCTACGTATAACTAGGCTCATTGGTTAACTGTTTACACTATCACATCCCTACCTGAGAGCATAAACTTCAACAACACAGATAAAGCAATCAGAAGGTTCAGAATCTGATACCATCACTGGTCAAGTGAAAGAGCCCAACTATTGTTCCCTGCCCTTAGTTACTGGGCTTTTTGGTCTTGCACACAGAGGCCACCAATTGGCAATCAATCAATCACACATTAGGTACCTTTACACTTGTCTTCTGAAAGCATGGGACTACTTCCCCAAACTCATGCATCTTCATTTACATGTCCCAAACTGGTCCTCAACTCCCTGATATGGTTAAAAGTTTGGGGAAAACATCCTCAGGGTTCTCTCCATATGCTCCAAGACCTGTAGTTTCTCACCACTGATGCCAGCAAGAAGAGATGGGTAGCACATCTGCGACTTACAAGGGTACAAAGCATCTGGAACCCCAGAAAAGGAATTATAGCACCTATCTCTTGGAACTCAGGGCAGTCAGTCAAACTAGCTCTTCTGAGGTTCAAGAACCACTTGGATGGAAACTGTGTCCTGGTCCAGTCCAACACCATGACAACAGTTGTCTACACAAAATCACAGAACACCAGAACTGGAAGGGATCTCAAAAAATCATGCATTCAAAACCCTTGCCCTCACAGCAGGACCAAGCACCATCTCTAAAACAACCAAGGAGGGACAAGGATTGCAGCTCTACATACAGAAGCAATAAAGATGATGGAGCAGGCAGAAATGACTTGTTTCCCTACATGCAATCTACATATAAGGGGAACTGAACCAAAAAGCAGACTGGCTAAGCCAGCACAAAGTCAGCAACTCAAAATTGTACCAGGAAATCTTCAACCTGATCTCAAGGGGCATTCAATTTCATCATCATTGTAAGTGCCATTCCTCTATCTAGAGCCAACCATTTTCCTCTAACAGCCTGGCTACTGAAAGGGGAAGTATTAACCATATACTCAGCCTGTCTTAAACTGATGGGGCCTTTGCTCTCTTCTAGGAGAGCTTCCACTCTAAAAGCCTACCCATCTATCTGGCCAAAAGTCAACCTCTGAGCTCAAGATCACAGAAGAAACTCTCAGCATCCCAGGATTTAAGTTATTCAAGTCTTCATTCAATAAAGAGTGAGGAAGGGATTTCAGTCAAGCACCATTATGCAACAGGTATAGGCCCTCAGTAGTGTCCTATCTCCACAAAATTCAGGCTCCCTGGTCAAGAATAGGGACCTTAAAAATCTTGTAATAAGGTAACCGTGTAACTGCTGAAACTTGCAGCAGTTACTTGTGCTGCAGGCTCTGCAGTAAAAAGTTTAGCTTTATATTGCAGAGCCTGCAGTGAAGTCACCTCCCTGGAAGTACGTCTAGACTACAGGCTTTTGTCAACAGAGGCTTTGTCAACAGATACTGTCAACAAAACCTCTGTCGACAAAGAGCGTCTAGACCAGTGGTTCTCAACCATGGGCCATATGGCTCCCCAAGGGCCACGCACTACCTCTGGGGAGGGCCACATGGAAAAAACAGAACATTAAGTAAATTACGTACCTTTTTTTCCAACTAACAGCAGCTATGAGGGGGGCAAGAGAGGTAAACGAGGCTCAGAACGGGGGAATGAGCAAAAAAAGGTTGAGAAACACTGGTCTAGACTACAGCCAGTTCTGTCGACAAAGCAAGCCGCTTTTTCGACAGAGAGTCTAGATGCTCTCTTTTGAAAAAGCACAGTGTGGATGCAAAACTGCCTTCTGTTGACAGAACTCTGTCAACAAAAGGCGTTATTCCTCATAGAATGAGGTTTACCGCCATCGACAAAACTGCCGCATTCTGTCGACTTACTGTCGACAGAACTCGGTGGTAGTGTAGATGCAGGTATAGCTTTGTCGACAAAAGTCCACTTGTCATCTTGGAATGTGTCCCACTGAAAGCATTGTCACAAACCCCAGAGTGTTCCAGAGCAAGCACTTCAATTGGTCACAGCTGTAGCCAGACTTCATGAGGAGAGAGAAGGGGAATGCACTTGATTTGTTTTTCTGTAAAATAACCTGAAATGTCCTCACATGCATCAGCAAACCATTACGAACAGTCTGAATTAACCAGGGTATTCACCATCCAAAATAAATCCACTTATCAAGACTTGTTGAATGTCATGGTCTACATATTAAAATAAATACAAATCAAAGTGCCTGGAAATGATGTTCTAAACCAAGGGTCGGCAATGTACAGCATGTGCGCCATAAGTGGCATGCAAGATAATTTTGACTGGCACGTGCAATGAAAGCCTAATGGTATTTTGGGTATGTTCACTAGAAAAGTCCCCTTAGACCAGGGGTCAGCAACCTATGGCTCACAAGTCATAAATGGCTCACGTAGAAGCCAAATATGGCTCACAGCTCAAGCTCAGCACTCCTCACCACATCCGTGCAACGGGGAGCCTGTGTTGGCAATCAAGATTGGAGCTGGCTCTGGCTTCCTTGGGGGGGGCGGGGAGAGGGGGCAAAGCTCCACACCAGATCCAGCTCAGTGTGTGTGCTGCTCCTTCCCTCCCCACAGCAATGCGCACACTTCCTTATCCATCCTGCTTTCCCCCATGCTCCGGGGAGGCGTGACACTGGAGCTAACTGGAAAAGGAGAGGCCATATATCACCACAGAGCACATCCAGCTGTGGAAACATGAAAGGAAAAGCAGGAAAGGAGCCCGGGGCAGGAGATCAAGCGGTTTAAGGGGTGGCTAAATGGCGGTGGAAGATCTGGGCTTTGGGAAGTAGGAGCAGAACGTGTGCTTCTTCCAGTACAGATCCTTCCAGAGAGATACTCGTCCCTGGAGACCTGCCAAGCTGCTCCTGTCCCCTCTCCGCCAGCCAGACACCCACCAGTACCCTGATCCTTTTCTCTCTCTCCGAAGATCACACTAAATGATAAGATCTGCAGCTTTATTTATTAATGAAGCTTCTAAAATATCAGAAGGACTATTATTGACTTTAAAAAGTATCAATGGCACACAGATCCTTAAATAGAAGTGAATAAGCTAAATCTTGGCACACCAGTTCTGAAAGGTTGCTGACCCCTACCCTGTTGGCCACCTTGAAATGATTAAAGAGCCATTCAAATAAGGAAATCCAGAACAAACTACAAGACTTTCATTGCCTATCATCTACTCACCAACTACGAAGCACAATAAATTGGTTGCTTTTGGTGACTACCATACTAGCTAAACATGATCATTATCCTCCAAACACCAACCAAGAACAAAAACCAAGAACCAATAACAAGACTCATAGTTATTGACAAAGCACTCTCTGTTCAGACAGACTTCCTCCCTTATGGTGTATTCACCTTAAAAGGTAAGTACGCAACATTTTTAGATATTAAATTAGGTACAATTTGTTTTGTCCTCTTCTAGAACAGCATTAAACTACAGGGTTTAATCCTACTAGGTTTCCCATTTCCATACACTAGTTTCAAATACTTACACAGAAACTGCTTTTTCTTTTCCAGTGGTAATTCATGAAAAACATCCCAAAACATTTTAATTGTAGGATGGTCTGCCCAATAGTCTCCTTTATATTCTGTATTCTGAAGTGACAAAAAACAATGTGATTATTAGTTAAATTCACAAATTATCAAGACACTCTGAAATTGTAAATACTGTATGTAGAAAAAGACAACACACAGCTACTGAATTATACAAATGTCATTATTTTTTTCCACCAAGTTTACTTTAAAAGTTTTTTCTCCTCACTGGACACTGGTTAGCATCCTGCTACTAAAATAAAGGGTATTTACACTTTGTCTATATAAACGCCTCTTACACTTTCAGTTGAATACATTATTATTTCTTCTTGCTCTGATTTACTTACCAGTACAAAGTAACATTGTTTTACCACCACATTTCAGTGGTTGACATACAGTGTCTCATAAAGGACCTTGCAATTTTTCTGAATGTTACAACTTTTTTTCTGTGTACATTTAATGTAAAATCCTAACTTCTAAGAAAACTCCCAAAGCCTTTCCACAGAAGTGCACATCTACTACAATGAACACTTATAACTGAATATGTCTTTTTCTATTGCTTTATAATGGATAAAGTAAGAACTTTATCACCACATGAGAAGTCTATGAAATGTGTATTACTAATTGTCAACATCTACTGTTTTCAGTCATGGCATACAAAGTACAGGGACAGGCACCTCTTCATCCCCAAGTTCTCTATTGAAAAAACACAAATTGCATTAGGACATCTAGAGGAAGGTTCTATATTATAGCTATTATTTTTAATACTACTGTTCTCATTATTTAATGACATTGATTAGTATTTGTTGATGTACAGAGGGAGAGTTGAAAGAAACGTTGAATGACTGGCACTAGGATAGGAAGGAAATTCCACACAGCAGGATTCTTATGGTTCAAAATACAAACAGAACTAGAGTAATATCCAGAAGCTGTTTTAAGGATGTAAAGTCCAAAAAAAGGAAATAGGCCTTTCTTCAGTTTATAAAATGCCTGCTTCAACATTTTAAAGTGTTTTCATTTCATTCTGCCTGCACAACTTCATAAGGCACCACACAAAAGTAATTCAGAATATGTAACTTGTTTTGACTACACAATCTTGTTAGCACACCCATGTACTAAAATGTATTTGGTCACTTGTTAACTAATGCATTGCATATACACGGAGGAAAATTCCTATTGGTTTGTGTGTCTGGATAATAAGAGGGCTCAACAAATAATGCAATCTACTCGCCTGTGGCGAGTAGATTGCAAACCGGAAGAGCTGGGTTCAGGCGATTTGCGCATGCGCAGAACGATCTGCACATGCACAGATTGCTGGACAGCGCGGCTGGTGAGCAGGGCTCACCGCGGTTCGGCGAGCCCTGATAATAAGGAACACTTAAAATTGAAAACATAACAAAACTGACATCTGGGTCATCTGCCAGTAAATGGAGTTATTTGATGGTTTTCAAACAAGTGATGTGTGACACTACCAGAAATCCTTTAACTTCTGTGTTCAAATACTTCAGGTTTTATGTCAGTAGTCTCCAACCTTTTTACACCCAAGATCACTTTTTAAATGACAGAACAAGCCAAGATCTACCGCCCCGCCCCTTCCTTGAAGCCCCACCCTCTCTATTCTCCTCCTCTCCATCACTTGCTATCCCCAACCCTTATACTGCTGCTTTTTTCCCAATTCTTCTGTAGGAAGAGTTTTTTTCAACATTTCGCCTATCTAGACTGGACCAAATGTCAGAAAAAACCCTTCTTTTGAAAGCCCCCTTAATTCCTCGTGGAAAGAGGGATATAGGGGTGACCGAAAGAGCATGTTTGCTCTTCCACTAAAAGGAGCAGAAGAACAAACACATCCCTGGATGCAGAAGTGTTTTACTGGGGTATCTCTGGAATCCTGAAAAACTCCTGCAGTCTAGACGTACCCTCGCTGGGTTGAGACAGGATGTGTAGGCTCTGGGGTGGGAATGAGGGATTTGGGTGTGGGAAGGGGTGAGAGGTGCAAGCTCTGGGAGGAAATCTGGATGCAGGAGAAGGTGGAGAAGGGGACACTGGCTTGGAGAGGGGGCGCCAGGCCTGGCAGTGTTGGGGTTAGATGTAGATGTAGGGTTAAGGTACTAAGCAAGCCACAGACTTCTAGA
Organism: Pelodiscus sinensis; assembly: GCF_049634645.1. Lineage (NCBI taxonomy): Eukaryota > Metazoa > Chordata > Testudines > Trionychidae > Pelodiscus > Pelodiscus sinensis. Next base: position 27,779,350 of record NC_134718.1, read on the forward strand.
TGTGAGGGTTCAGGAATTTGGGTTGGGGAATGTGAGGGGCTCAGGGCAGGGGGTTCCACTGTATGATAGGCTCAGATGTAGGGTCTGGGGGAAGGGGGAGTGCAGGAGTGTTATGATGCTGTGGCCAGATGGGAGCTTGGCCTCAATTTGGGGTTTGTTGGCCAAGCTTCATTCTTAAATAAAATACTATGCCAAACACAAAAAGTTTCAGCGTTGTCTTTATTTCTGAGAAGGGCAGGGAACCTGCTTTGAGTCAGGGGTCAATGACCCAAGAAAAGTCAGTTGGAGCCACGCAAGTGAGATGCAAAAAAAACCCTCCTCCAAGCCCCACCCCAAGCTTCACTAATGTGGCCCCAACTGTGTTGGTGGGAACAAGGGACATAATACTGGGGGAGGGTGCTAGTGGGTGCTTTGACAGGGGACAGGGTGCCAGTGGGGACAGAGTTCTGCAGCTGGGGGCAGAGGAGAGGGAACTGGTTGCTGGGAGGGCAGAAGACAGGGTTCTGCAGCAGGGGACAGGGTGCCAGTAGGGACAGAGTTCTGTGGCTCAGGACAGGGGAGTAGGGACAGAGTTCTGGGAGTGGGGACAGGGGAGCAGGGACAGAGTTCTGTGGCAGGAGAGTGGGGACAGAGTTCTGTGGCAGGAGAGAGGGAGCTGGGGAGTGGGAACAGGGGGCACGGTGTGAGGGGAGGCAGAGAGTCCCTTGCATCTGCCTCCTCCCAGGCTGACTAACCCCTCCTGCGCCAGTGCAGGGAAGTCGCCATGCTCCTCCTCCCCGGCCGACGCCCCCTCCCGCAGCACGCCCGACAGAGCAGCCAGGGCACTTCTGGAACCCCCAGAAGTGGCGCTAAGCTGCAGGACTTCCGTCCACCCACGGGAAGCTGGTACTACCTCCATTTTTGCTGGAGGAAGGTAGTGGGGGCTTCTCAGGGGTGGGGGGAAAATGGGGAAGGTGGGGGGCCCCGACGCCTCACGATCAACCTCTTGGTGACCACGGTTTTACATGTTTACTTTTTTTTTTTTTTTTTTTTTAAACTTTCCCCTTTCAAATTTAATGTATATGGTGTTCTCACAGTTCTCTATAAGGTTTGTCCAGGAGATTTGGGAGAGATCAAATATGAAACATTAAGTGTGTGAAATGCATCTGTACAAATTAAAAACACTCTATTTACAGTTAGCAAAATTATTCTACCTCATCTTCAGGGAAACCGGAAGCTTAACTTCAATACAGGAACGTGGGACAGGAAGTGCTAGAGAGACCATGCCATCAAGTGTTATGTTTTTGTACTTTAAATGTAAACCAACTGAATATACTTTCTAATTAAACTAACTACTTACCTTCTCCAGTTCCTTCCAATCATAATTTGTGTTCCCAATCACCATTGCCTGCAACTCACTGGGCTGGAAAAGCTGAAGAACTTTACCACCACACACTTTATGAAAGCCTGCATGGAATGCATCAAATAAGGAAGCCACTGATTTAGTGAAGATGTAATCCACATATGCATCTACAAATTCTTGCCTGTAGAATGAAAACAAAAGCAAACACGTTTTAAAATTTGAGCATATTTAAGTACCATTCTTCTAGAAATAAATGAATTGCCAACTCAGCACAAAATACTGATTTTTAAGATACTGTGTTCTGCCCATGGTCTTTGCTATGGCTACAATGAAGATTATTTGACTATGAGTAGAGCATGAATTCATTTTTCCCAAAACTGAGCACACCTGGAATAGATAAAGAGCAACATTAAATAATACATTTCAGATAACAGGCGAGCCTTTTAATTATGTGTACCTTCAACTGTGAATTGGCTCTTCAGAAGACTTGCACTACCTCTTGAAATACTGATTCAGTGTAATGGTCCGAAACAAAATTATTCAGTTTAAAAAGTTAAACTTGTTAAACAATTATAATTATATTCAGGGCTTGACAACGGCAGCAAAATCTACTCACCAGCCCTGCACTGCGCATGTGCAAGACCAGCATTGTGCATGCGCGAACCGCCAGTGAATGGGGTGACCAGCTGAAATCTACTCGCCATGAGCGAGTAGAAACAGCAATTTGTCGAGCCCTGATTATATTGTTCCAGTGGGCCAGAGCAGAGAGGTTGGATATGGGGTCCTGCTAGGATGGTGGGGCTAGGGTCCTGCTGGCCAGGTACATCCAAGGCTGTTCCAGGCTGGCTAGCCCACCGCAGATAGGGCAGGGACTACTCCAGTGCTGCATTGATTGAAGTTGCACCCATCAAGACCTTCTGGCCGGCCATAGCCAAGGCAGGAGGATCTCTGACTGGTTAGTCCAGTGTAACTGGGACTATGCCAGCCTGGCATGGCCGGCTGGCTGCTGGGGTTAATTGTAGTATGAAGCTTACTAGTGAACTGTTAATACTTTACATCCCCATTCAAGTTGCTGCTGTTCCTTTAATAAAAATAATTATTTTCAGTTTTAATGACTGACTGTATGTTAAGTGTTGAAAGACAAATTTATAATTCTGGTGAACATCAGATGTTTTGCATCGTGTCTGGGTCAGAAAGGGTTAATTATGGTTAGGGAAAATAGCTTGACTATGAGAACTACTTGTTACTAAAGAGTACAAACATTTCAGGCAAGACACTTTAAATCTTTGTGCTCAAGTACGGATGGCAAAAATCCAACTTATTGGTTTATTTTGATTGTGACTATTTTTACACCATTCTAGTCAATACTAAATGATTCACTCACGATAACAACATTATTTTTGTTAGCACAGGGATTGGCAACCTTCAGCACATGGCCCATCAAGGCAGTCCACTGGTGGGCCAGGAGACATTTTGTGTACACTGACCATTCACGAACTCCTGCAGCTCTCAGTGACCATGGTTTGCCATTCCCAGCCAATGGGAACTGCAGAAAACAGCCTCCAATACATCCTTGCGGCTCCCATGGGCCTGGAAAGGTGAACTGTGAGCTGCAGGCTCTTGAACCATCTGAGCAAGGGAGATGCACCAACTGATAGCAAAGGAGAATATAGTCAGAAATGCACTGAAAGAGCCTCTGAGGAGATATTGCGTGTCTCCATGCTTACTCTGCTATAGCAGCAAATAATCCAGGTGATTTTCTAAATGATTTCACTCTTTGCAGGTAGAATGCCAATGCTCATTTGATGTTGACAACAAAAAAAATGTCTCTATTCACTGGAGACATGAGGCAAGGGAGACCAGTAAAGCAAATCTATTGGTTTATGTAGAACTCAGAAGTTACCTACAGGATAAATGTGGGTGGAGGCAAAGGGATACCTTCACTTTATAAAATGTAGGTGTATTGCAGGTAAACTATGAGGGGCCCCAGATCACCCTTTCTCCTGGCTAACCTAAAGGTAATCAGAAAGGCAACCTTCATAGAAGATAGGACATCAAGTAAATGGGCCATCTTTCAAACTGCTGGCCATGAAGTGTTGAAAGTATGTGCAATGGACTCCCCACGATGCTTTATAAAATGGACTTATGAACACAAATATGTAAAACTCAAAGATGTTTTGGACAAACTGCCGCATCTAATCTATCAATCATCACGTCATAATCCACTGGATCTGTTTATCTTATTTTGGTGTATGTATTATTCTTGTGTGTAAAGTTAGATATATGGCATAGGGAATGGTTTATGGTTTTTAAATGTGTAAATGAAAACCATCAAGGGTGATTCCACTGCTGGAAGGCCTCAGTGTCTGGGCAATCATATGCAAATAGCCTTTTGTCTTATCAGTGGTTGGTAGGGACTTGCCAGGTGAGTTCCTATGCAAAAAGGGAATCTGTAAAAACAATAGGAAAGTAGGAGTGTTTTGGTCTTTGGCTGGCTGGACTCACCCAGGGTATGTCTACACTACAGCACTAATTCGAACTAACTTAATTCGAATTAGTTAATTCGAACTAGTGCATCTAGACCTAAAAACTAGTTCGAATTTGCATTTTGCTAATTCGAACTAGCATGTCCACATTGAGTGGACCCTGAACTGAGGTTAAGGATGACCGGAAGCAGTGCCGGCAGGGCATCAGATTATGACTTAGAGCGTGGAGCTGCTGTCTCAGTTGAACAAAACTCGGGGAGACTGTGAAAAGGAGGTGGTAGAGGGGAAGAGAGAGGGTGGGAGAGGGGAGAAGGAAACCTGGGAGGAGGGCGCTGGAAGGGTGAAGCCAGTGGAAGTATCAAACTATGGTACGCCGTATCTTCAGTACTGTGTACAGATGTGATCTCCTCACCCCAGAAAAGATATTTTGACCTTGGAAAAGGTTCAGAAAAGGGCAACTAAAATGATCAGAGGTTTGGAACAGGTCCCATATGAAGAGAGGCTAAAGAGACTGGGACTTTTCAGCTGAGAAAAGAGGAGACTGTGGGGGGATATGATAGAGGTCTATAAAAGCATGAGTGGTGTGGAAAGGGTGAATAAAGAAAAGTTCTTCATTAGTTCCCATAATATAAGGACTAGAGGACATGTGGGAGAAAAATCAAATAACTCCAATTGTGTCTAAAGGGGGGTGGGGACTGTGAAGGAAATCAAAACTCTCTAAAAGAAAACTGCTGTAAGGGTTAAAAGTTTTCCAGGCCTCTCTGGCTGTATCAGAGAGAAATCAAATTAACTCTAATCAAGACCCTTACAATGCCTATCTCAAGTTCATGGATACTCCTAGTCTGTCACAATTTGTCATGTAAACCCTTATCTTTGTCACAGTTTGCCTTGTAGACTCCTCCACTCAAGTTCTCATGTGGCTTTGTGTACTGTGAAACTTACTTCTAGCACTCCTGGTGTGACCAGAAACATCTCAGAGTACTTCTGCTAAGACTTTGATATGTTAAAGAAAACAATCAACAACTAAACTGTCTGAGCATACTGTATAAAGGATCCCTGAAACTGTCTCTCAGTGTTGGCTACTACTGCTCTCTGGTAGCTGTCAGACTGCATGCATGCATAATAAAGTTTTTCCTTCAAGGTTTCTCTCCTGCCTCACTGCTTTGACGCCCAGCCTCGGACCCTTCTGGGGGCTCTGTACCCCAGGGGAGCGAGACTTCCCCCACAGACACCAAATGAAATGAATAGGTAGCAGGCTTCAAACTAATAACAGAAAGTTCTTCACAAAGCAAATAGTCAACCTGTGGAACTCCTTGCCGCAGGAGGCGGTGAGGGCTAGAACTATAACAGAGTTTAAAGAGAAATTAGATACATTCATGGAGGTTGGGTCCATGGAGTGGTATTAGCCAGGGGGTAGAAATGGTGTCTCTGGCCTCTGTTTGTGGAAGACTGGAGATGGATGGCACGAGACAAATGGCTTGGTCATTGTCTTCGGTCCATCCCCTCCAGAGTACCTAGTGTTGGCCGCTGTCGGCAGACAGGCTACTGGGCTAGATGAACCTTTGGTCTGACCCAGTACGGCCATTCTTATGTTTTTATGTTCTGGGCTCAAGGTCGGGTTCTCACTCGACCACCTTGATTTTCATGCACACCTGCTCGTGGGTGGCCAGGCTGGCAGCTATCCTGCCCTAGATGGCCACTTTCCTGTGCCTAGTGCGGAGGTCGTGGATGGGGTCCACAATCTCTGCACTAAACCAGGCGGGCGCCCGCCTCTTGTGGCCCCGGGCAGCCTGGTCCCGGGAAGAGGCGGAGGGCTGGGTGGCAGCGGGTGGCTGGCTCATGTCGTGCCAGGTGCAGGGTCTGCTGGCTGGCAGGCATGCACCTGGCATGGGCACCGTAGCCAGATTGTGCCCCTTTAAGGGCTCTGGGGCCGGGAGGGGGGCAGACGAGTTTCCCTGGTGGTGCCCAGAGTGGCCACCAGGGCAAGATGGGGAGGGCTAGCCTCCCACTAGTTTGAATTAAGTGGCTACACAGCCCTTAATTCGAACTACTTAATTCGAACTAGGCATTAGCCCTCATAGTATGAGGTTTACCTAGTTCAAATTAAGTGCTCCGCTAGTTCGAATTAAGTTCAAACTAGCGGTTTGCCTGTGTAGCTCCTATCAAAGTTAATTCGAACTAATGGCTGTTAGTTCGAATTAACTTTGTAGTGTAGACATACCCCCAGAGAGAAGGAACCCAAGACCCCAGGATGAGGAACAGCCCTGGTTTGGAAGGCTTATCTGGAAAAGAAACAGCTTTAGGGTGAGGTGTAATAAGTTTGTGTAGTGCGGTTTCAGTGTTAGAGTTAGCTAAGTGTTTTCTGTTATTTTGAGTTTATAATCTACTTTGGTCTGCCTGTTCTCACTTATTACCACATAAATCCTACTGCTTGTACTTAATAAAATCCCTTTTATTTTCTATCAAGCCCAGTGTAAATAATTGTTACCTGAGAGGTGGGGAAGAAATCAGTGTACATTCCCCCTTTCATTACTAAAGGGGGCTTACCAAAATAATTCCTTTGGGGTTCTGATCCAAAGAGAGCGGAGAGGGGCAGTGATCTCAGCTCAGTGCATTGGTTGTTGGAGGCCAGGGAGTTGGCCCAGGAGGACTGAGTGGTGAGGAGCCCCAGAAAGCAGGAAGGCCTGTGTAAGTGGCCTTGTCAGCCCTCTGAAAGGTACTCAAGGGATTCTCTGCAACCCCACCCTGTCACAGTATGAGAGTAAGATCCCCTGTGGTGCTTGCTTCACTACTGATGCAGACTCTAGCAATTTGGCTGCTAATGAGTGAGTAAACATAGATTAGTTATCTACTAGTAGGTGGAAGAGAGAGAATGTTGTCTGATGTTACCTGGGACATGATGAGTAGGGAGAAATGCACTGTAGGTGCATCCTTTGAAGCAGGATGCAGGTAATCAAGTCGTTAAGACAGTGTCCTTTCTGGTTGAAATGGCAAGAAACTGTTTTTTCTTTGTGATCCTGTCTAATATCTGTTTTGTGGGCATTGATCCTTTGGCGAAGTGTCTGAGACGTTTGTCCAATGTACACAGCAGACGGATGTGGGGATAACATATTAATGTATTGAAAATGATTCCCCCAAATGGAAGTGACTCCCCATAATTTGTTCCCCACAACTTAGTGTTTAGATTTATTATTAATTCTTATTATTATTATTAGTTAAGATTGTTAAATGTTTAGATTTATTATTATTATTGCCCCTTTAGAATATAATGTATTAGGTAATGTAACTTAGAACTGTTAAAAATATAATCCTAACTGTTAAGAATATAATCCTATGTAGCCAGAAACAACCCCCCCCCCCCTGCGCTCCAGGGCATACTCAAGCTTGTGCAAGGGGCTGCTTGAAATTGACATTGCAGAGATACATTGTAACAATGCATTGTCAAGCCACTAACTCTGCTATGGGAGCCAAGCCCTGTAATTGACTAAGGCCATTGTTACTTAATTGAGGCCTGTTCTCTTTAAAACATTGTAACTTTATTCAGCACTCAGAGAATGTTTTAAGCAATACCACCCAGAAACTTTCTGTAACTACAACTCTGATATATGTAAAGTTATTATTACCAGAAACTTTTTGTAACTACAACTCTGATATATGTAAAGTTATTATTATACAAAAACATTGTATGGGAAACATTAAGGAATGTATGTAAGAGAGAGAGAGTGCTTGGATGATGAGTGAATGGTTCTGAGAGGTGCCAGCCTGAGAATACAGCAACAAAGGGCTGAAGAAGGCGTCAGGTGCCAGTGCAACCAAAAGGTGTCAAGTGGAGAAACTGGAGGTCCACCCGATGAGATCACTGATGAGCACCTGGCAGCCACCCTGGAGACATCAGCATGATACAGCAATTTCCATAGACTGGCATAGGAAGAAATTCCTATAAGAACTGGACTAAAAAACTATGGAATCAGAGTCCAAGGTTCTGCTGCCAGCCTACCAGGAGCTTCAGATGTGCACCTGATCAGGACTTCGCTCCCCACTACCATCACTTGTGTACAGAATACCTGGCCAGTATTCTGTCACAAGCAACTTCCAGGCTGGTAACTATACACAGAACTTGAATGAATGGATGTATGAATGAATGGTTATATATATATATATATATATATATATATATATATATATATATATATATATATATACACACAAGTGTATAAGGGTTAAGTAGTGATAGGAATAAGTAGTTAAACAACGTTGTTTGCTTCTATCTTTTCTTTATTTTTTATTATTATCTTTACAATAAATGTGGCTTTTTGCCTTATCCCCCTCATAAGATCCTGCTTGCTTTTATTTGGTACAACACGGACACTTTCGGCACATGATAGCATAAATTATATTTCTGGATGCGCAGGAATATGTGCTCTTGATCTTATAACTCACTTGGTTAGGTCCAATAATGGTATCAGCAGAGTGAATATGTGGACAAAGCTGGCAACGGAGTTTGTTGCAAGGGAAGGTACCAGGGTTGGTATTAGAGTTGTCTGGTTGCCTCCTGGTTATAGTCAACCAGAAAGGACATTGTCTCAACGACTTGATTACCTGCATCCTGCTTCAAAGGCCTTTTAAGACTACACTTGAAAGAGAATCCTCTGAACTGTCATTCATGCTAAAATTTGACACTTTACACTTAAGTTTGAATAAAGACTCTAATTATCTCACCCATTACAAAGATAGCTTCCCTAATTATCACCTCTAATATCATTAGCTCACAGACATTTACTCCTCCCTTCCCCCAACCCCCTTTTGTTCTGAAATTTGATTTGTCCTTTTCATGTGTGTTCATTTTTTTAAATTGTATCCTTTGGTATATATAGTTGTGACAATTTTCTTCCACTATTTGATCTGAGGAAGTGGGTCTGGCCCACGAAAGCTCATCGCCTAATAAACCATATTGTTAGTCTTTAAAGTGCTACATAGTCCTGTTTTTTGTTAAAGTCCTTTAGATTAACATAGTACATTCAGAAACTGACAATATATACCTGAGGTTGGCATATGCCTGTCAAGTGGCTTCACTGCCACTTGAATGGCTCTCTCAGGTTCAGTGTTCTCGGGTTCCCAAACGAGGGGGGCGTGCCCCTCTGGGGGTGTGTGAAGAAATTCCGGGGGGGGGGGGGGGGGTGCAAGGCAACCAAGCCACACACATCCCCGTCAATCCCACCCCAAGGTTTGCTGCTATTTTTTGGGAGGGAGGGCATGAGGCTCTCTCAAAAATCAAAAGGGGGGGGGGGGGGCGTGATACCAAAGAATTTGGGAACCACCGTCTGGTCGGCTTTTTCACTTTTAAAGTAATTAGATCCTCTCCTGAGGAAGCAGAGCCACAGAACAGAGATAGGAAGAGGCAGGTGGGTGGACATTAAGATCCAGTGGCCCCCAATATTTTTTGGTGCTCTATGCAACTGTGTATGGGAAAGGACAGCTCTGCTCCCCAGGCTATGATGGATGCATCTTTGTCATGTCGGGTGTTGGGAGGTAGGAAAGGTATGCCAATGCACATGTACCAGATTAATCTACTAGGTTAGTGACACTGACATTGGCAGAGACTGTCACTATGGTATTCAT